>NC_140488.1:68068347-69297097 GCF_964271855.1 Acomys minous | reverse complement strand
TGCTTACTGAGCCTATGGAAGAAACTGCACCAATTATTCACCAAGCTTGTGTCAGAGTGAAAATATGATGCAGAGTGAAGTACATGTCTTAAAATCACTATTGTCCTTCAAATAGTCTCCAAGTGAAGTGATGTATCTACACAAGCCAGAATAGAGCATAAGGACACTGGTCACGTGGACTTTCAGGTCTGCACTAACTTTTTTCTAGATTAGTTATATGATTATTAAACCTACACAGATTACCTCTCAGAAACTGTTGAAAGCAATTCTTTCACGTTATGAGAAAAGTATAGATCATTCATACAGCCTTAGGCATTCCTTACAAGGTACTATTGAGCAGAAAAACTCAGAAAGTATTAGAATAGTCTGAAACATGACATACATTATAAATAAGATTACTTTAAAATGTTTGATTAGACAATGGGATGAGAACACTCTTCTTTGCAATGAGAAAAATGCAGAAACCATTAAGGAATATATATATATATATATATATATGGAAATTTTAGGCATATAGTTAATGATACTATATGTTTTGGGGAAAACTGGTTAAATCAACATGAATTCTAACTTTAATACTACTGGAAGACTTTTAAAGTTTTTTTCTGAGCAAGTATTGATTGTGCTTGTACAGTTTATAATAATGATGAATTAGGAAAATGACATTGTGCTGCTAGTAACAGTATATTTATATATGTCCTAGTTATTCTTTGTAATGTACATATGTTTTGATGTAATAAATAAGTGTTCCATTTTGTTTTTAAACAAGAAACTATAAATCTGTGTGGTCTGGTTTTTTAAGTGATGTTGGTTTGACTGTAATTTTGTGCTGTAATGAGATTATAAATAATCATTTGTGAAACTATAGCACAACCATGGGAGCTTGGAATAGAACTCACACTTGTAATAACTATGCTTACTATTTTTTGTGACATGTACTACACTTCTTAAAGTCACTTTGGGAGATCACTATTTAAACTTTCTCCACCATTGATTTCACTATAATCATACCATTTTAATGGAGAGGAACTATTTCTAGGATATTACTGACATTCTTAGTGTTTCTGAGAGTACAGTTCACTTGTTAAATATCCTTCTACATCATTTGGGGATAAGACAAATGTCTAATGATCTCATGCTATTTATCTACGCAGCCCTGCCTATATAGGTTTATATTCAGGATCTGAATACTGAATCAGAATCATTTTTTCTTATTCTTCATCTTCCTTATCAATACACGTGAATTTTGTTTTATCCCTTTCCCTTTCTGATCAACTAACTCACAATAAGGTGCTAATTGGAAATGTTAAGTTCATATTAATTAACTAAGAAATATCTGAAGTTCATACCTTAGGAATAGGCATTAACACAAAGTGGTGATATTCAATGGAAGGATTACTGGCACCGGCAGATGATGTGGAAGGGAAGACATGGTAAAGAAAGTGAGTCTTACAGCAATCCTTTCAGATAATGCATTACAAGTGGCTAGCTACTTCGCTTAGATTATAAGGAGAGTAAATTGCAATAAATATCTCCATAAACATGGAAATACATTTTCCAGGATTTTGGTTAAAAATTTTCTTCCCTCCCCCTCTTTCTTCTAACAGTGTTCTTAATTTTCAGAGAAATATCTAATGATAAATAATGTTTCAGCTACTACCAAGCAGTTTCCTCTTTTCTGAGGTTGCACTCTGTTTGGAAAGTCTTTCTTCTAACAGTGTTCTTAATTTTCAGAGAAATATCTAATGATAAATAATGTCTCAGCTACTACCAAGGAGTTTCCTCTTTTCTGAGGTTGCACTCTGTTTGAAAAGTCTTTTCTTAAGATCACTTATTTATCATTTTGAATTCTATAAGAATGAATACAAAGAGAATCTTAATTCTGGTAGTGTATAATTAAAGAAAAATCATCTCATATTTCTTTTATAAAGTTGCTAAAAGGTAGTCTCAAAATTAAGAAAATTATTTTCATAAGAAAATTTGAATACACATTGTTTTATGCTATTAATAGTCTATTATTGTTGCTTTTATTATTATAATGAAATGGCTTATATATTATATGCTTTAATTGTCATACAATAAAACAGCAAATCTTATTAACCAGTAGTTCATGAAGAGGAGCCACTTGTCCTACAAACATCATACCAAGTTACCATGCTCTGTAAGAATTCATCAGTGAAACTCTGTACAACATAATTTTTAGCCACCTTTTAAGTTAACTTCCAAGAAACTGTGAAATGTTATATCTGAGCTTATTTACAGCTTTTATTTATCATGTTTCTTAATAATAAAGATTATCTCTGTAATTAAATAGAAGTTTTCTGACTTTGGATGCCATTGTGTGATCATTTTTTTTTTCAACAAACTGATAATCCTGAGGACTATTAGTAGGGTCACATACATGGACTTATGTTTCTTAGTGTTCATTCTTCCTTTTAATCTACTGGAATGGTGAATTCCATTCTCAAAGATAATGATGAGTCATCCCACCTCAGGTCTCCTTTAGGCCTAACTTTGTGTTTTCTATTTTAACAATTTACTCATCTTGTTTATATCCCTATACTGCTTGTGAAGCCTAAGTATCTTCAGTAATAACTAAATTGTTATGAACTATACATTTAACTGTGGCAGAAAGACATTCTTAGGATGTGGTAGTAAAGGTTTTTCAGCTGTTTGCTTGTTTGTTTGCTTGCTTGGTTTGTTTGAGAGAAACATCTAATGCTTTGGTAGATATGAAGAATACAATAGAGGTATAAATACATGACCTGCCTCATGTTTCAAGTACCCTGAAACCACTTAGAAAACTTTCCTATGACCCTGTAAAACCATATAAGAAGTAACCTCATTACCTTCAAAACCATATTCTGCTATGGTAATGGTTGGGGGAAGAAAGTGAGAGATAAACGTGTAAGAAAATATAGCTGCTTAAGATTACATATTTCTCAGTTTTAAAGGATGTGGTCTGAGTGGAGGAGAGATGAGATAATATGACTAAACTTTCTTGAACTTCACAGACCATTTCTTCAAAAGAACCTCATTAGCTTTAGCTAGTATTTAATTTTTGCCACGACCACATTCTTCTTCATTATTGACTATATACAGTTTTTACAGTTAATATCTGAAATATCTATAGGACAAGTGACATTCAAATCCTTGTACTTGCCCTCTTGTGTATATTCAAATAATAACTGAATAACTGTTCCATAGATAGAACTGTCTTTACACTTGTTATCTAATTCAGTGTCCTTTGTTTTTCTAAGATACTTTCTAGTTTGTTTTGGAGACACAATGGTATGGTACAAGTTTTCACACCTTTACAATGTTTCATATCCAAACTTTATAAGAATACCAATAGTATGAAAAGTAAGTCAAGTAAGATAGTCAAAAGTAAAAGTTTTAAAAATTATTGTCCATGTTGTGAGTTTAAAGGAGTATGAACATAAAGAAAATGGTTGTACTATAAACTCCTAATCCTTTCTTGAAAAATGTAAAAGATAAAATGGACAAAAATTACCTGAATCACATTACTGCCACTTCATTTTGTCATTATACCATGAATAAGTTCAAAAACATCAAAAGAAGAATGGATATACTGAACCCCTATTAATTAGCTTCAAAGAATACTAACACATGATACATCTATGTTACTCATTTGTCTTCCTCATTTTAACAAAATGTATTTGGTTAAATTTGTTAAAGTGCATTTCAGACATTACACAATTACATTTGGCAAACTTAAATAAGTTGTAATACTATTTAAGTGAACTATTTTATGTATTCAGAAAGCTAATGACTAGAAACCAATTATATAAAGGATACCAATATTAGATTCCTGCAAGTAGAATTCTCTCTCAGTGAATCCAAACCAAGTATAATGTTTTAACCTGGTTCTGTTTTACTGATGTGGATCTTCCATCTAGTGTAGATATGTGATAGAGACTAATGTTGAACTCAGTTAGTGTATTCCTGACTCCAAAAATTTATAATATAAGCTATAGCCATCATGGGATGGAGTCCAAGATTATTAGTCATTAAATGTAAAAATACCAATGTTGGCAGACTGCATTTCTACATTTTAAGAAAAAATAGTCATTAAGCAATACTCAATATTAGATTTTATTTATGTAGATAAACAGCCTGTAATTTTTCTGAAACCTATGACAGTTATGTGAGAGTTACGGTTTATTTTATTCCTTACAATTTATTTTGATAGATAATTATTAAGTACCTATGGTTCAGCTGGTGTTAATAATTCTGTGGCCTAAACTGAACAAAAATAGAGATTTTTCATATAAAAGTCTTAAAAAATATGGTGGTTTTTCTTTATGAGGTGTTTGGGAATTCAGACTTTTATCTTATAGCATCAATATTTCCTGGATGTTTCTCTAGTCTGAATCATGTCAGATGTTGTTTTTCCACAAAGAAAAGACTATTGTTTTTTATTATTGTTGTTTGACAGTTCTATGCACTTACGTTGTGAACTTTTGTCATTTTTACCTCTCATTCCCCTTGTATCCCACTCCTTCTACTAGAACTTCTCAACAAGTACTTCTTTTCTTCAGTGCTGTATCACTGACTCATTGTTCTTGCTCGAATAAATAACCTCCAACTTACGCTTTGGCAAGAATTCTTACCTAAACTCAGACATTGCTTTTAGAAGTTTAATTGAGAGGCCATTAGGCTAAGACTGCTCTTCAACTTGGCTTCCTTTATAAGCAAATTATAGCCCAATGACCTCCAACTAGGGACTTTGCACCCAGATAAGGCAAATGTCAGTGCTTTAGCTGTAGCCTACGAAGTATTTTCTCTGCCTTGCTTCTGCAGTAGCCTATACAATCCAGCTGCTCATTCTTCCTGGCAGAGATCTCCAAACCTATTCTAGTTCTGAGTGTTTCCCAGCTCATGGATCATTCTATGTTCAATTAAACTCTGTTAAATTTAAGTTTTCTTAAGGTTTTCCCTTACTGGATTCTCATCACATTCACATTTTAGATGGGCTAGCAGAATTAAGAAATGGAAAAGTGAAAGTATATCTCTTCTTTTAAAGGAGATGGCTGAATTCTGCGAAGAGCATTCTGCATTTACTTCACTGACTCCGAATTAGTGATAGTGTTCTGCCAAACTTCAAGGGAGTCTAAAGAAATTACAGCATTTATATCTATAGTAAAAAATCAATGTTCTCTAGAAAAATATAATAATTGTTCCTTGAAAAACATTGATAAAGATAAATGTAAACTAGATGGATGATCAAAAGGTAGGCATGAAGAATAAATCAATTGGTAAATTATCTATGTATATATGTATGTATCTATCTATCTATATCTATCTATCTTATACACACATATATTATATATCATATTATATTATGTAATATATAATATACTATATATTATAGATCATATATCATATAATATATATTATATATCATATACTATACACTATATATTATAATATATTATCTGTTCTCTAGAGGAACAAAACTTAGAGAGTGAATATCTGTTTCAAAAGACATTTGTTTGAGTTGTTTACAGAGATTTTCTGGATGAAAAGTGTCTATGTGCACACTCGTGAGACAGAGAGTCCCATAGCTAGATACTCAAGCCATGAGGCTGGATGCCTCTGTATGCCCTGAGGACATGGCAAATTCCTGGAGATACATTGGTCTTCAGTCCACTTTGGGAGCCTAAAGAAACGGATTCTAGTATCAGAAAAGACATGCTGCAGCAGCAACAACCAAGTGGAAATATTTATCAAGGAACAAAGATGAAAGCTGCACTGGTTTTCTCTTGCAGCTCTTTGTATCTGTGCTGCCACTGGAAGGTGCTTGTCCACTCTGAGGGCTGTGGATGGAGGACACTGGCTCCAAGGTTAGTCTTCTCTGTAAATTACCTCACAGAAGTGCTCATGATTATCTGTCAATTAATTTCATATCCAATCAAGGTAACAGCCAAAATTAACCATTAAATCTTGTTTCTAAAATGCAAAATTACATTATCTGACTTCCTTTCAATGAATAAGCTCATTTGTAGTGTATATAAGTGTCCTCAGACTTAATTACTCCAAGGAATTCATCCTAATCCAAAGTTCTTTCCATTATCCCTTCTGTGAAGGGATAGTGAAGTTCAACAAACTATCTTTTCCCTTATTGCAGTTTTTGAAGCATAGTAATCAGGATATAGGACCAATCTGTGGTTCACTTATGGGGTAAAAAACCTCAGAAAATGTAACACGTGCAAATAATTGAGTTCTATTCAGTTAAAAATAATAACATTACTATACCATTGGCAAGATTGGAATTAGAAAAAGTCATGTTATAGCCAGAATCTGGAAACAGCCTAAATGCCCCTCAGATAAAGAATAGATAAAGAAACTGTGGTACATTTACACTATGGAATACTACTCGGCTATTAAAAACAAGGAATTCCCAAAGTTTGTGGGCAAATGGATGGGACTAGAGATGATCATAATGAGTGAGTTAATCCAGAATCAGAAAGACTCACATGGTATATACTCACTTATAATTGGGCACTTGCCCAAAAGGCATGTCCCACAAAAGTCTTCACTTACCAGGAGATTGGGATAGATGTGAGGATTTCCTACTGAGATTCTAGGTAAGAGAAATATAGGAGAGAGAGAGAAATAGAAGGACCTAGATGGTCCTAGAAACCTACAAGAAGAGCATCTTGATGAGTAGATCAGGGGCCAGAGGGGGTCTGTTCAAAGTATTGCACTAAGGGCAATACAAGTAGTAAACATAGAACCCCTACTCTGATCTACCCAATGGACAGGACATTCTCCACAGTTACGTGGAGAGCAGTGACTAACTCTGACATGAGCTCTGGTGTTCCATATATGATGACCTCCCCTTTTTGGGGAGCCCTGGTGGCACTCAAAGAAAGAATAAGCAGGTTACCAAGATGAGACTTGATAGCCTATGACCATAAAGTGTGGGAGGAGATCCTCCTCAGTCATAAACCTAAGGGAGGAGAATAGAGTGAAAGCTGGAGGGAGGGAGGAATGGGAGGATACAAGTGATGGGATAACAGTTTAGTTGTAATCTGAATAAATTAAATAAAAAAGCAACACATTCTCTCAGGCCTATTTTTAACCAGTTGTTATTATATAATAAACCATTCCCAAATAAGTGACTTAAAATAACAATAATGTGTTATGACTCACATACTGGAATATTGGCTGGAGTTCAGTTGATTTGGGCTCACTATGATTGAGTAATTTTGCTTTTCACAGAAAATGTGTGAAATATTATAAAAGGAAATCTAGCCTTAGCCTTAGTTTTGTTTCATTGTCCTTTGATACTTTTGTCAACAGATCAAACTAATTGGAACATGTCTTTATTAATGCTAATCACAGAAGCTCAATAAAACAAGTTCCACATATTCTCATAAAATTGCAAATGATAGTGATAGCATAAAATACTAAGTGAAACTCCATGGTTTCAGTGAGATGTGTAGAGTTTGTGACTCAGCAAGTGTTTGTCTCAAGTTCAAGTTCATGTGTACCAATGTGAATTCAGTAAGGCCCTTTAAAGCATATAAGACAGTGCACATGATTAAAAATAGACTTTGAGTAGAGTAATGGATTAGAATAGAATCTGGATGTGTACTACCTGGTGAAAAGAAAAACACAACCAAACACAAACTATGCTGTCATTTTTTAAGTTGTTCCTCATGAGAATATGAGCTCACTATGATGAAACAATTTCATCTGCATCATAGGGAGTTAGGCTGATTTGCAAGAATATTATCAATAATGAGAACCTGGGCTCTCACTATTTAAAAAAAAAAACAAGATCTGAGTGTAAGAAAGAGAATAAAGTTATAATAACTCACGTGGCATTGGACTGGAACCAGAGAAAGCTAACACTGACACTAATAAGGTAGATTTTCACAAAACACCTCTGATTGCATGCATTGAGAAAGATGGGCACATCTTGGCTGGAGGATTCCTCCCTACACTGCATGAGCCATTCCAGGAAAATAACAGTGTTCTTCAGAAATGCCAGAGCCTTGAAAGGCAAGGTGACAGAAGAAAGATGACAATTAATGCTAAATAGATCACAAGACAGACAGAAAAGGGTCTTTGATATTAAAACTAATAAAAGCCAAATCTAATCCTCAGCTTCATACACTATTTCCCACTTATTAATTGTTAATCTTAAAGCCTGAGCTGTTGATGTTCTGTTCAGGAAGCTGCCTCCTGTGCCAACGAGTTCAAGGTTCTTCCCCCACTTTTTCTTCTGATAGATTTAGTGTTTCTGGTTTTGTTGTTGTTGTTGTTAAGGTCCTTGATCCATTTGGGCTTGAGTTTTGTGCAGGGTTACATTTTTCTACGTGTAGACATCTAGTAAGCCCAGCACCATTTGTTGAAGATGCTCTTTTTTCCATTGTATGGGTTTTTCTTCTTTGTCCACGGGAATATGCGTTCATTTCTGGTTCTATTCAATTCCATTGATCAACCATTCTGTTTCTATGCCAGTACCATGCAGGTTTTTTTTTTTTTTGTTTTTTGTTTTTGTTTTTTTTTTTTACTGTTTCTCTATAGTACAGCTTGAGATCAGGGATTGTCTTAGCTATTCTGGGTTTTTTGTTTTTACATAGGAGGTTGAGAATTATTCCTTTAAAGTCTTTAAAATATTGTAAGTATTTTGATAGGAATTGCATTGGATCTGTAGAGTTCTTTTGGTAAGATGGCCATTTTTATTTTGTTAATCCTACCTATCCATGAGTATGGGAGATCTTCCCATCTTCTATAATCTTCAATTTCATTCTTCAGAGACTTGAATTTTTTTGATACAAGTCTTTCACTTGCTTGGTTAGAGTTACACCATGATACTTTATGGCAATTGTGAAGGGCATTGTTCCCTAATTTCTTTCTCAGTCCATTTGTCCTTTGTATACAGGAAGGCTACTTTTTTTAACCAGCCACTTTACTGAAGGTTCTTATCAGCCATAGAATATCCCTGGTGGAATTTTGGGGTCACTTGTGTATACTATCATATCATCCATGAATAGTGATACTTCAACTTCTTCCTTTTTAACTTGTATGTCCTTGGTCTCCTTTAATTGCCTTATTGTTCTAGCTAAGATTTCAAGCACTACAGTTAAGAGATATGGAGAGAGTGGACAGCCTTGTCATGTCCCTGATTTCAGTAGAATTGATTTAAGTTTCTCTCTGTTTAGCTTGATGCTGGTGATAGGTTTCCTGTATATAGCCTTTACTATGTTTAGGTATGTGCTTTGTATACCTGACTTCTCCAGGACTTTTTACATGAATGTGTGTAGGCATTGAACTTTCTAAAATGTACTTTATTTTGGGTTCTTTAATGCTTATAACTCCCTTCCAACCTACCTACCTTAGGTAGAAGAACAGAAGAGATAAATGGGAACAGAAGAAATAGATCTTTTTTTATACAGTTCCTTGGAGTGATTCCACTGGTGTAGTCATTAAGATTCCAGAAGAACTATTAAACAGCAAACCATCAATTCAGCAAAGGTGACTGCAACCATAGCTACCAGAGCCCAGAGTATGAACAGTGCTGTCATCTTGGACCCTACACTTGTTTTTAATCAATTTTACTTCTATTTAAGAAGTCATGAATATTTTACCTATATTTAACATAGGAATTAACAGTGCTATAAGCTACCAATCAATCATTATGAATTACAATTTATCTGGGACAATATACATAATTGTGTTTTAACTGATATCCAAGAATTTTTCCAAAACTGTTTCCTTACCCTACCACTTTTGTTTCTTTTCTGAAAGTGCTCTGAGGATACAAAGGGGTATTTGCCATGGAGATTGATGTGTTATATCTAGGAAGTGTTATTTCCATATGTTAATCTGGGATATTTGTATTTCCTCAACTAATGCAATAATCATCCCAAATTCTTTTTACATGTTATTAAACATTTTGCAATACAAGATCCTGAAAATGTAATTGTTCTTATATATATCACCAGCAAGGATTGGGGTTTGATCTGAGAGAGGACCTGGTCTTGATTCCCAGCACCTACATGTTAACTCACAACCATCTGTACCTCCAACTTCACGAGCTATTCTATTCTTTTCTGTACTCCCTTTGTCTGCATGTAGATGGTGGTCAGGCATGCATACAGGTAAAATACCCATACACATAAAACAATAACATAGAAAAAATTTCCAAAAAGGCATTAGAAATCATACTCCTCTTTAAACCATAGTAGAGGAGTTTTCCTCAATAATTTGCATTTTTAGAACAAAGAATGGTGACATATTGGAAATAGGTATTCTCTTACAGATATTTGCAAGTGTGACTTTTGTTGTTACATGTTCATGTTCCCACTTTAGTCATTAGTTTTAGTTCAGAGACTAGTTTTAGTTGCCATGAAAAATGGAAGAAGACCTAGTAGAGTTGCAAATAAAGTTTATCACTTTAAGATGCAATGATCAATGGATAACAGACAGGAGCAATCATTATAAAGTTGTTATAAATATTCACCTACCCCCTAGAAAATCCATCCATAAATCTGGCAGGCCAAACAACTACCAGAGTTCCTGGGTGTGTGCACAATCACTGGGCGGCTAGCAGCCTCTGATTTCACAGGGAGCAGAAACAGCCTCTGCTCCCAAAATTTCTAGGGCTGGTGTGTCATAGCCCCGAGAAGACACCATAGACTAGAACAGTAGTGAATCTGACCACAGACCACCTTGAAAATCCACCTATAACTCCGGTGGGCCAAACAACCACTGGAGTTCCCGGGTGCATGCGGCTCCTCAGGGTGGCAGACAGCATCTGATTTCCCTGGGCACAGATAAATATATAGACAGTGTATATTTTAGTTTTCTATGGGCCATAGTTTCTGCTACAAATTTTCAATTCCACTACCTACTGTAACACAAAAAGCAGTAATAAGTAAATAGTCATGACTGCTTTGCAATAAAGCATTATTACAAAATGGAGTCCACCACAATATAAGGTATTAATCTAAGTGTCATTTGCCAAATCCTTGCACTAGAGTCAGAGAAATGCTGCTTTATCCAAATAGTTCAGCTAATCATTTATTCAACTTGGACATCCTATATTGACTATGAGACCGTGAACTCCAATTGAACATTCAACAGTAATGTTAATATTAATTGATGATCTGAAATTATAATAGTGAAAACACAATGTAAGTTTCATTTATTAGATGGAAAGGCAGAAGAGAAGATTTTGACTCATCCCAAATGACCTGGGACCACTGGCACTTTTCCTTGATGTTTACTTTAAACTTTCTCATCAGCTTACCCTGTTCTTACCCAAACAATAGGGCTTCCTCCTCTGGTTTTCAATCAGCACTTGAGTGAAAGTGGGCAGTAGGGATGAACAATGCAATCGTAGTGGGAGGAAAGTCATGCATTTGGGAATTCTGTCTTTTTCCTTTAAAGTACCTAACTTTGGCTATTACAGCAAACAAAGTTTCCTTTGCCTCTATTAAATGAAATTTCAGGTTTAAGGAGAACTACCCGCTATTGTAAATATATCTGCTAATGCCTTCATTGAATTATTGGGGAGTAGTTTTTTCCAGCTACCTGTTGTACATATACAGATGTATTTGTATATGTATATGCTACTTTGTAGATAGAGAAGCATTTTTCTCAAAGCCATCAGAGTAACTGAATTTATCAGGATATTTTATTGCTTGTGAGAAGAGCACAGAGGACTTAGGAGGTGAAATATGACCTGAAGTCTGGCTTCTTTTCGACTTTCCCACAGGTCAGGAAATCCGGAGAAAGCCAGGGCTCTAAAGTCATTCCGTTCCAGTGTCCATCTGCCTTTCCTACTCAACAGAATCTGTTATCTGTCATATCTTCTGTGGACTGTGCAATTCCATCTGTGGCTATTCTGTTCTGCTTTTTATGCTTCCATAATCGATTACTCTACAAGCATTTGAGATGCAGAACCATGCAAACTCTGTTTATGTCCACCTGGTGCTTCAGACCACCTGTCAGAGAGTGTAGATATGTACTGTGAGCTGTGCTGTATTGCCAGCTGGGAATGGAAGCCAAAAGGCATAAAAGTTGTAATTCCAGCCGAGTCAAGATAGTTTGGGTGGTTTCACTTTACACTGGTGCGCGCACGCGCGCACACACACACACACACACACACACACACACACACACACACACACCACCTGTGATATCTAGCTCTCTGTTGAGCCAATAATAATCAGAAAGTGGATTTTGAATGTGAAAAACTAAATATTGGGAATTATGGTATTTTCTGCCTTAGAGGCACAAAAGCAATCTAGAATTTTGTTATTGTCTTGCTGTGTGGTCTTTTGCATGTTCTTTCTCTTCTCTGAGCCTCAGTGTTGTCAACATGGAGAGATTGGAATAAATCATTAGGTTGTCTCAATAGTTCTGATAGTCTCTGGTATTACAGCATGCTCACCTAACTGAGATTGTGCCATATTTTGTTTATTTTATAAAAATTATACTGAAACATGAAATCTAAATGATTCCTCAAACATAACTTAAAGGCCAAATCACAGTATTCATTCAGTTTAAGAAGTGTTATAAGTAATGCTTTTGGGGGGCCTTTTCTCATATCTTTCCTGCCCTTCTTGGGCTCTAACACTATCTAATTAAATATTTTAACACTCTGTATTCCTTTTCAATCTTTTGGCTTGCCTTTTCCTTGGTAAGATATCATCCTTTCTCTACTCTTCTCGGAATTATCTACACCTTTCCCACCTTTAGTCTCATCATCTCCTCTATCTTGGATTGCTGTCTTTATTCTCTTCATCCTTATCAAATCTACCTTAACATTATCAGAGCTAATATTGGAGTAAAGATTTCAGAATGTTTTCTTTCCCATAAAAACAATTGAAATAAATGTTAGATCTCTTAAAATTAACAAAAAGTTTTGAAATTAACACCAGTTGGTTCTAAATTATTTATTTATTTTTTCATATTCGGATCATGGTTTGTTCTGCCTCATTTCCCCCCAGATCATCTCAACCTCCTTACCCTTCCAATTCCCAATTAAAGAAATAACCTTTATATTTTGACTTGATCTGATTCTCAGTGTTGGATGCCTTTCTTGGGTACATTTCTTGACAGTAGCAATTGTTTGACATTTTAGTCACATGAAGTAGAGATAACAGTTGAATGAAAAGGCAAGCTGACAAAATAAAATAAAAACAAAAAAGAAAGGCCTCATGAATGAAAACATCCAAAAGAAAAAAAAGAAAGGTCTAATAAATGAAAACATCCAAAGAATCTTTTACAAATACTGGACATAAATCTAAGAACTTATACTTCCATGTGCATATGTAGTAGAGCTCTATGTTCTAACATCTAGCAGACGTTCAGGCTATGCAAAAGGAAGAGGTAAAAACTAAGGCCCCAACGTATCTAAGAAGTTTAATGAATTCTACTTAGGATAAACTCAAAGACATCTAAATGGACATACATCATAATAAACTTCATTGGGATAAAATTATAAGTTAATAACAGAGGGAAGTCTGTGTTTTTATGAGATTCCTGAATATGCAAACAAGTGGGTTTCTGATTCTTGTTCTTTTTCTTAGGCTCTTTACCTTCTGTGTGTTTTGTACACCTTTGACGTGATACATTTTTGTTTTATCTTATTACATTTTATTTTTCACATTTTTCTAGTGGCTTTACTCTAGCCAGTAGAGTAAAGATTAAAAATGGAACTGGCATTAATACCTGCTGGGGGAGAGGAAAGAGGATACAGAATATGTCAACCAATCCAGGACAGATTTCATGTTCAGCAGTAACTGACCAACATATAGTGGACTCCATGGTGTGTGTGTGTGTGTGTGTGTGTGTGTGTGTGTGTGTGTGTGTGTGTGTCTGTTATTTTATTTGATGTTTTTGATTTTCTTTTAGGGTGATTTTTCATTTTGGTTTGGTTTCATTTTGTTTTCATTATTGTTGTTGTTTTATTGAGTTTTGTTTATTTTTTGAAAACTAATAAAGGTGGGTGGGTATCGAGGCTGGGAAGCATCTGGAAGGATTTGGGAGAAAAAAAAGATATCATCAATATATATTTAAATTTTAATTTAAATTTTAAAAACCTGAAAACTAAAAACACTCTTCAAAAGGAATTCTCTTTCATCAGGTCCCATGGCCAGAGCTTCTAGTTAGCCATCTTACTCAGAAGTCAGTATCTCATGATTTGTTGATGTTTATCATTTTTTGGCTGAGAAACTCCATGGGAATAGGGATCAGTTAATATACTTTTATTTACCTTTCTTTTTGTGACAAAGTTAGCATCTTAAAGTACTAATAATTATTTGTGGATTCGGACTGAGAAACTGAAGGCTGAAGAGATGGCTCAGGGAGCAAAGATGCTTGCTACTAAGCCTGAGTTTGAGCCCTTGGCCTCATGTGGTAGAAGGAGAAAGCAAACTTCTACAAGATGTATTCTGATCCCCATATGCATGCCACAGTATATGAGAATGTACACATACACATTCAATGAATAAATGTATTAAACATTTTAGAATATTTAAAGAATCAAGATTTCAGGATTAAAAATTACAAAAATAGAAAAAAATAAGCAATCTATTATTTAATAACCAACATTGTAAATAATATATTACAAGGAAAATATATAAGAATTATCTGAAATGAACAAAAATAAGGCACACAAAATATCTTTGAGTTGAAAAATGGAAATTTGGAGGGCACCAGAGTTCTTTCCAGAGGCAGTTCCCATCTCTCTCCCACAAGTGGAGAATGAGCTGTCTATTGGCTACATCTGAACAGTGGATCTAGGTCCTCTGCTTGCAATGTCCTTAGTGCATCAGTTTGTGCACAGCCCCCTGGGTCCAGATCTGCCAGCCTTGATAGTCTCCTTATGGAGCTCCTGACACACATATACCCCAGCCCAATTTTTCCCAGATGAGATCTGATAGGCTGTGGTCAGAAGGTGAGGGAGGAGGACCCCATGTGTCAGAGGTTATGGAAAAGGGAGGGAAAGTGGGAACAGAAAGATAAGCACAAGGGGGTTACAATATGGATGTAATGTGAATTAATAATAATAATAATAATTTTAAAAAGAAAAATGGAAATTTATAGCTGCAAATTTCTAAAAGTGTCTTAGTTAGGGTTTCATTGCTGTGAAGAGATACCATGACCAAGGAAACTCTTAGAAAGGAAAACACTTAATTGGGTCTGGCTTGCAGTTTCAAGGTTTAGTCCATTATGATCATGGAGCAGTGTGCAGGTAGACATGGAAGTGCAGGAGCCAAGAGTATTACATTTTAATTCTTAGGCAATAGGAGACTGTGTCCCACACTGGGTGCATCTTGAGCATAGAAGACATCAAGGCTTGCCCCCACAGTGACACACTTCCTCTGACAAGCCACATCTCCTCAAAACAAGGCCAGGTCTCCTAGTCCTGTTATTCTCAAAGGGCCAAACATTCAACCACATGAGTCTATGGGAGTCATACTTATTTAAAACATCAAAAAATAATAAAGGAATAAAGATTACAATGCTAGCTTAACATTCAGCCTTATGAAATTAGAAAAAGTGAGTATATACCATGTGTGTCTTTCTGGGTCTGAGTTACCTCACTCAGGATGATCTTTTCTAGCTCCAACCATTTGCATGCAAATTTCATGATTTCCTTGTTTTTAATGGCAGAGTACTATTCCACTGTGTAAATGTACCACAGTTTCTTAATCCATTCTTCAGCTGAGGGACATCTAGGTTGTTTTCAGATTCTGCCTATTACAAATGAAGCTGCTATGAACATAGTTGAGCAAATGTCTTTGTTGTGTGGTGGAGCATCTTTTGGATTTATGCCCAGGAGTAAGACAGCTGGGTCTTGAGGCATAATTATTCCCAGTTTTCTGAGAAAGTGCTAGGTTGATTTCCAAAGTGGTTGTACAAGTTTTCAGTCCCACCAGCAATAGAGAAGTGTCCCCCTTTCTCCAAATCCTCACCAGCATGTGCTGTCACTTGAGGTTTTTTTATCTTAGCCATTCTGATGGGTGTAAGATGGAATCTGAGTAATTTTGATTTGTATTTCCCTGATGACTAGGGATGTTGAGCATTTATTTAAATGTTTCTCAGCCATTTTATATTCTTCTGTTGAAAATTCTATTTTTAGCTATGTACCTCATTTTTTAATTGTATTTCATTGGTTTGGTGGTGTTTTTAATTTTTTGCATTCTTTATATATATTGGATATTAGCCCTCAGTCAGATGTAAGTTTGGTGAGGATCTTTTCCCAGTCTGTAGGCTGTCACTTTGTTCTGTTGACAGAGTCCTTTGCCTTACATAAGCTTTTCAGTTTCATGAAGTCTCATTTACTAATTGTTGACCTTAGAGCCTGAGCTGTTGGTGTTAGGTTCAGAAAGTTGTTGCCTGTGCCAACGAGCCCAAGGCTTTTCCCCACTTTTTCTTCTAATAGATTTAATGTGTCTAGTTTTATGTTGAGATCTTTAATCCACTTGGACTTTAAATTTCTGCAGGGTGATAAATATGGGTCTATTTCCATTTTTCTACAAGTAGACATCCAGTTAGACCAGCATCCTATCTTTTTTCCATGTGTCAATGAGACACACATAGTATGTATACACTTATAAGCGGATTTTAGTTATATAGTACAAGATAAACATACTCCAATGCACAGACCCAAAAAAGTGAAGTAACAAGGAAGACCCAAGGGAAAATGTTTAAATCTCACTCAGAAGGAGGAATAGAATAGACAGAGGTAGAGGGAACAAGGGAGTACAGAGAGAAATAAGGGTGAAGATCAGACCTGGGGAGAGTGGGGGTGGGAGGACAGAAAGCCTTTAGAGATAAGAAACTTGTGGGTGGGGGCATCTCTGTGACAAGCTGGAGACCTTAGTCTGAATAGGCCTCTGGGAGGATATGAGGGTGTTCTAGCTGAGACTCTTAGTGGTAAGGGTCATAGAGACTGAAGAGGACACTTTCAAACTAAAGAAGATGTAGAAGAACTCCAGCCCATGCAAAAAAAAAAAAAAAAAACTTCAGTCCAAGCTTTCCCTGCATGCAAGACACACAAGGATTAAAAATAGAACTCCTAAAGCAGCGATTGAGGGAATGTTCAACCAATTCCTGGCCCAACCGAAGACCCACTTCATGAAAGAGAGCCAACTCCTGACAGTATTAATGATACTCTGCTGTGCTTGCAGAGAGGTTCCTAGTAGAGTTGCACCCTGAGAGGCTTCATCCAGCAGTGGTTCGAAACAGATGCTGTGACTCACAGCCAACGAGTGGATGAAGCCTAGTGAGTCTAGTAGAAAAGTGGTGCGAAGGATAAAAAAAGACCTAGAGGTGACAAGAGCTCCACAAGAAGATCAACAGAGTCCCCTAACCAGGGCTCAGCAAGGCTTGTGGAGGCTGAAGCGCCAACCAAGGACCAGGTATGGACTGGACCTAGGTCCTTTACATAGATGTAGCCAACTCACAGTTCAGGCTTCATGTGGGTCCACTAGTAAGGGTAGCAGGGCCAGTCTCTGACATGGACTCTGATGCCTGCTTTTTGATCATTTCCCTCTGAAGGAACTGCCTTGCCAGGCTACAGCGGAAGAAGTCCATCTCAGTCCTGATGTGATTTGATGAGCTGGGGGAGGGGTTAGGGAAGGGCACTCTCCTTTTTTGAGCAGTAGAGGAGAGGGAAGAGGGAGGAAGGGAGAGACTGGGAGGAGAGGAGGGATGGAGCTATGACTAGGACGTAAAGTGAGTAAATAAATTAATTAATCTAAAAAGTGATTGAGGGTGAAAAAAAGGCATAAGAAAGAGCTTGGACCCTTCACCTTCTTCAACTCCTATTATTTTTAAGTTAGGTCCCAAAGAAGCCCCTTGGGGCTTGACTCTCATTCAGAGCAGGAAATATAATAGACATCTGAAGCAGATGGAGGGAGGGAACTGGGTAGGATATGTGGAGGGGAGGATAACAGGATTGGAGATCAGGTGAGAAAAGAGGAGGGAGGAAGGAGAATGAAAAGAACTGGGTCAGAGAACAGAAATCCATGGGAGGAGGCACATCTGAGACAAAGAAGGCTCCTGATTGTTTATGAGGGTGACCCTAGCTGAGACTCCAAACAACAGGTGTTAAGGAGCATAAAGTCAACACCTCTTGTAGCCAGGTGGAAGGGGGAAGTGGAGGAAGGAGGACACCAACCCACTCATAAACCCTTTGACCCAAAATGTGTCTTGTCTACAAGAAATGCAGGGGCAAAGATGGAGCAGAGATTGAGGGGATGGCAAAGCAGTGACTGGCCAAGCTTGAGACCCACCCCATGAGAGAGGGCCAACCATGGTCACTATTAATGATACTCTGCTATGCTTGCAGACAGGAGTCTAGCATAATTGTCTTCAGAGAGGCTTCATTTATCAGTTGGTGGAAACAGATGCAGAGACCCAAGGCCAATCAATGGGATGAACTCTGGGAGTCTTCTCTGGAAAATTAGAAGGAAGGATAGAGGGAGCCTGAGGTATCAAGGACACTACAAGTAATCTAAACTGGGCCCATGGGGGCTCACAGAATCTGAACCACCAACAAAAAAGCTTGTGTGGACAGAACCTAGACCCTCTGTACCTATGTAGCAAATGTGCTACTTGATCATCATGTGGGTCCCCTAACAATAAAAAGAGGGGTTGTCTCCGAATGTAGTACCTACTTCTGGGTCACTTTCCTTTAGCTGGGCTGCCTTGTCATTCCCCAGTGAGAGAGGATGTGCTTAGATCTGTTGTGCCTTGTGATAGCAGAGTGGATTGGTACCAATTGGAAGCCTCTCCTTCTATGGGGATGGGGACTGGAAGAAGAAGAGAGAGGGGACTGGGATGTAACGATTAAATAAATAAATAAATGGAGGAAAAAGAAATTAGAAAAAGAACATGTCCTAGTGAATAATGCAGGTTTATGAAACCAGCCCTAATTAAATTCAGCCTCACTGACTCTGTCTGTCTCTGCCTATCTCTGTCTGTCTCTGTCTCTGTCTCTCTGTCTGTCTCTGTCTCTGTGTCTCTGTGTCTCTGTCTCTCTCTCTCTCTCCTGTCTCTGTCTCTCTGTCTCTCTGTCTCTCTCTCTCTCTCTCTCTCTCTCTCTCTCTCTCTCTCTCTCTCTCTCTCTAGCTCTCATGCCCCCCTCTCTTTTTCTCTCACAGGCACACAAGCAAATACACATAAATGACAGGAAAGTGTGTTAGGGGACTTGATAAGAAGAATGGTTTCAGGAGATTGGGATAGATTTGAGGACATCCTATTGGGACTCTAGGCAAGAGAAATATAGGAGAATGGGAAATAGAAGGATCCAGAGGGTACTAGAAACCTACAAGAAGAATATCATGATGGGTGGATCAGGGCCCAGGGGCATCTGCTCAAACTACTGCACTAAACAAAGACAATACAATAGTAAACATTGAACCCCTACTCTGATCTATCCAATGGACAGGACATTCTCCACAGTTATGTGGAGAGCAGGGACTGACTTTAACATGAACTCTGGTGTTCCATATTTGACCACCTCCCTTTGGTGGGGAGGCCTGGTGGCACTCAAAGAAAGAATAAGCAGGGTACCAAGATGAGACTTGATAGCCTATGACCATATAGTGAGGGAAGAGGTTCCCCTCTGTCATAGACCTGGGGGAGGGGAACAGGGTGAAAGGGGGAGGGAGGGAGGAATGGGAGGATGCAAATGATGGGTAACAGTTGAGATGTAATCTGAATAAATTAATAAAAAAGATGAATGGTTTCAGCAGAAGAATGAGACAGAGCAAAGGAAGGAGGCATTTAAAGTGACTAAGCATTATTATAAACACATGAAACTATAAAAATACATTAAATGTACTAAAAATATCTGTAACTCATGATCATTGTAGTTGAATTTACAATAATGTTACTGAAGCAAAAATAACACTAGTAAGGGAAGAGTTAATAAAGAAACTGATATATGTAAGCATTAAGATCCTATTTATCCCTTAAAAATGAGAGAGAGAGAGAGAGAGAGAGAGAGAGAGAGAGAGAGAGAGAGAGAGAGAGAGAGAGATCCTGCCATTTGCCACAGCATGGATGAGCTTGGAATACAACAAGCTTAGCAAAATAAGTAAGAGACAAAATTGTGTCATAATCTAACTTATATATGGAACATAATAATATGTACAGAACAAAATGATACTCAGGCCAAACAGAAGAAGAAACCATGTTGATAATGGGACACAAGTTAAATATAACAGATATACAAGAATAATAGACTTAGTGATATAACATGAGGACTATATGCAGTAAAATTTTAGTGTATGTGGTATTCATGTTACATTACTAGATTTCAGTTTTTAAAATGGACATATAAAATAACGAAACTATTGTTTTATATTTTATATATTAAATACAAAGGAGTATAATTTATTTTTTGTGTGTATCCCACTGTGTTTCAATAGTGTTGCCTGACCAAAAAATTGAATGAAATTAAGAAAGATACTTGGGGGAAAGGGGAGTTTCTACAGGAGGAGAAGAAGGAATGAGAGGGAACAGGAGATAAGAAGGTCTTAAAATCACTATACGCATGGATGAAACTAAAACTTAAATATTAATAATAAACTCATAGATGCAGATTACTGTGCAATTAAAATAATAGAGACTATCTCATTCAAAAATGATGACGCAAAGGCTCCGAGATACTACAGAACTCATCAACAATTATCACTGAAGTAGCAAATGAAGAGCTAAAGCTAAACTATGAGTTTTATGTTATGAAAACTATCATTCTTTCCTTCACATCTTTTTGGTCATGAACATCTCTATTTTTATCACTTTTTAATTATTTAATTAATTTATTCAGATTACATCTCAATTGTTATCCCATCACTTGTATCCTCCCATTCCTCCCTCCCTCCCGCTTTCACCCTATTCCCCTCCCCTAGGTCTATGACCAAGGGGGACCTCCTCCCCCACCATATGAGGTCAGTCTATCAAGTCTCATCTTGGTAGGCTGCGTATTCTTTCTTTGAGTGCCATCAGGCCTCCCCACCAAGGGGAGGTGGTCAAATCAGAATATGCTTAGAGTAGAGTCAAGTTAGGAAGTTATAAATGTGAAATAATGTATTACTCTTTAGTAACAACGAACTTGAACACAAACACAGAAGAAAGGATCAGCAAAGCTAGAACACAAACACAGAACAAAGAATAGGCTTTCTAATTAAGTGCTTATTTATTTTAAATTTATATATTCACTTTTCATTCCAATCATAGCTCGCTCCCTCCCTTCTCTTCTCCCAGTCTTAACTTCCCACTCTCGTCCCCCATCCCCTTCCTCTTCCCAGAAAAGGAGAGCCCCCCACCAACCCACGCCAACACATCAAGTCACATTAGCGCTAAGCCCATCCTCATTCACTGAAGCCAGGCAAAGCAGCTCCATTAGGCAGAAGGGATAGAAATCAGAGGAGTCCTGTGAAGTGTGGAGGAAAGGATAGAAGGACCCAGAGGGGACAAGAATACCACAAGAAGACCACCAGAATAAACTAACATAGGCCCATAGGGGCTTACAGAGATGGAAGCATCAACCAAAGAGCATGCATGGGCTAGACCTAGGCCCCTACACATGTGTAACTGACAGTCAGTTTGATCTTCATGTGAGTCCCTTAGGGAGGTGAGCAGGTGCTATCTATGACATGGACTCTATTGCTTGCTTTTGATCAAATTATGTACTTTTAACTTTTTTTAAAAAATCTTCCTTATATGTAGTTAGTGCTTAAGACTTATGGAGGACAACAAGATTTTTGTTTGTGGAAGCCTTGTCATGCATTATATTCCTAAAGTGACGAATGAAAAGACAATAAAAAGGTGATAATACATCTTTTTCAATGTATTGCTGAAGTTATGTAGTAATCATGTTTACTTTATATTTAATCCATTATCTTGATTTGGACAAATAAGAGTGCTTGTGTTAGAAAATGTAAGATAACTTGAGTAAATCAAATATAACATACAAATTATCTCTCAGAGGACCAAAATAAGAACATTCTATAAGATCAAGAAGAAACTAAAAATAGTAACTACAGAGGTGAAAGTCTTCTGCTTTGAAAATTACAAAACTCTAAAAGGGGAAATGAAAAAGACACAAGAATGTAAAAATATCATACCACACTTATGGTGTGGACTGACAGAACTGATATTCTGAAAGTAACCACATTTGTAATCTATGGATGGACTACAAGTGCCATCAAAATCCCAGTAACATTCTTTAAAGTAATACAGGAAAGAATCCTAAAATTCACATGAAGGCACAATAGATCTTCAATAGACAAAGACATCTTGAGTAAAATAAACAGTGCTGGAAATAGGGTTATAATATGATTCAGTGGTTAAATGCCTTTGCTGCCAAGCCTGACAAGCTGAGTTCAGTCCCTGGGAGTCACATGGTAAAATGAAAGAATTAATTCCCACACAAGTTGTCTCCTGACTTGCAAACATAAGCCATAGAGTACATGTACCCCCAAATAAGTAAATAAATGTAATAAAAATAATGTGATATATATAATGGTAACCAATTTTAAATTCAAATTATATCTAACAAAATAGCATGGAGGTGGCACAAAAAAGGACATTCAGATTTATAGACTTTACAAAATTATCACAAAATACAAATTACCACAAAAATGCAACCACCTGTTTTTTTTAAAAAAAAAACTTCTATTCTCTCATACATTACATCCCGATCACAATTTCCCTTCCATCCACTCCTCCCAGTCCTTCTACCTACCCACCCTTATCTTCCCCAGATCAACTCCTTTTCTGCTTCCCTTCAAAGAAAAAAGAAAAAGACAAGAGCGGGCATTCCAAGGATATCTACCAAACATGCCCTAACAAAATGCAACAAGACTGGACACAGACCCTCATATTAAGACTGGATGAGGCAACCCAGTAGGAGGAAAAGTGTCTTAAGCAAAGGCAAAAAGAGTCAAAGACACTCCCAACTCCCATTGTTAAGAGTCCCATAACAACTGCAAGCTACAAAACTATAACTTATATTCAGAGAACCTAGATCAGTCCCATGAAGGCCCTGTGGTTGTCAGTTCAGTCTCTGTGAGCCTCTGAGGGATGTGGTGTCCTTGACCCCTCTGGCTCTTACAATCCTTTCTCTCCTTCTTCTTCAGGTTTCCTTAGCTCTGCCTAGTGTTTGGTTGTTGGTCTCTGTATGTGTTCCTATTGGTTGCTGAATGAAGCCCCTCTGGTGACAATTAGGCTAGCCACTCATCTAACGAGTATAGCATGACTTCATTTGGGATCATTTCATTGGCAATTGTATTTGGTTATAGAATCCAGGTTATAGCCTGGGTCACTAGGCTATCCAGCCTCTGGTTCCTGGCCATCCATTCAGTGTCAGACATCGACTCTCTCATGGCATGGGCCACAAGTTGGGCCAGTCAAGGGTTAGTAACTTCTACAAGTTCTGTGCCACCATTTCCCTAGTACATTTTGCAGCCAGGAAAGACTGTAGGTTGAAGGTTTTGTGGATGCACTGATTCCTGACACTGCCTATATATCCAGGAACCAGAGACTGAGATGCTTAGAGACCCAGGACAGAACCAAACACAACTGGCAAAAAATTAAAGGAAGTGATTACAAATGAGGTGTTGTAGTATTCATAGATTGGTGCCCAACATAATTGTCATCAGAGGGGTGTCATCCAACAACCAATGTGAGCAGATGCAGAGATCCACAGCCAAACACTAGGCAGAGGCAAAGAGAATAGAGGACACTGGGGAGAAAAGCATCTGAATTAATATGATCTAAATTCATATGACTGCATCATGTGCAGGGTCTGCACTGATCTGTACCAGGTCCTCTGCGTATATATTACGGCTTTAAGCTTAGTCATTTTATGCGACTCCTCAGTGTGCAAATGAATGGGTCTGTGATTCTTGTGGCTTTTCTTGTGTCCTTTTTCTTCTGTTTGCTTACCTTGTCCAATTCTGATGTTATAGTATTTGTTTTATCTTATTACATTTTACTTTATTGTGTTTTACTGTTATCTCTTAGAAGCCTATTCTTTTCTAATGAAAGAAAGAAAGGGAGTGGATCCAGAAGGGGAGGGCAGTGGGGAGGAACTGGTAGGAGCAAAGGGAGGGAATAACATAACCAGGATATACTGCATGAGAAAAGCTTATTTTCCATTTATTGAAAATTATATATTCATACATATGTATGTATACATATATACATATATATGATAGAAAAAGCAGATTCCTTATCAAGTAGTGCTAAGTAGACTGGACATCTCTACTACCTGCCCATATAAGAATCAACTAAAAATGTGAATCTGAAACTCTGAATCTACCACTAGAGAACAGAAGAATCACGTCAAGAATCAGGTATATTTAATTTCTGAACAGGATTCCATCCAGAACCTCAGAAAATAATAGCAAGGAGTGCTGCATCAAATAAAAAATGATTCTCCACAACAAAGAAAAAAATCTAAGCAATGATGTTTTGGGAACAGCATAAAAAATAAATATGTGCCTTAGAAGCACTCAATTTTTGTAGCAGGTTTGTTGTCCAGTCGAGACCATCTTGTTCTTCAGACATTTCTTATTTTTCAGAGAGAGAGAAGGCCTGCTTGCTTTCTTTTCCTTTAACATCACATGGCAGGAAAAAAAGCCACAGCCTCTTTCCATCTTCAGTAATAAAGCTATCCTTTTATAAATTCATATATGTATATAGTACATTCTGATTGCTTTCAGTCTCCCATCCTGTTTATCTCCATCCCACTCATGTCAAGCCCTTCTTCTCCTTGGAAGTCCCTTTCTTTTGCATGTAAATTTTTCTTTTGTTTTGTGACTCACTGAGTTTAACCAGGGCCTCGTGTATGAGCATGAGTATTGAACTGTCCTTGGCATCATGGTGTACTCAATAGTGGGTATACAATTTAACTATAACTAATAATTCCCCAAGGAGGGATATGGCCCCATGAGCCTTTCCTCCATCTGTGACTGACTGTTGATAGGCCCAGTCTTGGGAAAGCCCTTTAAAGGCAACTAGGTGCTATTGGGTTTGTGATTACAGTGGTCATGCAATGCCCAAACCAAACAAAAACAGAAACATCCTCTCTTTATCATCTTCCAGCCCTCTCTTCCAAGATGTCCCCTGAGCCTTAAAGAAAATGATACAGATGGCCTGTTTAGGGCTGAGCATTTAACAATCACTTATTCTCAGCATCTTGAGAACCCAGGAGTCTTTTCATTACTCACTGTTTAATGCACAAAAACAAAAACAAAAACAAAAAAACCAACAGCCTTTTTGATCAGGACATTATCCTAAGGGAACAAATACAAATATTTAGAAGGCATTTGGCTACTTTCTTATTTACATAGCATCAGTTGTAAGTTCTTCTCCAAAGCCTATATGCTGTCCAGCTATAGTTTCTTTCCCCTGCCACTTCAGCTATAGGGCCAGGTATTTATTCCTTCCCATGAAATTAGCTTATACAATCTGAAATCAGTTGGTTACTCTCAAAATTTTTATGCCATTATTACACCAGAAGGCACAATCTGGCGGGTTTATGTTCTATCTTTCAATGTTTACAGTTGCTCAAAACTACTACTAAGTTTCCTCTCCCAGAAGACTAGCATATTCTGGAACACTGTGTGCTAGCCAGAAGGAAAGGAGCCTCCAGGTCAGTTCTAGCCTAAGTTTTCTATTTCTTGTAGCCAAATCAGTGTAGTGTCTTCAACATGAGAAGTTTACCATTTAATTATGGTGGGAAACCAAGAGCGTTGACAGTAGACTATGTTGTTTTACGAAGCTTAGGGACTTATTGAACACACTCATAGGGTGGCATCTTACAACTGGCAAGGCTTCAGGGTTCTGTATTATGAACCAATGTAGGATACTCCTGTGTATGTGTGTGTGTGTGTGTGTGTGTGTGTGTGTGTGTGTGTGTATGTGTGTGTGTGTGTGTGTGTGTGTGTATGTGTGTGTGTGTGTGTGTGTGTGTGTGTGTGTGTGTGTGTGTGTGTGAGAGAGAGAGAGAGAGAGAGAGAGAGAGAGAGAGAGAGAGAGAGATTGTTTTCCTGTGACTCTTTTTACATCCTTAATTTTAGTTAAACATCCCTTACAGCCTCTTCTATACCTACTCCACACTATTCACCATTTAAACCTAAATACACTTTTCTATTTTATTTTATATTTGTTCTACTCTAACATCTTCAGACATTCCTTTCAGTCTCCTTTTTCTCTTTTTATCATGGGTGCATTATCTTTTTTCAGTTCATTTGCTTCTCAATGAATACATTTTTATATACCATCACATTAGAGACTAAGGCTAAATTTATGAATTCTGGGGGCACACAAACATTTAATCCACAGCAAGGGGCAAGACATTACCACGGACCACATTTTCTTTGACATTAGTGGATTCTCCAGTTGTTTTGAAATGATAAGAACTGCATAGTCACTGATGTATGTATGTGGGAGGAAGGGAGTAGATTTACTGCATTCATTATTCTCTCTAAAAATTTATAGGCTGTCTCCACTGGACATGCAAGATATTTAACTTTCTCTGAAGGCTGAAATATTCTTTAGTAGCAAATAAAGTATCCTTTGTGTGTGTGGAGAATATGTCTGTCCTCAGAAACAGTACATACACTTCTTATTGTTCACTAGGAATTATTTGCTGTATTTTATGTGAAATTAATTGCTATAACTGATAATAATTGCGTAATTGCAATGATGTCTAGAATAGTATATTATGGTCATGACACAACTACATATGAAACTCCTTATTTCATTCACTGTTCTATTGCTGTGAGAAGAAACCATGACCGAAGCAGTTTTGAGAGAAAAGGGTTTATTTGATTTACTTTTCCACATCACAGTTCATTATTTAAAAAAAAAAGTGAGGACAAAAACTCAAACAGGGAACCTGTAGGCAAGAGCCAATGCAGAGGCTATGGAGAGGTACTGCTTACTGGCTTTTTCAGCTTGGATTGCTCAGATTGCTTTCTTATAGAACCCAGGACCACAGCCAAACACTAGGCAGAACCTACTATCAACAGTCCAAGGATGGCACGACTCACTGTGGGCTGAGTTCTCCCCTATCAATCACTAATTAAGAAAATGAATTACCCAAGCAAGGTTCCTTCCTTTCATATAATTTTAGCTTGTTTTGGATAATTCCAGCTTGCGTCAAGTTGCCATAAAACCAGCCAGCACACTCCTTTTTGATGCAGAACTTTCTGTAGAACTATATGGAGTATAGGTATTGGCCTCTTCTTCTGGCAAGGTGCAAAGAGATGGAGCCCTGAATATATATTCAGGTAACATTACACAGACTGAGCAGATTATACTTAGGAATATATACATACATACAGGTAACAACAGCCAATGAGTAAATAAACCATGAATTAAAAAAGAGTAAAGAGGGGTATATAAGAGGACTAAGAGAGAGGATCAGAAAGGAAGAAATGGTTTAATTATATTATAATATCAAAAATAAAGAAGTAATAGAAAGTACTAACTAACCCTAGAGTTTGGGTCACAAAATTTTATGTATTGCTCTGTGACTAATTGCTGGGTGACATTTTTCAGTGGCTTTGAGCAACTGAAGATCCCTTTGAATCAATCATTGCAACAGGAAAATCAAACTGATCCTCTGAGAGCATCACTATTTTGAGAACTTAGTAAGTTTAAAACAATTGGTGAAGAAATTTTAATATCACAGTCTACTTAGATTCATTTACTTAGATATAGATGAGTGTGCTTTAAACTTTACATCACTCTGTGAAAGGAGCATCTACTATCTTGCTAGCATCCACCACCTTATAATCATCAATTCAACATTTATTTTCATTCATAAATTTTATGGCACTTTAGAGGCAGCCGTGTTCACTGGAAATTGGCACATTTTGGAATTTTTGTAACATTTATATGTCCTAATCTTTAATTTATAGATAAATCCAAAATAGAGAATAAATTCACTTGGCTTTTCTGGATAGTAATACAGATGATGATCATGGAAGAAATAATGGTGGTGGGTGTTTCTAATATTTACAGTGGTACTATCCTGCTTTGAACCAAGTATATATCATAAGTTATTAAATTCCCCCATGGTCACATAATATAACTGACCTATTGTTATAATAATTTTATAAAAGAAAAAGATTAGTATAAAAGAAAATTAAGTGATTTTTCCAGTACACTACTTATTTGTATACGTAACTACTAGTGATCAGAGTGGTAATTAAGATCCTAGACAGTTTGCCTCTCACTGATTGAGGTTCCACCTTAGTTAGAGCTTATGCTTAACTAAATTATAACTCAAGACTAAGTTGTTAACTACAAAGCTAGTGTTTTTCCTCTCCTGCTTTTGGCCATTCCAGAAGTTTCCTTGTACTACCAAAGATATTTGACAACTACTTTTAAAGGTTTATGTGCAAAGATGTTGTTTGTTTGTTTGTTTTTAGAAATGGGAAGGTTGATGCAGGCTGCAGCCGACAAAATCTTGTAACACTGAGTCCTCCGAACCACACAGCTCAGTAAAGGGGGAAGCAGTAAATCAAGCAGATGAGTCTCTTGGGGGGAGGATTTAAAGGTGAAATTTTAGTCAGAGCGACCACTTGACATACACAAAAAGGTGCCATTTGCCATTGCAGGAGGAAACCAAAGTTAGAACACCTTTTTGCAAGTTGGTTTCTCTATGTCTCATCGCAAAATCACTTAAGCGGCTGTTTCCAAAGACACCCACACTTCAGTTTCCCAGCTTAACCACATTCAAACAAGAATGCAGGTCTTGCTTGCAGCAGCTGTGAGCTGTTTCACCATGTGTCTAACAGGCATGGTTTATCTGCCTTCTGTGTACGCAGCAGGATCGAGGGTTTTTCAAAAAAGCAAATGTAATGAGATATTACCTGAAAGACTATTAGGAGTTACAAATCTAAGCACACACACACACACACACACACACACACACACACACACACACACACACATACACACACTAGGTGATCGACATGAAGCAAGGCAAAAAAAAAAAAACGGAAAAGAAAGAAGAAAGGAAGAGCAACTGTTTTCTATCTCAGGGTGGGGGAGGGGGATGGGGGCAGTGCTTGCCTGGTCCGCAAGTGCAAACTGAAAGCACATGCTTTTCATGCTCTGGCTAAAACAGCTTAGGGGGAAGGTGGGAGGTATTCTGTGGGAGTCTGTGAATACACTGAAAGAAACCTAAAAAAAAAGTAATGAAAATTTCAGCCAGGAGACTATTCTATTTTGAACTTGTAACTAACAACAATTATCTTTATATTTTTAATCAAGTATGGCCTAAAATTATTGTCTACTGAAAACTTGCAAAAATTTAATGTCTACGTTTCCATATAGAGAGAACTAGTAACAATCATCTAAAAGGTTCTTATAGTAAAATTCTCCACCACCGTGTGTGTGTGTGTGTGTGTGTGTGTGTGTGTGTGTGGTGTGTGTGTGTGTGTGTGTTTGTGTGTGTGTGTCTGTCTGTCTGTCTGTCTGTCTGTCTGTCTTTGTCAGTCTCTGACTCTTCTCCTCTTCCCTTCCCTCCTCTTCCCTATCTACATCCTTTTTCACTCTATGGAGCCTTTGTGTATACCCAGAATAGAAAGCATAATGAATTGTGCACACCCCGCTGAGTACAGCAGGTGTACAAGTATGGAAGGATTGCTTTATACTCAATGTAACCAAACAAAAACTAGAACAGACTCAAATGAAACCCATTTCATCATGAAAATTTCTGTGCCTAAAAGTGATACAATCATTAACAAACTTATGAGTTACATTTTGAACGTAAAGAAATGAAAGCATAAAGGAACTGAGTGGTTTGAATGAAGTCATAACTAGAAGAATATGAAACAATTTTTTTGACTCCAGATAATTTGGTACCAAGGTTGGGGCTTTTAATCACTACAATTAATGATGGCTCCGAGTCCAGGAAGGAAAAGTGGATGCTCCTCTATCTTGAGTCTTTTACTTAATTAAATCTGTTTTTTAAGACACTGGATTTTGTCCATGGGTTGGTAAGTAGGATTTTAGATCATGGAGATATTTTATATCTTAGATACTGTAGATAGGTAGCTTGAAAAGTAATTACTATTTGATGTGACAATGAAACTTTATATCATAAACTTGGCAGGGACTATTCCTCCGGCTTTAGTCATTAACTGTTGAAACAATGCATGATCTAGGTTGAAGAATGTGATTCTTCAAACTGAGAAAAGTGATGTTTAGGATAATTTTTGGATAATACTGCTTCAACTAAGTCTTCATGATTTGGTTCCCCTTAGTTATTATTTTCTGTCTCATGGAAAGAAACATTCCTGTCTTCTAAAAATGGCCGGAACAAAGTTTTGACTATAATGCTTATATTCCATGAGTGTGCCAGTTGGTGGATTACAGTTTGCAAAACAAAATATTGTTTTATTTTTATAATTTTATAATTGAATACTTTATTTACATCGTTTGCACCTTCCTACTTTCCTTTTCCAACTTCCCCCATGGCCCTCCAAATTCTTCTCATATCTGTAATTTCTTGTTTTTTCCTTAGTCTGTTATGTTCAAGGAAGCCTTCCTCAGCTGATAGAACCTCTAAAAATTTCCATGTCCTTACTTAAAACATTACTCTTGACAAGCAAAAACTTGTCAATTTTCATCAGAATCTCCTTCGAAAAACACACTCAAGGAAATTAGAAATGTGTGAACTAAGCACACTTATATTTTCATTTCAATGCTTACCAAAAAAGAACAGTAAAATTACAGATTAAATAAAAACCTAGAGACAGACAATTCATTCTGCTAGACCTTTCTCCCATCTTAATTACAACTGTATCACACAAGGTAGTTAGGGTAAGTTGTCATTGTTTAAGGGTCAACTTCATTGTTTTTACAGTTATTACTAACTTTTTTCTTTTTAAAAAAGATTTATTTATTCACTTTAAATCCTGATTTTAGTCCCTCCCACCTCTCATCCAGGCCCCACCATTCCTTCTTCTTCCCCCATCCTCTCTCCCCTATTCTTCTTAAAAGGGGATCCCTCCCTACTACCCACCCTAGCTGATCAAGTCTCATCAGGGCTGAGTGTGTCCTCTTCCCCTGTGTCCTGGCAAGGCAGCCCCTTCAGGAAAGGGGGGTTGATCAAAAGCTGGCAACCGAGTCCATGTCAGATACAGCCCTCACTACCTTTACTAGAGGACTTACGTGAAGCCTGAGCTGCCCATCAGCTACATCTGTGTAGGGGACCTAGGTCCAGTCACGAATGGTCTTTAGTTGGTGCTTCAATCTCCACAAGCCCCTCTGGGCCCTGGCTAGTTGATTCTATTGGTTTTCTTGTGGAGTTCCTGTCACCTCTAGGTCCTTCTATCTTTCCATGCAGTTTTCCACTAGACTCCCTACCTTTCACCCCATGTTTGGCTGTGAGTCGCAGTATTTATTTTGACCCACTTAAGAGTTTTTTTTTGTTTGCTTTGTTTGTTTGTTTGAGACAGGATCTCACTGTGTTAGCCTTGGCTGTCCTGCACTTGCTTTGTAGACCAGGCTAGCCTCGAACTCACAGTGATCTGCCTGCCTCTGTCTGCCGAGTGTTGGGATAAAAGGCGTGCGCCACCACGTCTGTCAACAGTTTTTTTTCTTATGTTCTGTATTTGATCATAAAAATATAACTATAAAATGACTAAGGCATTTCTTATTTTTAAAATCTATTTTGGTCTAGTAATAACAGTTGAATTGAAGCCCAAAGATGGGAGAAATGGGACTATATTTAAAGTTGTATAAATTAAATGTCAATTAAACATAAGATATTGAGAATGAGCACATCTAAGGTAACAGAGTTGGATCATAGCTTCAGTGTAGAAGGCCAAGGAACATCTCTTGCTCTAAGGCACAGTCCTTTACTACATCTTTTGAGTATAGGTCTAAGTTTTGTTCAAAGTGTTGAACTCTTAATGAATTATTATCTGGACTAAGCATATTTAAGAAACTGACAGTCATTGGGGAGTTGTTATATTTAAATATGTGGAAGAGTTATTGCAAATACTAAAATTAGGATCAATTGCTTACCATTGGTTAAAAGTTTGAAAACAACATAAAAATACTGAGCCCTTGAGTATCAAGTGAGTTTCAACAAGCAGGTTCTGAAAAGCTGTATTCCTAGTGATGTGAAACATACATTTTAGTTTAATTTTATTTGTTTACTTGCTTGTTTTGAAGTAAAGTCTTATTGCAGAGCCTAGGCTGGCCTATTATTCACTATGTAACCCAGGCTGGCCTTGAACTTGCCACAATCCTTCTGTCTTACCTGAAGTTACATGTGTAAACCATCACAGCCATGTACACATGTACAGTTTTAATAAACAAAAGGCATGGACTCCCCAGAGGCTAGACTTAAAAACTCAAGCTAAATTGAAGTTCAGTGCCCCATGAATACTTTACATTCTCATGTACTACCCATTGCTGTTGATGAAATATGACCCAATCAACTGCCTAGGCCACTCTAGGTTGAGGGATTCCATGTCTTCATATTTCAGTCACACTTAGGAGAGGAATTGGAGCTGGCAGACATTGAAAGACTAAGATTCAACTCAGGGATTAAGACTGAAAGAGAAGTCAGGGAAATGCAAGTAAGGGAAAGGGGAAGGTGTGACATAGGAGGGGAACTTGATAACTTGCCAATGGTGTTAGTCAGACTTTCCCTCACACAAATGGGTTACTAATTTAAGATCCTCATCACTAAACACTGCAGACAGGCTGCAGTGGAAATATTGTAGAAGATTATAAATAAGATGCATGCACTGTATGTGTGCAGCCCTGCAAAGGAGTGGATTCAGAAAGTAGTTTATACTGTTAGGGCCCAGTTGGAAATGGCTGTGTCTATGAACCATTCATCAGCCACATTAGCATTTATCCATTTCTTTCCTTGAACTACCTGTTTTCAATGAAACCTTTAAAAAAACATAGGCAAATAGAGGGTCTTTAAGAAGTGACAGAAATAGTTAAAACATCAAGACAGGTTTTAAAAAATGTATACCATAAGATTGTGAAGTATGGAAAATTCTTTTTCATAGATGTTGCCATTATGTGTTTTCATTTTTTCCATGCCTACACTTCTACATATGACCTTTATGTATTGCACCCACATCTCAATCTCCCACTCTTTCCTAAAACCTGGTTTTCACATTTTCTAAATAAAATATGCTATTGAGGTTTACAGAGACTTTTAAATTAATATGTAAAGTGATATTTAAATACTTATCATGTATGACCTCTTTAAAATGCTTGGCATTGTTGACTGCCATTTTTGGAAAGTTGGATCTTTACTGCTTTGACTAAATAACCATCTTGACTATCTTCAAGAGTCTATATTTATTTCATTTTCTTCTCTTTACTGCACATCTCAACCTTCGCTAGGTACTAAACATTATTCTTCCCAAGGCTGCATTCTGGGACCATTTCTCTTCTCATGCTACCTACTCACACTGAGGAAGTAACATAGTATGACCTCACCTACTACTTATACACTAATGATCCCTAAATCCATACTTATGGTTTTGTTTTCTTAGTATTGGTCTTATGATATACTGAAATTTGTTCTAATCAAAGACAAAGAAGTAGCTGAAAATAGGTTGTTTTTAACTCTCCCAGCTTTATCAATGTGGAGGAAATTTGTGTCATATTTCATGTGGTTTAAAGTAAAATTCTTCAGCATTTGGGGAGGCAGAAGCAGGTTGATCTTTGTGAATTCGAGGCCAGTCTGGACTACAAAGTGAACACAGGACAGCTACCACCCACCACCACCACCACCACACACCGTACTTACCCATCCCAGCACATTAAGTCATATCAGGACTAAGGGGATTCTCTTCTACTGACACCAGAAAGGCAACCCAGTTAGGGGAAAGTGATCCACCAATCAGGCCACAGATTCCATGTTAGAGACAGCACCCTCTCCACTTGCTAGGGAACCCACAAGAAGCTGTCCAGCAGTTACATTTGTGTCATGGGCCTAGGTCCAGTCAATGCATGCTCTTTGGTTGGTGCTTCAGACTCTGTGAGCCCCCATGGGCCTAGGTCAGTTGAATCTGTTGGTCTTCTTACAGATTTCTTGTCCCCTCTGGGTTTCTTTGTCCTTCCTCCACTCTTCCATGCCTTCCTCAAGCTCCACCTAATATTTGGCTGTGGGTATCAACATCCGTTTTCCATCTGCTACTCTCAGAGGACAACTCTGCTAGTCTCTGGTCTGCAAGCATAGCAGAGTATCATTAATAATGTCAGGAGTTGGCTCTCTCCCATGGGTTGAATCTCAAGTGGGGCTCATCATTAGTTGGCTATTCCCTCACTCTCTGTTCTATATTTATCCCTGTATCATTTGTAGGCAGGGTATATTTTGGGTCAATTTTTTTTCTGGGTGGGTGAGATTCTGCTTCCTTCCATTGGAAGTCCTCCCTGGCTAAATGGTTTACCACTTCAGTCTCCATATACCCTGCTGCTAGGAGTCTCAGCTAGAAACGCCCCAAATCCTCCCAGGAGCCTACCCTGTTCCAGGTATCCAACTTGTCCCAGAGATACCCCCGCGTCAACTTCCCATCTCTCTTTCAACCCCATTGCGTCCCATGCCTGCTTTCCTACATCAGGTCACTACTCTCATTCCCATCCCTATCCCATCTCCATCCCTGAATTCTTGTTTCCTGCCATCTACTCTTCTTAGATGTGTTTGCTTCTTTTTGTTCTAGAGCCTACTAACTTGCTAGTATGGGATATCTCCAATTTCTTTATGAATTTCATAGCTTAATGCTATGAACTTTCCTCTTAGCACTAATACTGTTGTGTCCCAAAAGTTTGGGAATGTTGTACCTGCATATTTAACAAATTTTAGGAAGTCTTTAACTTCTTTTTATTTCTTCCCTGACCCAGTGGTCACTGAGTAGAAAGTTGTTCAGTTTCCACAAGTATGTAAGATTTCTGTTGTTTCTATTGTTGCTGAAATCCAACTTTAATCCATCGTGATCTGATAAAACACAAGGAATTGTTTTGATTTTCTTATATCTGTGAGGCTTCCTTTATGACCAAGTAAATGGTCAATTTTGAAGAAGTTTCCATGAGGTGTTGAAAAGAAGGTATATTCTTTTGTGTTTTGGGTGAAAAGTTCTGTAGATATCTATTAGTCATTTGATTCATGGTATCTGATAGTTTCTTTACTTCTCTGTTTATTTTCTGTCTTGATAACCTGTTCATTGGTGAGAGTGAGGTGTTGAGGTCTCCTATTATTAATGTATAAGGATCAATATGTGATTTAAGCTTCAATAATCTTTCTTTTACAAATGTGGGTGCTCCTGTATTTAGGACATAGATGTTCCGAATCAAGGTGTTATCTTGGTAGATTTTTCCTTTGATGATAATGAAGTCTCCTTCCCCATTTCTTTTTATTAGTTTTGGTTTAAAGTCTATTTCATTAGATACTAAAATGGCTACACTAGCTTGCTTCTTGGGTCTGTTTGCTTGGAAAACCTTTCTCCAGCCCTTTACTTTGAGGTAATGTCTATCTCTGTTGCTGAGGTGTGTTTCTTGTATGCAGCAAAAAAAGAAGTCCTGTTTCCACATCCATTTTGTTAGTGTGTGTCCTTTTATTAGGGAATTGAGTGCGTTGATGTTGGGAAATATTGATGACCAATGATTATTAGTTCATTATTTCGATGTTGGTGATAGCAATGTATGTGTGTGCTTTTCTTCTTTTGGTTTTGCTGCAGTGGACTTATTTATTTCCTGTGTTTTCTTGGATGTAGTTAACCTCCTTGAGTTGTATTTGTGCATAATTATTGTTTAAATTTTGTTTTGTCATGTCATGTAATATCTTGTTTTCTCCATCTACGGTGATTAAAAATTTTGCTTGGGATAGGAGTCTGGGCTGACATCTGTGGTCTCTTAGTGTTTGTAAGAAAGCACAGGCCAAGCCCTCTGGCCTTTAGAGTCTCTAATGAGAAGTCAAGTGTAATTCTGGTAGGTCTGCCCTTATGTTAATTGACCTTTTTCCCTTACAGCTTTTAATATTCTTCTTTGTTCTGTACATTTAGTATTATGATTGCTTTGTGGCAAGAGGATTTTCTTTTCTGGTCTAATCTATTTGATGTTCTGTAAGCCTCTTATATGTTTATGCCCAGGCATCTCTTTATTTAGGTTGGGGACAATTTCTTCTATAATTCTGTTGAAAATATTTTCTTAGCCTTAGAGCGAGGGTGGGGGGACTTCTTTTTTATCTGTTTCTATTATTGTTAAATTTGGTCTTTTCATAGTGTCCTTGATTTGTTAGAGTTTTGTGTCAGAAATTTTTTTAGATTTAACATTTTCTTTGATAGATGTATCAATTTCTTTAACTGTAACTTCTATACCTGTGATTCTTTCCTCTATCTCTTGTATTCTGTTGGTGATCCTTATCTCTGTAGTTTCTGTTCTCTTCCCTAAAGTTTCCACCTCTAGGATCCCCTCAGTTTGTTTTCTTTGTTGTTCTAGTTTCCATTTCCAGGTTTTGAACCACTTCATTACTTCCTTCACCTGTTTAATTGTATTTTCCTGTATTTCTTGAAGGGATTTATTTGTTTCCTTTTTTAGGATCTCTATCTGTTTGATTGTATTTTCTTTCCTTAAGGGAGTTATTTGTTTCCTCTTTAATGGCCTCTATAATCTTCATAAGGATAGATCTAAAGTCATTTTCTTGTGTTTCTGTTGTATTAGGGTATCCAGGGCTTGGTGTAGTAGGATAGCTAGGTTCTGGTGATGCCATGTTGCTCTTGATCTTGTTGATTGTGTTCTTACTCTGGCCTTTAGCCATCTGATTGTCCCTGGTATTGGCCGGTTGTTTCCGGTTCCATCTAGACCTCTCAGGAAGGCAATAAAAGGCCTGAGTCAGAGGCTGGATGTTCCTGGGGTTCTGAAGCCCTCTGCAGGATGGTAGATAGGTCCATAGGTTGAAAGCGGGATCTCAGGCAATAGTCCACAGCTCTCCTGGGCTGGCTGTGTCCCAGTTGAACCTGTGGCAGAGGAATGGGGTAGGGAGAGACTAACCCTTATGGTCATGAGGTCCAGCTGCCCTCCTTGGAAAGGCAGTTAAGTCTGTGTGGAGGTTGGAACTGGGAAGGTGGTTAGATCCAGTGGCCCAGAGGCTGGGACCCTATGTCTTTTTGGCTTGGGATCCCTTCTCAGGAAGGTGGTAAGAGCAAGGAGGGGACAGAGGCTATTTGATCCTGGGGCCTGGGAGCCTTCCTCAGGATTGGTGTGTAGAACCTGGTGGGGGGAGTCAGAGGTTGGTTAAACCTGAAGCCCAGGATCCCTCTTCAAGGCAGTGGATCATCCCTCATTACTTTTTTTTTAACCTCTGGACATAAGTTGTAAAAAAAGAAGCACTGAGATTAATGCTTACAAATGAAGCATAATTTTCATTTAGCATCAAGATAATTAGAATAATAGTAGGAAACTGTAAAATCTGGAATAATACATTGGAGTACCAATATATTAATTGAAACAATAAATTTGTAATAAATAATTCTTCATACTACTTAGGTATTTTTAAATTAAATATTATTTATATAATATTTGAAGTTATAATATACTTACTCTACTCCCTTTCCTCCATCCAAACCCTCCCATGCACCCTCTCTGTTCTCCTACAAATATATGCTTCTTTGATCACTAATTGTTATTGCATGTACATATATATGTATATACATACATATGTATTTCTAAATATAACCTTCTGAATCTGTGTTAACATACTTTTATGTATGTTCTCAAGGCTCATCTTTTGGCACTGGACTACCAATGTGTGTGCTCTTCTTTGGGGAAGACCATCACTCTTAACCCCAGCTTTCTTCAGTTGCCTATAGTTCTTTGTGTAGTATTAAGGCCTTTAAAGTTTTTCCCCTTCCACTTTTCCCCCATCCACTTTATAAGAGCCACAGGATCAGGGAGTTTGCTTTGAGATTGGATATCCTAAAAATATTAGAAGCTACTCCCATAAATTCTTAACCACATGACTGCCCAAATGTGAGCTGAACAAGGACAACAGTAATAGACGTGCCAATATATTTTGAAGTCTATATTCTTTTTCTTAAAATTAAAATTGTAGTAGTTTGTTTAAGAAATTGAGTTATTTATTTCAAAATGAAACTTACTCCTTAAGTTTGCCAATATCATTTTAGCTTTAATACAACTTCATTTTTAGGCCCTGTCAACTTCAAGCCACAACTGGCTCTCAAATAGTTAACTTGATATTAACCCATATCTGAAATTTATCTCTCTTATATGCACCTGGTTTGTGTATTTCAACATGTTTACACCCTTTACTCAAGCTAGATTTTCTAAAATTTTATGCTATCATGACCTTTACTTTACTATAACTGTGTTTCTTCCTCCTTCTCTTTTATAATGTTTCAAAACTTGAGTTCTTTGTCTAGTGCTCAGGTTCAATAAACTAGTGCTTTTTGGTGAATTGTCCTTTATGTCTCAAGAAACAGAAACGTGGTCATAGAAAATGTGAAAACTGGAAAACAAAACAAAACAAAACAAAAAATCAAGGTAAAGCAAAAGAAATCCAATTTCTTTAAAGTGTAATATAACTTAGTTTAAAAGTTAGTAGACTGGGGCCAATTTACCTATTTTTCTTACATTAAAATTGGGCAATGTGTGCTAAGTTATGAGCTCATAGCTGTCCCTTTCCTATCTGATTTTCTGAAGCAGAAAAGCAGTTTCAAAAACAATTTGAATAGAATGATCATCTCCTCGCTCTAAATGTTAAGTTCTATTACTTTTTGGTTATTAGATAATGTATCTTTTATGCTTTCAAGAAGAGAGAATCTTCTATATATTAAGTTAGCATTTTGCTATGGGCATTGATAGTTTCCAGTGGCAATGGCAATACCCAGATATGGCCCTTGAGTATAAGTATGTAATAAGTATCTTATCTTCTAGGAAACTCAGGTTTTTTTGTTTGGTTGCTTCGTTTTTTTTGTTTTTTGTTTTGTAATCAGAATTTCAATTTCCCTTCTCTAGATCTGACCATTAGGATCTTGTGTCTGTATATACACAGATACTATTCGTCAATAAATTAAATTTTTACATTCTTTATGTTTCAATTCTCATTTCTTACTATTACTTTAAAATTTCTCTTTCCCCTCCTCCCTCTTTCTCTCGTGTGTGTGTGTGTGTGTGTGTGTGTGTGTGTGTTTGTGTGTGTTTGTGTATGCGTGTTTGTACACGTGTGCATGTATAATTACAGAATGCATGTGAAAGCCAGAGAACAAGTTTCAGAAGACAGTTCTTGGCACTTTGTGAGACAAGGTCTCTCTCCATGTTTCTGCAGATCTGCATTCCAGCTTCTGGATGAGTTTCCTGTTACCAACTTCCATCTTGTCTTAGGAGTATCTGAATTCAGTATTTTGTGGATGTTGGGTCTCTAATTCTGGTAGTATGGATTGCATGGAGGTTTTTTTTTTAAGTTTGCTTATTTATTTATGTTTATTTACTTATTTATTCACTTTAATCCTGGTCATAGCCCCATTCCTCTTCATCTCCCAGTCTAATCTAATAAATAGTTTTTCAAATTGACTGGTTCTCCTTGATAAGAAAATGTTTGTACAGAGTGATCAAATTGTTTTGGAAATATCCCTCCAAATAAATTGCTTTACCAAATTGTATTGAATAATATCTCACTTAATCTCTGTTGGTTTTGATAGAACAACTGGAGGAATGTACAGCTGCAATGTGGCATAAATTCAACCATTATTATCTTAGAAATTAAACCTTAATGTTATCACATGACTGTATAGAATTTTTGAAATGAATATATTGGTTTTAGCAAGTACCTATTTATAAAACTTTCATTGATATCACATCATTATAGAAAACATTGCTCATAATCATCATGATGAATCTTTAAATTCTATGAATTTTACAATCTCCAAGTAGTGGTAGAATTTCTTATTATATAACCTTCTTTCAATGTGTTACTCAGATAATATTCTTCACTATGGAAATGTTTTAATATGCACAAAAGTAGAATGGTGAGATGGACCTTAGTGTCTCCATATCTCAGCTTTACTCAGTGAGAATATATTGCACATTTTGTATCTATTTGTTATTCCTTTCATGTTTTTCTAATTTTACTGAGTTATTTTAAGGCAATTCCTAGATAAAATGCCTTTTATATATAAACACCACCATTTATTGGGACAATTGAATGTATACATTATCAGTATAAGTATAAATTGCTACTGGACCCAGTCACTGATATATTAGAGAGTGCGGCACAAAAATGTGGAACTTTGGAAATTCAGCCTAACACACTCTGTCAACATCTAACTGTATGACTCTGGGTCCTCAGATTCTCTTTGTTTTAAATGAAATAAAGAAATATAATTTCTAAATCTTAATTAATCAAGAGATTCTGAATTTATATGGCAAAGTGGTTACATTGTTAGTATATCTTATGTTGCTTCCCTAGTAGCTAGACTTAAAAAAATAGATTAGAACCTGGTGTCCATCAACACTAAGTGTGGTGAGATTTTGAGTTGGAGGCAGAAACTTAAAATTTAGTAGAATAAGTTTTGAATATGATTATTTTTATTACAGGAATTTTTTTTCCTGTAACCGCCTATGAGGGAACACTGGATAAGTATTTGAAAATAATAATAATGTGTATTCATCATTTTGACTACCTTCCTGCTTAAAGGGCTAGCACCAACTTGATTGAAATGCCCTAAAATCTGCGCCTGCGGCGCCCTCTTCTGATCTCTCACCTCGCAGGGTGAGTCAGGCTGTTATTTCTGACTTGCCCTGGGGCTTTAGATAAGCTGCTCCCTCATCTGTTACCTCCTTGTTTGGAAATATCTTGCTTGTAAAAAGCACTAATACTATGAAAAAAGCAACCTATGAATACAAATCATACTTATTGTTTTCTTCTAAGCTCTCATTTTGAAATATGGGGATTTTTACAAAAGGAGAAGTAACTGAAATTTGAAAGATGGTAAAAAAAAGTCTTGGACAAAGAAGGTGGTATAAGAAAATTATGTGACAATAACAAATGAAAAATTGCTGCTCAAACCTTTAGATGAGTTAAATGGAATAATTTGCATGTTAAAATTCAAAAACATGCTATAAACCATGCCTTATAGCAGGGAAGCAAGGAAGAACATCCTACACAGCTGACACTCTGACTTTAAAAATCACTCTAAAATTCTATATTAGGAGGGAAATGTTCACTGAAAAAACTTCTAATACTTTACCACTCATTCCCCTCTGCCACCCACTCATGCACCATTCCTTCTTACAGCAGAGTTTTCTTACAAAATGGTTTCCTTTCTCCTTACCACTCATGCAAGCAATTGGCATTGTATTATTGTCTGGACTACCACAAATCTTACATGTCTACATTGGCTAGTGCTACCTCAGTGTCAAGTCATCTTGTGACGTAAGTTGATGCAATTTCTATTTTTTGATGTTCTGCATACTTTTTATTGGTGGTTTCTTTAGCAATTTTGCTCATGAAAACCTCTAAACTGTTGTCACATAACTCTGGAATATCTATCAACTGTGGCATTAAAAAAACTGATAATACAAAAAGCCACAAAATAACAACTTATAAATTAATGAGGGTGTGACATTTTCTTAGCAAAACACAAAAATAAAAACAAAAACAAGCCAAAACCAAAACCCAAGGCATATGTACTTTGTATAATAAATGGTTGACATCTGTAAACCATTTTCCTTGAGGCCAGAGGTACTTACTTTTTTGTAATCATGAATATATTTATGATTGACCAATTTTGAACATTTGTGTTTTTGTGCCTTTATTATTTTTTATATTTGCTTGGTTTTTTCTATTTTTTCATTTTTGTTTGTATATATACATTTTCATGATGTTTTCCTCCATATATCAGGCTGGTCTGAAACTCACTATGCATTCCAGCCTGTCTTCAAATTGTAGGGCAATTCTCTGGCTTCACTTTTCCAGGCTCCAGGATTGTAGATATGAACTACCATCATCAATGCTTTGAGTATTTTCTATGAATTAATACTATTTTGAGCATCTGTTATAATAGTGAGAAAAGTATAAGTCTTAATCTCATAGACTGTAGTCTATTGTTGGAACACAATTTATGAAAGCCACAGTGAGATGCACAGGACTAGTTAACATTAGTGTTTTGGGTACCCATAAGGTCACCTGCTCATAATCTAAATAGCACTACTTTATCTCATTCCATATGTACACAAACATAGCCAACCATTTTCATTATTTTAATAACAGCCCCCAAATCTTTAACATATATTTATTTTTAAATATTTATTTTACTGTTTTATATTGTAACATAAAAACATCATTTTTTCCTTTTAAATACTCCCATGCACCTTATCTTGCCCTCTTTCAAACTCATGGCCTCTTTTCTCTTTAATTACTGCTTTTTATAACCCATTAAGTCTATATAATGTTACTTATATGTATATGCTTTAACAGAAAACCAAGCATATTTATTTTATTATTTATTAATATTTTTAGTTCATTCCTTTTATCCCAGGTGTCTAAAAATGTTTAATTGTCTTGCCACCTAGTCATATAAACTACCACAACCTGGGCCTAATGCTGATGCTCTCCTGGAAAAATGCTAGCACTCTGAGTTCAGGGGCTACCAAATAAAGGGATTTTCATAATCCCTTCTTTAAAAAAAAAAGAAGAGTTTCTTCAGCCATGACATTAGCATCATACAGGACAAACTAGCAAAGGATATGAGGACCTAATACAGTGAAGAACAGAAGAAGGGGCAGTGTGTGGCATCCTCTAGATCAAGCACTGCAATGATATGCTGAGCCTTCTCCTTCATCTGGTACCGACACAGCTACTGGGAGTATATCAAAGACTACCAGGCTCAGAACATTCAGCGCCATTATCCCCACAAGAGAGATATTCATTATAAGACCAATGTGAGTGTAGATGAGTAAAAGAATTGGCTTCTATGATGAACTACAAGTATGCACTGGTTAATGTGACATTTGGCTGTGTAAATTCAGGTGTTAGAACAAATCCCTGAGGATTTGTGTATGTGTTATCAGTCAAGAGAGATCAGAAGGAGGTTCACTATGGAGCTACAAAAGAAGAGCATTGATGACTTGTACAGAATATATGGAAGCCAGATAAAACTGACCCAAAGGAAACAGAAGATTTAAAAGTATAATACTGCTGAAGTTCTGGGCTTCACCAAGGCAAAGGTTTACAAAGGAGGCATCTTGGAGGCTGACTGTACTACACTGATCACTTTCAAGTCCAATGCACCTACAGACAAAGTCAAGGTCATTGTTGAAGGTGCCAATGGGCCAACCACTCCAGAAGCTGATGAAATTTTCCTGGAAAGGAACATCATCCCATGATTATTCCAGGTCTCCATTTAAATGCTGGAGGAATGACAGTGCCTTATTTTGAACATCCAAAGAATCTAAATCATGTCAGCTATGGATGATTGACTTTCAAATATGAAAAGGATTCTAGCTAGCACTTGTTCATGTCTGTTCAAGAGGGGTTAGAAAGAAAATTTGGAAAGCATGGTGAAACTATTCTTGTCACACCCACTTCAGAGTTCCAGGTCTTTATTTCAATGGAGAAAGACTTCGTGCATTCTGTCCTAGCCTACACAATGAAGCATTTCTCCAAGCACATTATGTAAACAGCCATGAAGTATAAGCTTAATACCTAGACCCCAAAATAGCTTTCTATATTAATACAAGTTTTCAAGATGAACTTCGCATACATGCATTTTAACTCATTTCCTAATTCTCCTTTTCTCCTGTGTCTTCTGTTAAATTCTCACCAGTTTGCATGTAAACAGTAAAATATTTATCTTCTGATTTATTAAATAACAGGCACTGTTCTCAATGAGTTCATCTGAATCAGCCCCTTAAAAGAAAGTGTTTGTGTTATGGCACCACAGATACATATACAAGTGCAAAAATGGACTTTGGTCTTAAAATAAAATATCACTCTTCCACTTGGCTGTGCTAACTTGCTCCAGGGTTCTTCCCAACATGGTCAGGGACATTGCCAGAGAAGTGTTCAAAAGCAGTTGCTTTTGCACTGGACAATTTTGTAATATGCCATAAATTTAACACATATAGGAAGTATGTGTGTAGCCTTTTCAGAAAGTGGCATGATCCTCAAGTGAGTTATTGGCATTTTATATGAGGAAAAACCTGAACTTTATAAACTTCAAACAGAAATAAGAGCTCTTTCTCATGCATTTTATTCTCCCAGAGTAAAATAAATACACATTTCTAAGTTACCTTTAATCACTTAACCAGTCTAACTCTGACTCCAGCTGTGTCTATAGACATAAATAAAAAATCTAATATTTTTAGAACATAAGAATTATTATTTATAGATCATATATAATGTTGTTGACCAGTAAAAATAAATGACATTATGAGAGAACTATAAAGAAATCTTTACTGAGCATGATGGTATATGCTTTTACCTCCTGCACTTGGGAGGTAGAGACGGGTGGTTCTCTGAGTTTGAGACCAGCTGGTCTGCAAAGCAAGTTTCAGGCAAGCCAGAAATACATAGTGAGGCCTTGTACCAACAAAATAAAGATAACACACACACGCACACACACACACACACACACACACACACACACACACACACACACACACACACCAACAGCAACAACAAAACTAGGAATTAAATTAGAAAGTACAAGTTTTTAAAAAAGCAAATTCTCATGAGAGAAGATGCTATAAAGAGGTAAGATTTCATGGGCTGTATATTCAGGAAGCTCGTCTGCTAACAAATGATATTCAAAATCATATCTGAACACGGATAAAAATGTATACATGTGATGGAAGTACAGATAGACCTCTAGACCTCTGATAGGTGGGGTTCTCCTCCCCCATAGCCTATTGGGTCTCATCTGGATAGCCTGAATGCTCTTCCTCTGTATTACATCAGGGATTTTATGTCAAGGACTTTGATCCACTTGTATTTGAGTTTTGTGATAAATATGGATTTATTTGCATTCTTCTACATGTAGACATCTAGTTAGACCAGGACTGTTTGTTGAGCATGCTTTCTTTATTTCCATTGTGTGGTTTTGGCTTCTTTGTCAAAAAGCAAATGTCCATAGGTATATGAACTTATTTCTGGGTCTTTGATACAATTCCATTGATCATCCTGTTTGTTTTTATACTGATACCATGAAACTTTTATTCATATTGATCTGTAATACAGCTTGAAATCAGAGGTGCTCCACCATATCACAAGGATACCTGCTCAGAAACAACCTAGATGTCCTTCAACTGAACAATGGTTACAGGAAATGTGGTGCATTTATACAGTGGAATACTACTCAGTTACGAAAAACACAGAAACCATGCAAATTGCAGACAAATGGATAGAACTAGAAAATATTATCTGGAGTGAGGTAACCCAGACCCAGAAAGACACATTACTCACTTATAAATGGATATTTGCCATATAGTACAGGATAATCATTCAGCAATTCACAGACCCAAAGAAATAAGTAACAAGGAGGACCCAAAGGAAGATGCTTGAATCTCACTCAGAAGGGGAAATAAAATATTCATTGGAAGTAAATGAAGAGAGAGAACTAACTGGTTGGGAGAAGAGGGTGGGAAGGGGAACAAGGATTGGAAAAATGGGGTGAGAGGTGAGAGGGCTAGGAGAGAGAAGGGAAACCAATGGAGGTGATATCTCTGGGACAAGCTAGAGACCCAGTACTGGAAAGCCTTCTGGGAGGATATGGGGATGACTCTAGCAGCAGAGGACATGGAGACTGATGTGGCTACCTCCTATAGGCAGGCAGGACTTCCAGTAGAGGGCAGAGGACACCAACCTACCCACAAAACCTTCCACCTAAAATTTACCCTGCTTACAAGGTGTGCAGGGATAAGGATGGAGCAGAGATTGAGGGAAGGACCAAACAATGACTGGCCCATTTTGAGAACTCACTCCATGGGAAAGAGCCAACCCCTGATTTTATTAATGATACTCTGTTATGCTTTTAGACAGGAGCCTAGCATAATTGCCTTCTGAGAGGCTCCACCCAGTAAGGGGAGAGATGCTGAAACCCAGTCAAACATGGACTGGAGCTTGGGGAGTCTTGTGGAAGAGTTGGGAGAAGGTCAAAGGGACATGCAGTGGACAAGAATGCCACAAGAGGACCAAGGGAGCCAAGTAATAGAGGAACACAAGGGCTCATAGAGACTGAACCATCAACCAAAGAGAATGCATGGATTAGACCAAAGTCCCATACACCTCTGTAGCTGATAGGCAGATTGGTCTTCATGAGGGTCCCCTAAAAGTACGAGTAGGGCTCTACATAGATGTAGACAATGAGCATCTCAGGCTTCATATGGGCCCACTAGTAAAGGGAGCAGGGCTGTCTCCGACATGGACTCAGTTGCCTGCTTGTGGATCACTTTCCCCTAGCTGCACTGCCTTGTAGGACCTCAGGGAAAGGCGACATGGTTAGTCCTGATGTGAACTAATGTGCCTGGTGGGTTGGAGGGGGGCCTCCCCTTTTATGAGGAGAAGTGGAAGGGGGAAGAGAGTGGGAGAGAGGGAGCACCAGGATATGTACAGCTGTTGTGGAAATTGGGGACAGGTGTGGGAAGGAAGTTTACATCTAAAAGCTCACCCCAATGGGAACGGTCCTAGTTGTAGGTCAGCGAGAAGACTGGAAGTTTATAATTTTAGTACAGTGAGAGACATTTTAAGAAAAAGACAAACAAAAGGAAATTTAAAATCTTGAGCTTGGAATTATGATAGGATTTTGTAGCAGGATGGTTTTTTTTTTTACCATAATTAGATTAATAAATTAGAGCTTCATTGATCAGTTAATACAACAATTTCATAGCAACAGGAAGAAATAAAGCATCTTTTTAGACATGTTGACCTTCGTAACTCATATTTAGCAACTTAAAACACTTTTTTAGACCTTCTAACATTAATGCATGTATCAACCTTTAAACACCTTCTTGGAAGCTTTAAGCAATATGGGAAATTGCTGTAAGCAGTCACTATCCTTCAGCTAAAAGAATGGTAACAAGGTAAATTGTATCTAGCCCTGACAGTTACAAGTTTGGTCTCCTGCATATGAAGAGGACTGGAAAGGTCTCTGAAGCTTGTTTATCTTTAACCTGAGGTCTGTGAGTAAGACAAACTTGTTTGCCTTTTAAATAAGAGATCTAGTATCTAGGAGTCTTAACTAGGTAATGAGTTGACCAATGAACTAACATAGCAGATTAATTTGGGCTAAGGAGCTAATTATCTGGTTTTTAGCTATCAAGCTAACATCAGTTGTCCATCAATGTGACCAGAGATCTGAGAAGGATAAATTGTAACCTAAAAGATTCTATGTATTAATAAAATGACAGAGATGATCAGTTAAGTCATATCCCAGTAAATAGACAGTGTTCCAGTTGTCTCCTGTGGCAGCACGGCACGATGAGAAGAGACAGTCTTGCATCAGGCATAGAGAACAAGAGACTATTCTGTGGAAAATGAACATGAAAGAGACTGGCCTCACCTTGTGTTCAGCAATGTGAGGCTATCACTATCTGGGTGTCCTGTTTGTCCACAGTTAAAGCTGATCCATAGCAGAGATTGGGAGCAGTTTTGCTCCATGGCCAGACACCACAATTCAGAGTTAGAGTCACCTGCCATTGTGTCCAAGTCTCCTGAGACCTTGGGAACTACTGTTATGATCTGGGAATCTCTGGTTTTATAATAAATTTACACATGATAAATGCCATATTCATCAGATCTCTGGCAAGTCTGAGGGTTTGCATATTGGAGTTAAGTTATCTTTATATCTAGTTATCTGGTCTACACTATTAGAATTTGTAAACATAAAATAAAATGTTTTGGTCTCATTCTATGTAACTAAAATACATCTTTGAACCTGTTAAACAACTTGATCATTTATAAGACCTTAACAATTAAACATAGAAGTTACACAAAGAGTAGAACAGTTTCCTGTATGATTAATAACATCACATTTAGAATTTTAGGCTAATCATTTTAAGGCAGTGATTTAAATTTTAACAAATTTTGACAAATGAATATTAATACAGTAGAACATTATAGAATAATTTAAAAACCATATCAAACCCATTAGCCAAGAATGGTTGAATCTCAGTTAGCTGGTGACAGGAGGGATAGCATTTATTTATTTTCTAGGAATTAGTAAAGACATAAATTATAAACAAACAATCATATACTCAATAAACAATCATGTTTTTTGAGAGGAGAAAAAAATCAGAGACAATTTTTATTTTTAGGAGTTGGAAACTCTTAGAGAAAAAGGCAGGTTCTCTTAGCTGAGAGCTGGTTTTATTTGACTCTTATAGACCACAGTTAACTGACTTAGCAAAGCTGAGAGTCCCTGATGACTGTGCGGAGGAGGCTAACTCCATTCCTGTACCACCTTTGGGCAAGCGGGGATCAGGAAGTAGGGGCTGCACATGTACATGTCTAGTGAATCGCCAGCAAACCTGCTGTGGAAAACCAAGAGGGACCAGGGCAGCAGCGAGAAGCTGACTTTGATCATATGATTGCCCTTAAAGATGGCAGCTAGCCATGTGGTTGCACCTAACAACGATGGTGACTAGTCGTGTGGATGGCACAGAGGCCAAGTGGTTCACCTCCTCCATCTGGAACCAACACGGAGGCTGTATAAAGGCTGGCAAATTTAAAATGTTATTAGGACGTAGTGACTTAGGGTGGCTGAGCATAGTGTTTCTGTGCCAGCTCCAGTGCCCCAGGAATAACCCAAACCTGGAAGATTACCCAAGATGAGCCCAGGCTGGAGAAGTGGGGGTGGGTGAGTGGCTTATCTGGTGTCACAGGCACCTGTAAGTGGCTGGTGGAAAGTGCCAGCCCAGTGATCTGGGCCACTGAGGAGGACAGGGCAAGGAGCCATGGCAAAGGCAAGGTGCCAAGCAATTGACCCTAGGCAGAACTGAGGTGACAAACTGTACACTGCAAGCACACGGGTCCCTTAGCGCTTGGTAAAGCAGCTCAAGCAGGGGAAGAGCTGTGCACGCTACCCCCAGAGAAAGTTGATGGAGAAAGGAGGGGCAGGGGTTGAGATTTAGAGGTAGCATACCATTAATGAAGGTCTGGCAGGGACAAGGGTGGTGGCAGGGCCTTTGGACGGCAGATGGAGAAGACAGGTTACTCTAGTCAGTGGCAGTTTGTGTTGTGCATTGGACCAGGGAGAGATCAGAGTAGAGGAAATCTACCTGAGCCTAGAATCACAGTCTGAAGGTGGGGTGGTGGTGGGTTAAGACCAGAAAGAATGGAGATTTACAATGAAATTTGGAAGAATGCAATTCAGTATAAAGGATTCCAGACTTAAGAACTGAAAAAGAAGAGCCTTTTTGTAATGGGCCACCAATTTTGTGATTAATTTTTAAGGCAGTAAATTATTAAGGTATAAAGTGATAAGATAAGAGATACCAAGTGGCAGATATTATGTTGTAGAGGAGTTTATTAAATGAGTATGGGAAAAGAAGGAAAGGGGATGGGTACCCAGAGAGACAGAGACAGAGACAGAGGATGAAAGGAGAGAGAGAGAGAGAGAGAGAGAGAGAGAGAGAGAGAGAGGGGAATCACATGAGGGTCTATTCTTTTATATGGTCCTGGGCAGGGCCACGACCCAGTGGCAGGTAAGCAATGACATCACAGGTAGGCAGACTGAAGCAGAATCCTAACAAAAAATATCTTTCCTATCTTGGTGAGTCTAAAACTCTGAATGTACAATATCTATCATATCTCATCATTATCAATTTAAAACATTGATCTAGACCTAAAAACATCTTAACCCCTAAAAAACTAAGCTTAATTGTAGAATTAAACTATTTGGTCTTCAACCCCATCAGAGACTTGAGGAGGAAAATTAAATACATGAGTATAAAGGGAGTGCAGGTTAGTAGCTGTCCAAATGAGGAGATGACAGAGACAGTTTGCTGCCTGAACAGTCATCCAAAACTCTCTGTAACACTGCAGCAGCATCCTCAGCCTTCTGGTACAATATATTTTCATTTAACTGATTCATTGTTACACAGATACCATCAAATAAAAATTTCATAATAACACCTCTTTTAACTTATTAGCATTTTTAATACATTTGTTGGACAAAAAATGTCTCAAAATACATCAGAATTTTCATAGTTTCAAAGATCTAAATTTTACTCAGGGGTTATCTTTAAATGATAAGAGAATTTAGATTGGTAAGTGTAGAATTCTAAGACATGAAAAAAAAAACAAATAATGATTTTCAGAAGAAAGCTAAATGCTCTCCACAAGACGAGTGAGAACTTGGAAAGAATCCATCAGTATGCTTGAGCTGATTTTCTGAAAACACTTTAGGTATTAAAGGCGCCTGGATAATCTACATATATGTAACAACAGTGAATGTAACAGAGGGGGCATGGATTTGAAAAGTATCAAGTAGGGGTATAAAGAAGGCTTGAAGAGAGGAAAAAGAAGGGAGATAGATACAATTCTATTGTAATCTAAAGAAATAAAAGAATATTTTGAAAGACAACAGACAATCAAACAAAGGCTTTATAAAATATACTGGTCAAGTCCTACTAATAACTTTTTCTGAGATTAAATAATATGATCTTTAGATAGAAAACTGTTTCACCACGTAAAATGGGTCATGATTTTATAATTTGGACATAACCTACAAAGTGCACCTATTTAGATGCACTTTATAACCAGAAACTGTGCATACATGCTTAAGTGAGGATGCTTCTAAATAGTCACACATATGTGTATACACAGAGGTGTATATGGTGTGTGCATCACCTCTGTTTTAGGCAGCTGCTTTAGAAACTTGTGGACTCTATAAAGTAATTGAGACCTTTATTGCTTACTCCAGATTTATTAATTAACAGGGATAATTATAAGAACTCACTTGAAACACTGTAAGATCAATCGCTCTTTGTGTTGGCAAACTTAAACTTCTTGCTAATAAAATATTACTTTCTTATAGTACTTTAATTTTGTTTTACAATTTTAAGAACTCATTTCACTAATAATGCTTGCTTTGAGATTGAAAGGTGATTAATATGAAGTTCTCTTACTATTTCATCATTGTGTTTCCTAGACAATGGGATTCTCTAAATAAAACATAGATTCAAGCATATGCCTCATGGTTTTATGACTCTTTTCACTATTCAGCACCATATTATCAACATATCACTACATCAACAAAGCCAGTGGCCCAGTCATACACTAACAGTACAAATAGCATATACTATACCTAATAGGAATTAAATATTCAAGGGCAATAATCAGTAAATTTAACTCTTTTTAGTGTAGAACCACAGTATTGAACTGGACATGGTGCAAAGCTGGGATTCGAGCATTTGGGAAACAAGCCAAATAGAAACTGTGGGTTAGAGGTCAACCTGAGGCAGATAATGAAACCCTTTTTTCAAATAAGCAAACAAAAATTTCAAAATAACAAAAAGCTTCTGTGAAGTCACTGAAATAGATTGGTTTAAGTGAGCATGAGTAATTGTACCTTTTTAAGATGTAAATCTTTGTTTCCAATGCTGTCCTTAATATGATTTTTCACAGCATTTTGGTATATGGTCCTTTAAAATTATGCTATTTTCAAATCTAGCAGGTTCTAGTTTTCTGTTTCTGGTTTCTACCTTCTACCACCCCCACAAACACCACCTGTTCCTTTTATGTTAGAATCTGTTGGTACAAGCTTCCCACTGTTGAGGTCAGATCAATATTAACTGCAATTTGTTCTACTACTCGATGTTTTTACTCTTAGGAGATTAATGTTTTGTTTTACATGGGGTTTCATATTAATTTTCCTTTACAAATTAATAAATATATGCATATATGATAACACTTCAGACATTAAGAGATTATGTGTTGCTGGGCCCCATGCCCAGATCCCTTGGGGGCAGGGGTGAGCTGGCACAGAATCAAGGACACAGACTCCAGGAGTCCAGCATGAGGCAGAAGCAGACTCATTGATTGCTGAAATAGGGCATGATTTTATACCCTCCTCCCAGTGTCCCATGGGCTCCCAAACTGTGAGCTGCTGCTGTGGTTCCTTCTCCTTGGTCCATCCTGATGTCACCAGACTCTGGGTAGTCAATCTCTGGGCATGCCTGGGCATGTCCAGGTAGCTCTGGGGCCAACTCTACATGAAGGCCCCCTTCAGCACATGCATGCGGGCCTTATTCCTGCTCATTCCTCCTACAATTATGTACCTTTAATTAATCTCAGATTGGTAAAATTATTAGAATCTTAATTCTAAATTTCCTCTTCTTGTAAAACTTTTATATAGAGAATCATCTAAAATACACAACCAATATTTATTTTTAATATTTTATTTCCTCCTACTTTTCAGTAATTTATAACACCATATAGTAAGTTAGGGTTCACAATGGCAGACAATACATTTTCAAAGGTGACATAAAATGATTCAGAAAGCATTCTGGACAACAATATGCACAAATACAAAAAGCTTAGGATACTGGTATATGTGCAAAAACATTAGTCTGTAAACAGAACACTAAAGTCCTTAGGTACATGAACATGCTTAATCTAATTATCATTCCCTGGTCTATTGAATATAACAAGCAGATGTTAAATATTAAGTTAAAAGACATCTTGTGTGTTCATGAGATGGCTCACTGGGTGACGGTGCTTGCCATGCAAGTCTGGTGACCTTAGCTTGATGCTCAGAATGAGCATAAAGGTGGAAAGAGAAAACACACTCCAAAAAGTTGTTCTCTGGCCTTTGCACACAAACCCTGGCATTCCCCCCTCCATGATAGTAGTAATAAATAAAACATTTTTAAGTTTTGGATAATTTGCATTATAAAGAGCTGAAATGTTTCCTTAGTATGATGTACTAACCATGAAAAAACCAACAGCTTTATTAATCTATATAAAAAACTATTTTAGTATAGAAAGTTCTTCCATAGATTTTTATTAACAGAAAATAAAAAATAATACAAATACAAAATATATTTAGGAACTTCAATTAAAACAGTTGGTTTTGATCATTAAGGTTCATGTTGAGCACATTACAGCCATAGGGTATTGAAAACTGATCAATTACATATTTTTAAGCAAGAAGAAAACAAAGTGCCCTGCCTCACTTTCTCATATTACAAGACAGTATATTACTAAATAACATCCAGTAGTGGGGCAATTTTCTTATGCTGAATAAGTGTGGTGGAGGATACTTAACAACCCTCTTCTCTCCAAATTATAATAAAATTTCTTTCCTAGTATCTGTTTTGGACTATGTATCCACTAGATTATAAGATCCTACGACTCTGCCAGGTCTGATAGAGATTTAGTGAAGTGATGAGACTAAGGGCATCTAATCCATAAAAGCAAACTACATTCCTCCTAATAAAAAGATGCTTCATTTTTAGTTTCATGCAGCTAGGGGGCAATTTCTATCTAAATCTAAGTGTATGAGATAAGCTGTTTTTTTTTTTCTTTTTGCATACTTTTCGCAAGAACTCTTTAAATATTACAGAAACTAAGCTATTTATGTAATCCTTTTATGGTTTTTAATGAAGTATGTAAGTCTCATTTGCCCTTGACATGCACTCCATCAAGCACCCACACAAGTGAGTACACAGACACACAGACATACACACACACATACACCATGAACATATGAACATATGTATTTCTAACATAGCTTTACTCTTATAGCTTTCACATTACAAACATGTATTATATGTCAAGGGGAAAGGATAAAGTAGAATTTATTGGCAGGATTATAGGATGAAGATTTAACATGTTTTTTTAAAAATGTTATCTGTCTTATCTCTTGAAGCTTATTTTTGACCTTGTCATGGAGTTTCATAACCAACTCAGTGACTTCTAACTTTTTAAAAATTAAAATATAATTACATTTCTCTCTCGCCTCTACTCCCTTCAAACCCTCCCATGCCCCTCTCTCACTCCCACTTCCTCTCAAACTGAATTTTTATAGTATCACTATGTATAACATTTCTACTCAGTCTTTATTTGTAATCACCATTTTTGCTTCAAGCTCTACTTAATTTAAACCTCACAGTGTTGATGAGGTATATTTTCCAAAGATTTTTCCCTCTTACATATGCATAGTAATTTCCCACTGAAAAGGTTTAGCTATAATCTCTTTGCTCTGGAATTTTTGTATGGTTTATTCTAGCATCTATCTTAAATAAACATTACTTAGGACACAATTTCAAAAGTTGGATTACTGCATTAAGGAAGATAAGTATTTATAAGACTTTTTACAACGTCTTGGAGAAAAATACTTGTTGTGAAAATTTACAGTTATACTAATAGTATATTAATATGTAATCATGACATTTTTATTAATGTTTGTTCTTTGATTGTAGTTGGGTTTATCATGCTTCCCCCCCCCCTGGCTATCTTTTAATTTAAAAAGTTTCTCTATAGGCAATTTTCTCTATAGGTAATTTTCATTTCCACAGATGCTATTTATTTCACCAATGATTCAGATTTTTAGCCCACTACCATGTGATTCTCTAACCTCTTCCCAGAATAATCCATTTTTATTGTTAAGTCTATTTTCATTTAATTAATTAATTAATTTATTTATTTATTTATTCACTTTACATCCTAATTGTAGGCCCGTTTTTCCTCTCCTTTATGTATCATCCCACATTCCTTTCCCCCATATCCTCCTTCCTCTGCCCCTCAGAAAAGGGGAGCCCCCTCCCTCAATCTGCCACAGCACATTAAGTCACATCAGGGCTGAGTGCATCTTCTTCCCCTATCACCTGGCAAGGTGGTCCTACCAGGAGGAAATGATCGAAAAGTAGGCAACAGAATCCTTGTCAGGGATACCTCCCGTTCCTCTATTAGGGCATCTAAATAAAGACGAAGCTTCCCATCAGGTACATATGTGTAGTGGACCTGGGTAAAGTCTGTTCATAGTCCTTGGTTGATGCTTCAGTCTCCACAAGTCACCATGGGTACAGGTTAGTTGTCTCTATTGGTCTTCTTGTGGAGCTCCTGTCCTCCCCAGGTCCTTTCATCCTTCCCCCAACATTTCTACAAGGCTCCCTGAACTTCGCCCAGTGTTTGACTGTAAGGCTGAGCATATCTTTCAATCACTTGCTGGGTGGAGCCTCTCAAAAGACAACTATGCTAGGCTCCATAGCAAAGCCTGTAACATGGCAGAGTGTCCTTATTAGTGTCTCAGGTTGGGGCAAGCATTGGTTGGATATTCCCTCAATCTCTGCTCTACCTTTATCCCTGAACATTTTAAATAAAGGCAGTCTAAGTTTTTGTGGGTGGGTTGGAGTTCCCCGACTAGGAATCCTGTCTGGTTAGAAGGTAGCCTGTTCAGTCTCCATGACCCATGCTACCTCTGTATCCTTCCAGGTGCCTACCCTGTTCTAGGTCTTCAGCTTGCCACAGAGATGACACTGCCCATGGTTTCTTTTCTCTATATATAAGTCCTTTGTCCTCCCACCCCCACTCTCCCCACATTTGATCATCACCCTCATTTCCTTCAGCACTTCCTCTCTTATTTTGTTCCTCTCTTCAACCACCTCTGCTATATATTCTATTTCCCCCTCTGTTCTGAGTGAGATTAAAACATCCTACCTTGGCCCTCCTGTTGCTTAGCTTTGTTGAGTCTGTGATTGTAATATGGTTATCCTGTACTATATGACTGATGTCTGTCTATAAGTGAATACATATCATGTGTGTCTGGGTTACCACACATGGGATGATCTTTTCTAGTTTCATCCATTTGCCTGCAAATTTCATGATGTGCTTGTTTTAAATAGCTGAGTAGTATACCATTGGGTAAATGTACCACAGATTCTTTATCCATTCTTCAATTGGCTATAATGAGTAAAGCTGCTATGAACATAGTTGAACTAATATTGTTGTGTGGTAGAACATCTTCTGGGTATATGTTCAGAAGGTCTTGAGTTTATACGCAGGAGTGGAAAAGCTTAAGGTAGAGCTATTCCCAATTTTCTGAGAAAGCAACAGATTGACTTCCAAACTGGCTGTACAAATTTGTACTCCCACCAGTAATGGAGGGGTGGTCCCCTTTCTCCACATCCTCGCCAGCATGTGCTATTACTTGAGTTTTTATCTTAGCCATTCTGATGGGTATAAGATCGAATCTTGGAGTGATTTTATCTACGTTTCCATGATGACTAAGGACACTGAGCATTTCTCTACCCCATTTTCAATTGGGTTATTTGGTTTGTTAGTGTTTAATTTATTGAGTTCCTTATGTATTTTGGATATTAACCCTTCATCAGTGAAGATCTTTTCCCAATCTGCAGGGAGGCATTTTGTTCTGTAGATAGTCTCCTTAGCCTTACAGAAGCTTTTTAGTTTCATGAATTCCTATTTTTCTTACTTGTTTTTCTTATATTTCTTTTTACATATACATTTATATTATTACACATAGATAAAATAAACTATATACAGCAGGAAGAACCATGAAACAAACAGGAATTATGTGATTTGGCTATTTGAATTTTAGGAAATCTTTAACTCCTTCCATTATCCAGTGGTCATAAAATAGAAAGTTTTTTCAGTTTCCATAAGTTTGCAAGATTTCTGTTGTTTCTGTTGTTGTAGAAGTCCAGCTTTAATCTGTGTTGATCTGATAAAATACCAGGCCTCGTTTCATTTTTCGTGCATTAGTTGAGGCTTATTTTGTGAGAGATATATATGGTCAATTTTGGAGAAGGTTCCTCGAGGTGCTGAGAAGAAGGTATATTCTTTTGTGTTTGGATGAAAGTTTCAGTAGATATCTGTTGGGTACAATTGACTCATGACATCTATTAGTTACACTATTTCTCTGTTTATTTTCTGTCTCAATGACCTGTCTTTTGGTGAGAGGACTTCTATTAAGCCTGGAATTTCTCAACATTTAGAAACTGGACCACAAATGCTATTCCTGCCTTGTTTAACTATTTCCCCCATTTTTTGCCCCTACAAAGGTATTATTTGCCACAAAATCACCTGGAAGAAACCTTAAGAGAATGATGGCCTATTTCTCCTAAGAGGGTTGGGTAGGATTTTTGGTTGCTTTGTTGAGCTATAGATGCTTATTTTCATTGGGAGTTGGTAATAATTTATTATTGGTCTTATTCAGAGAGAAAACAAAGTGGGACTCAGGGACATCTCTCTTTCCCTTTATCTTTCTTCTGTAGTTATGGAGATAGGGGTTCAAAAGAAAGAAGGGGGATACAGAAATGAAAAGGGATGATAGGACAAAAGTAGATTATTGAATCTACTCTTCCACTTAAAGTCTTAATTGTTACTCATAAACAAGGTTATTGTTAATTGATTGGTACAGAATTTTGTATATTGATGCAAAATAAATTTACTTTTGATACATAGAATTCAATTTTAAGATTATTCTTCACATACGGCTGGATCTTGAGGTAGAGCTCTTCCCAATTTTCTGAGTAAGCACCCGATTAATTTCCAAAATGGTTGTACAAGTCTGCACTCCCACCAACAATGGAGGAGTATTTCCCTTTGTTCATATTCTTGCCAGCATGTCCTGTCACTTGAGTTTTTATCTTAACCATTCTGAGGAGTGTAAGATGAAATCTCAGAGTCATTTTGATTTGTATTTCCCTGATGACTAGAATATTTAACATTTCTTTAAGTGTTTCTCAGCCATTCTATAGTCCTCTGTTGAGAATACTCGGTTTAGCTCTGTACCCCATAATTATTGGGATATTTGGCTTGGTGGTGTTTAATTTCTTTACTTCTTTATATATTTTGGCTATTAGCCTTTTTTCTGATGTAGGGTTGGTGAAGATCTTTTCCCAGTCTATATGATGTCATTTTGCTCTGTTGACTGTTTCCTTTGCCTTACAGAAGCTTTTCAGTTTCATGAGGTCCCATTTAGATTTTCTAATTTTGTGGAATACACGATTTTGAAGTAAGATCTAATGAATCTTTAGATTTCCTCAGTTTCTGTTGTTATGACCCTCTTTTCCTTTTTGATTCTGTTAATTAGGATACTGTATTTCTGTCATTTAGTTCGCTTGTCTAAGAGTTTGTCTGTCTTATTGATAGCCTTAAAAAAAATCAGCTCTTGGTTTTATTGATTATTTGTATTGTTCTGTTTGTTTGTAAGTTATTGATTTCAGCTCTGAGTTTGATTATTTCCTGCCATCTACTCCTCTTGTGTGTGTTTGTTTCTTTTTATTCTAGAGCCTGTGGGTGCACTTTTAAATTGCTAGTATGAGAACTCCCCATTTTCTTTATGAAGGCACTTAGTGCTATCAACTTTCCCCTTAGCACTGCTTTCAGTGTGTCCCATTAGTTTGGGTATGCCTTCATTTTTATTGAATTTCAAGAAGTCTTTAATTTCTTTTTTATATCGTCATTGAACCTATACTCACTGAGTAGAGATTTGTTCAGTTTCTGTGAGTGTGTAGGCTTTCTGTTGCTTCTGTTGTTGAAGTCCAGCTTTAATTTTGGGGGATTTGATAAAATACAAATGGTTATTTAAATTTACTTATATCTGTTGAGGCTTGCTTTGTGACTGAATAGATGGCCAATTTGTGGGAAGGTTCCATGAGGTGCTGAGAAAATTATATATAGTTTTAGTTTGGGTGAAATGTTCTGTAGATATCTGTTAGGTCCATTTGATTGATAATGTCTCTTAATTTCATTATTTCTCCATTAAGTTTCTGTCTCAATGATGTGTCCATTGGTGAGAAGATGATGTTGAAGTCTCTCACTATTAATGTGTGAGGTTTGGTATGGGAATTAAGCTTTAGTAATGTGTCTTTTACAAATCTGGGTCCCCTTGCGTTTGGGGCATAGATGCTCAGAATTAAGATGTCATCTTGGTGGATTTTTTTTTCTTTGCTGAGTATAAAGTGACCTTCCCTATCTCTTTTCATTAATTTTGGTTGAAAGTTTATTTTATTAGATATTAGAATAGCTACTCCAGCTTGCTTCTTAGGTCTATTTTCTTGGAAAATCTTTTTCTAGCCCTTTACTCTGAGATACTATCTATCTCTGTAACTGAGGTATGTTTTTTGTATGCATCATAATGATGGATCCTGTTTTTACAAGCATTCTTTTGTTCAGTGTCTTTTTATTGGGGAATTGTGTGCAATTGATGTTGAGAGATATTGATGACCAATAATTGTTAACTCTTGTCATTTTGATGTTGGTAGTGATATAGTTTATTTCCTGGTGTGTGTGTTGGTGCTTCCTTTCTTTTGGTTTTGCTGATGTGCTGTTACTTATTTCCTGTGTTTTCCTTCTTATACTTAGCCTCCTTGGGTTGGAGTTTTCCTTCTAGTATCTTCTTGGTGCTGGTTATGTGGATAGATATTGTTTTAATTTGGGTATTGCCATGCAATATCCTTTTTTCCTCTATCCATGGTGATTAAGTTTTACTGGGAGGTCTCTTAGTGTCTGTAAGATATATGCCCAAGACCTTCTGTGTTTGAGAGTCTCTGTTGAGAAGCCATTTGTAATTTTGATAAGTCTGCTTTTATATGTGACTTGGTTTTTTCACTTGCAGCTTTTAATATTTTTCTTTGTTTTATACATTTATTATTTTCATTATTATGTGGCAAGAGGATTTTCCTTTCTAGTCCTAACTATCTTGTGCTCTGTATGCTTCTTGCATGTTTATAGGCATCTCTTTCTTTAGGTTGGGGACATTTTCTTCTGTGGTTTAATTGAAAATATTTTCTGGGACCTGGAGCTAGGAGTCTTGTACTTCTTCTATTTCTATTATTCCTAGGTTTGGTATTTTCATAGTGTCTCAGGTTTCTTAGATATTTTGCATCAGAGAATTTTTAGATTTAATGTTTTCTTTGATGAATCAAATTCTTAAATCATATCTTGTACACTTGAGACTCTATCTTCCATCTCTTTTATTCTGTTGGTGATACATGTGTCTGTATTTCCTATTCTCTTCTTTAGGTGTTCCATATCCAGCATTGCCTTAATTTGGGTTTCTTTTATTTATTCTATTTCAATTTTCAGGTCTTAGACAGTTTTCTTCATTTCCTTCAATTGCTTAATTGTATTTTCCTGTATTTCAGTAAGGAATTTATTCATTTCCATCACCTATTTGATTGAATTTTCTTGTATTTCTTTAAGGAATTTATCCTCTTTATGGCTTCTATCATCTTTACAAGGTTGGATTTAAGGTTGTCTTTTTTTGCTTCAATTGTGTCAAAGTGTCCAGGAACCAAGGTAGCTGGGTCCTGATGATGTCATATTGTCCTGGATCTTATTGACTAAGTTCTTATGCTGGTCTTTTGCCATCTGGTGGTCTCTGGTGTTGGCTGCATATTCCTGATGCTGTTAGGACTCCTTAAGAAGTCAGGGAGAGTCTTGGGTCAGACACTGGAGCTCAGGGAATAGCAGACTTCTCACTTCTACTGGCTGGGTGATCCTGGGTACCTGCAGAACTGGATGTTTCTCTGCTTGCTGTGTGCCAGGTGGGCAAAAGAAAGGCAGGGCAGGCTCTAACCCAGATGTTCCTTGGGTTCTGAAGGCTTGGATCATCCTCTGGCCAGCAGGCCTCCTACAGATGGGAAGTTATGGAGCTCTGCTGGTCAGCCAGGCAGGAGAAAGCCTGGGTGGGTTTTAGTGTGGCTCTTCCTGAGGAACTGCAGGCCTGCATGATCCTGGGGATAACAGGCTTCCTTCAGACTTGAGGTTATCAAACTTTGCTGATTTTTGTCCCCAGGCTAGCAGAAGAAAGGCTGGGCTGGCTCTAACCTGGCTCTTCCTGGAGCCAGCAGGCCTGCTCCAGAGGGAAGTTTACAGAGCTCTGCCGGCTGTGTCCTCTGGCAGGCAGGGAAAAAAATAGTTAAATCCATTTTTATAATTTGTCCTGTGTATTTGTTCTTTTTATCTGTATCTTGGCTTTCTCTTTTTTTCCCCTCTAGTTCTCTGTTTTGTTAAGTTTACCTATTCTTTTATTTTATATTCTTTTAACCTTTGATTCCTGCTTCTGGATCATTTCTCTCTTCCTGCATGCCTTAGAATTACTCTGTGTTTTGTTTATAACTTTTTGAGTGAATTTATTTTTATTTCCCTTAAACAATGAAATGTTCTTTAATTAAATCATAAAAAAGCTTTTAAGTTCCTAGCTATTGTGATTTTGTTTTTACTTTTGGTTTCAAATACACAGTACTGTTCTTACTGTTTGAATACTGATCACAGTTTTTACATTCTCTTTGATCTAAGAATAACTTTGTGTTTTTTAGGCAGGTTATTTTCTAGTTGCAATTAATTTTCACCAGAGACTGCAACCTATAAATCGTTTAGATTTGGGATTTACTTGCCTGTTTTTTCTTGAGGGCTAACACTGAGAAGTTTTTGAAAGTGCTCCATTGGCACTTGATTTAAAAAAAAACTATATCTTATCCTTCATTTTAGATTATTCAGAATAAAAGTCACATGTAACTTACACACTTACACTAATAATTCATGAAACATTAAAGTCCACCATTTAATCCCCAAGTTTAACTTCTGAAGAATTCACCCTATCCTATTTCATTTTCTAATATAATGAATTAACAAAAAAAGTTTTTAAAAAGTGTTAAAATACACATACATACAGACCTATGTCTTTTTGTTTAGCAATGATTCAAACAGTACACATTCTATTGAATAAGCCTAAGGTTAGATAAAATTTTTTTTGTCCTTATTTTTACTCTTTACATATCACACCTAATTCCTGATTTTATTTGACTCATATGATAATTCAAGATATGAGCTCATGATTATTGTTTTTTAATTTAATTATCTTCAGTGTTCAAAATTATTTTTGAAATTTAGTCTATTTTATTACCATATTTGTTCTATAGTTTTTTTCCTGGGTTTTAGTACTCATTGTCAATTATTATATGTTATCCCATAGCATAACTTCTAATTCCTAAGGACTTAAATTTCTTCTTAGTTCACCAGGTACATATTTTAGTAACATTTTCTGTTTTGTTTTGTAATGGTATCTATTAGTTTTATGATCTATTGAAAACTTGCATGTCTGTAAAACAAATGCAACAAATATTAGAGTAGATCTGTATGTCTGACTTATCCTATCTGAGAGATACAAGTAAGGCCTATAAAAATAACTCATTTTGTTTCTCCTAAATTGGAACTCAGCTGGAAAATAAGCAGGTACAACTTATAAAATCTGGGTAGAGGGCTGGAGAGATGGCTGAGCCGTTAAAGGCTAGGCTCACAACCATAAATAAAATCTGGGTAGAAATGACAAAGTAATCAATGCTTAGGACAAGTAGTTACACTTAGGAACATACACTTAGGGCAGAAAAGAAAATCTCATAGGGAAATATTTGAAAATTGCAACATTCTGAAGTAACTGTGTAAACAAAGGAATTTAGAAACTCACGCACATGCCCAGACAAAACACACTCTCAGCTGGATAAGTCCTAAGACATGAACCATTCACAGTAGATTGAAAGCTAGGCTTAAAGCAGTCGAGATAAGTGTTTAAGGAATGACAGACACAGTCTGAAAATAGAGTTTCTGGTACTCTACTGAGTCTCCATCAAACATTAAATGATCATGAAGACTGATCTCTGTGCCAAAAAGATAGAAAATTTTCAATAAAGTATTTCCAAGCATTTATTGTTTAGTATATGCTCAGCTTCTATTCTTTGTCTATTATTAGGCCAAATGCATCATAGTGAATGATCCTCTTAATTAGGTCATAAATTAAGTTACAAAAAAATTATTGGAAAGTATTTTATTAGTATTCAGTAGTAAAATTCATCTGTGGTTTTCTACAGACACTTCTCTCTCTCTCTCTCTCTCTCTCTCTCTCTCTCTCTCTCTCTCTCTCTCTCTCTCTCTCTCCGTGTGTGTGTGTGTGTGTGTGTGTGTGTGTGTGTGTGTGTGTGTGTGTGTGTGTGTCCTTAACTATTTTCAGTACCAGGGCATTATGGACTTCCTGCAATGAATTAAGGAGTGTTCCCCCCTCCCTTTCTACTTGGTTCCATTTTTCTTAAAGATTTGGTAGAATCATGCAGTGAATTTGTCTAATTCTGGACTTTTTCTTGTGGAGAGATTTTCTGTTTTTATTCCTGTTTCAATTTCATTGCTTGTTATGGATCTGTAACATAACACCTTCTTGGTTTAATTTTATTAAATCATAAATATTTAACACTTTCTTTCATATCTTCCAGTTTGAGAAATATAAGCTTTCAAGTATTACCCAGTGACCTCTACCTATCAAGTCTCATCTATACTACATTTAAAATGAGACAGATTAACTCCTGGCAACACTTAGCCTACCTCAAAGAAGATGATGAGCATCAAAGAACCTCCTTATGGAGATGTCTTCAAGTGTGGCAATCCAGGCACTGGACAAAGGGTCCTCATTTCTACCACAGACAGAATTCTGCCTAGAAATGGGCAAGCTTAGATGCAGGCCAAGTTGATGACCAAACTCTGCCAAGACAGGGTGAGCAAGTCCTCAATAGTTCCTGACTCACAAATATGTCTGTCAGATATATTGGACCAGAAGGCTGGTTATAGAGAGTTTTGAGTGACTGTTCAGGCAGCAAATTGTTTCTGTTATCTTCTCACTTTGGAAGCTGCAAACCTGCAAATTTCAAGATTTCCTTGTTTTTAATACCTGAGTATTATTTCGCTATGTAAATGTACCACAGTTTCTTTATCCATTCTTTGGTTGAGGCAAATCTAGGTTGTTTCCAGACTCTGGTTATTCCAAATAAAGCTTCTATGAACATAGTTGCGCAAATGTCCTTGTTGTATGGTGGAGCATCTTTCAGGTATATGGCCAGAAGTGGTATGGCTGGAACTTGATGTAGAATTATTCCCAATTTCCTGAGAAATGGGGCAGTTTTGTTTAAAGGCTATTTTATTAGATAATAGAATGGTTACTCCAACTCGTTTCTTGGGTCTGTTTGCTTGGAATACCCTTTTTCCAGCCCTTTACTCTAAGGTAATGTTTATATTTACTGCTGAGGTGTGTTTCTTGTATGCAGCAGAATGATGGGTCCTGTTTTGGTATCCATTCTGTTAGCCTGTATCTCTTCATTGGGAAGTTGAGGCCATTGATGTTAAGAGATATTAATGACCAGTGGTTGTTGGTAGTGGTAGTGTGTGTGTGTGTGTGTGTGTGTGTGTGTGTGTGTGTGTGTGTGTGTGTGAGAGAGAGAGAGAGAGAGAGAGAGAGAGAGAGAGAGAGAGAGAGAGAGAGATTCCTTTCTTTTGTTTTTGTGGGTGTGGGGTTATTTATTTCCTTTGCTTTCCTGTGTAAAGTTACCCTCCTTGGGTTGGAGTTTTCCTTCTAGTATCTCCTGTGAAGCTGGATTTGTGATTAAGTACTGTTTTAACTTGGTTTTGTCATGTAATATCTTGTGTTTTCTATCTAGGGTGATTGAAAGTTGTGCTGGTATAGCAGTCAGGGTTGTCATTTGTGGTCTCTTAGCATCTGTATGACATTTGTCTAGGCCCTTCTGGCTTTCATGGTCACTGCTGAGAAGTCATGTGCAGTTCTGATAGGTTTGCCTTTATATGTGACTTGGCCTTTTTCTCTTGCAGCTTTTAATAGTCTTTCTTTGTTCTGCAGGTTTAGTGTTTTGATTATTATGTGGTGGGAGGATTTTCTTTCGTAGTCCAATCTATATGGAGTTTTGTAGGCTTCTTGTTTATTTATGACACTTCTTTCTTTAGGTTAGGGAAGTTTTCTTCCATGATTTTGTTGAAAATATTTTCTGGACCTTGCAGCTGTGAGTCTTCTTCTTACATCTCTGCTATTCTTAGGCTTGTTCTTGTATGTTCTGCATCAGGAGCTTTTTAGATTGAATGTTTTCTTTGAGTGTTGTATTGATTTCTTCAGTCATATCTTCTGCCCCTGAGATTCTTCTTCATTCTCTTGTATTCTGTTGGTGATGCTTGTGTATTTTGTCTTCTTCCATAGTTTTTCCATTTCCAGCTTTGTCTCAGATTGTATTTTCTGCATTGCTTGTATTTCCATTTTTAGGTCTTGAGTCCTTTTATTAATTTTCTTCTCCTATTTAATAGTAGTTTCTTGTCTTTGGTAATTTTCTTTAAGCATTTTTTTTCAATTCTTTCATCTTTTTCTTTGTGTGTTCCTGTTCTAGTTTGAGGGATTTATTTTCCTCCTTTAAGGCCTCTATCATTTTTATTACCTCAGACATGAAGTCCTTCTCTTATGCATCAGATGTGATAGTATCTCCAGGGCTTGTAGTTATGGGGCTGCTGGTTTCTGGTGGCATCAAATGGTCCTGGGAATTGTTGCTTATGTTCTTATGCTGACCTCCTCTCATTGGGTTGTCTCTGGAGTGTATGCCCTGTGTCTGCTTGGACCCCAGAACTTTCTATGGATTTTCTGGGTGACCTGAGGTCAGATCCACTTGTGTTCCAGACTGAGGTGTCTGTTCTGTGACAGAATCCACAGACACTAGTGTTTTTGAAGGTTATGGCTCCTTCTGTGCCCCAGGAGTTCAAAAGCTGCCCAACAGCCAGGCATGTGGCACATGAGTGCCTGGTACCTGTTTGGACTCCAGAGCTTTCTGCAGCTTTTCTGGGTGACCTAAGGGCAGATCCATTTGTATTCCAGACTGTAGTGTCTGCTTGGTGCTAGAACCCATAGACGCTAGTGTTTTCACCTGCCATGGCTCTGCCTGTGCTCCGGGAGTTCAAAAACTGCCCACAAGTCAAGCATGTGGCACTAGCCTTCAGAGGCTGCACACTCATTTCTGCAGGGACCTTTGACTTTTCGGTAGTTTTGTTGGTTGGCTGGAGGCTAGACCCAACTATAATACACACAGTTTGGACCCCTATCACCTATGGGTCACCAGTACTGGTGTTTTGGGGTTCTCAGATTGGTCCTTAGCTTGCTATCCTGCTGATCAAACAAGGTGTGTGTTCGGCGCCACCATTTTTTATTTCAATCTGACCAATGATTGTTAATTCCTATTATTTTGATGTTGGTGGTAGTAGTGTGTGTGTGTGTGTGTGTGTGTGTGTATGTGTGTGTGTGTGTGTGTGTGTGTGTGTGTGTGTGTGTGACTTTCTTCCTTTGTTTTTGCTTGTGTGGAATTATTTATTTTCTGTGTTTTCATGAGGTATAGTTACCCTTCTTGTGTAGTAGTTTTCTTCTTATTATCCTCTGTAAGGCTGGATTTGTGGAATGATATTGTTTAATTTGCTTTTGTCATGGATTATCTTGTTTTCTCCATCTATGGTGATTGAAAGTTTTGCTGGGTGTAGCAGTCTGGCCTAACATCTACGTTCTCTTAAGTTCTCTAAGACATCTGCCCATACACTTCAGGCTTTTAGAGTTTCTGTTAAGAAATGAGGTATGATTCTGATAGGCCTGCCTTTATATGATACTTGGCCTTTTCCCCCTGCAGCTTTTAATATTTTTCATCTGCTCTGTACATTTAGTGTTTTGATTATTATGTTTTGGCAGGATTTCTTTTCTGCTATAATCTATTTGCTATTTTGTAGGTCTCTTATATGTTTATAGGCATCTCTTTAGGTTGGGAAATTTTTTCTCTATGATTTTGTTAAAAATGTTTTTGGGTCTTGGAACTGGAAACATTATCTTTCTTCTATTCTTATTATTTGTAGATTTCATCTTTACATATTGTCTTTGATTTCTTGCATAATATTGTCAGTATTTTTTAGATTTAATATTGCTTTTTGACAGATGTATATATTTCTTCTATTCTATCTTGTATACATGAGTTTGTTTCCTCCATCTCTTCTATCCTGTTGGTGGGGCTTACCTCCTTACTTCTTGTTTTCTTCCCTAAGTTTTCCATTGCCAACATTTCTTCAGTTTGTGTTTTCTTTATTGTTCATATTTCCAATTTTGGGGGTTATTAAGCCTTTCTGTTCATTTCCTTTACCTGTTTGTATTTTCCTCCCATTTTAAGTGATTTATTTCCTCTTTAAAGGGCTCTATCATCTTCGTAAGCATATATTTAAGGTGATTTTCTTATGTTTCAGTTATGTTAGGGTATCCAGATCTGCTTGCAGTGGGATAACTGGGTGCTGGTGGTGTTACATCACCCTGGCTTTTGTTGATTATATCTTTACACAGCCATTCAGTCATCTGGTAGTCTCTGGTATTGGCTAGTTATTCCTTGTGCCTACTGGATTTCTCAAGGGTGAGGGAAGAGTCCTAGGCAGGAGACTGGATATTCCTTGAGCAGCCCTCGCTGGGATGGTGGGTATGGTTGTGGATTGGCTGCTGGATATTAGTGAATATCCCACCATTCTTCTCGGGTGGCTCTGTCCCAGTTAGACTTACAGGCAGGGTATTGGAGTGGAGGTGTCTAGCCTGTATGATCCTGAGGACTAACAGGTCTCTGCTGGAGCACAGGAGTCCTTTTCTGGCTGAGGGAACACCTGGAGTCAGCAGCCTTGGCAAGGCTTGGTTGCTCCACAGTCTCTGAACTCAAGATGCCCAGACTTTGTGCAAACTGGGTGCCACTATCTTGGTGAGAACTTGTATGTTCCTAAGGACTAGCTGTTCTCTTCAGAGACATTGGTAGAGCCATAGACCAGAGGCTGGGACTGTTTGCCTGGATCCTAGGAATCATCTGGGCAGAGACTGGAATCAAATAACCCTAGAACCTGGGAGCTTTCCCTGGGACAGCAAGAATAAACTGGGTGACTAAAGGCTGGAACCACTTGTTTCCAGCACCCATAGGCTCTCCTTTCACCTGGGAAACACAGATGCTGGCATTTTGAAGTCCACAGCATGGCCTTTAACTCGCTCTGCAGTCACTGTGGTCCTGCTACCCAGTCTGTGGATGCTAGGTGCTACCATCTTGGATTCCTTCTCCATTGCAGTTTTAATGTTAATTCTTTGATTTATGTTTTTGAAATGTTAACTAAAATATGTCTTAGAGAAGTTTTTCTCTAGTCATGTCTATTTGGAGTTTCAAATGCCTTTTTTTATTTGGATGGAACATTCCTTCTTTGGATTTGAGGAGTGTTCTGCTATAATTTTACTGAATAGATTCTCTATGCCTTTGGTTTTATCTCTTCCCTGTCTTCTACTCCATAGATGTTTGATTTGGTCTTTTGATTTTATGAATCCCAGACTTTTTGGATATTCTTTCCATGTTGGTTTTATTTTTATTAATGTTTCGGTGTAATATTGCCTCATCTTATCCTACATCCCTATTAATTCATTTATCCTTATTTTTCAATTATATTTGATGATACTCATAACTATGCTAATCTTTTAATTACTGAGTTTTTATTTCTGTTTTTTCAAAATCTCAATTTTCCTGGTGAATTTTTCTTCTGTGCTGCTGAATTTTTCATCTATATTGCAGATTTTGTTACACGCGTTTTTAAAACCTTCACCTCTATGTTGTTAACTTTTCTCTTCAGGTCCTTGACTGAATTGATCTCCTTGTAATGTTTGAAATCATTTATGATTTTTATAAGTAAACTTCTGAATTCTTTATCTAGTATGTTATATGCATACTTTTGATAATTGGAGAGTTATTATTTTATAGAAACATTGTGTTGTCTTGTTTCTGTGTATAATGTACATATTTGTGGGGGTGTGTGTACATGTGGAGGCTAAAAATTGATGTCAGATATCTTCTTCAATTTATTTATACCTTATTTGTTGAGATAGGTTCTTTCTTTGAATCTGGAACTCATTGACTTGGCTAAGTAGGATGACCAATGGTCCCTACTGACTGTCTGCTTCCTAGTTATAGAGTACAGATATGGATCACTACACCTGTTTTATTATAATTTACTTTTTAATTTGTTTACTTTACATCCCAATTGTAGCCCCCTCTCTCAACACCTCTTGGTTCCCCTCTCTTATGCCCCTCCCCCTCCCCTAGTCTTGAAAAAGAGGAGCCTCCTCTCTCCTAACATCTGACCTCAGTCTATGTGGCTCCTTAGAATCTTAACTCAGTATCTGTGAAGCCATAAAGTCAATCCACAGTGCTACAAAAAGAAACACACACACACACACAAACACAAAATAAAACAAAATAAAGGATGGGAAAAAGAAGGCACTCAGGGCAGAAGAAAGGAAAAAATTAGTAAATGTAAAAAATAAGTAAAAAGAAAAAAGGAGGTGTTGGATCAGCTTCTTTCTAGGTCCTCAAAACTTGAAGATTGCTGGTGACATGAAATAGGATAGGTGATGGTCAACTGATCCTGTGGATTCTTCTCTTTCCTATGAGCTATGCTGCTATTTATCTTGTATTAGACATGTATTTGATGTCTTCTCTTGTAGTTTGCCTCTTTAAAATTCTGCTTTTTAGTGTACCTGGGCCTTTTCTTGCTGCATTAACTTTGCTATCTATGCGCTGGATAGCTTCTCTCTCCCTTCCAAGTCTCCCCAGATAATACTCCCTGGGGTGGCTGATGTTCTAGCTGGGGATATCTCGAAAATGCTTTTGGAATGTGGGAAGCAAACACAGCACTGAGATCTGCCAGATCAAGGCTCTGTCTTTGTACTTTCAAGACTTTCTGAATATTAATCATCATCTGTGATGGATGTACTTCAGAGTTCTCAGGCTCTACAGCAGTGTAAGGCAGATAAATGGCTCCAGAGATTGTTCCACCTGCTGACCTCCAGCAGGGGCTACTAAATTCCAGTGTTATTCTCAGTGGGTGAGATTTGTTCCATGAAATTCAGGGATATGCATTCCACTGCCTAAATAAAGCCTGCAGCTTGCACTTTTTAGCTTGTCAACGTCTGGCTCTCCCACTCTGTACAGCTGCTTCCCAGGGCTGTCTCTCCCTCAGGCTGTGCCAAGTTAAATTCAATCTCTTTGATTTGTGATTGTTCTCAATTCTCAGCTCCCAGGATAGCTCAGTTTTGAGCAATAGATCCCCCTCAAAGTGGCACCTGTCCACTGCTTTCCATGTCTTACACAGTAACAAGAGGAAATTCCTCTCTGCTGCTGACCAGAAAAATCATTGTCTCACCAAAACTGGAAATTCCAGTATCCTTAATCAGAACACCCATCTTACCCTTTGGAAAAAAGTTTCTGCTTCCCTTTCCCCTTCTGGGGAACAATGTTAGAGCTAGATGTGTTCCATTTGATTTACTTCCTTTTGGTGCATTTCTTCTCTTTTTTCTGTAAAATTTTCACTCATTCTTTTATTGCCTATGTGGATTTTTGAAGTTTGTCCCCTCTCAATTATTTTTGGTACTGACTCTTTTTAATTGCCAGCTTCAACTTCAAGTCCAACAACTTATCAGGAAAATGACACCCTCGCTGTTATTTCTTATATATTCATTGCACATAGCCTCTTCCTTATTCTGTTCTCTTTCACTTCCATTGCAAACACACCTTGCTTTTTATTTATAAATTATTTTAGCTTCATTAACTTTTGAATCTAGCTTTATTACATTAGTATTCTAGAATCTTTTTTAATGTCATTAATCATATAGTTTATCTTTTCTCATATTTTTATACACTTTAGTGCCTTTTGAAATTGTTTTGGTTACTGCTGTCTACACCAAGATGTAGAATTTAGTATTTGCTTCATTATTCATTTTAAAATGTAAACTGGGATTGGCTCCATTTTGCTTCAGATAGTCTATTGATGAAACTTTCTACAGTGTCTTGTTTGTTGCAACCCTCATTTGAAAAGCATTTTGCTTTTGCAAATTTTCAAATTCCGTTTTAAATTTCTAGTCCATGTAGATAATAGCTTTTGCTTCTGTAGTGCTAAATTTCTCATCTTCTTAATGTATTTACTTGCTTATTTGTATACCGTTAGATGTTATACACCATTTTGACAAGTATATATTTTAAATATACTTTTCAAGCATTTCCATACCTTTGAATTTTGTAACTGAGGTGTTACAATCATTTAGAAACATCATGCTGCCTTCCTTTTCCACAGCTCTTGTGTATCTGTGTCTGTGTGCAATTTATATATCTGTTGATATGGACATTTCTTCTGATTTTTATTTTGGGATCTCATGAGCACTCAATATTTAGTACCATTCAAGCAGAAAGATAGATAGATAGTTAGGGAGAGAGAGAGAGAGAGAGAGAGAGAGAGAGAGAGAGAGAGAGAGAGAGAGAGAGAGAGACTGCTCTAAGAGCAATAGCAAACCAAACCAAATCCAGAAATGCACTTAAAACTAATTGAACTCAAATACTATATCATGACCCTGAGACAAAAAATGTTAATAATAATTTAGAGTAATCTAGGAAGTTAAACATTATTTAAAATTAAAAAATAATTAAATGAAAAAGACAGGGAAAGAAGAAAAAAGAAACTTAAAGAAAAAATAGATTAAAATATTGTCTAATGGGAAAGAAAAGAAAACCAAAAGATAAAAATAGCATAAATAAACTTAGATAAACATCAGAAGAAAAATAAATAATAAAAACTTAAACATAAAATAAAATAAACCAGTACCAAAGTTTAGAAGGGAAGGTAAAACACAGGGGTGATCAAAAGAAAATTAAAACTATATATAATTAAAATTGGGGAAAAGACAAGTTTCTTTCTGAGTCTTACAATCTTGGAGTCTGACAGCTAGAGCTGGTGGTCAGCTGAAGTTGAATTACATTGTTTTCCTACCATTTAGGTTGTCTAGGAGCTCAGGCAGGTCAAGCACCAGAGATCTGATAGGGCTGTCTTCACTTTGGGAGCTTATCTTTTTCTACATACAGAGAGCCTTTTGGAGCCACAATCAGTAGTCCAGCCTGTGGGAGTAGCAAGTTCTCTCAGGCTCCAGTAACTCCTAAGTTTGTACACTCTGATGTGGCTAATATCCAAGCCAAGGAATGTCTCCCTAGTGTATTGGGTTTGGGAGGCAAGACATAGCAGTGAGATCTGAAGGACCAATCTTACTGCTTTGAAATCCTGATCAGCATTAAACACCCTGTGGGAAGAAGGAGGCTATGGAAGTTGAGTAATCCAGTGGACTGGAGCTTAGAGATCTTATCCTTCCAGCAATAAACAGCAGACAGGAGGCTCTGCATGTTGAAGAAACTACTAGCTTCAGACATGAGGCTATCAGTCTACATCATTAACTCTCAGAGGGTGGGAATACCTTCTAGCTATAGAGGTTAGGGTTGTCAGCATATTATCCTTCAGTACATATACTCCTACTTTTCTCTTGCTGTATGAACAAAGAGCTGTTAAAAATTGTTCCCTGTTTACCTAATTTGTGATAGTCCCTAGTTTTTGACCTCCACAGGAGCTTAGTCTAAAACATTTAGCCCCCTTTGGTCATTTTCTAAAGGTACCACTGTACTACAGAACTCGAAGCTCTGGGAAATGACAACATGAGCCTCCTCTACATTTTGGACCCATCTCAAGGAAATTACTTTCTCACCAAATCTTCCCACTGCTTCTGAGAGTTTCACAAACTGTGGGCTTCCTATAACCTTTAGAATGTTTACATAAAGGGAGCTTGTATTTTGTCAATGGCTTTTTCTGTAGATAAGAAGATTATTGTGTGGAATGTGCCCTTGAGTTTGTTTATGTGGTAGATTACATTTATTAGCTTATGTATGTTGATTCAGCCATGCATCTCTGGTATGAAGCTGCCTTGATTATGGCAGTTAACTTTTGATGTGTTCTTCAATTTAAGTATTTTATTGAGAATTTTTGCATTTATGTTCACTAAAGAGAATGACCCATAATGTTGTACTCTTGTTGGATCTCTGATTTTGGAATCAGAGTGATAATGGCTTCATAAAAATTGCAAGTTTCCTTTCTTTTTAATTTTATGCAATAATGTGATAAGAATTGGTATTAGTTCTTTGAAGATGTGGTAGAATTATGCCTATGTTTATTTGATCTGAGGCTTCTTTTAGTTGGAAGATTTTTATTTATAATTTCTATCTCATTAGTTTTTATGGATATACTTAAATTATTTACTTCTTTTTGGTTTAATTTTATAGGTGATACATATCTAGAAACATATCAGCTTTTATTAAATATTCTAGTTTATCAGAATGTAGATGTTTGTATTTTGTATTATGATTCTCTGAATTTCTTCAGTATCTGTTGTACATTTTCAATTTTCAAATCTGATTTTGTTAATTTAAGTCATCTTTCTTTTCATCAATTTCATTAAAAGTTCATCTAAATTTTTTAAAGAGCTAACTTTTCATTTCATTTATTCTCTGTATTATTTTTCTTTGTGCTGTTTTTCCTTCATTAATTTCATCTTTTATTTTCATTGTCTCTTCTCCTTGACTCTCGTTGGATGTTGTTTGTTTGTGATTTTCCAAGGCATTGAGGTGCATCATGGAGTTATTGATATGAACTCTTTCCTGTTTTACAATGTTTCTCTAAACTTTCCTCTTAGGATTAACTTCATTGTGCCCCATAGATTGTGGATTGTTATATTTCCATTTTTATTCAATTTTATAAATTTAAGTTTTTATTTTTAAATTTCTTTCTTGACCCAATTTTTACTCCGTTGTGCGTTGTTTTGTTTCCATGAGCTTTTGTACTTTCTGCCATTTTTACTGTTGTTGATATGCAACCTTATTTCACTGTAGCCAGATTGAGTGCAGTACATTATTTAACTTTTCCTAAATTTGCTTTGTGTCCTAATATGTCATCTGTTTTGAAGAAACTTTCATGCGAAGTGTACTCTTTAGTGTTTGGTGGAATGTTCTGTAAATATCTATTAGATCCATTTGATTTATGAAGTCATTTAACTTCAGAGTTTATTTATTTAATTTTTGTCTAAATTACTTTTCTTTTGGTAAGAATAAGGTATTTAAGTCATATATTAACACTATTTGAGTCAACCTATGCTTTTAGATCAAATGTTTCCTCTATGAAATCGAGTATCTGGTTTTGGTACATAAATGTTTGGAATTGCAGTGTCCTTCCCTATCTATTCTGACTTGTTACAGTTTCAGGTGTATTTTGTCAGATACCAGAGTATCTAAAGCCAAACCTTCTGTCTCTCATTATCTTCACTGAAGAAGCTTTTCCTAGTAATAGATGGCAATTATCAAAGAAACCCATAATGAATCAGTGTGCAGAAAAAGACTTTCTGCCATGAAAGAATATTTACTGTTTCAAATGTCTTCACTGTATAAATAAAATAATTATGTAGTTTTTATTCATTATTCTAGTCACATGATATATCACATTAATTGATTGTATTCTCTTTCACGCACACACATACACACACACACACACACACACACACACACACACACACATATACACATTTGGAAGCAAGATATCACTATGTATCTTAGGCTGAACTTGATTGCATTCATGATTCTCTTACTTCAGCTTCTGGAGTGCTGGTATTGTCAATCATGGTTTTCTTTTCCTAATGAAGGAAATAACTACTTTTTTTGTACAAGGGAGCTGGGTGTCACTGGCTGTGAGAGACCCAAACTACAGGCCTGGCCTCCTGCCATCCAGACCAGTGAAGCATCAGAGCTTCAGGCCTAGGGTAATTGTGAGAAAATGAGTGAATCTATCCTCAGACTCCCTCCACTCAACTCCGGAAGTTACCTCCCAAAACCATAGATGGCAAGATGACTAAAGGACAGCGTAAAATCATATGCAAAAAACCCAAAAGAATATGGCATCTCCAGATCCCAGCTATCTCAAAGAAAACAACCCAGAGAACTCAAACACAATGGAAATACAAGAAAATGACCTCAAATCCTTAGTAATGAGGATGATAACGGAGGAAACAAATAAATGCAGGAAGACACAGCCAAACATGTGGAAGACATAAAAGAGACCTGTAGAGAGGCACTGCAAAAAAATTCAGAAAAATATAAACAATCAGATGAAGGAAATCAATAAAACTCTTCAAGCTCTGAAGGCATATAAAGAGGCAATGGAAGAAACTCAGGAATATACAAACAATCAGATGAGATAAATCAATAAAGCAGTTCAGGATCTGGAGATGAAAATGGATTCAATGATAAATGCACAGAAAGAAGAAAAACGGCAAGGTGAGAGCTCAGAGAAGAAGGCAAGCAACACAGAGGCGATCCTTTCTAACAGAATCCAAGAGATGGAGGAACGAATCTCAGACCTACATGATACAATCGTAGATCCTGAAGCAATCATTAAAGGAAACACTAAATCTGGAAAAATCCTGACACAAAACATCCAAGAAATCAAGGGTACCATGTAAAGAAGAAATCTGAGGATAATAGGCATTGAGGAAAGAGAAGATACCAGACATCAAGGCCCAGAAAATATTCTCAACAAAATCATAGAAGAAAATTTCCCCAATCTAAAGAAAGAGATGCCTATAAACATACAAGAGGCCTACAGAACACCAAATAGAATAGACCAGAAAAGAAAAACTTCCCATCACATAATAATCAAAACATAAAATATACAGAACAAAGAAAGAATATTAAAAGCTGCAAAGGAAAGGGGCCAAATGACATTTAATGGAAAACCTATCAGAATTACATCTGACTTCTCAGCAGAGACCATAAAAGCCAGAAAGCCCTGGACAGAGGTCCTGCAAACCCTAAGAGACCACAGATGCCAGGCCAGACTACTTTACCCAGCAAAACTATCAATAACCATTGATGGAGAAAACAAAATATTCCATGGGAAAAACAAATTCAAACAGTACCTATCCACAAATCCAGCTTTACAGAAGGCACTAGAAGGAAAACTCCACCCCAAAGGGACAAATTACAACCAAAACTACACAGGAAATAGATAACCACACCATTGGCAAAACAGAACCATACAAGTGCTCTACTGGAACCAACATCAAAATTAAGACACTTTCAAACTTTTTTTAAAATTATAAATGGTTTTGGAGTGGCTCATATATTTTTGTGTATTTACCATTTGTCATGCAACAATATGCTTTGCAGCTTTATTTTGAACTTTTTTGGTGTTCAATTAGTTTATATATATATGTGAGATTTCCAGATTACTTCCTAGTGTTGATATTTTTCATGTTTTTTCTTTTTGTTGGTTTTTTTTTTGTTCTCCTCTTATACCATTTCTCCAGATTGCCACTTCCCCTCCCTCCAGTATGATCAGTCCTCCACTCACCTCTTCTGTCCCCCAGAGCCACTGCTTCTAGTTTAATACCATTAATGTCAGTACCTTAATTAGAGTTTCTATTGTTGTGATAAAATGCCATGACCAAAAGCAACTTGAAGAGGAAAGGGTTTATTTCATCCTGCAGTTACACATCACTGCCCATCATAAAAGGAAGTTAGGACAGGAGCAGAAGCAGAAGCCATAGAGAAACACTGTTTTCTAGTTTGCTCGGCCTGATTCTTTTACCAGTTAAGACTATCTGTGTAGGAGTGAAATTCCTCAGTGGGCTGGGCCTTCTCACATCAATCATTAATCTGGAAACCTGAAAACTGCCCTACTGACTTGCTTATAGGCAATCAGGATGGAAGCATTTTCTCAAATGAAGTGATTTTTCTCAGATAACTCTAGTTTGTGGCAAGTTGACAAAATAAAAACAAATCCTAAGCAGAACAGTGAGACAATAATTATCTTAGTGTCTTCATGAATTTATCTCTTTTTTACATAATGAGTATCTTGGTTTCCTGTAATTTTTGGAAACATAAAGTCTGTTTTGTCCTACTTTGTTTTGCTTATATTTTATTGTAGTATCTCTAACCATCTATTCACTTTAAGCCCATGTATATCTTTAAAGGTAATATGAGTTGTCTTCTGTAGGTATAACATATACATATATTTTGAAAATCATTCTACGACTGTATATATTTTAACTGAAAAAAATGTGTGTGTTCCCCTGTTTTACAGCTCCTTCATTATTTTCTTCTTCTTTTTATTGTTCTCTTTTGTGTTTGTTTTTTTTGGGGGGAGGAATATTTTTCCCTTGTTTCTCTTTTTATTTCCTGAATCCTCTATAAATATCATGAGTCTTGTGTAAAATATACTATAAATATTATTTTAAATTTTAAGCTATGAACAATTTATGTAGATTGCACACACACAAATATTGTATTTTCTCATTACTGCCAATGATTTGTGTTATTGATATTATAATAACATTTTGTCACAAATTCATTTGTAATGTAATATAACTTTGCTTAATTTTAATACTTTATGCTTTGGTTTTAAGCTAAAGTTAAAAGTAACTTGCTCACTAGTATTGCAATGAGTGTTCTGTGTCTAGCCACATACTTGCCTTTACAGGTAGGCTTTTCAGCCTTGTGTATTTTCATGATGTGTGCTATTCTTCAACTTGAAGTATTAACTTTTCTTTTTTATTTTAGTGAGGTCACATAGTTATGAGTTCTCTCAGCTTTTGGGGGAAATTCTTATCTTTCTATTATTTCTGAAAGAGAGTTTTGTTTGGTATAGTTTTCTTAATTAGGAAGTTTGTTTTTCCACCAATTGGAATATATGTTCCTTTTCTTCCCTAGTCTGCATGGCTTTGGCTAAGAAATCTACATAGACTTCTGAAGCACTCTTGTGTGTGATAAATGATTTTTCTCTTGCAACATTCAAATTTTGCCTTTGATTTTTCAAAAAAGAGTGATTATATACCAGTGCCCGGTGAAGCTCCCATTAAGATCCAGTTACTTGGAGTTCTTTGATCTTCATGCAACTGGGTGCTCATTTCCTTCTCTAGATTTGGAGATTTTTCAGTATATTTATGTTTTTATCTTTTTCTCTCTTTCTTTGATCTCCCTATGAATCATAACACCTACATGTTATTTTTGATTGAGGCATAATTTTATTCTCTGAAAATTTTATATATGGACTCACTGTATCTCGACCACATACACACCTCACTCCCCACAATCAATTCCCACTAGGACTCTGTATCACATATCCCTACCAACTTCATGTCCTTCTTTTATGATTATTTATTTATTTTGTTTTGTGGGTTTTTAGATTGGTTTTACTTGAGAATTTTATATATGAGTACAGTATTTACCTGATTTCTCCCTTCCTTTTCCTCCCTCCAACTCCTCCCATTTGGCCCCAACCCCTTCTCAAAGTCATGACCCAGTATTCTTTAATTATTTTTGTTACAGGTATGTATAATATCTGTAGATATACATACATAAATTCATATATACATACATACATACACACAAAAAACATGCTTTGTCCATTTAGTGTTTCTTACATGTGTATGCTTTTAGGGATGACCACTTGATATTTGGGGTTCATACTAGAGGAAGGTTAATCCTCCTTCTCCTGTAGCCATTACTTCCCTATAGCTCTTTATCCATGAGTAGGGTCTTGTGAGACTTCTCTCATCTGAGATAGCAAATGTGTTAGCCACTTTTCTACTGCTGTGATTAAAATACCACATTCAAGGCAACTTTTGAAAGGGAGCTTATAATTTAACTTGTGGTTTCAAAGGGTTAGAGTCCATGATGGTAGGGCAAAGGAACAGCTTGATCCACAACCCCATTTCATACTTAGAAATTTCAAAGCCTGCCAGGCTCAGTGGCACACACTTGGATGGAATCCCAGCACTCAGGGAGGCAGAGACAGGGAGATCTCTGTGAGTTCAAGACAAGCTTGATCTACACAATGAGTCCAGGATAGCCAAGGCTACAGAGAGAAATCCTGTCTCAAAAAAAACGAAAGAAAAAAAATGAAAAAGAAAGGAAGGAAGGAAGGAAGGAAGGAAGGAAGAAACATCAAAGCCTACTCCCACTAACACACCTTCTCCAATAAGACCATACCTTCTTCTAATCCTTCCAATTCTAATAGATATAGACTAAGTGGTTAAGCATATGAGCCTATGGGGTCCATTTGCATTCAAACCACTATATTTCACTCCCTGCCCCCCATAGGTTTGTTGCAATATCACAATGTGAAATGAATTTAGTATAACTTCAAAGGTCTCCATCAGTCTCAAAAGTTTAAAGTCCATTTGAGAATCAAGGCAATCTCTTAGGTGCAACCTGCTGTGAAATCAGAAAGCCAATTACACACTCCCACCATACAATGGAAAAGAATATATATTACCATTCCAAAATGGAGGAATTGGGCATAATGAGAAAATAATGGACCAAAACAAGACTGTAACCAGCAAGGCAAGCTGCAAATCCGATAACTCCACACCTGATATCAGAGGGTTTGGATGGCAACACCACTGCAGTTTGGTTCATGGATGCACAATTATTTCACTGGGCACTCTCTGTATGTGGATATCCATACCAGACACCTCACATCTCTGGATACCTCCAACATCACCGGTTCTCCATTGCAATCAGGCTTAACTTTCACAGCTTCACACAATGGCTTCTTGAGGCCTCTGTGCAGGAACTCCCCTGACACATGCCTGGCCTCAGAATCTTTCCTTAACTATGGAAGAAGATTCCATAAATGTGCCTTTATTCACAAAGCTGTCATGACTCTAAACCAGAACTGTGTGGAAGATACTGCCTTATTTGACTACAAACAGGAAGTGAACACTGACACCCTTGAAACACATTTATAAGAGCTTTGATGTTGATGTTTTTTTAGGAGAATAAAATTTTCTGGGCCTTTTCTTTCAATAAGTTGGAAGCTTAACTAGGTGAGTGTCTTTTCCTGAGGGTACTCATCTCTTTATTTTGTTATTTACAAGGCTTCTGTCTAATCCTCTCATAACTTCCAGCATGAGCCTTGTTTCTAACATTCTGTTTCCTGAGGATTTTTTTCTTTGCTAACTGTATATTTTGCATTTCTTTTTACCCCACTTGCTTTTTTTAAATTATAGAACTGCGTAAGAGTGATTACAAATAACCACGTAACAGAGTCAATATAAGGCTGTCTTGATATCCCCTGGCCAAAAAATTAGCCTATTACTTTTCAACTTATCCTCAGGAAAATTCTTCTTCAGACAAGGGCAAAAGGCAGCCACATTCTTTGCCAAAGTTTCACAAGGGAACAAGTATTCAAATGTATGAGACTATGGTAGCCACTCTCACTCGAACCACCATAGCATGTCAACTGGGGCTGTCATTATTCAGACCTAATTTAGGCAACCATATTGTTGAAATTTCATGGATGCCAGAGGAAAAGATGGTGGTGCCCTGTATGTACTGTGCTGAGAGAGCAGAGGAACAGAGGCTGGGAAACAGACTGAAGGGAACAACCAAGGAGGACCAGGCTCCTCCCTCTTCACAGCCAGACAACTCCTGGCTCAGAAGGCACAAATTTCAAGTAATTTGCTTTCCTCCAAATACTGGAGCCAGTGTAATACCCCCACCACACCCCAGCACGGGAACAGAGAATCAGTAGCATAGCAAAACAAGTGAGCGAATGGACTATTAATCTAAAATACAGTCTCAAGGACTTCTTACACTGAACAATTTGGGACGTTCATAAGAAACCCCGCCCCTATCAACTGCAACTAGTCAACCCTGGAGTTTGGGAGTCCCAAAGGTCGGGCACCTTGTACTCCTCCAAATACTGGTGCAAGTGTAGGACCCTGGGTAACAGAGGTTCCATAGCACAGTAATACCCATGACTGAACAGGCTACTGATCCAAAACACAGTCCTGAGGACTTCTCAGACTGAAAAATTGGGGAGAATAATAAGAAGACCCATCACGGCTGGACGTTCCCCAGGGTTGGGAATCACAAGCTCCAAGCACACTGCACTCTTCTGAGTACTGGAGCAAGCATAGGCCCCTTGTGAAACAAAGGAACAACACAGCAGAAATAGTACAGTACTCTGGGATTCAAGCCACTGTTCTACTCTGTGGCTGATTTCCTCTAAGGAGACCAAAGCTGAGACAACAAAGGACACTGTAATGAAGCTAAATCTCAGGAAAATGACCTTCAAGCTATGCTTATACAGTTATTTGAGAATTATAAAGAGGAGAAGAATAGATCCTTCAGAGAATTACAGGAAAATACAAATAAACAAATAAAGGCCATTGGGGAAATACAGGAAACCACAATCAAACAGGCGAAGGAATTGAGTAAAGTTGTTTAAGACATGAAAATGAAATTAGAATCAATTAAGAAAACAAAAATCAAGAAAACCTTGGAAATGAAAAACTTAGAGATCAGTTATCTAACAGGTAAGTATTGCCAACAGAATTCAACAAATGAAGGAGAAAATCTCAGGGTCTGAAGATACAATAAAAGAAATTGATACATCTATCAAAGGAAATATTAAAACAGAAAAATTTATGACACAAAACAACAAAGAAATAAAGGACACCTTGAGAAGGCATAACCTCAGGATTATTAGGAGTAGATGAAAAAGAAGATGCCAGGTTCCAAGGACCAGGAAAAGTTTTCAAGAAAATCATAGAAGAAAAATTTCCCCAACCAAAAAAATAGAGATGTTGTTGAATAAACAAGAGGCATACAGGATACCAAATAGACTAGACCAGAAAAGAAGCTCCTCCAGCCACATAATAATCAAAACGCTAAATCTGCAGAACAAAGAAAATATATTAAAAGCAGCAAGGGAAAAACGCCAAGTAACATATAAAGGCAGACCCATCAGAATTACACCTGGCTTCTCAATAGAGACCACGACAGCCAGAAGAGCCGTGGCTGATGTCACACAGACACTAAGAGAGTATAGATGCCAACCCAGACTACTATTTCCAGCAAAACTTTCAATCACCATAGATGGAGACAAGATATTTCATGACAAAACCAAATTTAAATGATATCTATGCACCAACCCAGCTCTACAGAAGATATTAGGACCCCAATAAAGTCAGGTCAACTACACCCAAGAAAACACAGTATATGATAATCTCACAACAGCAAAGCCAAAACAGGCGCAGCCACACACAATTACCACAACTCCACAATAAAAAGATCCAACAATCATTGGTCACTAATAACTCTCAACATCAATGGCCTCAACTCCCCAGTAAAAATACACAGACTAACAAAATGGATGCAGAAACAAGATCCAACATTCTGCTACACTTGAGAAATACACCTTAGCAACAAAGATAGATATTACCTGAGAGTAAAGAGCTGGAAAAAGATTTTTTAAACAAACAGACCCAAGAAGCCAGCTGGAGTAGCCATTCTAATAAAATAGATTTTCACTTAAAATTAATCAAGAAAGATGGGGATGGACACTTCACTCTCATCAAAGGAAAAATCCATCAAGAGGACATCACAATCCTGAATATCTATGCCCCACATACAAGGGCACCCGCATTTGTAAAAGAAACACTTTTAAACCTTAAATCACTCATTGATCCCAACACATTAATAGTGGGAGACCTCAACACTCCACTCTCACCAATGGACAGATCCTCAAGGCAGAAACTCAATAGAGAAATAGTGAAGCTAACAGAGGTCATGAATCAAATGGACCTAACAGACATCCACAGAACTTTCCACCCCAAAACAAAAGAATATACTTCTTCTCAGCACCACACAGAACCTTCTCCAAAACTGACCATATGCTTGGTCACAAAGCAAGCCTCAACAAATACAAAAAATAAAATAATCACATGCATTTTATCAGACCACCATGGCCTAAAGCTGAACTTCAACAAGGATAGAATTAACAAAAAACCTACAAACATATGGAAACTGAAAAACTGAATGACAACTGGATCAGGGATGAAGTGAAGAAAGAAATTAAAGACTTGCTAGAATTAAGTGAAAATGAATGTACAGCATATCCAAAACCTTTGGGACACAATGAAAGCAGTACTAAGAGGAAAGTTCATAGCACAAAGCCTTCATAAAGAAATTGGAGACATCACATACAAGCAAATTAATGGAACACCTGAAAACCTAGGGAAAAAAACCATACATACCCAAGAGGAGTAGATGGTTGGCAATAAACTGAAACCAACAAATTAGAAACAGAAAACAATTCAAAGGATCCATTAAACTAAGAGCTGATTCTTTGAAAAAAATCAACAAGATAGATAAACCCTTAACCAAATTCAAAAGGCAGAGAGACACTGTCCAAATCAGCATAATCAGTAATGAAAAAGGGGACATAACAACAGATGCAGAGGAAATCCAAAGATTCATTAGGTCTTACATCAAAATCCTATATGCCACAAACTTTGAAAATCTAAATGAAATGGATAATTTTCTTGATAGATTCCACTTACCAAAGTTAAACCAAGATCAAACAAAGAAATTAAATATTCCTATATCTCCTAATGAAATAGAAGGAGTCATCAAAAGACTCCCAACCAAAATAAGCCCAGGTCCAGATGGATTCAGCACAGAATTCTACCATACATTCAAAGAAGAACTAATACAAATACTCCTCAAACTATTCCACAAAATAGAAACAGAAGGATCACTTCCAAAGTCATTCTATGAAGCCACAGTCACTTTAATACCTAAGCCATACAAAGACCCCCCAAAATAAAGAGAATTTCAGACCAATTTCCCTTATGAACATTGACACAAAAATACTCAGTAAAATACTGGCAAACCAAATCCAAGAACATATCAAAAATCTTATCCATCATGGCCAAGTAGGCTTCATCCTAGGCATGCAGGGGTGGTCCAATATATGAAAATCCATCAATGTAATACATCATAAAACAAACTGTAAAAAAACTCAAAATGTTAGATGCTGGAAAAGCATTTGACAAAATCTAACACCCACTCATGTTTAAAGTCTTGGAGAGATCAGTGATACAAGGCATAAACATAGTAAAGGCAATATACAGCAAGCCTATAGACAATATCAAACTAAACAGAAACTTAAATCAATTCCACTGGTATACAACTGGAAAAGTAAGAAGTTAAAGTGTAACTATTCACAGATGATATGATAGTATACATCAATGGCCCCAAAAAATCTACCAAGGAACTTCTACGGCTGATAAACAACTTCAGCAAAGTGGCTGGATACAAAGTCAGTAGCATCCTGTATACTAGTGACAAATGGGCTGAGAAAGAAATTGGGGAAATCATACCTTTCACATAGATACAAATATTATAAAGTACCTTGGTGTAACTCTAATCAAGCAAATGAAAGACATATATATATATATATATATATATATATATATATATATATATATAAACTTTCAAGTCTCTTAAAAAGGAAATTGAAGAATATATCAGAAAGATCTTCCATGACATGGATTGGGACAATCAACATAGTAAAAATGGCCATGTTGCCAAAAGCAATCTACAGATTCAATGCAATCCCTGTCAGAATACCTACATATTTTTTTACAGACCTTTAAAGATCAATTCTCAACTTCATATTGAAAAATGAAACAACAAGAATACTTAAACCAATCCTGTACAATAAAAAATCTCCACCTCTGATCTCAAGTTGTATAATGGAGCAAGAGTAATAAAAACAGCATGGTACTGGCATAGAAATAGGCCAGTTGATCACTGGAATAGAATTGAGGATGCAGAAAAAATCCACACCTATTATCATTTTATTTTTTACAAAGAAGCCAAAACCATACAATGGAAAAAAGACAGCATTTTCAACAAATGGTGCTTATCTAACTGGATGTCTACATGTAAAAAAATGTAAATAGATCCACATTTATCACTCTGTACAAAACTAAACTCCAAGTGCATTAAAGACCTCAACATAAAACCAGACACACTAAATTAGAACAAAAAGTGGGAGAGAGACTAGAAATCGTTGGCACAGGAGACAACTTTCTGAAAAGAATGTCAATAGCTCAGGCTCTAAGAGCAACAATTAATAAATGGGATCTCATGAAACTGAAAAGCATTTGTAAGGCAAAGGACACTGTCTACAGAACAAAACAACAACCTACAAATCTTCATCAACTCTACATCCAACAAAGGACTAATATCCAAAATATACAAAGAACTCAAGAAATTTTATTCATTAGATCTACAATTTCTGTTTGTTTTTAAAATACTGTTCCTATATCTTGTTCTCCTATGATTGTATTGAGTTTTATTTGGCTTGGGACAAAAGCTTTATTTGCTTGGGGAATGATTAGGACACTTTAAACTTAAATGTATGTGATTAATTCCAGTTTTAGTACTAGATTAAGTTTCTTCATTAAGACAAATAAACACAGCTTTTAAAAGCTAATATTAAATCATGTATGTAGAAACGTCTTTATTTTTCCTTCATTTCTATCTTCAAAGAAAATAAGAAGCAGTGTATATTCACCTATTGGATTCTTGTGGTAAAGTTATATAATTTCTCCTTTCTGTTGAAACACTGACCAGGAGTTACTTAGATTATCTTTTTTGCCCTCATGAATCATCATGCTTGTTCATGCCATTATGATATGCTAAGTTATCTTGGAGAGCAGAAAATAGCAAGCATTTCTAATGTTCTTTCCAAGCCAGAGGGTCTGATCCACTGTTGATATTTTCTTCTAATCCAGATTTCTGGAGTTTGGTATGTACCTATTTAAATGTGGAACAGCCATTAAGCTGTCTACCATGAAGAAGTAGACAAAATTATTGATAAAGCTAAGCAAACCTTTGGAGGCAACACATGTTATACTTGGGCTCTAAACTCATGATATTATCCACAAGAATGTGATATTAGATATGGTTGAGAACAAGAAAATTGTCAACATTATGCCTAGGCTCCAGTGTAAGTGACTTTGCTACTTGAAACTTATGATACATCAGACAAAGCATTCGATACACATCAGACACATTGCACTTGATATTCATGTGACAGACAGATAACACTCTTTGACAACTACAGTGCTTACTGTAATTTGGGGATAATGTGATGCTCATAACTTTCTAACAGTCCTTGTAAGTCTGTCTTAACCAGGGGGATAGTATGTGACATATTTCATTAATCACACCTTATAATAAAAATAATCCTATAATATTCATTCCAGAATGATGGTGGTGTTAATTCTGTATATCAAGGAGAAGTAGGGTTGTAAGTACAACATTAAACCCCAAAAGGACCAATACAGAAGCACAAAAAGTCTTTAAGGTGGCTCTGTTTATTACTTTGCCAAATAGCCATAATCAATGAAAATATGCATCAAAACAGGGCTATCGGATTATAAAGACATTAGATGTCATAGTGAGAAAGTATTGAGTTGTTTATCTAGATGAAACAAAATATATCCAATCAGAGTACAAAATAAATAGGAAATTTGTTATGCAGTATGATGCTATCAATTTAAGTTTCATAAGCAACTACTGATCAGAGGCTGAAGCAGAAATGCTTTAATTTTTCTCTCTCTTCTCCAAATTTGCCAACTTAAGTGAAGAGCGATGACAGCAGCTGACATGTTAGCTTCTGGAGTATTCTGCTATGACATTGTAGGCAATGAAAATCTGTGGGTTTCTTGTGCTCGTGATATGAATATTTTGTTCTGATGTGTTATAGAAGTAGACACTAGCTGGGCATGGTGGTATACAAGTTTTGATAAACACCATCACCAAAAGAAAACTGGGAGTAAAGGGTATATCTTCACTTACACTTCCAGGTAATAGTCCATCTCTGAGAAAACTTGAATAAAAACTGAAGCAGAAAATGGTAGAGGAATTTTAATAAAGCAACATGGCTCCTCTGGCAAAAGATAACACCTAAAGATGTATGTGATCTGGCTGTAATGTAGATGTACCTTTAATCCATCTGGCTAGAATTTAGTGCACACCTTTAATCCTCAACAACGACTTCTAATTGAAGGATAGGCAAAGTGATAAATCATGGAGAGATTTGACAGAATGAGTCAGAGACAGGATATTCCCAACTCTCAAGAGAACAGACAAGAAGGAGGAGCTACTTAAGAGCAGTGCAGGAAGAGAGAGAGAGAGAGAGAGAGAGAGAGAGAGAGAGAGAGAGAGAGAGAGAGAGAGAGAGAGAGAAAGAGTGAAGTTGAGTTTGGTGCAGTTCAGTTGAGTACAGTTGTATTCAGTAGTGCAGTTCTTTTCATGGAGTTCAGAGGCAGTTTTTACAAGCAAAGCAATTCACTCAGAAGCTAAGCAAAGCCAATTTGAATTAATTAGCTTGGAGAGGAGTTTGAGCCATAACAACTGAGTTGAACCTGCCAGCCAGAGTTCAGAAAGAGATAAAAAGACTGAGCTTATTCAGCAGTAAGTCTGAGAGGCAGAAAACATTCCAGGCATAGGTTAGCAGATAGAGGCTGGAAGCTAAGTCCTTCAAAATCCAGGCTTGCAGAAGATTAGATTATTTAGAGGCTAGAAGCTTTCAGGCCAAAGCACAGAGATATCTAGATTTAAACAATGTGTGTTTAGCTCAAGCCATATATTTGTAAAGCTTGGGTATGGCTCTCATCTAGTTCTATCATCTCAGAAAATAAAAACATTTACAATAACCGTAGAGGAAAGTTGTTTGCTAACTTTTTCTCTGTGTAGAGCATGAGACTCTTAATCTCAGGGTCTTGGGTTTAAGACCCTTGTTGTTAGGTGCCAGCTATCTTTTGCAACTAGTGGGAGCCTGGGCCTTGTTGAGTAAGTATGCGCTCAGGAATCTTGGGCCTCATGGAGCACCAGACTGGAAGTACATGCTCCTCTGCCAGAAGGTCAAGGCTATGTTGGCCTCTGGGCAGAAAAGAGTGAGTCACAGGGTCAAAGGTTCTGTCTCTCCCAGGAGCGCTAGTGTCCAGGCTGAGAAGGGTAGAACATGGAACCAAGATCCATACCGGAAGATCTCCAGTTCTGCTGGAGGTGTGGGAGAAAAGATTTCTCTGCAATAAATTACACTGCTATTTTCGTTGGGCTGCCACCACCAGGACAGATAGCAGCGAGGAGCGAGGAGCTCTGAAACATGAGCCAGGCAGAAATGAGGGCCTGTCCAGACTTGGACCACTTGGTGGCTAACAGCTGGTAATGGAGGCTTGGAGCTCTGAAACAGTCGCAGAGGCAGTGGCAGGAACCCAGTTTGGTTCAGGCAGACAGAATGGTTGCTTCTAGAACACCAGGACACTCATATCTGCAGATGGGCACTTCAGTAGGCAGAGTGGAGCATGAAAGATGGTGGTAGCTATCGGTGTTTGCTGGCACTCGCAAAGAGCAGAAGCTAGCAGGCAGCATGGGAGGGTTTCAGCAGTGACATAGACAGCTGGTTGGTAGCTAAGCCCAGGGGTCCAGAGGCGAATCCTTCAGAGAGGAGGGGAGCCCTTCTTTCCTCAGAATAAATGATGAGTCTCAGGTGATCTTTGGTGAAATAAATGGTGGTGCGCCCCTTATTTTTTTCATGTAAAACAAGGACTTGTAAACCTTGGGAAGTGAGAGGGTTTTCAGAGGTGAATGTGTTTGATTCACTGGAGCTAGGAGTCCCAAGCATACTTCATTTACATGCCCCAGTACAGTCCTATCATAAGAAGAGGAACACAGAACTTAATTATCCTATGGGCAGCGGGGTGAGGGGTGGGGTGGGAGAAAAACTCTAGGTAGGGTTAGAGGTATGGGAAAACGTCATTGGCTGAAAGCTAAATTACCAAGACATCTCATTATCATGAGGGATGGTATTTCCAGGAACCTCCAGGTGCACATTAAACAGGTTTCTTATCAGGAAAGGGTTGGGCCTGTAATCTCTCTGAGGGCTATGTGGTGCTCCTTAAAGAATATGGATTTTCCCCAGATCAGGCAGTGAGAAGGTAGCCAGCTGAGAAAGGGAGCCCTTCATTTTAGCACCAAGCTCAGAGGCTTTCTGGTAATGCTAGACTTCTCCCTTAACAGTAGGGTCCAACAGGTCTAGGCCTAGAGATATTTAGATAGAAATGACCTGGGCTCATCCCAAGCTACTTATTTATAAGGCTTGGGTATGACTGTCATCTCATCCTGTCCTCTGAGGAAATAAAAACATTTACAAGAAACCACGGAGGAAAGTTTTTAGCTGGCTTTTTCTCTGTCCCCTTGGTTCATGCTAAACTAGCTTTCTTATATAGGCCAGGCACATCAGCCTTGGGATGTCCTGCCCACACAGTAGACTGGTCCTTCCTACATCAATTAGAAAAAAATACCCCACAGGCATGCCTGAAAACCAATTTGTTTAAAGCCAACTTTTATTAAGGCTTTCTAGTCCCAGGTGATTCTAAGTTGTGTTAACAATAAAATTTAAATAGGACAGGGTTGAAGGAGGGAGAGAAGGAAGAGAAAAGATAAGAGAGAAGAAAAAGAAGATAAAAAAGTAGAAAGAGAAAGATAAAAATAAAGGGAGGAAGGAAAGAAGAAAGAAAGGAAGGAAGGAAAGAAGGAAGGAAGAAGGTGAGGGTAAGGAGGAAGAGGTGCTCAGTGTGGTAGATGTTATTTTCCTTGCTTTCCAGAGCTACTTTTCATCCATTATGCTTGTATTCCAGGCTGACTTTTAGACACTGGATTAGTGACCTGTTTTCCATCAGACTTTAGTTGTGTTTGGCCAATGTGTGATTGTAGCAGATTAAAGGCTGAGCTCAGTGTATCCATCATTAAAAGCAACAGCTTCTGTTAGGGACAGTTCTTTCTTACAGCTAGTCTTTCTATGTTCTCAGAAATAGTCTTGAATTTTGAAAGCTAGTGGTTGTAATCTTTCACTGTTTCTGCTCTTTTTAGTGAACTTCATTAAAGCTCATTTAAAAATTTTATTAACCTTGTTGCTTTCATTTATTTGAAAACGTTATACATGTATACAATGTATCTTGGTCATATTGCCCCCACTTTCCCAGTCTAACTTTCCCAAGACTGCTCCCCATCACAGTTCAGTATCGCCTTCCTTTCTTTTTTCACAAAATGATATATTTATTTTGCAGAGTTGTGGGAAGTAGAAGAAGCCTTGAGCGAATGTGTGTTGTTGACATGAGCCAGCTGTGTTAAGGACCCATGGGAAAATGGCCAAGTCTTCTCTCCGGATGGTGCCTCAGAGAGATAACAAAGCCTTCCTCTGGTCCATGTGCAGATATTGGTAGTCTGTGACTCAATAATTCACCATAGCTTTTGACCCAGATGTTTACAGCCTGAAGTCTGCTCTCCTACAGAGACTACTCCTAGTGAGCTTAACTAAAGCTGTTTTCCCATTACAGCTGTATACAATAACCCCTGCCCCCTTGTTTATCTGTATGTAAAATCCCTGTCTTCTTGTTTAACTGTATGCAATAACCTCATGTCCCAGTTCAATTGTATATAATATACTATTTTTCCACAGCACTGAGGTTTCTCCACACAGAGCCCATTTCAATAAAATTACAGCTTTTTGTGTGTTTAGCCCCAGTCAACTCTATCCCTGGAGTCAAGATAGATGTGGCAAGTGACTCCTGATCAGAAACAAAAATGTAGACACTGGCTATGGGGAACACTCATGTCAGACAAGGGAACTTACCCTAGAGAAGATAAAAGACAAAACAAGGGGAAAGGAAACAATAAGGGAAAGAATGAAACAAATATAGAGAAGGCAAGAAGGAAAGGAATCAATAAAGAGGTAAATGGACCACATTTTGATTCATTTGGCATAAAGAAATTAACAAGTCTAGAGATAGGAAATTATATTCAGTACTATCAGATAAATGTTTAAAATCATGGAAGGAGAGTATGAATATTGCAGCTCCATCAATTCTTAGATTATGTTCAGAAGACTTACCCTTGGTTTTCCAAAGAAGAGGCAGTAGGTTTGACCACTTAGGAGAGAATAGAGGAAAAGTTGGAGGGATAGATTCAGGGATGACAGACATGAATATATTCCCATTTTCACTTCAGTTCATATAATTGTACATACGATTCCATAGATCACCAACTGGAAGAGTCCTGCTTCATAGGGTTTGCTCTTCAGATTAGAAAGAACTAACCCCTTTCCTCCTAGAAATAGGCACAGATAATGACAGGGGAGACTCAGCTTTAGCTTTCACAGCATCCACAGGACCTGCAGGAATAGAGGAATAGACGGATGTGTTAGATTTATGAGTCAGGCTTGTCCTGACTTGTATGATGTCTCAGATGCTGATACATAGAAGACTAATTACAAGGAAGAGACCACCCAATGCATGGCAAAATTGTACCTTGATTCTGAGCCACCAAAGGATTTCAGGGTCTTACTAGAGTAAGAGATTAGGGGAAACACACTAATGATTTGACTCCTTTTCAAGGGTAATTGCTCTGTTGTCATGAGACTGAGCTTCCAAATCTTTGAAGAAGATCAAAGAAACCTGTATGACATATGGGCCTATCGCTACATATATGCAAGGACATATTCTTATAATCGTACTCAGTAACAATGTCTGGCCTCCATCTGGTTGGATTATATGGCAAAATCTTTCCTAAACCCTGGAGATTACTTGTTACTCAAAAGTGAACTTACAGATTTATATCAAGATCAATTTCAACATATAATTTAACCCATAGAATTGATATAATTGCAGACTTGCTCCTAGGAACAGTGCTCCATGAAGGGGCAGGTAGCTAATCACACTATCCTTTGCAGGATCTTCAACCAATTAACATAACCACCTTAGGGGCATGGACACAGTTGCCTACCAAAGGGACAAAACCTTGTCATTGCCTGAGACTTTACAGGGATTAGAAGAGTTGTTCGAAGATGTTGTGGCCCAGCTCTTAAAAGCTACAGAGTGCTAACAGCTGACCCAGAAGCAGGAAAATGACTTATTAAAATTGAATTTTGAAAGTTCTAATGTTCTTATAGGAGTCACTCAGAGGTTCCTGCAAGAGCTTGAGTTTACAAGAGATGACTAGATTGTGCGCCAATATAGGTCCTAACCACCATCAAGGTGAGGCTCTCTCAGCTGCCCTTAAGGAAGGTGTACACTCTGATGGAACAAATGGTGCCTGTTATGCATGTGGAAAAACGTGAACATTTCATGGAGTGATTGCCACTTCAGAAATTAAAAAAAAAAATAGGGTCTTGTATCCTCTAATGACATACATAGCCCCAGAGTTATATCTGTGACTTCAGAGAGGAATTCATTGAGCTAAGAAATACTGTTCACAAAAGGATATTCATGGGCAACCTCTTTGATGGTGGGGAAGCAGCTGAACCAAGCCAGACTGCAGCAAATAATAGGGCCTATCTATCCCTAAGTAGCCCCATGAACCAAAAGAACAGACCTGTGATCCTCAGCCACCAAAATGCACCATTGATCAACTCTATTGGGCAACCTCAGGCAGTAGGGGATTGGGCCTCAGTTCTCCCACCTGAAGTATACTAGCCTCTAACATGGAGAGCTAAGCCATTCCCACCAGTGTGTATGGAACCCCTGCTTCCAGGTGCAGTAGGACTGTATGAAGTAGCTAGACCCAAAGGAGACTACAGATTCAGCAGGAGGTAATAGATGATGATTATACAGGGCTCAGCTACCCAAACTTTCCATATTATACCTAAATTAAAAATAGATCAACTAGTGATAGTACCCAATGTTAAATGAGGATAGATGCTCATGGCTCAGTTCCCTAAAGACAGAGGTTTTGCATCTTCAAATTATGTTTATTGGCTGCAAATTGAAAAGGTGAAGCATCCAGAAACACAGTAAATCTGTAACTAAATGATAAAGCTTTTCCTGGGCTTCTTGGTACCAAGGCAGATGTATCTGTGATTTGAGAATGATACTAGTCCCAGCATGGTGACTTCAGCCAACTGCTGCCAATTTGCAGGGAGTTGATGAGGTGGTGGCAGCATCACAGAGTTCTACCATGATTAGCTGGTGGGAATCCAAAGCTTATCAAGGTATCTTAGGCCATATGTTCTCCTCAATATGTCTGTAAAGTTCTAGGGCTGATATAGACTACACCAAGTGAGAATTCTTTTATATATAAAAAACCACATTATCTCTCATCAGACTTTACATTAGGGATTTAATGCTTTATGAGGTTTAGGTAAAACTCAAAAAGTGCAACTACTACCATAAATTTTTTAGGTATTTAAAAACGTTGGGATTGGGGCATCCCAGGACAAAACCTTTTAACTAATCACTTTGGCTAACATTATAAGGCAAATCCCATGGAAATTTGCCTCTCAGATCACATGGCCATGAGAGAATCCCATCTCTATATATCAGTGGATGTTTGCTGTAGAAATATGGGCTGCTTTACACTGCTTTGGTTGAGAACCAGATATAGGCAGGATATATACATAATTCCAATACTCCTTGGAACATCCATTTCTTTGTTATAGGAAAGAAATCAGTTAAATGGGGGTTGTTACAAGATTTAAGAGCTATAGATAAAGCCATGTAGATGGTCGGGCCTCACAGCCAGGATTGCCATTGCCTATTGCTACACTACTACATTTTTATTTAATTATAGTTGACTTAAAGAAATGTTTGTTCACCATTCAACTGTATCCCTGCAATTAAGAATAATTTACTTTTACCCTTCTTTCACCTAATCATGCTCAACTCTTCCCTAGGGGTAAGGAAAACAGTACTATTGTGTAAAAGGAATTTATTGCTGAGGCTATTTAGCCCATAAGTGACAAACCCCCTAAGGTTTATACCATCCACTATACAGATAGCTCATAAGTAGCCAGAGTAAAGTTTGGTACATGTATATTTAGATTTATAATGTCCTTAAATGAGTATGAAGTGATCCTTGTTATTTATTCTGACTAGTTTTTTTATATGACTCCTGGTTTATTGATTGCTTTCCTTGGAACAATCTTTTCCATGCTTGTACCCTAAGGTGGTACCTATGTTTGATGGTGAAGTGTGGTTTTTAAAGATGTTGTGTGTGTGTGTGTTTGTGTGTGTGTGTGTGTGTGTGTGTGTGTGTGTGTGTGTGTGTGTATGTACCACATATGTTTGTAGGCTTTTAACTTTTAAGCCTACTTTATTTGGGGTTCCTTAATGTCTCTACCTCCCTTAAGACCCACCGACCTTAGGTAGGAGAGAAAGGTTAGTAGGGACAGGGGATGTAGACTATTTCAGACTCATTTCCTTGGGGCAATTCCACTCCAGCAGTCCATTTAATCAGCAAACAGCAACAGTAGCAGTGGAACGAATCATCAGTAGCAGCATTCCTCTCTAGGAGTCTCTTTGTCTTTATGTCTCTGTCTCAGTCTCTCTTTCTCTCTGTGTCTGTGTCTGTGTCTGTCTGTCTCTGTCTCTGTCTCTGTCTCTGTCTCTGCCTCTCTCTCACTCTCTCTCTCTCTCTCTCTCTCTCTCTCTCTCTCTCTCTCTCTCTCTCTCTCTTTCCCCGTCGGCTCCTATTTATACCCTCTCAGAGTCTGCACAATGATGTTTTCCAGGTAGCAAAACCCACGCCACCCCTAAGGCTATTTCCAGCTAACAAAGATCATACACCCTCTCACTAGGTTGTTATCAGCTATAGATAAGCTAAAAGCAGTTTCATATCCCACACTTAGGATCAAAACAAAAAACATATTTATATAACATAACCAAAACTTCCACTGGATATATGCAGGCACCCTCAGGGGCCATAACAGAGCATTGAATCTCCTGGAACTGTAGTTACAGACATTTGTCAGCTGCTATCGTAGTGCTGGGAACCAAATTCAGGTCCTCTGCAAGAAGACTAAGTAATCTGAACAAACAAGCTATCTCTCTACCCCAGAGCTGTATGTATTTCTTAGAAGCAACAAAAAGCTAGATCCTGTTTTGTTATCCAATGTGCTGCTGGTCTGTGTCTTTTCACTGGGGGGATTTATAACATTACTAATACTATATTAGTTTTGAGTAATGGCTATTAATTACTATCTTTCTGGTATTTTTCTTATATCTCTTTGAACTATTTTGGAGTTGCTTTTTATTCCCTGTGACCTCTTGGACATATTTAACCTAGTCTTCAGGCATCATTTAGTGGTGATAAGTTTCTCTAAACTATTTTTACCATGAAAGTTTTTATTTATTTTTTCATTTTTATTTTTTTTTCTGGTTAATAGTCTGTGTTAACAATGTGGTCTTTCTGAACTTGTAGTATACCTTTCTGGGCTCTTCGGATTTAAAGTTTCTGATGAGTAATCAAATATTATTCTCATGAACTTGCCTTTGTTAGTCATTTGGTTTTTGTACTGCAAGGTTTTAATGCTCTTTTTTTCTGTGTCTTAGGGTTTTAACTAGAACACGTCATGGAGGAGTTTCTTTTCTGGCCCTTTCTACATGTAATTCTGTGTTCTTGTCCCTGGGTGGATGTCTCTTTGTCTATGTTTGGGGAATTCTATGTTTTTATTGACATCATGCTTTATGTCTTCACTATGGTGTTGTTTTCCTTCTATGATTCTAATTCAAGTTTAGGTCTTTCCATAACATCCCAGAGCTCTCTCATATTGTGTTTGTATATACACCTTTAAAATTTCTCATTGTCCTTTACTAAGGGATCCAGTTCCTCTACTGTTTTCTAACCCCAATTCTCTATTTTCTACCTGATCCATTCAATTATTGAGATATTATACAATTAATTGAACCATTTTTATTTTTTTTACATTTTATTTTATTTTTTAATTTTATTTTATTACTTTATTCATATTACATCTCAATGGTTATCCCATCCCTCGTATCTTCCCATTCCTCCCTCCCTCCCATTTTCCCCTTACTCCCCTCCCCTATGACTGTGACTGAGGAGGACCTCCTCCCCCTGTATATGTTCACAGGGTATCAAGTCTCTTCTTGGTAGTCTGCTGTCCTTCCTTTGAGTGCCACCAGGTCTCCCCCTCCAGGGGACATGGTCAAATATGGGCCAGCGTCTACGGCCATACCACCCTGAAAGCACCTGACCTTGTCTGATCTCAGAAATTGAACCATTTTTAATTCAACCAATTTTAAAAGAAGAATGATTATTGAAATTTCTCAAGTTATTTGTAAATATTCTTTTATTTATTTTTAATTGTACCATATCATTTCTTTAAGTAATTTTATTTATTTCTATGTGGACAGTGTTTTTCCTACATGTATGTCTGTGTACTACCTGTGTACCTTATGCTTGTGGAGGCCACAAGACAGAATTCCCTTGATTGAATTCCCCAGCATTGTAGTTACAGACAGTTGTAAACTGACATGTGGGTGCTGTGAATCAAACTTGGGTCCTCTGGAAGAGCAGCCAGTGCTTTCACATACTGAGTCATTTTGCCAGCCCCTCCTCTTATTTTAAAAATAAGTTTGTTCATTACTATATTTGTTTTTCTCCATGAGTCTTTTAAGACTATTTTGAGATTGTAATATATCATATTTCCCTTCCCTTTCCTCCCTCCAAACTCTCCCATTCTCCTTTAAATCCATGAACCATCTTTACACTAATTGTTATTCATGCATATCTGTATATGTATATACAATTGTATTCCTAAATATATCCTGTTCAGTCTGTATGATGTTACTTGTATGTGCTTTCAGGACTAAACGTTTAAGGTTTTTTGTTTGTTTGTTTGTTTTCTTTTTCAGATACAGTTTCTGTATGTTGCCTGTACTGATCTTCATACATTCAAGTTATCTTGTACCTCCAGCCTCCTGAGTAGCTGGTATTATAGATGTATGTCTCTGTGTCAAGTTGAGAACCAGTTATTGAATGTATCAGTTACTATTGTTTTCTAACTATTGAATACTTTTTTCTTTCTGTGTATTTCAATGTTTGTGATATTATTTCTGAATTTATGAGGTTAAATAATTGTTTTACTTTAATTTAAATTAATGCTGATATTTTAAAACCCCAGATTTAACTAGGGACTTTTGTCTAAAGAAAATGAGGAATAGTTAATACTTGCAAATAGAAAAGAAACTATAGTACTGTCCCACTAGGTATAAAGTTTACACTTCTAGGTAAGTGTGTAAAGATGTCAAGCTTGTGAGGTTGTTAAAAATCATCAGTGTTGAGAACCAGTATTGGCACAAAGGTTAAAACACATGCCACAACAAGCCTGATGACATAAGGACGTATAATCCATTCCTAGCACATGTGTGAAGGTGGAAGGACAAGAAAATGTCCTGACTACCACATACTCATTTTGGCACACACATGCAAACTAAATAAATTAACTTATCTTTTAAAAGTCTCAGTGCCATATTTAATGTTAGCCATTAGTGATTTGCTACAACTACATATGCTTTTTTATGTTTTTATGAAAAGGGAAAATCATTAACATATTTCAACTTGTTCTGAGCTGAAGACTCCCAGTAAGTAGTTGAAATTGTATGGCAAAAAAGTTTTAAGATAGTTACAAAGCAATTAACGCAAAAAAATGGGGAAATATGAGATTATGAAACATGTAGAGGTGAGAGAGGAAGCACAGTTATATTCATACTTTTATATCTGATTTATGTAAATAAAAGCTAAATAAATAAAAATTTCCACATTGAGTATCTGTCAAATGATTAAAATAAAACATGATTGAATATGGTAAACTTTATTATAGGGTTGTAGAATTCATACAACCAGAACTCCTTACAGCATTCAGCACCTGTACAGTTTTGTGGATTTCACAATACAGATATCAGTGAGAAAGAATTCTTACATAAGTAAAAAATTGCTTCCTCATGAATATTGTTCACATATAAGTCAGATTCATTACAGAGCACCTGATAGAAACGCAAAAATGTAACTTCTGAAATCAGGAGAGTTGAACAAAATGAAGAAGAAAACAAAACAATGTTAAGAGATTTGACATGCTTCACACAAAAATGTCAAACACAATTTCAAATATTTTCAATTTAGAGCACGCTCAATCCATGTGAGTTTGTCAAAAGCTTGCTTTACATAAAAACAGAAGATGAATTTTATTGTCAGGATGTTAGATGACATATTAATGCTGCTTTCAGAAATCTAAACCCTATAAATTCAAAACAAAAGATAATCATTTAATTTGTTGCAAACAGCAAGCAATGTCAATCAAACTAGAGTTTGACCATAGCTTGCAGTGGTTAGTAGTTTTCTCCCCTCTTTCCTTTTCCAGTATAAGCAAAAGAGTAAATGCATGAGTAAATATCTTGAGTATCCCATGAGCTTTAATATCAAAGTCAGACTGTAAGTTTCTGACTTCTTATTACCAAGGGTACTCTTTATCTGTCACTCTTCACTCCTGACAGATCTTTGTTTCAACAATGAATTCATTGGGAAAGTGTCTTATCTTCCAGCATTTGTCAATGGCTCGCTTGTTGAAACCTGTGAAGGCATAAAAAATGGCTTTTGAGTTTTCTCTGTTCCTGGAAAGCTTTTTCAACATGCTCATTTCCATGCAGTCTACTCTCACTCTCTTCCATTCACTGATAATAATTAATTGCCTACCCAGCAAGAGGTCGCGGCGTCTAAGGCGGAAGGATTTTCGGTTGTTGCAAAGTTGGTAAATAAAAATACCAAGGTTACTAACATCACGGATTTCTTCCACAGCAACCAGGTCTTCACGAACCACATAAGTGTGAGGCAAATACTTCCCACTCTATACGTGAAAAGAAGAAAGATTAAAATGATACATTTTTAAATATAGTATTTAAAACCCTACTTATATTCTTTTAAAAATGGATGTTTTTGAAAATAGAATTCATTTTAGGACAGTCTTATATACTATGTTATTTTTATTATACATATATACATTTATGGGTTTCAAGTTCAGTGTGCTATTTGCACATACACACAGCATGCATTGATCAAATCCAGCCGCCCTTTATCCACCTCCCCCTACACACATTCCCTTCTCAACATCTATTAATTGGTGTTCTGTGTTCACATGAACATTTTTAGCTTCTACATATGAAGGAGAACATAAAGTCTTGTCTGTCTGACTGGCCTACATTGCCTAATGTAAAATACTTCAGTTACATCTACTTTGGCACAACATATACTTTTCATTCAAAACTATTTCAACAAAATGGGACGTCTGGCTCAACTCATTAACTTTTTAGACTAAGGAAGCAAAATCTTTTTGGAAATACTTATAGAAAAAATTGATCTCTAAAATACATACTGCCAGTTTGCCAAAAAGCTCCACCAGATTCTTTGGAGTCATAACAATGGAAGTATTTAGGGGCATCAGATAACAGTTTCCCAAAAGCAAGTCCAGATAAGCAGTCATTCCCTGTTAGAGAGGTAGAAAAATATGGGTATTTTAATGCAGATTTCCTAAGTACCATTATAACAGACAGATACTCTTGGAAAATTCACCACTGTCTACTTAATAACAACACAAAGCTTTGCTTTGGAAACATGCTCAGTTATGAATAGACTCATTGCCTTTCAATGAAGTATGGAAAAGAGAGGATTCTTGAATAGCTGCAAGAAAGAGAAATCTACCTTCTCAAAGTCATGAATAATTGCCGCAGGATCACTATCTGAGAAGCTGGGAACAGGCACGTCAATGATCGCAATGTTGTCATCCTCACGAATATCAGCCTCCTCAGTCACAGGCAGAAAGTATGGCTCTCCTCCATGAATGGAATTTACAGGGTCTTCCGAATCAAAGAAGCACATCTCACCATGATAAATGGTGCTCTAAGAGACAAAAATGGGGGAGTTAAAACTCTTAATATTCACCGCCATGACACTTGAATTTTTCTGTCGACTCAAAGTCAGTTCATTATAGTTAGCATCTTGAGGCCCAAACAACAGCAGAGATTGAAAGGACATTTGAAAACATTCTTGAGTCTTCATTTCTCTGGTTACCACCACATAATTATTTAGCTTGACAATGAAGCACATGGCAATTAGTAATTCAAAATATTAGGAATTATAATTATTACCTTGGGCATGAAGTACTTGTAAATGCAGGCTCCACCAACAATCAGTCCTGCTAAAATGAATGAGAGGCCTAGGAGAGTAAGCATACATCTCCCAGAAGAGCCATCTTTCTCCTGTGTGGCAACTCTGAGCTCCTATTGATTAAAAAGCAAAATAGAAAAACAAAACAAGATCATACTTTAGACAGTTGCTTTTGTGTGCAATTCACCATCCCCCCAAGCCAAGATATTTTAAAAATAAACTATGAAATTCTGTTCAAAAATTCTTTCAAGACAATTTCTGATGTTACTACATAGAGTATCTCCACCTTCCCTTGCCTTCCTCCTAGCATTTTCAAACTTAAAAATAGATATGCAATTGTAGAATTATATTGAAATAAAAATTAATTTATCCAATGACATGTTATCTCTTTATTTAAAAGACTTAATATAGATGTACTCTTTTAACAAATGTTTAATGGAGGCAGCAATATTTTTAACTAATGACATGGTGCAGTTTGATTCTAGAAAATATGTTCTTTACATAATTGAAACTAGTCATATTTTTATTTTTTAATATATTTTATTAATTTATTCATATTACATCTCAATAGTTATCCTATCCCTTGTATCCTCCATTCTTCCCGCCCTTCCACTCCCCCCTACCCCCTTCCCCTATGACTGTGACTGAGGGGGACTTCCTCCCCCTGTATATGCTCATAGGGTATCAAGTCTCTTCTTGGTTTTTATAAACACTGGTTTTATAGAAGATAGAAATAGAATCTTTGCTATATTAGAAATCAATTTATTAACTTCAAGGAGTGTTAGTAACCTTCAATTCATTAGCTAGTTTTCAAAAAGCTTTATTGTCAAGTTGGAAATTAAATGGAAATTTCATTTTAGAAATTGATTAAATAATAATCTTAATTTTATTAGTAAGTATAATGCTTCCTGGTATTATTCATTATTCGATGTATTGCACTAATGTTATTTTCCAAGTCTTAAGCACTAGATTTAAATGTGGAGAATTTGCTACATACAAAAGCTCCTTGTGAAACAGTGATCTAAATATTCTAAATCTGCTAACGAGTTCTTTAAAAAAAAAAAAAAGATCCAAACTAAAAGGTAACTGATTAACTGTGGCTTCCATGGGACACAGGACTAAGGCCTACTATTTTCAATTTGTGTGTCATACTATATCCCTCAGCCACACTATAACTCAATGATACAACAAGTAAAGGCAGAAAATCTCTGCCCTGATAATAAAAGCTGGTATTTTAAAAAATATTTTAGTTTGTCTAACATTAGAATTTTTCATGAAATTGCTCTAATGTTTTGGATATTTAACTGACTTTACATCAACTTGGCAAAAAATGCTTATTAATGTGGGAAAAGGAAGGATAGAAAATAATTTGATAATTTTGTTCTCAAAATAAAGATTTTTTAACTTAAAGGTCAAAGTTTGAGATTCATATTTTCTTAATAAAATTTATTTAAGCTTATTTCATCAATTATATCCATGCATACTGAAATGCTTTAATTATTTTCATTAAAAATATAATTAATGGTTAGCACTTCAGAAACTGAACTTTACATTTTAATTGGAAATTATTGCAATATATTTGCGGGATCTTAGAAGACATATTTGGTATAATTAAGTTTAGGTGCAGAAAGATGAAACGACTTGCTAAAAGGCACATAAAAGCTTAATTTGAAATTCTCTAAGGAGTGATTTTTTTTCTTATTACTGGGACATAAGAACAACTTGTACTGTAATTTCATTTCTCTTTTCCAATAATTCAGGAAGTTTCTTATTAAATACGGCTAAAGTATGAGAGTCTTGTTTCACTCTAGTCTTATTTCACCCTGATTTGGTAGGAATAAGAATTTCTTTTCTTTCCATTTAGCTTTGCTGAAATTCTATGCAGTCAAATGAATCAATTATCATAGCTAATTTCCTTTTGAAGTGTATTTTAAAAGTTACTATAGATCACTTGCCAATATGTGTCTAATGTGTTCAGTCTCTGTTGATCAAGCCTGATCTATATATCACAAAGGAATGTGTCATGTATTACTGACAAAGTGGCCAGGTTCGGATTCTATTGCTGCTTTTCTAAAACCTAACAAAAATATAATCAAAGTGGAAAGGTTTGTTTTTACTTAGTCTTCATCATACCACAGGAGAGGCAGAAGTATTACATATTAATTGAATCTTTCTACAAGTCATGAAGTTTTTGGTGGTGAGGGGGGGAAGGATTACTGTGTGGCTATTTTTAAGTATGGCATCTAGTTAGACATCCCCTCAAATTTGGCCATCTTCATTTACGAAGTTAGTAGGAAGATAATTAAATATTTGACCTTCTGTTATTTAATTAATATCTCAGCAATGCCAGGGCGTGTTGCTTCTGAGTTCCAAAATGTGTGATACACAAAAGATAGTTTGATTGCAGAATTAAATATTGAAAGTTTCCATGATGAAAGTTCAGCAGCAACACATTAGCATTTCAAATGTTATGCATAATTAAGTTTTACTACATGAATTCAGATGTCACTCAAAGCAATTTTCAAATATCCACTGAGGACCTAAAAGTGAAAACTTTTTAAAGACAGCAGGACAAGTCAGGGCACACCAAGCTCCAGTACTGCAGATTCCACAGATGCAGAAGGAAATATGACTGCCTTTTAAAACTGAGATTTTGCAGAGGAAAATGACGGTTTATTAACACTCCAAACATGGTTGGTGTTTAAAGGAAATATATATTGTACTAGATAAATAACCAGGGAGCTGAGAACTTCTCCAGTGACTCAAAAATAAGTTGTTCAAATTACAACATGCATATGCTTTAGATGTCTATACGAAGGGTATTGTTCAAAAAGAAATAACAACTGAAAGAAGAGTATCTCAAAAATTAATTTTTACAAGTGTTCTGTCAAGAATTAAAACCAATATATGTTTTGACAGCTCCACTACCTAACCGTTAACACTGTCTAACTACACACACACACACACACACACACACACGCATGCACACACACACGCACGCATGCACACACATTTGCCCCAACACACAGTTTGGAGTTAACGCTGCTCCTTGCTTCCATTCAACCTCCACAAACAGCAATCCTACAAAGACAGATTCATGTAACTTCACTTGAGTCAAAAGTAAAGAAAGAACAGTTAAGTCTCTTGCCCTTGCTCACCCCATGTGGCTCCTCTGCCCCTGTAGCTATAATTGTGTCTCTGGATAAGTCCATAACCCACTTCCAGAACAAACGACAAGAAGGAATTTCTTCAAACTCCTTCCAACAACTTCCTGGGATAGGTGGTGTTAAGGGATGGAATCGCATGGATGCAGAGGGGAATGAGTTGAAACGGAATAAAAGGTGGCCCACGCAAGTTACGAAGTAGATTGGCTTGCCTGGAACTCTAAGCAACAGTTGTTCTCTGCACCTGCATATACCCCCCTCCCCTTTCTCTCTCCATTCCCAAACCCTAGCAGGCAGTCGTGGGCCCCAGTGGGAACTACCTTGCCAGTCAGGATTTGAGCTCGGACAGTGCGGCTCACTAGTGCCTCCACATCTTGCCTCGCCTCCTCCTTTTGCACCGCCGTGGGGGTATTGAAGGCGATCTTCACCATGGTGAATCTTCGGGCTGCGCGGTAAGGCGCGGCTCGAATCAGTATCCTGGGCTGCAGGTTGAAAGAAGAAAGGGGTTGTGCTTGCCGGAGCAGCACTTACTTTCTTCTAGTCTTCCACAAACTACAGCACAAAGTTCAGGTCTGGGGATACTTATGACGCAGTCGTAGGCTGAGGGGGAGGGCGTGGGCGGGGCCGGGGAGGTGCTGAGGGAGGAGCTGGAGGGGGCCCTGGCGCTGAAGTGGAAGCGAGTGGGGGTGGGAAACCGCTAGTTGGGAAAAGAAGGGAACCGGAGCTGAGGCCTGGCTTTTGGTAGACTTGCCTCACCTGCACCCCAAGCGTGCTAGTCCTACTGACTTCTGCACCCTCAGATAAGAGCAAGGCAGGAAGGAAAGCTGCCTGTCGTGTCTTTCTGCTTCTGTCTAGATCACAATAGCCCCTGACTTTGACTCTGTTTTCCCAAACTTGGGCCTGGCCCCCCGCGGGGCCCAGGACTGTAACTTGGCTCCAACCCAAGGTTTCTCAGTTTTGCAACCCACTCAGGCCAGAAAGCACAGTTCCCTGACTGTTTTGCACCTTTATAATATCTTCCGTGTAAAGAACACCTAGAAGTTCACAGTTGCTTGCTTCATTGGCCCAGTGTTGTTTTTCTTCCATGCTTTTTGTTGTCTTTTATAATTTTAATTTTCCAGCGTCTCCCGAACTCCGCATTCTGCAGACAGCACATGATGAGATACAGAGAAGGGAGGGTGGAAGGCTCATTCCTAATGAATCAGTGAAAGAACCCAGATCGTTTCATTCTCCCTGATCAGGATAGCCAGAGTAAGAACTCAGCCCAGAGCCTGTTTCTCTTCAGCCACCAGCTGTGTAACCAGCAGGGAAAAAGCAGGGGTGTGTACACCTATGTGCTTAGGGAGGAAGGGCATACAAAATTTAACCAGATGTTGGTGCCGCTTTTGTAGGAAAAAAAAAAAAAAAAGACCTCGGAGGGACTGGATTACAGAGCATTGTGAACATGGATACCCATCTCGTCCAGCTAAGCTGTTTCTTCAGTAGGCTCTCCTAAACTGGAGACATAGAGAACCTAACTAGTGAAATTCAAGCTGCGGTGGCTGGTGTTTCAGAGTTGGTGGTAGAGAGTTTATAAATAGTCTTGCTACATAAAACAGAATAGAGGTCTGTTGTATGAAGGGAGCGATACCAAACAAAGCCCCAACCAAAACAAAACACAGTTACACAGTTTTACTAGAGAATTCCCCACCTACTCATCAACTTCACTGAGCAGACATGAATATGCTGAGTTGCTTCCCTTCTGTCCAAGAAATTCTAACTTGGAGTTTTTCCCATGGAGAATGTTTGGCCTCTAAATCTCTCTCCCGTCTTGACTGTGGGGGCCTTGCAAAGACAGAGTTCATATTCTCTGATAGGTCACAGATGGAAAGGTGAAAGGAGGGGAACAGTGAGGAGCCTGTGCCTTGTAAAGGGTTGGGACCTCATAAGCAGGATGTTAGAGTTTACTTAGAAACACTGGCCTCTTCTGCTCTTTCACATTTTACCTAAGTCTGGCTATTATAAGTCAACATTTTTCAGGCAACTTTTAGGTTAGGCATACAAAAATCTCGATTTTTTTCCCAGTATGTTTCTCTTTCCAGTTGTCTTCTGTTGGGAATCCCCTTTATGACCATTGAGTTAGGATCTGTACTACCCTGACCCACATCATCTGCATAGCTGGACACATACTTATTTCTACACATTTATCTAGTAAACACACGCTGCTGGATCAGATAACAACCCATTATTTTGCTATGATCTTTCTGAAATGTGGCAAGTCAGGAGGAGCAGATTTTTTTTTTCCATTTGCTCAAAGAGACTCAAATTCTGATAGCTACCAAAGGGAACATTTGGTCACTTGCTTGGTATGTAGCATTAGGCAGGCTACCTAGTCTTCTCAGGCATGGATTTTTCTCCTCTGCATTATGCTGTTGAGAGGGTCATGCATGAGAATACAGGGAGATATCCATTTTTTATTATTCAGAAAAGAAATAGAAAATAGCATGGTTGATTATCTTAGGAGTCCATTTGAGTCTGTACCACACTGACATTTCAAGCTTTTAGAACTTGTTTATTTTTGAACAAGTTTATATTTGAACTTGTTTATTTTTGCTTAAAAATCTTTCAGGTTCTCTAACTCTTAAGCAGCCTCAGTGTCCAGATATAGGTCTTCCTGGACAAAGTTAAACCCCTAAGCATAGTGACATATATTGTCATATAACTTCTTTTGAATGATTTAGATACCGTCTCTTATTTGTTAGAACCCAGCTCCCTTTTCAGAATGCCATCCACACCTCCCAAAGAATCTTTGCTGATGTTGGCAACATATAATGCAAAGATATTGTCAATTTGTTAGCTACGGTTATTACCTTCTCCCTCCTCCATTGTTTATATATCCTTTCCTCCTCCCTCCCTCCCCACCATGTGTGTATGCATATGCACATATGTGTGTATAGGAAAGGGAATTGTTGATATGGGGTAGGGAATTATTATGTGTGTTTTGAAATTATATTTTAAAAATAATATCGCATATTCTTGCAGTTTTTAAACTTTCACAATATGTCCTACAACTTGGCTTATTGAGTTGAAACATCAGTAAACACATTTCTATCTACTAAAAGTGGTTCTCATTGACTAAGCTCTATTTTGTGTTGTCTCCTTCACAGAAGCAACTTCTCATTTCTTAGCATCCACTTCTCAACTTTCTTGTCTTTGGAAACTGTAGGGGATCTGGATGCCATGCTGCTTCCAGCTCACATTGTTAATCATGTCTGAATGCACACCATTCAAGTTTATAAATGAGTTCCCTGTTCACACATGCCAAATGATGACTAAATTAACACAACTTGGGCTGAATGGTACATGGCATGCAATTGGATGTCAAGTAACAATGTCAACTCTCTTTGAATTATCTTCTGAAATTACTATACATCCAAATACTATGCTGAAGCTATTAGAGTCATCTGTAATATTATTCCACTCATGTCATTTATTATTTTTATATAAAGTTAACTAGAGATGTAGTACATGACCTGCACTGTGATTATGATAGGAATATGGGAATGAGAAAAATAAACATGACTTTTGCTTGGTAAATTATATTCTTATTGCACAGATTATTATAACATTACGTGTCATGGGTCCTTAAGTATTTGTGGCCTGGAAAGAATAGCAACTTTATTAACTATATAGGAAGACATAGAAAGTCTGCAAATCAGTGAAGTAATTCCATCTGTAGCCAATGCTTTTGTGATTGCACTAATTCCTAGCTTAACTGCAGTGGTTTTGTATCTAGAATCCCAGGGCTACCAACTTAGCAGGTTATGAATTGAGAAACCACATAGGAGGCATTCATATATATTCCAGGTGAGAGACAGTGGATCATGTTGAAGATTGACATACCAAAAATAAGGAATGACTTTTAAAGAAATTCAGGAGACATTTAAAACATCCAGTACTAGCCGGGCATGGTGGCACATACCTTAATCCCAGCACTTGGGAGGCAGAGGCAGATGGATCGCTATGAGTTTGAGGCTAGCCTGGTCTACAAAGTGAGTCTAGGACAGTCAAGGCTACACAGAGAAACCTTGTCTTGAAAAAACAAAAACAAAACAAAACAAAAAACCCAACTCACTGGAATAAGACATACATACTAAAGACAAAAAAAATAAGAAAAGTAATTTTACTTGTGTTTTTGAATGATGTGAAACTCCCAGACTGATGGTACCCTTGTACCATCACTATCTGAGGACCACATTTGGAAGTTTGTGAGCCTAATGAGGGGATACATCAATTCCCATTTCATTAATAAGAAAATTGAAAAATTTGAGAGATAGGTAAATTGCCCAAAATCAAATTCTAACTCAAGTGGGCTGATTCCATATTTTATACTAACAATCACTGTACCCTTTGCTCTCTAAAGAAATGAGAAGTTCAGGTAGAGAAAATCAAGAAGAGAGCTCGTTAAAAGCAGGGAAAATAACACATTTACTAAATCAGGAAAGAGCAAGTGGCCGGCTCATATTGTAAAAATAGATTCCTGCTTAGGATTTTATTCAGTGCTAACTACATTTGGAGCCCTTTGAAAATTTTCCCAGCCAAGGACAATACAGGCGGTAAACCTTAAACCCCTACCCAGATCTAGCCAATGGACGGAACACTCTCCACAGTAGAATGGAGAGTGGGATATTACTTTCTCACATACTCTGGTGCCTCACCTTTGACCATGTCCCCTGGAGGGGGAGACCTGATGGCACTCAGAGGAAGGACAGCAGGTTACCAAGAAGAGACTTGATACCTTATGAACATATAGAGGGGGAGGTAATCCCCCTCAGGAACAGTCATAGGGGAGGGGAGTAAGGGGAAAATGGGAGGGAGGGAAGAACGGGAGGATACAAGGGAAGGGATAACCATTGAGATGTAACAAGAATAAATTAATAATAATAAAAAAAAAAAGAAAATTTTCCTGGCCTCCACATGACTGACTATAGGCTACTCATCTTCAAGCACATTGCTTCTACATTCTGCAGTTGCTTATGTCAGCAGAAAAACAGCAAAAGAAATAGCTCACCAACCATTTATTTCTGGTTACAACTCTGGGAGCTTAGCTTAGCTTTTAAGGAGCCATGCTATGTTTTGTTTTGTTTTGTGTTGTGTGTGTTGTTTTGTTTTGTTTTAGATTTATGCTTTCCTTGCACATGTAGCTAAATCATAGGAGCAGAACTAGGACCCTCACTCAAGGTAACATAGGCAACTTGTTTTCAGAAATAGATTCTTATTCCTGAGCTCCATTTATGGTCTTCTCTGTAAGTTATGGAGCGCTGGAAGATATGCTAGGCTGGAGGTACATGCTTGCAATCTCAGAACTCAAGGGTGGAGTCAACAGTATCCGAAGTTCAAAGTCAGCTTTGCCTACATAGCAAGTCTAGGCCAGCCTAGAATACTTAAACATTGCTTTAAAAAGAGTGGGGGTAGGGGATACAACAATTCCATAAATAAGAGTTTCAGTAATCATTTCACAATGAAAAGGGCATATCCTGGAAGTTAATCCCTACTTAATTCAAGAAAATCTCTTTTCATTTTTCTCAATTTGTGCTAGTGAAAACCTAAGTGAAAAATGTTTGCTCTTTCAGTACTCCATTTTGCTAAATTGTGTAAGAGCTATGAACTCATTGCAAACAATCTTGGGGAATTTAAAAAATATAGTCTTGAATCCATATCTGTGTGTGCTTTATCTGATCAAACTTACAGAAATTCTAGTCTTGAGCAATGCACTTGAGAAGCTTAAGTCTGAGCCCAGGAATGCTTTTTGAACGTCCAGTTGTTTCTGTTGCTTCATAATATATCACCAAGAGGCACTTGTGACTCAGATTTTTGATCCCATCAAACTACACATAAGCAGTTGCATATTATTACTGAATCAAATGTTACTTTGGCCTTCATGTTTAGTTTTGTTGCTAACTCAACATATAATGTTCTTATTTTATAGTTTTGTCTTAAAGAACTCAAAGTTCCAAATTGTTTTAAGTTGAGTGATTCACTTTGATTCTTCTTCAAGTGCAGTTTTCACCATCACCTTTATAAAACTACATTTTAACTTAAATTTGTTCAATATGTCCATGTCTTCAAATATTCCAAAATACAGTCCTATTTTGAGAAGGAAGCCAAAGAGCATATTTAACAAAGGACTACTGTTTTTCTTCAAGTTCACAGCACACATTTCATTCTTGTCAGTGTGAACATATCAAGTCAGACCATGATTACAATATCCTGTCTGAGATTTCTGTAATTCAAACTCAACGTTCACAAATAGCCCTATTTATACATCAGTATGGGTGCCATGTTTATGTGCAAGTGAAAATGGGAGTTCTTACATAAAAGAACACTGTGGCCTGTGACATATTCTCAGCTTTTTTTCAGCAAGATATCAATGATACTTCTTCACTTTCAAGTTAGTGAAATTATCTTTTCAGTCCATTCACTTCATATAATTTACAATAGACTAGAGCAGTACTGACAGAGCTCTCAGAATCAACTTAATTTTAGTGCTCACTACATGAAGGTGTATATGTGGAGTTTGTAATTTGGGCTTACCTAGTGGGAGAGAGAGAAAGCTTTGAAAGAAACAAATTGAGGTCACTTTGCTTCCACAGGGATTACAATAATTATGGAATTCACCTTTGTCAAGAAAAATGGCTTAAATTTGAATGATGATGTGATTTTAAGTATTGTTTTGTGCTATATTTAATTTATATGTATCTCTTTTACCTCTATCAGCTTATATTTTACTCACCCTTGAAACTTGCCAGCTTTTAGATCATTGCCTGTTACATAAAAGGGACAATAAAATTCAGTTTGAATTTAAATCATTATTGATGATTGTTTCTCTGTAAAGAAACAGGGAACATAAATGTAAATTTGAGAGGAATTGTATTGTTTATATTTTCTTATTCCTTACTCAACTGAGCTTCTTTAGATATGCATAGCTCTGTGCTATATAAAAAACACAGAATTATAAAATGGATAATATCTATACCAAAATCATTTAATTACAATAGTCAAACTGCATTCCATTTTTATAGAGACTGGGAATACTCAAATTTCATCCTGTAAAGTCTGTGTATCCATTTAGACAAACTTCATTAGCTTTGTTTGCTACATGACATACTTAAGTTTCCTAAAGTTCAGACTTGCCCACAGTTATACATGAAGGATGTGGCAAAGCCAGGGTTGTAACAGAGATCTCTGAATTCCAAGTTCAGTATTCCCTCTGCAACACCATGCTCTCTCAGAGTATAACAGGTGTCCCTTGCCTTTCACCACCCATATCATATACCATTAGTAGCAGTCTGAAAATATGACCTCCACTTCTTGCCATATGAGTCCTCCATCTCACCAAGGGATTTTATGTAAACCAATATGAAGATCATAAAACTTTCTAAACTAGACCATGAGAAAGATTCCCAAGAGAAATATCACATATGAGCATGAGGGCATTTTATTTATATAGCAGCATAGGTACTTATAATACAGTGATCAAGTAATTATTTTTTGGTTTTTATAAAGAGTGATAATGTCAGCCTTGTTAGATTTATCAAGAGCAAAGTCGCATAAGCCAGTGCCCCTTACCTCAATATGGATCTTTGAATAGTCTAGAGTACTGGTTATAATTACAGTTCTGGAGGCTTCTGAACATCTCTATTTTCTTGTTGATCAAAAGAAAACACCATATTTTCATTTGTAAATCAATCATCGGCAGAAGGAATAGAATTACTAAAATTGGCAAGGTTTATTAATTCACTTTTGGCTCTGAGGGAAAAGCATATTTTGTGGGATAAAAATATGGTTTCCTGTACTAGAAAGAAAAATGTAAATGTAAACTAAAAATTCTTACACCAAAAAAGGAAGAAGCTGAAAGGGGGAAAAGAGAGAAGAGCAAGGGAGACAGGAAGAGGAGGAGGAGGAAAAAAAGGAAAAACTTCAGAAAGTTTGTGTAAACATTATTTCTAACAAAATCCCATGGAGCCTTCTCATTATCAGTAAATCTCCACAGCTTTGGGACTTTTAAAGCAGAAATCCTTCCCTTTCTTTTCTGTTTTAAACTCTGCAGTTTGTATACAAACACTCTTACTGTAGTGACAGTGATTGTTTTAATTGAGATAAACTAGCTTTGGCTCAGTCGATTTATAGGCCTTTACCACTTCTTTGCTTCCAAGGACTTCTATAAATGTGAGCTCACGTGGAGGAATGAGGAAATGCAGTTGGATTTGGCTTGAGAAAAAATTGTCCAAAGATGTTTTCAAATTTAGAGCTAAGAAGTTGCAGGCTACAAGTATTTATCTCTCAAGTCTCAGCACTATAGCTATAATCAAATCTGTGCATTATATTCTATAATATTACCTTTCTTAATGCTGTTCTTATTTAATAAAAGGCTGTAACAATATGAAATCTTGACTGCTTTGCTGTGGGTATTTTTTTTTTCCTGGAAAGTAGAGAAGATATTATATTTTACTAATCACAGCCAGAATACAAACTCAAATGGCTCATTTGGGCTTTAAATTTAGAATTTATTTAACTTGCTGCTGAAAGTGGCAAACTTTCAACCCATGACATTGATCACAATTTTTATTTGTGCTCAATGTTATAGCCCATGAAAGAAAAGTTTGCTTTTTTCGTCACTGACATTAACTAGGTTACTGTAGTGTCTCTTCATTTGCCTAAGAAAAATAAAGAGAAAAAAGAGGTGGAGTGACAAGGAATAGGGTGGGGACCAAAGGCCCTAAGGACTTAAAACAATTTCTCTAAGATGGGCATCATCCAGGAGCCTAGCATAAAAGTATTTCTAGTCCAAATGGGTGGTGTCAAATCTGAAACAATTACTTTTCCCAGAGATGTAACTATGTGAGTACTAAAAGAAGATATTTTCACAAGTTGATAATTTGTTTTTTAAAAAAGTAAAGGGATGCAAGTTCTGCTATCCATAGCTAAAAGCCTGCATTTCAGTGGAGTTTCTCTGTAGCCACATACTGTCCTTTTAATATGTATTTCATCGCTTTATACATTAGCTCTTTACGTAAGACCAAGTATTCCACTGGTAAGGGTGTGAGCTGTGATTATAAAATCAATGATAAACTGCAATTGTGATATACTATATCTTAATAAAGGAAATTATGCCTTCACTCTCAGGATGCCTCAGTTGGCAAGCACTTCTCTACTATGCATATAGCTGTGGTTTTGATCCCCTGTACCACATGGAATTACACATGGTAGCATGTCCTCCACTCCTAGCACTTGGGAGACAAAGAAAGATGAACTATCTTGTAATATTTTCATAATTTTCTCTTTGCCCAACAAATTTTCTATGTCAGGACTGTGCATTTCGAGATAGTCCATTGAAACATGATACTCTTGTTTTGCTTTTGACCTTGAAGCCTCTGAAAAACAGAAAAACAAAATGAACTCCTTTGCTTTCTGACTCATTTAGGAAAAACAGTATTTTCTTCAGAAAGTTGATGTTTTCCCCTCTTTTTATACGGTTACCAGTAAGACTGCCGTGCACCCATAACCTCATATATCCTGATTATTTGCAGAAATTCATTACAAAATGAGAAGCTTGTCTTTGGGGTTTGGGGATGAAAAAAACAATTGCCTTCAAGGCATAATGAAATTCTACTTTTCCCTTTTCCTTCTTTTTCTTTCTAAACAAAATCTAAGAAAAACCCATCTTGTACCCTTTTATTCCTCCTCCCACTATACTTAGCCTGAGTAGTGATTATATAGGATAATTTCTTGAGTACATAATCCCCATTAAAATCACAGAGGGCCCAAAAAGGACTAAGACATCACCACTTGTGGTCTATTTGCATTTTATATACATTTGGAAGTTATGATGAACAGAACTCCATCAGAACTGTAAAGCTCTTAACGGCCTTCCTGACCATTATGTGATTTATTTTTGGAGGCACATTGACAGAATTTTGAAAGTTGAGCCTGTCAGGCCCCCATTATTTATGCACTAGTCTTTCTATTATGGTAACAGAGCTAAGCCTGATCAAAATTGTATGGCCTTCTCACTTGTAAAATGATGCTTGCTTAGCAATAAGAAGTGCTCACTTTCTAGTATGTACATTATATTAGAAAAATAATACAGTGTGCAGCTCAGTGGTAGAGCACCTGCCTGGTATCAATATAATTATATAATTTCTATCAAATGGGTGTATTATTTGGAAATTTAAGGGGAAAGCTTCCAGCAAAAAAATCTAAATCATGAGTTCTATTGATTCTCATGCTCAAAATGAATTTTATGAAATCATAAAGACAAGATCATTGTTATTGATGTACTTGTGTCTTCTCAGGAAAAGCACTACCAAAATAGCTATGTTTGAAGAATTTTCTCTTTTGAAAACAAACATAAGAAGAATGGGATTTCATGGGATCAAAATCAGAGAGCTGGCAGGGACTTTCAAGGTTGCTTCAGTCCAGTTCAGGAAAAGGATATCTTGTCTGAGTTTTCCAATCAGTAAGCAAGGAAAAGAGCCTGGAAGTCCTTTTTTGCTCAACCTCAACACGGGCTCTTTCACTCACGCTGAGCACTTTTCAGTTTAGTGTCTGTCCGTGCTTCGGCTACCACAGATAGTCAAACTTAGGCTCTTCCTTTGCCAATGCTCTCCATAGATAATCAAAATAATAATAATAATAATAATAATAATAATAATAATAATAATAATAATAATAGTAGTAGTAGTAGTAGTAGTAGTAGTAGTAGTAGTAGTAATAATAATAATAATAATAATAATGATCGTCACTGCCTTGTAATTTTTTTACTTAAAAACATATATATATATTTAGTTCTCAAAGTGTTGCTACATAATTGTTGCTGATTTTTAAACTGTTTATTTCCTCAAAGTACAAAAACAGTGGACTTTGTAGTCTGTATTAAAGGGGTTTTATTTAATAGCATTATGTTCCACATGCCCGATAGCCCTAATGGTACACAGACCAAAACTAAAGAATAATTGATTAAATAAAATAAAAAGTTGCTGAGAGGCTGGCTGGACACAGAATGTGAACAGGTGTTTGGGAGAGCCATTGGAATCTGTAGCCTGGCCTTCAGGCTGATCCAATGTCACACTAGGATAATTTACCCGGGGTCACAGTGAGCACAGAGCCATCATTACAGAGCAGCCGTCTAATATTATCCTGTCTACAGCTATCACTAGCAAACAATCTGGGCTTTTCCCATTCTTTCCTCCCGCTGGATGCCCTCCATTCGCCCTCCATGCTCACAGAACCTGCTGTCTTTCCATCTAGGTTGGAACATCCTGACAGTATGGTGTACGTGAGAAAGCAGGCTGGGACACGTCCACATTGGCCTGAGGGCATGTTGCAAAGCTTTGTTAATATGTGACGCTAATTGACCACATAAGTTAGGGATATTATCTCACAGTTGTTCCTTGTATGTTCATTCCCTCATTGTCTGTATGTCTACAGATTGATTTGCAACAGCAATTTATACGTGAATAAACAATTTGGTTTACATATTTAAATTTTCATGCGTGATCCATGAAAGAAGTTTTATAAATCATCATGTCACTCTCTTTAAATGCCCTCTGGTCATATTTTTTAAAGGTCTCGAGACAAGAGGGCCCAGCATATTGAATGGAAAGACTATAAAAAAGCTTCAGAACATTTGACATAAAACTGATATATTATGTGATAATGTTTCTAGTAGAAACCAGGACCTCATTCATCATGAAAGACACACCTTGGCTGAGTTTCATGCTGCTTGCTGAGGAAACTGTCACCCTCTCGTCACATTGCATATTGTCATTCTCAATAAGTGTGAGAGAGAATTGTGTAGGAAAATGCTGTAAATAAATTAATTTTTACCAAATAAGCTATACTGAAAAAATTCAAGCAGTAAAACCTCCAGTCAGAGACCCTGTTCTGGTTTATGGTTTTGTTTACTACAAAATAAGGAAGTGAGCCTGTGAGGCTATGCTTTTATGCTACAAATTACTCTTCTCTTTCTTGACACTGAACTTTCTATAATTGCTGCATGGGTCCAAGTTCATCTTACAGTTGATGAACACTAACTAAGAAGCTAGAAATAATAATATTTTGATTAGTACGGTGACTGCTTTTGTCCCACTGTAGCAGGCTTCTAATTATCTGAGAAGTCATTGTGAAATTCTTTAGAGGGGAAAAAATGTGGTAAAAAGAAAAAAAAAATTTAAAATCATCTGAACTGCAAATAAGAGCCAACAACATTCAGCATTTGTGTGGAATTGAAGGAAGGAATATTTTTTAAAAATCAAACAATGCCTTTCCTTTTCCTCGCCCCCATGTCTAATCAGTCACCATGTTCTGCCAAGTCTTCTCAGACAATATTTTTTGCATCTGTTCCTTTCCATTTGCTACAATGCCACAGTCACTGCAGCCTTCTATCAGCTCACCCTTGGTTTACTTTTAAAGCCCCTGGAGTATTCTTTTTGCTTGCTCTTGTCCATCTTTGGCTGCTATATCATTCTTCTGGAAATGCAACTTGCTTCAAAGAATAAGAAAAAGATGTGCAAAACATCTTTTCATTGCTTCTTGAAACAAAATCGAACTCTTTTGCTTTAAAATTAAATTTAACTTCTTGGACCTCCAACCTCTCTCCTCGGGCTTTAACTTTCATAACTCTTTCACCACATTATGACATTCCCTCCAAAATGGTTTCATGACTATTTGCTCCACAAGGCCTGTAGTCTTTATTGTAAAGGTATCTCTTCCTGTCTGTGAATTGACATGAGTGCACTCATTCCCTCTACCTCTGTACCTCCTAGTTAAATGCTTCAAAATAAATAAATGAATGAAGGATCTGTGGTAAAATTGTAACGTCAGAACATATTAGCTTTTTAACACTTCCATAAGTACTATTTCTCTTTAAAAATTATTTTTTACTCACTCTTTACACCCTGAAAATAAATGTTATACTGATCCCCTATACAGCTAAGCCCCATGTTTGGAACCTCAAGGCTGCCAGGGTATCCTTTTCACATTCTCTCAATAGAAAGTGTCTAGCAGCTGCTGCACATAGAGCTGGTCCAAGCAAATCACTTGCTATTTTCTGTAGAGCATGGGAGGTGGGAGCTGAATTTCCTGGTCCCTGCTGTGTGCTGTGACTATGTTGATGAGCCATAACAAATCAGACAAACTGCATGTTTTTGTCTTGTCTGCTTTGGCTGCACTCAGATAAAGTTTCTATTTTACTAGGCTCAATGACCTTTGCCCTTCTGCTGTCGTGTTTTTCCCAAACAAAGAACTTTCTTCCACATGACTATTGTTAGTATTTGAATTAACAGTAAATTCTTTAACATCTACTCCTGTTCCCTGTGGTGACTTATTGTTTAAAACTCCCTCAAAGGGCAGATAAATTTCCAGAAAATATTTATAATCCCAGAAAGAGATCATTTACCACTAAAAGATAGTCACATTGCATATTGATAAAAAAATTGGTAGGAATCACTTCCAATAACTTAATTAAACTAAATTATATAGGACAATGTCATTATAATAAAGAAGTTTAATTGTTTCCATTCTTGTATTTTCCAATCCATATTGTTTAGTTTTCTTTGAATTTTGAGTATTTTCAAACTTATTCTATTAATTAAAGCCTATTCTATTAATTCAAAATTATGATCATTTACCTGAATAAATAAATTTATAACATAGATTATAAAATGCAACTCTTTATCTTCTCATATTAATATAGCTTTCACAGACTGAATACATCAACAGTGAACCTGAATTGTCTTTTTTATTTTATTTTATTAATTTATTCATATTACATCTCAATGATTATCCCATCCCCTGTATCCTCCTATTCCTCCCTCCCTCCCATTTTCCCCTTATTCCCCTCCCCTATGACTGTTCCTGAGGGGGATTACCTCCCCCTGTATATGTTCATAGGGTATCAAGTCTCTTCTCTGTAACCTGCTGTCCTTCCTCTGAGTGCCACCAGGTCTCCCCCTCCAGGGGACATGGTCAAAAATGGGGCACCAGAGTTCATGTGAAAGTCATATCCCACTCTCCACTCAACTGTGGAGAATGTCCTGTCCATTGGCTAGATCTGGGTAGGGGTTCTAAGTTTACTGCACGTATTGTCCTCGGCTAGTGCCATAGTTTGGGGCTATTTCTATTCAAAGCACCAAAAACAATTTTAAAAATTGTTTACCACTTAAATGTCATCATATGTCATGAAATATGTTTGTTTCTTTGTGAAGTCACTGTGCCTTGGTCATGATATCAGTCTATGTAAGTGAACTTATAAGATTATCTCAAAGTACTTCAACTTTTCAATGTTTCCACACTAAATGGTTTAAATAGTGAGAGTTTTCAAACGGGCACAAAACTGATGGTATCTACTGGTGAGGTAAGGGAGATTGATGGTGCGAAGTTGCAAGTGAGCAGAAAATTTAAGAAGCCATATTTTTGTCTCTTCATACTCTAAATCCTCCATGAAACTTTTGGTTGAAATTTGTTTGCATTTCATATTGTACTAACAGCATATCAATGTACCTTAAGACTCTTTATATGCTAAAGAGCCCCATGTATATGTATATGTAAAATCAAAATGTCACTGAAATATAAATGTGTATACACAAATAGTCATAACAGCTTTATTCATGAATGTAGTCAAAGATTAGAACTAACTCAGATGTCCATCATTTGATAAGTAGCTAAACAAATTGTGGTTCATTTTATTTGAACATGCATACATGAGATTATTTAGCCACAAAAGATTTGGATATTTCTACAGGCTTCAGTGTGAGTTGCAACTGTATAATAAGTGAAAATGGATAGCAATAAATGATGGCATATTATATGGGATATCATTAGTGAGTGATATATGTATAAAAAGTAAGGGAACTAAAATAAAAAAAGTAGAAGAGTGAACGTCAAAAGCAAAGTGAAGGAATAATGGAGTTCCCTTTGAGGAAGATAAAAATGTTCTGAGATTAGGATATGGTAATAGTTGCATAACCTCGTGAATACACTAAAAGTCATCAAATTAAAGAAAAAGTCACCAAATTTTATCCCATTCAACACTAAATGCTATAGTATGTAAATGAAATCTAAACCTGTATGTCAAAGGCATGCAGTCCAAGTTTTAGCAGAGGCATTGTACAGCATATCATATGATGTACAAGGCAAAGCATATGCGATAGAAATGGATCAAAGAAGCATTCTTTCCTGTTCTCGGTGTGGAAACCATTACAGTTCTGCATTATTTCTTTCAGCTACACCATCATCCACACTGGTAGAGTAGAAGAATTTTAGAATTGCTTCAGAAATAACATGAAATATATGTCATGATATGCCTCCTAGTTTCTACTTTCATCTGCAACACCTCTGCTCACAGTGATACCATGTATTTGTTAGCTATCCAGTCTTGAGCATATACTGGGACTCATGTAAGACAATGAGTTCATTTGTATATAATAATATTTACCTTTGACTATGATCATCAAGTTTGAACATCTGTCTTATTTACTCAGCATAACCTTAAATAGCTGTATGTATTTAGAATACTTAGTACCACCTTTGAGCATTTGACCTATAGATCACATCACAAATGTTTTACTTAGGCACTGACAAGAATGTGTACTCCAAAAGTATAATACTATCTCCAAGAGTAATTATAGAGAAGAAACAAGATTTATTTGGATGTATACAATGTATGTAGTCTGTCATGAGTGTTCACAAAAATCAAGGACATTTCTATATCTTTTTATTTTAATATAAAATAAAGTTAAATTAATTCCCCAAGTATTTAAAATTAACAGCCCAAAATTGAAAAAGGAGCTATACACAGCAGTCCATTGTTATAGAAATGTGAGTAAAATTATACTCAAATATTCATTTTTCATGGGGACATCTACCAGAAAATGAGTGCTCAAGTCATTTATTTGCAATTTCATGTGATAAGGGGAAAATGTTAGTCCTATAATGATGAAAAAAAGGTTGTATGGCCTTTCAGTAACAAGACTGTTTCCAATTATCTAGAAAGTATTCAGTTTTCTACATTCCTTTGGGTAGAGTTAGCCACAGGAACATTGGAATACAAATATTATTCCTTGACTTGATTCCAAGAGAAGCAACTGAATCACAAAATGGAAAGGACAAGAACCAAGAATTAACTGACCTTTTTTCCCTCCAGGATATAGTCAACTTATTCAGATAGCACATATCTACTTTTGTGAAGCCTATGATATTTTTATAAGGAGAATGACACTTCATGAATTCATCATTCAACTTTAAAAACCATTAGTAGCTTTCCAAGTTTGCTTCTATTATTTCCTAACCATTGAAAGTTAAAAATTGGGGAAGGGTTCTAGGAAGGAGGTTCAATAGGTAAGGCATTTGCCTCTCATATGTGAAGATCTGAGTCCAAACTCAGAGATCTCTACAGAACTCAGAAAAGCCATACATGCCTCTAATTTGGGAGCTCCCAGGTTGGTAAGCCTGGACTAAATAGTAAAGTTCCAGTCCATGAGAGACCATGCCTCAAGCAAAAAGATGGATGACATCTGTGGACTAATACCGGAGGCTGTTCTTTATCTTCTACACTCACATGTGTGTAAACACACACACACACACACACACACACACACACACACACAGTTAAATTAGTATTATGTTAGATGAGTTGTAAATAATGTGATTCTTCCCCAAAATACTTTAAAGGAAGATATAGTACAACCTATGTCATAGGACTTACTGTAAAACAATAACAACCAAAAAACTCCAAACAATTGCATAATATTGAGTCAATTTTTATGCTAATATGATAAAAAGAAAGGAAGCTTTAAAGGATAGAGTCGGGAGATGGAAAGGGTATTTTATTTTTTAATAATTTTTAATTTTTTATAATTTATTCACATTACATCCCAATTGTTACTTCCTTGACCATATATTCTTTTTTTTTTTTAAAGATTTTATTTATTTTTTATGTATATAGTGTTCTGTCTGCATGCACACCTGCGGGCCAGAAGAGGGCACCAGATCTCATTATAGATGGCTGTGAGCCACCATGCGGTTGCTGGGAATTGAACTCAGGACCTCTAGAAGAGCAGTCAGTGCTCTTAACCACTGAGCCATCTCTCCAGCCCCCTTGACCATATATTCTTGTTCCCATCCTCCCTCCTTCTTCTGCCTTATTCCCCTCCACTAGTACTCCTTCCTCACCATCTGACCACAGCCCATCACATCTCATCAGGATAGCCTGCATCCCCTTTCTCTCCATGTGCCTGCAAAGCCACCCCACCAAGAAGAAGTGATCAAATTGAGGGCACCATAGTACATGTCTGAAGTACTTCCTGCTTTTCCATACCCAAGGAAAATGAGCTGTCCATTGGCTATATCTGAACAGGAGGTCTAGATTCTCTGCATTTATTGTCCTTGGTTGGTGCATCAATTTGTTCAGGCTCCCACCCTGCATCCAGATCCTCCCACCTTGATGGTCTCCTTGTGGCGCTCCTGATCCCTCCAGAACCTTCCATTCCCCTGACTCTACCATATGACTCTTCATCTAGAGTCCAGCCACCACAAGTCCCAACATCTGTCCTGATCTCAAGCTGGGTGGAGTTTCTCAGAGGACAACTATGTTGGGCTAATATCCACTTATAAATGAATATATATATCATGCTTGTCTTTCTGGCTCTAGATTATCTCACTCAGGGTGATCTTTTCTAGTTGCATCCATGTGACTGCAAATTGCATGATTTCCTTGTTTTTAATAGCTGCGAAGTATTCCACAGTGTAAATGTATCACAGTTTCTTTATTCATTCTTTGGTTGACATCTAGATTGTTTTCCATTTCTGTCTATTACAAATAAAGCTGCTATGAACATACTTGAGCAAATGTCCTTGTTGTGTGGTGGAGAATCTGGCGGGTATATGATCAGGAGTGGTACAGCTGGGTCTTGAGGTAGCACTATTTACAGTTTTCTGAGAAAGTGCCAGAATTATTTCTAAAGATGCTGTACTAGTTTGCACCCCCACCAGCAATAGAGGAGTGTTCCCCCTTTCTCCATATCCTCTCGAGCATGTGCTGTCACTTGAGTTTTTAATCTTAGCCATTCTGATGGGTGTAAAATGGAATCTCAGAGTTGTTTTGATTTACATTTCCCTGATTACTAAGAGCATAAAAGAAAAACCAATAAAGCTTAAGCACACATCTATCCCCACACATTAATAGTGGGAGACTGCAACACCCCACTTTCACCAAAAGATTGGTCAATGAAACAGAAACTAAACTGAGAAATAATGACATTAACAGATATCATGAATCAAATGGACCTAACAGATATCTACAGAACTTATCATCCAAACACCAAAGAGTATACCTTTTTCTCAGCACTTCATGGAATCTTTTCCAAAATAGAGGATATAGTAGGCCACAAAGTAAGCCTCAAAAGATACATGAAGACTGAAATAATCCCTTGTATCTTTTTAAAAATTTTATTAATTTATTCACATTAAAACTAAATTGTTATCCCATCACTTGTATCCTCCCATTCCTCCCTCCCTCCTTCCCTCCTTCCCTCCTTCCCTCCTTCCCTCTCTCCTTCCCTCCCTCCCTCCCTCCCTCCCACTTTCACGCTATTCCCCTCCCCCAGGTCTATGACTGAGGGGGACCTCCTTCCCCCATATATGGTCATAGGCTATCAAGTCTTATCTCGGTATCCTGCTTATTCTTTCTTTGAGTGCTACCAGGGCTCCCCACCAAGGGGAGGTAGTCAAATATCGAGTACCAGAGTTCATGTCAAAGTCAGTCCCTACTCTCCACATAACTGTGGAGAATGTCCTGCCCATTGGGTAGATCAGAGTAGGGTTCAATGTTTACTATTGTATTGTCCTTGGTTAGTGCAATAGTTTGAGCAGACCCCCCTGGGCCCCAATCCACCCATCATGATGTTCTTCTTGTAGGTTTCTATGACCCTCTGGGTCCTTCTATTTCCCCATCTCCTATATTTCTCTTACCTCGAGTCTCAGTAGGATGTTCTTACATCCATCTCAATCTCTTGGTAAGTGAAGACATTCATGGGACATGCCTTTTTGCTAGCCCAATTATAAGTGAATATATACCATGTGAACCTTTCTGCTTCTGGGTTAACTCACTCATTATGATCATCTCTAGTCCCATCCATTTGACCACAAATTTTGAGATTTTCTTGTTTTTAATAGCTAAGTAGTTTTCCATAGTGTAAATGTACCACAGTTTCTTTATCCATTCTTCAACTGAGGGACATATAGGTTGTTTCCAGGTTCTGGCTATTATGAATAAGGCTGCTATGTACATGGTTGAGCATATGTCCTTGTTCTGTGGTGGAGGACAAGCTGAACTATAAAGCAACAGAAATTAAAACATCATGGTACTGTCACAGCAGTAGGCTGGTGGATCAATGGAATTGAATCGAAGACCCAGAAATGAATCCACACACATAATGGTCATTTGATTTTTGACAAAGAAGCCAAATCTATTCAATGGAAAAAGGATAGCATATTCAACAAATAGTGCTGGTCTAACTGGATGTCTACATGTAAAAAAATGCAACTGAACCTATATTTGTCACCATGTACAAAACTCAAGTCCAAGTGTATCAAAGACCTTAACATAAAACCAGAGACACTAAATCGATTAGAAGAAAAAGTGGGAAAGAGCCTGGAACACATTGGCACAGGAGACAGCTTCCTGAACATAACACTAACTGCCCAGGTCTTAATGTCAACAGTCAATAAATGGAACCTCATGAGACTGAGAAGCTTTTGTAAGGCAGAAGATAGTGTCAACAGAACAAAGTGACAGCCTACAGACTGGGAAAAGATCTTCATGAATCCTACATCTGACCAAGGTCTAATATAGAAAATATATAAAGAACTCAAGAAATTAAACACCACCAAGCCAAATAACCCAATTGAGAAATGGCTCTCAGAACTAAACAGAGAATTCTCAACAGAGGAATATTGAATGGCTGAGAAAGACTTAAAGAAACGCTCAACCTCCTTAGTCATCAGGGAAATGCAAATCAAAAGGACTATGAGGTTCCATCTTATACCCATTGGAATGGCTAAGATCAAAAACTCAAGTGACACCACATGCTGGCAAGGATGTGGAGAAAGGAGAACACTCCTTCAATGCTGGTGAGAATGCAAACTTGTACAACCAGTTTGGAAATATATCTGGTGCTATCTCAGAAAACTGGGAATATGGCTTCCTCAAGACCCAGCTATTCCACTCCTTGGAATAATCCCTTGTATCTTATGAGAAAACCATAATTAAAGCTATAACTCAATAACAATAGAAATAACAAAAAACCTACACACACATGGAACCTGAACAACTCTCTACTCAATGACAACTGGGTCAGGGAAGGAATAAGAAAGAAATTAAGGACTTGCTAAAATTCAGTGAAAATGAAGGTACAGCATACCCAAACATATGGGACACAATGAAAGCAGTGCTAAGAGAAAGTTCATAGCACTAAGTGCCTTCATAAAGAGACTGGAAGAATCTCATACAAGCAATTTAATGGCACATCTGAAAGCCCTGTGGCAGGGAGCAAGGAGAAGCAGACACAGACAGGAGGAGTAGAAGGCTGGAAATAATCAAACTCAGGGCCAAAGTCAATAAATTAGAAACAAAGAGAACGATTCAAAGAATCAACAAAACAAGGAACTGGTTCTTTGAGAAAATCAACAAGATAGAAAAATCCAAAGTAACTAAAAGACAAGAGGCTATTTCATCTTTAGATAGGTCCTTATCAAGAAGGAATGCATCACAGAATGAGAGTCACTGTAAACTTCAGGTAGTCTAATTGCAGGAGTGATCCCTAAGTCGATATTTTCTAGATGGTTGGTAAAGTCAGTAGATCGTAATGGCTTACTACTAGAGTACTTTTAATGGATGTGTTGGTGTTGTGAGATAATTAGCAAATGTATATGAATACATGTGAGTATACATACACTTAAATAATTTGAGCATATATTTGGCCTAAAATTTGGACTTAAAAAAAACATAGAATCTGCAAGTTCATAGAAATTCATGTTACTTTTCAAAATAATTTGTCAAATTGTAGATAGGTGTTGTATAACTTAACTAAATTCCAAAACAGAGTATCTTTTGTGACATGATGATGCATATATATGTATATTTTTTCAGTTGTGGGCTGCATACAGGAAGTAGGTGAGAACATTCAACGAAGGTCTTAAGAGGAAACGACTTACATGCTTGCTCGGCTAAGGCACCTGGAAACTTAAGAAAACTTGATGCTAATTTGGTATGCAGTAAGTATAGTTGAAATATATCTCAAATCTGTCGTCTTCTTTTGCAGTCTTCTGTGCAGAGATAGTGGTAGATAACAGAACAAAAGAAAATGCAATATGTAAAGTCAAAGGAAAGCAAGTATCTGAGAAAGAGCTGTGAAATGTAACTAACCTCAAACTTCCCTTGTCAAAGATGTTACATTTAATTATGAAGAGTAGTACCATATTTGGCTAATGCTTAGACATGTATATTTCAAATAAGTTTAATGTGATTTAACTTTATGTCTGCTCTATTTAATAGAAAAATTTAATGATTGAGTAAATTAAATTCCACAAAGCAATAATAATGGCATTTAGCTTATGAATACATCTTAAATAAATGAATTAGAAACATCATTGGGAGATTTTAGCTTCCTGTATACTGTACTTAGGAACTGGCATACTTCTGTGTCAGAACACAATGGAATAGAAAGTACAAAAGTGATATTAGTTCCATTATGCCTAATAATTAGTCTAAATAGATAAATTATATAAAAGAATATTAGCAAACCAAACTGGATTTTACTCTCAATCACTTCTCTCACTGGAGTGAAATAAACTATATGTTAATGGTCTCTAATAGAACTTGTTTTCTATTACTTTTTCAATTTTTATGCTAAATTGACATTTATATATAAGATAATATACTCAAAGTTCTCTCTCATGGTTTAACTATAGGGCTCAGATAAACAAAACAATTAGAATTTTTGTCATATTCTTTAATATTTTTCAGGAAGCTAGAATTTTCTACTTGTAGCCTAATTCATATGTCTCCATATCTGTGTTTCCCAGTTACCTTAGAAAGAAAATGACCCTTACCTAAAATTTTCTTTGAATATGAACTATAATACAATATCAATAAATTAGAAAATTATTAATGAACTTTGGTGAGCATGAATTTTTAAAATTTATTTTTACTTTATATATTAACTTTACACCGATTGTAGCCCCCTTTCTTCTCAGTCCTGCCCTACTACCCTCTTCCTTCTATCTTCCTTCCCCTTCTCCTCAGAAATGAGGAGCTCTCCCCACCAACCTCCCCAGCACATCAAGTTGCATCAAAACTGAGCTCATCCTCACTCACTGAGGCCAGGCAAGGCAGCCCCTTTAAGGAAAAGTGATCTAAAGCAGGCTACAGAGTCCATGTCATAGACAGCACCTGCTCAACTTTACTAGGGGATCCACTCTAGAATTCTCACTAAAATTAAAGCAGAGTTACAAACTGAGCTCTTGACTATAATTAAATAACAGGACCCTTGTAATGAAATCATGGAAAGAAATAAGGTGTGAAGCAACTGATTTCCTAATTTTGTGAACTCTTTTTCTTTGTAAAACTTTAAGACACATAGTCAGACAAAGGCACATAGGAGAGATCAGTATTGTGTATATATGGAGATGCAATTGATAATGGTGGAAAACTAGAAACAATTTAGTCTATGGCTAGATGTTGTTCTGGTTTGGATATTATGTGTTCCCTGCAGGCTTATGTATTGAAACTTTGTCCCTAGTTCTTGGGAAGTGGTAAAAACTTTAAGAAGACAATCTTCATACAAGAAGTAGTCACTGAGAATTTCTTTGGGCATGATATCTTGCCCTGGTCCTTTCTTGTATCTCTTGCTCCTGACCATCATGAGGTGAATAGACCATATTGCCTCACTTCAGGTCCAGAAACATGGAGCCAAATAGCCACAAATGGGATCCTCTAAAAACATGAGACAAAATAAGTGCATCCTCTCTTAAGCTGCTTTTCTCAGGCATTTTGGCACAGGAGCATAACAATACAAAGTCTAACAACAAAGACATTCTAGAAAGTCTTTAAATTAGTAGGTCTTTATGGGCCTTCACATGCTGCCTTCATGATAGATTTATAGGAACCGTACAAGAATGTACATGCTAAAGTGTGATATACCTAGCATCTTGCTAAAATAAAATCACATCTAATAAGATGAATATCAATAACAATTATTTATTAATCATGCCTAATGCCAATAACTTTTAAAGTGCCAGATTGAACATTAATATTAAGTTTAACTCAGTCCAAATTGTTTGTATTTAATTATGAGCCAATTGTTGCCTCTATATATGGTACAAAAAAGAATAATTTAAGGATGGATAAGGTTGTCAAATAATAATTCTCATTATTGAAATAGGCTGTACACTATACATTCTTATCTTATCCAAACTATGTTTTGAGAGTTATATACGTTTCCTCAGCAAACTCTCCATTTGACGATTACAGATTCTAACCATTGCTTTTTCAAACATTTTCCTTTATCCTCTAGTAGTGCACTGAAGACAAATGATTTTTAAATTGCTTAGACTAGCTATTTATTTAAGTTGAAACATATTTGAAAAGTCCTCCATAGTTTGAGGGAGGAGAAGCCCATTGAGAATGCCAGCGATTGCTGATCAGTGTAATTGAATGTAGAAGTCTGGGGGAAAGTTTCCAGCACATTATGAAACTTACTGATAATGTAGTTCTCTCTTTTTGCATGGGACGAGGTGACTAAATTGGCTAGGATCAACTTGGGGTTTTGTTTTTGTTGTTGCATTTGGCTGCCTTTGAATGACATTTGGAATTCATAACCCACTGCAGAATGGATCTGGCAGAGGCTTGAGTACATGATCCAAAAGAAAACTTAGGATGGATAGTTCACTAGAACAGGAAGATGCCAGACTGGCTGGTTGATGAAGTAACTGAACAAATGAATGGATGATTAAAAGATGTAAATAGATAATCATATAGTATAGAATAAATAAGTAACAACAGGCTGGAGAAAGGATGTTGATCCAAAACTGATTTTAAACATATAATAATATCTTTGTTTCTATAATTTTTAATTCCTTCCTTCTTATTTTCATATTGTTTAATGTTTAGAATGATGAAAAGTAATTATCATCATGGTGGTTCAAAGTGTAGGTTTGAGGTCAAAATACTATATGTTTAGAGCAGCAGTTCAAAGTCAGGGGTTAATCATTTAGGGGATATTTGTCAGTGAGTGCAAAAATCAATATCTGTGAACTACTGGAAGGATGGCTGTTATTGGCATCTACTGGGTGGAGAGCAGAGACTGATGCTCTCATTCTGCAATACACAGCACGGTCTCTAAAAATCAAGAATGACTGAACCCCAAATATCCATAGTGCCAGAGTGGAAAACCCTGCCTCAGCAGGGATTGCCTTTGACCTCTAGTTTCCCACAGTGTAGTGTAGTATTTCCTGACTAGTGCACTGATTTTTGAGATACTCATGTACCTATCAAACTCATATCCCCGAATTATAATGTTTTCTCACATAATTTAACTGGTGTTAATCAAGTTCCTTAATATTTTCTTAGTAAATCTTTAGTTTAAATACATGCTAATGGAAGCATTACACTTAGAGAAATAAACTAGAGATACTCAATGCTTCATGATATTAAAGTCTTGATAGTAAACATAGTCAAGGAGTGTTGAATATTGCATGAATAGAAACGGCTTTATATGTCATTTATTATTTTCCTCTTTCTTAGATAGGACTCTCTGGACTTTTCTTATTTATCCATATGCCAGAAGCAGACAGCGCTTTCTGTTATGTAGGTTTTATCTAAAGCCCAGTAAAAATAAAGTTGAAATTCTCAAAAATATTAAAATGTTAAATTAAAAGAAAAGAATAACTTTGAATGTCTTCTTACCTCATTACGCTATATTCACTGACTTATTCACATCTATTTAGTCTTTTTTGGTATTCTAGAACATTTCATTTAATTTCTCATTAGAAGTAATTTTCATGCAATATATTTTTATCATGTTTTTCTCTTTTCCCAACACTTCTCAGATTCTTCCCATTTTGCTACCGACAAAATTTATGTGACATCATCTCTTGGCGACGGCGCGTCTAGTGGGCATCACTTCCTGTTTATGCTCCATCCAGCGAGGCATCACTTCCTGGTTATGCTCACTTCCCCATTATGCTCCACCCTGGAGAGAGTGGGCATAGAAGTGTGTGAGAGTGTCTCGGAAGTGCTCCGGACTCCGGGTACCCTAAGCTTAGATCTAAATCTAAGTGTAGGCCTCAAACTAACCCTAAATGTAACTCTAGACCTAACTCTAGTCCTAAATCTAAGATAGGCCTAAATCTGGGCCTAGGTATAAACCTAACTCTAGTCCTAAATCTAAGTTAGGCCTAAATCTAGGCTTAGGCCAAAACCTAACTCTAGGCCTAAAGCTAATTTTTAAATTTCTTATATATTTATTATTATTTATTTGTTATATGAGTCTCACTGGTGTCTGTCTTGATGTCTCTGAATTGACGTCTCTATTAATGTCTCTGACTTGATGTCTCTGACATGATGTCTCTGACATGATGTCTCTGGAGAGAGTGGGCATTACATAGAAGTCCGTGGGCTGTGCTTCAGACTCCCAGGAGTCCTGGGCGGAGCCTAAGAGAGCCTGGGCCTGTCCTGGAAGTCCATGGACTGAGTCCTGGAGAGAGTGGGCATTGCATAGCAGTCTGTGGGTGGGACCCAAGAGTCCTGGGCGGGGCCTAAGAGAGCCTAGGCCTGTCCTGGAAGTCCATGGGCGGAGTCCTGGAGAGAGTGGGCATTGCATAGCAGTCTGTGGGCGGGGCCCAGGAGTTCTGGGCGGGGCCTACAAGAGCCTGGGCCAGTCCTGGAAGTCCATGGGCGGAGTCCTGGAGAGTGGGCGTTGCATAGAAGTCCATAGGCGCTGCTTCAGACTCCTGGGCGGGGCCCAGGAGTCCTGGGCGGGGCCTAAGAGAGCCTGGGCCTGTCCTGGAAGTCCATGGGCGGAGTCCTGGAGAGAGTGGGCATTGCACAGAAGTCTGTGGGCGGGGCCCAGGAGTCCTGGGCAGGGGCCTACAAGAGCCTGGGCCTGTCCTGTAAGTCTGTGGGTGGAGTCCTGGAGTGAGTGGGAGGAGTCCTGGAGAGAGTGGGCGTTGCATAGAAGTCCGTGGGCGGTACTTCGGACTCCTGGGTGGGGCCCAGGAGTCCTGGGCAGGGCCTCAGAGAGCCTGGGCCTGCCCTGGAAGTCCATGGGCAGAGTCCTGAAGAGAGTGGGTGTTGCATAGAAGTCTATGGGCCTATCCTGGAAGTCTGTGGACCATGTCCGGGAGAGTGTGGGTATTGCATAGAAGTCCTGGGTGGTGCTACGGACTCCTGGGCTGTATCTTTCAAAAGCATATCTTTCAAAAATAAGCAAGAAACAAAACCATTAAAACCAAGAAACACATACACAAAAAACCTATAACAAAACAAAACAAAAACCCTAGAAATCAGAACAGACAAGAAAAAACCAACAAGACAAAAAAATTGCAAATTAAAGTAAATTGACACAAAAATTTCTCAAAAATATTACCAAGTTCCTTTTGTGCTGTCCAACTACCTCTGGGCATGAGAACCATTCAAAAGTATGGTTAACATACCCAGTGAGACTCCACTGGAGAGAACTGATTTCTCTTTTCAAGCAAGTATCACCTGGAGAAAGCTTCTTGGTTATGGGTGCACTTTGCCCTCTCAGTGCTGGGACTCCATGACTTGAGATTGCATAGGCCTCTATCGATGCTGTCATAATCTATATAAGTTCATATGCATGTGAATATGTTGCGTCTAAAAGACACTATTTCCCTGGAGTCATGTATCATTTCTAGCTCTTAAGATCAATCTGATTCCTCTTCAGCATAGCTCTCTGAGCCTTGTGGGGAGGGATTTGATAAAGACATCCCATCTGGGACTGAGTGCTCCAAGGTCTCTTGCTCTGGCCACAGTGTAGAACAAAAATTTTTATGGGCTTTCTTGGAATATAAATACCGCTTGTGCTATATCAGTCACAAGTTACATTCCTGGCTAAATAATACTGAAGGAAGACAGCTCTCTTCATTTTTTGAAGAAGTTTTTTATTATGTGGAATTGTACAAAAACCTGCCTGAATTGGAATGCTTGTTACTTAAGATAGTCATATTCATATCTCCCCTCCATCATTTTTATTTCTGCTAGGGTACTGTGACAGTTAACCTTGATAGTCAATTTGATTGGATATGGAATCAATTAAGATAACTGCACAAGTATGTGAGTACATTTTAAGGAAGGATAAAGTGATGGGAAAAGACTTTCCCAGCTTATTTGTACATGTCATTATTCATTTGCAATGAAACATATTGTTATATTTAGCATGAAAATGCAATTCTATAACCGACATCATCATCATCATCTTTATTATTATTATTACTGTCATTATTATTTTTTATTGTTATTATTATTGTATTCTCTCTAGCACTTTATAAAATGCTTTGCATGTAAAAAGCGTAAAGAAAGGGATGAGATAACAATTTAGATGTAATATGAATAAATTAATAAAATATATTTTTAAAAAGCATAAAGAGCAATTAAATAGGGTTTATTATTTAAGAAGCTTGATAGATACCTCCAAAATATTCTTAGTCTACTTACAGAATAAAATTGTAAATGAACATGTCACTACCAGCAAATACCAGTAGCAAGACATTAATGAATTTCCAGGACAGAAAGAATCATTTTTACCTGGAAAGAGAAAGACTCAACAGATTTCCAGGAGAAAATTATCACATAAATTTATCCACACTCATATTTGGATGTGCCTTACCAGAAATCAAAGAATGCTAGAAATTAAAGATATTTTTTCATTATCTTATTTTACACATTGTGAACTTGGGATTGATGACGAAAATTATTTTTAAAATGTTATCTTAGAGACAAGTATTCTTTGTAGTTTTTAGAGATAGGGTTTCTCTATGTAGCCATCCATGGCTAAGCTTAGAGGTTTGCCTCTGCCTCCCAAGTGCTGAGATTATAGAGGTGTACCTCCACTGCCAGATGAGATTATTACTTTAAAACAACATGACACCAAATGCTTTTCACATTGAGAAACAATGTGTTTTTCATATAGTCAGTCAGAGATACTCTTTCTAGAAGGTCCATCTACTTGGGAAAGCTTGTCCTATTGAAGGTTATATGTTAAATCTATAGCTATTGCCTGTGTGTGCACTTTAGGTCTAAGACAGGAAACAAAATGTGCAGATTTTGTATCATACAGAAAACCGTACACTTATCCAATCAAGTATCTACTAAAATAATTGTGAATACATTGATTTGCAACATTTATATTTTGTGTTCTTTTAGTCACTGTTCTTTTGCTGTGAGGAAACACCATAACCAAGGCAACTCTTATAAATGACATCATTCAAGTGGGGGCTTGCATGCAGTTTCAGAAGTTTATTCCGTTGTTGTCATGGTGTGGAACATGGAAGCATGCAGAGAGACATAGTACTAGAGAAGTAACTGAGAGTCCTATATTCCAATCCACAGTCACCTGGAAGAGATAAAGGAGAGAGAGAGAGAGAGAGAGAGAGAGAGAGAGAGAGAGAGAGAGAGAGAGAGAGAGAGAGAAAGTGAGAGAGAGAAAGTGAGAGAGACAGAGAAAGAGAGAGACCGGGAGACAGAGACAGAGACAGAGACAGAGACAGAGACAGAGGAAGGGGAGAGAGATGCTTAGACTGGTGTGGACTTTTTGAAACTTCCAAACCTACTACCCTCAGTAACACACTTTCTCCAACAAGTCCACATCCTCTCCAACAAGTTCACATCCTCTCCAACAAGGCCACACCACCTAATCCTTCTAATCTTTTTCAAATAGTGAAACATGTTGAGTAAGCACTCAAATATATTAGCCTAAGCCCACCATGGAGACATTCTTATTCAAACTACCAAAGGTTTAAATAGATATTGTACTCTTTGAACATTATCTTCTTCCAGTCAGTGATGGGCATCCATTCCCAAAGTTCCCAGGGCACAATGTGTTTTATTTTATTTTATTTTTATTTAATTAATTTATTCAGATTACATCTCAATTGTTATCCCATCCCTTGTATCCTACCTTTCTTCCCTGCCTCCCTCTTTCACACTATTCTCCTCCCCTACGTATGTGACCTAGGAGGACCTCCTCCCCCACTATATGGTCATAGGCTATCAAGTCTCATCTTGATAGCCTGCTTATTCTTTCTCTGAGTGACACCAGGCCTCCCCACCATGGGGAAGTGGTCAAATATGAGGCACCAGAGTTTATGTCTGAGTCAGTCCCCACTCTCCACTCAACTGTGGAGAATGTCCTGTCCATTGGCTAGATCTGAGAAGGGGTTTGATGTTTATTGCATGTGTTGTCCTTGTTTGGTGCAGTAGTTGGAGCAGAACCCGTGGGCCCAGCTCCGTCCATCAGGTGTTCTTCTTGTTGGTTTCTAGGACCCTCTGGATCCTTCTATTTTCCCATCCTCCCATACTTGTCTCAACTAGAGTCCCAACAGGAGGTCCTCAAACTATCCCAATCTCCTGATAAGTGAAGATTTTTGTGGGCCATGCCTCTTGGGTTAGTGTCCAATTATAAGTGAGTGTATACCATGTGAATCTTTCTGCTTCTGGGTTAACTTACTCAGTATGATCATTTCTAGTTCCTTCCATTTGTCTACAAATTTCAGAATTTCCTTGTTTTTAATAGCTGAGTAGTATTCCATAGTGTAAATGTACCACAGTTTCTTTATCCATTCTTCTGCTGATGGACATTTAGGTTGTTTCCAGATTCTGGCTATTATGAATAAGGCAGCTATGAACATGGTTGAGAGTATGTCCTTGTGGTGTGTTGGAGCATCTTCTGGGTGTATTCCAAGGAGTGGAATAGCTGGGTCTTGAGGAAGCCATATTCTCAGTTTTCTGAGATAGAGCCAGATAGATTTCCAAAGTGTTTGTACGAGTTTGCATTCCCACCAGCATTGAAGGAGTGTTCCCCTTTCTCCACATCCTCACCAGCATGTGGTATCACTTGAGTTTTTTATTTTAGCCATTCTGATGGGTGTAAGATAGAATCTCATAGTCCTTTTGATTTGCATATCCCTGATGACTAAAGACTTTGAGCATTTCTGTAAGTGTTTCTCCATTGTTCAGTATTCCTCTGTTGAGAATTCCCTGTTTAGCTCTGAGAGCCATTTCTTAATTGGGTTATTGGGTTTGGTGGTGTTTAATTAATTGAGTTATTTGTGAATTTTGGATATTAGACCTTTGTCAGATGTAGGGTTGGTAAAGATCTTTTCCCAGTCTGTGGGCTGTCACTTTGTCCTGTTGACAGTGTCTTCTGCCTTACAGAAGCTTCTCAACCTCATGACATCCCATTTATTGGTTGTTGATATTAAGACCTGGGCTGCTGATGTTCTGTTCAGGACATTTTCTCTTGAGTCAATGTGTTCCAGGCTCTTCCCTACTTTTTCTTCTAACTGATTTAGTGTCTCTGGTTTTATGTTGATGTCTTTAAATCTTCTGGACTTGAATTTTGTGCAGAGTAATAAATATGGGTCCAATTGCATTTTTCTACATGTAGACATCCAGTTAGACCAGCACCATTTGTTGAAGATGCTATCCTTTTTCCATTGAATAGATTTGGCTTCTTTGTCAAAAATCAAGTAACCATATGTGTGTGGATTCAGTTCTGGGTCTTTGATTCAATTCCATTGATCCACCAGCCTATTGCTGTGCCAGAACCATGACTTTTTAATTATTTTTGCTCTATATAGTATAGCTTGTGATCAGGTATGGAGATTCCTCCAGAGGCTCTTTTATTGTACAGGATCATTTTAGGAATTCTGTTGTTGTTGTTGTTGTTGTTGTTGTTGTTGTTGTTGTTGTTCCTGTTGTTGTTTTTCCATATGAAGTTGAGAATTGATTTTTCAATGTCTTTAAAAAATTGTGTAGGTATTTTGATAGGGATTGCACTGAATCTATAAATTGCTTTTGGTAATATGGACATTTTTACTATGTTAATTCTCCCTATTCATGAACAGGGGAGATCTTTCCATCTTTTGATGTCATCTTCAATCTCTTTCTTCAGAGATTTGTAGTTTTTTTCATACAAGTCCTTCTCTAGCTTGGCTAGAGTTACTCCTAGATATTTTATTTTGCTTGTGGCTATTGTGAAGGGTGTAGTTTCCCTAATTTCTTCCTCTGCACAATTGTCATTTGTATATAGGAAGGCTACTGACGTTTTTGAGTTAATTTTGTATCCAGGCATTTTGCTGAAGGTGTTTATCAGCTGGAGGAGTTCTCTGGTGGAATTTTGGGGGTCACTTATATACACTATCATATCATCTGCAAATAGGGATAATTTGACTTCCTCGTTTCCCATTTGGATCCCCTGGATCTCCTTTTGTTGTCTTATTGCTCTGGATAGAACTTCAAATACTATATTGAAAAGATATGGAGATAGTGGACAGCTTTGCCTGTTCCCCAATTTTAGAGGAATTTCCTTGAGTTTCCATTTAATTTGATTTTGGCTATTGGCTTGCTGTATATACCCTTTATTATGTTGAGGTATGTGCCTTTTATCCCTGATCTCTGCAGAACTTTAAACATGAATGGATGTTGGATTTTATCAAGTGATTTTTCTACATCTAAGGAGATGATCATGTGTTTTTTTTTTCTTTCAGTTTGTCTATATGGTGGATTACATTGATGGATTTCCATATATTAAACCATCCCTGCATGCCTGGAATGAAGCCTACCTGGTCATGGTGAATGATATCTTTGATGTGTTCTTATTTTCATTTTGTGCATATTTTATTGAGTATTTTTACATCAATGTTTATGAGAGAAATTGGTCTGAAAATCTCTTTCTTTGTTGGTTCTTTGTGAGATTTAGATATCAATGTGACTGCGGCCTCATAGAAGGAATTTGGTAATGTTTCATCCATTTCTATCTTTTGGAGTAGCTTGAATAGTATCAGTGTTAGCTCTTCTTTGAAGGTCTGGTAGAATTCTGTGCTGAAATCATCTGGCCCTGGGCTTTTTTTTGGGTTGGGAGACTATCAATGATTGCTTCTATTTCCCACAGTATGTTTTATAAAACTAGAATCATTCATATGTCTGGTCTTAGGTTATAAAAACTTGAAGAGTAATTAGGTTCATTCTACTTCTAGGCCTCTCTCCTGACAAGTGCTGGAAATTTGTCTACTGTTTACAATGGAGAGGCCAATATATTTGATATTCTGTTGCCAAGCATTTCTTTTTTTCTTCAGAACTACTTCAAGCTTTATATTATAGGAATACGAAACTTAGAAAAGGTCAGAGTTGAGAATAGTTGTGTTTACTATTGTTTTCTTTTATATGTTTTAGCAATTTGGCCACATTGAATTTGATAGTGTTAAATTCTGCTATGCTTGCAGATAGGAGTCAATCAGACTTGTCCTCTGAAAGGCTTCACCCAGCTGTGGTTCAAAACAGATGCTGGGACTCACAGGCAAACAATGGGCAAAGCATAGGGAGTCTAGAGGAAAAGTGTGTAGGGGGAGGAAGATAAAAAGACATAATGATGACAAGAACTCCACAAGAAGACCAACAGAGCCAATTAACCAGTGCCCAGAGGAGAATGTGGAGTCTGAAGCACATGGTACAACCAAGGACCATGCTTGGGACTGGACCTAGGTCCTCTATATAGATGTAGCCAATGGGCAGCTCAGGCTACATATGGGTTCACTAGCAAGGGGAACAGGGGCTCTCTGACATGGACTCTGTTGCCTGCTTTTTGATAACTTTCCTCTGATGGGACTGCCTTGCCAGGCCACAGGGGAAGAGGATAAACTCAGTCCTGATGGGAAATGATGAGTTGGGGTGAGTGGATAGGGGGACTCCCTTTTTTGAGCAATAGGGCATGGAGAGGGAGAGTAGGATTGGAGTAGATAAGTTAGGGAGCTACCATTGGAATGTGAAGTGAAAAAATTAATTAATTAATTAAAAAATCCTCATTTGAGCATATAATTTACACATTTTTAAAGATTTTAGATGGAAGAGTACTGAAATATGGAAGGTTCCAAAATAGAAGCTATTGCTCTCATATTGATAGCAAAACCATCGACCAGTAGCAGAAACTCATTTTCAGAATATATTGGCCTTCAAAGGATGTTCTAGACCCAGCCCTTCACAGTATACCAAAAACAATGAAAGGTCACAAATATTTTTTCAAATATTGAATATTTCAAGAGCATTTAATGATTATATAGAATCAAATGAAAAATTTAAACTTACACTAATATGGCTTACACTCAGATGGCTCCAGTTTAAGTCAAGTTGATGACAAAATAACAACAATAAAAGACCAACAAAGACAACGGTACCATTTACTTCAATAGTAATTTTAGAAACACATAAAACCCTGGAACAACACATTCTTGTTAAAAGTCAGTCCTTACTTGAACAACTTTCCACAATCCATAAGAAGTCATAGTATTATAATATACTATATTATACTATACATATTGGAACTTTAGATTGTGTTCAGAGGCTTCTTTTTCTATATCAAACATCATATTTTCTTTGTTTTTCCATTTTATTTTTCCTTTTATTAAAAATAATTCTTTTCTCATGCAATATATCTTAATTACAGTTTTCCTTTCCTCTTCCCCATCCAGTTCCTCCCTACCTGCCCTCCCATCCAGATCCACACCCTTTCTATCTCCCATTAGAAAAGAATAGGCTTCTAAGAGATAACAACAAAATATAGCAAAACAAAATATAATAAGTTAAAATAAAAAATCATCACATTGATGTTGGACAAGGCAACCCAACAGACACAAAAGCCCCAAGCGCAGGCACAAGGACCAGAGACCCACTCATTCACACACACAGGAGTTCCATAAAAATACTAAACTGAAAGGCATGATATAAAATACATAGAAGACCTAGTACAGATCTATGCAGGCCCTGTGCTTACTGCTTCAGTCTCTGTAAGTTCATTTGAGCTTTGCTCAATTATTTAGGGGGACTTGTTCTACTGGTTTCCTCTATCTTGTTTCTCTGGCTCTTATACTCTTCCGTGGAGTTCCCTAAGCTTTAAGGAGAGTGAATTGATGGAGACACCCCATTTAAAGTTGTATTCAAACTTCATACTTTCAACATAAGCTATATTGGTTTGAACTTTATTCATTTCCCCCTCAGAACCAATCTGTACTATGGATTTAATACTTGAGAAAACCCCAAAATAATGTGGCTCAGCTTTCTGTATTTTCATTTGGCAAAGGTGATTTCAAAGACGATCAGTTCTGAGTAGTTTTGATGGTTTAGCTGTAGATCCTCAAGAATGGTTACTGAGCTATCATTTAAATACATTAATTACACACTAAAGAATGCTAAGTATGGTTTGAGATTATAAGTATTTGTTTTACTTTATTTAAAAATACTAATGATGTGAGTACAACTTTATATTTATAGGAGAGGAAGAGTATTTCAGAAGTTAAGAACTGAATTTTACACTACACATTTTCAAAATTAGGGTTCAAAGCTAAAATTACCTAGAGAGCTAATTCCACTGCACTAGTTATTTGTTTAACTTCCTTTCATTAATAAGAAAATAAATTTTTATTCTGAATTTGAAAGTAGGAGTAAGTGTGATTATGCATACGATCCAGTTTCTCTAGTATTCCAATAGGCCAATTCAACAATTAAAGCCATTCATGAGAAGAAATGGTCTTCTAGCCTATTTGTTCTATAAGAAGTCTATAGTCTCATTGTTAATGAACATGTCACTACTTACAAACTCCAGTTGTAATACTAGTGTATATATAATGAATTTATGGGTTTGTTGGAATAGTGTTGTGAGATTCTCCTAATCTAGTAAAAATAAGTATTTGGCCCTAAAACTGTAATTTCCATGTCTATCTATATAAGTCAAGTTTCTATGACCATGACAAATACCTGGCATAATTAATTTGCAGAGATAAGAGATTTATTTTGGGCTGCCAGTTTAAGAGGTGTTAGTTTATGATCAGTTAGTCCACTTATTTTTAGTGCTATGACAAGGCACCTCTTATGGTAGAAACATATGACATAACAAAATTACTCATCTAGGGGCCATAAAGTAAAGTAAAAATAAAGTGTCAAATACCACATACCTTATCAAGTACATATTCTCAATGATATAAAGACCTCAAACTAGTCCCTACCACTTAAAGTTTCCAAGGCATCCAAATAACACTTATCTGATAACTGTGCATCCAAGGCATGGGCTTATGTGTGAAATTTTAAGATTTACTCTAGAACACTGCTACCATTCTTCAGCCCTGTATCTTCTTGCCTATAGGCTACAGCAATAGTCTTTAATTCTCTCCTCTTCATTACTTCGTAAAACACAGTCTGATTTATCTTCTTTAAATACTTTTTAAAGTTTTCAGTTACCTGACCCAAATTCTTTAATGTTATCCCAGTTTATCTAACTATTGGTGCAAGGGCTAGCTGGGTGTAGTGCATGCACATGCGTATTATGCTTGTGGATGTGGAAGCCAGAAAACATTTTCAGCTATCCTGCTCTCTCATCCCCTTGCCTTATTCTCTTGGTACATGGTCTCTCATTGAACGCGTAAGTAGACTAGTAGCCAGCAAACCCCAACTGCCTTTCTGTCTCAGCAACTCATAGTATTGATACTATAGGTGCATGCCCAGAACTTTATGCATGTACTGTGGGTTCAGACTTGAGTCTTCTGCTTGTTTACATTACCCACTAAACTATTTTCTCACCTCATTTATTTACTCCTTTTAAAAATTATTATACACATTGTTCATGGCGCTGTTATGTAAAGACATTTTCATACACGTGTGTATTAGACACAAAATACACTCTTCTCTGTATCTTTTTATTGCCACACTCACCTTCCATTAGTCCTCTCTATTCCCCTTGACAGTTTCATACTAGATAAAGCACATCATCCAGTACTAATAACCACTTGGCTCTCATTTATTCTGATTTTATTTACTATTATTCCTAAATGTAAGCCATTGAGTTCAGTGAAACCTGTGCACTTTCTCATCAAATCACCATGCAAATGTATGATATACTAATCAGTTCAAAAATCTCTGCTTAGTTGAAAGGCTTAGGCATTTCCTGCACATCAATCTTCATTTTTTTTTTTTTTGCATTTTCACCCACTCCCACTCCATTTCATTTCTGAGATCTCAAAACATTTACAAAGATATACTATGTGGTATACCTCATAATATGTCTCATGTCTGTGGTAACTTAACCTTGCTTGTTCTGTAATTTGTTCTCCTCCAGCTAGTAAAAATCTTCCCCCCATGAGGAGATCATGCTGTATTTCTTTCCTAAAGCAAAGTTGCTTACATATAGTTCACACTCTATAAATATTTGCTAAATAAACAAATGAACAAACTCAGTAAAGAGGCAACTTTCGACATAAAGGACTTAATATTTCCAAACATAGCTCATACTACAAAGTAGAAAAGAGATATTTGGAAAGTAGCTTGTGGCTCTGGCAGTCTTTTTTGTATATATTGTGACTGTTCTGATTTAAATTGGTTATAAAGTAATTCAAAGATTTAGTACAGCATCAGTGTTCCAGTTCATACTTTTCTCTTCTATATTTCCTGTGAAAAGAGATAAGGACTTAAAATACTATTTTAAAAATCATATGTACATACAGAATCTCCCAAATTCATGGCTCTCACTTCCTTCAACCCTTACAAAAAGAATCCCTGTCAGCTTCCACAGAAGGATGGCTGAAGGGTAAAATAAACATTCAAATTTGCTTCCAACTTCTTTTACCTAAAGTTGAAAACCATTTGCTTGAGTTTTGGTTTGTATAATATTTCAAATGGAACATATTTCACTTGGGAAATGTCTGCTTTTTAAAGTTGTTGAAACATTTTTCCATTTTGAAGTTCTGTTTTGCTTGGTTGTCCCTCCCCCACTTTTCTATTAATACTTTGTTTCTGAAGTTGTAGCAAATAGTTTACAGGCCTAAAGGTAATGCTCCATGAATATATGAAAAATAGGTTTTGTTTTTTAAGAGTTAACATTAAATTCTTTGTATTTCTATTAAAACATGCTAGTTTTGTCTCATTCTGTAGTGTGTTTGTGTGTGAGAGAGAGAGGGGGGCCAAATATTTTATATGCAATGGATTACGTATTCATTATATATTCTGACCTGAATGTTAATAATTAAAGTATTTTAAAAGACATTTCATTGATTAATAAACTGCACTGTGAAACTGTGAATGCTGTGACAAGGAAAACGGCCTCCTTAATTTCCTTAAAACACCATGCTTAACAAAAGGTGTTCCTGTCCACTTTTAAATATATGCTGAGTAGAGTGACAGTTGCAGGCATGTTCCTGTTAGCTTTTTTCTTCATCCAACAAATTAAAGAGAAATAAGCTGTTTCAGGAGACAACAAAACTATTTTCTTAGCTCCAAATTCAGGGAAGAATATGGAATGACTTAATATTTAGCCAACTCTAATGTTCAGTGAAACTGTGTTTTATAAAATAAATACACACCAGTAGTAAAATAAATCACCTTTCAAAGAGTTTAAAAACAACTGTAAAAAGTTTTAATCAAAGACCTTTTATAATTTTTTTTCTTATATTTGGTGTCCTCGCGTCCCCTTGTGGTCAAAACAGGAAAAACACTGAAAGCTTTTGAAAATTTAAAATGGCTTACTTTGTAGTGTATTTTACCCTGTTCTTGTAAGTTTTCTTCAAGTACTTTATAAATGGATAACATAATAAATGTGGTATAATTTTAAATCATACTTTTTCTCATATGTAAATTTTAAATCTTTCATTCTTTTAATATTATAGAGAAAAATAATTATAGCTGTAGTAATCCATAATAAATTATGGCATGAAATAATCAAGGAAGTCAGTAAGACAAACTGATATACTCCTTCCCATTTCTTGATAAATAACATTAAAATTGTAATAATTACAACATATACAAGGAGATGTCAGTGCACCATGGATAGGATGACAGAACAGTTATACTTCCTAAGCTTGCTTTAAGAGTGCTTGTGAAGACTTGGCTAAAATCTATCTGTGTGCATTAGTGGAGCAGAAATTGTGGACAGGAAGAACGGCTGGATGTGCATGAGAACAAAAATATAAAGAGTATGATGTTAGTTACATAAACTGAGGCAACAGGTCATGGAAATTACTCTTTCGATGTTATTTACTGTAGAATTCTGTATTGAGCCATTGAACCACGTATAGAAATAAATAAAAAGAAGAAATCTGTTCTCTGCGAAAACCAGTCATGGGGAATCCACAGCAGATTAACGTATAAAAATCTGGGACTATGTAGCCAGTAAATCCTACTTTAGTGTTTCTAGCCAGTAAATCCTACTTTAGTGTACTGCACTTAACAACAAATATTATCAATAATAATCACTGTGCAGTTGCTATATGAGGAAATAATTAATGATTATTCAGTAACCTTTTTCATATGAAGTAATTAATGATTATTCAATAACCCTTTTCTTTTTTTAATTAATTTATTCATATTACATCTCAGTTGTTAGCCCATCCCATGTATCCTCCCATTCCTCCCTTCCTCCCACTTCCCCCCTACTCCCCTCCCCTCCCCTAAGTCTGTGTCTGAGGGGGACCTCCTCCCCCTGTATATGCTCATACGGTATCAAGTCTCTCCTTGGTGACCTATTATCTTTCCTCTGAGTGCCACCAGGCATCTCTATCCAAGGGACATGTTCAAATATGGGGCACCAGAGTTTGTGTGAAAGTTAGATCTCCTTCTCCACTCAACAGTGGAGAATGTCCATCGGCTAGTCCAGGTAGAGGTTCGAGGTTTACTGCCTATTTTTTCCTTGGCTGTTGCCATAGTTTGCGGAGGACCCCAGGGCCCGGACTCGCCTGTAGTTTTCCAGGACCAGCTGGATCCTTCTATTTCCTTTCTCCCAAGCTTCTCACACCTAAAGTCTCAATAGGATGTCCTCCCCTCTTACCCACTATCCTGGTAGGTACAGTTTTTCATGGGGACGTACACCTTGGACTAGTGTCTCGATATAAGTGAGTATATACCATTTAGCTCTTTTTGCTTCTGTGTGAACTCACTCATTATGACAATTTCTAGTTCAATCCATTTGTCCACAAATTTTGGAAATTCCTTGTTTTTAATAGCTGAGTAGTATTCCATAGTGTAAATGTACCACAGTTTCTTTATCCATTCTTCTATTGAGGGACACGTAGGTTGTTTCCAAGTTCTGGCTATTATGAATAAGGCAGCTATGAACATGGTTGAGCATATGTCACTGTTGTGTGGTAGTGCATCCTCTGGGTATATTCCAAGGAGTGGAATAGCTGGGTCTTGAGGAAGCCCTATTCCCATTTTTCTGAGAAAGCACCAGATAGCTTTCCAAAGTGGTTGTACTAGTTTGCATTCCCACCAGCAATGCAGGAGTGTTCCTCTTTCTCCACACCCTCGCCAGCATGAGGTGTCAGTTGAGTTATTGATCTTAGCCATTCTGATGGGTGTAAGATGGAATCTCAGTGTCGTTTTGATTTGCATTTCTCTGATGACTAAGGAGGTCGAGCATTTCTTTAAGTGTTTCTCAGCCATTTGATATTCCTCTGTTGAGAATTCTCTGTTTAGCTCTGCACCCCATTTCTCTATTGGGTTATTTACATGTAGAAAAATGCAATTAGACCCCTATTTGTCACCATGCACAAAACTCAAGTCCAAGTGGATTAAAGACCTCAATCTAAAACCACAGACATTAACCCAGTTAGAGGAAAAAGTGAGGAAGAGCCTTGAACTCACTGGCACAGGAGACAACTTCCTGAACAGAACACCAGCAGCCCCAGCTCTAATTCCAACAATTAATAAATGGGACCTCATGAGGCTGAGAAGCTTCTGTAAGGCAGGAGACACTGTCAAGAGAACAAAGCGACAGCCTACAGACTGGGAAAAGATCCTCACCGACTCTTTATCTGACAAAGGTCTAACATCCAAAATATATAAAGAACTCAAGAAATTAAATACCACCAAATCAATAACCCTTTTCATATGAAGTAATTTGTTTCAAATATGGATCCCTATGAGATTTTCAACAAATTACAGAAAATTTTTCTTATCAATAACAGAATGAATTTGCAAAGATTTTTTTATAAATTCATTTATTTATTCACTTTACATGCTGATTGTAGCCCCTTCCCTCCTCTCCTCCCAGTCCCACACTCCCTTTTCCATACTCCATCCCCTATTCCTCAGACAAGGTGAGCCCTCCTATCCATCCACCCCACTTCATCAAGTCCCATCAGGACTGAGCTAGTCCTCCTCCCCTGTGGCCTGCCAAGGCAGTCCCATCAGGAGAAAGTGATGAAAAAGCTGGCAACAAAGTCTATGTCAGAGATAGCTCCCACTACCCTTACTAGGGGGCCCAGATAAAGACCAAAGACTGAGTTGTGGATTGGCTTCATCTTTGTAGAGGACCTAAGTCCAGTGCATGCATGGTCCTTAGTTGGTGTTTCAGACTCCAGACCCCTCTGGGCCCTGGTTAGTTGATTCTGTTGATCTTCTTGTAGAGTTCTTGTCATCTTTAGGTGTTTTTTTCCTTCCCTCCACTTTTCCTCTAGACTCCCTATGGTTTGCCTGTGTTTGGCTGTGAGTCCCAGCATCTGTTTTGAACTGCTGCTGGGTGGAGCCTCTCAGAGGACAACTATGGTAGTAGGCTCCAGTCCTGTTCTCTCTCTTCAACTGCTTCCAGTGTTTATTTGCCCTTCTGAATGAGAATTAAGAATTCTCCCTAGGGTTCTCCTTGTTACTTATCTTCTTTAAGTCTGTGGATTGTAATACGATTATCCTGTATTATATGGCTAATATCTACTTTTAATAGACTTAGTGTCTCTGGTTTTATGTTTAGGTCTTTAATGCACTTAGACCTCAGTTTTGTTCAGTATGATAAATATGAATCTACTTGCATTTTTCTACAAGTAGACATCCACTTAGACCCCCTTCATTTGTTGAAGATGTTGTCTTTTTTTCCATTGTATGGTTTTGGCTTCTTTTTCAAAAATCAAGTGTCTATAAGTGTGTGGTTTTATTTCTAGGTCTTAAACTCAATTCCATTGATCCACATGTCTGCTTCTATGCCAGTACCATACAGTTTTTATTACTGCTGTTCTATAGTACACCTTCATATCATGGATAGAGATACCGCCAGAAGATTTTGTCATTGTACAAGATTGTCTTAGCTACTCTGGTCTTTTTGTTTTTCCATATGACATTGAGAATTGATCTTTCAAGGCCTGTAAAGAATTGTGTTGGTGTTTTGATGGGAATTGTTTCGAATCTGTAGAATGCTTTTGGTAAGATGGACATTTTTACTTTGTTAATGCTACTGATCCATGAGCATGGGAGATTTTTCCATCTTCTGACATCATCGTCAATTTCTTTCTTCAGAGACTTGAAGCTTTTTTCATAAAAGTCTTTCAAATACTTGGGTAGAGTTACCCCAAGATATTGTATAATTTTTTGTGGCTATTGTGAAGGATGTTGTAAATATATAATTTTTATGTAATATAAATATACATAAGTATATAAATATAAAAATATTCTTAATAAAAATCTATCTTAATTTCAACTGAGGAATTGGTTTTGTTTCTTTACATTAAAATGCTGACAACAGAATTCTTGTATGTGTGTCTTATGTACAGCACATTTGTATAAAATATAGACCTCAAATGTAACTGCACATTTATCATTATTTGTACTGTGAAATTGCTTTGTAAATTATATATATATATATATATATATATATACATATATATATATATATGTATATATATATATAATACAAAGTATAGATTTCTAGTATCACCAGTAATGTATAAAATGCTACTTTTTGTATATTTACACTTGCTATTATCTTTGAGTTTTTAAGTGCTATTAATTTGATGTCATTTATTTTCTACAACTTAGCCTCCATTATAATCCTTTGTGGCCTTTTCACATTTTACACATTTCTGCATTTTTGTCCTGTAAATTCAAATTTCTGTACACTTATATTTGGTAACAATTAACAGATTAGTTAACATCTGCTAAATAATTATTGAGTGTTTTATGAAGTATACCTTTATTCATATTTTAGTAGCTCCTTTCAAGCTCCCAACCAGAAAAAGATCTTACAAAGGATGATCCCTAGGGGCGAATATTAGGCAAAAGGCTCATCAGAAAGACACCATTCACACCATCAAGGGCCTATCTTTAACTAACTGAATAGGATGGTTTTGATATTAATTTGTTTGGGTCAACTAAAAGTTAAGTAAAACTGTGTATTATTTAAAAATTAAGAGAAAAGAGAATGATCTTGTTTCTTAGATTCTTGAAAATCTCCTGATTGGATTTTTATTTACTGAAAAAATTCAAGATATTGAGGTCATCTTTCTTATCACTAGTTTTTACTTATCAGAATTGAAGTTCACCACACTCTACATGGCTGGGTCTTAGACACCTTACTGACACAATGAGGGAATGAAGAAAGGACAAGCACACAGCCTCATGTACATAAAAACTGAGATTAGAGGGGCTGTCCTCACTTTGATGGAGTGGCACCTACTACTCAACAATTCAGAACCTCAGCATAGGAAATGGAGTTAGATATTCACAGTAGGAGGTGTCTATAGGGGAAGAGTCTCATGATACTCCTGCGAGAAGGAAGCTGTGGTTGATGCATTTTGTATATTCTGCTAACACTCACATGTAGACTAGAGGAGGGCTTTGTAAATTCTCCCATGGCTCTGAGACGTTGGAGTACTTGTCAATTATACACAGTCACTTAGGACTTCCAATATTCCTTACATATTCACCTGGGGCTTCCTTCATTCCCCCAAAGAAACTGGCAATGGAATTTGAAGTTATTGTGACAACTTTGCTGCCCACTGAGACTGAGATATAATTTTAAAAGTTCATTTTCCTTTTGATCAAACAAAATCTTTGTTGTCACTTGAATGTACACTTTTCTTGATTTTAATTTAAGAATACCCATAAGTGTGTACTCTTTGTATTGTTATTCCTTCATTTCACATCCAAATTTCTGACTGGATTGATTTTTATGACTGTATATGTTTGACTTATAAATCTAACATTTAGAGAATGCTTATCCCTTCAATGTGTTAGTGACAAATCCATAACCATGACATTGCTTATCCACCTCCAAAATGGAGCTTGAAATACCTTATTATTTTCATGTGTGCCTAGAGTAATATTTTTGCACACATTAGTTGATTCATAAATGTGATTGAAAATTTGAATGAGTAGGCTCACGTTGAATTGGCAAGTTCATATTTAATTGGTAAGTTAATATTTTCCTTGAAAAAATACCCAATCATTGATTTTATTTGAAAATAATAAAAGATCAGAATGACTCTCTGACAAGTTGTTCATGGAAGTACCATTTGAACAGCATCACCATCCAGCTCCATATTAGACAGTGTATTTCATAGAGTATAAAAAGTACTCCTCCAAAAGGAGTGCACATTTATCAAATGAAACAACATGGGGAGCCAGAAGTCTTGGTTTCTCCTCTGAGCAATTATGGAGTGTGCTTGGAAGAAATTAGTATAAATTTAGCTGAATGGGCCTTATTCTCCCAAAGCCAAAGACTGAATCATTGAGCAATTGAGAAAGGAACAGCTTTTAAAGTATAGTGGCTACATTAATGTGGTCTGTACAATTATCTGTCACCTGGGGCAATTTATTCAGAAAAAAAACTTACTTATATTACTAACGCTGTTATCCCTACTTATATTTCACCCCAACAGCATATAGAACTTGATAAGTTCTTGTGGATTTTTTTTCTCCCTGGAATGAAAGGCGGTGAAACTATATGTTAGTTTGTCTCTTCTGTGGTTCCTGGGAAACTATTGAACAGAAATTCACAAGTTTAAGAAGCAGTGGAAGCTTAGTTTAGTTATCATGTGAAAAAATTTGACAATTTGGGAGGTTTGGAGTTGTAGCAGCTTGAAAATGATGAAAATGTTAAAATGCTGCTCTTTCTCCTATCCTTCTCTGTGTAAGCATCCTTTTCCAGCTGCATTCTTTAGTAACTAATTCATGCAGTATGGTTTGCATGGAACTTTAAAGCAATATTTTTCCTACTGCTATTCCTTACATTTTCATTTGTGGCCTCAATGATCTATGTAGGAAATATTTACTTTGAGGCTTTGGTTTGGCTCAAAAAATGCCAAGTGATCAAACCCAAGCAATGTGTTCATTGATCTCAGCAATGGAATCTTTGAGTGTAGAATAACGGACAGTCAAGCTGATCCAAGAAAGATTCTAAATTGTGTTTGCAGAATTTAATGACCCTAATGCTCTTCTGTTTCTAGAAGACAGGTAGAAAGTTTAATTCTTTCTGAATTCCATTTTTCCCTAGAAGTGAAACACTGACTGAACTTATTAGTACCCACAAAGTCTTCCTGAAACAAAATAAACTTATAATAGGTGGTAAGAAATATGCCCTCAGGACCCTCTGTTCCATGCTGTCTCCTGCTTATTGCCTGTTTTTTCTATTTCTTACTGAATTTTATTTTCAGTACATAGTCACAGATATTGATCTTACAGCTATATTCTTGGTGGCTTTTGTTCTCACAATAAGAAGAGGGTTAGTTTTAAGATATATAAATACATGATAGGAACTGAAGTACATGGGACAGAGCCATATTAATATAAGGACATTTGTAATCATTTGTAGTCTGTAGCTTTGGAACTACCCTATATGCATTTTTTTCTGAGGCCTGTCCCACAGTGACTTACATATCACCTATGTGATAATTTTGTCTACTCAACACTAAAATAAACACCGATTTCTTCATGCACCATTTAGACAAAAACACAAATGTACAAAGCAAATGTATAAAGAAAAACATACAAAGCAAAATGAAGCCTTTCCTGTAGCAGTGTACATTTTATGAATATGAAATATTCTGTAAACATTCTAATATGAAACTACTAGGGGAAATATGAGGGGAAAGAAAGAGGTGGGGTGATGAGAACAGTAAAAGGTAGTGGAACTAAAAAACCACAAATATTTATTTTCCCCTGTGGAATCTAGACTTAAACACACACACACACACACACACACACACACACACACACACACACACACGGCATAAAAAATAACAAAAGGGAACTGAGTACTATTTGAGACAATAAGACCAGGAAAGGAGCAATGGAAGGAGGAAGGGAAGGAGGAGGAGGGATGGCAGGAAATACTGGACGGGCAAATGTAAGCAAGTTACTATGATATACTCTGATGAATATATCATAATAAAACATATTATTTTGTGTACTAACTGAAGTAAATAAAATAGGCTCTAAAGATAAGTTTTTCAATTAGAAGTATTAAATTAAAATAGTTGAAGCAGATTTCAATGAGACTATTTACTGTAACCTTTATCAAACTGTAGAGTCATGTGATTCTTCTCCAGGGTAAGCATATCAGATATCCAACATATCAGATATTTACATCAGGGTTCATAACAATAACAGAATTACAGTTTGAAGTAACAACAAAAGCAACTTTATGGTTGAGGTCACCACAATGTGAAGATCTATTAAAGGGTCGCACCATCAGGAAGGCCAAGAGCCACTGCTTTACTGACTTCTGCTGTGCAAATTACTCACCAGTAGCTTTGACAAGTAGACACTAAATTTCCATGTCAAGTTACATACAATGGATTCACTTTTATCTTTAACACCTTGATTCACAACACTCCTTCCAAGTCATCATACTTTGTATTCCCCCTTGAGATAATGGCTTTAACAAAGGGGACCCTATAAAAGAATATTGTGCAAAGGAAACAATACTTTTCTAATGTGAGTAAATATTACACTGCCTTATTAACGAGGTGTTTCTTGGTAACCTACTATAAAAATGATTTTGGTGTTGCCAAAGGATCTACATACTAGGACCTTTGTTCCTAGATTAGTACTCAGATATGGAACTTTAAAGAAGTGGCACCTAGAGGTGTTTGCTGAGGGCATTATACTTGGAAGTTTCAGATAGTTCTCTTCAGACACCTTGGTAGTTGATAAGATGCTGCCTGTGTAAATATAAGAATCTGAGTTTGAGCTTTAGCCCCTGTGTAAAAAAAAAAAGCCAAGTTTGGTGGTACATCTATGTAACAACACCACTGGGGTAATAGAGACAGCCAAACATCTTAGGCAGTCAGCCTAGCCTAATTGGTGAGCTCAAGCCCAATGAGATATCGTATCTCAAAAACCAAGTTAAATGGGTCCTGACGACCAATAGATTGCAACACACACACACACACACACACACACACACACACACACACACACACACACACACACGAAGCAAGGCTCACACAACATCTCTCTCCAATTCTCTCTGGGAAGTTAGAGATATGAGCCCTTGCTCCTTCATTTGCCACTGCCATAATGTGCTGTTATCCATTTCCCTGACCAGAGACCAAACCAGCAATGCTTTCCTATTTCTGGCCACAAAACTATGAGCTAAATAAGTCTTTTTCCTCATTAAGTAGCTTGCCTCAAATATTTCATTCTGCTAACAATAGCTGACTAACACAGCATGTGAAGACTAGCTGATTTTCATGTGGAAGTTTAATATGTTGATGTCTCCAACGGCCTAGATTTCCATGCATATTTTATGGCTCTTTTTAAAATTATTCAGTTGATTTTTCATTTTAGGTCCAGGTCACTGTACAGCATAAAATAATAGTAAATTTGCACTCATCTTATATAAGTAAGCATAAAGTTCATGAACTTGTTCGCACATTATTTCATTCTCCGCCTGCAAACTCAATTACCACATCTACTTTCTCTTAGGCTTCACTGCCTCATTACTTCCTATTGATATATTCTCACGCTCCTGCTGCCTTCTTTGCCTTCACATGTCAAACTGTGCAATAAAAAATGCAAGTCCCATGAGTCTGAATTTGTTGCCAAAACCCTAATGGCGAGGTCCAGCAGACATCAGAATCCTGGAATTTTCCAGGGTAGCTCTCAAGTCAAACATGATTAAGAAATTGGATTCTGTACTGCTGCAGTGGCCTGGCTCACTGTAGAAGCCACATGAAAGGAGGAACTAAAATATAAGTAGAGAAAGGGAGCTTCTATGCACTGGCCATCATGTATACATTAATTAAAGTTGTAAGAATTTTGTTGGAATGCTTCATAAAGGCTCTGGAGGTAGGTCAGGGAAAGAATGACTTGCTAAAATGAAATAACAAAGGAAAAATGTCTTTCCTCCATACTCTCCTGAATTCCTAAGCTTTTGACTGCAGGTGTGTGAATCCCAGCATTTGATTTAAAGCACTTATGTCTTACTTGCAGCGAAGTGCAAAGTATTCTGGAGTTTTTCAAAAAAGGATAAAAAAAAAATGCTTGCCTAGTGTAGTCCGTAGCAAGAATAGAAATAGAGAGTTTATCTTCAGTACCTCATCTTTTTTTTTTTTTTCAGATATCCCTCTTGGCAGCCGATCCTATCATGTTCCGTACTTCCTCAGTTATGTTCCTCTTCTGTCCATTGAGAGTTATGATTCAGACTTTTTAATCACAGGCTTTGGACATGTTAAAGTCATCTTGCCCTACTTTCGAGTGTCCAACTTCTATCCCTCATTAAATATATCAGACATAGTTGTCTCTGAGTGCTGTTCTCCAGCACCAGCCAATTCTATCGACAGAGAAACTTATGAGTGGTCCACTGGCAGCAAAATAATTCTTTCTTGACTTTCTTTAAAAATAAATTTATCACATTAAAGATTTTATGATGTAAGTCTATGACATAAATACATGCATAATGTGCTTCCACTATCACAAATATGTATTTCAATATTTTTATCATCCCAAACAGAAACACTGTAAGCCTTAAAAAGTCATTCCCATGTCACCCTCCCGATATAGTTCAGGCAACCAACATTCTCTTTGTGCCTATGTATTTTACTTTATATATGTGAAACCATGCAATAAGTGACCTTTGGTTTCTGGCTGCTTTCAGTTTATCATTATGTTGTCAAAATTCATCCATGTTGGAGCATGCATCACTACATTACTATGTTCAATGGCTGGAAAAGATTTTGTTGCATGAATTTTATCACATTTTGTTTATCTATTCCTCAGCTTTATATTTCAGTTATTTTTACTTTTGGTTACTGTAAATAGTGCTATAATGAATACTTACTTATAATCTATTTGGAGCACCTATTTTTTAATATTTTAACTCTATGTCTGAAACAATTTCTGGGCAATATGATACTTATATGTTTAATTTCTTGATAAACTGTCAAGAAGTAATTAGTACATTACCACTAACAAAGTATGAACATTTCAGGTTCTTCACATTATTTCAAGCTGCTATTTTGTTTTCTACTTGGTTTAACATGGGTGGAAAGTAGTAAGTCACACTTTTTAAAAATTATATTTACCTATTCATTTGTGTTGGGGATTGGGGAGCACATTCCATAACCCTCCCCTGGAGATCAAAAAACATCTAGGGAGTCAGTTTTCTCCTTTCACCATTCAAATCCTAAGGATCAAACTCAAGTTGCCAGGCTTGTTGACAACTGACTTTTCCTGGTGAGCTATTTAATCTAGCCCTCAGTACTTTTGATTCAAATTTCTCTTGTCACAAATTAAATTTCATATATTTTCATCTATTTCCTGGTAATTTAATGACCATATTTGTATCAAATTCATTTAGATAATTTCCTTATTTTAAATTTTTCATATAAGAGCATTTTTCTAAGAACTTGACATAGATGATTTTGGAAATTTTTTTCTTATGACATAGCTTTCTGTTTTCCCTCTTATTAGTTTCTGTCTTTAGTTGAACAAAAAAACATAATTTTGATGAAGACATATTTTTTCCGGTTTATTTTGTTGTTTATGATTTCTTTCATAAAACATTACAAAATCCAAGTTCGTGAAGACTAATATCTTGTCATTTACAGTTTCCTATCTTCTATAGTAAATGTTCATTGAGGTAAATGTTTAGTTCTATGTCTGAGGGAAGGATTTAACATCATATTTAATATATGGGTATTCAATTATCCTAGCAGTTTTTCTTGAAGCGACTATTTTTTCTTGTTGAATAAAAATTGCACATTCATGAAAAAAATTTAGACGAATGACACAAATAGCACAAATAGCATTCACCTATGTCCCCACAAATTAAAAAAAAACCTGATTCATGGTTCTTCTTGCTTTATATAGTTTATTCTATATCTGTGTAATAATATAAATATATATTTAAAAAATTTAAAAAAGGAGTGCAGAGAAGGTGTGAGTCATCAAGGTGAAGGGGGGCTCTAATAAGCAGCATAGAGTGAATGAAGAGATAAAATCCAGAAACACTGATTGATAGACTTACAAGGAAGAAAAAACAAACAAACAAGCAAAAACAAAAAAACAGTGTAGATACCCGAACAAAGTGGAACATAAGGGAACGAATCTCTTTTCACATGTACTCAGTCAACAAAAAAAAAAGGGAAATCTCCAGAGGTAAACATAGCCTAAAAAGCATCATAAGCCAGAGTCACAATCTGAAGTAAATTTTAATTAGGGATCAGGAATGGTTGCGCCACACTCTCTATTAGAATAGAATGAGAGAGACTATTCTGAGAAACGTTCTGCAATCAAACCTCCTGTAGATGGAGTAGAACGCTAAATGCCTAAAACTCATCCATCCACCACCACAACTAAGCAACCATCCTGGGAATCATAGAAACCCAGAAGGAGCTGACCTGAACAGAAACTCATTAGGCACAAATATACTCAAAGAACGGTTACAGAATGCTGGTGGAGAGACAGTCTGTGCCTTAGTAAGCTGAGAAAATTCAGCTGCAATGGTAAATACAATCCAGACACAGCCTTTCTTAGAGCCTAGGACATTGAACCTTGTGAATAGAAAGTGTGATCACCTAGGACGGAATATATTCCCAGGGAGGTTGAAGACTGTGCTCTGAGAGAACCCATACAAAGGACTGAGAGGGCTGACTTCTGTACAGAAATTAACTCAATGTGGAAAACATAAAGAAGTTACTGTGCATACAGACCATTCTAGCCTGACCTGTTTGAACTCCCAAAGAGAAAGGACATGCAAACAATTCTTGTGTGAGCTCTTGAGACCTACGCAGCTGTTCTCCCATCAGCAGAGTTAGCTCCAAAAGACAACTCAAGGACAGCGGAACTTTTCCAAGTCTGGAAAAGAATATTTGCTTAAGATAAAATATGTTTGTTTCACTCTATTTTTATGGCTATTCTTTAATCTCCACTTTTGTATTGTTTCTCACTTGTTTTAGTTTTGACTGAGCTTGATTACGTTTTGTGAGTGTTCTTCTTCTGCATATATGCTAGTGTGGTCTATCATTCCTTTTACATTCACCAATGCAATTTACTTCACATTTTTACTTCCACTTCTTATTTTTGCACACTTCCCTCACAATTTTACATAAGTATGCATTTTATTATGATTAAAATTTTTGCTTTTATATTATTTTATCTTTTATTTTTGAGATTATAGTAGATCATTCCTCCTTCCCTTTCCTCCCTCTAAACACTTTCATAAGCTCTTCTTTGCTTTATTTCAAATCCATAGTCTCCTTTTTCATTGTGATACATGCATATATGTACACACACATACTCATATACATTCCTAAATATAACCTTGCCGATTGGTATTCTCTCTCTCTCTCTCTCTCTCTCTCTCTCTCTGTGTGTGTGTGTGTGTGTGTGTGTGTGTGTGTGTCTGTGTGTGTGTCTGTGTGTCTGTGTCTGTGTGTCTGTGTGTGTATGCTTTCTGTGCTGACCATTTGGTACTAGATAACCAATTGGTGTACTATTTCCCGGGGAAGGCTACTTGTCTCAGATTAAAAACATGGCATATGTACACAATAAAGTTTAATCTGGCCATAAAGAAAAATTAAACTATATTTGTTTTAGTAAATCAATTTAAATGAATATTATCACATAAAACAAAATAGCAGAGGCCTTGGGGGAGAAATACTATGTATATTTTTATATTTAGGACCTATATTATACGTGCTTAACAAAGATATGTTTATTAAAATAGGAAGGAAACTATTTGAGGCAAAATGAGAAAGAGCAGGAGTTCTAATGCGGAATGGTTTTGTCAAAGTATGAAATGTAATATATAATGTAGTAGACATTATGGAACATGTTATGAAACCATTTTTTGTAGAGTGAATGCTTAGTAATAAATATATAAATAAGGAATATTTAGGAGTTTAATGGATACATCTGGATGTGTCTGTGAGCCTGTCTCTAGAGATGTTTACCTCCTGATGGCTCTAACTTAATGAGTGGATTAATCCTTTAAGAGATCCATGATATGATGGGGGAAAGTAGAAGGGAAAAGCTTAGTTGGAGGAAGTAGTTTACTGATGCCTGTGGGACTCTGCTGGATAAGGTTGAAATCTGACTTCTCCCAATAGCCAGTTTTGCTCTCAGTCTATGAAGTCAGACTCCATTTTCTTAGTGGTCTCATTCCACCTGATCTGGATCCTTTACTGATAAGAAATTTCAACAAGCACGGGGAATTCCTGGAAGTACCCCACCCTGTGATGAGATCCTAGCCTCCAGCAAATGACCTTTAATTGTACCTAGAAGTCATCCCCTCACACTTAGGATAAGTAAGTACTATTTTATCCTTCCTGTGATAAGGCCCCTTGTTACTGACTGTAAATGAGACACTGTACCACTGTGAGTAGATTTAGAATTCTGAAACCTTTAGCCCTAATGAATTAGACACATTTACCCTCAAACCCCTCCACACTGCTCAAAGTTTATAAATAAAGGCTGGCTGGCATGCTGGGCTCTCTCTGTCACTCTCTGTCTGTCTCTGTCTCTCTATCTCTCTCTGTCTCTGCCTGTCTCCGTCTGTCTGTCTGTCTGTGTCTGTGTCTGTGTCTGTGTCTGTGTGTCTGTGTGTCGGTCTCTCTCTCTCTCTCTCTCTCTCTCTCTCTCTCTCTCTCTCTCTCTCTCTCTCATATTTGCCATTCCACCATCATGACCATCACTGCCTCATCAATATTTGATTCTCAAGTTTGTTTTTTTGTTGTTCTTATCCTCTCCACATTGTTTCTTCAACCTAATAAAACCTTATGCTAGAGTTCTGTTCTTCTTTACCATTATTCTAACACAAGCTTTAGAGTAGACTGCAAGAAAAATTAGAGATCATGTGATAAGCTTTATTTTTCTCAAAGATTCAAGTTCCTCATGTCATAACTATTTTGTATTTATTTAATACCTTCAATGTGTACTCTTATGTATTTTGTCTATCATTGCTAATTATTTTCACTGAAAATTTTTATCTACCAGAAGTTACTCTGACATACTGCTAAGTGGAAACTTGTCCTCCCTTCTTACTCTATTTTTAGATGACAAATGAAGGTCAGATGATTTAACTGATTAGCTTACAGCTCCGGAGATACTGAAAGAAATAAAAAAGAAGTTAATTTTTTTCCACTATACTAGACTGTCATTTTCATTTGTTGGTGTTATCACTAAATAGCAGTGAAACTCATAGTTTTGCATATTTTATTATGATCTATTGTTTTTTCTATTCTGTTTGTTGATTAGAGTAAGTTCAAAAGCCACCTATGAACTTAGGCATATTTGTTTTGGATGTTCTGGCTCAAAGGCCAATATCAGTCTTGTTATCCTATAATCTATGGTCTAATATGTACTCTGTGAAGTTTGCATTTAAAGGATTGAATTAGTTTTACTTTCGGAAGTTATCATTCCTTGAATTAGATATATGCTAGGTTTCTAAGCTGTTTGAATTCTTTTCTTGTTTAATGTTAATATAATTAATAATTTGAACTGTAGTACAGAGCACATATTATTCAGAATATATCAATTTAACATTCATTGGTGTTTGTTGCTCTTGGTTAAGGAATACAATTGGGGAAAATCAAAGATAAATCTGATATGAACCCACCCTTTACTAACTTACAATTCACTATCCAAATAAATCTACTAAAAAGAAAATAAACTTCACTATAATCAATTAGGTATAAAGCAAATGGGAACTTTGAAAAGGTATTCATATGAGGCTGAAATTATCAGCAGCATTTTACAATAAAAAGAAAATTAGACAAGGGCATTGAATTGTTATTTAATAGAGAATAGGAGATCTGGATGCTTCCCAGTACAAAACACTTTTGGTAATGCTCATATTGAGAACTGCAAAGTTACTAATATATATGGTAATGAGAAAATACTCTATTAATTGAACATTAATATTAAAAACATCAATAGATTCATTTTCTGAGAGAGGATCTTTTTATATGTAGCCATGGCTAGCCTGGAACTCTCTGTAGAGGCTGTCCTCAGACTCAAAGATCTGTCTGTGAGTACTGGGATTAAAAGTGTGTACCACGACACCTAGCAAGAACAAATGTATTGATCCAAGTTTATACCAATAACTCATGTTTACAAATTCTAAGAACCCTACAGGGAAGCTTATTTATAAATTAATTATAACTCTTATTATGTATGAAAAAGAGCTCTCATTTAACTTTAAATAATATGAAAGGTGATTTTCTTTTAATGTTTTCTTCAAACTACTAAAAATTATACAAGACTTTTATTGTTCTCATTTTATTAACAAAAGAATTTACTCAATGATGTTACATAAAATTTGGCTCGGGTCATATTTCTACTACTTGGAGGTTCTAAGGTTAGCCTTGTTTAAAGCAGCTTTGGGCCCTTAATTGCTCTACTGTGTTGTTTTGCTGTGGGTGAAGATGGAGCTTCTGGTTGACCTCTGAAATCTATCCAATTTCTCTTGTTCAAAAAGAATTATTTTTGCATTATGTGTATGGCTGTTTTGCCTGTATGTCTGTCTGTGTACCACATGCTTGCAGAAGCCAGAAGAGAGTAATGGATCACCTAGAACTGGAGTTGCAAATTGTTGTTTACTGCCATATGGCTGTCTGGAACCAAACTTGGGTCCTCTGGAAAGACAGCCAGTGTTCTTAACCACCAGGAAATCTCCCCAGGCCATATCCAATTCCTTGACCTCTTTTCAGACTTTCCCTCTCTGATTTGTCCTTTTACATCACCACAAATTTGGATGACCTCTTTGTTTTTGGTTTTTGTTTTGTTTGAGTTTATTTTTTTTCTTTTTAGTTTGAATACTTAGCAAATGAACTGCTTGGAGCTTGAGTCATATTTCCCAGTGAGAAATGCCTGATTGTGTGCTTCCATGCACAGTTTAGCAATCTCCTTTGCGACCTTTGACTTTAATCACACTCCACCAGTGCTCGAGATCAAACAAGAATTCAATGTTCCACCCAAACATAGAAAATTGGCACCCATGAGCCCCATAATTCAATGGTTTTACCAGTTCTAACAGTGTTCAAGGCAAATTGTATTTACCCTAGCCAGAAATTCCATCTAATGGCCATTAGATTTCCAAACCAATTTACAGCATGATTCTCTAAGTTAGAGGCAGATATAAAAGAATGAAATAATGTTTTTTTTCTGTGTCTCTCTCTAATTCAGACTTTTAAGAGAACAACTTATTCATGAATAGTAGCATACATGTTAGAGATGTTTTTTAATATCAGATAAGATTTATCCTCATTCAGCCAACTGAATTGGTGGTGGTAGTAGGAAATGGGTATGAATGGGAAATATAACAATTCTTTGTATAATACATTATCCCTTTGGTATCCAGATTGACTCACACTGATTTGAATTTCGGCACCTTTATTTTGCACAAAAAATAACATAACTGCTGACAAAAATTTAAATGCAGACATAAATTTTGTATGTGAATTTGAAGAGGGTACTTAACTGTTTTTATTAAAAATTTTCACAATTTTAGACTGGGCGAGATGGCACACGCCTTTAATCCCAGCACTCAGGAGGCAGAGACATTTAGATCCCTGTGATTTCGAGGCCAGCCTAGTCTGCAAAGTGAGTCCAGAACAACCAAGGCTGCCCGGAGAAACCCTGTCTTGAAAAAAAAAAATCACAATTTTATAGATGTCCTGCTTACTCTTATTCCCCCTCTCCTTTATTTCACTCCCACTCCTGTCCATCCCCATTCTTTTGTAAAAGTTCTTTTCCCACATTTTCCCACATTAGAAACCTAATTTATTAGTAGATGGCAATGTTTAAGAATAAACATCATTCTGTCTACTTAACTCTAAAAAGATTCTTTGCCCTTGTGCTGAGTAGTCTAATAGACATATATATTATTCCTGACATGTCTTGTGTAACCTGCTTGTTGAATTCCTGTTCCTTCTATGACAAGGTGAGTATAACACAGGAAAAAATCGTATAGTAAGTGTTGACCTGTTACATCTAATAGAAGACTATTGGCATTTGGAATGGTGAACATGTCAATCTTTAATGTTTATTTTCCTTAAAGCTATCTAATTTCTTCTCGTTGTGTGTAAGAGCAATGGGAGTAGCACCAACATACTTTTTCATCTTGTTATGTTGTGATTTCTTTGGTAGATCTCCCTGAGTGAGAGGCTAAAAAGATTATTTATTTATTTCTACTCTGTATATTAGAAATGGACACATGGTTTAAGTAATGCTTACTGAGTAAACAAAGAAATTATATTGTTTTGGTTAGGATTTCTATTGCTGTATAAACCACCATGACCAATAGCAAGTAGGAAAGGAAAGAGTTTATGTTATCTTACCAATTTCAGTTCACACTTAATCACTGAGGAAATCAGAGCAGCAATACAAGGCCGGAACTTGAAGGCAGAAACTAAAGTCACAGAGACCCAATGTTTGCTGACTTTCTCATAATGGCTTGTTCAGCCTGCTTTCTTATATAACACAGGCCAATATTTAGGGTGGCACCACATTCTGTGGGCTGGACCCAAGCACATCAATCATTAATAAAGAAAATGAAATGCAGGCTATCAGCAGACCAACCACAAGGAGATATTTTCTCAATTAAGATTTCTTCTTCTCAGATGGCTCTAGTTTAAGTCAAGTTGATGACAAAACAACAACAATAAAAGACCAACCAAGACAATGGTACGAATTTTAGATATTACTCTACTATGTACTGAAAAGATATCATATTATGATATACTGATGGAACACTGAAGTTTTGTCCATTCATTAAATAATCACTTGATGAATAATTTGTATATATAATGCTCTCTGATGGGAGCTAGTAGCACAATGTTTATTGACACCCATTCAACATTTTGCATATTCATGGATTTATAGGTGGCAAAAGCTGACTTTTGTATATAATCCAATAATAGATGCTATATTAAGTAGTGTTGTGGACTAATGTTGATCTAATGGTATAAACCACCAATTTAAATTTGCTCCTGTGTTAACCAATCAACATGTGATAAACATAATTCTCATCACACTTTATCTAGCATACTATTTGATGTAGTTGACATTGCCTGTTATCCAGTCTTATTTTTCTGTTTTTCAGGAAGACATATAATTACATCATTACCAAGATGTATTTAAGTTCTTTGGGTTCTTATACCTGTGTTGTTTACTATCCTTCCCTCTATGACAAGAATTCCTTCCTTATGTTCTGTATTAGAAGTAATTTTCAGAAAAGGAAACAGAAAAAGTTCTCGTTAAGTCAGAATGCAGTAAATCATGATGGATATGCTAGCTGGGCTCTTTATATTAAGTTTAAGTAGTGTTTTCTTTCACCTTTACAACTGAGTGTTGGCTCTCATGTAGCATGGTTAATATGCTAGCTCATTAAATTTATGTTTATAAGAACCTATTTGATAAATGTTCTGTTTTAGAACTTAAGACACAGGCATTATAAAAATAAGAAGAAAAATTAATCTGAAGTAAAGGTTTATTTCTCTGCCAATTTCCCTTACTTGCTCCTCTGTGTTGTGGTTTGTAAAGAGTATGCAAATCTATATCAAGAAAAGCATTTTTATTCCCCCACTGACCCTTAACCTGTTTCAACAACTCAATCAACCACCAATGACACCTACCTGTTTTTCCTAGGTTCAGTGACATTGTCTGTTTTCAAGAGTGAGATGTCCTTTTGCACTCAGTATGGCCAGTGTGTTTATGGACCATTGTGCCTTTTGGATTTTATTATGCCTGGGCAATTTTTCAATATTTTATGAACATGATTTTTTCAGAACGTTCCTGGATTGAAGCATGATTGTATATCTGCAAAATATCTTAGTCTACTCATGACAACACTGTCCAGATGGTCCTGGACTGCATCCAGTAGACTCAGATTTGGGCCAAAAACTGTAGAAGCATGAATCTTATGAAGTCCAAGTCAAGTTCCTGGTATATGTAATCTCCTCACAAGGGATTGGGATGGACTTCTGGAAAATCAAGTCAGTACTGATTAGGACACACTTGTAATTATATTTTAAAAGAAGCTTTCAATAATCTTTCACATTCCTTGAATAATTACATTAGATGCATCCTCCCATTTTTGGCCCTAATTGTCTCACAAGCCAATCATCTGTGGGAGACATTTGGCATTCCAATGATGTTCAGATTTCCAGGAAGCTTTAATAGAATTAAAACACATTTTCTTTCTGCTCACATTCTGATATTGTCCTTGTTTTCTATTCTTGCCTTTAAAGATAAATAGATTACATTACTATGTCATCCACTCTCTCCATATTGGAGAGACCCACTCCAGCTACGTCAATCTGTATATCTTCTCCTTCATAGATAATGTTACAAAAACAGATTTCTCTTTGAACAAGATTCACCACATTCAGTAAATACAAACACAAGGAGTTCTTCATTGTATATGACAAATTCAAATATCTCAAGATATCATTATTTACATGATTCCCAGCTACTTCTCACCATGTTAACTCAAGTCAACCACCAATCCCCATTCTCTAAACCTAATCTGGTTAAGGTTATGTTGAAAATTATATGGACAAACTTATGGTGTCTTATCATTGTATGCATGGTCCTTCATTGTTCAAAAGAAGTGCAAAATTATGTGTACATATTAAATGAAATGCAGAGTTATAGATCATATACAAAATAACCTTTAGTGTATACAGTGTAAATTGTTTATATCTGGGTAATCATTAGGTGTGTTATTTCACTTACTAATTGTTTTGTTTACATTTTTATTTTTCTCAAGAAATTTTAAGTTTCTAATTTTTATGTTCCTATTTTTCTGTTGTTTATTCAAGAGAAAATGCTTTAATTTCCATATATTTGTGTAAATTCTGAAGTTCCTCTTTATATTGCCTTTTAGTTTTATATCATTGTGGTTATAAATGATAATTTGTAGAATTTTGACTTTTTAAAATTTAATAAGTTCTTGTGTTCTAAAATGTAATCTATTTTAAAGAACATTCTTTGTGTAGCTGCAAAGAATACTCTGAAGTTTTGGCTTAATGTTTACATACCCATTATGTCTGTTTAGTCTACCGAACAGTTTATATTCAATAAATTTTAGTCGAAGGTTCCTACTATTTCATTGAAATGTTTCTCTCACTATAGGTTTATTACTATTTCCTTTATTTAGCTGTTCCAGTGCTCAGTTTATATTTGTTTACACTAGTCGTAGTCATTTGATAAATTTATCACCTTTCCATTATACAATGATTTCCTTTGTCTCTTACAGTTTTTATTTTCACTTAAATACCATTTTGATGACACAAATATACCTATTCTTGTTTTGTTTTTATTTTAGTTTACAAACAATATCATTAGCTACCTTCATTTTTCATTCTATGTGTCTTTAAAGAGAGTTTATTTGGGGCAGCATGGAAGCTGGTCTGGATTTTTATCCATTTAATATTTGACTGGATAACTTAATTCATTGTCACTCAAGTGTAATTAACGATAGGCAAGAACTTACTGCTACCATTTTTGTTCATTGTTTTCCATATTCTTTGCAAATCTACTCTTCTACTGCTTTCTGGTTAGGTGATTTCTTTTATCAATATGTTTAAGTTTTAGAGTGTCCATTGTAGGCTTTTATTTTGTGGTTATAGTTATGATAGGTTATATTCATTTTCTTTCAAAAAATAAAAACAATCTCTAAATTTTTACTCTATGTTTAAGTAAACTTTGTTTTTCATATAAGAATTTGAATTATTTATATTCTATATCTAACAGGTCAACATAATGTATTGTTTTACTAATTTTCAACTTCAAGTTTTCATACTAAGGATATATGAATATCACATTAGAATATTCTGATATCACTGTGGCCTTATTTTTACCAATGAGTTTCTAGATGTTTTTGTATCACTTATCACTGTCCTTTTCTTTAGGCTTGAAGAATTCAGAATTTATTATAAGACTGAGTTTGTAGTAATGGATTTTCTTGGCTTTTGCTTAGCTGGAACTTTTGATATTTCCTATGCATCCATGAAGGGTAGCTTTTTCTGTTATAGAATTCTTCATTGTCAAAACTTTACCTTTAGCATTTCCTATGTATCCCACATGTAGTTTCCTTACTTCTTGCAAAGCAATTTTTTTGCAGATGGTTCTTTAAGTTTATTCTTCCAGGTAGGCATGATGGTTCATGCCTGTAATCCCACCACTCAGGGAGGCAAGGAACTCTCTTTGAGTTTGAGGCCAGCCTGGTCTATAAAGTGAATCCAGGATAGCCAAAGCTGCACAAAGAAACCTTTTCTCAACCACTGCCCCTCAATTTTATGCTTCCAATGGATGAACAGTTGCCAGAAAGTCCTACTTAATCTTCTTGTCAGTCTGTTTTGCCTCTTTCCCTGTTTAATTTCTATCTTCCCTCTGCTTTGAGGACATTAAACTCCTTATGCTGTTATTCTTTTTCCATAGAATTTTAACCTTTTAAATATAGTGTACAAAAATTAGAGTGTCTCAAGACTTCATTCTCAGTGTTCTTTCCCTATTAGATTAATTTCTCATAAAAATAGCACTCTGTCATATGAAATAGAGGTGTCCATATGCTGTCTGATTTTACATTTGTACTTCCAGTTCTCAAACTCCAGAATCTTAAAGTCTACTACCTAACTGATAATGGAATTTCAACATATCTTAGGAAAATTTAACTGATTGTATGACAATCTAAAACACACATTAATTAAATAACTGGTAAGAGGGAAATACCAACTTCACTTTTTACTGTAAATCCCCAAGTTTTGTTCACTAGAAATATAAACTCTATGATCCTGACCCTCCCAGTTTTGCAGCTCTAGATTTTTGGTTGTTCTTATAAGGCTTTTGTGTATGTTGATGTGCTGCTGTGAATTAATGATTAAATTTTTGTGAAATATTATATTTTTTCTGCTCTGCTTCATTGTGCAGGATTAAAAGTCTATACGAAGAGTGGTGGATTAAAATGACAGCTGAAGCCAGGCAGTGGTGGCGCATGCCTTTAATCCCAGCACTCGGGAGGCAGAGGCAGGTGGATCCCTGTGAGTTTGAGTCCAGCCTGGTCTACAAAGCGAGTCCAGGACAGCCAAGGCTATGCAGAGAGACCTTGTCTCGAAAACCAAACCAAAACAAAAAAAGATGTATTTAAAATGACAGCTGAGCAGAATCGTGCAGCAATTAACTATCTATGTATATACCAACTTGAGCAGTTATTCAGGCACCACATTTCTTTCATAAAATTTAAGAAATTTCTATTACTGAGGAAGCTGAGTCAAGATAGCACACTGAAGCTTACTGAGGAGCTATTCTAGCTGAATCTCATCCCTGTGCAACAACAGACCAAATCTTAGAAAATAATGTGCACAGAGTTCAAGGAAGACACTAACATCACTCTCTACCTGCCACATGCATCATGCATGCACAGACAGGCATACACACACACACACACACACACACACACACACACACACACACACACACACACAACTATTTTAAAAACTAAGAAATGGAGGGTGGTTTTATACAACAACAAAGAAAAGATCCATTGAAGAAGACAGCATGGGAGGAGTTGCTATAATAAAGAAATACTTAAGGACTAGAGAAATATGTCTAAGCCTTAGGCATAAAAACTTATACAAGCTCTACTAAGGTAAAGTGCCAGTCTAGGCAGAGTCAGATGTCTTGTGGCCTCAAGTCAATTCCAATGGGCTGAATCACATGATTGAGGCAGATGGTTACAGCAGGCAGGGCAACAAACCTAACAGGTTGCTTCTGAAACTGAAAACTCACCTGCATCAAGACTTCAGTGAGTCTGATCCTAGTCCATTTATTCCCAACAAATTTAAGCACAGTATAATTTAGAAAAGTTTCCTGGAATAATACAATCCCTGGTGCCTAAGGAAGTATAATTATATCCAAACTTGACTCAGAGTGCATGTCATTTCCTTCAAAATGATGGATTATAGAGATATGCTACCTGTCCTAGCTCAAGGGCTTATGGAAGGATCTGGCCTGATCTCATTCATTCAGATAAAGGTCATTTGGGCTATAAGTCACCTCTGGTCCTGTTTGTGGGACTTGATATGACCTGGACTAACAGATAATGTACATCACAATTAATCACTCAACTTTCTAAACTGTAAAAACAATCCTGCATGCTTAACATTCCTTGTTTCTCTGGAGATCTGTGGGTACAAGAACCTTAGTTCTGTGTTCCCAACAGGAGACTACCTCTACTACCCTTTCCTGAACTGTGGACAGCAGAGTAGAGAGGTGGAGAGATATCATAGGCTAGTTGAAGCTTATAAGTGTATCCACTATGATGTATACTGGTACCTATGTACAAACAAAATACCAGAGCTTGCAGATAAAGCCTCTAGACCTACCCAAGCAATAGGTGGAGATCTGTGTGCTAGTGGGTAGACTTATATTTAAACTATTTACTATGTTATTGCTGTCTTTGGAGTAGTCCTGGTATATTGTCCAAGACTCTGTCAGTTCTTTTAACTGCGAGGTTCAAGTTCATTTAGATTAGCACAAGACCTGAAAGCTAAAGTACTATTAGAACCCTTTGTCCAAATTAGGATAGGCAAGGCATACCTAGCTTCATGCTCATAGGAAGAGCGTCTGTACTGAACCAAACATAATATTTAGGGTCAGTGGTGATTAGCCAGAGATCTTTGGAACTTTGGGAAGCAAAGCCTCTGCAACTTATCCTCAGGACTGTGATAGTCCTGGCAACAAACAGACCACTAAGGTAGACTTGAGATTTTGCCAGCACTTTTGCCAGCACTATTGCAAGTTACAGTATGCACTTAAGATATACATGAGGCTATGTGAATACTTATGGCTGTGAACTTCAGATAAAACTTAGGCTGGGGATGCTCTTCGCTAATATAATACTAACCTTGACATCATAGTATGGAGAATAGGAAGCTCAATATTTTCCTTGAAAGTTAATATCAGGATAATAAAAAGACTGGGCAGATGTCAGTGAGAGCCATCTGCTGATCAGTGCCTACAGACTGATCCTTGGAAACCACACCAGTGTTAGGAAAACACACTACCCTTTCTAATGGAATTCTACTTAGGCTAGTAGTATCTGGGGCTTTTTGGACACTTTATCTTAGCAATAGGCAGGTCATGGTAATATGGGCCTGGAACCCATGAGAAACTCATACTAAGATTCTGTTAGTTTTAGTGGACTGTTGTATGGGACCCGACATCTACCCCCTTCATGATGATTCTTTCTAAAACAGATTAAAAATCTGATTATGCCTTATTATAGACTGAAGGACATATGGAAATCCTTCACAGCATGGAATTATCTTTTTAGATAATCTCCCAGGTCACAATGAGGAAAAAACATTGGAAAGATTCTATTCTGTCATGGAGAAATACAATGCAGAGATGAAAATTCAAATAGAAATCTTTGAACTCAAACTCATACTAGGCAAAGCTCAAAATGCAGCATAGGTTATCAATAGAAAATATATCACACAGAAGAGAGAACAAGAGGTTCAATATAAAAGTACAATGTGATCCAGCAATTCAACTGTAGGGTAACTATCCAAAGGAAATTAAGTCAGATGTTTGAAAAATATCTGCATTCCTATTGTCAAGAAATGGAAACAATTTAAATGTGAATCAACTTAAGAATGAATAATGCAAATATGGTACCTATACAACAGTAGACCATGACTCAGCCTCAAATATAATTAAATCCTGTCATTTGTAACAATATAAATACAAATGGAAATCATTGTGTTTAGTGAAATAAGCCAAGAACATGAATGCACATATTGCATAACTTCACTCGTATATGGAATGTGAAAAAGTTGATCTCATAAACTTGCTAGCACAATATTGATTGCCAGAAGCTTGGGAAAGTGTGAGGGGCAGTCAAAGGATACAAAACTACAGTTGCATACAAATGAGAAGTTCTAGTGTGCTATTGCATATCATACTGAGTACAGATAATGCTTGTCTGCCACATATCGCAAAAGCTGAAAGAAGAGATTTTTAGTATTATTTTTGCCACAAAGAAGTAATACATATTTGAAGAGAAACATGTTTACTTGATTATACAATGTATACATGCATCAAAGTATATAACAACACTTTATTAATATGTATTATGTTTTTGTTGTTTCAGAAACTAAATTTACAATAAATAATATGAGAGCTGTTTCTGTCAGTAAAGCCTATATAGTCTATTCAGTGCTTGATTTGCTCATAAAGAGCATGTAGTATGTCATACACGTCACCTGAACATAATAAATACAAAGGTTGTTAAAGCATGTAATACTTTTTTACAGTTGCATAATATTGAAAGTGCTGTTCTATGGAATATGATGGGTGCAGCTCTGAAACCAAGGAATGTAGTACTCTGACTGACAAGTTCAGTGTTGAGGCAAATTTGAAGAATTTTAAAAATAATTTTCCATATTTGTACTCTGTTTCAACATCAACAAATGTTTGTATTTATGACCACACATACAGAATAATCTGAATTGTATGATACAGTATCATTTTCATGCTGGTTCAACATATGATGACAAATTTTTTCGTTTCCTATTTAAAGTTAAAGTTGAAGACATCTGACTTTGATAGATGTATAAATTGGGTGACATTATTAAGATTATTGCTCCTATGTTTTTTCCCAATATTTTCTTAGATTTATTTTATTTTGTATAATGAGTATTCAGCCTACATGTATGCATGTACACCACAAGCATGCCTGTTGCCCTGGAATTGGAATTATGGATGTTGTGAGCGCAGAATTTAAACCTACTCTTCTTCTACAAGACCAATAAGATAGCCCTAAACCACAGAGCTACTCTCCAAACCATTGCCTGTTCATTTGAAACTACGTATTACTTTTGTTATAGCCTCTGAAGTGTGCTCATAGGGTCATCATTTGTATTTTGTTCCACATTTCATAGATCACAGTCTTTGAGTCCATATAGTGAGAAATGTCATCTTCTCCATCTTCCTTGACCATAGAATGGAGGATGTGAATGAAATCAACACACTGAACATAGAATTCATAACAAAGAAATGATTAATATGGTCTTTGTGATCAAATTTATAGAGAGTTTTCTCTTTCTACAGAGCCATACAGTTAAATTCAGAATAATCGTGTGTGAGTTAAGCCTTCACTAGCAAAAAAAAAAAAAAAAAAAAAAAAAAAAAACCTCTGAAAATAATTTTAGCAAAATGAAACATAAAGGGAACCTAACAAGAAGAAAACTACCAAGAATTCCTAAAACTGATGCTTTTAGACCAGAACAATCTATGAAAACAAGAAAAATCAAAATTATAGCAACTGCTTTTTTAAGCACTCACCTGACTAGAAGAATTGCTGGTGGATAATGTGTGCTCGTCACTACCACAGCTGCTACTATAATCTGTAGCATGTTCTCAATCTGCCTTCTGACATGTTGTTTTCCTTGGTGCTTAAACTATAAGGAAAAGGGTTTTTTTTTCTTTTACATTTTTTCTCCTTTATTAATTTATTCTTGTTACATCTCAATGGTTATCCCATCCCTTGTATCCTCCCATTCTTCCCTCCCTCCCAATTTCCCCTTATTCCCCTCCCCTATGACTGTTCCTGAGGGGGGTTACCTCCCCCTCTATATGATCATAGGGTATCAAGTCTCTTCTTGGTAACCTGCTGTCCTTCCTCTGAGTGCCACCAGGTCTCCCCGTCCAGGGGACATGATATTGGCACAGGAGACAACTTCCTGAACAGAACACCAACAGCCCAGGCATTAATGTCAACAATTAATAAATGGGACCTCATGAGGCTGAGAAGCTTCTGTAAGGCAGGTGACACGGTAAAGAGAACAAAGCGACAGCCTACAGACTAGGAAAAGATCTTCACCAACCCCACATCTGGCAAAGGTCTAATATCCAAAATATATAAAGAACTCAAGAAATTAAATACCACCAAACCAAATAACCCAATCGAGAAATGGGGCATGGAACTAAACAGAGAATTCTCAACAGAGGAATATCAAATGGCTGAGAAACACTTAAAGAAATGCTCAACCTCCTTAATCATCAGGGAAATGCAAATCAAAACAACGCTGAGATTCCATCTTACACCCATCAGGATGGCTAAGGAAAAGGGTTTTGATTGGCTCAGATTAAGTGACTTGCCAACTCACCCAATCTGTTCACTTTTCACATTCGAGACATGGAATTAAGCAGTAGTAGTTGAACAGAGAGGCTTCTTGCTGGTACTAGACAATAGGCAAGTGTTGACTTTTCAGACATAAAGTAAGATGTTATTAGGAAGGGTGTAGCTTCCTGGAGACAACTCTTGCCTCCAATGTGACCAATATCTATCATAAGCCATCTTTAATACCAACTGTAGGCTTCACTCCCAATGCCTACTATTTTATTCTGATGCTCACATTTTGTTTCATGTTATAAACTAGTCTGTTATTCTGTAAGTCTTGGTATTCACAGAGTAAAGAATATTAATCTCATCACAGAGATTGGGGTAACTTTACATAATGCATTTCTGTGGAAGTGTGAATTAATAATGTACTGTTCAAATGCTGACATCTTCTTCGTGGATTTTCACAAAAAGCATTCACAAAAGATTTCACCGTACCCAAGCTGAACCTTCCGATAAAAGTGTCAAGTTGCCTATAATTTCCTAAGTTTTGAATTTTCAAAGTATGCCTCTACCTTGCTATAAATTAGAAATACTATTACTTCAATTCTCTCACACCATTTTACTACAGCATTTTCCAGCATAATGGACTGTATATTTCCTTGCATTCGTTGTCCTCAGTCTTCTTTGTGTTTGCTTTGATTTTATTATATTTTTGGTAATAACTTTATTTGGTAATAACTTTAGCAATAAAATTAACAACCTGATTTGTCTGGGGACTGAATTCCTAGATCTAGTACCTGGTTGTTTTTTAAATCAATAAATACAGTGCTTAAGTCATCTGACCCAGTGAGTTACATCAGTTTTAACTTCCTTAGTCATGATCACCCTTTGCCCTGTGCTTCAGGCCAGAACAAGGCCAAAGCAGTATGTTGAGAGACTTTTGTTGTTGTTGTTGTGCTTGATTTGCTTTTGTGTGTGCGTGGTTCTTTGTTTTGAGCTCTTAACCTAGGCAACAGATTATAACTGCATTTTGCTTTGTTTGTGCTCTCATCCTACACCACCCCCGCCCCCCAGCGCGGCCCCACAAGCCCCTGGACCTGGCCTAGTCTGGTCTTTTGCTGCCCTCTAGTGGCCAGCAGTTACAGCGTCCCTAGAGTTCTCTATAACCTGGGAGGATGAAATACCGTTTGAGAAAGATGCTCAGGACTTTTCAGGTTTTTCTGTTCTATTCCTGTCAACTAAAGCTCGTATACACGCCTAAATTGTATGTATTATATTAAGGATATAAGCAAAGTTGACAAAAACGGACCCAGATTTAAAAAAAAAAAAACAAGACCTTCCGACAACTCTTTCTGCTGGGAATATCTGTCTCCAGTGAGGTTTCATCCTTGTGGGTTATACAGATTGTGGGACCTCAGAGGACATCATATTTGATGAAAATAACAAAAGAACAAGACAAATACTAGGAACAAAATATGTAAATGTAATTATATAAGTACAATAAGAACCTTGTTTCTTCCTTCTTTTAGAGAGGTAAACCAAATTGCTTTTGAATTTACAAAAATGGGAATATATTCATTGACATTGAATTGAGTTATGTTCTTTCCATTAACTTTATCAATAGCCCCAAGAATGTCTTGGTATACAGATACAGATGGTCAGGGAGGAGAAATGGAGAAAGGGAATTAGGGAGAGAGGAAGAAAGAGTGAAGAAGGGAAGGACGGGCAGAGGAGTGAAAAGGAAAGGAAGCAAGAATAAAAACCTTCTCTTCACCACTTTGACTTTTAGTTCTCATGGTGCTACTGTTGTCACCACCACAGCTAGCATCCTCACTTGATGGTAATGAATGGATTAAAATTAACTTTTTAAAAGCAATGTATTGTTTTAAATGCATTTCATTTAATCTCCACAACATGCTGCTGAAACAGATATTATTATTGTTGTGAGGTTTAATTTTCATAGGAAAATATCAAAGCTTAGCGAAGCAGTGTGCCTTTTCTTAATTATATGACTACTAGTGGGCAGAACTCGGATAGAGACACCACCATTTACTTATAGATGTGAGCCTCTTAGCATCTTCTGTAAGAATTTAATTTAATTTCTTCCCTTAAAATTTGTATTCTCTTGATCTTGTCTTATTGCTCTAGCTAGAACTTGAAGTACTATATCGAAGAGATACGGTGAGAGCAGGCAGCCGAGAGTGGACAGCCTCGTCTTGTCCCTGATTTTAGAGTGGAATTGCGTTGAGTTTCTCTCCATTTTATTTTATGTTGGCTATAGGCTTGCTGTATATTGCTTTTATTATGTTTAAGTATGAGTCTTGTATCCCTGATCACTCTAAGACTTTAACCATGACAGAGTGTTAGATTTTGGCAAAGGCTTTTTCTGCATCTAATGAGATGATCATGTGATTTTTTTTTCAGCTTGTTTATATGGTGGATTAAACTGATGGATTTTCATATGTTGAACCACTCCTGTATGCCTGAGATAAAGCCTTCTTGATCATGGTAGATCATGTATTTGATGTGTTCTTGGACTCAGTTTGCGAGTATTTTATTGAGAACCTTTGCATCAATGTTCATGAGTGAAATTGGTCTGAAATTCTCTTTCATTGTTGAGTCTTTGTGTGCTTTAGATATCAGGGTAACCGTGGCTTCATAAGATGAGTTTTGCAATGTTCTTTGTGTTTTTAACTATTCCACAAACTATTTTGTGGAACAGTTTGAGCAGTATTGGTATTAGCTTTTCTTTGAATGTCTGGTAGAATTCTGAGTTAAACCATCTGGCCCTAGGCTTTTATTGGTGTGAGGCTTTTGATGACTGCTTCCTTAAGAGTTATAGGACAGTTTTAACTGTTTACTTGATCTTGATTTAACTTTGGTAAGTGAAATTTATCAAGAAAATCTCCCATTTCCTTTAGATTTTCCAATTTTGTGGAATACAGGCTTTTGAAGTAAGACCTAATGATTATTTGGATTTCCTCAGTGTCTGTTGTTATATTCCTTTTTTCAAGTCTGATTTTGTTAAGTTGGATACTCTCCCTCTGCCTTTTATTTAGTTTGGCTATTGTTTTGTCTATCTTGTTGATTTTCTTAAAGAACCAGCTTTTGCAGAAGATACGATAGCATACATAAGTGACTTCAAATATTCTACCATAAAAATCCTACAGCTAATAAACACCTTCAGCAAAGTGGCTAGATAAAAGGTTAATTTAAAAAATCAGTAGCCCTCCTATGTACAAATTACAAACAGGCTGAGAAAGAAAGTAGAGAAATTATATACTTCACACAAATACATAGCCACAAATAGTATAAAGTATATTGGTGTATTCCTAACTAATCTAACCAAATCAAAGACCTACAATGACAAGAATTTTAAGTCTCTGAAGAAAGAACTTGAAGAAGATATCAGAAGATAGAAAGATGCCCCAGGCCCATGGATTAGTAAAATTAACAGTAAAAATGACAACCTTACCAAAAGCAATTTACAGATTCAATGCAATTTCTATCAAAATACCAACACAATTTTTATAGAACTTCAAAGAACAATTCTCAACTTCATATGGGAAAACAAAAAACCAAGAATAGCTAAGACAAATCCTATACAACAAAAGAACTTCTGGATGTATCTTCATTCCTGACTTCAAGTTATACTATAGAGCAATAGTAATACAAAGTGCATGGTACAGACGTAGAAAGTGACTTAGTGATCAATGGAATCAAATCAAGGACCCAGAAATAAACCCATACAATAGAAAAAAGACAGCATCTCCAACAAATGGTGCTAGTCTAACTGGATGTCTACATGTAGAAAAGTGCAAATAGATCCATATTTATCATGCTAGAAAAAACTCAAGTCCAAGTGGATCAAGGACCTTAACATAAAACCAGATAAACTAACTCTATTAGAAGAGAAAGTGGGGAAGAGCCTTGAAATCATTGGCACAGGAGACTTCATCCTGAACAGAACACCAACAGCTCAGGCTTCAAGATCAACAGTTAACAAATGGGACCTTCTAAAACTGAAAAGTAAAGCAAAGGGCACTGTCAAGAGAACAAAATGATAGCCTACAGATTAGTAAAAGATCTTCATCAACTCTACATACAAATGGCCAGTACCCAAAATATATAAAGAACTCAAGAAATTAAACACCAACAAACAAAATAATCCAATTAAAAATTGGACACAGAACTAAACAGAGAATCCTCAACAGAGTAATCTTGAATGGATGAGAAGCATGTAAAGAAATGTTCAATGTCCTTAGTCATCAGGGAAATGGAAATTGAAATAACTTTGAGATTCCATCTTATACCTGACATAATGGCTAAGATAAAAAAAAAAAAACTCAAGTGACAGCACATGCTGGAGAGGATGTGGAGAAAGAGGAACACTCTTCCATTGCTGGTGGGAGGAGAAATTTCTGTGACCACTTTGGGAATCAAACTGGCACTTTCTCAGAAAGTTGGGAATAGTTCTATCTCATGACCCAGCTATACCACTCCTGGGTATATATGCAAAAGATGTTCCAACATAGAACAAGGACACTTTATCAACTATATTCATAGCAGCTTTATTTGTAATAGTCAGAATCTGTAAACAACCTAGATGTCTCTAGACCAAAGAATGGATAATGAATCTGTGGCACATTTACACAATGAAATACTATTCAGCTATCAAAAACAAAAAAATGAAATTTGCAGGCAAATGGATAGAACTAGAAAAGATCATCCTGAATGAAGTAACCCAGACCTAAAAAGAAAAACATAATGCACACTCACTTTTAAGTGGATTTTAATCCATATTGTACAGGATAAACATACAACAATGCACAGACCCAAAGAAGGTAAGTTACAAGGAGGATCCAAGGGAAGATTCTTAAACTTCACTCAGAAGTAGAAATAGAATAGACATAAGTAGTGTTTGAAGAGAGAGAACAAGATCGGAGAGGAAATCCAGAAAGACATGAATGTGGAGATCATACCTGGGGAGAACATTGGTCAGAGGACAAAAGGCCTCTAGAGAAAAGAGAAGCTGTGTGCTGGGGCATCTCTGTGACAAGCTGGAGATCTAAGTCAGGGTTGGCTCCTGTTGGCTATGGGAGAGAATCTAGCATAGATCCTAGTGGCAGGAGCCGTAGATACTAAAGAGAACATTCTTTAACTAGACAAGTCTCCTAAAAGAGGGGATGGGACACCAATCCACCCACAAAAACTTTGACTCAAATTCACCTTGCCTACAAGATGTGCGGGAATAAAGATAAACCAGATAGAGCAGAGATTAAGAGACTGTCCAAATAATGCCTGGCCCAACCCAGGACCCATTCCATGGGAGAGAGCCAACCCCTGACACAATTAATGATACTCTGCTATGCTTGATGGCAAAGAACCTAGCAAAGTTGTACCTTGAGGGGCTTCACCCAGCAGCACTTTGAACCAGACTGTGAGACTCACAGCCAAACACTGGGCAATGCATAGGGAGGGTTGCACAAAAGTAAGGGGATGGAAAAAAGGACTTGGAGGAGATAGGAGCTCCACAAAACCAACAGAACCAACTCATCAGGGCCCAGGAGGGCTTTCTGAGATTGAAGGATTCCCCAAGAACCATGCATGAACTGGAACTAGGATGTCTACAAAGATGTAGCTGATGTCTAGCTCAGGCTTTATGTGGGTCCTCTAGTAAGGGGAACACGCGCTTTCTCTGAAAGGGACTCTATTGCCAGCTTTTTGATCACTTCCACCTGGCAGGACTGTCTCACCAGACCACAGGGAAAGAGGACACACTTAGTCCTTATGCAACTTGATAAGCTGGAGTGGAATGGAAATATAGGTGAGGAGAGATGGGGTTATGACCAGAATGTAAAGTAAGTAAATAAAGTATTTAAAAAAGAATTTAACTGAACATAATATCTCACTAGGAAAAGCAGCCTGTTACAGTCAACTCCACATATTTGCAAATTCAAAATTGATTTATCAAACATATCCAACAGTGCTGTTCGGCTCATCTCATTTCTCCTCATTGTTTTATATATTGTGATTTTCCCTCTGTTCAAAGGATCAGCTAGCAGTTCTGAGAGACTCCTGTTCACCGAGTCCACATTGGAGTATTCTCCTGGGTCTGTTAGTTTTCTTTTCCTCCAAACCTAACACCATCATTTCAGAAACAAAAGTTAATAGTTCAAAAGTCTCCATGTGAGTGATTATTAAAGACTCAGGGCTTGGAGGCTTGGAATGATAGTGTAGATTGGGAGAGAAATTAATAGAAACAATGTAATTTTGGTCATGGAACAGAATCAGAAAAGTACTGGAAAGAATCGTATTAGTTTGGCTACATCTTTGTCTATCTTGCTGATTTTCTCAAAGAACCAGCTCTTAGTTTCACTGAGTCTTTGTACTATTCTCTTTGTTTCTAATTTATTGATTTGAGCCCTGAATTTGATTATTTCCTGCCATCTACTACTCTTGTGTGTGTTTGTTACTTTTTGTTCTAGAGATTTTAGGTGTGTTTTAAAATTGCTAGTATAAGAACGCTCCATTTTTTTTAATGAAGGTCCTTAGTGCTTTGAACTTTCCCTTTAGCACTGATTTCATGGTGTTTCATAAGTTTGGGTATGTTTTACCTTCATTTTCATTGAACTATAGAAGTCTTTAATTTCTTTCTTTCTTTCTTCCCTGACTCAATGGTTATTGAGTAGGGAGTTGTTTAGTTTCCATGAGCATCTAGGTTTTTTGTTGTTTCTGTTGTTGTTGAAGCTCAGCTTTAATCAATGGTGATGTAATAAATCATAATCATGTAATAAATCATGTAATAAATCATCACCATCATAAATCATGATGAATTAATAAGTTAATTCAATTTTCTTATATTGGCTGAGGTTTGCTTTGTGACAGACTGTATGGTTGATTTTGGAGAGGGTTCTATATAATGCTGAGAAGAAAGTATATTTCTTTGTGTTTGAATGAACATTTCTATAGGCATCTATGGGTCTATTTGATTTATGACCTCTATTAGTTTCTGTCTTGATGATCTGTCCATTAGTGAAAGTGGAGTGTTAAAGTCTCCCAATATTAATGTGTGGGGATTAATGTATGATTTAAGCTTTAATATTATTTCTTTTTCGCTGTTCACCATCTGGCAGGTGGCCTGGATTCCAAGTCCAGTGGGCTGGTCCTGGTATTGCTTGCTGCTTAACAAAAATGGACAGACCTTGAGGTCAAAGGTCCTGTTTTATCTCAGGAATGGCTAGAGCCCTTGAGGACAAAGCCTGTGAACTAGGCTGGGGCTCCGGGTCTCACCATTAAAAGTAGAAAATGAGTTTCCACTGTGTGCTACAGTTTAGATCTTCTAGAATGAGATTGCTGGTATCAGATGGCAGTGGAGATTCCAGAGATCCACAAACCTTTGATGATACCAACAGTGTTACAGCCCTTCATGCTGAACATGAGAGATGAAGCAGGCAGAAACCCAAAACCAGCCAGAAAGCAATGAAATGGTCAGTATCAGATGGAAATGGAAACTTGGGAGTTCCAATGGCCTGCAATGATATCACAGTGTTATACCTCTTTGCTTAGGCTGCTGTACTAAGCATGGGATGGGATGTGGGCAGACATCACACCAGGTAGGTCTGGTGAGACGCAGGCCCGCCAGGTGTTTCTCTGCTGATCAGCATTGATTTTGTCATGATGGAGCAGGCAGTTCTGCACAACTGTGAACAGCAGGTCATGGAGTTCAGTAGCCCCTGGTGATCCATAAGCTCAGCACATGTTTCAGGAGTCCTTCCTTCCCTGGAATAAAATGATGAGTCCAAATGTTTGTGGTAGAGTGAGAAATCAAGCCAAACTTTACTCAAGAATCAGGGATTTATTAACCTTGGGCAGTGGGGAGGGGTTTGGTGGTGAATGTGTCTGATTCATTTGGGTTAGGGGTGCTACACTATTTAATCTACATGCCTTGGTACAGTACCACATTTATATGCAATAGCATGGAGTCCTATCACAAGAAGGAAATCATAGTATTTAATTATCCTATAGGTAAAAGAAGAACTTCTAGGTACAATTAATGATCATTTGCTTATGGCTAGGATCTTCTTAGCATAAGATGGGTACTTCCAGGAATTCCCACATGCTTGCTGAACAAGTTTCTTGTCAGGAGAGGGCCCAGGCCTGTAATCTTCCCTGAGGGCCAAGTAGAGCTCCTTTGGGTCCCAGATAAGAGAAATAGAGAACCCCACTGAAAAAGGAGGTCCATCATAATAGACCAAGCTCAGGTGACTATCCAGATATACCAGACATTGACCTCTCCAGTAGCATCCCACACTTTTACTAATGTGGGTGGCCTTATATTTGGGACATAGATGTTGAAGACTGATGTGTCTTACTGATGGATTTTTCCTTTGATGAAAAAGAAGTGTCCTTCCCCATCTCTTTTTATTAATTTTGCTTGAAATTCTATTTTTATTAGATATTAGGACAGATACTCCAGCTTGGTTCTTGGGTCTGTTTGCTTGCAAACCTTTTTTCAGTCCTTTACTCTGAGGTAATATCTATCTTTGTGGATGAAATGTGTTTCTTGTATGCATCTGAATGTTGGGTCCTATTTACACATCCTTTTGTTAGCCTGTGTTTTTTATTGGCGAGATGAGTTCACTGATGTTGAGTAATATTATTGACCAATGATTGTTAGTTAGCTCCTTTTATTAAGATGTTGGTAGTAGTAGTAGTAGTAGTAGTAGTAGTAGTAGTAGTAGTAGTAGTAGTAGTAGTAAGTGTGTGTGTGTGTGTGTGTGTGTGTGTGTGTGTGTGTGTGTGTGTGTGCTTGATTCTTTTGGTTTTACTGTTGTGAAGTTATTTATATTCTGTGTTTTCTTAGGTATAGTTGACCTCTCTGGATTGGAGTATTATTTCTAGTATCTTCTATAAGGTTGGGTTTGTACATAGATATTGTTTAAATTTGGTTTTATCATGCAATATCTTGTTTTCTCCCTCTATGGTGATTGAAAACTTTGCTAGGTATAGTATTCTGGGCTGACAGCTATGGTCTCTTGGGGTCTGCATAACATCTGCCCAGGCCCTTCTGGATTTCCTAGTCTCTGTTAAGAAGTCAGGTATGATTCTGATAGGTTTGCCTTCATATTTTACTTGGCCTTTATTCCTTGCTACTTTTAATATATTTTCTTTGTTCTGTAGATTAGTGTTTTATTATGTGGCAGGAAGAATTTCATTTCTGGTCTAATCTTTTTGGTGTCCTGTATGAGTATAGGCATCATTTTCTTTAGGTTGGGGAAATTTTCTTCTATGATTTTCTTGGAAATATTTTCTGGTCCTTGGAGTGAGAAATCTTCTCTTTCTTCTATTCCTATTAATCTTAGGTTTTGTCTTTTCATTATGTTCTTAGTTTCTTGTTTGTTTGTTTGTTTGTTTGTTTTAGATATTTTGTGTTGGGAATTTTTCGAGTTAATATTTTCTTCAATATAAGTATCAATTACTTTAATTGTGTCTTCCATGCCTGAGATTCTCTCCTCTATCTCTTGTATTCTGTTAGTGACACTTAACTCTATGGCTTCTGTTCCCTTCCCTAAATTCTCCATTTCCAGGATTTCCACAGTTTGTATTTTCTTTATTCTATTTCCATTTTCAGGTCTTAAATAATTTTATTCATTTTGTTTACCTGTTTGATTGTATTTCCCTGTATTTCTTTGAAGGATTTATTTATTTTCTCTTTAAATGTCTCTATCATTTTCATAAGCCTAATTTTAAGGTTGTTTTCTTGTGTTTCAGCTGTGTTAGGATATCCAGAGCTTGTTGTCACTTTGCCCTGGTATTTGTTGATTGTGTTCTTAAGCTGGCCTTTAGCCATCTGGTTGTCCCTGGTGTTGAGTAGTTGTTCCTGTTGGGTTTCTTGGGCCTGTAAGAGGAGCTCTAGGTCATGGGCTGGGGGCTGAATTTCTTCCCATAGCCTACAGCTCTGATTTGTTGGTTCTGTCCCAGTTAGAATTATAGGCAGGGAGTTAGAGTATGGGATTCTAAATTGTGTGATCTAGTGAATTCTTGAAGGATTCCAAAGGACAGCTAGTAGAGCCGTGAACCATAGGCTAGACATGTCTCTAGAATTCAGAGTCATCTTCAGAAGGGCCAGGGTAGTTGGGAAGTCAAAGGATGGTACCATGCATTTTTGGCAGTCAGAATACTCTCCTCTCTCTTGGGTAACAACAAAGGATGCTATCATTTCAAATTAAGCAGCACTGCAGCTTGTTCACTCAGAAGACACTACACTGCTGGTGCTCAGGCTTATGTGGATGCTGCCATCATTGAATGGGGACCCTGCTTGGCAGGTTTTCACAAGGGAACCAGTATAAACATAGAATGGAGGTTCGGACTTTGTCACTGGCATCTAGCAGTTTTATTCCGGGAGGCAGGAGGATTCTGGTGTCTGGATGCTCAAACTGTACCTTTCTAGAACTCTGGAGTCATGTTTGCATCAGTGGAAGTTACCAGCTGTCATGCGCCTAGGACCATGTGTGACACTTATAGCCAGATGTCATCCATCCACTTAGAGCCAGAGGCATCCTGGGTTTTGGATGCCTCCTCTTGTCTGGGAAAGTGTTTAAGTCAGCAGTCAAGTCACTCACTTGTCTACAATATCTGATCTTTTCCTACTCAGATATCACATACACTGGGAGCTACCATCTTGGAAAGTACAGGTTGTATATTTCTAAGTATGTATCCATTTCTTCTAACACAGATAATTAATTTGTGTAGAATACATTTAAGAAATATTTTATCAGCCAGGTGGTGGCAGTACATGCCTTTAATCCCACACTTGGGTTAGAGACCAGTCTGTTTTTCAACGTGAGTTCCATGACATGCAGGGCTACACAGAGAAGCCCTGTCCTAATAAAAGAAAAAGACAAAATTATTTTACAATCATTTGGGTTTATGTCATATATCTTCTCTTTCACTTTAATTTTATTTGTTTGAATATTATCTTTTCTTCATTAGCCTGTTACAGGCTCAATGATTTTATTTATATTTCAAAGAAAACACAAGTTTAATTCTGTATAATAAAAGCAATACTAAGAAAAAAGTTTACGTAAACAAACAGAAAGCATTTCTATTTTTAAAACCTCCTCAGCTATGTGACTGAAGTAACTAGAAAAATCAAGAAAAGTAAGCTCAAATTTAGAAAGAAAGGAATAACAAAGCTTACTACAGATGTGGGGAGCCCAGCCCCAGTGAATAAATCTCTATCAAAGTTTCTTCATCTATGGCTCAGGGACCATCACAGAATAAGGAAAATAAAGCCTGTAATAGCCAGAATACTAATAATGTTGGGGAACAGTCTCTCCTAGAAATGGACAAATAAGCAAGAATTTGAACAATATTAATATCAATAAACATGATAGTATAGAAGAGGTAAATTTTCACATGGTCACACCACGGGACAAGGAACTAGAGGCAACTGAAGACTACTGAAAGAGGAAGAGTTACTCTTTTCCAGAGACGAGTTCCCTAGTTGCTTGTCTAGGACAGGGTGGTCATCCCTGAAACCACATACTACACATTCTAACAAACAAAAAAACAGACTCAGCATGTTGTATTTTGTGTGTGTGTGTGTGTGTGTGTGTGTGTGTGTGTGTGTGTATTTAGATATAGCAATAATAATCAAAGAAAATGCTATCAAATTGAAAATTGGTGGTTAGCATAAGACAGGGTGAAAACAGGATATCTTGGAGAAGCCCGACAGGGAGAAGTGATCAATGTGTAGAAGCCAAAGTCCATATCAGAAGTAGACCCAACTGCACATATTATAGGACCCAGTTGGAATCTCAGTGTTGTTTTGATTTGCACTTCCCTGATGACTAAGAAAGCTGAGCATTTCTTTAAGTGTTTCTCAGCCATTTGATATTCCTCTGTTGAGAATTCTCTGTTTAGTTATAATTGGATTATTTGCTTCATTGGTATCTAATTTCTTGAGTCCATTATATAGTTTGGATATTAGCCCTTTGTCAGATATAGGGTTGGAGAAGATGTTTTCCCAGTCTGTAGGCTGCCATTTTGTTCTATTGACAGTGCCATTTGCCTTACAGAAGCTTTTAAGTTTCAAGAGGTCCCATTTATTGTTGATCTGAGAGCCTGAGGTGTTGGTGTTCAAGATGTACAGGGATAAAAGTAGACTAGAGACTGGGGGAATGTACAACCAATGCCTGGTACAACGTGAGACCCACCCCATGGGAGAGAGCCAACCCTTGACATTATTAAGGACACTCAACTGTGCTTGCAGATGGGAGCTTAGCATAGCTGAGTACTGAGGCTCCACCCAGCAGCAGATTGAACCATATGCTGTGACTCAGAGCCAAACATTAGGTGGAGTATGAGAAAGCTTGTGGATGAGTGGAAGAAATAATAGAAGGACATGGAAGGGACAGGAGCTCCACAAGAAGACTAACAGACCAACTAACCTGGGCTCTGGGTGTGAGGGTCTTGTTGAGGCTGAAACAACAACCAAAGGCAATGCATTGACTGGACCTCAGTTCTCTACACAGATGTAGCCAATGGGCAGCTCAGGCTTAATGTGGGTTTGTTAGTAAGAGGAGTAGGGGGTGTTTCTGATGTGGACTCTGTTGCATGGTTTTGGATCACTTTCCCCTGGTGGGGCTGCCTTGCCAGGTCACTAAGAAAGAGGATGTGCTGAATGCTGATAAGATTTGATGTGCTGGAGTGGGTTAGTGGGAAGGGACTCCCCTTTTCTGAGGAGTAGGGGGAAGAAGGTGGGAAGGTGGAACCAGGAGGAGAGGAGGGATAGGGTTACAATTTGGATGTAAAGTGAATAAATATATTTCACTTAACACATAAATATATGTTTTTAAAGGTCTCAGAAAGTGATTGAGTGTGTGTTTTTGTTAATGAGTGATTAGTTCACTGAACTGACCTGGGCTTTCTACTGTCTTTGATCATGAAGTCAGATTCTACTGATTTTTGCCATAAATATGTAATGTCTTGACTTTTTGATCATGAGGCTTGGAAATTGGGAAGCATGGTGTACTTTACAAAGCAATAAAATTTATGAGAGCAAGTAGTTAAAGTTGTTTTTGGAACACTAAGAGCAGAATTTTAGGTCATTTAAAAAATATTTTCTATAAATACTTTGTTCTCAGCCTCCTAGATTTGGAGGTAAGCTAGAATGCAGCCCAGGAAGCTCAGAGAACATGGGCCATAGCTCAGTAATCAAAGACATCAAAAGAAAGCCTGGTAGAAGATTCATGAAACTCTGGATGTGGGTTGACAGCAACCAAGTGAGTTGCACTGGTCTTCAGTGAAAAAAGATCTGGTGCTTGTCACTTGACTTTATCCAAAAAACAGAGGAAAATCAGATATTGGGTTGTTAAACACAAGATGTTATAGTACAAAGAAAAAGGAGTTAATTTACATAGGCTAATAAGCTTGACCTAAGAATTATGAGTAATATTGAATATGTTTACCAATGAGACAGTAGATATTCAAACAACAATTGAGAACCAAGTATTCATTGCTTACTAATTCATCAGTAGCATGTGAAATTTGGAGTCTTTTATCCCTTATTTACCATTTTTATTTTGTTTAAACTTCTAAATATTAAATTTTTCTCAAGTGTATGAATATCCTCAAATGTTAAAATTTTTGCAATAAATTATAAATTTATAAACTATACATCATAAAGGTTGATGCTAAAAGTTCTGGAACTAGATTTATTGATTGCCAAAGGTGATGGATTAGGAAAGAGAGTGCCAAGAGAAGAAGCTAGGTGGTTTTCAGGAAAGGTGGTTCACCCATTAAAAAGGGTTCATGGGCCACATGTCTAGAAGTAGGCTTTTGGATTTTCAAGTTGTGGTAGGCCTTGAGTTTTTTATAAAGCTAACTTTTAATTAAAACATTATTACTTTATTATCTCCCTTTCTTTTTTGTGTCTTAGATACATTTTGTTGTTGTCATTATTTTTGCTGAAAAATACCATGACCAAAAATAACTTGGAAGCAGAGAGGGTTTATTTCACTTTACAGCTTGTAGCTCATCATTTAAAGAAGTCGGGGGAGGAACAAAGGCAGAAATCTGAAAGCAGGAACTGAAGCAGAACCCATTGGAGGAACACTGCTTACTGTTTTGTTCCACACGATTTGTTCAGGCTGCTTTTTTATATATCCCATGACTCCCTGCCCAGGGTGGCACATTTACAGTGGGCTGGGCCTTCACAAATATGTGAATAATGATGCCTGGAGATATTAAGAAATACATCAGTTTTAGGTCACAATATTAAAATTACAATAGATGGATATAGCAGATAGTAAGTTTAATATAACTCATTTATATGTGGCATAGAATTGAGGACAAGACAATTGTACCACTTGCTCTTGGGCACAGGAAGGGATAAGGACTATGAGATGTCATCCTCTTGGCACAATTCAGTGGCTATAATCATGTACTCAAGGCAACTGCAGTTATTGTTATTTGCACTAAGCCTGTATAAGACTGGCTGTGTCCAAAATCAGTCATCGATGAAGGAGAGGCTCATAGAGCTCTCACTTATTAGCTGTTGACAAATTCTAAGGGCAGAGGAGTCACTGTCTTCATGTGTCCAGTCACTGCTCATCCCACAAGCCTCTACAAACAACTTGTAAAATGAGGGTTCGATAGGAGTAGTAAGATAGATTATTGGAGTGAGAATTCTCAGTATGCATTATACACATCTATGAAAATGTCAAAAACAAACTGAATGGTAATTACATAAAATAAAAATAATGAGGGACACTGCCTGGTATTACCCAAGTCATCTGTTGACTTATTTACCAATATTCTAAATTTCAGGACTCAGGAAAAGCAGAATTACAGTGCTATCTTGGAGATATTGGCATCTCTTTTTTACCTGAATGACAGTTGCAATATTGAGAGATTGCAAGAATTTCAATTCAGAGTAAATGCCTTAACTGGGTTGCAATTGTCAGCTGTAGTCTAATTTTAAAAAGAGTAAAGAATATTTATTATTTAATGTTGTCATATTCCAACCAGATGACCAACCATGTTCATGTAGCAGGTTATGGAGGCATCTTACCATCCTCCAGTAACACACAGAGCCTGTACATCTCTATATAATAGGCATCATGACAGATCATGTAGATATGAGTGAACGTTTCAGGTATAACAATTTACTGTGGGACAAATTTACACTCTTCTTTGCTACAGTATACTTAATATGGCTTATTGTGCATGAAAAATTATCTTTTATTCTTGTATTATTCAATGGCTACTTACCTCTTATGTTTACTTTTATAAATATACATGATTATTAGCATAGATAGAAGGAGTCTGGAGGCTCTATAAAAACATATAACAATTTGATAATGGCTATATGAAAGGTGTATAACTATTCTCGCAGTATTTCCCCTCATATATGTATGTCACCTGGACCATAATGAGGAAGATATATTTTCTTTTTCCCAAGGCAGGGTTTCTCTGTGTAGCCTTGGCTGTCCTGGAACTTGCTCTTCAGACCAGGCTGGCCTCAATCTCATAGAGATCTGCGTGCCTCTGCCTCTCTGGTGCTGGGATTAAAGGCATTAACCACCACTGAGGATCTATGTATACTTCTCTGTATAGTAGTTGTAGGAACACAGTCCAAGAATAGAGCCAAGTGAGAATTCTGAGTGCTTGTGAGAAACTTCCAAGATCTAAGACAAGAGTCTTATGACTCTCAGTTTCTTCAAAAGCATAGAACTGATCTTGAAATGTGTTTTCAGGCCCCACCCAGGAGTAACAGATACAAGTGTTTTCTTCCAATTACTTACTATAACAACTGACTGTTGTCATTTGTTTCTGTCTTTATGGAAAGCATGTTTCTGACATGTATGGCTTCTCTCCTACTTGTGGCTTGTCCTTGTGATTGGACACTTTCTCATGTGATCCTCTTTTTTAAACTTAATTGATTTATTCAGATTACATCTCAATTATCCCATCATTTATATCCAACCATTCATCCCTCCCTCCCGCTTTCACTCTATTCTCCTCCTTTATGTCAGTGACCGAGGGGGACATCCTCTCCCACTATATGATCATAGGCTATCAATCCTCATCTTGGTATCCTGTCTATCCTTTCTCTGAATGCCACCAGGCCACCCTACCAAGGAGACGTGGTCAAATATTGGGCACCAGAGTTTGTGTAAGAGTCAGTTCCCTCTCTCCACTCAAATGTGGAGAATGTCCTGTCCATTGGCTAGATCTGAGTAGGGGTTCGTTGTTTACTCATATATTGTCCATGGTTGATGCAGTAGTTTGAGTAGAACCCATGGGTCATGTGGTCCTCTTAACTCTAAGAGTATTAATTGCCTGGTGCTCTGAGTGAAGTTGAATGTTCCCTGAGACTTTAATCAGCCTCATTTATTGGCCCCACTTTCACAAATCGTACCACCTGTAGAACAGTGACAGTCTCAACTTAGAACCCTGGGAAGTGGTTTCATTCCTCTGGTTTCATTGCAATTGACATGAACATGTTAGTTGAATATAAAGGATTTATAAAGATGTGAAAACTGAAGAACGGACAGCATTTTTTGGTTGAACAAGAAAATAGAGGATATTTAATTCACAGGGTGTGCATTAAGCAAAGTTTTTTAATGACTGAAAGTGTCATTCGAATTTTACTGGCTTTGAATTCTAATAAAGGAAAAATCAGGGAGGTGAACAGAAATATTTTATAGTAGTAGTAAGAACTTTAAACTACATTTTGCATGTCGACGGTTTCTAAATTCATTTGGAAAGCTGTAGACATTCCAACAATACTGCCTTAATCACAAATGAATATTTGTTTTCTGTTAAGAGTATTGATTCTAGGATCTCTTACTATGTTAGCGGGAGTTTTACTATTGAACTACATCCAAGGTCCTCAGTATTTTTCAACATAACATTTTTATTGATTCTCTGAGAATTTCACATCATGCACCCCAATCACACTCACTTCCCAGTCCTTCCATGTCCATCAGCTGACCCTTGTGACCTCCTCCACCAAAAGAGTAAAAATCAAAATGAGAGTAAAAATAAAATAAAAAAGAACACGTTAATTCGTATTATCTACTCACTGGAGCATGGTCAAATCCTCAGTGGCCTGCCCCATAACTAGAACTAAGTCCTTCTTCTCCACCATCTCTACCAGAAACCATCAATTGTGGAGAGTTACAGTTCAGCATCTCCTTCACACCTTTAAAGAGTTCTTCTCAATGGCAACCTGTCTAGGCTGTTAATTTGGGAGGAAAGATAGAACGGACGTTTCAGTTCTGACAGAAGTCTTCCATGCCTTACTTCTCAACTGTGCATCCGCAGTCACTGATATCACAGCCAAGGTAGCCTCCTTCCTCTTCACAGTCAGGAGGAACATGGATCATGGGCCTCCATGGCGTTTCTGGTGAGAAGCCAGATCAGAGACATGGCTCCCAGCTGCGGGATGACCATGGACCCAAAGCTCTCTGAGCCAGCCTGAATTATCAGCATGGTCTCGGGTGGGCAACACAGGCCGCTCACAGCAACATGGGTTCAGGCGGCAGCTAAGACCAGGGATATCCCCATGGGCCTCAATGACAATAGGAGCCACGGACATAAACATAGACTCTGGCGACAGAAGGACCTAGACATGACCTTCAGTGGCAGCACAGACCTGGACATGACTACGGCCTCAGGTGACAGCATAGGACATTCAGATCAATATGACCAAGGTCCTAATTTTACTTTCTATTTTAACATAGGTTCTCAGTAAGTATCCTAGGTTGACTGTGAGCTTTTGCTTCTCTTGCCTCAGCCTCCTAAGGAGCTAAGCTGTGATTATAGAGCTCTGCTACCATGCCTGTGGAGGAATGATGAGTGTTTAGCCAATTAGCTGGGCAGAAGGACAGGAAGTGGAAGGCGGGACTTCCTGGGAGGGGAAAAAGTTTGCAGGTTGAGGGAGGACAGGAGAACTTTGAAGAGGATGAAGCGAGAAATTGTGTAGCACCATCTTAGTGGCAAGTGCTTGGCTTATATGTACGTTATGAGGTTTTGAGTAGTTTATTTATTTATGGGGTAGAATTGTTTTAGTTAGATTCTGCCCAGCATGTAGTACTGACAGTTTGAAAGTACACTTCAGACTCTTTATTGTTATTTAGCCTTCTTAAGCCGAACAGATAGAAATTTAATGTAACACAAGCCCACCAACATTCATTTCTTTTTATTTTAAGTCACTTTTTGTTTGATTAATTGTTTTGTCATTCTTCAAAGTAAAAATTCCCTTGCTTGTCAAGGCATGTGATGCTTAGTACTGGTTGTTAACTTGGCAGGGAATGTCTGTGAAGGAATTTCTACATTTGGTTCTTGACATGGGAAGATCCATGCTCAACGTAGATAACAACAGTCCAGGAATGTAAAGGGATAGAGCTAGGACTAAAATACATTTCACTGATCTTTTCATTTTTTGCATGATTACACACACACGCACACACACACACACAAACACACACACACTTTCTTAATACTGTTGTCAGATTTGACAGTTACCTACTCCTTATGAGTATAATGTAGCATTTATTTGTATTCACTTTCTTATCTGGATCATTTATTCCATGGAATAAAAAGGAAAGTAACTTCTTTCATGCCATGTTCATAACTGGTTCCTTATCTCTCTAAGCCTATGAAATTTCTTTGTATAATAGCACAAATGAGTAGTAATATTAGGGAACAGCATCTCTGTAACACATCGTGTGACTTCAGTTAACAAAAATACCCAAGTTAAAGATTTCAGTTAACTAAAATTCCCAGTTCAATAATGCATAAAATAAAAAAAAATACGTTTTGATAGTTTTACAACTTTCTAGAGTAAAAAAATCTAGATATATAATTGAATGGTAATAATGAAATGTTTTTAATTTTAGTTGAATGAGGATTTCATACAGCATGAATTTCATTTACCTGAACAATATCATTGTCTACACTAAAAACATGACAAACAAAAAGATCTGACCTTTGTTTTTATACATTAAAAAAAGAATTGCATCACTTTCCCCTTTTCTTTATTTTAGTCCCCTTCAGGTGCCCTCGCTCAAACTCCTTTGAGTTTCTAAAATGAAAGCCTCTTTTTCTTTGACTATTGTCAGACACATGTATGAATAAGTATGCACAAATATGTAAATACAGCCTATTGAGTCTGTTTCTGTTGTTTGTGTGTATGTGGCTTTACGGCTGACTGCTTTGTATTGGGTAACCAAATGTTGGGCTCATCTCTGGGGGAGGTTAATTCTACCTCTCTCACCAGTTTTCAGGTGCTTTTTTTGTCTAGAGGTGGCCCCATGAGATTTTTCTCCCTTCTGCATTATCATGTCTATTGACACAACCATTGTTCCATTCTTGCTTATGCAGATATTTCCAGGAAAAAATGTTTCATAGAAGACTTCTTGGTATTCTGGCTGCTATAATAATTCTGGCCCTGTATAATGACATTCCCTAAGCCATAGATGTAGGAGCTGTGATGTAGCTGGATCCATGGGAGCTGGGCTTTTCACAATTCATTGATCTAGTTGTTGTTTTACGTGATGATCTCCATTTGCTGTAAAGAGAAGTTCCTTTAATGATTGGTAATAGTTACACTTATGCAGCAAAGGTAGCAGCTCATGAATAAAGGGAGGCTGAGCGTACATGTAATATGCATAAGAAAAAGCATCTTGAAAAATTAATAATCTTGTACAATAAAAGGTGCTCCGGAGGAGTCTCCATACCTCATCTCAAATTGTACTATAAAGCAATAGTAATTAAAACAGCATGGTACTGGCACAGCAACAGGCTGGTTGATCAGTGGAATTGAATCGAAGACCCAGATATGAATCCACACACATATGGTCATTTGATTTTCGACAAAGAAGCCAAATCCATTCGATGGAAAAGGGATAGCATCTTCAACAAATGGTGCTGGTCTAACTGGATGTCTATGTGTAAAAAAATGCAACTGGACCCATATTTGTCACCTTGTACAAAACTCAAATCCAAGTGGATTAAAGACCTCAACATAAAACCAGAGACACTAAGTCACTTAGAAGAAAAAATGGGAAAGAGCCTGGAACACAATGGCATAGGAGACAACTTCCTGAACAGAACACCAACAGCCCAGGCATTAATGTCAGCAATTAATAAATGGGACCTCATGAGGCTGAGAAGCTTCTGTAAGGCAGGAGACACTGTCAACAGAACAAAGCCACAGCCTACAGACTGGGAAAAGATCTTCACCAACCCCACATCTGACAAAGACCTAATATCCAAAATATATAAAGAACTCAAGAAATTAAACACCACCAACCAAATAACGCAATTGAGAAATGGAGCATGGAACTAAACAGAGAATTCTCAACAGAGGAATATCAAATGACTGAGAAACACTTAAAGAAATGCTCAACCTCCTTAATCATCAGGGAAATGCAAATCAAAACAACTCTGAGATTCCATCTTACACCCATCAGAATGGCTAAGATCAAAAATTCAAGCGACACCACATGCTGGCGAGGATGTGGGGAGAGAGGAATACTCCTTCATTGCTGGTGGGAATGCAAACTAGTACAACCACTTTGGAAATCTATCTGGTGCTATCTCAGAAAAATGGGAATAGGGCTTCCTCAAGACCCAGCTATTCCACTCCTTGGAATATACCAAGAAGATGCTCCAACACACAACAAGAAAATTTGCTCAACCATGTTCATAGCAGCCTTATTCATAATAGCCAGAACATGGAAACAGCCTAAGTGTCCCTCAATAGAAGAATGGATAAAGAAACTGTGGTACATATACACTATGGAATACTATTCAGCTATTAAAAACAAGGAATTCCCGAAATTTGTGGATGAATGGATTGAGCTAGAAATGATCATAATGAGTGAGTTAACCCAGAAGCAGAAAGACTCAAATGGTATATACTCACTTATATCTGCATATTAGCCCAAGGGGCATGTCCCACGAAAGACTTCACTTACCAGGAAACTGAGACAGAGGGGAGGACATTCTATTGGGACTCTAGATGAGAGAATCATGGGAGAATGGCAAAGCAGAAGGATCCAGAGGGTCCTAGAAGCCTACAAGTAGAACATTATGATAGGCAGATTTGGGCACAGGGGTCCCACTCAAACTAAGGCACCAGCCAAGGACAATACAGGCGGTAAACCTTAAACCCCTACCCAGATCTAGACAATGGACAGAACACTCTCCACAGTAGAGTGGAGAGTGGGATATTACTTTCTCACATACTCTGGTTCCTCAACTTTGACCATGTCCCCTGGAGGGGGAGACCTGGTGGCACGCAGAGGAAGGACAGCAGGTTACCAAGAAGAGACTTGATACCCTATGAACATATACAGGGGGAGGTAATCCCCCTCAGGAACAGTCATAGGGGAGGGGAATAAGGGGAAAATGGGAGGGTGGGAAGAATGGGAGGATACAAGGGATGGGATAACCATTGAGATGTAACAAGAATAAATTAGTAAAGAAGAAAAAAATGAAAAAAGAACAATATAGTTAGAACTCTCTGCATAGTACAGTCTTTTGCTACACTTGGAAACAGTTCTCTTAACTAAAAAAAAAATAAAATATTACATGCAACAGGCTCTCGTTGGCACTGTGTAAAACCTTTTAGCAAAACCGAGATTCACAAACCTGATTTCGTAACTATGATAATAGCTGTTAAATTTTCCATAATTTGCCACACGAGGTGGAACATTTTCTATTGGAAATTTAATAATTAAACCACTGTCCTTCCCAAGTAAGTCCCTTAGTGTAGTGTAAAGTTAATAGAAATATATACATATATCGGATGTTGAGGGTAGTCACTGAGGTGGTAACTGCTGTAGAAGCACCTAACTTGTTTATTCTAATAAAAATGTGTGGTTTGTTTTAATTTTAATAAATAAAAAAAAGAAAAATTAATATTCTTCAATATCAGCCTGTTTTCCTGTGATTTACTGATTTTGCCAAAAAATGGGCCAAAGTAAAATAAATAAAAACAAATACAGCAACGATAACTTTTAAAAAGGCACAGTGTATAATAAATGGGTTCCAATTAACTGGTACTTGTTTGTACTCAGATTGTTTCCATTAATTAACATTTTAGTAAATATAAGATTTTGGAGAGACATTTCAGTGTACATTCTTTGCTTAGAAGATTTCATTTTGTTCTACTTTTTGGAACATATATATCTTTTCTTAATTTTCCCAAGTAACATCACCTTACTTCTTCCTCCATTATGTGATAATATGACCTTTAGCCCCATTTTAACAGCTAAATTGTGTGTGTATTTGTGTGTGTGTATGCACATGCATGTGCTTGTTTCACTGGTTATTTGTTCCTAAATATATTTTTCTAGAATGCTAATTTTTAAAACAATGTAAAATATAATTATTTTAATTGTATATTTCAAATGATTTGCCAAAACTTCCAGAAAACATCATTAATGGACTTGAACACACATTTTCGTGACTACTAATACATGCTTATTTCCATTGACTTGACTGCATCTTTGTATTTTCTTAACCACAAAGGCCACATCTGAAATTTTACTTCATGTCTTTTAGCTCTAGTAAAATGATTTGTGCAAATAAAATTATTATAAAAATTAATTCAATTTAGTTAGGATGTTAAGAGCACCAATTCAAGAGAAAAGGAAACTGCAAATCAAAAGTAATTAGACGTGCACAAAATAGGCTGTTAGCACCCTATTATGCATCTTACAGGAACCTGTTCAGTTATTTTTGTCAAGTATTGCTATTTCAAGCATAAACAAAAGTATGTGTCATAATTTGATTATAAGTACATAATCTATGGAAGAAAAAAGTTCTTGCTGCAAAGACCGAGAGTTCAAATAAGAAAATTTATAAGTAAATGTTTTCATCACATATTAGCATTTACATAGATCTAATGCAAATTGTCACACATGCTGTGGCCAACACTACTAATACTGATGCAGTCATCACACAGAAATTCTACTAGTTCTTCCTTTTATGTGTTAGTCAGAAATATTTTTGTTCACAGTAAAGAATAAAAACTTTCTGTTAGTTTCCCAAGAGACATAACAAAAATGGTTTAAAGAAATACTGAGGCATTCTACTATAGAGCTGGCTCTACTTAACAACAGACATTCTGAACAGAAACAGTGTGGAGTTTTCCCACAATATGATTTTAATGTGTGTGACACAGATAAAGATACATAAAATCGCTTTCCTAGAAAGAAACCCTCAACTAACTCAGTTCTTTAAATATACAAGAAAAGATTTCAAAGTTGTATGTAGTATTTTCCTCATGGCCAGAAACACTGAAGTTTAGTTAGGAAACATGAAAATATAAAACATAATGATTTTTTCTATTTTAATCTTCTAAAGAACAGTTGTCAACCTGAAACAATTCTTTCTCTTGGATAGATCTATATTTATAAAATATATCTCACGCAGGTGATACATTTCTCCAATATTTTTAAGCAGTTATTTTAGTACCCTTTCACATCACTCAGGATTATTGTTACTTTTGATTATATTAGAATTAAGTTGCACTTTTAAAAATATGATTACCCACAGTTGCCTATGCCTGTGAACTTTAGTAGTGGGCCATTTTATTGAGGTCAGAATTCAAGACGTCTGAATATGTTACCTTTCTTTAGGTTACATTTCCTTAAGTAGCCAACATAGGGACAAATGCTACAGATCAGGCCAAGTCTAGAGACTTTCCCCTGCAGGTTTGCCTCATAGTGAGTTTTTTTTAATCGCTCTTCACTTCAACCACCTGTTTCAGTGTATGTTCCCTGAAATGCATAATTAATAAGAACTGGCCCCCTTTTAAGTAATAGACATAAGAATCTTATTCTCTGATAAAAACTTAATTTCAGATGACTTTCATTTTTAAAGAAATATTTGTCGAGTGATTTTGTGTAAACAATGCTGTGTTAACTTTAGTTGACATTATTGCATAACATCAATGGCTGTTATAAAGAAGAAGTACAAAATGTGATATTTATAGACTTACTAAATTCTGATGGACATACAGCCTCACTAATGAATATGCTGTACCTCCTCTCTTGTCTAAAAGCCTTAGGTAAGTCCTCCATCTATTTTAGCCTGTTTCTTGCTCTGGTCCCTAAATTCCTCTTAGTTTCATCCATTTCCTGTTGCTTTCCTTGATACTAACTTGTTTAAAAATATTTTTATTTTTATTTATTCTTTCATAATTTCAAACTACATTTTAATCAAATTCTTTCCCCTTCCTCAATCCTTCTCATATCCTTACCCACTCCCTTAGCTACCTAAATTCATGTTCTGTCTCCCTCTTACACACACACACACACACACACACACACACACACACACACACACACACACACAAAACCCATAGTGTAAAATTTGTGTTGGCTAACCACACCTAAGCATAGGGACTGCCATAGACTGTGTTTGTTACACTTAATGTCACTTCATTATAGACAGCTGATTTTTCTCTTACCTATCAATTGCAAATAGTTTCTTAGATAAGAGTGAGACTTTGAGCCCACTTTGTCTCCATGCTGCCATTTTGTCTTTTTTGATAATATGCAAGTCTTGTGCATGCTATCACCCTTGATACTAATTCTCAATGAACCATTTTCAGTCACAAATCTGATACCATCAAATGGGCACCAGGAACTTTAAATTTCCTTAATTTAGCACATAATTCTATATTTTGACTTGTATATATATTTGCATGGTCTCATTTTCCATATTTTACATATATTAATGAACTAGCCTGCCTTCATCTTAGGCTTCAAAGCCATTTTATAGTAAATGTAGTGCTTTCTCAGAAAATTGGGAAAAGGGATACCTTAAGACTCAGCTATTGCACTCCTTGGAATATACCCAAAAAATGGTCCACCCTACAAGGACATTTGCTCAACTATGTTCATAACAGCTTTATTCTTAATAGCCAGAATCTGGGAACAAGCTTGATGTCCCTCAGTCGAAGAATGGATAAACTGTGGTACATTTACACAATGGAATACCACTGAACTATTGAACAAAGAAATCATGATATTCTCAGACAAATAGATGGAACTAGAAACAATCATCCTGAGTGAGTTAACCCAGACCCAGAAAGACACGCATGGTATATACTCACTTATAATTGGATACTAGCCCAACATGGATGTCTTCTGAGAGTCTTCATTCAGAAGGAGATCAGCACAGATGCTGGGACTCGCTATTGGGACTCCAGGTAAGAGTTGTATGGGAGAATGGGGAGGTAGAAGGACTCAGAGGATCCAGGAACCCTACAAGAAGAACACCAAGGCTGGCGGATCTGAACCCATAGGGGTTTGCACAGACTACTGTACCAACCAAGGACAATGCATGCAGTAAACCTAGACCCCTTATTCAGATTTAACTAATGACCAACACATTCTCCAAGATTGTGTGGAGAGTGGAGACTGCCTCTGACATGAACTCTGGTGTTCCCTGTTTGACCACTTCCCCTTGGGGAGAGGCCTGGTGGCACTCAGAGGAAGGGGAAGCAGGCTATTTGGATGAGACCAAATAATCTGTGATCATATGGTGGGGGAGGAGGTCCCCTTCTGTCACAGGCCTAGGGGAGGGGAACAGGGTAAAAGAGGGAGGGACGTGGAATGAGAAGATACAAGTGAGGGGATAACAATCTGGAAGTAATCTGAATAAATTATTTTACAAGAATAAAAGGATGGTTATAAGAGATATATTAATTCTTCCAAGGGAATATTTAGTAACTATTGATTTTGATAGTAATAAAAGCAATACTCATAGTTTTAAGTACTGCATTTATTTAATGCTTACTGTCAGATATTTTGCAAAATACAATGTAACTGTAATACTTTATGAACACAAAGAATATGTAGTAAATACTTTTTAAGGAGAAATTTTACATTTAAACCTTATAAGACTTCTCAAAAAATTGCTGCTTATTGGTTTGTTATCTCTGTTTTACTCAGCTTCATTCTTTATGCAGCTCAAGCCCACCTGCTCAAAGATTACACCAAACATGTTACACCAATTTTTAATTGAGAAAATGCCTCTACACATGACCATGGTCCGCTGTTGTAAGAAAAAATTCCCAATTAAGACTCCTTCCTCCTAGGTATATTTAAGTTTTTTTTTAAGATGACAAAGATTGTTACATAAGTAATATTGGCTTTGAATGTTGTAGAACTATAGGAGATGGAGTCTTGCTGAAGAAAGTGGAGCACTTTGAACAAACCGCTAGACTAGACCCAGCCTCACTGTCTGCATGGTATTCTTTGACTGATTGCAGATGTAATGTACCTAGCCATATCTTTCTTTTGGCATCATCCATGTCCCTGTATAGTGGATCGTTTTCTTTCTTAAATTGGAAGCTAAAAATAAAGCTTTTCTTTCTTAAAACAAACAAACAAACTAGGCCCATTCTTATTTATGATTAAACTTGTTTCTCAAGGATTGGACTAAGCCCGCCTCCCCTATAAATTTAACTACAAATGTTTCTGTATTGCCTGTTCCAGGAATGTGCAAACATGTATTTGTTTCCAAAAGTTGTTCATAGCCATTTTGAAAAATTACCTGTGTTTCAAAAGTCTGTTATGACTACTTTGTTATGATGACCAGTTGTAACAACTACCTTCTGACCACCTTGCAGTCATCTCTTTGTTTCAGGAGGTCCTTATGACTAACTTGCTTTGTTTATGTTCTGCTTCTGTAACCCCGCCTATTTTGCACACCAAATCCCCCATTTGGAAACCCCTACCCCTGAGATATAAAACTTTTCCTTTCCATATCCAATGCTAACCTCTTGAACCCTGATTTTAGGGGAGGCAGTCTGTCTGCATAAAAATTTTTTAAAAGGTTGCTTTAATTAGTCGCTTGCTTTATTTAATTTGGCCATGATGATTTTTGTCAGTGGTCTTTGTCCTTGAATCTTTGTGATTAAAATTACCCCCTCCTTCAGGTATAATAAACACACAGGATTTAGGTTGCAATTTGATACGTAATATCACACTTTCATATACAACTATTTTACTGCTTTAAATGCCCTTACCTTTTCCCTTCTTTAAAATTTACTAGTGAGCACCATAATCCACAAGATGTTCAGATCACTTGCAGTGGTAAAGTCTTATAGCAGCCCCTGAATATCTTTATTATTATAGTTTCTACATAGAGTAGTGTTTATTATATTAATAGCATTTACTGAGTGCTGTGCTGTTTGGTGTATTTTTTCTTTCTTTCTTTCTTTCTTTCTTTCTTTCTTTCTTTCTTTCTTTCTTTCTTTAAGTTGTCAACTCCATTAGCACAGATATTTCGTCTCACTTGCCTTTGTGTTTTTCTGTATTTTCCCTATGGAAGGTACTTAAGAAATCTTCACAGCGAAGAGAACTTGGGGAAATGGAAAGAATGAAAGAAAGGGAGAAGAGAAAATAGATAATCTGAAAAGTACCAGGAGTGGAGACTAAATCAAGAGGGAAACAAGAAATACATGATCTGGGTAAGAAAAAGGAAAGCAGGAATAAGAGAAATAAAACCTGGAGAATACTTAGAGGCTTTGTACTGATTTTTTAAAAAAATGTTAATGTATTTAAGAATAATTAAAAAGTCATTTGAAATGACAATGCAAAAATTTTGTTATATCATCAATAATTATCAAGGTACATAAAACTTTAGGGAAACCTTATCTTAGAATATGACCATTGCTGTTTTTCTCTTTTGTGATTTATTCTTTAGCATGTATACTAAACTTTCTGAAGCTTAAATCTTCAGTTGTTTGTCAGTGAATTTGTAGAGCATAATTACACTCTTCAATTAAGATAGACTTTGTAAAAAACAGCATTATACTTTCCTTGATGTGAGTAAACTGTAATTTAATGCAAAAAGTTCTGCCATGTTACATTTTCCAGAGCTTTCATTCATTCTTGCTTAGTAATTACAAATGGCTTACAAATAAACACTTGGGATGATTTCCCAACTGTTCTGTATTTTCTTCTGTGACTGAAACTTCCATCACTGAGTCATTTAAGTGGTTTTGAAAGATTGTATACAGGTTCATTTTACAATGTATTTGAAGTTTGTAATCCTGCTTAAATACACAAAAATAGGAAGGATTAACAAACTGCTGCTTGGAAACCAAGAGAAGACAGAGAGAAGGGCAATCAGGACAGATCCTACAAGAAACGTGAAATCAATTGGTCAAAACGTGGAAGACTGTCAACAAAAAGAATATGTTATGGGCCCTCAAGGGTTTCTGTTTATGCTAGAGGGAGCCTAAAATAATCTGTGGTTTTTGATGCTTGATTTAGTTTTCCACAAGCCTAATTAACACCAGATTAAGTTCACTGCCACTATAGTTTATCCCTGAGATTGACAAATAGTTGGTGTTTATTTGCCTGCTCCTCAGAAAGACTGGCTGCAATAATATAACGACATATTTGATAACATTGAATGCAATATAATAGTGCTCATGTAAAGAAATTTGTAAGCTATTATAATAATTTTAAAGAACTAATTTTATAATGAAAAAAGTGTCCCAGAAATAACTAAATCATCTCGTGTTCTATTTAGGTGTGTTTAGTTAGAAGTGCAACCAAATCATTTTTTTATTTTTAGATTGTTATCCTTTCCTTTTATAAAATTGAATATGATGTCAAGTTCTTTGAATTCACAGCCAAGGGCTAAATCTTGGTGTTATGGAAAATGTATGCAAACATGTTTAGATATACATGTTCAGTGCAGTGCAATAGATAAGTACACTGTGAAATATTCTTCTTACAAATTTCTAGTCTTTTAGTTTTATGATCTTTTTAGGACAAAAATAATTCTCTAATCCTACCTCTGAAGTTGTTGATACAGATTACACTTCAAGGTCAAGTTGGAATTGTGCTACTTATTTGCTTTGCTTTGGATCTTTCAATTCAGTGCAAGAGTTCACAGGGACACAATAAAACAGATGTTTATGTATGTGAACAAACTGGAGGCCAGATTTTCATCTTGCTCCCTGAATGCTCTCTTGACTTCAAAGAGAGCTTTATATGGATAAATACGCAAAAGACTAGAGCTGGATAGGAAATCAGTAAGAAATGACATAATTTTTCATTCACAGAATAATATATGACATACACCAGGCATAAACTCTCAACTGCCACTCTTTTGAGACATGAAGGTTGAATAGCACAATCTAAAAAGTAATTGTTTAAATGAAATGATTTATGTAAACATAAATAAAAGTGTTCAATATTTCCTTTCTTTTTGCTTTCTCTGCATCTACCAATATGAGTTGCCATGGCTTCCCAACTCAAAAAGAAAGAAAGAAAGAAAGAAAGAAAGAAAGAAAGAAAGAAAGAAAGAAAGAAAGAAAAAAAAGAAAGAAAGAAAACAGGATAGAAAGACTCCTTCTTTTATTAATATTTAGCAAGTCACCTTTATGCCTCAGATAACATGTTTTATTCTATTATGACATGTTATTTATCCTTAGAAGTATAAGAAAGTACATGTACATTTCTTTCTAGCAGACCCCTGCAAATATTTCTCAAAACACAGCACAATTGGCCACGAAAACCATACCCACAAGAGTTCTCCAAAGCCATTTATTTCCTCCTACAGAATGGATCAAGTCACTTCTGCCACCTCTTCTAAAAGTATCTTAAAGCAAGTAGTTACTTAAAGCCAGGGGCTGCACTGCCACCCTGGGCAATTTTGCCAAGGCCACCTTTAAAGCCAGCTCCAAGACCTATAGCTACCTGACCCCTGACCTCTGGAAAGAGATTGTCTGTGTTCACCAAGTCTCCTTATCAGGAATTCACTTATCTTGTGAAAGTCCATACCAGAGTCTCTGTTCAGAGGACACAGACTCCAACTGTGGCTACCACATAAGGGTTTTTATACAAGAAAAATAAAATGAATTAAATCTGGAAAAAATAAAAATAAATAAAATATTTTTATGCATGGTTACCTGGAACTGGGTTCTAACCTTGGTCCCTATTTATCTTCTATTTTTTATAGTTGCTTCAGACAGAGACATACTGAACCTCTTGACAAAGCTTCTAGAACCATAAATGAAGATATCCTCCTCCTTTTTGAATGATATGTTGCCTAATCTATAGATAATTATAGTCAGTTAAAGAATTTCAAAGTAAAAGATAATAGAAATGTCAGTGTTCTGTTTAGCTTCAAAGTGTTTCAAATTTCACTTGAGTTACTGCATAACATCTTTGAATGATGCTCTTTAGGTTTCCTCTCATAAAATATATTGACTATAGAGATGTCATGAAGGTTAAAAGTGTTACTGGTGGCTCACCCACCAGAGATGACCATTTAGACACAGTGTATAGCCAATTGAAATTTTATTCCAGCAGACTGTGACTACATCCAGGCATTCTGAAAGTTCAATGTGGCTCCAAGTGTCCAGAACACAGATTTTTGAAGGTAAATAAATAAATAAATAAATAAATAAATAAATAAATAAATAAAAAATAAAGCTGTAGGGGGCCTACATAGGAGCAAGCAGTTTAACAGAAACTAAGATAAACTGTAAACTGAAAGGGATTCTGCACAAACAGGCAGAACTGAGAATAGCATAAAATAAGCAGTTAGGTGGAGAGGTTTCGTCACAAACAGAAGGTGAGCAAACTAGGAATTCTGATCTTAGCTTCCTAGAGTAGCACTGGGTAATTTTCAGTGGGATTCTGTGTCAAGGAGATCACATTCTAGGTAAACCTGGAATGGCCTCAGTAAGAATACAAGATGGAGAACAGTCTGTCCTAACTCTGCCACAAAAGGAGCTATGTTTAGTTCCCAGGGCCCATGTCAGGCACCTTATAATTGCCTGTAACTTCAGCTCCAGGTGGATCCAATACACAGAAAGTTTATGATGTTTTAACTTATAAAAAATAAAGTGACCAGACTTATGTTTATAGTTCAGTTAACACTCAAATGAGTGCACTAACATATGATAAACCAAATGAAGGCAAAAAAGTTTTGTTTGTTGAACTTAAAAAGACTAATTTATGTTTTTTGCTACTTAATCCTCTTTGAATAGTTATTATTCTACTATCATTATAGATTCATTTTTACAGTGAATTTCATATATAGAATAACATAAAACATGGCTGTTATATGTGAGTTCTTTTACTAAATGTGAAGTCCATGAAGTAACTCTAGTTATTATATATATATTTATAACTTTGTTATTAACCTTTGCAATCATGACATAATTTTTTAATGTTTGATTTATTTTTTATTTTAATTTTATTAATTTATTCAGACTACAACTAAATTGTTATCCCATCACTTGTATCCTCCCATCCTCCCTCCCTCCCACTTTCACCCTATTCCCCTCCCCTAGGTCTAAGACCAAGAGGAACCTCCTCCCCCACCATATGGTCATAGGCTATCAAGTCTCATCTTGGTAGCATGGCATAATTTTTTGCTAAGGTTTTTTGAATCAAAACATAATTTCAATTTGTAAACTATCTCATTGAAATAAATCTCCATGATTTTCATCATTCCCTGCTTACTTTACTATTTCTACATTATTATTATGATACAATTTTAACATTCTTTATAAGAGTTGTGTGATCTATGACTATGCCAGATAATCAACTCTTTTCTTACCCAAAGGAAAAAAGAATTTTTAAAAATATATTTTATTAATTTATTCATATTACATCTCAATTGTTATCCTATCCCTTGTATCCTCCCATTCCTCCCTCCCATTCTCCTCCTACTCCCCTCCCCTGTGACTGTGACTGAGGGGGATTACCTCCCCCTGTATATGCTCATACGGTAGCCTGCTATCCTTCCTCTGAGTGCCACCAGGCCTCCCCAACCAGGGATCATGGTCAAATATTGGGTTCATGTGAAAAAAGAATTTTAAAAGCCATTTCAGTTGCATAAAAGCATTATTAACAATTACTATAATACTGAAATGCTTATGTCCACTGCCCCTTTTCCAACTGAATTTCCTATTTATTGAACTAATACAGCAATTTATTAACTATTTCTTAGCAATATTCATCAAAAATACCGTAATAAGGAAGTCAAAGCACAATTTCATTTCTGCATTACTGGAAAGAGTCATCATGTAAAGGCAAGTTTGGGAACTAAAAATTCTAAAGGGAAAGTGTTTGTCTCTCAAGAGTAGAGACAAATTAGAAGATTTTAGAACTAATGATTAGCATATTTTGGGGTAAACATAAGAAAGATAAGAACATTCTCAAAGCAAGAATAGGTTCTCCACCCAGAGAAGAGAAGAAAAAATTATAGATAAATAAAATGATTTCAGATGAAAAATAAATGTGGGCAGAGGTAAAGGTTGAAATGAAAAGAAAATATGCCCAAATTTATTAAGTTTCTTTCATAAGAAAGATGTTCTCATTAATATACAGAATATGTGAACACCTTAAACATGAAATTTCTGTTCCTCTGTAATTTCAGTAGGCTTTCTAATGGCTGAATTAAGTTACTTTTTAATTTTGCTTTTTATCCTGCAAAATATCATGTGAAAATCTATAAGGACAGTTCAATTAAAAACATGGAATGACAGTGGCACTGTTTGATAAACTCAGTAGTTTTTTAAATAGTCATTAGTGGTTCCCTATGAGTTTATTAGAAAGTTCATTTTTTTTGCCTGAAGAGGTAGATCAGTAGATAAAGTGCTTGCTGTATATGCCTGAAACTACAGAAGCCGTGTGTATTGTAATCCTATCTCTGGGGCACAGAAACAAATTGATGTCTGGTGCTTGCTTGTTATTTATTTACTGTATTCATAGTATACATAAAAATGTTACTTGTGAATAGTATACTTCCAGATAAAGTTTGTTTTGGAAAATCTAAGTCAGCCACCATCTCGGGTCTTTATTGTTATGGAGATCATATTACTACCTTTTGATATATTCAGTTATATTCAATGAATTCTAGCAATAATTCTTGGCTTCTGTTTGAGCAGAGTTCAATTTTGTTTATTTATGTATGTATTTATTTATTTATTTGGTTTTTTGAGACAGGGTTTCTCCTTGTAGCCCTGGCTGTCCTAGACTCTTTGTAGACCAGGCTGGCCTTGAACTCATAGTGACCCACCTGCCTCTTCCTCCCAAATACTGGGATTAAAGGTGTGTGCCACCATACCAATCAAGTTTAATCTTTCAAAGAGACACTTCCACTGAAATGCCTGATGTGCTAGTCAGTTTGCTCTTACTATCCAAATATGAGTCAGGGTAATTTTACAAAGAAAAAAGTCTAATCATCTCATAGCTCTGGAGGTCCAAAGACATAGTTCTTCCATCTTAATACAGCTCAGCTCTGGAGAAGACCTCAACACAGAATGTTCCACAATAGTTGGAGCAAGTATGGCCAGAAAATGTAATAAGAAAAACATCAGGGTTAGTTTCTAGCTTTTGTAAGAGCTTGTTAGTAGGAGGAATAATTCAAGGTCCCATGTCCCAAGAGAAATTAGTATCTCAGAGTATATATATATATATATATATATATATATATATATATATATCCTTAATGACCTTAATTTCTCTCACAAGGCTTCAATTTTAAAATACCCTATGACCTGACTTTAGTCACACTGAGGACCAGCACTCCAGTATATGAACCCCTGAAAGACAAAAGATCTTCAGACTACATCATTTAGAGTAACATTATATAGCTACTATGTCTTAAAATATCTATGGATAGGTTCCTTTTCTTCTTTATACTCTTTCTGGCAACAAAATTACTGTGTGACAAAGATGACATATTAATATATGTATCTGCTCCTTTGGAATATTTTATTAGGTCATTATACAAGCAAGACTTTTACAGTGAAGAGCTGTCATATGACAGCTATTTCATGACATTTATGCATAAACAAGTTTGCTACATACCATCTAATATCACCTTAGTTGGCATACCTTTGAAATATCAACTGCAACATTATCAACAATTATTTTATCTTTCTACAACATTTAAATCGTATAACCATTATTATATTCCCAGTAATTCTTTTTTAAAACATTGTTCACAATCTTATTAATTTTCAAAGTGCATCTTTGTTTAAGGGCTCTCTATCTTCCTATCTTAATGACTCAATCACATGAAACATTTTCATATAAGTTATAAAAATATATTAAAAGGAAGCTACAAAACATTAAAAAAATTAGACTCAATCTGTAGCAGTGAGAAAACATTAAATTAAAAAAGTACCATCTCAAACTTATGAAAATTTAAAAATTTGCTGGTTTACATATTTGGAAAGTATACAGACCAAGCTATTGCCAAGATTTAATGCTATATGTAAAGATTTATGATCTGTCTTGTATTTCTCATTCATATTTGATAAGAAAATGAAGAGAATTCCTACTTAATACACTGTATAGTTCTGAAATGCATGGTTTTTTGGATGTTTAGTTCTAGGTGATTCTTTGTATCGAACAGAATAATAGTAATGTAATTGGTATAGATTCCTGAGTAGCAGTATCGCTGCGAATGGAGGCACTCACACTTAAATCTCTGGCAACCAACCAAGGGACGAGGAATGAGTTATATTAGAAAGACAGTACAGTTTTATTACAGAAAGTCTGTTCAGTTGTCATTAGCTCACCAATTTCCTTTTGTTACAGTCCCATGGTTGTTAAAAGATATTTTCTTTGGTAGCTGTAAAGAGGTGGAAGATAAACAAGCTTACAAAGAAAGCTCTTCCTTTTGAGGGAACGTTCGAATGGACTCTGCTGAAATCTTGTCAGTGCAAAAGACAAATCAGTCATCATTAACCTCAAAACACAATGTGGCACACATAATATAACACCTGTAGTCCAACATGAGTTAAATATGTTTGCTGTCCTACCACACTTCCAGTGAACTATATAACAGAGTGGCAAAGCTAAAACTCCCCAGGCAGTTAGGCTACTAAAAATCTAACAGGAGGTTGAAGGGCATGTGGAATAAGGATGTACTTTTGAATTGCCTAATGCTTAACCCGGCACTGATCATGAATATCATTACTCTCCAGTATAAATGTCACTAAATAGAAAGTCCAAAGGATCAGGTGAAAATTCATCAGAGCAAAATCTTCATATCAAAACAATGATCTAAAGGCAAATTAGTAGGTAAACCTTCCTTGCTGCATAAACAATAGTATGATGAAGGGAGTTAGCAAATAACTCACATATGATTAGATGTTTACTCATTTGTCATAACAATTCATACCCAATTTGCTTCCATATTGCTATCCACATATTGATATAGACAGAAAAAATGTGCAAAGAATTTTTAATTATTCCTCTGCCTCCATGAAACAACTTTAATAATAAAATGGTTTTTAAGGATATGCTCATTGTCATTTTATTGTAACTTGGTGTTTATTTTTTCCCTTTATTTTTGCTTAATATTCATACATTTTCCAAAATGAAATGAAATGCCAATTTTAAATAGACAATATGACTTATTTATGAAATAAAACTAAAGTTTCAAGGTTTCCTCATAAAGCCTTCTTTTTATATTTAAAATATTGAATATCATCCATTATTCATATATATTTCCTAGAACTCTGAAGAATTTCAAACAAAACAAGATGGAATCCCAATATTTTAAAAATAAAAGAAGTCTTGGGTATTATTTCATCATATGTCTTTATTTTGCCAAAGAACAGCTGAAGACTATAGAGGTAAAACAATGTGCATTAGGAGTCCTTAAGTAGTTTTCAGACTCATCAAAATCTTTGCAGCTTTTCTTGAAGGACTTCCTTGCTTGTAAAAAGTATATGTATATTATTAAGTTGGCAATGTTTTCTGAAATGACAACCCATCCAACATAGATGTATACACACACACACACACACACACACACGCACACACACACACACACACACACACACAGAGAGAGAGAGAGAGAGAGAGAGACTTTAAATGTTCCAAATGTAAACAAATTTCTTTAAAATTATCCACATAAAATAAATTTAAATTTTCCTAAAGTTAGAAAGTGTCATTTTTACTCTGCTTTAGTCTCTTGCCATTCATTTCTCTGCCAAGGAATGAGCTTCGTTAATTAATATGAGCTTAATTCTCTCGCTCAAAATTTTCACTGCCCCCTGTAGAGTAATTTTCAAACACTTGGTGTACGAATTTGTTTTAGCCCCTGATGAATTTGTTTTAGCCAGTTTTAGACCCTGATGAATTTCAGGTCTGACTGCACAGAAACCCTCTCTGAATGGTTTACACCCAGAGTTCTGCCTTAACTTTCCACTTGCTCTTGCACTTTGCAAGAAGAGCGAAGAAAAAAATTCAATTCTTGACTTTTAGTAGCTTAAGAGCACATAAAATATGAAAGTAACTCAGAAGCAACCACTCAGTAACAAGTAAGTAGGTACTAAAAAACATTTTTATTAATTTATTCAGATTACAACTCAATTGTCCCTGCATCACTCATATCCTTCCGTTCCTCCTGCCCTCCTACCCCCACCCTATTACTCTCCCTTAGGTCCATGTCCGAGGGGGATCTCCTCCCCCACTTTATGGTCACAGGCTAACAAGTCTTATCTTGGTAGTTTGCCCATTCTTTCTTTGAGTGCCACCAGGGCTCCCCTCCAAGGGGAAGTAGCCATCGAGCCAATGGACAGGACATCCTCCACAGTTATGTGGAGAGCAGGGACTAATTCTGACATGAGCTTTGGTACTTAGAAACATTTCAATCGGAGTCCCTAGGTATCATCAAGCCTGAGAACAGAGATCAGAGCACAGTAAGATCTAAAGAAAGTCTGGCCATCCTTTTTAAAGCTGTGAAGTGTCTATCAGATCTTTGAGAGTTTTCAAAGTTTTTATGTGTATAATACATTTGACTCACAAAATCTTGAGTCAAGCATTATTATTTTGACCTTAATGATGAAGGAATTCAACAAAGCACACATGGTTACATGGCTAAAGGACAAATAAGCAGAAAGTGGCAGGATAGTGAATAGCTGCCAATATCATCTAATCTCAAAACTGATGTGTAACAACAGTCTATTGGTGTTTTAATCCAAACAAAGTAATGAAAGCCTGATACACATACTGAAAAGTCTTGTTTATCACTGTCTTCTTTTTATTGGTGGGACAAAAATTGGTGGAAATTAAATCACAAGGGAGAAGAACACAATAGTGTTTAATATGCTTATAATTACGAGACCTCATCATTATTTAATTTTAGGGCACTTTTACATTTTCTTAGTATCATATTTAGTTTTGTTCAAATTTTTAACATTTAAATTGCATATTGGGTTTTCTTGTGATAGCTATTTCTACACATGGATAATTCACATTAATCATATCTATTACAACACTTATCATTTAAATTTAGTCATATATCCCTGCCAACACACCAAGTCCATACAACCACTATTCAAATCCATGAGTTACAGTCATATCATGTAGCTATGACACAATGGTCCTTTATAGCTACCTTTTTTACTTAGCATTTTTTGATACCAAACATCACATGTAGTCCATGTTCATTTTGAACTTAACTTACCATTTATTGACATCTGAGCATAAACCCACAATCCTCCTACATCAGATTTCAACGTGTTGAGATTACAGATCATATGACCATACCCAACTAATAAAGCATAATATTTTCAAGGTTCACTTATACTGTAAAAAGTGCTATTAATTAATTTTTAGGTTTGTAATTGAATAACATTCCACTATAGGTGAATATCATGTTTTATTGACACATTCTTCAGTTTAATAGTAATATAGGCTTTTTCCTTTTCCAGCTATTGCCAATAATGCTACTATAAACAATCACATAAATGTATATTTTAAATTTTTAGGTAAATTTCTAGAAATGGAATTATTAGATCATATCCCATTTCTACTTTTAACATTTTAGGAACTACAAAACTGTTTATCATAGTCTCTAAATTTGATTTCATATTGAATTAGACTGCTGTGTCTAGAACGTAAACGTTTTATTTGAAAAATGTAATTACAGTGGCAATAATGATTCTTCACTTATGTAGAAAATTGCTAATTCTTCTTTGAGTCTTGCATACTTTAACAGTGGGGCTATAAAATCATTGCATAAAGAACATAGAGGTTTCTATTAGGAGATTGTGCCATGCTGCTTACTATATTTTATTTAAGACTCAATTGTACTTTTATAGATTCAGTACAATTCCCATCAAAATTATAAGACAATTCTTTACAGATCTTGAAAAATCAATTCTTAACTTCATATGGAAAAACAAAAACTCCAGAATAGCTAAAACAATCTTGTACAATAAAAGATCTTCTGGAGGAATTTCCATCCCTGATATCAAGCTGTACTATAGAGCAACAGTAATAAAAATAGCATAGTACTGGCATAGCACAAGGCTGGGTGACCAATGGAATAAAAAAGAAGATCTGGAAATAAATCCACACACCATGGACTCTTGTTTTTTGACAACGAATCCAAATCTATACAATGGAGAAAAAGATAGCATCTTCAACAAGTGGTGCTGAACTGACTGGATGTTTCCATTTAGAAAATGCAAATAGATCTAGACTTATCACTGTGCACAAAACTAAAGTCCAAATGGATTAAAAACCTCAACTTAAAACTGGACACCCTAAATCTGTTAGAAAAAAAAGTAGGGAAGAGCCTTGAACTCACTGGCACAGGAGACAACTTCCTGAACAGAACACCAGCAGCCCCGGCTCTAATTCCAACAATTAATAAATGGGACCTCATGAGGCTGAGAAGCTTCTGTAAGGCAGGAGACACTGTCAAGAGAACAAAGTGACAGCCTACAGACTGGGAAAAGATCTTCACCAACCCTACATCTGATAAAGGTCTAATATCCAAAATATATATAGAACTTAAGAAATTAAACACCACCAAGCCAAATATCCCAATTAAAAAATGGGGTGCAGAACTAAATAGAGAATTCCCAACAGAGGAATATCGAATGGCTGAGAAGCACTTAAAGAAATGCTCAATGTCCCCAGTCATCAGGGAAATGCAAATCAAAACAACTCTGAGATTTTATCTCAGATATTCCATTTATCTGAATGGTAAGATAAAAACTCAAGTGAGGGCACCTGCTGGCAAGGATGCAGAGAAAGGGGAACACTCCTCCATTGCTGGAGGGAGTGCAAATTTGTACAACCACTTTGGAAATCAATCTGGTGCTATCTCAGGAAATTGGGAATAAGTCTACCTCAAAAGCCAGCCATGCCACTCCTGGACGTATACCCTAAAGATTGCCCACCATACAACAAGGACATTTACTCAACTATATTCATAGCAGCCTTGTTTGTAGTAGCCAGAATCTAGAAACAACCTAGATGTCCCTCCACTGAAGAATGGATGAAGAAAATATGGTTCGTTTACACAATGGAATACTACTCAGCTATAAAAAACAAACAAAATTTGAAGTTTGCAGGCAAATGGCTGGAACTGGAGGGAGACAATCATCATGAGTGAAGTAACTCAGACCCAGAAGGACACACATTGCGTATTCTCACTCATATGCAGATGTTACTCACTTAATTCAGATTAATCACATTACAATACAGAGACGATGTGCAACTAGACCTTCTGATCAGATGCAGTAGATAGGCAGCACAGTCTCCTTATAGGTCCCACAATATGATGAGTAGGGACTACTTCTGACATGGACTCCTAATGTTGTTCACTTCCCCTCTGGCAGGGTGGCCTTCCCAGACCATGTAGTACAGAGGACACTGGAAAAGCTGAGGTCAGATGTTAGGGCAGGAGGACTCCCCTTTCTAAGGACTAGGGGAAGAAGGGAAAGGGGATGGGATCGGAAAGTGATGAGGGAGGGGGCTTCAATCAGGAAGTAAAGAATTCAAACTGGAGAACAAAAGGGTAGCTAATACTGCTAATCCCACTACATGGGAATAGCTCTTAGACTGGCTGAGATACCAAGGTTTATGCACAGACAAGGCTTTATGTTGGTCACAGATTCTCTGTGACTTATTAGAGACCATCTTTAGTATGGCATGAAGAAGATTTGCAGACGTCTTACTTCTGCTCATACAATGAACAGAGAACCAGCCTTAATTGCTCTATGCTTCCTCCACACCTCATACAATCATAATTTTAGAACAGTATAATGCTTGTGAGAAATTATCTTTTCAGAACAAAAGAACTGGGCACTGACACTGGATCAGACCTGACAGGATTCATTCCTCTCAGCATGCTGGGTGCTGACATCCTGCATCCCCCATGTTCCAGTCCCAGGCCGCTCAGTTGCTGTTACCCATCAGCACAGGACAGCATTGTAGAAAGCTTCTGATCCCAACTGGTTCAGCATTTCAGACTGTAACACACAGGACTCTTGTTAAGCCTAGAATTTGGCAACATTTATAAAAATGGACCAAAAATGCTTTCCCTGGCTTACTTAACCATTTTCCCTAATTTGGGGGGGGGGACTTCAAAGGTATTATTTGTCCTAAATCAGCCTGAAGAAACCTTAAGAGAATGACATCCCATTTCCTCTAAGGGGAGTTGGATAGGTTTCTGTTTACTCTCTTGGTCTACAGATGCTTATTTTCATTGGGAGTTGGTTATAAGTTATTATTGATCTTATATAGAGAGAAAACTAGGTTAGACTCAAGGACACATTTCTTTTCCTTTATTTTTCTTTTGAGGTAAGGTGAAAGGAGCTGAAAAGAAAGAAAGGGGGATATAGAAATATTGAGGGAGGATAGAACAAAAGGTAGTTTATTGAATCTACTCCTCAACTCAAGGCCTTAATTGTTACTCACAAATGAGACTATTTTTAATTCATTGGTATTGAATTTTGTATATTGACACAAATCATGGTCATGTTAAATACTAGTCTACTTTTATTACAAGAATATATATCCTAGGTCTAATACTTAGATATGGTTCTATAGATATATAAGGTAAAATAGTTAAATAAGGCCTTCAAACCCCTCAGAGACCCACAGAATATGGCATTTTAAAATGTTTTTATTATTCTAAAGGTTCTTTGACAAGACAAGTTAACTCCTGTCAACACCCAGCCTGCCTCAAAGAAGATAATGAGCATCAAAGAACCTCCTTATGGAGTTGGCTTCAAATGTGGCAAGCCAGCACTGGGGAAAAGATCCTTGTTTCTGCAACAGACAGAATTAGGCCAAAAAATAGGCAAGCTTAGATGCAGGCAGAGTTGACAGCTGAACTCTGCCAAGACAGGGTAAAGAAGTCCTCAATAGTTCCTGCCTCACAAATATGTATATCAGAGATATAGGCCCAGAAGGCTGAAGATGATGCTCCAAAATTATAGAGAGTTTTGGGTGACTGTTCAGGCAGTAAACTGTCTCAGTCATTTTTTTTTCATCATTTTTTCACTTTGGAAGCTGCTACCCTGCACTTCTTGTTTACTCAGGTAATTAATTGTATTCCTTCTCCAGTCTCTGATGAGGTTAAATACCAGATAGTTTAGTTTTACAATTAAACTTAGATGTTTAGGGGTTGAGATGTTTTAAGAACAAGATAGATGTTTTAAGTTGATAAGAGATGAGATATGATAGATATTGATCTTCATCCAGAAATTTAGACCCATCAAGATAAGAAAGATGTTTTCTTCAAGTTTGCCAAATACAAATAGCCAAATCACTATGAATGTGACATTTATATAATTCCTGATTGTTTCATGGTTCTTTCTGCTGTATGTTGTTTATTTTATTCATGTGTAATAATATAAATGGGTATATTAAAAAGAAACAATAAAAATACAAAAAAAGGATCATTTGTAGAGTGGAAATTTTTCACAGTCATTTCTGAGCTCTTAAGATACTCTTCTGAGTGGTTTTACAGGAATGTTTACTCCTCTATTGTTGATATTTTGACAGGAACCAGAAGAAAGGCAAGTCTTGAGAATTTTCCAGTGTGATACTAAAACTGAACTGACGGAAATCCCATTTCAAAGACTGTTTTCCTAACACTTCCTAAACAAAGTCTGGTCTCTAGAGGTGAGTATCCTTTTGATTAGCTGAATGTAAGCAATTAGTTTTATAGATGGGATTGCTAACAATCATCTCCCTATGAGCTACTTCCTAAGAACTAACATTAGCAAGGAAGAAACAAGGCTGCTGCCATGGTGCAAAGTGCATTGCCACATCCGTGCTGCTGCTGCTGCTGCTGCTGCTGCTGCTGCTGCTGCTGCTGCTGGTGGTGGTGATGGTGGTGGTAATGTAAATGCAGCTTGGAGTAATTTTTATGCACCATGAAATTGTTGCTGTTTCCATCACTGACTGATTGCTAAAGAGATTTTGAAGTCTATAAATTTAACCTTGAGTATCTGTTTTGTGTAGTCCTCTAATAAAGCAAGGACTACTCCCATTCCTATTATTGTGTCTCCTCAAGTGATTACAATTTATCTACTGTGGTCTTTGTAATACACACTGACTGGTTTATTTTTCATATTTTAAAATAAACTTAAGTTTAGAGACGTGTAATATTTATTCCCTGATTTCTAAGGTGAATTAACTTTGACTAGTTAGAAGATGTGGAGCTCCCTCCCTCCCTCCCTCCTTCCTTCCTTCCTTCCTATGTTCCTTCCTTCCTTCCGCTTCCATACCTACCTGACACCATGTCCGATTCTTATCTTTCTGGAATCAAAAGCCAAAACAAACGCTTCCTTGTATAACTAATAGATTTTAATAATCTTTTTTATTAATTTATTCATATTACATCTCAATTGTTATTCATGCCTTCTATCCTCCCATTCCTCCCTCCCTCCCATTTTCCCCTTACTCCTCTCCACTATGACTGTTCCTGAGGGGGATTACCTCCCCCTGTATATGCTCATAGGGTATCAAGTCTCTTCTTGGTAGCCTGCTGTCCTTCCTCTGAGTGCCACCAGGTCTCCCCCTCCAGGGGACATGGTCAAAGGTGAGGCACCAGAGTATGTGAGAAAGTCATACCCCACTCTCCACTCAGCAGAACAGAATGTTCTGTCCATTGGCTAGATCTGGGTAGGGGTTTAAGGTTTACCGCCTGTATTGTCCTTGGCTGGTGCCTTAGTTTGAGCAGGAACCCTGGGCCCAAATCTGCCTATCATAATGTTCTACTTGTAGGCTTCTAGGACCCTCTGGATCCTTCTACTTTGCCTTTCTCCCATGCTTCTCTCATCTAGAGTTCCAATAGGATGTCCTCCACTCTGTCTCAGTTTCCTGGTAAATGAAGACTTTTTTAAAAAATACTGTGTGTTATTAAAAATTCTCTAGATTTAAAAGACAGAGTTCTATTTTCCAGAATTATTATCACAAAAGAATGACAAACCAAAAATTTGGATTCATACATTTCAACCAAGGTTTCACATGTACCAGCTACTTTGGGGCCCAAAAAGTCTTAGGGTAAACTTGCTTAACTCTAAGATAAATAACACAATACTGTCTTCCTATTGTATCTCAGTCATTGATGAAAATTAAGCAAAAGCATGCATAAAAATATTTAAAAATTGTGCTCTGCAATGGAGGAACTATTTAATTAAAAAGTGAGTTCTAAAGACAGCTAAAAAGCAAAAATAAAAGGCTTCTTCAGCCGGGCGTGGTGGCGCACACCTTTAATCCCAGCACTCGGGAGGCAGGGGCAGGCGGATCACTGTGAGTTCGAGGCCAGCCTGGTCTACAAAGTGAGTCCAGGACAGCCAAGGCTACACAGAGAAACCCTGTCTCGAAAAACCAAAAAAAAAAAAAAAAAAAAAAAAAAAAGGCTTCTTCACTTTGTCCCATAGCAGAATTTTTAAGAAGTGACCATGGGAGATGAAACTATGAAGGCACTTTTGAAAAATCAAACATATATGATTGTGGCTTTATAAAAATTTGTCAAAACATTAAAACTGTTTTCTGTCAGAAATAAATAGCACAATGGAAATAGTATCTCGTTACTGCCTGTTTTTAAGATATTGAAAAATAAAAACATATTTCTTTATAAATGTGTATTATGAGTCACATAACCAATATTGGAAGGCACACAATTTTTGTGTTTTGGTAAGATATCATCTTCCGTCCCATGTGTGAGGCAGCTTCCAAAATTTTGTAAAATTTGATTTCTGTATGTGACTTTTTTTGGTCAATATTAATTTTTTCTGGGATATCATCTTTTTTTAAACAATTATTTTCTTCATTTGTGTTAATTTACCCCTTATTTTACTTAAGGTTGTTAATACATAGATATATTAGTTGTAGTCCCACTTTCATTTGATTTTAAATGCAGTCATTTTTTTTTATCTCTGGTGAAATGTTATAAGTTTAGGATGGAGTAAAGTGTTGCAGTTAATTTACCAGTATGACTTAATAATGTTTATTATTAGGCCTATACTTATTATTACAGTAATATTTTTAACCCACTTGCAATCAATAAAGACACAGACACCTTTTATATTTTAAAATATCCTTAGTTAACCTTAGACAGGGCAGATATTAATCCCCTAAACTTCTTCCCATCGTGAGGTAGGTATGGGATACCTGCCCCATCCCATCCCATCTGCTTCTAATAATTTCTATCAAGCTACTTCCCATCCACAATCCCAAATACTTTCTAATCATCATCATCTGGGCCAAGTCTCTATCCACGCTGGCCATGTGCTTATCCTTCACCTGACCCATGGTGCAGCAGCCTCCTTCTCCTCTCCTCTTCTCCGGTCTCTCCTCCTCCCAAGATTCTCTCTGTTTTTCCAAGCCCTGGAACCTTACCCACACTTATCCCATTTGCCCTGCCCAGATGTGATGGCCTTTTATTGGTCAAACAAACAATTTAGGCCCTTAGGCAAAGTACAAGTTGGGGGGCACAAACAGCAAGCAGTAATTAGCATCAAAATACATCAGACCAACCTCCAACAGTAAGGCCTCAACATAGCATTTCACAAACTCATAAGTACATAGGTAGTGATGAACTGATGTTTAAGTTTGAAAAGCACTGGTACGGCCAGACTCTAGTTTCACTCAAGACACAATAGTTTATTATTTATTGTTTTATGGGTAGAAGAGCTAGCACTAAAGTTAGTACTCTAAAAAATCATTCATGATTAATATATTGTGAAAAATAAATTCAAAAGCACATTATTGGAATACTATAGTTATTTAACTTAATTCTTGTAATGGAATTCATATATATATGTATATATATATTGGAAACATATAGGGTGATGTTTTAGTTTAAAATATCATGTTCTTAGGTTAATTGAAATAGAGGATTATTAAGACATTCTTTTCACATTAGTTATTGAGAGTTTCATGTGAAATGTTTTTATCATATTCACCCCCCCCCAACTTCTCCAGTTTCACCTCCATTCTGTATTCACCTAAGTTTGTATCCTTCGTTTATCCCATCAAGGCCACTTTGAGCTTTCTGAATATTTCTGAATATTTCTGAATATTTCTGGTTTTCCTCACTCACAGTTATTACTTTCATCTCTATCCATTTATCTGAAAATCTCATAATTTCCTTTTCTTCAATTGATATATATGGGTGTGTTTTGCTGAGATAATTCTTATTCTCTTCATTGCTTTGAAAGTTGTTCATTCAGTTTTCCGTACTTTACATCTAAATTTTAACACATGTTTAGATTTTTAATTTTGTGTGTTAGAGTTCATCATACATATGTATTCTCTAAATTTGTAGATGTTTAGTGTGCCTCATTCAATAGAACTTCACTTATGCCAGAAATAAACAGAAACATTACCAAACTTGCAAGAAAGATAGAACAGTCAACAAAATATTAAATAATATAGAGTGGGTAGATATGCATCATATGTTATTTTAAAATCTAAAGACTCATGTATCCCTATCAAGGTATAAGAATTTTAGTTTGAATTGAAAGTATTGCACTGAAACTGTAAATAATTTACTTTTTTTCTCCTTGAGAATTCAATGGATCAAGAATCTAAGAAATAAATGGGAAGTATATAGACAAGTATAAGACCATTAAGTTCTATTTAATAAACAGATAACATTATATTCCATAAAATAACAGACTTCAATAATGTTTCAGAGTCAAAGGAGAAACACAGCATGGTATTGGCATTAAAAATAGACACACAGAAAAACTGATAGAACACCATGATTCAACTAGATCCATTTATATATTTCATCTATTATTTCTCACAAAATGAGATTCTATCTATCTATCTATCTATTTATCTATCTATCTATCTACCTATCTATCTATCTTTAAGAAAAAATATCCTCACCTGGTTTGGTGGCACAAACCTTCAATCCCAGCACTTGAGAGGCAGAGGCAAGTGGATCTCTATGAATTTGAAGTCAGCCTGGTCTATAAAGCAAGTCCTGGACAGCCAGCCAGAGAAATGCTTTCATGGAAAAACAAAAAAGAAAGAAACAAACAAACAAAGAAAGAAGGAAAGAAAAACCATAGAAAAACAAAAAAGAAAGAAATTAAGAGAGAAAAAAATACCCTCTTCTAAAAATTTCTAAGAAAAAATTTGATACAACAGTCTGGAAGGTTGAATTTAGACAACTTTTCCCTGTATAAAAATCCACTCAGCTGTGATCAAATATTTGATAGAAGATTTGGAACCCCACAGCTACTAGAGGAAAACATATGGAAAATATTTCAGCATACTAGCTAAATAATTGTTCTTTCTTTTGATTCAAAAACTATAGGAAATGAAAGATAAATTGAGAAATTAAATAATATCAAACCAAAAATCTTATTTAAAGCAAAAGAAACAAACAGAAGAAGGAAAAATGGGAGAAAATATTTGCCAACTAATCATCTGATAATGAGTTCGTGTCTATAATACCTAAATAAGTCAAAAAGACAACTTAAGTAGAAAAAGCAAACAATCCAGTTTTTACGTGGGAAAGTGATCTGAACACACACTTCACAAAATAAGAAAACCAAATGCTCAGTGAAAGTATAAGTAAATGCTCACTCTGTTTAACTCATCTGATAAATTCAGATTAAAAAATACACTAATTGCATCTCAACACAGAGACAGACACACATTAAATATAAATGGCCATTACAGAAAATGATGATAAGTGAAGATAAAAGAATCTTCAAATGTAAATTAGGATAACAACGATTCTGGGAATTGAACCTGGGTCCCCTAGACAAGCAGCCAGTGCTTTTAACTACTGAACCATCACTCCAGTCCTTATAGTCTTAAATAGAGCAATAATTCCCATGTGAAAGAACTAGTAACTACATTTATTTATTTATTTATTTATTTATTTATTTATTTATTTATTTATAATTTTCAAGACAGGGTTTCTCTGTGTAGCCTTGGCTGTCCTGGACTCAGACCAGCTGACCTTGAACTCACAGAGATCTGCCAACCTCTGCCTCCTCAAGCGCTGGGATTATAGGCAAGTATCACCACTCTCGGTCATTTATGTCTTCAACAAGAAAAAAAATGAGAAAAAATAGACTCCTACAAACAAGAAAGATAAGTAGTTCAAAATTGTTCTAGTCACATGGATTACAAAGCAAAGCCTAGGGTAATGAAACTAGAGAATGACAAAATAATTTGCTTACTCTGAACATCTGTTCCTTTCACTTTATTGTATGACCATAGAAGATACTCACCTGCATTTTAAGTGTCTCTTACATTCCAATATAAACATTTCTATAATTCTTTGAAATATAAGTTATGCTCAATTTATATAACTAAATGGCATCATTCTTATTTTAGCAATAGATAAATCAGAGACACATACTTATTTTTCTAGGATGAAAGGCAATGTTAATTTAGAGTTGGGGTTTTTTTTTCTTCATTCAGTGTGTTATAAAAACAAAGAGGATATAAAGTTGGGAGGTGGACCTGGAGATGGAAGAAGACAGGTGGTGATAAATGGGAGTAAAATGGCAGTGGATGGGCCTTTGCCATCTTTCATATGGCAGCTCTATTTCCCTCTCTGTGAATTATGTCTCCCCATTCCTTACCTGCTATTTTCTTGCAAATTACCTGAATAAACTTTTCTTAGTGTTTTAGATTCTGGAAAAAATACTTTTAGTTGTATACATTTCAACATATTATCTTTCTTCTCTATATATTCTTTTGATGCCAAAAATATTTATTGAGGCAGCAGTACTTGGAAAATGGGGATCTTGGGGTAGGTGCATGGCCCCTGGGACCGTGGAGTTGCAGGCCCTTCCCAGGCGCTTGGCACTCAGGACTGTGGTAGCAGGCAATCATTAATGGGAAGTAGGTCAGCTTGTATGCAGGCAGCAGCAAGCCTCCTTCACCTCTTTGGTCACCATCAATAGCAGTGTGCACAGGCCTTGTGTCAGGGTACCTATCAGGAAGGCCCTGATGCTGTTCATCTAGTCCACAGCCTCCTGGTTAAGGAGCTGCTATTGGAAGGTGTTGCTGAGCTATTGGCATACCTAGGGTGAGCTCCACTGGATGCTTCCAGAGTCTGAGGCATACCATACCCTCCTGGACTCCTGTTGTCTGACTTCTCTGTTCCTGAGACCTGCCATTCTCACACAACATATTTTTTATCTCTGTTCCCTGGGACCCACTGCTCTCTTTACTTTGTTATATACATGCTGTCTTTCATTTAATGTACTCAAATCAATTATCCCCCCCCTTTAACTGTATTTTGGCCCTTTGACATTTTAAATGCTTTCTCTCACAAAATTATAAATGCACTTGCCTCCATTTTGTTATAATTTTTTAGTGGATTTATTTGTTTCAGTTTGAAAAATATTTTATTCATATGGATATTTATAATGGTGTGGTGTAAGTACTGTGTTGTACCCATTGGCATTACTGAAAAAAAATTAAAGAAACTCAATGTTACCAAAACAACAGGAATTGAGGAAGAATCCCATGATAGATCATGTTGAATAAGTGGACAGTGGTCATATTAAAGGAGTCTTGGTGATAAAAAAAAAAAAGCACATTTGGAATGGAGGACTAGGAGAAATATCACACAATAATTAAAACTTTAAAATTTTAAAGAGTTATTCACACATAAATTATATTAGATATAACTCGTGAATTATAAAAATCTAAGTATCAGAAGCACTTTCTTGAATTTTTTGGTAAATGGTACAGTTTATTGTGCTAGAGCTAGAGTTAGGAAGTTTGGTGTCAGGCAGTGATAGTGGCACACACCTTTAATCTCAGCATTCAGGAGGCAGAAGAAGGCTGATCTCTGTGAGTTTAAGGACAGCCTAGTTTACTACTGAGTGAGTTCCAGGACAGTGAGGGCTATATTTTGGGCACTGGGGCCGGGGCAGGGAGGAGAAGAAGTGAAGTGTGGTGACTTGTGCCATTTTCACTTGCCTTTCTCATGAGGATTCTCATGTATCCTTGGGATGTCAACATAGCTGAGAGAAATCTACTGACAGTCAGCTTCATTCATTTGACTTAGGGCTTCTAAGTTATTCAAAGACAGGAAAAATTATGACAATAATTACTGTTTAGGAATTCATGAATTTTTTTCTTTTCAGTATCAACAAACACCATAGCAGAGACACATAACTAGTTGTATAATGATATTTTTCCATGAAGGTTTTTTCAAACAAACAGTTGAGAATCATTTAAAAGATAATATTTATAAAAATATTTCTATCTTAAAGAGAACTATTATATTGTTTCAATGTGGCCTCATTTGGAGTTTGAACAATATAAAATATATCTTATGCTGTTATTCATTTTTTTAACTGTAGAACTTTTGATCAGAATAGAGGTTGGAGGGAGATACAGATAAAGCAGGAACTCCATCTGGCTAGAATGCAAAAGTCTTTAATAACATAGGCACTCTGCCACAGACCTGTGTGGTGAGCCCGTGGCTTTCATGCAAAATACTGCACTTTCTTTTTCTTAGTTAATCTCACTTGTACCTTGGCAACTATTGTACAGAATGGTCCATAAACTCATACTTTTTCATTTAATTGCCATGGAAATTTGATAATTTCATCCTAAAGGAGAGTGGAGGAAAACTCAGGAAGAGCTCCGATTACTGCAAACTGGAAAAAATTAATCTTGATTAAAGCACTTCCCCCATGAAAATAGGACCTCCTGAACTTTGTAAGAGCTGATTACTGGAGGCTATTCTTTAGGGGAATGCATAACTGTACTTATTCTAGAATTTTCCAGGAATATTGGAATTGAATAGTGGAGACATCAAAAAGACTTTTAAAGGTGCAATTTAGTGGAATGTTGGCAGCAGTTTACTTCAGTTTCTCTCTATAATGAAGTGCCAAAATATGCAAACCACTTTCCAACCCCATGATGATTGTAAGGAATTTCTGTCAGCTGTCATCACCAATAAAGCTCTCTAGGTGATAAAAAATGAAACTAGAAGGTCACAGGAGATTTATTGTTCACTTTTTAAAAGACATAGTATATATTAATCATTAAGAATCTGGTTGGTTTCTTTACTTCACCTAATGATTTCAAACATAAGCATTGGAAAGAGGCAGCTAAGATTAGATTGCCTACATTTTTAAACTTTTCATGACTATTCATCTTTATTACATAAATCTGTAAGTGTATCTCAAAATGCCTCACCACATTAATTCAGAATTAGAGATGTGTTGCTCTCCATATGACATAAAAATGTTAATCTACTGCAATTCTTTGCTTAGGTATTAATGCTGAAATTACCTCAATTAATTTTATTTGATTAGAAAAGTCTGTAATTTATAAGGCAATGCAAATACAGGAAATAATTTTTAAGGTCTGGAGTCATTCTGGATGATGTTGCTATGGATCAAACCTCTATTTGCATTTCAACTTTTAATTTTAACATCTGGCATGACTGACATGAAAATTTTGAATTTCAATATCAATTACATAATTTTCCACCAAGTTTTCCGCAGAACATTAGAAGTTATTTATCATTTTCATCAAGTTCAATTAATAAATGTAAATATTAACATTCTACTGTATAAATATGTGGTGTATAGAATATGATTATGATAATTCTGGAATATAATGTAGTTTTTATTGACACCAGACATTCAGTAAGTTGAACATATGCCTGAATAAATCTATTCATGGTGGGCAATGAAGAGGTAGAAATGATACACAAACTAGGGTTTCTTTCATATCACCAAATGTTATAGAGATATTTAAAACATTCAGAAAGTTGTTATTTTTAAAGCAACTACTAGGGTGAGTAATACAATTAAAACCTATGGAACAATTGCATGTGAGACCAATCATAATAGAAATGAGAATGTCAGAAAAGTTAAAGTATGATATTCTCTTACTCCACAATATTAGAAAACTTCTGACTTCCCAGGACCACAAAAGCAAAGCTTCCATTCACAGGTTTAGTTGTGGAATGGACTGCAAAAGTAGAAATAAAATTTATATTATTTTATGACATCTCTAAGCAATGATTGTTTGCAAGTTCACACTTTGCAGACGGTCATTGGTGTAACTAAACATTTCCTAAGTAGTAGCTCATTGACTAAGTTAGTGTCTCTCACTGAATGCCATCTTTATTTTGCTATTTCTACTGACTAGAATTAAATAACTTTCCTTCAATTTCTACCCAATTTATTCTAATGTATAGACCCAGGAGATGATTTTTTATCACTTTTCTAAGAGAAAGCATATTTTAATGTTGGAGCGAACTATTGTATTTCCAAATCCATACTTCTCAGGTACATATATCACAGGTCCCTTCAAACTTTCACTATATCATCTTATTTCTAGGCCATTTATGATAGTGATCACCTCTTAAGATGTGTTTTTTGTCATCCCATTTGAAATATGGTATAAAACAATGTTTTTTCAAATATGAACATTATATTGCATATTATTTCTATTTTATTTTTTATTATTTTATGTTTATAAGTATTTTTATACGCATTTATGCAGCACATGTATGCCTGATGCCAGTGGAGATAAGAAGAGGACCTTGAATCTCCTGGGACTGGAGTTACAAATATGAGCCACCATGTTGATGGTGGGTATAGAACCCAGGTCCTCTGCAAGAGTGACAAATACTCTTAACTACTCAGTCAACTCCTCAGTGCCCATTGAATATTTTCTAGTCAATGTGTTTCAGTGTTAAACTAGACTGTCAAGCCATCTTGGTATTCTAATTCTCTATGACCCTGTAGATTTTATAGGCACCATTGTTTCTTCCACTTTCATAATATATAATAATGTCAGCTTAGTGAAGGAAAACTAACTTCAGTGCTTCTGCTTTTATATATGAACAAATGGTGGATAGATATTAAAGAGAATAGCTGCAAAGGAGATAACCTCTGATGTTCTTCTCTTCACACTATATTGGTAGGGTAGAGAGAGTAGAACTTCTGCAAAGGAAGTTAGTTAGCTTTATACCGTTTCTTGAATGCACAAATTTATGCTTCAGAAGATGTGAAAACATAAATTGGTTTCTTTCCCATTTAATTTAGCCACTTGGAATTAGGAATTAGCAAGTTACAAAAAAAAGACTTAATTTGTACAAACAACAAGAACAGAACTAATGAGTACATCAAAACTCAGCTTTGTTAGGGGGAAAAGCCATTGATAACATTAACATTAGGAAAAGTTGACATCAAAGTAGGGAAACATCTGAGAAAAGATGAGGAAGAGTATATGGTAATTGGAACAATTCTCTGCATGGACATAATTCTTTGTGAGTTCAAGTCTGAGACATTCACCTGCTAAGTGAGAACAATATGAAATCCATATGCTTTCCCATGTTTTGCTGTTTTTTTCATCCATCAATCAAAGCTCTCAGTGGGACATGTGGCCTATGCCTTTAAACCCAGCACTCAGGGAGACCAAGACAGGTTGATCCGCTATGAGTTTGAGGCTAGCCTGGTCCAAAAAGCAAGTTCCAAGACAGCCAGGGCTACACAGAGAAACCCTGTCTTGAACCCCACCACCCCCCTCACCCCCCAAAACTCAAACCTCTCATGATCCTGCTTAGTGAAAAAGTCTTTTGACTTTGCCATGGCTCTTGAACAGCAGACCTAGATCCACTTTTAATATCCACAGAAAAAACAAGTGGGAAAAAACAAGATAAATTCAAATGGAATCAAGAATAGAAAATAATATATTTATTGGCTTGGCTAAGTTGCTTTATATTTTAAAAATAGAATTAAAAAATTAAATATTTTAAATTTAAAAATAGTTGACTGTTAGAACAAAAACAAAAAACCTCAGAGATATAATACCTGTAGTAAAAAAAAAAGAAATATTAGTGAGTTATTCAAATTACACACATACTTTGAGAGAAGGATAATAATTGGACATGTCTGCAATCAGCACCCTTTTGTAGTAAAAATTGTTGCCTTTGTTTTTAAACACAGAAATGGAGCTGAGTAAAGTGGCACTGATCTGTACCTTCACTGCCTTGCTCTGGAATTACATAAAGTTCAAAAGCCATGTCTCAAAGATATGACTCCAGGACCACAATGTTTTCTTCATAAGGTCGCTTGTACCAAGTGGAATATACCATGGAAGCTACTGGACATGCAGACACCTATTTGAGAATTTTAGTCAATGATGGAGTTTTGCTTGCAGCAACATCCACAAGCTTCTTGATGAAGTCTTTTTTTTTCTGAAAATAAATCTGTAAACTTAATGAGGACATGGCTTGCAGCGTGGCAAGCATAACATCTGATGCTAACATTCTGACTAGTGAACTAAGGTCCATTGCTCAAAGGTATTCATTACAGTACCAGGAGCCAATTCCATGTGAGCAGTTGATTACAGTGCTGTGTGATATCAAACAGGTGTATACACAGTTTGGAGGAAAATGTCCTTTTGATGTTCCTTTGCTATATATTGGCTGGGATAAGCACTATGGCTCTAAGGTCTATCAGAGTGACCCAAGTGGAAATAAGGGAGGCTGGAAAGCCATATGCATTGGAAACAACAATGCTGCTGCTGTGTTGATGTTGAAACAAGACTACAAAGAAGGAGAAGTCAGCACTTTCTCTGGCTACCAAGGTGCTGAATAAGACAATGGATGTTAGCAAACTGAAAGTTGAAATTGCCACCCTAACAAGAGAAAACAGAAAGACAATGATCAGAGTCCTCAAGCAAGCCAAAGGAAGTAGAACAGTTGATCAGAAAACATGAAGAGAAAGGAGCTAACCTAAATGGGAGAAGAAAGAAAAGGATAAATAGACAAAATCACGGATTTTATAACTCCTTAGAAGAACCAAGCTGTACCGGAAAGGTTTTCTTGTTTTTTTCTACTTTAGCTTGCCCTTCGGGGAAACAGAGCATTACATACTGAACTGGGTCCTTGTCATGTCTGTCCAGGTGGATGCTTTATTGTAATGATGGACATCTTTATAAACATCTTAATCTCACCACATAATTTTTTGGAATAAAACTTGGAAATATTTTAAAAAACACACAAATATTGTGGCAATGTTTTTGCTTTAATCCCAGGTGGGAGATATGAGGCTGCTTCACATTGTCCACATCAGTTGACTGATTTTCCTCGTGCTCTAGCTAGCTAGCATGGCTGTGATTTTTCCAGCTGAGGATGCTTTACGTTTGAAGTTCTGTGGACTCTTCAGAGAGTATACAAAACCACAAAAGCTTCAAGATGAGCAGTGGCTGCTGCTTTCCTCCATTAATGCTGCTGCTGCTGCTGCTGCTGCTGTTGTTTGTTGCTGGTTGCTCCTGCTGCTGTTGCTGGTTGGAGATATCTTGACTACAAAGATCAAACTTGCCCCAAGGAACTTGCCCCTAATCAGCAGAAAGTAGTGTAATGATATAAATGTCCCCTTCCTCTTCTAACTTTCTTTGTCTCCAACCTAGTAGTTGGGGCTTGAAAGGGAAAGGAGTGGTGTAGGAAGGTAGGAAAAGGAACTCAATAAAGTAGCCAAAAAATCTGGCTACACCCTTTAAACTATAAGATCACTCTTTTTGATATATATGTTCCAAAATGACCAAAACTAGACCAAAGAAGAAAAAAAATACTTAAACGATATCAATCTTCCCTGTTTCCTTCATCTCTTTTCATATAGTATATCAACTCAAAATACATGATGTGGGAATACGAATATAATTAATGGTCAAACACTGTCTTAACTGAATTCAGTATTATGGAATAGATTCAGACAACATGTAATCCTGCTACTCTTAATCATAAGAGAGAGTCATTCTATACATATTTATAAGGTATAAGCACAACTAATGACATATCATTAGTTGCATATAATTCCAGTCAAATCTTGAACCTATTGTAAAAGACTGATGTAGAACAGTTATTACATTAAAGAGCAAGTCAACTACATTTATTTCTCAAAATAGAAATGCTGGTTAGTCACATATGCTTTTGTCACAATTTTTAAAATAATTAACCAAGCACTAAAATACATTTTTCAGAACTTATTGTAGGGGCGTTGGTAGTCACTTGACTTGGTGGTTATTTTATTCTAAAAAAGTACATATTTGTTATGTTGATCAATATATCTCATCTCAGGTGTTACTTAGCAGAAAATGGTTGTTTGCATTATAGTACAGTATGTTTGAACTGATGTTTAAGAGCTGTAGTTTGTTCAACTTTTCAAGTAAACATTATTTCATTCACAGTTCCTCAATAACTGGCAATGTCTTAGAAAAATTTCATTTACTTTAAAGGCACAGTTTTATTTCGCCACTATGTTACTATATGTATTACATGGGTTTTCCAAATCAAAGATGCATGCTATTGATTTTTTATTAAAGATAAATATCAATCACAAATCTTAGTCACTCAAGATTTCACAAAATCTTGCATTAAACTCAATAATATCCATCAATGAATGAACTAGTGTTGCTTGTATATTATAGAATCTTCAAGAGAGCAAAAGACATGAAACCAAAGAAAAGTTATAACATTAAAAAAATATAAATTAAAGAGTTCTGAAGTGAAATAATAACAATACTGAGGAGTAAATGGTATGTGGTATTCAAGAACAAGACTTTTATCTTTAGCAAAATATTTGGAATCTATAAAATCAAAGCAATTGGACTCAAGTGATATTATCTAGTATAATTACTATTTGGCATGCTCTGATACAGAAACATAGATAAGTTAAATATTTTATAAGATGATTCTTTTTTAATTTCAATAATTTTTTCTTTCATTTTTAGCTGCCTTTTCCTCCCACCAAATCTTACCATATACATACCACTCCTTTTTCTTTTTACAGATTCTAGCCTGTTTTATTAAATGTTTATACATACCTATATATTGTATATGATGCGCACTTATCATATATAATATATTCTTAAGTACATAAATACAACCTGCTATGTCTGTGTAATGTTGGTGGTGAGTATGATTTCAGAACTAACCATTTGGGTATTGAATAAACAGTTGGTGTGTTCTTCCATGAGGAAGATTCTCTCACTCTCAGCATTCTTTAATTGCCTATAGTTCTTGGACTCAGGTTGAGTCCTCCTGAACTCTCCATCCATATTAACTTGACCATCATTGTTGTCCTTGTTCAGGTAGTGTTTAGGCAGTCTTGTTGATGAGACTTTACGGGTGTAACTTCTGACATTTCTAGGAGACACAATTTTACAGGAAATTCCTCGTTTCTCTGTCTCTTCATCTTCCCATACTCTCTTCCACAATGATTCTTGACCCTTAGATGCATGTGTTTTGTAGATTTATCCATTTAGGCCAGTCTCCATAATGCTACATTGTGAATAGTTGTAGTTCTCTGTAATGGCTTTCATCTGTTGCAAATAGAAATTTCTTTGATGAAAGGTGAGGACTACACTTATCTCTCAGCATAAGGTTATATAATTAAAATGTACTTAGGGATGATGCTGGCTTTGTAAAGTGGTGGCTGTAGGTTTTTCTCCTAGATTCATGACTTCATTAGCCCTTGGTATTTGGCTAGGTTTCCAGTAGCAGTCATGATTTCCCTTTTGTCAAGTGGTCCTTAAGTCTAACTAGAGAGCTGTTAACCACCACTAAGGCATGCATGCCACATTGTCGTGGCTCATAGATGTGAATGTTGGGTAACACTATTGGTTGTTTTGCTCCTTTGAAAGCTTGCATGGTGTCTTCTAATATCATGAAAGCTATTCATCAGGGAGGAGGTTCTCGTCCTTCAGGGTAGACACAGTTATATCCCAGCACTCAGGAGGCTGAGGCAGGAGGATTTCTGTGAATTTTAAACCAGGTCAAGCAGCACTGATACCCAACTTCATGCCATGATTCTTCATTTATGGTTTAAATAATATTATTTTATAAAAAGGAAAGGAAGAACATGAGCAAAGTAGGCTTACCTCAATAATTATCAAATTTAATATATACTTTAATATAGTGGAACAATTAACCTTTGGTTTCTTCTAGACACTCAAAAATCATATCCTCAGGTCCAACAGAAATAATACTTGTACATATTTCTACATGTTCTTGACTTTCCTATATCTTCACAGCAACCTGTATTGAATGTTTAATACCCTTGACTTTAGTGAAATATATGAATTGAAGAATTGAGTAATTTAATTAGCTTCTTCCAGTCTCACAATTTAAAAAACCTGGAACCCAAATCTGTTAATTTCTACCCCTCTGTGCTTTTCATTATTTCATTGCTTAGCCTCAAATGCTAATGATATTAATGGTAATTAAATCATCCAGAATATCATATACTTATCCTGCCTCACAATAATCACAATATTTCAGTAATGTAATAGAAGCCAAGTTTCTTATTTATTCTGCCTATTAAGCATAGATCATCAAAGAGTTCTGATTATTCAGTTATTCAATGGCCATTCTGACAGATGATAGATCATTTTTATAGTTGTATTATCTAGAACACAAGGACTCTTGATAAACAGAGTAGAGAAGTAAAAAATAATATTAAAAATACTGTCTTCACCTTTTTATTATTTGGTCCAGAAGTGAGTGATGCAGATTGTTTTCATTTAAAGCTTATAGTCCAGAATATATAGCACAACTTCAACTAACTCTAAAAGGTGTGGGAAATATTGAAGAACATTATAGTAAGCAGTAACATTTCTTTGCTATGTTAGGTAATACTCATTGAATACTTGACATGTACTAAAAACCATGTTATGCCATTAATGCTCATCCTTGCTATGTACCCTAGATATGACCATTTTTTACTGATTATAAAGTTGAGTTTGAAACTGACACTTTAAACAAGGTTACATTGATATTGACAATGCCTATTTTAAAACTCATATTTTTGTGTTCCTAGAACCAACACCACACTAATTTGTTTAAGTCCACATATACTTCATCTTTTATCTTAGTCAATTTTTGACCCTTTATATCAATATGAGCTATAATTTTCACCTACTCCTTAATATACTTGATGTCTATTTTAACTTTTACCTTCACTTTAGATGAATGACATATTTCGAATGAGATGAAGCAGAGGAATCAACGCTGAAAATTTTTCTTTTCTGTATCTTTCCTTCTTTTCCACAGTAGTACTCACTCATTTAGGAAGCTAGCAAAGGTGTTTATCTATTTGAGTGTATATCATCTTGTTCCATTATGTATCATGTTTGTCCTTATTAGCTATACCCTGTATACAGAAGGATGCCTACTATATCATCACATCTCATAGAAAACACAATGATATTCTTAAAGATTCAGAATATTCTTGTTGCACGATGATGCCTCCTGCCTTAGTTTGCTTTCCATTGTTGTGGTAACACCATGCCTAAAAGAATGTTGGGGAAGGAACATTTTATTTCACCTTACAGATTACAATCTACCATGATGGGAAATCAAGGCAGGAACCTGAGGGCAGCATATGAAGCAGAAGCCATGGAAGAACACTGGTTACTAGCTTGCTTCTCTTGTCTTGTTCAGCCTACTTTCTTTAGTATCCAGAACCACTTGCCTAGATGTAGTACAGCGCACAATGGGCTCTATCTTCACAAATAAATGATTTATCAAAAAATTCTTTACATACTTCCCGACAGGCCTATATTATGGAGGCATTATTTTTCAATTGATGTTCCCTCTTCTCATTCGACTCTAGTTTGTAACAACAACAACAACAACAAAAATAGAACAGCTCCTTTTTTAAGAATTTACAATGAACTTTACTAAGTCAAACTGCACAAGCAATGTGTGGAGATAAAATTATAAAAGGCATTGCAAGTGCTCAGCTCATTTGCCATCTGTCTTTTGCCATATTGAAAACAGTGTCCATTTTCTCTAGGGGATGCATCACAGGTGCCATTTTTGAAGCCATGATCAGCTTCCACCAGAAAAATAGACTTGTCTATGCTTTGATCTTGGACTTCCAAGTCTCCCACTGTGAGAATAAAATGTATTTTTTTCACAAAAGACTCATCTCTGATAACTGATCAAAGTAGCACAAGTGGACTACAACAACTAGTGTCTTATAATATTAATCATTTAATATGAGGACCAAAACTTATTCCTTTGTTCAAGCAGTGAGGGGATGTAATTTAATGAATAATAATTTATTTATAATCACTCAAATAATTAAAACAAAACTTAAATTTCCAGTCTAGATTAATTTAAAATAACCATTTAAAAATCTTTATTCTGTAAAGTTATTTTTAAACTCCCAAAATACTATTAATAGTTTCATTAGATAGGCAAAATACTTCCATTATATATTCATAACTCATAGCCTAGACAATTGAATGGGAAATAACTCAAAGTCTAGAAGAATTATATTACTAAACAATAGCTAAGAATGTTCTCTAAGCATGTGCAGACTGTCAAGACTATTAAGTAATAAAACATGTGTTAACTAGTTCATTAGAGCATATTTACATACAATAGTTTATTTGATAAGCATCAATTACTGTTACAATTTTTAAAAGGAAAGTTGCATTGGACTTCAAAACACGATAGTATTTTACTCTACAATCTTTTACCAGGTGATCTGCATGGCCATTTTTAACTTGCAAAGAACAAAACAATCATTCCATGCAATGCCCATGAATAATCTACAAAAAGTATTAAACACTTTAAACATTTTCCTTTTACTCTTACCACAGAACATTAGATTTTCCCTCAGTTTTGTACATTTAGACAAGTAGGGAAGAATTATCTTAATTTTAACTTTTATGTTCTGAATTGAGACAAAAAATCTTTCCTGTGAACAGTGCAGTTTTTCATGACTTATATAAGTTACTATTTGATAAAAGCTATATAGACAAATATAATTTCTCTACAAACCTAATATTTTCTATATCTAAGTGTTCATATACTGACATTTGCCTTAATTCGTATCTTTCCTTGTTGTTCACTTAAAGAAAGCAAAAAAGAGAGCTGGAAAGATAGCTCAGTCATTAAAAGCTAGGCTCACAACCAAAATATAAGAAAGCAAAAAAGTCTAGGAGCCAAGGTTACTTCTGCTAAATTCTACATGAACAAAAGAACATTTGAAGAGGCACTATTATTCTTTGGTGTCTTCTGTGTACCAAACATGAGACTAGGTATTTTACACATATATTATTCCTTTGTGCTTAATCTAACACTGGAAAATAGGTGTTCATCCATCACAAATTTTAAAAAAATTGAGGGTGGAGTGTCAGGAAATTGTCCAAGGTCACATACCTGGTTAATAGCAGAGATAGGATTCATTCATGAGTTTCTCCAAGTCTAAAGTGCCTTTCTTTATTTTGCACTGTCTTGCAGAGATCACAGTCACCTGTCAGGGCAATGTTCAATTTATCTTGGTATGAATGCATGTTTTCCAGATGCTGAGAGCTATAGAATAGCATTGTTCTTGCTTTTCCTTTTAACTTACTTTTTCTAACAAAATACGCTGTTCTGTTTTAATGTCTGCTCTGCTGACCTTGTGTCTCTTTGCTGAATACCTGTTCTTTTTTTTTTTTTAATTTACTCTTTCTGTAAGGCTGAAATGGTTTTGATTGGATTTATCATACTCCAGAAATTTGGGACCTTTTGAGTGTTTACAAGGATAGCCTTTTCCCCTGGATTTGATTATCTCACTGACAGCAGCCGATATCCTCATGCATAGGAATGTATTTACTTATAGGCACATAAGTAATTCATTTATAAAATTGAATTATCTGACTAGGGAGATTGTGTGTTTTGATTGTGTAGCAGTCCTTCTGAAACTGACTTACAATTGATAAAAGCCAGATGGAAAGCGGAAACAGTCCATTTCATGACTCTTTAAATGTTTAAGTTTGTTAACCCTTGCACTTCACATTTTTGAAGTTCAGTGGCAGGGTGGAAACAATTTGTTGGTGAGTTATAATATGCAAAATATGAAACAAGTACTTACAACCTTCTATTCCAGCATAAAGCTTTTGGCTTTAGAAGAGTTTGAGGGATAACATAGAAATAGCTCATCTTTAAATTCTTTTTTCATTCTTATATGTTTTTCACCTAACATGCTTTTAACATGTATGTTATATGTGTTAATACTTCATAGGTAAATTTGATTTTAGAATATTAACATACTCACATATTTTATATGTTAATTGACTCAAGTACAGCACATAAGTGTATTTCTTTTTAATGTTTGTTATTATTTGAAATTAAATTTTAATTGTGTCATTTTTCTTCACATTCTCTCCATTCTCATTAAAATTCATAGACTCTGGCTTCTTTTTCTTTAGTTGTTGTTAAACACACCCACGCACACACGCGCGCACGTAAATAAAATCTACTAATTCAGTATAAGGTTGCTTTGGGTATATGATCTCCCAACCCTAGACAAAAAATTATAGGCAACTAAGGAATACTGAGTGCAGGATAAAAACAGTCCTCCCCAGGGAAGTGAACACAAAATGATTACCCAATTAATATCTTTTTACATGCCATTTGTGTATGTGTTTGTATGATGCTTATGTGTGAATATGTTCATATGTTTATGAATATATAGTTGTGTGTGTGGAAGCATGTGCATATTGAATCACATACGTGGATGTCAAAGGACAACCTTGTGTGCCAGTTCCTCACTGTCTACCTTATTTGAGTCAGGGTCCATTTGGTGTTTGATGTTATGTGTGCCAGACTAGCTGGCCCATTTGCTTTTCAAGATTTTTGCGGTGTCCATGTCCCATATTTTTATAGGAATGTGATGAGAGGCACATATCAATATGCCCAGCTTTGTATAGGTTTGGGAGAATTTAACTCAGGTTCTCATGCTTGTACAATAAGCACTTCACCTATTGAGCTATATCCCTAGCTTGATATTTATGCTTTAAAATAATAACATAGATGCTATATAATGTCATAAAGAGTCTTAGAGATTATAATAATCTATTCAGCCAAGTATGTGCTATTTTTATAAATATTCCTCAAGCTCATAAAAGTTCAGATTAAAGTTTATATAACTTTTCCGTGGTCATTTGAATTCAACACACATGTCTTCAGGCTTTATAATTTATCACTATGACATATTGCTTCTTTGTTTATTAAAAAAAAACTACTCAATCATGATGCTATTGTAAGCACCATACAAAGAATGTATTCATTTCCTCTTTAATTTTAAGCACATCACTGTCATTCTCTCACTTTCTCCAGTACAAAATTATCATGAAAGATAGACTTTTCATGAATCACCACTTAAAATCACTTACCAAGATTTATAAAACCAATAGTATTGTATCTTCTCTTTTACTTGTTTTCATCCTTTTCATCTATTCACTCCTAGAATACTACTGTTTGTGGATCCATTCATCTTCGGGCTGAAACTATACTACATGCTACCTCTAAATACATCTTAGGGTATGACTGAGATATAATTCACAAACTTTCTTATTACTTTCATAATGAAGCCCTAACTACATGGTATACCATTCAAGGTACTCAATAATCTAGCTTCTAGGACCTTTCCCACTTTATTTCTCAGCTCTCACTTACATGTTCAATGTTCCACTCTAAAGGAGGTGTTCAAAATTCAAGAAGTATGAGTGCTACTCTTCTTTGGTTTCCATGCACTTTTCAGTGGTATTCCTCTGTGTCGCAGTTGCCTTCCTTACAATTTCTGCCTACTGATATTCTAGTCAGACCTTCAAAAGATATGTCAAATTGTACTTCGTCTGTAACTTTGTTTTCAACTCTTTATATACAACTTGACTTTCTCCTCCTGATCATACATTATATTGGTTTCTTTTTTCCTTAGATACTACTTACCCTCTATTTTAATGCATATACATCTATACAGAATTAGCCAAGTCCTCAAACTTCCTAGGTATTTTCTATTTTTTGAAATAACCGAAAATGGCCTTTAACACCTATAAGGTTCTGTATCGAATGAGCTATAGGTGATATCATAAACAATTATAACACAAAGTTCAGTAGATTTGAACTATAAATATCTGTAAATACAAATCTTCAGAGAAGTGAATTGTGTTCTAGAATAGTATGAATTATATGACAATCCTTTTAGGCTTATGGAACTTATGAGAGGTCCTGATATGTTTTATTCCTAAAATAAGAAACTTAGAGTTACTATATAATTCTGTCAACAACCTTTATTCTGGTGTGTTATGATAACTGTAAAATTAGAGGTAAAGTAGACTCAAATTCAGTGAAGCTTATACTGGAATGAAGGAGTCTTCTCTTATTCTTGTATAGCACATATACTTTAAGTCTAAAATTCACAATAATTAACAATAGTTAACAATAATTTAAAAATTGAAAAAACAACAATATGACAACATTTATATTTGAGATTTAGACTGACTGTACTTTGGGAATTTCATAAGAGTGTTGTGCTTACATCCTTTCCACCTACCTTCTCCCTTGGCTTTCGACTCTTTTTCAAACAATGCCCTCTTATTCTTTAGCTATTATCACACACACACACACACACACACACACACACACACACACACACACTTTTTCTATTGAGTGCATTTAGTGTTGTTTGTATGTATATATTTTTAAGGCTGAACACTTGGATAATTTATCAGGGGACTTGTCCCAAAGAAAGCTTACTCTTCATCCCACAGCAGATATTAATTTTTAAACCTGTAACAAATTAATTGTACTTAAACTAGATTGTATATATTAATGTCTAACAAAAGGTGACATACCAATACAAATTAGTTCCCAGAAAATTATTCAAAATATAACAATAACAGCTATTTTTACTATGTGCTTAGTTTTTTTTTGTCTATTACTATCTCATCTAATTTTCAATAAACTGATAAGATCTCATTATTGCTAAATTTCTCATTTACATAAAAGAAAACTGAAGTACAGAGAGTACCATCTAACTATATGTACTATCAGCATCCCAGAACAAATATGACTTTTACAGGGAGGTCTCCCATAATCATTCATTTTTGATTAAGTGTTTACAGTATTAGGCTTACAGTACCAGGTATTAATTTCCTCCTTGAAATGGAGCAGGCTTCAAATTAAATCTGGGAGTGCTTAGTTGCTCCTTGACAGTTATACCTCTATTGCAGCATCTTGACTACCAGGATGGTAGGTTTGGTAGTGTTTATAGAGTGCACACCTGGGTAAGAGTGTTGGTGTGTTTTCTTCCTCAGGACCCTGACACTTTCTGGCATATAAGAGCTAGCTTTCAGAAAGGTCTCCAATTCAGTTCCAGCTTGATTTCTTTATATTTTGCAATCAAGGTAAGTCTTATCTTCTGAAATAAGTTCTTATTAAGCAGTTTTACTGTGTAACCAAGAGGAATGGGAAGCACTTATATTCTTGGTGGCGCCAACTGAGGCATCCCTGTCCAACAAATCGTAAGGAGGTTTCTCACACTAATCATAGGGATATGTTCATGAGAAGTTTGTTTTATTTGTAGTAAAAACGTTTGCCCTCTAATGAAAATGTGTCTGTTTCCTGGGAAAAATTAAGCAATGTTGTACAGGATGGGTGTCTGTTAGTGAAAGGAAAGAGGACAAGAAAAATGATGATGAAAAGGAAAGAGGACAAGAAATTTGATGATGAAAAGGGTCAGAGGAAGGATAAGCAGGCTACCAAGAAGAGACTTGATACCCTAAGAGCATATAAAGGGAGAGGAAGTCCCCCTCAGTCACAGTCATAGGGGAGGGGAGTAAGGGGAAAATGGGAGGGAGGGAGGAATGGGAGGATGCAAGAGATGGGATAACCATTGAGATGTAATATGAATAAATTAATAAAATGTATTTTAAAAAGTGATTATGCAGAAGATGAAAGAGTCATCCTCCAAGTAAAAAACAAGGCATTATTTGTCCTTCTTTTATGGGAATAACTCATACTAATTGCTAAGAAACGTTCACTGAGGGAAAGACTATAAGTCAGTGTGATTTTTCCTACCCTGGTTTGTTAACCTAAAGTAAAATTTAAGATCACAGTGCTATTAACGTGGATTTCACTGGCAAAATGACTTCAATTTGGTGCTAATAATAGTTTAGAACAAATCAAGGTGGAGAATCTGTCTTTATTGTCAGATTAATAATTATTTATATATGTCCTGAATCTCTTCATGCATATTTCAGAATATATATGAAAGTAGAAGAGACTAGAATTCTTCTTTGTGGACATTCTTCTGAGGGTCACTAAAACAATGAGTAAAACAGATAATTAAGTTATTGAAAAGTGCTCACATGTTTAATAATGTTGGAGAAAACAGACATTGATTTCTGGCACATTTTTGCAAATGACCTAAATCAGAACTTCCTAAAATAAATGATTTAATTTATTTTTACTTGAAACTTGATGCCAGCTGTCAAAAATTTAATTAAATAGTTTGATATCTTTTGTGAGTGCTTTATAATTTACAAAGTGCTTTCATGTATATTGACTTATTTAATTTAAATTAAAATGCTATATATTGCTGAAGCAGCAAAAATGTATAGTCTAAATTTTCAGTCACTGATATCCTTAATGCCAACCATTTAAGCAAGGGTTGACTTGCTAGGTATTATGTCCAAAATAAAAACATTAATATGATATTTTAAAATTATAAACAAACTTTATAGTTTGGACAGTATAGTAGGTATTAAACTAGGAGAGCTATTTCCTTGTCCTCTGTGTGACTATGGAGATAAGTGTTAAGTAAAGTTTAATGAACCAAGTTAAAAGCAGTGCTGAGCTAGGATTCATATCACCTGATCCTGATGGAGCTTCCACAAAGGCACACCAGGCTGCTACAGTTATAGAACGTTATCAGTCATTTTGTAAACAGAATTCTATGGCTTATTAGGTATATACTATGATTTCAGTCCTAAGTCTAAAATTCCTTCTAATAATTTGTTAATAAAGCAATGTAAATATAATGTAAAATATTTTAAGTGCATACATTTACTGTACTTCCTCACCAGGCTACTCAAACTATTATAACTTTGATAAAAAAAAACTTTAAAGTGTATGAAAATCATCTCTAAAATCAGTAAGAATGAAATAAAAGCTACATTTTTATTTCAATTGTAAGTGTAAAATTCTACTAAAGTAGGAGAATATTAACATAGAGTAGCACACAAAATGAGGTAACTTAAAAGCTTGCTGACTTAATTTACATTATTAAAATTTCAATACACTAACTAATATCAAGTAGCAGTTTAGACAGAAAGGAAATGATCTATCTATAGTGAGAACTGAAATGGATGCTGTTGGATGATATACATTTGTATCTTCTCTCCTTAATGAGATCAACTACCAGCTAGTCAGATTTTAAATAAATTAAGAAATATCCTAAAGGGCATGGGTACCAGAAAGAGAATTGTTAATCTAGGGAGAAATGAGTGGCCTTATTCAGAAGAACATAAATAAGCATCGAGATAAAATAAACAGTATCCTAAATTCACACTGTGGTGACTATTAAAAAAGGCCCTTACTTAACTAGTGCCATGGGTTCTGGTTTGCGTTTTGTAGTAGTTTATTGGGTAATCAGAATAAAAGACAATAAGAAATATGTTGACCAGTGGTAGAGATTCTGACACTAGAGTAAAAGACGATAAAAATTAAAAGTGTATGTCAGTAAATACTTACAGCAAAGGAGGAAAAAGAAGATTACAGAAGAGTATGTCTTCATGTGTGTCTAACTTGAGATTCTGTTGACCTTATAGAGATTAGAGGTATGAGAGACCAAATCTTGAAAATCAAGTATTCCATAACAGATAAGACTCTAAAAGAAAAAAAAAAGATTTGTTTTCTGTCTCTTGTCAATCCTCATTCCCAATGCATGCAAAACATGATAAGACTCATTTGAATAATACAGGTTATAAGAGCAAGTGCTTAGAATCACTTTTACAGAGTGTCTTTTATTTGTCCATAGTATTAGTAAAGTGTCAAGATTGTGTGAACTCACTGAGAAACTAGCTTTAGAGATGGTATTTGGCCTTACCATCTTAGATCTAAGCATGTTTGTCTCAAAGTATCGTCCAGAATCCCCTTTCTTGATTCATACTGGTCCCCTGACTCTGTGAGAAGGAAAATTAAGAACAATGAAATAGCCTGAGTCAAGGCAGTGTGCCTTAAGAACAGCTAAGGGGTAAACTATTTGCAATAGAATTTACTACTGTTTATCCCATGATATAAAGCTGCCTACAGTCAAAGTAGTTAATGGGATGCTCATGCATTGAGAGGACAGAAAGAACTCACTGCTTAAAAAATAAAAATAAAAATAAATAAATCTTGGAGTGCAAACTTGAACAACCACTTTGGAAATCATTCTGGTGCTTTCTCAGAAAATTGGGAATAGTGCTACCTCAAGACCCAGCTATTCCACTCCTGGGCATATATCCAAGGAAAGATGCTCCCTCATACAACAAGGACATTTGTTCAACCATGTTCTTAGCAGCTGTATTCCTAATAGCCTAAATCTGGAAACAACCTAGATGTCCCTCAGTTGAAAAATGGATAAAGAAACTGTGGTACATTTACACAATGGAATACTACTCAGCTATTAAAAACAAGGAAATATTGAAATTTGCAGGCAAACTGAGGGCTCTGGACAAATATTGGGACTTGCAGCTAGACTCTGGGAGAAGAGCTGTGAGCTGTATGGAAGAGTTAGGGGATGAAAGGGGGGTGGTTGTCAGGATCTCCATAAGGAGACTAGCTAGGCTGGTGGATCTGGACTCAGGGGGGCCTCCACAAAGTGATGTGCCAACCAAGGACATGGAAAGCAGAGGACCTAGGCCTCCGGATCAGATGTAGCCAATGGACAGTTCATTATCTACAAGAAGAGTAGAGGGGGGATGAGGGGACTGCCTCTGACAAGAATCCTAGTTCCCTTGATTTGATCAATGCCCCTTAGCAGAGATGCCCTGAGGGAACACAGAGGAAGGAGATGCAGGCCATCTACATGAGACCTGATGGGCTGTGGTCAGAAGGTGAGGGAGGAGGACCCCACTGGTCAGAGGTCTAGGGGAGAGGAATAGAAAGGAAAAGGGATAGAGGTTGAAAACAGGAAGATAAGAGTGAGGGGATTACGATTTTGATGTAATGATAATGATGATGATCATGATCATGATGATGATGATGATGATGATGATAAAACTAACTATTCAGATACTAACTCCAGCATCACAGTTTTAAAAGTGTTTCCTTAGTTGATTTCTTCTAATAATATAAATATTAATTCTGTAGTACTTTGCTATTTTTCTGCTGGTTCTCTTACACTCACCCAAAACCAAAAACACAAATATGGTAGATGATAATCTGTACTATAAAAAATATAGAACATTTTGACTGTCTTGCATTTATAAGTACTAGTATTTTATTATATTATGCCATGTGTGTAGTCTAGATTCAACTTTTTTCTAATTAGATGGTAAAATTATTTTTTAATATTACTATGTCTCAAGTATTAGGAATGGAAATGTAATGAGATGAAACCACACAGGCACACACACTAAAATGCTGCCCACAATCATGGCTTAAATTCAGTATCGCAGTACCTATTTAGGACCTGTAGCTAGCAGAGTCAGACCCGCTACAGTTATAACATAAATTCCTAGTGTTCTCTTTCTTTCTCTAGTAGCTATGTGATTCTAGTTGTTCAAACAGCTATCAAAGTTCCTGAAAACAGATCCTTGTTCATAACTCTCAGGTCAAACCTTGGAAGCAAAAAACCAAACCAAACCAAACCAAAGTATAACACAAAAAAGTCCAAAAAAGAAAAAAAGAAAGAGAAAGAAAACATCCAAGGAGAAGCCCAATATATATATGCTCTTGTGAGTCTAAAGAGGGATTTGATGGGCATCGATCTGGGTACTTTAAATTTACCTCTGATTTGGCTTTTCCTGGTTCTTTAACTAGGGTTTATAATGATAATACTATTTACCTGAACTCTTCTCCATGCCTTTCCTTTCTACACCTGACAGTTGCATAAATGGATCTATCAATAGACACATTATGGAGTACTCTAAATGCCACATCTGATGACTTTGCCCTGAAGAAAGAAGCAAGTCTCTGTTGTGTTCATAATTTCCTAAGTGACAGGTTTCCCTCTTTAAAGAGGGAAATGAAGAGAAGAACTTGAGACTGGACAGGCAACCTAGGGCAGGTTCCGGAAGTGCCCTGGCTGCTCTGGCAAAGGAGACCACAATGAATACAAGCCATTCAGAATCTAAGAAAGGATGAGAAGCATTTCAAACTTGTAACATAGACATTTAGTAGCACCAGTTTTAAATTTTGTTAATAAAATTTAAAACAACATATACTAAGTACTATGCAAATGATTTTAAGAGAGCAACTATTTTTGAGGGCACGTATTAGCTAAACTGTTAAAGTGTGAAATAAATGTAGATTCACAAGGTGGTCTTGGAACAAGTACGCAGAGAGAAACCTGTGTTTTGGTTGGCTTGGACTGCTATAGGAAAGTGTGACAGAAAATTATACATTCAAGATTAACATGCCAGAAGATCCTATATGTCCTTACTTAGTGTCAATGTGGAACTGTAGTAAAATAGAAACCTAGAAAATTGACAATAATACAACCTATTAGCCTTATTTTATTAGTTTTATATTTTCTCCTTTACATGTGCATATGCATTTGTACACTTTTATGTACTTTTATAAATATATCAACATAAGTTGAAACATGTTGTAGCTACCACAAGTTAATAGATTAATTTTGCCATTTATATAAGATAGAGCTGTATTGTTCATTTATACAAAGTTTCTTAATACTTCACAATTGTTAATATTTTCTTCAAGCTTTATTTTAAAAATATCAAATATTCTTAATCATTCAGTGTGTGAATTTTAGACATTAGCTTTTCTTTGTGTTTCCAGAATTTCATACATGAATATATTACTTGATCAAATACACCCCCACTCAACCCCTACAACTCCTCCTATATCCTTTTATCATTTTTCTTGCCAACATCATGCACTCTTAAAAAAAAAAAACTCTTGATTCTAGTTACTGTTGCCACTAAGTATATAAGACATTGTTTAATATTTATGTAAGTTATCATGTGAATTAATGGTTTGTTCATTTCTTGCTGTGCTTTGTGACAAATGTTTGTGGTTTGATTTCTGTTGCTACTTATAGTTCTGGGACAGTTTGCTTATTCACTCACTGAAGTACAGTTCAGTAGATTCAGTTTAGTGTTGCCTTAAACAAAGCTACTATGCATATTTTCATAAGGATTGTGTGTGTATGTGACTGTGTGTGTAGTATGCACATAAATTTCCACTTTCTTAAGTTATTTAAAGGTTTGTTCTCTAATCATAAAATTTCATTTTATTGCTGGAGGGTAATTCTGTGAATATAGAACTTATATTTAACAGGTCTTTTATTTCACTTCTTTCATGATTTCATGTAGAAAAATTGCTTTTGTGTTATTCCTTGTTGCTTACTTTCAGCATACTTTTTTCACCATTCTGAAGTTAGTTCTGGCATTCTCACATAGCTCTCTGGTTTTTATCTCATTGTGGCTATATTCAAATACTTTGAGTGTTTATGAACCAAATTCCAGGAATTTTCAGCTTAGTTCTTTAGATACCACTTCTGTCCCACAGTCTTTATTGTCTGAGATCACACAGACATGAAGAATACCATTTTTATTATATTCTCCATAATCACACCAGCACTACATTTTTGCACTTTTCTTTGACCAACTTATGAATTGTATTCAGATTATATTGGTTTCTCCTTACATACACTGATTTTTAGCCAATCATTTTATTTGACTACTAGCCATATATAATGAATTTTCACATCTTTAAATCCCTTTTTTTCATTTGTGTATGTCCCTTTAGTTGTTCAAATTGTTTTTTTTCTTTACTGAAAACTATTTTTCATTTATTTTAAATGTGTTTGAGTTCTTGTACAATACTATTATAATACATAGGGAGATCCAAGCTGGCAGAGCCTAACACACACCTTGTTTGATCAGCAGGACAGCAGTGACTATTCAGCAACCTAAGAACTGATCTGAGAACCACAAGACACCAGTACTGATGAACTCCAGGTGACAGGGGTCCAAATTGTGTGGAGCAAGGTTGGGTCTGGCCTCTGGCCACCCAGCATTACCACAAAGTTGCAGGTCCCCAAAGAAACAGTCGCACAGCTTCTGAGGGCCAAGTCAGGGTAAGCAAGTCTTCAATAGTTCCTGCCTTGCAAATATGTCTGTCAGATATACTGGACCAAAAGGCTAAAGATAAAATAGATAATATTTTCTTCAAGGTTGCCAAATACCTTTTATAATGAAACATTATGTATATAAGTCTTACTTATTAGTTTTTATAATTTTTCATAATTGTACTTACTGTATATATTTTTAAATGGCCCCTTTAATTTGACGGAAAGGGGGAATTGTTAGGGGATAGTCTAATGTATTTTGATGCTAATTTCTGCTTGCTGTCTCTGTGAACAACCTTTTAATTAATAAAAAGCCATCCCACCTATTCAGGGCAGAGGAGCTAGAGGTGTGGCTAAGGGTCCCAAAAAGGAGAGAGATGAATTCTGGGAAAAAGAAGAAAGACCACCATGAGGAGGAAGGAAAAAGAACCAAGAAAGAAGGAGGCTGTCATGGGTTAGATGGAAGAGAAGCACATGGCTGGTGTGGATAGAGAATTCGGCCCAGATAACGAACATTAGTAAGTATTTGGGATTATGGATGGGAGGTAGCTTGATAGAAATTATTAGGAGCAGATGGCGTGGGATTGAGACAGGGATCCCATGCCTGCCCCACTATGGAAAGTAGTTTAGAGGATTACTATCTGCCTTGCCCCTGGTTAACTAAGGCTATTTTAAAATATAACAAGTGTCTGTGTCTTGATTGATTGCTGGCTGGGCCTATGATAATACAGATAATACAGATAATTTAAAAACAATTCCTACTCTCTATGGTCATGCCTCTTAATAGTACCACTCTCTATAAGTCTGTGGGGGCCATTTTTATTCAAACCACCACAACAATGTACCAAAATTTTGATTTCTTTAATCAATGTGGACGTTCTCAAAAAATTGAAAATAGAACTTCCATTTTATCAGCTATACCACTGCTGGGTTATACCACATCCAAAGGACTCCAAAAGCCACCACAGAGGTATCTGCACATACAAGTTCATTGCTGTTCTGGGTAATAGATTCAGATTAGATGTTCAGTAATTAATGACTAGATAATGAAAACATGGTACATATAAAAATGGAATTCTATCACACACTAAAAATAAATGAAATCATGAAAATTTAAAGTAAATGAGTGGAACTGGAAAATATACAGAACGAGGTAACCCAACCCAAGGAAAACAAATGTCATGCGTTTTGTATCATATGTTCATTCTTGCTTCAAAAATTGAGACCTCTTGTGCTTAGGTCTTAGGTCTTAGGGGGCGGTGAGGGGAGGGGAAAGGAAGCTGGGGGGAAGTGAAGGGTGGGGAAGAAGAGGGCGGGGCGGGGACGGGGTAGGGGTGGGGCGGGGGCGGGGCAGGGAAAGAGGGAAGGGGCAGGAGGATGCTTGGAGTATTCACTAGTAAGTAGCAAACATGAGACAATGTAACAATAGCTATAAAGGGCGAAAGATGGAGCTCCAGCTGTCGGGTGGCATTGGTGGTTCAGTGGAAGAATTCTCACCTGCCGTGTGAGGGACCCGGGTTCGATTCCCGGCCAATGCACACCTACGCTTTTTATTTTTAAAAATTAAAAAATTATTTTGTCGACGGTTGTGACACATGCCTAAAAATTAAAAATTCCTCTTTGTCGGCGGTTGTGGCACATACCTTTACTCCCAGCACTGGAAAGGCAGTGGCAGGTGGATCACCGTGACTTTGAGGCCAGCCTCGTCTACAAACCGAGTACAGGACAGGACAGCCAAGGCTACACAGATAAACCCTGTCTCAAAAAACAAACAAAAAATTCCTCTTAAATTATGAAATTACAATTTAAGAAAGGAAGAAAGAAACAGGGGAAGAAGGAAAAGAAGAAGCAAATAAACAAAGAGCATGGGTCTGAAACTTGAGGAATTGACAAGTCCAAAGTTTTTGTAAGATATTTTATATAGCCGCAATAATATAAATGTATATGTAAAAATTTTAAAGATTAATTAAAAAAGAAAAACAAAGGTATAATAAATGTCAAAAATTTTAGTACCAATCTTACAAAAAATATATTTTCAATAAAAGAAAAAGAATTTATAAAAAGGGTCATGAAATCATAATAATATTTTACCTCCTTCTACACTTTGTAATCAAGAATCATAGTTAAACTTAAAGAAATACTCAACATCCTTAGTCATCAGAGAAATGCAAATCAAAATGACCCTGAGATTCCATCTTACACCCATCAAAATGGCCAAGATCAAAATCTCAAATGACAGCACATGCTGGCGAGGATGTGGAGAAAGGGGAACACTTCTGCATTGCTGGTGGGAGTGCAAACTGTACAACCACTTTGGAAATCAATCTGGCTCTTTCTCAGAATACTGGGAATAGGGCTACCTCAACACCCAGCTATTCCACTCCTTGGAGTATACTCAGAAGGTGCTCCACCACACAACAAGGTCATATGCTCAGCCGTGTTCATAGCAGCCTTATTCATAATAGCCAGAACCTGGAAACAAAATAAATGTCCCTCAGTTGAAGAATGGATAAAGAAACTGTGGTACATTTATACTATGGAATACTACTCAGCTAAAAAAAAAAACAAACAACAACAACAAAAAAAGGAAATACTGAAATTTGTGGGCAAATGGATGAAACTCGAAATGATCATCCTGAGTGAGGGAACCCAGATCCAGAAAGACTCACATGGTATATACTCACTTATAATTGGACACTAACCCAAAAAGGATGTCCCATGAAAGTCTTCACTTACCAGGCGATTGGGATAGATGTGGGGACCTCCTATTGGGACTCTAGGTGAGAGAAGTATGGGAGAATGGGGAAATAGAAGGATCCAGAGGGCCCTAGAAACCTACAAGAAGAATATCATAATGGGTGGATCTGGGCCCAGTGGGGAATCTCCTCCGTCTTTTTGATTTGTGGTTGTCCAAGCTCTTAGCTTTATGAATTTTTTCCATATACTTTGGATTTTTGTCTATACTGTTGTGAGACTGTAACTTGCTCAATATTTTCTATCATGGACTCATTTTGTTTAGGTATTTCCAACAAATCTGGAGAGAAAGGGCAGAAATTCTCACCCATTGAATTCAAGTGACAGCATTCTATGAAATTTGTAGTGTGGCTCAGGATCATTTCATTGCAAGCTCATTTTCCCTGCCTACACCAAGGACAAAAATAGTAAAAACAATGTGGTAAATATTTGCTACGTTTTCTTGGGACTTTAAGAGAGGAGGCTCAGTTCTTAACTGAGTAGTGATGACTCAAAAGCAGTGAGGCTAGTTGAGAGGAATGGAGCAGAGGACCAACTAATCAGGCCCTTATCACTTTTTTAGACCCACATTGCATGGAGAATTACCTCTCTTAGCCGACTGCTTACACTGGAGTTTGTGAGGAAGCAGTGTGCCAATTAAACTGATGGTTATTGTTGTATTGTCATAGAGCAGTCGTTCTCAATATTTCCTAATGCTGTGACCTTTTATTATGGTTCCTTATCCTGTGGTGACCCCCAACCATAAAATTATTTTTGTTGTTACTTCATAACTGTAATTTTGCTACTGTTATGAATCATAATGTAAATATCTGTCTTTTACAATGGGCTTAGGTGACCCCTGTGAAAGCGCTGTTCAAATCCCCAAGGGCTTCCAAACCCAGTTTGAGAACCTCTGTTGTAGGGGCTGGCTTCCTTACTGATCCCCCTGAAACTGCTGTAGTAAGTGAATGAGAGTGCTAATTGCTGCCATCGTGTGGTGGGAGAAGGGTAAGCTGCCTCTTCAATCTTAGTAGTCTCACTGAGAGAATGTGTGAAGCCTGTTTCCATCAGACAGCCAGTGAAAAGTCAGGTCCTTGTTTTCACCTATGAATAGCACCAGACATTGGAAATAAACATATCCTGATAATACAAGGAAGAACAAACATCCAGGTGAACTCTTTGTTCTGTCATACTAAATGAAGAGGGGGACAGGACATGAAACAAACAGTTCTACCACCTCATTCTACCAGACAGTAAAGAATCTAAGTTTCACCTAGCTGTGCCTGACAAGATATGGCCACTGTTTCAACAGTAACATAAATACTTTGGTAGCAAACAAGCAGTTTTACTGGATTTCATGTTCACTTCATGAACTGTAATCGTTTCCTGAATCTGTTAATAAGACAAAGAACATGTAGTGGCTAGATAGGTCATAGACCTTATGGGAGAACTAAGTACTATTACTCTGCTAAATGGACAGTATTAAAATTACTCCTGGCGACTTAATGCTATACTCATAAAACAATACAAGTCTCAACCTTCATCAGAGATGCTTCTTTTAGTAGGTGACAACTAACAAAGAAACCTTCAACTGGTCAATTAGTAGAGAATAAAAACTATGCTGTGATCAACTCTAAATAAGATATTGTGCATAACACACACACACACACACACACACACACACACACACACACACACACAAAAGACGTGGAGATCTTTGTAGAAAAAGAGGCGTAAAGATTGTAAGAGATTGAAATAGTAGATGATTAGAAAGAAAAGGTGCTCTCTGAACACAACAGGGAAGTTGTACATATGAATTCAGAGTGGTGTGAGACCATCCATGAGGCTCAAATGCAGACAAAAATCCAGCATGGGGGTAAGGAGTTGATGATGAAACCCCACCACTATCTGAGGAACTATTGGTGTTTGATAGCAGCTGGGAGATAGAGAGTCAGCTTCCTTTAATGGCACTTGGTAAAATAACCACATTTCGGGGAATGCCCCATTCCCAGAAGTAGTTGGGCAACAGAAACTGGACTCAAGTGGTGGGGTGAATCAAACTTAAACTTTGGTGGGTAGAGAGATGAAGGTATAGAGGGATGATATAGGACGAATCCGGAGGCGGGGAAGAATACATGATGAAAATACAATATAACATTCTCAAATAATTAATATAAGTAGTATTTAAAAATTTAAATATAGGGTGATTTTGGTTAAACATCATGAAAGTATGAACTCAGCATAATAAGAAAAATGTAAAAATAATACATATCCCAGGTGAGTATGTTGAGTAGCTTTTGAGCGATAGAATTTCTTTTTCATTAATTTCTTCTGACCCTTGGTAAGTAATGCCAATTGCTACGCATACATAGCACTTTTCAGAAATGTTGCCATTAATAATATTAAGTGATGATATACAAATCTGAGTGTGATTATTATTCAAACTAAAACTAAAATAAGCAAGCTACAACATTACTTCAATTACACATTAATCAGATTTCTATTAAGCCGATTTCTTTATTACAAATGAATAGACAATTTAAAACAAAAATTTAAAACCACACTTCAGAGTAGACCCCATTCCCAAAAGCAGTTGAATAACAGAAGCTGGACTCATGTGGTGGAGGGAATCAAGCTTAAACTTGGATGGGTAGCTACATGAAGATATAGGGGGTAGATATAGGAGGAATTGGGAGATACAATTGAGGGGGCCTGAACAATTCAAACTTCACAAGGCAAATATAAACAATAGCTTAGATGATTGTTTAAATTTAATGTTAAATTTTTTGACATTATTCCACTATAAAGAGTGGTTTTACTTTTGATCTGGATAAGCTATTTCCATGCAAACAAAGACAGAATAGCATGGCTGACAATATATTGAGACAGTGGAGGTTTGAATGAGATGCTTTCCATAAGTTTTGTTCATTTGCGTATTTGGTCCCCAAATGGTGGCTGTTTGGAAAGGAGTAGGAGGTGTGGCCTTGTTGGAAGTAGTATGTCACTTTGAGGTTTCAAAAGTCTCCTATAATGCCCAATACAATTTCTGCCTCCTCCTTGCAGTTTTGAAGACGTGTGTTCTCAGCCATCCCTGCTGCCATGCCTTTGTTCCACTGTCATGGATTGTAATCTTTTAGTATTATTACCCTAATTAAATGCATTTTTCTCTTTTACTGAAAATAGATTCTTTCCTCATACAGTATATCCTGATTACAGTTTCTTCTACCTCTACTTTTTCCAGTTCCTCTCCACCTCCCCTCTCATCTAGATTCATTCCCTTTCTATCTTTCATTACAAAAGAATAGGCTTCTAAGAAGTACAATACAACATAACAAAATAAAACATAAGATAAAACAAAAATCATCATATTGAAGTTGGACAAGGCAAACCAACAGAAAGAAGCCCCAACTGGAAGGCATGAGAATCTGCAACTCACTCATTTACACATTGCCATAAAGTTACTAAACTGAAAGCTGTAGAACATACACAGTGGACCTGGTGCAGATATATGAAAGCCCTGTGCATGCTGCTTCAGCCTCTGTGAGTTCATTTGAGATTTGCTCAGTTGAATTAGAGGGAGTTGTTCACCTGGTATGCTCCATCCCCTCTGGCTCTCCCTCCACTGCCATGGGGTCTTGCTCTGAGGGAACCACTCCTTTTATCCAAGGCATCTATTGAAACTTCTCATCTCCTTCAGCATAGGTCTGGGCTCCAACATTAAATTTCCTGACACTCCTTTTCTGCTCAAACTGTGTAATTTGTATTTGTTTTTGTCCAGCTTACTCTTTTTAGTCTTAGGTTTGCATAAGAGTGGTCCATGGCACAATCAATACTAAACTGTCTTGAGATTTCCACTGCCAATGATATTAAGCCAAAACTCTTTAATTTAACATTCAACATTTTTTTGGACAAAGGCTGAAAGCAGCTATGTTCTTTTCCACAATATCACAAGAATGGCCACTAGCTCAGTTGTTAATATCATTTTCCTCCTATTATAATGTGCCATTAAACCCCACTTACAATGTTTAGCTGCCTTTTTAGTCCAAAGTCCCAAAATATTCCATAATCTTCCAAACAGTAGTACTCCTGTGTTATACTCCCTGGTATCAACTTCTGTCTTAGTTACTATTCTTTTACTAATGCACTAAGGCAATTTATAAAATAAAACATTTAATGAGGGCTTAAATTATATGCTTATAGTTTCAGATGGTTAGTCCATAAATATCATGGCATGTAGCACTACAGAAAGCAAGCAGGCATGGTGCTGAGGCAATAGGTGAGAGTTCATATCTGATCTGTAAAACCTATGCCTAGTGCACAGCTCATTCAAAAACCTACATCTGCTAATCATTGCTAAATGGTCCACCAACTTGGAACAAAACCAAATGTATGGCCTATTAGAGCCTGTCAGAACACCACAATAACTAAGGAAGATGCAAAATTAATTTCAATTATACACAGCTAATATTATCTGCCCTCTTTTCCACTTATGTACCTCAAATCTCACTGATTAGCATTATAGATTAATATATCTACTAAGTTGGCATCTACATAATACATACTGACAATTCTTTTTTGCTGTCTTGTATTCATTAATCATTAAAGCATTTCTCTCATTGTTTTTTTTTTTTTTTACTAAGTACTACTCTTAGCTTTTAAATCAGGGTGTCAGGTGACAAATTTCTATATTCCTCACAGGACCAGACTGTAGTGGATGTAAAAAACATGTTTTGTTTTAATCCCAAGTGTTAGATGTGAAACAGACTTGTGTAACGGTTTGTGGCATTTTCCTGCTGGAAACATACTGTAAGAGAACAGGTGATGTTTGTCCACTAGAAGAGGAACAACCTCTTGTGGGGTCTTGGTGTTTGCCAACTGACAAACATCTTAGTATGGACTCTTGAGAGGATGTGTGTGTGTGTGTGTGTGTGTGTGTGTGTGTGTGTGTGTGTGTATCCAGCTTGGGCTACATAGATGAGACACTCTGAAAAATATTAAATAAAGAAAAATGGAATAAGAGCATGAAATAATGTACTTCCAAGCTAAATCCATATATACATATATATGCATATATACATATATATTCGTGTTTATTAGTTTTTCAGTTAATGGGCATTGAATGTTTCTGAATAATGACTATTTAAAATAACCAAGCTATAATCAATCTTCACCATGAGTTTTCATTTTTCTTCTGTGTATACCTGAAAGTGGAATTTCCAAATGATATAGTAATCCCATGTCAATATTTTGAGGAAACTTTGTTTTCTATAAGTCTTTTTAGTATTCAAAATCACACCACATTATGGCCCCAAGTCCTGTATATCTTTAACATTTGTTGGTGATTTAACATTTGGTGTTGGAATTGTCAAGTGCCTCTTGAGTCAAAAGTGGAATCCATTATTCTGATTTGTGTTACTGTGACAAATGATGATGCCTAGGAACCTTCATGTGCTAAATGGCCATTTTATATATCCTTTGTACAGAAATGTATTCAAATTCTTTACTCGTTATTTTTAATTAAGTCAGCTGAATATTTATTGCTAAGTTAATACTACAGTAGAACACTATTTTATTAGAATTTTGCAAGTAAACTATGTTAAGGATCTTAATCATATATATTATATAAAAGTAATTTCTTTAATTTCATGAGATATCTTTGTACTCTTTTAGTACTGGCCCTTGAAAAACAAGGTTTTGATGGTGATAAACCCCACTTTATCAAGTCTTTTACTGGGAATGAAAGGCAATGTTATTATCAATGCAAAGTCACTTTGATGTGCAAATTTCTAGAATGTTTAACATGCTTCTAAATTGTTTCTTGTAAAATATCATATAAATGCAAAGATATAAGTTCATAATAGATATTACAGTTATTGTAAATTTAAATTTAGCTAATTATTCATTTTTGATAATTTCATAATATGTACAATACACACTAATTACTTTTACCCACACCCTCATATCTCCCCTTCATCTTTATGCAGCCACTCCCTCTCTACAAATCCCTTGCCCAGATTCATGACTTTTTGTTTTGTTTTATGACTGAGTTGAATCAAGGCTGTCTGTATGATCCTTGATTGGGACTAGTCGCTGGAACCTGGCGTGTACACTGGAGAGTAGACAACATAACATAATAACTCTTACTTGTTCCAGAATTTATCAGTAACCAACAGTTCAGCCCAGAAGCATAGGAGCCCATGAGCTGCTTTCATTCATGCATGACTATAGACGGACCCATTTTGCTAGACAAAACTGCTGAGTTTATGATTGCAATGGCTGCTTCTTGCCCAGCAGATGGTGTTTTGCAACTATTCTCTCTTGGGCTCTTACATTCTTTCCGCTCTCCCTTCCATAATGCTCCCTGATTTGCTTGAGCTGCTTGTATACTTTGTGTTCTGTTCATTTTGTTGACTGGTTGTATTGCTGTTTAGTAGCTTTTATTTTTGGGTTTCTGCTTTTATTTTTTCACTTCGGTTACCTGTACTTTGGGTGATACTTACATGCATATATTTATCATTAATAAGTAATTATTTTAATATTTAATTATATTTATTGTGCTTCTGTGTGTTCATAACCATGATGTGACATACATGTGGAAGTCATAGGAAAATTTGCAGGTGTTGGCTCTCTCCTTTCACCATGCAGGACCCAGTGATCAAATTCAGGTCACCAGACTCGGCAACAAGTGCCTTTACTCAATGAGCAATTTAGTAAGTTCTCCTTCATATGTTCCTCTATGAATTTTATAGTTTCAGATATTATGTTTAAGCTTACTGCATTTTAGTTGTTTATGCATGATGTAAGATAAATATGTAATTTACTTTACATGTTGATGTATAATTTTTCAGCATTATTTTTAAGTGCTTTTCCCTTTTCTAATTGTATACTTGTGGTATCTTTTGTTTTAGCTCAGATGATTATACATGTATAAATTTATTTCTAGCTTTTCCATTAGGTTCCAATATGCTATACTCTTATCTCTGTTCAGAATACATTATTATGATTACTAGGCTTTATAATGGTACTCAAATGAGGCAGTGTGATATTTATAGCCTTGCTGTCCTACTTAAGATTGATTTGGCTCAGACAATAGGTTGCTTCCCACAAACTGACAGCAAGGCCCCATTGCTAAAGATAATACCTGCAAACTCATTGAACATGGAGAGGTCAAGCTGATGCCTACACAGAACTTTTCACCCCTATGTTCTAGTGTCTTTGGTACAGGAAGTTATCTGCTCATTACCAAAAGAGAAATTTAAATACTAACCCAGCTACAAAACCTTTGATCTACAAAACCTTTGCCTCGTTTGCAAAATATGCTAAGGCAATGGTGGTACAGAGCTTGTGGGAGGAACCAACAAATGTCTCATTTGACTTAGGGCCTGCTCCATAAGATAGAATCCACACCTGACACTGCTTGGGTAACCAAGAACGAGACCCTAGATATCCCAGAGACCTAGGATAAAACCAATACATAGCATATTTTGCAAGCAGGGCAAAGGTTTTGTAGATCAAAAGTTTTGTAGCTGGGTTAGTATTTAAATTTCTCTTTTGGTAACGAGCTTATCCATTGGGTTTTTTTTTTTCTGTTCTTTTATTTCTGTGCAGTTTTTCCTCTACTAATAAGACTTTTAGGTTTTTTGTTGTTGTTGTTTTTGTTTTTAGTTTCTTGAGGTTTAATATAAATTTGTGTATTTGTAATCATTTTTCTTTTTTTAAAGTTAGCATTTTTTTTAAAACTACAAGATTCTTTCATTAGTTCTACTTTTGCAGCATAAACTAGTGCGATGGTTAATATTGTTTGTCAACTTGACACTCCTCAGTCGAGGATTGGCCTCCATCCGCTTTTCATGTGATCATGCCTGTGAGGATTTTTCTCATTGTTCACGAGCAGGTTGCGGGGGCACTGTATGCAGTGTCATCCTTGGACCAGTGGTCCTGGCAGTATAAGGACTGTAGCTGAGCAAGGCAGAGGACGTGAGCCAGTGATCAGCATTCCTCCATGGTCTCTGTTTCAGATCCTAGCTACGTGCTCCTGTTTGGCTTCCTTCCCCCCCCCCCCCGCCCCCGATAGAATGTCACCTGGAAGTGTGAGATGGAAAAACAACCTTTCCCCCTCAAACTTGTTTTTGGTCAGTGTTTCATCACAGCAAATGAGAAGTAAAGCAAAGCAGAAATTGGCACAGGAACACGGCATGCTGCTGTGACTGGCTCTGATCATGTCATTTCTAGGCTCTGGACTGTTTCATGTGAGGAAGGTGGACTAATTTGAAGCTTTGGGTTGGAAAAAACTATTTAGTACTCAGCTTATTGAACTGTTAGGGTGACTTAAAAGATAATGCTGAGACAAATGCAGATTGTGTATCAAAGACAAGAAAAGCCTCTATGATCCTTTGAATTAAGAATCTGGGGAAGGGGCTGGAGAGATGGCTCAGAGGTTAAGGGCACTGACTGCTCCTCCAGAGGTTCTGAGTTCAATTCCCAGCAACCACATGGTGGCTCACAACCATCTATAATGCGATCTGATGCCTTCTTCTGACGTGCGGTGTACATGCAGGCAGAGCATTGTGTATGTCAATAATAAATAAATAAATCTTTAAAAAATGGAGAAGTGAAACTTTGCTTTCCTGGGACAGTCACTGCAGCTGAAAAACATCTTGAACTTCCTTTACCCGTTGATAGGCTCCTGCACATCCTGGCTCTGTGCTGATAAGCCTGCTTGTGTTCGTTACATTGTTCATCAAGTTTCACATTCAGAACACAGCTTCAAAGATACCATTATTAGAGTTTTAAATGGAGAATCAACTGATTCGTAAGTGAAGGACAAACTTTTCTCAGTATACAGTCCTACTTCACTGCACACGTTATACAGCTGTAAGGCTGTCCCTGACCACAGAAAACTGCCAGCCTTAGACCTTAAAATCAGGTCATTATGTTACTGTCTGGTGTAACTGCTGAAAACCATCCACATTACCAAGCTTCAAATACACTTCTTTACAAACTGAGTGTTCCTTAGATCCGCTCACATTTCATGACCCTTTTCCCCCTCTTGACCATGGCTTGATCATAGCTTTCCTGCTTCTGATGCCAATGTTTAGAAAGAGATTAATTTAGTTAATTGAAGGTCCTCCAGGACAGCAAGACTTATCACTGAAAGCAGATTTGGCTGTGCAACAGTACATTGTGTTCTGTATGTATTTGACAACACTAGTTTGACAGGCCTCATTTACAGTCCCATGGCACTACTAAGACAATGCTAAATATTTTGTGTGTGTGTGTGTGTGTGTGTGTGTGTGTGTGTGTGTGTGTGTGTGTGTGATCACTCAACCATAAAAGAGAAACCATAAAAAATAAAAAGCTATAATAATTTCACTTTGATGATTTATTTTTTCTATTAATTTATATATTCACTTTACATTCTGATCACAGCCCCCCTCTCCTCCTGGTTCCAGCCTCACACACACACACACACACACACACACACACACACACACACACACACACACACGTCTCTTCCTATTTCTCACTCCCCTTCTTTGGGCCTCAACATGAGTAGCAACCCACACTGGCACCTCAAGTCACAGCAGGACTAAGTGCGTGCTTTCCCTCTGAGGTCAGAAAAGGCATCCCAGCTAAGGGAAAGAGATCCAAAGGCAGGAAATAGAGTCAAAGACAGCCCATACTCCTATTGTTAGGGGACCCACATGATGAGCAGGCTGCACATCTGCTGCATATGTGTAGGGAGCCTAAGTCCAGTCTATTCATGCTTTTTGGCTGGTAAGTCAGTTTCTGTGAGTACCCATAGGCCCAGGATAATTTACTCTATAGGGCATCTCGTGGCGGCCTTGACCCCCACTCCAGCTCCATCTATCTTTACTCCCACTCTTCCACAAGACTCCCTGAGCTCTGCTTATTGTTTAGCAGTGGGTCTTGGTATCTGTTTCCATCAGCTGTTGAATGAAGCCTTTCAGAAGACAGTTATGCTAGACTCCTGTCTGCAAGCAGAGTATAATTAATAGTGACAGGGGTTGGTTCTCTTCCATGGGATGGGTCTCAAGTTGGGCCAGGCATTGTTTAACCTTTCCTTCGATCTCTGGTCCATCATTATCCATGTACATCTTGTAGGCAGGACAAATTTTGGGTTAAAGCTTTTGTGGATGAGTTGGTGTTCCCTTTCCTCCACTGGGAGTTTAAGAACCCATTAGGCCTAAACTATCATTTATTCTTACCCTGCCACATTGGAGGAAACATTAATGTTTATCATTCTTTTACACAATGATTTATTGTATGGAGATGTAGAGAGTACAAGCACTGGTTTGTGGTGTATGTGTGTGTGTGTGTGTGTGTGTGTGTGTGTGTGTGTGTGTGTGTGTGTAGTAGGTCAGAAGAAAACTTGAAATTGGTTATCTTTCCACCATATGGGTCCTGGGGATAGAACTCACACCACTACTTTTAACTACTGAGATATCTAGCCAGATGAATAATTCTCTTTCTTTTAAGCACACATGTTCTCTAAGAAAAAATTGTTATACTTTATCTTATATTTTTACATTTTTATAGTGAGATGATTTTTGAAATTTTTATAGTCCATGTTATCAGAAATGACTACCTCTTTTCTGTAGTGTAATTTACAATTTCATAGAAACTATTTGTGTGTAAGTGTGTATTACATATTTCAGGATTATTTTTCTCACACATAAAAATATAATATTCTGCTATAGAGTTCAAAAATGCCTCCACCACTCAGAGGAAGGATAGCAGGTTACCAAGAAGAGACTTGACATCCTATGAGCATATACAGGGGGAGGAACAATCATAGGGGAGGGGAATAAGGGGAAAATGGGAGGGAGGGAAGAATGGGAGGATACAAGGGATGGGATAACCATTGAGATGTAACAAGAATAAATTAAAAAAATTTTAAATGCCTCAGCCATTAACAGTGCTTACTACTTTTACAAAGGACACGTGTTCAATTCTCAGAACCCATGTGGTGCCTCAAAAATACATATAACTCCAGTTCTAGAGGAACTGAAACCTTTTTCTTGCCTTCCTGGGCTCCTGTACACACATGATACATATATGCTCAAGCAGGCTCACACATTCACACAGATAACAAGAAATAAATCTTTTTTAGTTCTACTTTTAAAAATTCTACATTTATGTTGTATCATCATTCTCCTTCCTTCTCTCTATATAAAGTAATATTAGATATATTTTCAGTCATTGATATTACTTCATGGTGAAAATATCTATAGTTATTCTAGATTTTTGGAATATAAGATACATTATTGCTATATGCATTCACCATAGTGGGTAAATACAAAAATGCCTTAATCCCATCTATCTGTCCGTTGGTATCTGTATTAGTTACCTATCAGTGTGGAAAATAATCTGATGCAAGAAATTTATGGAAGGAAGAGCTGATTTTGGCTAAAAGTTTTGTGAAACAGCCAATCATGGTGAGGAAGCCATAGTGGCAGGCACATGAGGCAGCTTGTCACATTGCATTTGTAGTCAGGAACTAGTGGGGGTGGGGGGGGCGGGGGAGAACCTAGACCTGAGCTTACTATCTTTAAAAAAAATTTTAGTCTAGAACTGCAAGCCATAGGAATAGTGCCATCCACTTTTAGGATATATATCCGTAGCGATTCTGAATTCAGTCAAGTTAGCAATGAAGAGTATCCATTATAGTAATCATTCATTAAGCTCCATCATTCCATGCACCCTATCCCCAGCTACCAGCAAGCACCACTGTATTCTCAGATTCTGCAGAATAGGCTTTTTAATTTTCCAGATATCAGTGAGAACTTGTAGCATTTTTTTCTGGAGTGCCTACTTTGCTTCACTTAAAGTAATCCTTAATTTCATAATGTTGTTATAAGTGCTAGACTTTGTTTGTTTTAGGTAAATAGTATTCTATTGTATATTAATACCACATAATCTTTATCCATTAATCAGTTGAGGTAAATTATGCTTTTTTCATTTTTTTAGGTTTCCTTTGGAAATATATGCATTAGTGGGATCCTCACCCAGGGGAAGTGATCAAATAGGGGACACCAGAGTTCATGTCAGAGGCAGTCTCCTCTCTCCACACAACTGTGGAGAAAGTGCTGTCCATTGGCTAGATCTGAATAGGGTGTCTTGGTTTACGGCATGCTTTGTCCTTTTTTGGTGCAGTAGTTTGAGCAGACGCCACTGGGTCCAGATCCATCAGCCTCGATGGTCTTTTTTTTTTTAACCAAGTTTTTGGTGTTGAGTTTCTGTAATTTGTTTATTTTTTGTATCCATGAAATAATTAGAGTTTGAAAGCATTTTCCCATCTGAAAATCAACTCTTCAGCTTTTTTTCAGCCTTTTTTTGATTGTTTCATTTCAGAAAATACCATTTGTTTATTTTTACTTTTATTTCTGTGCTTTCAGGTTGTTGTCTTGTAATATACCTTACATTTATTAGTGTGTGCTGTTTGAGCTCACCAAGAAACTGGCTCTGGTAGGGTTACCCCTGACATTTCAAACACAAGCATATTTGTCTTAAAATGTCCCTCAAGGTCCCTTGTTGAAGAGTGAACTGCCCTCCTTTAATTCTATTACAAGGAGAGAAAGGAAAAAAAAAAAACAGAAAAACAACTTGGGATCAAAAACATTGTATCCTTCAATAAACAGCTTGGAACTAAAACATTTCCAACAAAGGTTACTATTGTTATATCAAGTTTTAAACCATGCCTGCAGTGAGAAAGGAAGCTGTAAATTCAATGATGGGAAGCTCAGTAATAGGAACAAAGATCAATTGGAAGGCAAGGGTGAGAGCCTCATTTGTTTTCCTTTATGCACATAAGCATGTCTATTGGTGTCATGCTTGTTCAGATCATATTTAGGCAGATATGTTGGTGAGACTTATAGGTGTAAATTTTGACATTTCTAGGAAAAACAATTTCACAGAAAACTCACTGTTCCTCTGGCCCTTACAATCTTCCTGCTCTCTCTTCCACAATGATCTTTTAGTTTTAGGTATAGCTACATCTCTTCGGACCCAGTTCTACAATTCTGTGTTTTGATTGGTTGTGGTTTTCTGTAGTGGTCTTCATCTATTGCAGAGATGCTCCCTTGATAATTGATGAAGCCACTTACCTGTGGATATAAGAACATATAATTAAAACATATTTAGGGATGATGCTAATAATTGTGGATTCTCCTTCAAGATCCATGACTCTATTAGCCCTGGGCGTTTGGCTAGGTTCCAAGCACAAGGAATAATTTCCCTCTCCCTGAGCAGGGCTTAAAGGAGAAATAATCATCCCCAGAAAATAATACACAAATTGGTTATCCAATACCAATTGTTTATCTCTAAAAACATATATAGACTGTGTTTATGTAAAACGATTTTAAAAAGAGGCTATTAATTTGAAAGAGATCAAGAAGGAGTTACAAAGGAGTTTTTGGAGGGAGGAAAGAGAAGAAATAAATGATGTAATTATATTGTAATTTCAAAATTATTTATACAAATATTTCAGCTAGGGACTCCAGCTGTCTGTTTCAACTCCCCAGTTTGTTTCTGCTGGATGTTGTGAGCACTCAATTTGATGCCACCAAGCAAAATTCAGGTGCCAGGAATGGATTACATCTTGTTGAGTCTTTGGCCAAATGTTTCCCATAGACAACTCTCAAATATCACAGGCTATTGCTGAGGCCATTGGCTTTTTTCACAGCCTGATAACAAGGCCTTGTTGCTGAGGACAACATATGTCATTAAGCCCAGAGAAACTGAGCTGATGCCTAACTAGAAGAATGACCACTATTAATTAGCATTCCTGGTGCTGTAAGGTACTCTGATTACAACCAGAGAAGAAAGGTAATCATCAATATCACATGCATACAAACCTTGTGACCTACAAAGACCTTTCTTGAGATATACTGGTGTAAGACTGGCACAAATGTTATTAATGTAGCCATCCACCTTTCAAAATTGTATTTATGGCCCATTTTATGAGGTGTAAGCCATATTTGACTCTATTAAAGTAAGCAAGAACCTAAGACTAGATAGCTTTTGGGCCCTAAGGAAAAATCTACTGCTTTTATTCTTTTATAGGAACATAGTAATAAACTTACTTCTAATAATATATTTCTACACCCATAGTACATGCATTACTCAAACTGTATTATAGCAGCTTCTTCTTGCAGAAGATAATTAATATAACTGTACAGTGCAAAGAGTAAGAAACTTTGGAGCACTCAGCCCTAAATGGGATCTCATTATCAACTCACTACAAAGAAGCCTCAGGTATCTATGCAGAAGAAGAAGTGGAAATATTTTAAGAGCCAGAGGTGGTTGATGACTCCAAGGACTGCAACATCTAGACACAACAGGGCTGAAGCACATATGAACTCACAGAGACTGTGACAGCATACACAAGTTCAAACTACACAATATCTCAGCACAGAAAGTGGTAAGAGGAAATAAATGTCTACACTTAATAAAGAAGCTGTTTGCAATTGATATCTGCTAGATAAAGGGAAACCAGTTTTCACCAATGAGGTGTCAGTGGGCATATTAAGCCATATTGCATGGCAGGTCACTTTTCCAGGTAGGTAAGGAGGTAGAAAGAATCTGAGAAGATTTGGAGGAGGGCAAGGAATATGATCAAAATATAATGTATAAAAATGGACAAAGCTAATACATAACTATATTAGCTAGATATGTAGCTCAGTGACAGAATGGCCTACTCAAATTATGAGAACAGTTACATACCATTTCTGCTGCTCTTCATATTGAAAGATGAATATAAGACATAGTAGTGACATGATATATAGAACAAAATGAACTGAAAATTTAACAGTTGTATAGATCACTTGATAAATGAGGGCAGCTAATCTAGATAATTTAGATAAATCACATGAAATGACTTATTTATACCAATCAAGATAACTGTAAAATTAACGATTATGCATGGCGTTGATTCATCCTAACCTGTCATGCCTAATTTGCTATGGTGATTTCAATACACAGTGAAATCCTCAATTGATGCTCTGATTTGTACTGTGAAAAACGTGTATTAAGTCTGTGTCAACACAATGTCTAATCATTTAGATGAATATATAAATTCTCATTCAACTAGTTCTGCTGTACTAAATACATGGTAATTTGTTTGTGTTGGAATTTATTTATTTGTAAATGTAATGAATATTGATGGCTTCTTTTTACTGAAGGTTAAATATGCAGGTTTTTGTACTGGGGAAAAATTGGACCCAATAAAAAAGATATGATTTTTTTATTAATTTATTCATGTTACATCTCATCTCAATGGTTATCCCCTCCCTTGTATCCTCCCATTCCTCCCTCCCTCCCATTTTCCCCTTACTCCCCTCCCCTATGACTGTGACTGAGGGGGATTTCCTCCCCCTGTATATGCTCATAGGTTATCAAGTCTATTCTTGGTAGCCTGCTATCCTTCCTCTGAATGCCACCAGGTCTCTCCATCCAGGGGACATGGTCAAAGGTGAGGCACCAGAGTACGTGTGAAAGTCATACCCCACTCTCCACTCAACTGTGGAGAATGTCCTGTCCATTGGCTAGATCTGGGTAGGGGTTTGAAGTTTACAGCCTGTATTGTCCTTGGCTGGTGCCATAGTTTGAGTAGGACCTCTGGGCCAAAATCTGCCTATCATAATGTTCTTCTTGTAGGTTTCTAGGACTCTCTGGATCCATCTACTTTGCCATTCTCCCATGCTTCTCTCATCTAGAGTCCCAATAGGATGTCCTCCCCTCTGTCCCAGTTTCCTGCTAAGTGAAGACTTTCATGAGGCATGCTGCTTGGGCTAGTATGCAGATATAAGTGAGTATATACCATTTGACTCTTTCTGCTTCTGGGTTAACTCACTCATTATGATCATTTCTAATTCAATCCATTTGTCCATAAATTTCTGGAATCCTTTGTTTTTAATAGCTGAGTAGTATTCCATAGTATAAATGTACCACAGTTTCCTTATCCATTCTTCTACTGAGGGGCACTTAGGCTGTTTCCATGTTCTGGCTATTATGAATAAGGCTGCTAAGAGCATGGTTGAGCAAATATTCTTGTTGTATGCTGGAGCATCTTCTGGGTATATTCCATGGTGTGGAATAGCTGGGTCTTGAGGAAGCCTTATTCCCAGTTTTCTGAGATAGCACCAGATAGATTTCCAAAGTGGCTGTACTAGTTTGCATTCCCACCAGCAATGAAGGAGTGTTCCTCTCTCTCCACATCCTCGCCAGCATGTGGTGTCGCTTGAATTTTTGATCTTAGACATTCTTATGGGTGTAAGATAGAATCTCAGAGTTGTTTTGATTTGCATTTCCCTGAAGACTAAGGAGGTTGAACATTTCTTTAAGTGTTTCTCAGCCATTTGATATTCCTCTGTTGAGAATTCTCTGTTTAGTTCTGAGCCCCATTTCTCAGTTGGGTTATTTGGTTTGGTGGTGTTTAATTTCTTGAGTTCTTTATATTTGTTTGGATATTAGACCTTTGTCAGATGTAGGGTTGGTAAAGATCTTTTCCTAGTCTGTAGGCTGTCATTTTGTTGTTTTAACAGTGTCTCCTGCCTTACAGAAGCTTTTCAGCCTCATGAGGTTCCATTTATTAATTGTTGACATCAAGGCCTGGGCTATTGGTGTTCTGTTCAGGAAGTTGTCTCCTGGGCTAATGTGTTCCAGGCTCTTCCCCACTTTTTCTTCTAACTGACTTAGTGTCTCTGGTTTTATGTTGAGGTCTTAGATCCACTTGGATTTGAGTTTTGTGCAAGGAGACAAATATGGGTCCAGTTGCATTTATTTACACATAGACATCCAGTTAGACCAGCACCATTTGTTGAAGATGCTGTCCTTTTTCCATTGCATGGATTTGGCTTCAAAAAGATATGATTTTATACTCTAGACATGGGAGTGATAAATTGAATAACTCTTAGCAAGTACCTTAACATTCTTGAGTCTCCATTTTGTATACTGTTAAATTCAGTAATCATAGCTGCCAGTCCAACTCCTAAGGATTCTGTCATTATAGGCTATGGTCATATGTAGGGGAGGAGGTACCCTTCTGTTAGAGTTCTAGGGGAGGGGAATAGGATGGAACAGGGAGGGAAAGGGGAAATGGAAGATATAAGTGAGGGGATAATAGTCGAGATGTAATCTGAATAAATTATAATAAAAGAAAAAGTGGTAACTGAATCAAAACCATTTAGAAAGATGAAAGAAGGAAACATATGTAAGACATTCTCATGGGGATATTTAGAACTATAGCAATACAGTATTATATAAGAAAAACACAGTTAAAGACACAAATACATATTTTATGAGTAAACAAGTAGAAAACAAAAGTAGATGTTATTGTTAAAATTCCAGGTATGCTTTCATGTCAGTGTCTGAAAGATGTGAAGATGAAAAGTCACAAACTTTCATTAAAATTTTGATTCTGGTATTATAATTAAATAACAAAAATGTCTTAAAATTGGCCAGACCCATATTTTAATGGCAAAAAAATAACCATGTTATGCTTCAATTATTTGATTTGCTGTGGTAACCAAATTGGAGGTGCTTTAGTCAATGAAGCAGAAATTTTAAGTCCAAATAAATGCAATAGAATGCCATTAACACTCAGTCTAACTTTCTAATTTTATTTCTTTATTGTTCTTCCTCACACTGACTACATCGTATTACTTTCAAGTATTTGCATCTTTACAAGCAAATTTGAAGTTTTATTTTATGCCTTTGCTCATATTAGTCTCTCTAAAATGAATAGCCTTTTCCTTTTTAGCAATATAGTAATAAATATATTTTCTCTGATGTAGTAGTTTAACAATAACCCAAGCAAAGTTATTTTCTAGCACAATTTTTCAATTTATCTTTTTTTATTATTGAGATAGTTAAGTAATCCCTGGCTTTTAGTTTTTATCATTCATAAAAATGGTCATGGCCTGGTAGTACTAATATACATTATGTTTGTAGGAGAAAACTAAAAATACAATGATCTTTTTCTCATTAGTAATAAGTTGTTATAATATGTTGAGTTGGATTGTGTACACCTAATGCTTACAAATATGAAAGCAGTCATGTGAAATAAGTGACAGGTAAATAATTATGTTGAAGAGTGTTCAAATTCAGTGGTTTACAAATACTGATAACTTGTTTATCAGACTGAATAACTTTTCTTCTCAATCATCCATATGGGCAAATAATCTGACTCATTTTTAATAATTACAGTAATACACAGAGGGGTTAAAATATGTTTATTTAGAGGGTTGATAGGAAAAAGTAGAGGGTTGATAGGATGGATTTGGTACTTACCTAACAAGCACTGAAGAATTTATTTTAATTCCCAGAACACACATTAAAAAGCCAGGTATGGTGTCACATGCCTTATAATCCCAACACTGGGGAAGCAGAGGCAGATGGATTGTGGAACTCACTGGCCGGCAAGCCTAGACCAATTGCCAAGCCCCAAGCCACTGAAAGATCCTATTTCAGAGGACAAGGTTGACACTGATGGCACTCATGAGGACAGGTACTTATGGTTGATCTCTAGACTTCCTATGAATATGCCTCTCTCTCTGTCTCTCTCTCTCTCTGTCTCTCTCTCTCTCTGTCTCTCTCTCTCTCTCTCTCTCTCTCTCTCTCTCTCTCTCTCTCTCTCTCTCTCTCTCTCTCCCTCCCTCCCTCCCTCCCTCCCTCCCTCTCTCCCTCCCTCCCTATCTTTGTCTATCTCTGTTTATCTCTCTCATGAAATTGTGCTTATTAATCAACTTGGTTTATAAATTGTTTACATTTGGTCTCAACTACAAAAGAAATAATCCAAGAAGTACTTGAGATGCTGGTGCTTCTGATTATACAAAGTGTATGTAGAAATGAGCTGTTTTGGAGGAGTTATTTATATTGATGTTTTTATTTGGGCTTGATGTTGAAAAACTGAAACTCTACTGAGAACCTAAAGCAAGTCACATTTACAACTCAGTATTTGCTGCAAGACTAAATATGAATTGTGTAAGTTAACCTCTGAATTTAACAACATTATGTAGAATGCAGCCTGCCCCTTATGTAAACTATTGCTTTTATGAATTCTCAAGGTGCGTTATAAGAATGGTGTGATCAGTGGGGAAGATGAATTGTTAAAAGTACGGTCATTTAGTGTCTCTATTTATTTGTAGGTCTTCATGATGGGTATTAAATGATTTGTTATTAATTCTATCACCTGTGCCAAAAAATCTTATTTCATGCTTCCAAATGTTTGAGAATAGAGTGCCACAAACCATATGGATCTTGTTTGAAATTCTTCCAAAATCATAGCTGTCCATGTGCAAATGATAAAAGTCAATTTACTTGGTGGTAGGGGAGTAGAAGACTGCTCTCAAGTCAAGTCCAAAGAGATCACTCTATACATTTCTAAATACTAAACTCAAGGGCAATTACTTCATCACAGCCTGATCCAGGCCACAGTAATGAAGACTATGATGTAGCCAGTGTTCAACTATGTTGACATTACAGTACTGGAATCAATCCATCAACATTGCATCTCAGTGAAGTCATCTCTAGGCTGTAGTGTGTCTAAGGCTTACTTCATCTTCACAGACCCAGATGCTGAAACCACATCATCATAAGAGTTAATGATGTTAGTGAAATGCTGTTAACCTTGTGATGATGGTAGTGTTCTTCCATGACATAAGTTTACCAAATTTAGACTGAGATTATAGTCCTATAATGTAACCAGTAGTACTTAGAAAATTTTCTGGACATAACAGTGCAGTATGCCAGTAGTTAACCTTTCTGAATTAAGACTTCTGAGAGATTATTTTATATATAACCTACATATAACTAAAAGTTGTGTGCTATCTAGTATAGACATACCCATAAAGCCTTAAATTAATTTGAATTTTCTTCATTGACTAATTTGGACTGAAGTAAAATATAGATCAGATCAGAGAAATACTAATATCATCACAGCCTTACAGGGTCTGGAGCTTTTGCTATAGTACAATATAATTTCTTTCACTCTTTTCCTCTTCTACACTTTCAGTGAATACTCAGAATAGTAGCTAGCTAGTGGGGTCTTGATAAAACAGCAGATCATTTCACATCTTTTGCCTGCCTAAAACCCATTAGTGAAGTCACAAATTCCTTCAAGAAGACACCAAAATCCTTATAGCATTCTATAAGATTTTGCACAACCTTCCAAGTTGTTAAATTCATTACTTTTTTACTTCACTTCCAGTTTTTTCTCTTAATCACATTGTTGCAGCCATACATGCCTCTTAGTAACACTGAGCATTAGCTAAGGTACATTCTGACTCTCAGCTCAGCTTTTACAATACTGTCTCAAAGGAACAGCATATGTCAAATTCTCTTTAATGTAAAAATAGTTCTGTCCACTTAAATATACAAAAAGTTGAATTCACATATTCACCATGGAAACTAAAAAAAGTTAGCTTTGTATATCAAAGGCCCAGAATTAGAACTAGAAATGTGACCCACCTATATCTCTCCTGAGCAGATACCCAAAGAGTTTAAAGACACTTGAACACCCATGTGTATTGCTTTTGTATTCACAATATCTAGAAAACCAAATTAAACTTGATGTCCATCAACAGATGAATAGGTAAGAAAAATGTGATACATGTATACAATAGCATGTTACTAATAGATATAAAGGAAAATAAAATAATAAAAATAAAATAATAAAAAGGCAATATTAGATTATAAACCAAACAAAGGCAGTGACATGAATTATTGTGAGTAGGAAGGCTTAAGCATCAAGACAGGAAGAAGTCTGTGGAAGACACATAAATTATTATGTAAGATTGAGGAAAAATGGAAAATTAAGGCCTTAATTGTACATAGTGGAGGCTTTAATTTCTTTTTTTTTTTCAGTTTGGAAAACAAATTGCTGCCAGGTGAGGTGGCACATCTCTATAATCCCAGCACTCAGAGAGGCAGAGACAGGTGGATCTCTGTGAGTTCAAGGCCCGCCTGGTTAGCAAAGCAAGTCCAGAACAACCAAGGGTACACAGAGAAACCCTGTCTCAGGAACAATAAAGAATGAAAATTGCTTAACTGCCTATAATAGGACAAATCCCATGGAAATGAGATGTACAAAATCAAAAGTACAGGAAAAAAAAGACCAAACAAATCTGGAATATGAAATAAGATTTTTCTCCTATGAAAATTAAGAAAAGAGATTTAGGGAATCCCCTGATAAAAAAAGAAAACCTCATAATTATATTGTCTTAGCTGTGTTTTCATTGCTGTGACAAAAGCATCTTACACAAGTCATTTTGAAAAGGAGAAAAATTTGTTTTGACTCCCAGACTCAGAGGTTTCATTTGTGGTACCCAGCTCTGATGCTATTAGGCTACAGTGAGGCAGAACATCACAGTAGGAACATGTGGTAGACCAAGGATATTTGCCTCATGGCAGCAGTAAAGCACAGCTCCAGGATAATGTATTCCGTTCAAGGCTGTGTCTCTAATCAACCAACTTCCTTCTACTGGGATCCACCTGCCACAGCTTTCATCACTTCTCAGTAGTCCATCCACTTATGAATCCATCAGTGGATCGATCTATTGATGAGATCAGGATCCTTACAACGCAATACCTTTCCAAAGGCTCACCTCTGGTTACTTTTATTGGAAACCAATCTTTGCATCTCTGGGGGGACATTTTATTCATTTCAAAAGAAGAAAAAACTTCATCACTGTTCAAACAGAACATTACAATTTCTTGTTTATATGGTTTTTTTTTAAATAAAAGCAATAACCTTAAAAAAAAGACAGGCAAAGTATAGGAGAAATAAAAGGATTAAAAAGAAGGAAAAACACGAAAAGATGATGAAAAGCCACATGGAAGCCTACTATCTCACAACCCAACTTTAAAAAAATGATATTAAAAAAAACGTGTAAAATGAAGGAGGAGGGATTACAGGATAAAAGGTAATGGGGGGGTAGAAGAATGAAACAGAGGAGTTAGGGGTGGTTAATCATTACTAAGGGTTTATGGGAAAAATCATAGACACCTACTACTTGAAAGCATCTTTAAAATAGAGTTTTACAACTGATATAGGGCTGTGGAAAAAAACAAAGCAAACAATAAACCACGTCTTTACTAAAAGTATCCAGCTGAGCTTCCGTTATGCATAAGGGCATCTTCTTGGACAAGGAGTTACCCGTCCTCCTGTTCCAAAGGGGAACTGACCATGAAAACCTGCAATTTGTTTCAAGAGGAGGGAGTAATTTGTATCAAAGAACAGTCAACTATGTGCATAGGAAGGCTTTCAGCACATCTACCCTGAAGTTGTTGTCCTACTTGAAGCAAAACAAATGTGCTGACGATGAAACTAAGAATCATGAAAGTCTTACTGACAACGTGTTTATAAGTACAATCTCTGTAGTCAATTATTAACAACAAATATTTTTGAAGATATAGCAGTAACTCCTAGAAATAAATATTAAAAATTTAATAGCATATGAAAAAAACTTCAATTAAATGGATACAGTCATACATACTTATTACAAGAGTAATACATTTACACATCTTGTCCAGGTAGTATATTTAAAACTAAAAATCAAACAAAATGATAAAAATTCTCTAAAGATATATAGACAATCAAGACTTGGAATTATAAAATATCAACTTACACACTCACTTTTGAAATAAAAAGAAATTCCAACAAGACCAAAAGTATAACTCACCCTGATAAAGCAATAAAATTATTTCTCTCGGAGTATAACCAGATGGTGCATTTGGCAGATAAATCCTTTAAAGCATCTTATAACTTTCTTCAAAGAATTAAAATTAACCATGTATAAATGACTAGGATAAAACTTAAGAATGAATGAGTAAATAATGAATGTTAGTAAGCAATTATACTCTTGTAAGCTAGTCAATGGAAATTCTAGGTTGGAAAAATAATAAATCAAGTAAAATTTTTACTAACAGATCAATAGTAGATTTGAAAACGGATAAAGAAAGTAATTTTAAAATTAGGAAAAATATTTTTCCAATGAATAGAAGAATAGATTAATAGATAAATTACAAAGTACCCATAGGCATATGTCTAATCATGGCTTCCAATATACACTTAACAGAATTAGCAAAGTGCAGAAACAGGAATAATGTATTTGATAAAATAAAGGAAAAATTTAAAATTTGCTTAAAATTCTCAATCCACAAATTACAAAAGCTTACCATAGAGAGAAGCATTATCATGAAGTGACTAAAATTTGAAAGCTAGAAGACAGAACCAGTTGATCAACAATGGGATTAATAGTTAACTGTATCAGAATCAGTATATCTCATAAGGTAAAATAATTTAGAATGCTAAAAACAGAGAAAAAAACCAACATCTTTATTAGTTACTTCCTTTTGTTGTTACAAAATACCAGTCAAGAAGCATTGAAAACAGAGAGGGTTTATTCTGGCATACAATGTGAGAAGATATCTTTCATCTGGTGAAGAAATCAAGGTGTAAGGAGAAACAGGAAGGGTAGTCAAATTGAACTCAGTCAAGAACCAGAAGGTCACACTAGACTGTAAAGCTGAATAGGCATACCCTCAATTACACTCTTCTTCTACCCTTCTACCCTTCTATCCTTGCTCACAGACAGTGGGGAACTTCAATACCCTACTCTCACCAATGGACAGGTCATGCAGACAAAATTAAACAGAGAAATATTGGAGCTAATTGACATTATAAACCAAGTGGCCCTAACAGATATTTACAGAACCTTTCACTCAAACACAAAAGAATACATCTTCTTCAAAGCACTTTTATGGAACTTTACCCAAAACTGAACACACACTTGGACACAAAGCAAGTATCAACAGACGCAAGAAAAGAGAAATAACTCCCTGTATCCTGTCACACCAGCTAGATATCATCAACAACATAAACAACAGAAAGCTCATAAACTCATGGAAACTGAACAACTCTCTACTGGAAGAAAATTGGGTCAAGACAGAAAAAAGAAGGAAACTGAAGACCTTCTAGAATTCAATGAAAATGAAGGGACAACATACCCAAATGTATGGAACACAATAAAAGCAGTGCTAAGAGCAAAGTTCATAGCACTAAGAGCCTTCATAAAGGAACTGGAATTTAACAGCACACCTGAAAACTCTAGAGCTAAAAGAAGAAATCGTGTTCAAAGGCAGAAAATAAAGTAAAGGCTGAAACAAATAAAATAGATATAAAAACTACAAAGAACCAATGAAACAGAGCAGGTTCTTTGAGAAAATGAGTAAGATTAACAAATTTTTATTCAAATTAACTAAAAGGTAGAAAATTTCAAACTGAGGGGGAGGAAGTCCCCCTCAGGCACAGTCATAGGGGAGGGGAATAAGGGGAAAATGGGAGGGAGGGAGGAATGGGAGGATACAAGGGATGGGATAACCATTGAGATGTAACAAGAATAAATTAATAAAAAATAAAATAAAATAAAAGATAAATGAAAGAGGGGAGTATAATGAAAGACACTGAAGAAATTGAAAGAATAGTGAGGACATGCTTTAACTCCTTATCTTAGTCACTGTTCTATTACTTTGAAGAAACACCATGACCACCGTGACTCTTATAAAAGAAAGCATCTAATTGGGGCTGGCTTACAGTTTCAGAGACTTAGTCCATTGTCATCACTGTAGGGAGCATGGCAGCTCACAAGCCCACATAGTGGGAGAAGTAGCTGAGAGTTCTACATCCAGATACACAGGGAGCAAAAGAACAAGACACTGGGCCTGGCTTGAGCTTTTGAAACCAAAAAGCCCCACCCCAACTTCCTCCAAGTCCACATCTACTCCAATAAGACCACACCTCCTAATCCTTTTCAAGTAGTGTCACTCCCTAATGACTAAACATTCAAATACATGAGCCTGTAGGGGCATTCTATTTCAAACCACCATAACTGTACTCTATCAAATTAAAAATCTAAAAGAAATTGTTAATTTTTTCCATACATACCACTTACCAAAAGTTAAATCAGGGTCAGCTAAGCAATTTAAACAGATCCATATCCCTAGTGAAATAAAAGCAGTCATTAAAAGTCTCCCAACCAAAAAACACCCAGGGCCAGAAGCTTTAGTATACAATTTTATCAGATTGTCAATGAGGAGATAATGCCAATACTCCTCAAATTATTTCAAAAAATAGAAATAGAAGGAATATAGCTCAGTTTGTTTTGTGGGCCACAGTTACCCTGATACCCAAACTACTAAAAATCCAAGAAAGAAAGGCAGTTACAGACCAATTTTCCATATGACATAGATGTAAAAAAAAATTCAGTAACATACTCATAAACCAAATCTAGGAACACATCAAAATTATTATCCACCATGATCAAGCAAACTTCACCTCAGAGATGCAGGAATGTAAATCAATAAATGATTATGTAAATAAGTAAATGTAATAATATAAACATGATATAAACAAACTGAAAAACAAATCCATATAATCGTCTCATTAGATTCACAAAATGCCTTTTAAAAAACATCTGGCACCCTGTCAGGACAGAAGTCTTAAAGATTAGGGATACAAGGGACATACCTAAGCAAAATAAAGGCAGTTTTCAGCAAGTCTATAGCCAACATCAATTTAAAATAAGAAAAAAAAACTGAAAGAAATTCAACTAAAATCAGGAACAAGACAAAATTGTCCACTCCCTCCATACCTATTCCGTATAGTACTTAAAATCTTATCTAAAGTAATGAGAAAGAAGTCAAGAGAAAACAAATTGGAAGAAAGAGATCAAAGTATCTTTATTTGCAGCTGAAATACTAGTATAAATAAGTGATTGAAAAATTCCTCCAGGAAACTCCTACAGCTGATAAATACTTTCAGCAAAGTAGCTGGATACAAATGTAATTTCCACAAATCAGTAGCCCTCCTATACAAAAATGACAAATAGACTGAAAGAAATCAGAAAATCAATACCCTTCACAGTATCCTCAAAACTATACAATATCTTAGAATAACTCTAACCAAGCAAATGAAAGATTTCTATGATAAAACGTCAAGTCTTTGAAGAAAGAAATTGAAGAAGATATCAGAAGATGGAAAGATCTTCCATGCTCACAGATCAGTAGGATTAACACAGTAATAAAGGCCATCTTAGCAAAAGCAATCTACAGATTCAACACAAACCCCATCAAAACTCCAACACAATTATTTGCACATCTTGAGAAAACAATACTCAGTTTAATATGGAAAAATACAAATACACACCATAGCTGAAACAAAACTGAACAACAACAACAACACTGCTGGAGGTCTCACCATTCCCAATTTCAATTTATACTACAGAACCATAGTAATAAAATCCAAATGGTATTGGCATAAAAACAGGCACATTGATCAAATATAATCAAATTGAAAACTCAGTCATAAATCCACACACTTATAGATGCCTGATTTTTTTATAAAGAAGCCAGAAACACACAATGGAAAAAGGAAAGCATCTTAACAAATGTTGCTGGTCTAAGTGGATGTCAGCATGTAGAAGAATACAAAAAGATCCATATCGATCACCCTGTATAAAACTCATGTCTAAGTGGATTAAAGACCTCAACATAAGACCAGAAACACTAAACCTGATAAAAGAGAAAATGGGGCAAGAGCCTTGAACATATTGGCACAGGAGACAACTTTCTAAACAGAATACCAATAGTGTAGGATCTAAGATCAGCAATTAATAAAAGAGACCTCATGAAACTGAAAAGATTCTGTAAGGCAAAGGGCACCATCATTTGGACAAAGCACCAGCCTACAGAATGGGAAAATATTTTTTTAACCAACTCCACATCCAATAGAAAACTAATATCCAAAACATATAAGGAACTCTAGAAAACTGGACACCAACCCAGCCACAAAACCCTCAACTGATAATCTGTCCTACCTGCAAGATATGCTGGGGTGAAAGAAAGACAGATGGAAGGAAGAAAGGAAGGAAGGACAGAGAGTATATAAAACAAAAAAGAAAAGATAAATAATTCCTAATTATATTCTGCTATACTCATAGACCAGTGTCTTGTCGAGTTATCATCAGAGAGGCTTCCTGTAGCTGCAGATGGGAACAAGTGCAGAGACTCACGGCTAGACATTATGTGGAGGGTCTAAATCAAAGGTCTTGATCAGGTCCCTACTCTGGAGCTCAGAGACTCCCTCAAAAGAGAGGGGATAGAGGACACCAGGACACTCACCAAATCAACTAAGCAGGACTTATACTCAGAATTAGGGAACCCAGTAAAAGAGAGGGAGAAAAGACTTTAGGAGTCAGAGAGGGTAGAGGACACCAAGAGAGCATGGCCCAATGAGTTAACTAAGCAGGTTGCATTTAGGCTGAAATTGAAGTGGCAAGCACCAAGCCTGCATTGGTATAAACCAAGTCCTCTATGTACATGCTCTGGCTGTTAGCTTGTTATTTTCGTGGGACTCTTAACTGTGGGAGCAGGTATGTCTCTCCCTCTTTTATATTATCTTGAGACTGGTTTCCTCCTGTTGGGTTGCCTTATCCAGCTTCTGTGTGAGGGCTTTTTATCTTGTTTTATTGTATTTTTTATTGCCATGTTTAGTTGTTATATCCTGGAAGCCTGCTAATTTTTGATGGGAGATGAAGAGGTAGTGGATCCAGGGAAGTGGGGAAGTTAGGGCAAGTGCTGGGAAGAGAGGATGGAAGGGAAACTGGATGGGATGTATTGTATGAGAAAAGAATCTATTTTCAATTTAAAAAGAAGTATGTGGAAAAATACAGAAGAAAGAACTATTATATTTCTTCTTAAAATGATAATGATTTATATATTTTTATATATTTCTATATATTTTACATAGTATTAAAGGATGGGAGACAGAGTTGAGATGAACTGGGAGGAGTAAAGGAAGGGGAAACTGTATTCAGACTATATTGCATAAGAAAAGAATTGATATTAAATAAAAGGGGGAAACTAAAATTAATTTAAAAAGATTATACTAGTCTAGCTAAGTGTTAGTTGTTGATTCATTGCTCAGGTCCTTTTGAAGCTGACAGAGTTTCCAGGACCTGACACGATTCCCCTTGTGTTGAATTGGGCTTAAGTCCAATTATACTGTTAGTTGCCACCAACATATGAATACCACTTATTTGGGCTCTTGCCATGCTTGTCATTATAATGATTCGTAGGTCCTATTCATCTGCATAGGACTATTAATTGCTTCCCTCCCTTGGCAGCTTGCATATTTTATGGAACCACAGAAATTTAACAAAAGGAAAGAGGTTTTAAGATCAAATCTAGCTGAAATCATTCAAGATATGTGTCCTAAGTGTGCAGTGTCTTCAGCAATAGGGCCCACCCTCAACCCCTGAAAATAACCAAAAGCTACCTCAATATTCTATATTGTATTGGAATCACTTGGACTATCTTGACAAGCCATTTGGCAAACGGTTTCTTGTGCCTGGTACTGGAATTTTTGCCAGTCTATGGTTCTTATGGAAAGCATGTCAGCTCATGTGGCTTAACTTCCAGTAAGATGTGTATATTTATTATATTTACCTAAAATTATGCAGAATACATTTAAATATATGTACATATATACTTATATTATGATGCATAACTTTAGGTAAATATGAAGTAATATGAGGTGTGATTAGATCATGCAAATTACATTATTTTATTTTTCTTTGCAGCAGAACAGTATCTCATTATGTATATGTACTATGTTTTCATTAGCCATTCATCTGTTGAATGGCATTTAGGTTGGTGCCATTTCCTGACTACTGTGAATAAGGTGATAGCTAATATTGCTGAACAATAGCTGTAAAGTTGGATGTCACAACACTAACTTTTAAAAGAAACTGAGCTTTCTAAAATATACACAGAAATGCTTTTTTACAGAGAAGATCCAAGATGGCAGCATTGATCACATGGTATATATTCACTTATACATGGATATTAGCCCAACAGAGATGTCCTCTGAGAGACTCCACCCAGAGGAGAATTGGAACAGATGCTGGGACTCACAGCTGGACTCTGAGCAAAGTGCTGAGAGTTATATGGAAGAGTTGGTGGATGGAAGGACCCAGAGGGTTCAGGAGCCTCACAAGGAGACTATCAAGGCTGGTGGATGTGGAATCAGGGAACCTGGCACAAACTGTTCCACTAACCAAGAACAATGCATGCAGTGAACCTAGACACCCTGTATGAACAGCTCATTCTTCAAGGTTGTGGGGAAAGGGGGGACTGCCTCTGAAATGAACTCTGGTGCCCTCAGTTTGATCACTTCCCCTTGGTTGGGCAGCCCAAGGGGGCACACCAAGGAAGGGGAAACAGGCTATTCAGATGAGACCTGGTAGGCTGTGGTCAGATGGTGGAGGAGGAGGACCCCACCTGTCAAAGGTCTGAGGGAGGAGAACTGGCAGAAGAAGGAGGGAGGGTAGAAATGGGAAGATATGAGCAAGGGGATAACAATCTGGATGCAATCTGAATAAATTATAATAAATAAAAAAAATTAAAAAAAACAAAAAAATGTTATTCTATGTCATTCCTGAATGTACTTACTCTGTGTTAAAAGGATGCTTGTATACTGTTTATATTCTCCATTCTTCGCAATTTCTTGTGCTTTTATTGTCTGCCTATTTATTTTCCTTATTTGGGATTCTGTTTTGGTTCCCCAGCCTATCTTTTCCTAGTGTCAATATCATTGTTATTTACTAAGACCTATTCAGGAGAGTTTCTATATGGGCCTTGTTAATCATGTGCCTTGTGAAAAGTGAATGAAATACAGCTTATCACTGATGTGCATAGTTTAGTGACTCAAATATTAAAGTAAAGATAATGAGTATAATTTATTTTATTGGATGTGGGAATCATTTGCAACAAGTTCAACTGAACTCAGCAAACATTTTTGGACCTACCATGTCCATTCTATCAATTTAGTTTTCCGATATAGGAAGGCACGTTGTTACAGTGTTCAGTAACAAAACAAATTGAAAAGAAGAAAGAATCACAGGGAAAAAAAAGCTCTTCCGGGTTCAGGTTAAGCAGCAAGCAAAAGAGTTTGCACTGAAAATGCCGGTGCATCATCTCATCCTCAAACTAATCATCAATGAAAGGCAATAGGAAACTTCAAAGAGAACAGCACACCAGTTCTCTCCAATTAAAGTAATCTACTAAAATTGACCCAAACCAGATATTTCCTTTAATTTAAAAAATTATAATGCCTATTCACTTTAATCTTCTAGCCGTATAATGAAATCAGAGTTACTGCCGCTAATAAGACTGACATTACTAAGCCAGCTCCAAAGCAGCATTTTGATGATGTAGTAACAATCTTACAAAGTAATTCTCCAGATGTTTCAAGAAAGACCATCACCTCACTTGTTACCAAAGAACACTGAGGTATTTTGATTTAATTTTTATTCAAACAAAAAGCTATGTTCGATTAAAAATGTGCTGTATTTAGTATCAAGACTCCACCCATTGCTTCAGTGGCAATGTACAGACTAGTGGCTCTGAGTACCAAAAGCAAGCCTCTCTACAATTACCTGAATCCAATTCGTCTTTCTGCACAGGAATATATAACAAGCACATGTATGTTGTCTTATCTGGAAAATGTTTAGATTATTAGAAATACAGATAATGTTTCCCTCATGTTTGTAGTAAATGCTAAAATTATGAAGATATCTGTGTGCTTACAAGTGACAACGTATGAGACACAATTAGTGGCATGGTGGACATAATCAGTATTTTACTCAGACTTGCAGTTGTCTTTCTTTTCTACATTTCCTTTGGTTTTGAGAGAAGGTCTCAGAACAAATTCTATTTGGAAAAATTAATCTCTCTAAGCAATATTAAGACATTAAAACTAACTTTCTTCTTTGATCAGACTGTCTCATAAAGCAGTTACATACTCTAATCATGCATTATCAAGTTCAAGCATTAGATTCACTACTAGGAAATTTCTTCAGTATAGGTGATAACTTTCTGAAACTGCGTAGAAATGATCTTGTATTGAAAAAAACTTACTTTTCCATCACATATATGATGTAGTGAATCCTGAGACCATATACAACTAAGGCAAGAATATGTACAACTGGGACTGGGAGGAGAGTTAAGGAGAAAGTGGGGCTGTAATGTCAGCTGAAGATTTAACGACTCATCCATACCCTTCTTCTATGAGTGAACACCAAAAAGCCTACCTTTTTAGGGCCTGTGTAGCTAATGTCAGCTGTTCCATTTCAGATCTTAATTGTCATGCTGTACCCAGAATATAGTATCCCACTGTTATGATGGTTACTTTAAAAACTAAGACCAGAGTTACCATATCACTTGGCAAATCATCTTGTAGATCTAAATACAAAGGAACTGAAATTACTACCTCATAATAATATCTAACTGCCATAATCAGCATCTGGGCTATATAGTAAGCTACATTCTCAACATCCACTGACAGGTTATTGGATATGGATAAAGGGTTTGAAAAGTAGGGCTCATTCTTTGTTGAATATTGAATATATTGTGTTAACTAAAATTAGGCAGAAACATAAAGAAATATATTCCTTGATCTTGGATATGAAACCTAAAATTACATAGTTAGGTATATAGAAGTATATGCCTGTGTATGATGAACAAATTTAAGTATCTAATATAAAATGAGAGATATAGTATAAATAATAAATTGTTTTTTTTTAATTTTTCTTAATGACTAGATAATTACTATTGCCACAGAGGAAGTAAAGAGTCAGCTTTTCATAATGATGCATATGCTGATTTGCTTCAATATAGGTAAGTACACATCTGTGCTACATAATTTTGTCCTGTTTTATACCATAAAGCTATATAATACATTTTGTTTTAAAACATAATTACAAAAAAATCCTCAAATAAGTTACCTAATTTCCAATCCTAGACCAAATATATAGAATATAATGAATCCAAACCAGGGAAAATTAAATTAATAGTTACCAAAAAAATGAGCCAAAACCTAGAACCTTGAATATATGAAGAAAACATAGAAATTAATAAAAGTTGTTTCTAGACAGGATAAATCACTAAAAATACTAGCAAAATTGACAAAGCTGAAAAAAGAAGAGTGGATTTATCTATATAAGAAATAAAAAAGGTATATTCCTGCTTAATCTTGAGATAACAAGATCACATGTAATATAGAAAACTTAATTCTTACCAATTTGAAAATATAATATAAATTTACCTTTGTCTCAAAATAGACAAACTTTCAAGGATCAAAGAAGGTAAATATATAACCATCATTCTATCCATTGCACTTCATGTTTGATGATTATGATGCAATCTCATCACTAATCAAAGATCTAGTGTATATAAAATTATGTAAAGTAGACTTATAAATGTAATATGAAAAGTATAAAATGTACTTCATCTTATATTATATCTTACTATATAGTTACAGCAGTTAATAACATTGTGGTATTAGTGAGGAATTGGATTCATAGATCAACAGAACAGAATAGACTTACCCAGATGTAGCCCTAAACCACATACCTAATTGATACTAAAGAAACACAATGGAGAGAATATATCAACACATAGCACTAGGGTGACTGTACAACTATAGCAAAGAAAAATAAATAAATGTAGATCTATACTTTGCATTGTATACAACTCTTAAGTTAAAATGAGTGGTAAAATGAAATGTAAAATTTTAAAGTGCCAAACTTTTTGAAAAAGAAAAGAAAAACCTTCAGAAACTAGGTGCAGAAAAGGGAATGGTGTACATTATACCAAAAGCACTAGTGCTATCAATAAATGAAATAAATAAATTTAGACTTTAACAATATATAAACTTGTCCTGTGAAAGCCTATGCAGAGAGAATACAACCATACAGATTGAGAGATACTATTTGTAACTCACCTATCAGGCAATGGATAGTATTTAGAATATAAGAGTATTCAGCAGGGGTGAAAAAAGTGTTACATTTCATTGAAGAAGTTACACAAATCACAAGTATACATAATAAAAGCATGAATACCAAAACAGTTATTAAATGAAAGAAAAATGAAATCCAAAGGAGGTATGATCATACATTTATCAGAACGACTAAAATCGATAATGACAGAATGTGTATGAGTATTCAGAGAAACTAGTTAAGTAGCACATTATAATGAGAATGGAAGATATGGCAGGCAAGCTTAACAATTTGACATTTTGTTAGAATCGATGTGTAATTACTGTAAAATTCAGCAATTGTACATTGGAAAGTAGCTTCAGAAAAATAAAATGTATATTTATTCAAAGTTTTATATACAAATGATAAGACAAAACTTTAACTAGGGTAAAAATATATATAATATCTACCATTTTAAAGATATTTAAATATTCAGCTTGTTGACATTCAAAATTCATATTATTTTGAAGCTATCATAATCATTCATATAGACATTATCATGTTTGAATGTTAAAAACTGTATCCAATGAACAAATTATTCAGAAATAAAAAAATAACTTACCTCCCTAAACCTCTACCTTTAATTCCATACTCTCCGTTAAAGATTTGTGAGAAACAAGTATGTGTTTGAGGCTATTTTGTATTGCCATTGATATTGGCACTGGGGCCTGAATGGAGTCTTTGGACATTCTAAGCACATACTCAACCACTGAGCTAAAAATAGATGTGGTAGTATCTAGCCATCGCAATATAAACTGATCAATGTGGGCTCTGTATTTTAACAAATAAAGTTTATTATACAACCCAACTAGCTTACACAAGAGGGGAAAAAAAGGTTAAAGGGAAAAAAGAGTGAACTTTCCGGTATCCGTTCCACAGAACAGGTCCCTTGGTGTCTCTGGCCTGCGTGCTGGTCCAGCCTGGTGCGCTCAAGCCCGGTCTGCACCGGCTGTTGTTCTCTCCTCCCCGCCTGCCTGTGTCAGGTGTGAAGGGCTGTCTCTTTCTCCCATTGAGAGTCGATAAGAAAAACAATAGCCCAGGTGGAGTCCCCTGGTCTGCTTTTTGAATTCCAGGCCCAGGATGGCTCCACTCAGTCTATCACTGAGGTATCCATGGGGTGTCTAAGGGTAAAGCCCACCAAGATTGTTTTCACCTGTGACAAAGCTTACAGTCTTTCCCACAGATCAAGACGGACTAAATTGCACAAACAGAAATGCATTTCAAGTTGGTTCTCATCTCTGTGCAATGGGATGAGAACGAGGATTGTTAACATGTTCCTTTAAAATAAAACTAAGTTTAGGTAAATAACAATATTACATTTTAAAACTCCTTAATCATGGTCATTAAGATACGTGGTATTTTTGGCTGTGAGCCTAGTCTTTAATGGCTGAGCCATCTCTCTAGTCATAGAGATCCTTTGAAAGACTCCACCCAGCAAAGGATCTATGAAGATGCTGAGTCTCACAGCCAAACTTTAGGCCAAGGACAGGGAAATAGCGGGGGGTGGGGGGGGCGGGGTGGTAAAGACGTGAAAGGTACAGGAGCTCCACAAGAAGACCAACAGAGCCAAGAAATCTGGTCCTGGGGGCCCTGTGGAGACTGGTGCACAAAACAAGGACCATGTGTGGAGGGGACCTAGACTCCTGCTCAGATGTAGTTGATAGGCAGCTCACTCTCCTTATGGGTCTCTACTTAGTGGAGCAGGGGCTATTCCTACCATGGACTCTGTTGCCTATTCTTGGACCACTTCCTCCTGGCGGGGTGCCCTACCAGGCCACAGACAGTTCTGATGAGACTTGATAGCCTGGGTCAGTTGATAGAGGAGAAGGGCTCCCCTTCTCTGAGGTCTGGGGAGGGGGACATGGGGGGGGGGAAGAGTGGGGAGGGTGGGACTGGGAGAAGAGGGGGGATGGGGCTATGATTGGAATGTAAAGTGAATAAATTTTAAAAAATAAATTTTAATTTAAAAAAGGTAGATTTATCAACATCAGGATGGGAAAGTAGATAAAAGGAACAAAATAGAATGCAGAAATATATCCACATATAATCACTCTATTTAAGAAGGGCTAGCATAATTCAATAAGACTATCAAAGACTTTTTCAATGTGTTGAAGCTATTGACTGTCTTCTATATACATAAATGTGAATCCAGTTCTTCCCTAAGACATCATGGAAAATTGAGGGCCTGGAAAGAAGGCCCACTATTTAAGAACAGTTGTTTCTCTTCCAGAGGACAGGGTTTCAGTTGCCAGCAGCTACAGGGCAGCTCATAACCATGTGAAACTACAGTTCTAGGTAATCCAATGTTCTCTTCTGATCTCTGAAGACATTAAGCACACATGCGTTATAAATACACAAATTCAGCCTGAGCATTCATACACATAAAGTAAAAGAAATAAATCTAAAAATGTTTTAAAATAGTTTCAATATAGATAGTAAAAGTGAAAACTATCACATTTCTAGAAGAAAACATTGAAAAATATTTCACAATTTAAGTTGGTTTTTATTGAAGTAACAAAAAAATACACCTACCATAAAGGAAGAACGATGAATGGCATTTCAACAAAATTAAAAGTTCTGCCAATCAAAGTATTCTGTTTCCTAAATGAAAAGACTCGGAAGCAATAATAGGTAGCTCCTACAATATGACACTGAAAACAAAATCAATTAAAATAAGCCATATATTTCATTAGACACTTCACAGAAGAAAATGTATAAATAACTATTTAGTGCAATAAGACCTGCTCAATATAAGGAATTGTCAAGAAAAAATAACATTTGAAATAACAAGGGATTTCATTTCATAAGCGCTAAAATGGTTACTTACAAAGAGTTGCTGTAGAAAAAATTAGTGAGGATATAAAACAAATGCAAGTTTTATTGATTGCTGGTGAAGAAATAAAATTCTGTAAGCACTTTCTAAAACAGTTTCTTAGTTTAGTTTGTATAACTTTAGCACAGTAATTTACTCTAGTACAATGCAAAGGCAAGCTCTCATGAACTTACATAATAGTATTCAAGATAGTTTTACTTACAGCAGCTAAAATCTAGAAATAATAAAGGTGTTCTTAAACAGGGAAAAGCAATAAATTATCAACATGCCCAGTGAAAAAAGACTGAATGAACCTCACCTCACCGATGTTTAGGCCAAAGAAGGTGGACCCAAAAGAGTAAATACTTTATAGTTCCATTTGTATATAAATGGAACTATGGGTGTCCTAGTAGAAGTCTAATTATTTTCAGTGAAAAAGAAACTAATTGCTACTTCTAAGGACTTGGGATTGATTGGAAACAGCTGGAGGGGAAGTCATAAAATGGTAAAGTTGTTCTATATCTTAGTTTGGCTTGCTTTTATGGAAATGAATGTATTTTCAAAATTCATTAAATTCTGCACATAAAATCTAGTTGTTTTGTTTAATATGAATTAAATAATCAAAAATTAGTAGTTAAATTAGTTATGCTTCATTCACATGATAGAATATAGCATTACTATTGAGAAATTACATGGAAGTTCTCTAAGCACTATAAAGACCTCCAGCTTATAATTAATGAATAATACCATTTACAGAAAATGTGTACAATGTGTTAACTTTGTATTCAATGCGTATTTACTTTATTTTCATAAAGAAATATCAGAAACAACTGTATTTTTAAAAATTGCAAGAAATAATGCCATATGTTCAGTGAAAGGATGTTAAAAGATTAGGATAAAATGCATAAGGTATTATATGAATTAAAATGGATTTTATGAGAGCTACTAATGCTTTCTTTATAATCTAGTATACAAAGTATTTACTATTATTACTATTTTAAATGTAGTACAAGTAGTTGATTTCATTATGTTATTTTCAATTACATATGCTATTCCTTCCCTCCCCTGCTGCTTTCCCTCAGTTCTCTGCCACCTTTTTAACCCTCTTTATCCTCCACAATAGCATGCCCTGTGATGCTTTCATTTCCCAAGGATTCCATTACCATCTCTTTTCATCACTCCCCCTCCCTTAAGAGTCCTTCCTGCCCTCTATTTTGGTTAGTCTTCTTTGCCAACTTGACTAGATTTATAACCAAAGAAATATACCTATGTGTGAATTGAGATAGTCTAGAATAGATTAATTGAGAAGGAAAAACCCATCCTGAGGGCTGAAGCTCTACCCTGTGGGTGTGGCTCCTGTACTGAAAAATACTTGCCTCTGCCTCCAGAGTGCTGAGATTAAAAAGCATGCACTACCACCACCCAGATAAATAAAAATCTAGGATAAACTAAAAAATTATGTACAATAAAGAACTTTTGGAAGTATTACCATCCCTGATTTCAAGCTGTACTACAGAACAATAGTAATTTTTTAAAAAACGTATAGAATTGGCATAAAAACAGACAGGTTGATCAGTGGAGTTGAATTGAAGATCCAGAAATAAGCCCACACACCTAGAGACACCTGAATTTTGACAAGGAAGCCAAAATTATACAATGTAAAAAAAAAAGCATCTTCAATAAATGGTGCTGGTTTAAATGGATGCCCATATGTAGAAGAAAGCAAATAGGTCCATATTTGTCACCCTGCACAAAACTCAAGTCTAAGTGGATCAAAGACCTCAATATAAAACCAATACACAGAAGAGAAAGTGGGGAATAGCCTTGAATGCATTGGCACAGGAGACAACTTCCTGAACAGAACACCAACAGCACAGGCTCTGAGATCAACAATTACTAATTGGGACCTCGTGAAACTAGAAATCTTCTTCAAAGGAAAGGACACTATAAATATGACTAAATGGAAGTCTACAGAATAGGTAAAAACTTCATCTGCCCTACATCTGATACAAGGTTAATATACAAAATATGTAAAGAACTCAAGAAAGTAAACACCAGCAAACCAAATAACCCAATTTTAAAACTGGGGTACAAAGTAAAACAGAATTTTCAACAGAGTACTCTCCAATGGCCAAGAAACACTTAAAGAAATATTTCACATCTGTAGTCATCAGGGGAAAGGCAAGTCAAAACTTCTCTGAGATTCCATCTTACACCTGTCAGCATTGCTAAGATCAAAAACCTAAGTGACAGTACATGCTGGCGAAAATGTGGAGAAAGGGGAACACTCCTCCATTGCTGGTGGGAGTGCAAACTTGTACAACCACTTTGGAAATCAATCTGGTGCTTTCTCAGAAAATTGGGAATAGTTATACCTCAATAACCAGCTATACCACCACTGCGCTCATACCTGAAAGATGCTCCACCATACCACAAAGACAAATCTGTTGATAGCAGCTTTACTCATAATAGCCAGAAACTATAAACAATCTAGATGTGCCTCAAGCAAAGAATGGATAAAGAAACTGAGGTATTTTACACAATGGAATACTACCCATCTTTAAAAAACAAAGACATCATGCAATTTGCAGGCAAATGGATGGAACTAGAAAATATACTGAGTGAAGGAACCCAGACCCAGAAAGACACGCATAGTATATGATCACTTATAAGTGGATATTAGTAGATAACCATGCTACAATCCACAGAACCAAAGAAGATAAGTAACAAGGAGTACCCAAAGGATGATGCTTGAGTCTCACTCAGAAGGGGAAATGAAATAGACATCTGAAGAAGATGAAGGGAGAGACCAGGGTGGGAGAGGAGTTGGGGAGGGGAGCAGGGGTGGGGATTAGGTTTGGAGAGAGCAGGGGTGGGGAAGACTGGGAGAGAGCAAGGAAATCAGTGGAGCTGTGGAGGGAGGCATCTCTGGGATGGGAGGTTCCTGGAGTCTAGCTGACACTCCTAACAGTGGCGGAATATGGAGCCTGAAGTTACCACTCACTGTAGCCAGGTGGTACTTCCAATGAAAGAAAAGGGACATCAATACACTCACAAAACCTTCAACCCCAAAATTGTCTTGCCTACAAGAAGTGTAGGAATTGAGATGGAGCAGAGATTAAGGGAATAGCAAATCAATGAAAGGCCCAATTTGAGACCCACTCTATAGAATAGATCAACCCCTGACATTATTAATGATACTCTGCTATGATTGCAGACAGGAGCCTAGCATAACTTTCTTCTGAGAAGCTTCATCCAGCAGCTGATGGAAACAAATATAGAGACCCACAGCCAAACAATAGGCCAAGCTTGAGGAGTTTTTTGGAAGAGTGGAAGGAAGGATTGGAGGAGCCAGAGAGGTCAAGGCCACAAGAAGACCTACAGAGTAAACTAACCTGGGCTAATGAGGACTCACAGAGACAGATCCACAAACCAAAGAGCATACCTGAGCTAGACCTAGGCCCTCTATATGCATAAAGCAGATATGCAGCTTGGTCATCAGCTGGGTCCCCTAACAATAGGAGTAGAGGCAGTCTCTGACTCTTTTGCCTACCTTTGGAACTCTTTCCCTTAGCTAGGATGCCTAGTCTGGCCTCAGTTGGAGAGGATGAACTTAGTCCTGCTGTAACTTGAGGTGCCAGAGTGTGTTGGTAACCCTTGCAGGCCTCCCCTTCTCTGAGAAGGAAAAGGATGGGTGGAGGGGGCGTGAGAGTAGGACTGGAAAGAGAGAACTGAGGAGGCTGGGATCAAGCTAACAATGAGAAAAGAAAACAAGATATTCTTTCATGGTCCTTCTTTGTAGCTTCATGATAGACATATTCAATATGTTTTAGATAAACTAGACAATAGTACTAGACAGTAGTCACTATTTCCTAGGGTAAAAATCAAGAACTCACTATACATAGATTTCAGGAATTTGTGAGTCTATTATCTACTTAGATTCTGATTTGAAAAGAAAGAAAGAAAATGGATGAAATACTTAGAAAACATTCCATTTGAAGAAGTATATTTATCAAAGCATAATGATGGCAATAATAATAATAATCTGAAGGCAAATAACAAGGGCAGGAAAAATTAAACACACAGTCTTTGAAACATGGAAAAATGCGTGGTTTCATGAAAGTACATTAGAAAAGTAAACTAAATGAAAAAAATACTAAATTTGAATGAAGAGTCAAGGAGTAAATTATAAGGGTGGCTCAATTGAAAATGACAACAAATATACTGGTGGAAGAGACAAACTCATAGTCATCTTCCTGCAACAAAGAGAAAAGTCAAAGAAATCCATTAAAATTGAGTACAATATAATACTGACTACTCTTTCTGATTTTATTGATATAGTGATTGAAACCTTAGATAAAAGCTAAGACAAGAGAATTTAAGAGAAACAAATGGAGAAAGTATGGGGAAGAATATCCCTATTTTCAAGTCATTTTATGCTATTCATTGAAGACACTAAAGACTCCATCAGGAAACTCCTGGAGCTCATCAACAGTTTCATCAAAGTGGCAGAATGCATATTCAAAAGTCAAAGTCAATAGTTTTCCTATATACCAAAGACAAACACAACAAGAAAGAAACCAGAGAAACAAGTAGCCTCAGAAACAAAAAACTTGTAATAAACCTCATCAAGAAGGCAAATAAATTCTACTATGAAAACTTTAAATATCTGAAGAAAGAGATTCAGAGGACACTAAGATGGAAAGATTTCCATGATCACAGATTGTTAGAGTTTTGTGAAAATAACCATCCTACCAAAAGCAACTTAGAGATTCAATGCAATCCTAATCCAAATTCCCGTGACATTCATGACAGAAATATCACAAGCAATCTTAACATTTTTATAGATACACGAAAGACTGGAAATAGACAAAGAAATCCTGAGTAAAAGAATATTGCTGGAAGCACTGCCATATAAGTTCTCAAGTTGTACTACAGAGCCAAATTGTTAAGACCACAATGTTACTGCTACAAAAGCAGACATGTGAATTAATTGAATAGAAGACCAAAACTTAAGTCTATGAAACTATATATATATATGATTATGTCACTTCTGCTTTTAATTAAGGTCCCAGAAAATATTTTCTAAAAAGTATAAAAGATAATAATTTCACATTTTACCTTATCCAAATTGGTAACAGAGGCCATTTATTTTACTGATATTACATACACATACATAAAAAGATAAATTGGAAACATTATTCATGTAAAAACACAAATGCATGTGCACATATATAAATATATGGAATGTATAAAACATTGAAAATAGGTTGCATACATACAAGTTTTTCAGGCTACACCTGAACACAGATGTGACGGTAATAATTAATAATTAAGCTACTTGGCAAACAAACAAAAATCGTTTTACTAAAAAAAGGAGCCTATATTTTAAACATTGTTCTGTTATCAAATTAGATATTTTGTTAAAATTTTACTGTTAGATTACAAAAACTGAATGGTATAGGTCACAGAATATGTGAAGCCCACTTTGCATGAGCAACAGATCATAAAAATGTAAATCAAGTTGGCCCTAATCAAGAGGCCTCTCCTTCTTACTAGCTTTCATAATACTAGATGATGCAATTCAGACTGCTGTGGGCATGGGGATGTCATCAGTAGTCTTACCCATCTGTGAGACTTATGGAATGCAATAATGACAGCAATATCAAGAAACATTCATGGGTGCAAGAGAGGCACAAATATTATAGGGGTAACTAACCACTTTCTGGTTGGATTTAAAGTCTGTTTCATGGGAAGAAACACATTCCCACTATTGAGAATACGGCCAAGAACCCACAATTGCAGAGATCACATAACCCAAGGTGAACCTACTACTATTATTTTATTTTATTAATTTATTCATATTACATCTCAATGGTTATCCCCTCCCTTGTATCCTCCCACTCCTTCCTCCCTCCCATTTTCCCCTTATTCCCCTCCCCTATGACTGTGACTGAGGGGGACCTCCTCCCCTGTATATGCTCATAGGGTATCAAGTCTCTTCTTGGTAGCCTGCTATCCTTCCTCTGAGTGCCACCAGGTCTCCCCCTCCAGGGGACTTGGTCAAATATGGGGCACCAGAGTACGTGTGAAAGTCAGCCCCCACCCTTCACTCAACTGTGGAGAATGTCTTGTCCATTGTTTAGATCTGGGTAGGGGTTTGAAGTTTATGGCCTGTATTGTCGTTGGCTGGTGCCATAGTTTGAGTGGGACCCCTGGGCCCAAATCTGCCTATCATAATGTTCTTCTTGTAGGTTTCTAGGATCGTCTGGATCCTTCAACTTTGCCATTCTCCCATGATTCTCTCATCTAGAGTCCCAATAGGATGTCCTCCCCTCTGTCCCAGTTTCCTGGTAAGTGAAGGCTTTCATGGGACATGCCCCTTGGGCTAGTATGCAGATATAAGTGAGTATATACCATTTGACTCTTTCTGCTTCTGGGTTAACTCACTCATTATGATCATTTCTAGTTCAATCCATTTGTCCACAAATTTCTGGAATTCCTTGTTTTTAATAGCTGAGTAGTATTCCATAGTGTAAATGTACCACAGTTTCTTTATCCATTCTTCTACTGAAGGGACACTTAGGCTGTTTCCATGATCTGGCTATTATGAATAAGGCTGCTAGGAACATGGTTGAGCAAATATTCTTGTTGTGTGCTGGAGAATCTTCTGGGTATATTCCAAGGAATGGAATAGCTGGGTCTTGAGGAAGCCCTATTCCAATTTTTCTGAGATAGCACCAGATAGATTTCCAAAACGGCTGTACTAGTTTGCATTCCCACCAGCAATGAAGGAGTGTTCCTCTCTCTCCACATCCTCGCCAGCATGTGGTGTTGCTTGAATTTTTGATCTTAGCCATTCTGATGGGTGTAAGATGGAATCTCAGAGTTGTTTTGATTTGCATTTCCCTGATGACTAAGGAGGTTGAACATTTCTTTAAGTGTTTCTCAGCCATTTGATATTCCTCTGTTGAGAATTCTCTGTTTAGTTCCAAGCCCCATTTCTCAATTGGGTTATTTGGTTTGGTGGTGTTTAATTTTTTGAGTTCTTTATATATTTTGGTGGTTCATGAGTCTTAACCCTTCTCTGAGGAGTTATGGACAGTTCATGGCTTCTGGCAGAAGGCTAGTCAGTTTTCTTTAAGGATGTAAGTTATGCTCCAGTGGATTGCTCTATACCCAGTATCAAATGGTTAGCAAAATGGAGTCAACTAGTTATTAATTTTTAAACAAAAGTATAAAAACTTTAGCTTCAGTTGTTCTAAAATTATAATTTAGTATATTTCAAATTGAATGCTTATATTTAGTCTTCTTTTAAACTTCCCAAAACTATAAGGAAATGAATTAGTAATTCAAAACGTATTTAAATCTTACTTTATGTCATTCTGCTGTCATGCCTTACAGTCCACAATATCATTTTCTGGTAGTGTTTAGTTGTATCCAGAGTAAGAACCTTCCACCTGCTGTCTCTCTGGAATTATTCTTACTGAAATCTTTATATGACTAGTTCCTTATTTTTCAGAGCAATAATTATGCATCTTTTTTCACAGTCACAAAATGTCTACAATGCTATTATCTGTCTCAAAGTACTTTAAGCATCATGATGACAAGGAAAAAGATGAGAAATATTCAGAGATATGTTCCATAATGTCTAACATTTGTTCATAAAAGATATTCTCTATCAATTTTGATTATTCTCTTTACCACTTACAAGATTTAGAGGAGACATTTTTTCTTTTCTTTTTTTCTTTATTTCGTTGGTTACTTTTTCAAAACAGGATTTGTCTGTGTAGCCCTGGCTGTCCTAAAATTTAGTTTGTAGACCAGGCTGGCCTCAAACTCAGAGTCCCTCCTCTTTCTGCCTCCCTACTGATGGTGCTTTTGCTTTTGCTTTTGTATAAATTTTGTTATTTGGAGAAAACATATAGCCTTTGTATTTTCATATCTATTAACAGGAATAAATTTGATGAATAGAAGTCATGTTAAGACGTATAGTACTCCAAGGACGGACAGAGCTGAGCTCTGTAAAACAATCTAAAATTAGAGGAACAACGTTTTAAAATAATTAATGATTAATTCTCTGTGAGTCTTAAGGAATAATCCATAGTAAATAAGTAAGAATTTCTTATCCAAACAATCTTAATTAATCAAAAAATGCAAATAATTGTTGAAAAAAACATCATGGATATAAAGTAAAACCATAAAAGTTCAGGAAAGAAAGGAAGGACTACACTTTACTGAAAGTATTTGACATACAATATACCACATTTAAAAGGTATTAACCAAAATATAAAGGAAACCCTAGAAATATTCAAAATAGTGTTTTCATTTTATGTAAATTAATGCATGGTTTTCTCTAGCTTTCAGGGTAGAGTTCACTTCAGATTTAATCTTGCTTTGCAAGAGTCACAGTTCTGCACTTAACCACACACTTTATATAAATAAGAGGTCTGAAGTTCATAAACATTATTTAGAAGAAAACCAAACTCAAAGATGAAATGAAAGCTATGCTTAAGTGTGTGCCATTTGAGAACACAGAAGAGAATTATCTCAGAATAATCAGAATAAGCTACTAGATATTTTGTCATTGGTTACTTAATCTTTGAGATATTTTGAAATGAAAGATGTGAGTTTAAAATGTTTTAACGATTTAACTTGATAATATGCAATAATTGAATCTAAATAGCCAAAACTGTCTTTGGTGAAGCATCTTAAGTGTGTTTTTATAAGTGACAGAGGTTTAAAACATATTGGATATTAGTGATTTATGACCAGACCCTTCAGTTTTGTGTATTATTCCAAAAACAAGTACACATTACATTTCCAATACAGAATTTCTACTATATTATACCACAAATTCATTAAACTTTATTTCTTCTTTCACTGATAATGGGCAAGTTTAAAATCTGATCTAAATTTTAATTAGCAGTGGGATCCTTTTAAGAGGCTTTATCTCAATTAATAAACAAAATATTAAGTACAGAATTAATTTTTTGTATGCAAAGTTGACTCCTAGTTACAAATATTTAAGATAATAGGAAAATTAAAAATCAAGTTATATATAACACCACACTTTTGGGATTGATTAGTTTCATAGTATTTTGGTCAAATTTTCTATCTGTTGTATTTTAATTCTTTATAGCTACTTAAATTCAGTGTATCTCCATATCTACTCTAATAACATTGAATTTGTTTCTAATTTGTACATATTTTGAAAGCATGCACAAAAACTATGTTAACTCTACTTGTAACGATGTTTTTTGCTGAATTTCAAGATTTTTATTTTCTAATGACAATAATCAAGTTATGAATATTTTATATGTTTACCAGTGGACAAAATCTACATTTTATGAAAAACAAATTCTTCTTCTTCTTCATGGTCCAATTAAATATTCAGTTATATAGCTGGAGCATAGTGGCCCACATTCTTGTAGAAGGAATCTTTGCCCACTAAAACTGAGCTAATTCACTTACGCTTGTATGAAACTGACAAACTGGAGGATCTCACTGTCTATGATGCCAAATGAAAACCATTAAAGCAGTCAAGCTTCAGGGAAGTTGATCTATCTGCACCAACAAGGGCTAACAGCGATGAATTCTAAAGTATGAACAAATATATTAACAAGTTAATAAAATGTTGTTATGATACATTTTTATAATTTTTAAATCTGATGCTGGAAAAATAATCCCAAGTTTAAGATCCACAATCACAGTGCTTTATTGATATGGTTACATGAAGCTTTGCTACATAAATATAAAAATGCAAAGTGATCACTGCCAAGCCACATCTTCATGAGAGTAACCCACTAACATGAAAAACAAGGCAAACTATGCAGGATCTGACTATGTGCTGTGGAAACATGAAGAGAAATGGAAGATTAGAAAGCCCAAATCTCAGCCAAATTAAAAACTATTGTATGAAAAATAATACATTTCTAGAATTTTTCTTCAAAGATAAATAAAAATCATTTACTGCGGTTTTCAGGAATAAAAATCCATCTTGATAAATACATATTTGAACCTTTTCTGCTATCAAAACTCTACCTTTATTCAGTATTAAACTTAATAAATACCTTACATTTTTACATGTTATTGACTTCCCTTAAGCATGTAAAGTGAACATAAAATTGTAGTATTTAGTGATAGAATGCTCCTAAAGTCTAAAGTATTATAGTTTAAGAAACTTAAGTCTCAACATTATATAGGAGTACAGTGTATTTCTATAAGAGTGCTGTGTTCTCAATAACCCACTTGTGACATGATTCTCCTTGTTCTTAAGTGGATGTTTACTTCTTTTCTGTCAGAAATTTCAAACAAAACAACATAAAAGAGTGACTACGGGAAGAAAATTACCTGCCAGGAAACTGGGAATGCTTTAATTATAATTAGTAATCAAAGAATTTCCTTCCCATTATATTGATCAGATGAATCAGAACTTATCAATGGAATTTGATCCTTTTGCCATGCCTCACATTAACTTTAATGTGAAACTGACTAGTTGAACAATGACAAAACCAAAAATTGACTCTTTAAAGAAGAATTCACAAGGGTGGTCATGAGGAAAAGGTGAAAGGAACAGTAGGTAATGATGGCTATCAGTGCCTTTTAAAAATCTGTACAAAATGGTTGTAATGTCTGTGGTCACTAAGCATTTGAAATAATCTAAAGGCTCTCAGCAGATGAGTAGTTTTCTGTTACTTTTATAAAGATCGAGACTAAAAGCAAATTGGGGAAGGAAGGGCATATTTCAGTTTACAGCTCTTGATCACAGCCCATCACTGGAACAGAAACTAAAGTAGAGACCATGGAAGAATGCTGCTTTCTGGCTTGTTCCTCATGGCTTGCCCAGCCTGCTATTTAAAAAAAAAACAACCCTCAGAACCATCTGCCCAGGTGTGGCACCACCCACAGTGGGCTGGGTCCTCTCACTTCAATCATTAGTCAATAGAATGTCCATGTAGATTTGTCTACAGGTCAAGCCTTTAGAGGCACTTCCTCAAACTAAATGCTTTAACATGTATAAGAAAGAAAACCAGAGTACATGATTAAACTCAATTTTATTTTTTACTAAGGTAGATAGTATTCAAAGTTAAAATATTTCATTTTTTAATATGGAAATGTTTGTACTAGAACTGATAGAAAGAAATCAAAACTTAAGTTTGAAAAAAGTAGTTATTTCCAACAGTTTTGTCTCAAGAATTTTGTTTAAATTTTTAAATATATTTCAATAATAACTACTAATGTAGAGGTGGCTATGAAAGAGCATGCAATAACTGTTAGTTAAGTGCCAGGTGCACATTATTTCATTTCCATATGATTCCTAAAAGATATGAAGTAATCTTTTCCATATTTAATAGATAAGCACACATTGAGGCTCTGAAAAGCTAAAGAAAATTTCCAATTGTATCTGGTAATAAGTAGTAAATTCAAACTCTGGCCTATTCTAAATCCAGTTCTCTTAACTAGTATGCTTTAGTGTTCATGCTAGACATTGCCTATTGAAGGAGTGAAGAAGACCACCACTTACCTTTATAGTTTGGCATAACACTCTAGAACTGTGATGTACTAGAGGAAAAATTAGGAATTTATCAGGTATTAAGATGTTTTGTGCTCTGGTTTATAATGACTGAAATGTAGAGTGGGTTAATTGCAGTATATTTATCATAGGAAACATCCAACATATTTACATTAAAACAATGCAGAAAATCATAGATTTAAAATTATAAAGCATAAAACATAACAATATCAGTTACAAAATTAGATAAAGGTGATTGCCAAATGGAAATGTTACCTGAAACTTAGAGATTATGTTTTGTTAGTGAAAGAATTAAATAATTAACACAAACAGAGAAATATCCAATCGCCTGCAAACTGAACTTAGTTATGCTATAGTACCTACTTTGGACTTTTAAAAATAATATATTATTAAAACATTGTTATCTTACATATGAAAATGAGATGTTTGTCTTGAGGGAATATAGATCTGCCTCCAATAAAATAAATTATTCTTGAGAATTCATATAGCATAAAAGTAATTTTGAGAAATCATAAACAATTACAAAAAGCAACCTAAAATTGATAAACTTTTCTCAAATTCTGTTTAAAGGGATATTCAGCATAGCATATAAAGCTTTACCCACTTCAAAAATTCTTCCTCATTATATGATTCCAAATTTTACTTTTTAGTTGTTTTCACTTTTCCCCACAGAAAATTTAAATGATTTGGTTAATCTTTGTCCAAGTTTTTGAAATGTGTTATAATAAGGAAATGAAACACTATTTGACATGGTTTAAAATAATATGTCATTTGATTAGAGATAAAGATACCTCATCTGTGTTTTCTCAGAACCAATGGAAAAAATCAATTCATGAATGAAATACAAAACTTTCTATAGTTCTTGTAAGTATTCAATGTTTAAATGTCACTGTACTAATAACCATATTTTCTATGTGTTTTAATTATGCCATTATGACATTGTGGTAAGAATTTTCTTACTTTATTGTTGTTTTGGTGAAGACAAATATACCATAAGAACAAGTAAATTACAGAATTAAAACTCAATAAAATAAAACTAACTTTGGGGACAATTAAAAAACAAGAAACAATCAAAGTCTTATACACAATACTATTTCAGAGCACTCTATTTTACACTATCATAGAATATCTTTTGTTAAGCAAGTCTCTACACTTTAATAGAGACATCCACGCACTTACAGCTAGATTTTGTGAGCTTAAGTATGTCTTCTATTTTCATTAGTTGGAATTTTGGAATCCTGACAATGCTTCTTTGCTCTAAAATAAATGGTCTTTTAGTTTTTAAGATCATTTGTGGCAACTGTCCTTGCAACCAAACTCCCCTCAATCAATTAGGTGCGCTGTTTAGTCTGCATCAGTTGCTGGAGATTAACCATTTCGCTTTGAAATATTAAAAATAAGCCCACTAAAATAACAGATACACTTACATTATTGTATTAAAATGTTTCATTATAAAATTCAATTCAAGATATAGATTTAAAATTGTAAAAAATAATTCCTACATTTTACTGATTTACCAATATTTGAATCAACTCAATAAACTTTCTTAGGTGTCAAAAATAAAAATGATCAAAATAAATTAAAATATTTATTTTATGAAGCTCATTTTAGAAATATGTGCTTAATGTACCATAAAAATCTCATATAATAGAAGAGTCTGTTTTCAATATCACATTAACATTGAAGTTAAACAGTTGGCAATGTCATTCAGGATCTGATGTGGAAAAGTATATTGTGTCTCCTCAAAGTGGTGCTTGCTGAGAGCTTACTACAGGAAAAAAAGTCTTATAACTGCTTTCAATTTCAAAGGAACTTTAGTAAATGTTCAAATGGTATTTAAAGTAAGAACCACATTCAAGGCTAATATATATACATATATGATGTATATATTAATGTTATATAAATATATATAATATTATACAAGTAAAATTTGTTAAGCTGATTCAAATATTTGTGATTTAATAAAATTTAAGCATTAATTTTACAACCCAAAGGTATATACCCTGGCTTGAATTTCAAAAAGAAACAATTTAGTAGAGTGCTATTTTATTTATATATGTACATATATATGTTTTTAAATATATATATATTCAAATACAATAAAGACACAAAATACAGCCTGATTATCATTTATGTCTTTGAGCTGGTCTGCTAATATCTCCTGGAATCAGGTACTTGTATTATTGAAAATAGATGTAAGTATTGAAAGTAGATAAGTAAGCAATTGAACTAGGTGAAAAAAAGTGCTGTCTGAAAGCATAGACCTTGTTTTTCCACCAACCATTTGTTTTATTATTCTCTTTCAAGAGTGTTAAAACTAAGCTGCCTAAGGCCCTGCATTTTAAAAGTATGGTTGATGTTTTCTTACAGAGGAAAATCATCTGAAAGTTTTTGATCTCTTATGAAATAAAATTCTTAACAAACAAGTTATCTCATGGATCCTGGTTATTCAATGGGCTTTCAGAGTTTGGTAGGAAACTGAAAATAATTCAGAAGCTCTAACTGAATAGCAAGAACACAGCTCTTATGTGTTTGGTTTTCTAAGGAGTCTGTGAAGAAGTCCAATTGGCAACTAAAATAAGACTATTAAATAGTGAGAATGGAAGAGAAGGGCAAACTGGGAAATATCAGAGGATACCTAACAATAAAGGCCATTTGAAAACCATATGGAAGTCTACTACTGTAGAAGCTTCCTAAAATGTACATATATGAAGTGAATATAAATGGAGACAATGCCTCAACAAGACATCTTATGCCACCAAATAAAAACTCAAGTGCAAGGAATGAGTTACATCTTGTTGAGTTGTTGTCCAAGGGGACTGACACCACATAAACCCTCAAGCATAATGAGGTGTTGCCAAGACTATTGGTTACTCTACACAACTTGATGGTAAGGCTCTATGGTTGAAGACAACATTTACATATATCATCAGATATAGAGAAATATTGCTGGTGCCTAGTTAGAAGTTTTACCCCACTGACTAATGTTTGTGGTACCGGAAGGTATTATGCATATTACTAGAGAAGAAAGGTAATCATCAATATCTCCCAGCTACAATCCTAAATTGTACAACAGTGGCCTGCTTTCACTATTTACTTGTACAACAGTGGCACAAATGTTATGGGAGTAACTAACAACTTTCTGATTGGATTTAAGACCCATGAGATGGAAAAGATAAGTCGTGAACCTAGGGGGAAACCCAATACTATTATTCTGCTAAGAGATCACAGGAATAAAATGACTCCTAATGACATTCTGCTATGCCCCTAGATATGGGCGTCACTCAGCCTTCATCAGAGAAGTTTCTCCTAGCAGAAAAATGCCAACTAATACAGAGACACTATAACTAGACAATGTGAAGAAAGTGTGAGACTTTGAAACTCTCAGATTTTAATGGTACCTCTTTATCCAAGCCATCCTCCCCTAAAAGATCAGTGATTTGTATGAAAAATGAGGCAGAAAGAGTCTAAGAGCCAGAGGTAATGTACAAATCCAAAGGAACCATGTCTGCAAGACAGAACAGGACAGCTGAATTGACAGAGACTGTGGCAGCATGCACAAAGTCTGCAAAGGTTTAATAAGCCTGACAGGATCACAGAACTGAGAAAGGGAGAGATATGGACATAGGCACCCACCTCTAACCAAGAAGCTGTATGAAACTGACACCCTCTTGCAAAGGAAAAAAAATTAGTTTTCTGCCATACAGTCTCACTAGGTATATTAACCACCTCTCAGGGCAAGCACCAGACCCAGGAGTAGTTGACTAGTACAAAATAAACTGAATAGTATTTTTTTAGATTTGTCTCATTTTGCCTTTTTAGGACATTTTTTGTCTTACTGGTCTTTTTTCTTCTTCTTTTGATTTTTGTGGTTTTGGAGAGAGAGAGAGAGGAGAGAGAGAGAGAGAAAGAGAGAGACTGAGATTCTTGTTTGTTTGTTGTTTTGGTTTTGTTTGTTTTTTAGAGAGAAAAGAGAACATAAAATTGGATGAGTAAGGAAGTGGGGAAGTTCTGGGAGAAATCGGGGTAGGGAAATCATGTCAAAATATATTGTTTGGAAAAAAAACTTCAGTTGAAAATGGTAAAAACAAGAAAGTAAAGAAAAGACTCAGTTGCCCTCGATTAGAACTTCACTATTACGTGGGGTGAGCCATGGGGAGCAGTTGGAAGCTCTGATAAATGGCAGCAGTCTCACTGAAAATTTCAAAGTGCATCTTGGAGAGGACCTGGAACACAGAACTACCCCTCCAGACCTAATTCACTGAGTCAAGATCCATCCAGCCCTTATAGAGCCAAAAACCTACAGGTAGGTTCTCAGGGAAACATTCACCCCACCACCCAGTTACCTACTGTGCTGCACAAGTCTGCCTCTAGAGGTTAATACCAAAAAGGCAAGGCCGGATGATCTTATTAAATAAATTCCCTGCCAGTTAAGACAGGCTGTAGCTATGTTTGGCATAGATCCTACACAGCTTCTCTTTCTAGGACTCATTGGAAGGACCTATGGCAAGAGAGAGGTATAGAATGATGGCAGCATTTAGAAATCCCATGCTTTCTGATCTCCGTCTTCTGATGCTTTACTTTCTAATCTCTCTGAGGGCTCTGTAGCTGTAGAAATTGCTAGCTCACTGTAGATTAATATACTATCTCTGCTCCGTTTTTCATCTGGATAATGTGGGGATGAAGTTAACTAAGTTACTTTGCCACTATGAGATTCAATACAGTGCATATAAAAACGGACATATTCCAAGCTTCAAATGCAATGGTATTTGACTATTGTTAGAAGCCTGGTGTCTTCTCAGAATGCAATCAAAGTAATCTGGACTGTGTGGGGGAAACCAAGCTATTCTTACTTTTTGAACTGCTTCTCCAAATAACTTTGATAGGTGCTATCAAGAGTAGATTAATCCTTCTGGCATTGCCTTCCTATGTCAAAAACATCGAATGATTTATGTCTATAGGTATGCAAAAAAAAAAAATCTGACAAGCTGTTTCCCCACTGACTACCAGAATCTGTTAAATGTTATAACATGAACCATGTCACTCAGAACATTTCACGCTAAAGGCCAAAGTGAATGATTAGCTACTATCTGGTTATGAAGATCTGAAAAGGAGTACTGTGACCTCACAAGGGGCATCAGAAGGAAGAAGAGGTTGCCTTTCTTTCAAGTTACTCCAGTGGAGATGTTAGCTTCTTCAGCACCATAAGCTGGCAACCCACCACTAGCAGGCTCTTGCATATGGCCCTTTCCCTGCACACCCACTAAGGAGACAGTAAAAAGCTCCCAAAATAGGACTGTCATCTTACCTCTAACAGATTCTCTCTCTCTCTCTCTCTCTCTCTCTCTCTCTCTCTCTCTCTCTCTCTCTCTCTCTGTCTCTCTCTCTCTCTCTCACACACACACACACACACACACACACACGCTTACACACACTCATACACAAAACTGTTTCATTCATAATAATTGTCATGTGCATTCTTACAGAAGAAAAAGTTACAAATTTCTTTGTTTTACTTGGGAAGTGATCAGATCTAGTTGGTAATTGCTTGCCTGATCAAGAGCCACTTCCTTCATGGTTAACCAAACATCGGCTCCACTCAGCTGGACTCGTTTTAAATATCACCAAAAGTGAATAGCTCCAATTACGACAGGAAACACATTTCCTAACATGAAACAAGGACCAGAAACAGATTTGTCTGTGTCTTAAAATGCACGTCATCTCAAGGGTAGGCAGGCATGTTATTCCTTTATCGCTTGCACCCTCTATTCCTTGCTCCCATATACTCACGCGCACACACACACACACACACACACACACACACACACACACACAAACACACACACACACACACACTTTAAAAATTGTAGAAGCACTCAAAAAATCTGGTTTCTGATTTCCTTATGAAAAAACGGCTGGAACTTCTTTCTTACAGTGATATTTTCTATTTAAAAGTATAAAAAAATCAAAGGAAGTGGTAAGCAGGAAGCAAAGAAATAAACACCAGAAAAATACTTTAGAAAGTATTACATTCCTCTTTAGATATTGATTACTGTTAGAGGAAATATCTGAGACAAAAATTAGATTTGTTGGAGACTGACTGGATTGAAAATATCAAGAATTTGAGCATCCATTTACAGACTTTTCCTGCATCTCACCCTCACAAATTTGGTACCTAACTTTGGTAAACCTATGAACAGCTCTCTTTGGTCACTAGATTGCATTTAAGGACCATACATCTGCCTTATTTGGTTGTTTCATTCAAGAGACTTCTTATTCTGTCCAATAACTCAGGATGTGGCTGTGTTGTAGCCAAATGGCAGATAACAGAATTTGTCCTCCATTCTTGAAAAGTGTACTGCCTGCAATAGCATAAAAAATAGAAGTAAAAATGTTCAGGCTGTGTTCCAATTAGCCTGTACTAAGCAAGAATCTGTTATCTTGGACAGCCTCTCCAACTGAAGAATAAAAATTTTGAAGTCACTGTGGATCATTTAGAGTAAGGCTATAGCTCTTTACAGTTATCTCTGAGATGTCCTGAGGTGATAAACTTGACAGGGGAAAAAAATAAAACGTACTCTGAGATATATTAAAAGAGAAACTTAACGTTTGGATGTGTATGTTCTGGGCACTGGAAGATTAAACAGCCATTAAAAATAGTCATACTAGGCCGGGTGTGGTGGCACACGCCTGTAATCCCAGCACTTGGGAGGCAGAGGCTAGCAGATCACTGTGAGTTTGAGGCCAGCCTGGTCTACAAAGTGAGTCCAGGACAGCAAAGGCCACACAGAGAAACCCTGTCTCAAAAAAAACAAAAAACAAAAAACAAAAAACAAAAAACAAAAACAAAGAAAAGAAAAGAAAAGAAAAAAGAAAGATTTTCAACTGTAAATGTATGTGTTTGGGATAGAAATGAGAGCATTGCACTTTAAAGCCAATCCACATCTTACTGTTTGTTCGATCCTTGGGAGGCACTCTCTGCCCTTACCTTTCCCTTTAAGTAGGCCAGCCTAAAGCTCAGAAAAGGAGTCAGCCAAACAAGGATGCAAAGGGATACACAGAGAGGATGAGGTCCCTCCAGTATCTCTGAGGCCTTGAAGGCTAAAGTCCTCGGTATTGTACTTTCATGGCTGACCTTGAGTCAAAGAACGTTGAAATTGAGTGAAGAAGGTTCCAGCAGGGTCAGTTCTAGGAAGTAACAAGTGTTGCTCCTCCCACTGCTGGCAAGAAGAAGTTCTTTTGTGCCGTTAGTTCACTTGTGCCTCAACCCTAGGCGGAGTGACCGCTAGTCTCCCAGAAGCGACAGTGTGGGCATCTTTCAAGTGGAAGAGCTCAGCCAGAGACTCGTCTGCTGTTACCGTCATGGACGCACAGAGACCCACTGTTGCTTCTGACCTACCAGGTAAATACCCCTGCCTTTCTGTCCAGGCTTTCGCGTTACTTTGGATGCCTTTCTGGAAAAGTGTAACTTATCGGTTCTGTCATTTCTTTTAGATATCGTTAGTCACATCCTTCAGAATATGGAGACTCAGTTGAAGTCAGACTTGTTTGTGTCCTATTCCTTCACCTCAAAACTCTGGCAGAGATCCTGAAATCACTTACTTCCTAGAGCACTGGTTCTCAACCTGTGGGTCCCAAGCCCCTTGACAAACCTCTATCTCCAAAAACATTTTCATTAGGACTCCCAACATTCCCAACATTACAGTTAGGAAGGAGCAATGAGAACAAGTTTATGATCGGGGTGTCACCACAGCATAAAGAACTGTGTGCTAAAAGGTCTCAGCAGTAAGAAGGTTGAGAACCACCATCTTAGAGTTTGAAGAGGAATGAGTGCTCCTCAAAATGAATGCAGACTAGATCTAGCTTGTCTATTGACAGAATGCACTACCTAAAGCACCAGCAAAGTCCTGCCTCTGGACTAGGACAGAAGATACTGAAGCAGAGGAAATTATGCCTTCATTAAGTTAGGAGTGGCAAGATAAGTTTACGGAGATGCTTGTGCTTGGCTCAAAAGTGGGAACTGTGGCAAACGTGGAAGAATGTTAGCTGAGTGCTTAACTCTGAGAGGTAACCATGGCTAAAGTCTATGAACAATGATGTGTTTTTCACCACGGGCTCTTCCCTAAGACCCTGCTTGCTAAGCCAGGGTTTTTTTTTCCTCCTGAACCTCTTTGTTCTCACTTGAGTCCACAAGGGGCAGCAGAGTTTGTCATAGGATCTCTTCTGTTTGTTCGCACTTTGTCTCAAGAGACCTTAGGTTCAGATATGGCCGTTGTAACACACACCCATAAACAGTCATACATACCCATCCTCCCTACAAGAATACACACCATACATGCCTTGCTTTAGACTAGTAAGAGAAATTAGGGAAAATACTTAATAGTGAAAGGGATATTACAGAGGTTACTGCAGATTCTTCATCCCCAGTTCTTCTGCCTCGTATTCAAAGAGGAAAAGGTACAAAGAAAGGGCAGACAAAGAGAAATATGAAAAATTAAAAATAAAATATATTAGGAGAGAGAGAGTTCACAATACAGAGAAAAAAAAGAGAGAAAGCCAGAAATTAAGACACATAAAGAAACCTGAAGGAGAGAACTCAAATATAGTAACAGAGATAAAGAGAGGCAAATATATAGAAAGCAACAATAAGGGATAAAGAAGGGAAGTAGAGACCCACTATCAGTAAATAGTGCATCCTTAAAGCTGCTCTCTTGCTTCTGGAGAACTTGAAGATATAAGCTGGGAGTCTTCCAACTGAGCCATTCCTCTTAAGCCTGTTACAATACCTCTTATTCCCTTTACTCTAGGGACTTGAATGAATTAGTGCAACTCCCACAAAAAGACAGCAAGCAAATTTGTACCAGATAAAGTCACCATCATGTAAAAAAAAAGTTTCATTCTTGGGTTGGATGGAGAAATGACGCAGCAGTTAATTAAGAGTACTGACTGACCTTCCAAAGATACTGAATTCAATCCCCAGCAACCACATGGTGGCTCACAACCATCTATGGTGAGATCTGGTGCCCTCTTCTGGCCTGCAGGCACACGTGCAAATGTAACTTTAAACTTTTTTTTTTTGAGCTGATTTTTTTATTGATTAATTTATTCAGGTTACAACTCAATTGTTATCCCATCACTTGTATCCTCTCATTCCTCCTTGCCTCCCACTTTAACCCTATTCCCCTCCCCTACATCTAAGACCAAGGGGGACCTCCTCCCCCACCAAATGGTCATAGGCTATCAAGTCTCATTTTTGTTGCCTGCTTATTCTTTCTTTAAGTGCCCCAGGCCTCCCCACCGAAGGGAGGTGGTCAAATATGGGGCACCAGAGTTCATGTCAGAGTCAGTCCCCACTTTCCACATAACTGTGGGGAATGTCCTGTCCATTGGGTAGATCAGAGTAGAGGTTCGATGTTTACTACTTGTGTTGTCCTTGGTTAGTATGATAGTTTGAGCATAGCTCAGTGGTTAAGGGCACTGTCTGCTCTTCAGAAGTTTTGAGTTCAATTTCCAGTAACCATCTGGTGGCTCACAGCCATCCATAATGAGATCTGGTGCCCTCTTCTGGCCTGCAGGACTATTGCAGGCAAAGCATTGTATACATAATAAATAAACAAATCTTAAAAAAATTATTTTAAACTTTTATAATGCCAAAATAAAATAATGATGAAAGGTAGACAGACCTTCATGCAAGCAAAGAAACAAAACAAAACAACAACAACAACAAAACATCACTGAACAAAATGCTTATATCACTTTCCAGATTTACAGATGTCCTCTTACATAGTATAAATAAAAATCTGTGGTCATTTCCACAGCATACACAGACACAAACACAGGTAACAATTCAGAATTTTTCTTCTAGCCAAAAACAAAAATAAGAGTGAATTAAAACATCAAGAAATACTTTCTAGTCAGGGCTGGAGGAGTGGCTGACTCAGCATTTAGGGCAACTCTTGTTCTTCCAGAGGACTTGACTTCTATTCCCAGCACCTACATGAGGCACCACACAACTTCCTGTAAGTCCACCTCTTCTTCTGGATACCACAGGCACCCGCATTCACATGCAGGTACCCACCCACGGATACACACACACGTATAACTATAACAACAACAACAACAACAACCAGAACAACAGTACAAAACCTTAAAAAAAGAAATATTCTAGTTAAAGAGACAAGGACAGATGTCAAACACAGGGTATTAGACAAGGAGACAATGAGAATGTATATGTTTGCCAGTGAAGACTGCTGAAAATTTAACAGCCAAAACATATACACAGAGGACCTGGTGCAGATCCATGCAGGCCCTGTGCTTGTTGATTATTCTCTGTGAGTTCATATGTACTTTGCTCAGTAGTTTTAGAGGGACTTGTTCTCCATCCCCTCTGGCTCTTACACTCTTTCTGCCTCCCCTTCTTCAGGTCTTCCTGAGCTCTGAGGGGAGGGAGTTGATAGAGATACTCCATTTAGAGTTGTGTGTAACAAGGTATATATTACAGCTTTCCATTTAGTATTTTCATCAGACTTCTGAGTGTGTAAATGAGTGGGTCTCTGATTCTGAGATATTTTTTTCCTTCGGTTGGTTTGCTTTGATCAAATTCGATGTGATTTTTTTTATCTTATTACATTTTTTTGGTTATTATCTCTTAGAAACATGTTTTTTTCTAATGAGAGACAGAAGAGTAGTGGTTTCAGATGGGAGGGATGGGAGAGGAAGAGCGAGGAGTAGAGGGAGGGGAAATTGTTATCAGCATATATTGTATGAGAAAAGAAGTTATTCTCCACGAAAGAGTAAAAACATAAAAACAAAGTTTATAACAGCCAAAGTATTAAAATACCAAGCAGTCATTAGTTCAGATTGATATTTTCAAAATGCATATCCATATGACAAAATAAATTAGAAGCTCTATCTGGAATAAGTTGTGAATACTTATACAAGTTACTTTAGTATTTATTAAACTTCTAGTACATTTAACCCTATAATCCAACCGTTTGCCTAAGTGTCATTTGCATAACTGCATTAAAAAAATAAAAACCTTCACCCTCCATGAACAATATACAAACATGATTTAAACAATTATGGACACACTATCATAAAATATGTAGTTGAACATTCTAGCAACCTTATTGGTAATGTCATGTGAGTCGAATATTAGGCTGGAGACACAGAGGCAGAGGTTTGAGAAGTGGCAGTAATTTTACCAAGATGATCTGAGATGATTTACTGAGGTAATTTTTAAAAAGATATTCTAAATCAGCAATAAATGGAGTAGTGTGTTTTCAGGGCACATATAGGGCAAAGGTTCCAGTGCTGACATTCTATTTGGCAACACTCGTATCCATTGATTTTGCCCTTCCTTTTTTTATCTAGGAATTTAAATGTGGTAAATACAAAGAGTATGCTCTAGCTTCTTCTCAGTGGTTCCTCTATGATGATGTTCCATACTTACCTTATTGCTTTCCTCCTGAAGTTTTGGTACCTGGGATGTCTTAATTCTATGAACATTTACTTCCAGCAGGAATACTTTTTTTCCTAGTTGTCCCAGTGCCTAGTAAAGGAAGACTGTGGGTAAAAATTAAGCATAACTTTGAATCTAAGCATAATCATTGTAGATATTTACCTACATTAAATATTTTTGGTAGACTTAGGGAGACATTTCATCCTATCATCACCTACAATCCCCTATCTAGTACCTTTGTAGGTGCTAGTTACTGCTGAGCCCTGATCCAATAAAGATCATTATTAAGATATGGGAGAAATCAATTTGCATTTTATTCACTTATCCTGAGCATGATGGAGTGGAGTAGTAAAGGAAGGAGTGAGAATATACTAAAAATACCTACAGAGAATTACAGCAATTACAAAGGCATAACATTCAGCCAGGCATGGTGGTGCACATCTGCAATTCCAGAACTTGGGAGGCAGAGGTGGGAGGATCTCTGAGAGTTCGAGGCCAGCCTGGTCCACAAAATGAGTACAGGACATCCAGGGCTACACAGAGAAACATTGTCTTGACTCACACACAGACACACACACACACACACACACACACACACACACACACACACACACAGAGAGAGAGAGAGAGAGAGAGAGAGAGAGAGAGAGAGAGAGAGAGAGATTGATTTGGTGAACTCCAACCTATGGTGTGAAGTGTGAAGCTTTCCTCATAGTGCCAGGTTGGAGCTCATACATATTAGATTAGACAAAGTTAGAAGTACTTGGGCCATTGATTTGGAGTCAGAGTTTGGACTGGGTTGCTTGCATATAAAATTCATTTGGTGAAAAAGTATGCGAAACACAGTTATAAAAGCATGTTTTCCCATAGCTTTAGAGAAATGAAAGAATCCTTTACAATACCTTCAAGTAATTCATTTTGGAATAAACTTGGTAGGTTCTTTTTCTTAAGTGACTTATACTAGCTGCATTTCTTAGATTCATGCAATTTTGTTGGCTTCTTATTTATTTACATGCTAGGGATTGAACACAGGGTCCTGTACATATTAAGACCTAAGATTTGACGTCATAGTTCAATATTGTAAAGGCAAAGTAATTGTGCATATTTATGGATTACAAGGTGATGTTTTGATACATGTACACAATCAGCACGTATTATTGTAATAGTGCCAAAAGAGCAACAGGCTGGTAACATAAAAAAGTGTATATTTCACTCAGGGTTAATGTTTTAATGAGTGAAAACTGCAAGATTTAAGACACACAGTTATTAATTGTGCATGCCGTGCTTGCTCCTAAACTGAAGTAAATAGACAATACCTATTCTGGCAGTTACTTAGGTCAGTATATAATAAGGCTACCTGTGTGTTCATTTCATTTTTCTCTTATGCATTGACTTTATCAGAAATTATTCAAGAGTAAAAGTATCCTTATATTTCTGAGAACAAAACTGCTAATAGAAAACTGAGAAAAACCTAGTAGCATTAAATCATGAGTTAAGTGGGAAAAGTGTTATACGGCTTTGAGTATGATAAATATAATGCGCCTAAGCCTAATGTTCTATTATCATAAGAAGGCCTTCAGTATTTGATAATAATACAATATAATGAAAGTCAACAGAACAACTTTTCTTTCAGCTAATGTTTCCATTCCTTTCTTCAAGAAAACACAACTAGTAAAGATAGGAATTGATTTCCCTTCTCTTTGTTCCCCAATTCTCCCTAGGTACAATGTTAACAATGTTTGCCATACATAACTCATGTGCTAGCCTAACTCAATTGTTGGATTAATAAACTCACGGGACTTGTTGGGAGATTGTACCAGATTAATGAAAACCAGAAACTGAATGACCCACTTATGAGACTTTATTTAGTACTTGTTAGGGCAGTTTCCTCAAATCCCTAGAGTGAGAACATAGTTATATGTTACTGGCTTGGCATTTTCAAATCCATCTAATTATGTGAGAAGACATGCTTGCATAGTATTGATAGCATACCAAAAATATTATTAAAAATCAAAGTCAATAAAATCAAATTATGTGTTCTTCCAAACATATTCATCATGGATTTTTGAGATCCAATTGTAATGTTTTGTTTTCATTCATGGATTTTAATTATTTGAAAAGTTCTCAATTTGAGAATGATTAGTCTTAACACATTTGGCCTTTTGAATATGGTGAAAGATTTAACCAAAAGTTGAGCATTGGCCCGAATATTTTCTCCTTCTAGGATGTGGACTCAAAGGATTTACAGATATAAAGCTGATACAAAGATTACATATTCTTGAAATTGACTTTTCTTATCTCTTTAATGTTGAACACAGCTGTGAACCCTGATTCAGACATTGTGCTAACTGGTTTGTACAAACTGTTTTTCTTGACCTTTTGATATATCTAACTCTCTTCCAGAAATGTACTCTATGATGACAGTATTATAGGTAAAAGCATAGAAGCCTAGGGGAAATTTTGGTTTAATGCCCACAAAAAGATTTCTGTAAGCCACTCCGAAGGTAGTACGGTCAGACATTGGATTAGATCAATGTGAATCCAAGGTCTGTGTTTTCACCACTTCAGCTTTATCCCTTTTTATTATCACAATCCTGGGAGATCATGTAGGAACTCAGATTACTCATCTAAGATTCCAGTTTGTACTGGAGGTTTACAATCCTCAGAGATTCAATAGCTCATGACTTCCTTACCCATGAAGCTACATTTGTTGTAAGAGAAAGAGGAAATGAAGAGTTAGATAACAAGTTGATCTTCCAAAACCTTGTCAGGTTTCTTCTGTCTCAAAGTAATGCAAATTAATTTGAAACTCGCATAAACAAATAAAATGATTTCCTGTTTCCTGTCACTTAGCAAGTGGCAAACAGGGATGATTTCTTGTAACATAACAAACTCAGGAAATATTAAATTTAGGTATTAGAATGATATGAGGAGGCAAACCATATATTCCAGTTCTTGACTGTGCGTTCTTTAGGGTCCTTCTAGATCTAAAAAAAAAAAAAAAAAAAAAAAGTCATGAAGAGGAAGAATTTGTCTTTCATTTGCATTATTCAAGGTTGTAACTACATAAAACATCTTAATCTTGGGGAGTAAAAATCAATAGAAAAAATAACAATTAAAGGAAACAATCTCCATCATGAAGTTGTTTGTGCTTCTTCCAAAGAGTAACTATAGGTGTCTAGTCACTTTCCAAGTTCTAATTTTATTGTATAGTATTTGTATGAAAATACACAGACACACACAGGACAGATATATTTGATACAAATGTCTCCTAATGAAGAATAGGAGTTACAATATCTCCATGATTAGGTTTTGGTATCAAAGGTTTAGGATACTTTTTCCTCTAGGTAGACTTAGCTCCTTTTCAATATGTTTTTCCCCCTATGTACATATAGTTCACTAGGAGGAACATCTTCATACTTAGTGTCATAATCTTTAATACTGTACATGTTTATAGTCATTAATAATATTTTACAATATTTGGAAGAGATATAAATTACTTTTCTATATTTTAGATACACATCATATTCAAGAAGAATTACAATAAACCATATGCTTTTCAATGAATATTTAAGTATCCAATCATCTTTCTTCAGTTTTCACTCCCACACCATGACAGAGAATCTATTTTGAAGGATTATGTGTGTTCCTGGATTAAACCTAGAGTCTACAGAAAGGAGACTTCTTGGTATAGATAGCATATACGTAGTGAATCGCCCCTGGAGCCCCCTGTACCCAGTATCTCTGATCATGAACAACTGAGCAAATTGCAGAGCTGGCTCTGCCATGCTTGATTCTTGTTAATACAAGGTAACAAGAATTACTGCACATTAGTCCATCAAACTTGAGCAAGAGCAGAGCTACAGTTTTCTCAGTGTAATATCATCAAATAGTTACTAAAATGGGAAAAGAATGGTTTAGGTTACACAGATAAGAAATTTCTGGATGACTAAATTACATGCATATAATAAATATTAAGGAAGACATTTATTGTAATACAGGATCTTATATTCAAAGATATGCTATTTCCTTGGTTAAAGAAAATCATATCATAGTAGACAGAATGAAATACTAGAGCTGACATTGTGATAAACATCCTTTACCTAACTTTTACAGAAATCTCTTCAAACATTTACTAAGCAAAGCTTCTCCTTCTCTTTACTTTGCCCTGCCTTTAAGAAACAAAATGAGTCAGGTTCAAAAGCAGGGAAATTATCAGACAGACAGAGAATAATTCAAATGCTATATGATTGTTTAGCAGACTAAAACTAACCAATAAACTCTGATGTTTCTCTTTCTGAACTATGCCTTTTGGATAAGAACACATAATTATACACAATCACCCACAATATATGTCCATGAGCTGCGGCAAAGATTACATCCAGCCCTGTATATTTTCAACTCAAGTGCTTTGTACACTGAAATTCTCCTTACTTTGTCAGCTTTCTTCTGTATCCCTATGATAAAGATAGTCTTCCCATTGCATTTAAATTGCAATGAAGGCTCTGTGTGGCATCCAACATTGTTAGAATACTTTATCCTATATTCCATTGCCTATAAGGATGCCCTCCCCATGACTGAATGGCACACCAGAACCATAACAATCCCTTCATGGAAAATCTAGGTTTTTACAGTTACATAGATGAAATTTAAATGCTCTGAAGATCTTTCAGGATATTTTTTTCTCTTTTTTTAATTTGTTCACTTTACATCCTTATTGTAGACCCCTCCCATGTTGCCTCCAGATCCCATTCTCCCTCCCTCATACTCTCTCTCCCTCCCCTAGTCCTGAGAAAAGGGGAGCCCTCAACCCCTAACATCTAACCTCAGTCTATCAAGTCTCATCTGAACTGCCTGTATCCTCTTCCTCTGTGGCCTGGCAAGGCTGCCCCATCAAAGGGAAGTGAACCACAAGTGGGCACCAGAGTTCATGCCAAAAGTAATCCCTACTCCCCATACTTTGGGAACCACAAGGAGACTGTGCTGCCTATGGACTTCATCTAAGCAGGGGGTCTAGGTCCTCTCCATGCATGGTCCTTGGTTGGAACATTAGTCTCTGCAGCATACACACACACACACACACACACACACACACACACACACACACACACACACGTGCACCAAGATTTGTTGGCTCTATTTGTCTTCTTGTGGGGCTCCTGTTGCAGGTGAATGGATATTAGCCACAAAATACAGGTTTACCACACTACAATACACTGACCTATAGAAGCTAAATAAAAGAAGGACCCATTCAGAAGGGTAAATACAATAGCTACTGAAAGAGGCTGAAGAGAAGGCACCGGGCAGGAGCCTACCATAGAGGTCCTCTGAAAGACTTCACCCAGCAGGGGATTGAAGTAAGAGGCTGAGACTACTACCCAGCCAAACTTCTGGGTGGAGCACAGGGAGTCTTATGGAAGAGTTGGGGCACAGAAGCTCTTTAGTCCTTAAACTCTGATATACTATAAGTTCATTAAAATTCCATTCTATCGTAACTGGAGTTGAAATTACTTTAAACGTGCTTTGACTAAACATATTAAAGAACATTTCTTAAAATGTTCAAGAGTCTAAGAGGGCCTGATTTTCTGTCTGATGAAAAGTGAGTGACCAACTAGCAACCACAGAGGCAAATAAGTCACATTTGCAGACAGAAGTGTTCTTGGGAAATGATAATGATAGTCTCGTCTGGACACAAAGGATGCACTTACTAATTTTAAGGAAAAGCAAAAGCCAGGCCATGAACATATTTCAGGAGGCACCAAACCCAATTTCTTTTTTGAAATATTTAATTAATTTATTCAGATTATATCTCAATTGTTATCCCATCACTTGTATCCTCCTGTTCCTCTCTCCCTTGCCCTTTCACCCTATTCCCCTCCCCTATGTCTGTGACCAAGGGGGAACTCCTCCCCCACTATATGGTCATAGGCTATCAAGTCTCATCTTGGTAGCCTGCTTATTCTTTCTTAAGTGCCACCAGGCCTCCCCAATTTCTTAATAGCTCAAAGCTTTATTTTTCAACACACTATTGGGGGCAAAGGCTCTCTTTCTGTTGCTAATGCTCTAGTCCTTGGGGCATGTTTTCAGATTACCTGTGTGAATTTGAAGAGGGTATGAAGGCACAGTTGGCTTGAATCTTTGACTGCGGAGTCTGGGATATTCTTAAAACACCTTGCTTCAGCCTTCCTACTAGGAAAAAGAGGTTATCTGGCCATTATCTACCTATACTGGAGTCTAAGGCTGGAATTACATAGTCAGAAAGCTTGCATGATCTTCAGTGTTTCCAGTGGTGTTACTGGAGAGAGAGAGAGAGAGAGAGAAGGCCTAGATACATTTATCTGAGTCTGGTTAAGTAATATTTGCTCTTTCTTGGAAAAGTGTCCCCTCATGGGAGCAATTATTTCACATTTTAGAGTTTTACTATTTAATGTAAAACAGTAACCTTGAGTCTCCTTCTCCTCTTTCCTCCTGCCTATCTGAAGCCCCCAGCCCCTCCTCTCTGTCAGACTCTGAAGCGTCACTCAGGCTGCTTTTTTACATTTCAACAGCTTCCAAAACAAACTGTGGAGGATGTGACCCGCTGGGTGGTTGGGTATTCACTCAGCTGGATGCAACAGTATATTCAAATCACTTTGGTGCGGGCCTCCTTTGGTGGCAGGTCAGCGCCTAAAAGGCCAGCATTTGCCAATCTTTGGGCTCTGGCAGGTCCCAGAATCAAGGATTTGAGGACTGATGGTACACATGTGTCCGTTGAGGGGGAGGAGAACTAAAAAGAAAATAGAGATTACACCTCATAGGATTTCGACTCAAGTTTAATATTCTTTCTCTTTTATGCTGTCTATTTAAAGATATTGATATATAACGGGGGGGGCATATTTTTATTGTTGATTGCGGATCCAAAACTTGGTTTTCAGACTTAAGACTTTTCTGTGAGCTTTCCTCCCTTGCCTCTCATCTGTGCCCTCCCTCCCCCCTCCCTCCCTAACTCAGCTCAGGTTGAAACTTTGCAGCAGCGCACAATTACTTCTTCCCCTCCAGGGATGGCTCTGAGCTCTCGAGCGCACGCCTTCTCGGTGGAGGCCTTGGTGGGGAGACCCAGCAAAAGAAAATCTCAGGACTCAACAGAGGGAATGCAGCTTGAGCTGCAGGAGGAGCAGTGGGTAGAGCCAGCGGAGGAGACGCCGAGCAGCGCTTCTGGGGACAGCAAGCAGCCCGGTGAGTACTTTCCCCGCCGCCCCTTATGCTGAGCGCTTCCCTGGCCGGCTGAATGGGATCTTCTTTGCCTGTAGAGTTGTAGCCAGGGTGTCCTGGCACATTCCCTCAAGTCAGGTTGTGAATTAAAAAAACACATTACCCACCTGACTTTAGGACACATTTCAGAGAGTCTGAATCTGGTTGGAAATGTTGTGGTTCCTTTGCAATGAAAAGGAGGGTCCCTGCTTGCTTGCTTGCTTGCTTTTAGAGGAGTGATTTACGCACCTCTAACAAAATCCTAAGAGCCAGGCCTGACTATTCCGCTCAGTAGGAAATAGGATGTCCCCCAAATCCCCCAAGAAAATGTAGCCTCAGATTCAGCATTTGGCTGGTTGGGGGTGATAGATTTTAGGGGCACCAGCTTTGATGGGATGCAAACTGGGCTCCTCTTTCTTTCTCCATTAAGAAAGCACAAAGGGTTCTGTGGGGGAACGAATGTATCAAACTTTCTGGGGGAAGGACGAGGTCTATCAGTTCAAAGATAGTGTGCAAAACCTGCCAGACTCTCAAATCCCATGTCTAGCAGGAAAGCGACCCAAAGCGGAATTTTCAAAAACCGCCTTCTCTTGCTCTGGTGGCGAGAGCCGCAGTGTCGAAACTCTGCAAGAAAAAAGTATTATCCAAGTGGAGCTTCAGGGATCCGACCTATGGAAGAGATTCCACGACATCGGGACTGAGATGATCATTACCAAGGCTGGCAGGTTCGTTTGGCTGGGCCAGTGATTTCCCTGAATCATATAGTATAGGCACTTAAGGAGGAGAATCCAGTTTTATAATGCCAAACTCCTCCCCCTTCCCAGTCCTTGGCAGATGTTAGAAAGCCACAGACTACTCAATCTATTGCTCTGGGAAGGACCTTGCTACAGTAAAAGATCTACTCATGTTTCTGATACATCCTTACTCCATTGATTCATTCTCCCAACTTCTGCCTGTGTCCTGTACACAAAAATGTAGCCTCCCCAGCAAACCAGTGCCAGATGTCTCTCCACCTTCTTTCTGTTGTGGCCAGCCTCTCCATGCAAGGCTAGCAAATAACAACAGTAAATACTCCACCCAGCACACCATCACTGGGCTCAACCCACTGGGAACTCAGCCTTTTCGCAGCTAACCCTTTGGTGTCAGACAGCCTCTTAATTAGTCTTCCTCATTTCAACCTTTTGCAAATCTACCTCACATACCCTTCTACGAAATACAGGAAAGGAACGAAACTTTTCCTATCTTACTTACTCTTATAATTTTTATTGCCATGTGGGGCTTCATGGATGAGGACTTTTCATAAAGACATTCTGCACCTTTAGTAATTCTAGGACTTGTTAAATCAATCAGATTTTCTTACATAACCAACGCCATTCCCTGAACCTGCCATGGAAAGGGATGAATACCGGCTGTATTTGTCCACACTTCATCTTCCTTCAAAATATCGCTAATATCTCTCAACTCGGATTCTAGTTTCTATCCAAACCCGTATTTTCTTTCCAACAGACGTATGTTTCCTTCTGTTCGGATCAAGGTGAAAGGGATGGACCCAGTAAAGCAGTACTGTGTGGTTTTGGATGTGGTGCCCGTGGATTCCAAACGCTATAGGTAACTCTGTAGCTATAGAGATATTCCAATTCACATAGCCAAGATCCAAACAGGTTGAGAAAACAGATTCAGGGCCATCAGTCCTGCAGCCTGACACCTACCTGACAGCAGGATTTAAAAAAAAAAAAAGTTTACCTGGTGAGTACAGAAAATTGTTCATCCTTGGATTCGATTCGGATAGCTGAATTTTCTCATTTGAATCTGGATTCAAAGTGAAGGAAGTGTTGGCTTTTCTTAGTCCCTCCTTGTGGAAGTTGGTGTTAAATGGCTGCTTATTGTGCCTTCAGGCTACCCACTCTTTGTGCCTTACATACGTATACTGCGATTGATTTGGGCGCTGGCATCCTGGAGGCAGGCAGTTTGAAAATATTCACGGGAGAAATGTCTTAGACCCAAGGTAGACCTTGGCTTCTGGGGACAGGGTTACACTGGGCAGGTTCTCAAATAATGTCCTGATTTGCCCAAACCTGGTGGCAGGGTCCTTGGGTCAGGGTTGGGTTTTTGCCCATATGTTGTCCCATTTTTTTTTAGTTTTTTTTTTTTTTCCTGAAGGGATGGCCAGATCCAGACAGTACCAGGATTCTGTTATTTTTGTCTTGAAGTCCTTGACTAGGCTGTACCAAATGCGTGCAAATTGTTGGAAAGATTAGCATGTTTAGATCTACCTGCCTAGAAGTGCTGCCTTGCTGCCTTGCTGCCTTGCTGCTGCTTTGAAGGGGGAATTCTGGAAGGGAAGGGGAGGGAGCTGCAAAAACAGCCCAAAGAAAGCTGTGTGCAGTGAACCCAGGGCACCCCTGGTGCCTAGCCCTAGTCGGGGAGCCAGTGTAGCTTCACAGCTGATTCTGAAGGAAGAAAGTGCAAGTCCCTAGCAAGTTGGAACTTCCCTCAGCCAGGGAAACAGAAGCAGCTGTTTGCTTTTTGCTGTGCACCAGCACTGATTTGGTGGGGAATGCTGATCAAAACACAGTTCGAGATCGAAGCATTTTGAAAACTCAGCCCTGAGGCCTTATGGGGCGGGGTTCCTTTAGAGTTTTCAAGTTTAATTGGCAAAGGGGCTCAATAGCAGGAGTGGGCTTTGACTAAAACTTTTAAGCATGGGCTGGACACCGTAGTGCTTCGCTCTGTGTTTCCTTTCTCTGGCTTCTTGCTTGCTTATATGTCGATGTTTTTTAGGCATAGCTGCCCATGGAAAAATAAGACAGACTGATTCCTGCTCCCGTTTCTGTTAGGAAATAGCGGCCTCAAATATCCCGTGCTGATTACTCACAGGGATTCTTTAGTGCATTTTGATGGCATATGCATAGTTACTATTTGTTTGTTTGTTTGTTGCCCTTGAAAGCTCTTTGCAAATGAAGCTGGCTCTACGTTTGATTTCCTAGCCTTTGGGATAAGTGTTTTCATCTTTGATGAGGCTCTTAGGTGGAGAACTCTCAAGCCCCTATCCCTCTACCTTGTTTTGGCTGAGCCTAAAGCTACCTATACCTTGCTCTTTGTCCTTCCTCAGGTATGTGTATCACAGCTCACAGTGGATGGTAGCTGGGAATACTGACCATTCCTGCATCACTCCCAGATTTTATGTCCACCCGGACTCTCCTTGCTCCGGAGAAAACTGGATGCGTCAAATCATCTCCTTTGATCGAGTGAAACTCACTAACAATGAGATGGATGACAAGGGTCATGTAAGTGAGCACAGTCTTTCTCCTGGAGGAGGTAGGTGCCAAGGCTCCTGGCTGGAGTTAATCCTCAAGAGGCTCCTAGGGTTTTGTAAGCGTTGTTTTGGGACCAAAGCTCCTGGATTTGTAAATAGAGGCTACAAAGGATGCCTCTAATCTCTGGCATCTAAAGGTGCTAGACTCTGGGAATGACTTCAAGGAGCTTGAGGGTCCGAAGACCCAAAGAAGAGAGCAATTTAAACTAGGGAGAGTGTCCTGTTGTAGAGAGTGGGCAGGGCTGCTAGGCATCTTGGCTTCCCAGGCTGTGTGCTTTTGCCTTCCTTAGAGTCCATTTGTTACTTGGGTACCTTTGATATGGTGTGGTGGGAGGATGCAAGGCAGCAAGTGAGAAGCCAGACTGGACATTTCCACAACCTGCTGCCACCCGGGAGTCACTTCCTGGTTATTTTCAGGTTTCCTGGATCTTGAACCTTCTCCCTAGGTACCCTCCTGCTTGAGCCCTGCCAGCCACAAGAGGAGAAAAGGAAACTACCAGGATTAGCAGTTGGGGAATATCAGGTTTCTGGCCATATTTGGGAATACCAGTTACAGCAAAGAGAACTCTGATCTATTGATCAGGTCCTCATGACACTTCTACCTAAGCAGGAAAAGCTGCATATGGAATTTGCTGCTGCATAGTGTCAGTGTTGCTGTGGTGTCTCCCTCAGGAAAACCTTCAGCTAAGAGGGGTTCTGGTGGGAGCCAAAGCCTACAACAATGTCCTTATTTGTGATCTGAGCTTTCCTGACATATTTATATCTAATGTTTTGGGTGTGACTTCACTGGTGGTGTTAGGGAGAAGTCAGTGTTTCAGATGGCATTTAACCATTTCTTCCTTAGATCATTCTGCAATCCATGCATAAGTACAAACCCCGTGTGCACGTGATGGAGCAGGACAGCAGAATTGACCTGTCCTTGATTCAGCACCTTCCTACTGAAGGAGTTAAAACATTCTCCTTTAAAGAAACTGAATTCACTACTGTGACAGCTTATCAAAACCAGCAGGTAAAGCTATATTGACCCCAGGAGGTGGGATATTGGTATATTTGAATAGAAGCAAATAACAATTTGGGGGGGTACATTTTAAACAATAGAGAAAAAATTGTGGTTTTATTTCATTACCAAGTAACGTTTGGTAGAAAGTTGTGTGGTTCTTGTGTTAAACAAGAGATCAGAGCAAGAGGGACCAGTAGGCAAAGGAGACAATCATCTTAAATCTGACGTACATACTCACATTTGTTTAAAGTACCACATTACAATAGTAGCATTGTTGCTGAGAACAGAGACTGGAATTTTCTCTGTCTTTCTTTTGAATTTATAGATTACCAAACTGAAAATAGACAGGAACCCTTTTGCCAAAGGATTTAGAGATCCTGGGAGAAACAGGTAAGTAAAGTAGCTGTCATATGTAATATTTATGTAATCCCTTTAATGACTACTAGAAATAATAGGTAAGAAAAAGTACAATCACTCAGACTATTTATATAGCTCTTTTACAAGTAGTAAAGATATGGTAACTATGGATCAGAGACTCAGAAGAGCCTACATTTCACCACATAGTAGGTGGTAGGAAATTAAATGCATGATTTTCAAATAGCCCTGCAAGCCAGTGTTAAGATATTGTGTAGTACAAACTTGTGGGGCTTACAGAAATTTACTCAGACCCTAGCTACTAGTGTATATTTTACAGAAATTTATGAGATGATCACTCGTAAAATATAACAGGCTTATCTGAATCATTATATCCACAAAGTGTTTTCTGAAGTTGCTAAAGAAATAAATTATCTTTTTTAGGGGTGTATTGGATGGGTTTTTGGAGACCTACTCATGGAGGCCTTCTTTCCCTCTGGACACACAAAGTAAGAAAACATTTAACATTCAGTTTTATTTTTACATATTATTGGAGCAACATTAGGTATAACTCTTATACCAAAATATTATATACCAGAAAAAAATTGTGTTCACAAGCAATATGTATGTACTATGTGCGGGAGTCAGAATCAAAGACAGACAAAAAAAAAAAAACACCTAAGGGAGATAGTGCAGTGATGTTGCTGGTGGATATACTGGTTATATCACTTATTGAATTATCTTACATGTTTATCATGACATCATACATGGATTCCATAGTATCTCATTCTTTTACATAAAGATTTTATTGGACTCTGCCCCATTTGCAGCTTAATTTGAAGATATATTAGCTGTATAAGTTTTTGTTTATCTTTATCTTATGTTTTAATGACTTCATTTAAGTTTCACTTTTACATAGTTCTAATTTACTTTTTTTCTAATTTATTTTTTATTGCTTGAAAAGTATCAAAAGTGACATTAAGTGATCAAATAACATCTAGTTTATTTTCACATTTGTGCTGCTCTTATTTTCAAATTCTTCAAAAATTCATTAAATATAGGACTTAAGGTAGAAACTTGTGGTAAAAAATTGTGAAATTTATAGCACGTAAAGCAAAATATATCATGAGCATAGTAGAGGAGCTAGGAAAATAAATGCAAGTATAATGCTATAAATTTGTATATAGAATGTGCCATATTACTACTTGAAGGAAAAATGAATATACTCTAAATTTGTTTATAGGATATGTCATATTACTACTTGAGGGAAAAATGAAAGTAAAGGATGAATAGTATAAACAGAAAAAAATTGAGAAAATATTATTAATAAACCAAGAAAGGAAGACTTGGCATACAAAACCACAAAATGGCTAAATCTAGTATGGATGTGGTGCAATTTGTGTACTTTTAAATTTTTTTAAATACTTTTTAATTTATGCATTAAAATTAAGTGTATTAGTGGGGTGCCATGTGATGTTTTTACTTGTGTATTCATTTAGAAAGTTTAGACTCTTCAATTATATTTATCTCCACAAGCATTTGTCACCTTTATATGGTGAAAACCTTCAAAATCCATTGCGATGTTTTCAAAAGTATGATATATTTTTGTTAATTATAGTCTCCCTACTGGGCATTAGCACATGTGAACTTATTGGTAGTGTCTAATTATAACTTAGAACCCAGTGACTTGACATTAGCCTAGCCCCACTTGACTCCCATTTTTCTCAGTATCTGGAAGCCACTATTATATTCTCAGTTGTCATAAGATCATCTTTTATATTTCATACAGTACTTGCCTTTCTGCATCACAACCAATTTAATTGTCATAAGTATTTTTAAAAATTTATAATGTGTTTCTTCTCAAGCAGTATATTGCCTGATGAAATTATCATCATCATCATAGTTGGATAATGCATGTGTTCTAGCAAAAATAATCTACATTTCTATTTACTCAAAGATTTAACTATAAATAAATATTTTATTTGTAAACAACATAAAACTTTCTCCATTCATATTTACTCCACTGAATTTGCCTGTCTTTAGACTTTTATTTAACATTGCGTTTATGGAGGAAGACATCAACATTATACTAAAGTTTTACATGATACCAAAACAACTAATTGTAATGTGAAGAACTTAAGTATAATTGTTTGTTGAAATGATGTACTTTAGTTTGTTGCATAGAAAACTACCACAGCATTAGGCAGCATGCTTTTAAAATGTCCAAATAATCTAATTTCAAAACAGACAAAAGTGCCCATTAATTGATCACTTAAAAAGTTAACTTCATCATTTACAGCGTGTAGAGTGCATTCAAATTAGAAAGGGGCAATAATTTCTAAAATAACCCTTGACTGCTTTATTACAAGTATGTGTCACTGTGCTGATAAAATATTAGTGTATATTTATATTTACATACAAGTATACTTAAGAAAATAACAAACTTATCAATAAAATCTCACAACTTCATCAAGTATGGTCAAACAAAATTGACTGAACATTTACAAAAAATAAAGCTCAGAACCTACATTTTCCGGTACCATATAAATATCCTTAATTTTATTATCTGTTAAACTAGTGGTTCTCAATCTTCCTAATGTTGTGACTCTTTAATACAGTTTCTCATGTTGTGGTGAGCCCAAACCATACAATGATTTTGTTGCTACTTCATGACTAATTTTGCTACTGTTGTGAATCCTAAAAAAATAGCTCATATGCAGGATATCTGATATGTGACTCCCCAAAGGGTTCATGGCCTACAGGTTGAGAACCACTGTGTTAAACAATAGAAGACTTTGGATGTCATTGAGTAAACATTTTCCTTCTCACTTTGATGTTGAAATAATGTCTTCCATTCTTGATAGAGACAACCATAGGAATCTCCTCTTGTCTGAATTTCACATAAGACAAAAGAATGATTGTTGATATTTTTCACCAATAAAATTATTTTCATTTTTACTTGCTTTTTATACTGAAGCAATCTGTAAAATCCCAAGCAAAACAAATTATTTTGTTCATATGCAGTTTAAAAAATTAAAAGTCAGTTTTTATGTGTAGTATATTATTGGCTGAGCTACATATGGGGCCACTTAACTGTTGGACAAAATGTAAAGGCCTGGAGTGCAGTGAGTGTTCAGTGTGTGATGCACAGAAGTAGTGCCACAGTAGCAGTACCGCCAGTAGTAAAGCCACCATATCCAGAATCAGTCAGAGCGGACAAAAAAAAAACCTATGAGTTTGCAAAGAAAACCACTCCGAATGGGACCCAAAGGGCAGTAGCTATGATTACTGTTCAGCAGAAAAATCGGGTTCATTGTTCTTTGACTTGTCATTCGCAGGTGGAAGCAGTGGCTCATCTCCAGTGACCTCTAGTGGAGAAGCCCCCTCTCCTTTGAACTCCTTAGTTTCTCCATCTTGTTCCCCACCTATGGTTCACATACCTCCAAGCTCCTTTGGAATGGCCTATCCAGAGGCATACCTGCACAACGGCAACCTACCCTTCTACTACAATATTTGTCCAACTAATATTTGGCGACCACAACCTTTTGTCTTACCTACTCCTGAAAGGCTGCCGAGCTTCAACAGTCCTCAGTCTTTATCCCCACTCATGATGGAAGTGCCCATGGTATCATCCAGGGGCATCATCAATCCTAACAATGGCATACATGAAGGCTGCAATGGGCAGTGTCTACAAGCATCTCATTCTGCCAGTCAAATATTATGTGGATTACAGAATCCTGGAAACAGTTTCCAGCTAAACCCCATTGCCCAAGAAGCACTCAGTTGCCCTTTTCATCTTCATAATGGCTGTTATAGCTACAACTTCGCCATGACACCTAGATTGGAAAATAATGCCAATCATCTCAGTGAAAATGGCCACAGTCAGATTTCTTTTAACGAAGGCAGATGTGATTATTCCCATTGGTATCCTGCAATCAACCATTACCTCTAATGGAACAACAATCACATTTTAACAAATTTACATGTAAGCACCTCTTTTCTTTATTTAAGAAAGAACAACAGCTCTTAAAAGCTTCCTTACCAAACAGCACTACTTTGTTTTGATTTGAAGTAGCTTAACAAATATTTACAAAAATTTCTGTATAATACCATCTTAGACCTGAGAGAATATGACATTATGATAACCTTGGTCCTCAGATAAGTTGTTTAATAAATATTTTTGATGAGATAAGCCATCAGTGATAATTAATGCCAGGAGATTAAGTCTTCAATTACAACATTGCCAACTCACCATGTGTTTTACCTATTAAGTAAGGCCAAAAGAAGATGGATATAATTCATGTAAAAACAATAAAAGTATTTCAATTTTATCTATGAAGATTGCCTACACTATAAACATTTATCAAGCAATTATGGCAAAAATTAAATAGTTGGCTTGATTTATATTTTGCTGCTGAAAGGAATGGTGATTACAGATATAAGGTGCAGACAGAGACACAAGTTTTCAAATATTGTTTTCGATTAACCTTTGTAGCCTGAATGATATTTTATTCTGAAAGGATGCAAAGATCAAGTGAAAGGTAAAGCATTCCAAATAACATTAATCTTTGTTTCCTTTTATTTTTGGATATTTCATATATGAAGCCTGTTAATGTATTTCTTTAAAAAGCTTATTCATTCCACATACTAAAACACATGACTTTATTCCTCTAAGAAAACTGAGATAGTATTTGAAGAGAGAGAACATATTTGAGTCCATAGATATGAAAACATCATTTGTTAGTAGAATTTAATTCCCATCTTTCCATCTTGTGTGTTAGTCATGGTAAGTGTAGTTGGACAAAAGTAAAAAGCAAATCTTTATTTTAGTTTTTTAATTCAAATAGAATCTCATCAAGTCTTAAATTTTTGAACAGTATTCTAGTAAAAAGAACGTATTATTTACAGCTTAAACTAATGGAATATCTATTGGAAGAGTTTCTGAGGCATGAAATATACACTAAGATTGTTAAGCAAGGGATCCAAGAAACAAGTACAGTTTATTTTTGCCTACTGTAAATAGGAGCTGTGTAGGAAAACTTCAGTAAATTATAGATTTAACAAAGCTGTAATATAAAAATGCAATGAAACTACCTGATAGTTTATATGCAATTACCTCCTGAAGTGACAACAAGAAATTATTTAACTGAAAATTAAGGAAATTTTCTGAGTTGTTCTTTAATTATCATATAAAAGAAGACATTAATTTTATAACTACTCCAAGATATATATACCAATACTTTAAATGTCAGATGTTTTCGTTATGTGTTATAGTCATAACTCTAAACATACACCAGCACAGTAAGTAAAAGAAAAATGCAATATTTTAAATGCTATAAGTTTGGTATTTCTCTCATCTTATTTTATTAAAAGTTCATAAATTGTCCTTTCACACTTTAGTCATAGTAAGCAAGGGAAAGCCTTCATAGAAAATTAGACTTGGGGAAAAAACCTCAATCAAGTAGTCCATTTTCCTTGAAGTAAACTGTCCATCTATCTGTTAACACCACTAACTCTTGCACATAAAAATTTCATGATTAGATGCATGGCACAGAACTCAAGAAAATTGATAAATTGTGAACATGGTTATGAAACAAAAATTATCTGTCTGCATTTAAAAGCTTTCAAAAACATTTGTTTAGACAAAATGTGAATTGCTATCACATGAAAGTGGTCACATGATACTACATAAGGTCCAAATTCTAGTAATAATCAAGCCTTCTATTTCCACCTGGTTTGAATATAGATGTCTTCTCTTAAGAAAATAAAAAGAAGTCTACATTTAGATATCTGGTTTTTAACCTGACCTTGTATATGACTTTCCCAAATAGATCTAGAGAAAATAAACCTTGCATCAATTTTGTAAAATTTTCATATTGATTCAAGAAATAAGTGAATGATATTTTTAATCCTTGTATAGCTCTCAGTCAGCCTTAGACTTGTAGACAGATTCTCTGATCAGGAAAGTATTTTGTGGAACAGTCAGTCAAGCTGAAATCAATGACAAAAGTTAAACTTGGTTAAAGGTCTAAGAAGACAGATTGTTATATCACGTTGCTCATTACATTTTAAACATTACTATAAGACTGTAGGTAATGATTTAAAACATCAGTATCTTTAATATCATTATTTATTTCCAGTGTAGAGTGCCTCAATTTTATGGATATTATATTTTGGAAGACCAAAGTATAACTTTATAATATATTTTAGGTTACATACTTTTAGAATCTCCAAATTAACTAATGTCCTTACTTCCATTTAGTCTGCTTCTTCAAAACTCGCAAGCTGTGAAGAAATGTTTCACACTGTTTTTAGGCATGAGTCCTGCATATGGTCTGAGGATGGACACGATTTCATTCTTTTGTGATGCTGAAGTATGTCTGTGGCAGGAAAAGAAATGAACCATTAGTCTGGGCAAGTGATGACTCAATGGATAATGAGTCTTTGAACCATTTAGTATCTCATGTGATGACAACGTGACAAGGGTGCCAACAATGCATAAAGACAAGCATCTGCACTGGATATTATGGAAGATTTTCCTTTAATTCTCCTAATCATTTCTATTTTGCACCTTGGGGAAATCATGGCACACAAGGCAGATACAAATATAGCTTTTAAATATTACTGATGTGCCAGTCAGTTTTCTGGCTGAGGCATAATATAGCTGAGATAAATATGTTGCATAAATACTAAAATATATTTTGCAAAAGTTTATATGCATGCTAACAACAAATTTAATATGTTTGACATAATAGAGCTGTACATATATATCACGCATAAAGTAAGACATTTTTTTACATTTTGTTTACTAATTTAATCTCACTAATAAGCTTTTTAACATATGTACATGCTTTTATAAATTAAAGATGTCACTCTAATATGTGTGTATATACACATAATGTGTGGGTGTGTGTATGTGTATGTGGGTGTGTGTTCTCCAATGGGATATTTAGGTTTCTTTTTAAAGGAATTACACTGTGTCTTTTCTCCCACTCCTAATGAGAGATGCTGTATAGAAAATTTACTCATTAGATAATCACTAGATACTGACATACATTATCAATTATGTATACTTCTGTGGAGAGGCATATTTAAATATATTTAGAAATGTCTAATGCACATGCTCTACTTTGAGAATTAAGCTGACAGGGTAGAAGCGCAACATTTTGTATTCCAATTCCAATTCCAGCCCAGCCAAAGTAATAATATTCTAGTATACAGCAACAGTTTGACAGTTGATTTCACTGGAATTTAGCATACTTATCAGAGCAGCTAAAAACAAAGCAAATGCATTAATAGCGTAGGCGCTGGTGGTAGTTGCTTTTATATAACTTCCTGATGTACATTTAATCTTCTTAGATTTGATCTGCAATTAAATGACATTTTGATTTAAAACTCTATAAATAAACATAGTTTGTATGGCAACATAAAACAGAATGAATAGATAACATAGAACATTTAAAACATACCCCATATGTAAAAGTATTTACACATGTGAGGCTGGCCAAAAGTAACATGTTGTTTCAATAAAATATTGAGAGTAAAACGACGAGTATCATTTCCTCTCAAAGCTTCCAGTGTTCATGTTTACAAATTTGTCCTGCAATTAATATGTAAACATATATTATAGTGAGCAGATGTACAGGGAAATGTTATGGTATCTTTGTATTTAGTTCACATGCATATACATTTTTATTGGTTCATTTAACTGCTTAAAAATAGCAACAGTTAAAGTTAAATGCAATTGAAAATTCTGAAAGTATATTACAATGCATTGTGGCATTAAACACTTTAGTCAAATATTATATTGTTGAACATGAGAGAATTTTCATTTAATATCACTTTCTTATGCACATGATGGTATAATGTAATATTTTAGCTATAAAATCTGTAATTAACAACTTAAAATCTTACTAATATGAAAGAAATAAAATAATGATCTTCTGTTAGATAAAATTTGATGTAATGTTTTTATTAAATATATAGTTCAATCTTCCTTTTTATGGTATTTGATGTAATGTTTTTATTAAATATATAGTTCAATCTTCCTTTTTATGGTCATGTATTTATTTATTTATTTATTTATTTAATCACTTTAGAGCCTGATCCAAGCTCTCTCCCTCATTTCTTCCCAGTCCTGCCCTCACACCCCTTCCCCCCAGCCTGCCCCATTTTCTTCTTTTCAGAGGAGGGGAGGCCCCCAAGAGGTACCAACTCACCCTGGGACTTCAAGTCACAGCAGAACTGATCACATTGGCTCCCACTGAGGACAGACAAGGCAGCCCAGCTTGGGGAAAGGGATACAAAGGCAGAGACAGATTCAGAGACAGCCCATATTCCCATTGCTAGGGGACCCACATGAAAAACAAGTTGAGCATCTGGTATGTATGTGTAGAGAGCCTAGGTCCATCTCATACATGCTCTTTGGTTAGTGGTTTAGTCTCTGTGAGCCCCTATGGTCCCAGGTTAACTTATTCTGTACCTCTTCTTGTGGTGTCCTTCACTTCTCTGGCTCCTCCCACTCTTTTGCAAAACTCCCAAACTTGGCCTATTCTTTGCCTGTGTGTCTCTGTATCTGTTTCCATCAGCTGCTGAATGAAGCCTCTCAGAAGACAGTTATGCTAGGCTCCCCTCTGCAAGCATAGCAGAATATAATTAATAGTGTCAGGGGTTAGCTTTCTCCTATGTGGTGGGTCTTGATTTGGGCCAGTCATTGTTTTGCCATTCCTTCAATCTCTGCTCCATTTTTATCCCTATGTAGTGTTTTAGTACCTAATGTTTATTTAAGTTTACCTGGACTTTTCATATTTTGTTTATAACCTAAAACTTTTGTGACTCCTATCCAATTCAATGAATCCACTAGTTTTCTTCCTTGCTGAATTTTATATATTTTTGGAAAGAATGTTGTCATAAGAACAACACAAACACCACATAAATATAGATCTTACTTTGAAAAAGGCAATAAAAAATCAATGTTGAAATTAAAAAACTTATTTCACATGCAGAAATTATATTTTAATTTAATGAAGGAAAGTTATACATAGTCAAACTTTATTTGAGTAATAGTTGCATTATGCAAATCAAGGTTGACTTGTCTTCAATTCCTGATAATGGACAGAGAATTCCTTGGCAAATATATAATTAATTAGTGATTTTAAAATTTTTTACATATTTATTTATTCTTCTCTCATATATTATGTACAAACCACAGTTTCCCCTCACTACTCTCCTCCCAGTTTCCCCCCATCCTCCCTCATTTCCCTTCAGAAAAGAGCAGTCCTCCCAGGGATATCAACCAAACATGGCCTATCAAGGTACAAAAAGACTAGGTACATTCCCTCATATCAAGACTGCTTGAGACAACCCAAAGAGAAAAAGAATCCCCCAAAGAGTCAGAGACATCCCCTGCACCCTGTTAGGAGTTCCCAAGAACACTGAATTATACAACCATAACTTATATGCAGAGGACCTTGGTCAGACCCATATAGGTTTTCTGGTTGTTGATTCAGTCTCTGTGAGCTCCTATGAGCCCAGGTTGGTTGATTCTGTGGGTTTTCTTGTGATGTCCTTGACTCCTCTGGATCCTACAGACCATCTTCCCCATCTTCCAAGGGATTTTCCAAGCTCTGCCTAATGTTTGGCTTTGGGTCTCTGAATTTGCTCCCAACAGTTGCTGGATGAAGCCTCTCTGATGGCAATTGGGCTAGGCTCTGGTCTACAAGTATACTAGAATATCATTGAGAGCCATTGCACTGACTTTTTTGCCACTCATGTTTGGTTCTATTCTATGTCCCTGGGCTATCTAGCTTCTGAGTCTTGTCCCTCTAGGTAGTATCGGGAGTATGCTCCCTATCATGCCATGGATATCAAGCTGGACCTGTCATCAGTTGCCCACTCCCAAAAGTTCTGCACCACCTTTACCCCAGCACATTTTGCAGACAGGAAAAATTTTAGATAAAAGATTCTATGGCTCAGTTGATGTCCCAAATCCCCAACTGGAAGTCTTACCTGTTTACAGGAGATGGCCTGTTCAGGCTCCATATATCCCTCATTGCTAGGGGTTTTAGATGTAACTCATGGGAAAAGGCGGAATGAAGTATCACAAAAGGATCTGTGCACCCAAGTTCCACATATATGAGATTAAGGTAAATTAATCTGGTGTATGTACTCAAATGTTGGAAACAAGTTCAGCTGGTGTGAGGAAGCAAGGCAGTTGCCATGAGCCTTGGGCTTTACAATGGGTAGTGAGTACAACCACCCCAATTTATGTTAACAAGGATCTAATACTACATACAAACACACACATATACACACTGCGCACACACACACTTTAGTTTATTCATATACATATATTTCTTACTAAACTATGAGTGGAGGGGAGAGGGAATAATTCTGAATAAAATTGAGTTATTCATTCTTTAACCTTTTACAAATATATAAACAGACATGTATATATATTATTGCTGAAACTTGAAAGAGCACAAAAAAAACCAAAATAAAAAAGGCGAAGAGTCATAAATAGTTTTCAGTTTGACTTACAGACTGTTAGTGTTTATGCATGCTAGACAATTTTGTGTACGTAAAGTTATACATTAACAATGATTCTCATATATAAATATTTACCAAAGTAAGGTCTCCCAAACTATGAGGAAATAACCAAGAAGACATTAAATGTATCTCACTGTAACTGCTTTGGTTAGTTGTAGTCTTCCTTCGGTGGTTTTATATGACTTTTATTAATATTCTCCTATAAATAAATTTTATTTTTCTCTTTTTTGGATTTTTTTTCTGCTTTTGATGGATGTAACTGGACATGTTTGAGGGGCATAATGTGCTGCTATGATACTTGTGCATCATAGCAGAGTAATTTCTGTGTCTGTCACCTTAAATATTTTTCATTTCTCTGGGGCAAGAATATGCAAATTCTCTCCTGTCTCTTTTGGCATCCATTTCTATTAGTTGATGGGTAAAATCTCTCTGATGACAGTTATGTTAAAGCTCCTGTCTGCAAGTATAGTAGAATATCATTAACAGTGTCAAGGGTAGCATGACCAATACTATGTTCATAGTATATACTAATGACACTTTGTATTTCTGTGGAATCAATTGGGATCTCTCTCTCTCTCTCTCTCTCTCTCTCTCTCTCTCTCTCTCTCTCTCTCTCTCTCTCTCTCTCTCTCTCTCTTCATGTATCCTCTTGTTCTATGGCCTGGCAAGGCCACTCTGATAGGAGGAAGTGATCCATGAGTAAGCACCAGGGTCCATGTCAGAAGTAGTCCCTACTCACCATATTATGGAACCCACAAGGAGACTGTGCTGCCTGTCTACTGCATCTGAACAGAATGCCTAGGTCCTCACCTGCATGGTTCTTGGTTGGAGTATTAGTCTCTGCAGCAGCAGCATCCTCTGCCTGGATTTGTTGGCTCCATTGGTCTCCTTGTGGAGCTCCTGACCCTTCCAGATCCTTCTAATCCCCAACTTTTCCATAAGATTCATTGCACTCCACTCTAAAGTTTGGCTGTGAGTCTTAGCATCTGCTTGGATCCCCAGATGGGTGGAATCTTTCAGGGGACCTCCATGGTAGGCTCCAGTCCTGGTCTTTCTCTTCAACCACTTCAGGTGTTTATTCTATTTGTCATTCTGAATGAGAATTAACCATTCTCCCTAGGATCCTCCTTATTATTTAGTTTTGTTAAGTCTATGTATTGTAGTGTGGTTATCCTCTAGTATGTGGTTATATCCACGTATAAGTGAGTATATACCATGTGTGTCTTTCAGGGTCAGGTTAACTTACTCAGAATGATCTTTTCTAGTTCCATCCATTTGCCTGCAAATTTCAAGATTTCTTTGTTTTTAATAGATGAGCAGTATTCCATTGAGTAAATGTACCACAGTTTCCTTATCCATTCTTTGGTTGAGGGACATCTCTTTCACTGAGGCCCAGCAAGCAGCCCTGCCATGCAGAAATGATCAAAAAGCCTAGCCTTGACACTATTAGGACACCACTGAGAGGCTAACATAGCTGTACTCTGAGAGGCTACACCTAGCAGCAGATCAATATATGCTGAGACTCACAGCCAAGCCTTTGGCTCCAGTAGTTTTGTGGAAGAGTGAGAGGGAGGAGGAGAAATAGAAGGACCCAAAGGGAATAAGAAGACCAACAGAGTCAACTAACTTGGACCCAGGAGGGGAGCACACAGGGACTGAAGCACCAATCAAGGTCCATGTATGGACTGGACCTAGGCCCCTTACACATATGAAGCTGATGAGCTGCTTAGTCCTCATGTGGGTCTCCTAGTAAGAGGAGCATAGTCAGTCTCTGACATGGACTACGTTGCCTGTTTGTTTCCTAGAGAAAGATACCACAGAAAGAGTGTGGATTTGGGTAGTAGGGGCGGTGGGGAGGGTCTCAAGGGAGTTGGGGGAAGGGAAGCTATAATCAGATTATATTGTATGAAAAAAACTCAATTTTAAATAAAAGAAAAATTTAAAGCAAAATTTGTGTTGATTTTCCCATGTTTGTTAGAATTTATCAATGAAAAACATTTGTGTCCAGCTTGCTGCTGGACTTCAGGTAGAATGATGGAATGCTGAGAGTGGCATGGAAGAATACAGAGATGGAAGGACACAGAGGCTTCAGGAGCCCCACAAGGAGACATCAAGGCTGGTGGATCCGGATGCAGCGGGTCCTGCACAAACAGTTTCACCAACCAAGGACAGTGAATGAAATAAACCTAGATCCCCTGCTCAGAGCTAGCCAATGAACAGCTCATTCTCCATTGTTGTGGGGAGAATAGGGACTGCCTCTGACACGAACCCTGGTGCCCCTGATTTGATCACCTCCCCTTGGTTGTGAGGCCTGGGAAGGTTAAGCATGCTATCTGGATGAGACCTGATAGGCTGTGGTGCTATGGTGGGGGAGGAGGTCCCCTTCTGTCAGAGGTCTAGGGGAGGGGAATAGGGCAAAAGAGGGAAGAAGGGTGGGTATAGGAAGATACAAATGAAGATAACAATTGGGATGGAATCTGAATAAATTATAATAAATAATAAACAAAGACATTTATGTCTACATATTTTCAAGAAATATTATTCAATTATAGCTTATTAAATTAGCATATCATAAAATCCATTTATAAAGTTTTATCATAGAGTTTCATTGCTATGAAGAGACCCCATGACCATGGAGACTCTCATAAAGGAAAGCATTTAATTGGGCTGGCTTACAATTCAGAGGTTTAGTTTGTTGTCAACATGGCTAGTAGCATAGCAGTACTGAGGCAGCGATGGTGCTTGAGAAGTAGATCAAAGTTCTACATACAGATCAGCAGATACCAGGAAGAGACAATGAGCCTCTAGGCCTTGCTTGAGTTTCTGAAACCTCAAGCACCCCACCAACACACACACACACACACACACACACACACACACACACACACACACACACACACACATCCTCCAACAGAGCCACACCTAATTCAAGAAGGCCATACCTCTTTATAGTGCCAGTCCCAATGAGCCTATTGGGGGCATTTTTTCAAACCACCGCATGTTGTATACCTTAAATTAGGTGCTTTCTCGTTGCTGTGACCAAAATACCTAACAAGAACCAACTTAAAAGGATAATGGTTCATTTTGGCTTAAAGTCTAAGAGAAAGAGAATACAGGCCATGATGGTGAGGAAAGGCTGGCAGCAGAGGCATGAGGTAGTTAGACCATGGAATCCAAAGTGAGAAAGTAGAGAGAGATGGATGCTGGTGCTTAGCTTGCTTTGTCTTTTTATTGAGTACAGTGTCCAACCTGTGGGATACTGCCATCCAAATTCAGGAAAGGCCTCCTCACCTCAGTTAAACCTCTCTGAAAAGCACTCTCATCTATGCACCCAGAAGTGCATCTCCTAGGTAATTCTCAATCCAATTGTACTGACAGCTATAACTAACCACCACCTACCTTAAACGACTTTGACTCCATTTATAAATTTATGGAACCACCATCACTATACAATTTTATTGCATTTTATCACCCATTAAGGAAAATCATATCAAGTACTAATCATGATTCAAATCACCAACATTCTTTTTTTCCCTATGGATTTACCAATGCAGCATGTTATCTTTTGTGACAAGAGTCTGTATCATGCCAGTATATTGTTTTTATGACTGAAAGGAAAAAAAACCTCTATTATACGGATATGTTACATCTATTTCCCTAGTCATTAGTAATTGGATAGATGAGTTTCTAATTTTCACCCATTGTGAATAAAATTGTTGAGAATACTCATGTATAATTTATTCTGTTAATATATCTGTCACCTCTCTTGGATATAAACCTAGGGATAAGGTTTCAAGTGCATTTCTGATAATTTGAAAAACAACAAACTAGTTTTGAAAATGGTTGCACTATTTTTATTACCTTCCTTTGCATATAATATGCATGATTCCAATTTCTTGAGGTCCTTGTCAACAGTTGGTTTTGTCCATCTTTTTTATTGAGATCATCTTTATAAGAGTGAGATATTATAGTATAGCATTATAGTTGTATTTAATATTTTCCTAATGACTAATGATGCTGAGTGCATTGTCATGCTTGTATGGCTGCATCACACCTTGTATTTACACATTATCTTTAGAAACAACATATCAATTTATGTAAAAATCAAACAGATATTTGGAGTTCTGTATGTGATTGGTTTCTTAAGTATGCCATATTAACAGTATTGAGTTTTCCAAGCCACAAGAGCATAATTAATTTACAATATGTTTAAATCAGATGAATTAACTTAAGGTTGGGATTGCTAGACATTTTTCTCTGCCTGACTAATATGCTGGTGAGAAGCCATTAAGGCTGATGCCTTCATTCTTCCATTAGTAAGAATTGTATTTCACTGACCATCTGTTTTGGATTGAAAAAGTTCTTTCTACAAATTGATTCTCGAGTGTAATTACTTATAAAACTTGAAAGGGTTGTTAAACAGTTTTTACATGATCATGAGGTTTTATCTTGTATTCTAATATGAAATGCTACATTTACTCATTTTCATATTGTAATAAATCTTCTATTGCATTCCTAAAATACTACATGTTTATTGTGCACAATTCCTTTTAAATGGTAATGTAACTATTTTGTTAGCATATTGAGAAGGTTTTTTTTAACCTGTATTCATGAAGGACACTGACCTGTTTTGTTCACTTTTTTGGCTATGCTATCAATATTACACAGCCTTCACAGAGTGAGTTGGAAAATGTTCCTCCCATTTCATATTATCTTTAATAATGTTATTATTTCTCCTTTAAATGTTTGTAGAAGTAGTCAATTGAAATCAATTGGTTCTGAACTTTTTGATGCATACATTTTTATCATTTCTTAACTCTTCTTACATTTTTGGTGTTTTTTTTCTGGTTACTAAGTTTTTATAGTTTGTATTTTCTAGGACCTTTTCCCACTTCATCTGTTTTAATTTGTTTTGACTAAAATTGTTTATAGTATTTCTCATAGTGCCTTTTATCTAAACTTTGTAGAACTATTGCATTCATTCTACCTATAAATAATTGTATCATTTTTTCCTGGATAATCTACTGAATATATCATCACATTTATTCATCTATCTTTTCCAAGAAGTAATTTGTTTCATTGTTTGTTTGTTTGTTGCTATTGTTTTCATCTCATTTATTTCTGTGGCAATTTCCAGTGTTTCATTCTTTCCACTAACATCCCCACACCCTTTATTTGGTGTTAGGGCTTAAAATCAGGCCATGAACAAGCTAGACATGCAGTCTAACAGGAAGCTGAAAAGTCTTCTCATTAATGTAGACATTTACTGGGTATGTATTTCTAATTACACTTAGCTGAATACCAGATAGTTTGTTTGGTTCTTTTATTTTTTCACTAATATTGAGGAAACTTCTAATTTTCACTATCATTTCCTTTTTGCGATCCTGAAAGGTTTGGGGGTATGTCTTTATAACATTTCACTTACATATTTTATCCAGTTCTGAAAAGAAGATATAGAAGTGTTCAATAATTACCACTGCAAAGTCTATTTCTCCCTTTATTTTGGTTAATTTTGATTTCATTTATATTGGAAGTCTGTTGTTATGGTTATAGTTGATAAGACTTTTTTTTTTAAAGATAAGGTGTCTTGTACCCCAGGCTCTCAGGAACATTGTGTTGTGTTGCTGCTGTTGTTTCATTTTGTTTTTCTTTTTGGTACTCGGGATTCAACCTGTAGCCTCAGACATCCTAGGCAAACATCCTACCAATGAACCATATTTCCAGACATTTTGTTCTCATCACAACTGTATTGTTTTTGTCCTTTACTGAAAAGTATAAATTAGAGTAGCTTCTGTTCAATGAGCACGAGAGTTACCCAAGCAGCAAGTGTATTGTAGAACTGCTACAACTGTGCTCTAAGTCCTCATAAAAGTATGCCAGCACCTTAAGTGACCAGAGTACTAGAGTCGAGGTGAGCAAACTCTTGAGACCAGATACCCATACTGACAGGAAAACCCCTATTAACTTACCTCGTTGTGCCTTTATGTTCTATTGTCTTCTATACAAGCATCATGATGTGAAGTAGTTAGTAAACCCTGGACTGGTCTTCAGTTTTGAGTACTTCTATGTCAACATTTTAGTGTATAATGGTCAATCAAGATCCATGGGGCTCTAGTTGCATTTAAGACTTTTATATACACTATATTTATAAAAATATATTAGGATTTTTTCCTAAAAATTATCTTTGCCACTAGATTTATATTTTATAGTTAATAAAATGTAACATGGTGTTCCTTGTCTCATAATCTCTATCAGTAACTAACAGTCACTATGTTATTGAGCAAAATGTCACCATTGCTTAAATGAAAAACAATAATCTCGGGAAACTGCTGAGTGTTTTTGATTGCAGTATAAGCTTGTTGTCTTTTTTTAGAGACTTAATTGGCCATTATTCATTGCTAATACAATAAAGAATTAGTTACTTCCTTCCTATATTTGAACTAGTGAGTAAAGCCTGTAAACTCTGCTCTCTGTGGTAACGTCATTGACTTGCTCACTTTACAATATTGAGTTATGGTATCTTTTTAAAGAGAATACAAGAGCAAGGTCTGGTTCCTGCTCTCAGGAGGTTCTTTAGAGATGTAAAAATTTGACATACAAAATACAAGGTAAAAGTGTTAACCCTGTAGAGTCCATGATGACATCACATTAAGCACAAAGGGAGTCTCACAATGACTATAAGTGATAGGAGTACAAAGGAGCACAAATGCTCGTTTTACTTCCTGAAAATGGTGTGAGAGAAGTTGAGGCATGAAGAAGGAAAGAATAAAGTACATGTTTGCAAAGGAGTTAGTGTGTGCCAGGAACCGTCTTCAGTATTTTATGTATTAGCACATTTAATAACTGTAAGTGTTCTAAGAAACACAATTTTTGTAACTAGATTAAAGAAGCACAGGTAGCAAGAGTCACAGTAAATGTATAAACTGTCTTTTCAAAAATCTACTACACTGTGCTACCTACCCATCGGTAGCATGGAGAAGTGCATGAACAAAGACACAGTAAAGAATATAAATACCAAGAGTAGTGAATATACTAAAGAAGTATCTCAGTTTCACAAGAAGCCACCACACATACAATAGCACTGTTCCTTCTTTTGAGATTAGGACACATTTTTTGTAGCTACAGCTACTCTCTGTTTCTCAGTATTGCCAGATTCAATAAACAGGCTTGGATTTGGCATGCCATTATTTTCACTCTTTTTTTTTTCTAATTTCAAGGGGGCAGAGGTAAAGAGAACCTGTTTCTATGTGAAATAAGTGCCCTTTCCCACAGTATGTTAGGTAACCTTGGGCTTTATAATGTAGATGCACAGCTGCTGACAAATCCCTCGGTTTGGATTAGTGTTACGAGGGTCCTAATGAGTAGTATTACGTGGGTTAACAGTGGATCTTTGGGTTCTTTGGTTACTGGCATAAACCTTAGAAGTAAGCATCAATCATGGGAGTGGAGGTGTCTGAGTAATGCATTGATGATAAAGAGACAACATCCAGAATAGTGGTATTTTATGTAGTAACCATGGACAAGATGGATTGGATAATGAACACTTCTACAGGTTTTGCTCTGCTAGGATTGTTTTTCTTGTTCAAGAGCAAAGCTGTCTGTTCTCAAAGAATATTCAGTTCATTGTATTTATTTTCTCCTTAGCTGCTCATCTTACCCACCAGCATGCTTTAATGGGGCTAATCTTCGACTGTAGATACTATGTCAACAATCTTACATACAAGGTTTTATCTCTTTATAATTTGCAGGAGGTCTCAATGCATCTAAATACAGTATGGAAGATTTCAGTTTTAAGTGAGCTGTCTCAAACTTCAGGTTATAACAAAACATTGAGAAGAAATGAACAATTTCACAGAGGAACTTCCCTTTCGTTGCATGCTTGAAGATATTCAGGTTGCTTCACACTGCATGCTTACTTTTAGAGCAATAATCTTTACAAAATTCCCTGCTGTATGTGTTAATGAAAAAAATTTCTTTTACCAGAAAATCCACAAAGTGTAATTTCTCTAGCAACTCTACTTTCCTTTATGATGCTTGCTCCATCTTTCCTGTTGCTGGTGGAGTCTTCTATAATTTCGTCGACATATCCTAACAGCTGTAAGTACTTAGTAAGTAATCATCTCAGTGCAGCTCACCTGTGTGAGTGATCCTTGACAGCTCCATCTGCTTTGAGTCAGGAGTTGTATTTTCACTTTTCCCCCATAGAAGACTTAGAAGTTAAAGGGAAAAGAACTAATGAACTTGCAAGATTAGTTCAGCTATTTGAGTGCGGTTCAGGATACAAAATATTTTAAAAGATCCATTTACTTTAAAGGCATATTTCTAGCAACAAATGACTACCATATAATTGGAAAGAAATACTGTTGACAAAAAAGTTGCACAAACAACCAGAAAGTTAAATACAGATTCCAAAAGAGATAGAGAAAATACTAGCTGAAATCAAAATAAAAAAATTCGAGTTACAAATCTTTTAAAAACATATAAACCACCAATGAAAACAATTTACTATGGCAGTAATCACCACACAATGGAAGTAAATGTGAAATCTTTTGAAAGAAAGAAAGGTCTCTCCACCACAGGACTAATAATATTAAGCATGGATATGGAAGTCAAGGAAATTACAGAGAAGCAGTATGTATCTATTTTAGAAGTAAATAAGGCCATTCAAGATAATAGGCAGCTAATGCATAAGCAAGAAGTGGGAGCTGCTTCTGCTCTTATTAGATCATTTAATATCAACCCACACTGCTTCTGTGTCGAACATGACAACTGATAGAAACAGCAGAAACTCTACCCAGCCAGTATTTCCCCAAAGGAATGACAAGTGGCTAGTAGCTATCAAATTCAGTTTAAATGTAGCAATCTCTACTTTAAAAGAAGAACCTATTTTTAAAACACCTTTGCAACTGAGATGTTCACCCAGCTTCGACTTCCCAGCAATTTACTCATCCCCTCATTTATAATAACTCTATATAAGTGAGCCAAGTTGTTAGCTCAGTAACATCAAAGAAAAATTTCTTGGGTACCTTCCCTAGAGCTAGTAAGACTTCGATGTACACAGGCTTTCTCAATCTAAGGTCCAGGTGCTCCTCATTAAATATCATGGCCTGAAATGGCACAAGGTTAATACTTCATCTACCTAAGGCAAAGGGAACTCTAAATACAGGACAGTTCTTACACTCATAGAAGGCACTCTTGGCAAAACCTATTGGTCGAATTTCAATGACTTATTAGATACCAGAAGTGGATAAGCACTTTGAATATTATTTAGTAAAGTGCATCTTCATTATATAGCTGAGAAATCTGAGGGAAAGAGTGGCAGATAGGATTGCAAGCAATTTACTGGAATATTTTTCTGCTAAAAAGAACAGGAACATTTTCTAGAAAAAGTTTTTCACATAAATAGATCTAGAAGACAGCATTGTGCCCAGTGAGTCACCTGGAAAATGATGACATCTGTCTTTCCTTTCAGATGATGAAAGGATGTGAGGACTGTATAAGAAGAGACCCCTCAGACACACTAACTTTGGTGTCCTTTTGGAACATTTGATTTTCAACAGTATAAATAGTGAAAGCCCTCCCATCCTTGTCCTATCATCCTTATTAACTATACAAAAAAACTGCTCCGTTTCTTCCCTTGACACCATATCTTAAATCATCCCAGTATTCACTAAAGTAGAAAACCTTCTAGCCATTTTAGGGAATTTTCAAGGAGGTAGTTTCTTGGAAAATTCTAAATGATATGTTTTCATGTATAGCCTTGTTATTTATGTGAAACAGTGTTTCCATGTAGCCTATGCTAGTCTTGAACTCTAGATCATCTTGTCTCAGCTTCCTGAGTGTAGGAGTTATAGGAATTCACCATTGTACCCCTGCCTTGGAAAGTTTTACTAAAGAGTTTGAAATATAATTAGTATAAGTGGATAAAAATAAAGGGTCTCTGTGTAGTGTAAAGGGCTGAAGCTAAAACTAGGAAATACAGCCAGAAGATCCAGATCTGAGCAGCCTTGCTGGAATAAGCAATATGCAACTCATTAACAACAAATTTACAGTTCCCTGAGCTATAAAATAGGAAGTTACTATTTCAGAGGAGTGTGTCATGGTTGTGTGAGAGTACATGTACCCATTTGCTTAATAAACTATTTAAAACAGAAATATAAGACATTTTGTTTTCACATAATTATTTTGAAAAATTTAAAAGAACAAAGAGAAAAAACTCCATTTCGCCTGATTGTTTAGTCTGAAGAAAAGAGTTCAGTAGATATAAATTACCTTTGAAAATAATAGATTTTTGACAAATTAGATTGCTTACAAATGAATAATGTTGTGTTGGGATTTGGGCTCAGTCAGTAAAACTGTAAGCACGAGTCCCCAAATTGAATCCTCAGCACTGTTGTGAAAAAGCTGCATGTGGCAACCTACGCTTTTAAACCAAAGCTGAAGAGATGGAAACAGGAGGATCCCTAGGCCTCAGCGATAAACCAGTCTAGCCTAATTGATAAGCTTCAAATCTACTTCACAGACATCAAAAGTTACCTTCTGACCTCCACATATTCATGTGCATCTGTACATTCACAGATACACAGACATACATACACTCCAATGTCTGTGTTCTGAAGAACTAAAAAGGTGATGAGCCTTGAGGTGGACACCCTGATGCATTAATTTGGAACATCTATCTTTGGCAAGTACTGATCCAAGACAAGGACTATCAAAACAGCAAGTTCTTTTCATCTCTTCTTTCCTGCTTGCTCCAAATTCTTCAAACATTTTATTGATTAGAGCTTCCCTAGTTATGAGTTCTCAGAGGACCGCATCCATATGGAATATTTTTTGTACTATCTGCATCTACCAAATGAGCACTAGGTACAGTCTTAGTGAATGAAGGACATAATGAAGAATGAGTTGGACACATATAAATAGAAGTATTAGTGACTGGCAAGGCTTTCTAGTGACATTTACAAATTTAAGGAAAGAAGGCACCATGCTTCACCAATGTGAAGAAGAGAATAGTAGTAGCATATTAGGAACATGTTCGAAGACAGGAGTTTAAGATACTGTACATTAGATCTTCCTTGAGGCCAGAAAATAAATGGTTTCAAATGGCAAATTCCTTCTTTTTAAAAAAGCAATTACAAAAAATAAAAAAAATGAAAATTTATTGCATATATAACATCTTATTTTCTCTTCATTATTTGGTAGAATTATTTCAGGTAATAATTCTGTCCTGTTATTTTTTACCATATGTTTCAATTAAAAAGAATTATATTACTTTCTCACCTCCCTTTTCTCCCTCCAGCCCCTGCCTTATGTCTCTTCCATTTCCCCTACCCCCCATTCAAAACTTGATAGCCTCCTTTTCTTTGATTATTAGTAATACAGTTACCTAAATAGACTCTGCTGAGACCATTTTTGTTGTTTGTGCATATGTAGTTTCAGGGCTGACCACTGTACAGTGGACAAACTGTTAGGAACCTTATGCTTGGGAGAGGCTAATTCTCCCACCCAACATTAATTATCTATAATCCTTTCTCTGGGGTTGGAAACCTGAGAAAATTTTCCTTTTCCACACTAACATTGATGATGCCATTGTACCTGGTCTTGTTTATTTGGCTATTTCTAGGAGACTGTGTTACAGCAGACAACTTCTTGGTCTTCTGCCTCTTCCAATCTTTCCAAACACTTTTTGGTGATGTTCCCTGAGATGTAGATATAGGAGCTGTGATGTAGATGTAGCCATTGGGGCCTGATTCCCCAGGCTCTGTTTGTTGTTCTCTACATTGTGTCTGGTAGTGGCTCTGTGATGGTCTCCGTCTGCTTTAAAAAGAGTCTTCTTTGATGAGGGATTGGTAGCTCCACCTAACATGTCTTTAGGTAAAAACCTCCTTTGTCCCTTTACTGTGATGGACAGAGCTTTGAAGCATCTACATCTACTACGGAGATATCAAAGCATAGGGAAATACAATGGGTTTCTATCTATGCTAGTTTTGGGAGAAGCTTTAGGCTTTATTATTCAAATGTGTGGTTGCTATTTTTCTTTCTAAATACACCCTTACATCCTTTCCTCACTTGGTTTGTTTGTTTGTTTGTTTGTTTGTTTGGGTTTTTTGCTTCTGTTTTGGTTGGTTTGTTTGTCTGTTTGTTTTGAGACAGGGTTTCTCTTTGTAGCCTGCCTCTGCCTCCCTGAGTGCTGGGATTACATGCACATCAGCTTCTTCTTAATTTCTAAAAAATTAAACCTCAACAATACTGAAGAAGAACTAGAAGACCTAAAATACTTCCCAGCACATATGGTTTTGAAACTCAGTCAGTTACCAGCAACTTAGTGACAGTGTGTGGCTGAGCTGTTTAACTTTCTTTATCACAGTATTTCTGGGGTTCTCTTAGAAACCTTAAAGATTCTTCACAAGATATTTCTCCCACTCTGCTCATAACTGTTTTTATGCAGAGTTCTAAACCTTATCAATTATTGAGTATTCAAGTCTTTCCCCACTTTTAAAGATTTCTCCTAACTGACTCAAAACTTTATCTCTAGGTAAGCCAATGCTTTCATTCTACCTAAGGTGCTGTGTCTCTAGTCTCTATATTCCTTATTTGCGGGCATATGACTTCAGAAGTCTCATATCATCTCAGTAAGGTTGTCAGCGGTCACAGTCTTTCATCTACCACATACCAAGTATTCACAGTAATCCAGAAACTACATAGAGGTTGGCACTCCAAACTTGAATAAAACAGGTCATGTCTGATATCCCTTGCCAGCTAGTACTTATTTCCCAAGAATTTGTGTGTTGTTTTATAGTACCTAATCCCAGTAGGCAAGTGGTATGTCAAAAGAATACTCACACTCAAAGAATATGGAAGTGGTATGGAACAATCCCAAGAAAAACTAGAGGTCACAAAACTGACTACCATTCTCAACTTGATACAGATGCGAGGGGGAAATGATGTGTCAGCAGAACTGAGACAATGAGCACTATTAGAACAGTTCCTGGAAGCTACGAAAAGCTTTGAGCAATACTCAGTCTGCAGGGATCCCCAGTGGTAGGAACTGGCATGTGGTAAGTATTCAATAGATGTTAGCTAATGCTTGACTGGTATAATATATGTAATTACTTAAAAAACTAAACTGAAAGTTACTACATGTTAGTCATGACTGAAAGTATTTAACATGTACCTATTTATCTTGACTTATATTAAGTCAAGCAGAAAATGTTGTTTTCTCACAAAAGCCTTAAAAGAGAGTTTCTAACATGAACTCCATGATATTATTAACTTATGCATTCAAGATTACTTAGCCCTATGAAATTTGAATGAAAGTTTCAGTATTAGACCCCAATACTTAATCATTGTTCCATACTGTTTGGGCTACTTACTATTCTTAGGTGTTAAATGTGAGAGTGTATTGGGAATGGAATATAATCTAGTCTTATCTAAGTCTTTTATTTTTTTGCCTTTTTGCATGTCAGTTGAAAACAGATTTTGTTTTTTCATAGCTGAATTTTCAAAAGTGAAATTCATTAGATGGTACAATCTTATGCTTTGCCCAGTATCTTCCAAAAAATTTCTCAAGGAAATAGAGGATAGCAATTCAAAACCAAATGTCAATATTAAGGAGGTAATAGCTGTAGTGGGAAATTGGTCAGATAGAGGTCAAACTATGCAAGAAATCATAATCATGTATGAAATGCAGCTGTTATTTAGGGATGACTACATAAATCTAGAGCTGTAACTATCTCTTTTGGCCATTTTTAATGTAATGTTAGGTCCTGTTCACTTTCTACTTTTATTTTTACCATTGTCCTTTTTTAAAATTTTATTTTATTAATTTATTCATATTACATCTCAATGGTTATCCCATCCCTTGTATCCTCCCATTCCTCCCTCCCTCCCATTTTCCCCTTACTCCCCTCCACTATGACTGTGACTGAGGGGGACTTCCTCCCCGTGTATATGCTCATAGACTATCAAGTCTCTTCTTGGTAGCCTACTATCCTTCAAAGCAAAATATGCTACATTGTAATTTATGAGGCATTAAACAGTATGTATTGTGATTTATTTAGCATTAGGTTTTCCTGTTCATATAATTTATGCTAGTAATTAGACAACATTATGATTTATTCTTTATTCATATTTACTAATTAAACCTTTCTCTTTTTGTTTTTGTCCTTGTTTTCAAGACAGGGTTTTTCAGTGTAGCCTCAGCTGTTCTAACTCCCTTTGTATCCCAGGCTGGCCTTGAACTCACAGAGATCTGCCTTCCTCTGCCTCTCAAGTGCTGGGGTTACAGGTGTGCACCCCTGTGCCCAGCTAAAACTTTCATATATATATATATATATATATATATATATATATATATATATTTATTTATTTATTTATTTATTTATTTGAGACAGGGTTTCTCTGTGTAGTCTGGGCTGTCCTGGACTCCCTTTGTAGACCATGCTGGCCTCGAACTCACAGCGATCCGCCTGCCTCTGCCTCCCGAGTGCTGGAATTAAAGGCGTGCACCACAAAACTTTTTTGCTAAGCAACTCTTCAAACAAAAGGTACCATCATAAAGAGTTGTGTGTGGATGTGTCATTTCAGCTAGATTCTGTGAACTTTGTAATTTCTTGATTTTTACGAAGTGTGAAAACACTGAGAACAATATTGGTACAGCATATAGATGCTTTGCAGTGACAGTAGAAGGCAGCCTTGTAGTGAGGTAAGAAAATTCCTGTCACAGAAGCCAGTGTCACTTTATTATAAGAAAACATTACAAATAGAAAAAAATCACACACCAAAATCAACCAGACCCAAAGACTATACAAGTCAATGATCTTCTATACTGATGAACTATTTTCATTAAAAAGAAAAATATTCCTCACTTGTTCCACACAAAACCTACCTACAAAACTCTTTCCTTAACCTTGAACAGTCTATACCATTTTTTTTTTACCACTCCTAGACTGCTTGCTAGTTGCCTTACAGACAAGTCTGTGTGGGAAAGATTAAGCTTTGTCACAGGTGGAAACAGTCTTGGCAGGCTTTACCCTTGGGGCACCCCATGAATACCTCGTGACAGACTGAGTGGAGCCATACTGGGCCTAGAATTCAGGATGCAGACCTGGGAACCCCACCTGGGCTATTGTTTTCCTAATCGACCCTCAACGGGAGAAGGAGACCGCCCTTCCCACATGACTCAGGTAGGTGGGGAGGAGAAAACAACAGGTTCAGCCCGGGAGGGAGTGCGTGGGGAGCAGCCACCAGGCCGGACCAGGCCAGGGAGACAACTAAGGACCCGTCCCGTGGAATGGATACTGTAAGGTTCACTCTTTTGTCCCTTTAACCTTTTTTCCTTCTAAGCTAGTTGTAAGCTAGTTGGGTTAGATAATAAAGTTTAATTGTTAAGAAACAGAACCAACAAGTCTATCTGATGATCAATTAGAAACACTATCCCACTTAGCAAACACATCTCAACAGGATAATTTCCAATCAGACATTGTTTCAGGCTTGCCTCTTTCACTCTATAAAACCTACTTACTCTCTAACCCTCCTGTATCAGTTGTGAAATAAAAAGGAAGGCAGAGTGATTTCCTTCCTGCAAGCAAAAGATTTTCTTATTTTTATGAGACTTGGTGTAGTCTTTTATACCACTTATATGGAATTTCCTAAATAGATTCAGGAAGCCTTGCTTGAGTAATACAAGTTCTACTGGTCAATTTAGCTCAAGATTGCCTTCTTGAGAGTTTGTATTAGCTAGCTGTTGATAACAAGATAAATAAACATATGCTAGATGTAAGTGTAAGAACTCTTTGTTACTTGCTAAATTTGTCCAGATGCTGGAGTAGGCGATATAATGAAAGAATTTCCAACTGTTTCCCATGGCAGTATATACTTCACGATTCTTGTTTTCAAATGCATTGACTTTCTTTACAGTGTATCAACAATAAAATCAAAAAGCAAATACATTACAGCAACTTTGTCTTAGGAGATGTCCGGCAGAAACCTCCTCCTTATGTGCATTCCCACACTCTGTCACATTTGGTGTATGATAACTATTGACCCAAATGGACATATACAATCGTGGCTTTTGTTCAGTGAGTGCTCAACTGCACAAAGCTTTTTATACTTTTATGAGGGTGAGAAACAAACTTTCTGTATCACCCTGGGAAAAGAAATCAGCATTGCAATAATGATAGCAATGGGACACTATAACAATAATGGAAATGTATAAATACAGAGTCAGAAAAACGCCTCTCTGTTTCATAAAATTATGCCAAAATTATCTTGTTTTCCTCTGGAAATTCCAGAGCATAATTTTGTTATTTTGCGTTAATTTTTATTACTTCAAAGCCATGCTTTAAAATACATACTTAAATTTGTCTGGATTTTAAATAAAATCCCTTATTTATCTTATATCCAGATTGTAAGACAAAACCAGAAACCCTGGCTCTCTGGACTTGACAGCATAATTCTGAAGGTTGCATGTAGCACATTAACACAGCTGTGGCCAATCACGACACTGTCTCTATTATTCTCCAATGATATGAAATTAAAATGAAGTGGAAATGTTTATTCCATAAATGGTGGGCAACACTATGAGTAGATAATAAAGTGTAAGGATTTGCTTCAAAGCAAAAAGACTTTCCTCATTCCACTAAAATGAGAGGTAACTTGATGCCAAACTTGTCCAAATCGGCAGAGACAGCTGACCATCCTGTCAAGACATTCAAATACACAGAGAATGATTTCAAACTCAGAATGTCCAGGTGCCATGGGAAATTAAGTTCCGAGTCACATGGTGAATTAAATTGGCCTGATTTGATAACTTATGCTTATGTAAAGACAGGTTTTCTTTACATGAAATTTTAGATAAGGCTACATTGGGTTTTGTTTGCTTCTTTAAAAAAAAGTATTTGGGGTCTGTTTAGAATCTACATGTTAAAATTCTTTGGTCTAGCTGATGGTATTATTTCCCTGCTAAAATATAGCCCTATCGTTTTTAATCATCTCAATTCAACAATTCTTTAACTTGTTTGTACCAACTGATAATTTGAAGCAAATGAAATTATTGAAGGTTGTTAATTCTGAAACAGATAAGTACCTTGTCTCAACATGTGCACCTGACAACTATTTTGTTTGAAATAAGATACTTTTTCTTCAACAGACACATGCCAATCAACAGCACTGCATAGGAAAATGTGATAGCTAACTACATAAGGATGGCTTGCTAGCATGGGCTTGCAAACTGATCCTCACTATGTTAGCGACTTTGGGAAATGGTGGAAAGAAAGGCAACCAGTATGGTGAAACAAAGAACTACATGAATTTAGTGTTCTTAGTTCACACGGCAAATTCATTCATGTATTGAGATATCATTGTGAAAAGGAAATGCTGACTACAAATGATACAGAAACTTAGAAATTACAACATAGATTGCTATAGTCAGTTTAATATATTAAGTTGTTGCTGTTGCTGTTGTTATTAGGGAACCAAGGGCTATGCACATACTAGGCAAGACCTCAACTACTGGGCTACTTCCAAACCTCTTTTAGAGTACAAAAGTATAAGAACAAGTCATAAGGTATCAAGTCTCTTCTTGGTAGCCTGCTATCCTTCAGGAAGTCCCCCTCAGTCACAGTCATAGGGGAGGGCAGTAAGGGGAAAATGGGAGGGAGGGAGGAATGGGAGGATACAAGGGATGGGATAACCATTGAGATGTAATAAGAATAAATTAATAAAATAAAACTAAAGAAAAATAATCTCACATATTGGAATAGTTTCCCCCCCGCCCCCCCCCCCAAAAAGAACAAGTCGTATATTTACCCTAGGAAATGTCTTTGGCAATTAGGAAGATTCAGAATTGTTGGCTGTGAAGGATGGAAGGGCTGTTAAGTGAAGGTCTGCGAGACTGACTACAAAAAGCTGAATAGCTTTTCAGTTTTTACTGTACATTTCCCCAATGGAAAAAATAAGCTCAAAATGTTTCAAGGCTGCCAAATACAAATAGCGAAAACACAAAGTAACATTTATATAATTCCTGATTGTGTCATGGTTCTTCTTGCTATAGGTAGTTTATTGTATACATGTGTAATAATATAAATGTATATGTAAAAATATTTAATAAAAAAGTTTCATGGTAACACAGTGTACTTTGTTGAGTAGAGCTTTATAGCATTCAGCTCTACTGAATCCAGAGTTTTTCCAAAACTGATCCCAGAGCAGTGGTTCTCAATCTTCCTAATGCTGCGACCTTTTAATATAGTTCCTTAAGTTGTGGTAATCCTCAACCACAAAATTATCTTTATTGGTACTTTATAACTATAATTTTGCTATTGTTATGAATTGTAATGTAAATACCTGGTAGGATAGCTGATGTGTGACCTCCTGTGAAAGGGCCATTTGACCCCTTAAAAGGGTCACGACCTACAGGTTAAGAACCACTGTCCCAAAGACTCATAAAATGGAGATACTAAAACAATTTCTGTTGATACGCTAGGAATTGTATCGAGGCAAGTGAGGCAAATGAGGATAGGACAATAAAATTACTGCCATATTGTATTTAAAAGGTGCAACCCAAGTGCATTTCTGGGCTGAATTATTCTGTAAAATCACAGTCACTCTTCAGCTATCACTTCCTGTTGATGCTACTTGTCCTTGAATTTCATTCTTACTATTTTCATGGCGATTCAGATCTAAAAGATTAGAGATGTGAATGCAACTGTCACGAGCCTGTTAGCCCTTTTGTGGCAGTCTGAGTTCCTCTACTCTACTTATGGGTGGCACTAATTCAGCCAGCCCTATCCTATGAGCATTACTTCATTGAAAGCTTGTACCAACAAATGATGGTCCACAGTTGGCTATAGTTTATCACTTGATGTGTTTCTTACCACATGCTGGTAGGTGGATGCCATCATGAGTACAAATTAAAATCTGCTTCCTTCCATTTGGTAAACACTGATTTTCCTCTCCTTCCCCCACCATGGCATCAAATACTAAGTAAACTTAGCTGGGTTTCTGCTAAGGGATCTGTCATTATTGGTTATGGTACTGTGCATTAAGCCAAGAAAATACAATCGGGAATTGCTAATTCATTGCAAATTCCATTGTAACAAACAGTTTTAAGGTGAGGTAGCTTCTAAGAAGTCTTAAAATCAAGAAGTTTGGTTCGCATGTCTTTTGCCGTGACACATCTGGGATTGTGATTCTAGAAAATGTATAATGCATCAAAAAAGTATAGTGAGTACCTCTCTAACAACAGATCGTAAACCTAGAGGATTATGCATTATATATGACACATGATGCACAAACTTAGCCCTTGAATATTTAGAAAATAACAAAAATGGAAAACTTTTTTATGATTATGAGAAATAGCAAAATGTCAGCTATTGATTACAATTGGAATTCAGAATAAAATAAAGTGAGTCTTCCAAGTGCCATTATTCACTTGGCTTTCCAGAAGATCAAATATGATTTTGGCCTTGCAGAGGCTGTGTAAGAATTGATAAGTGGAAGTCACTATAGCACATAAAAAATGCAAAAACAGCCTGCATTAAACCTCAACAGATAAAGTATAAAAACTACTTGCTAGGAGAAGAGCAAAAATATCTGCTTTTAGAAAAGTGTATTAAGACCAGTCATATGAAAGAAAAAGGCACTGATTGATTCTATATATGTTCAGTTCCTTAGCAATTTAATGTATAACTTAAAACAAACTCTACCAAACTACTTTTGTAGGTTTGTGGTAATAAGTGTAGCTGGCATAGTATTTTTAAAAGTCATTCACATTTTTTTTTTTTGGTTTTTCAAGACAGGGTCTCTCTGTGTAACCTTGTCTGTCCTGGATTTTACTCTACAAACCAGGCCGGCCTTGAACCCACAGAGATCTGCCTGCCTCTGCCTCTCTGAGTGCTGGACATAAACACGTGTACTACCACCACCTGGCCAGTCTTACACAAATTTAAAAGGTTAAAATTAATATTGATTAAATGTTTAGTTCACAATATCACAATAGTAATTCTCAAATATATATTATATCCACCCAGAAGTATTGTGAAAGCATTTCTGACTTCATTGCTTAGATCTTGCTTCAGTTGCTCTCCATTGGGTCAACAGACTGTATTCCTAACGAATATTCCTTCAGTGATTGTAATGCTGTTGATCTGGAGGCCACACTCTGGAGGAAGAATCTCATATATTGGTTCTGAGACTGGAAGCAGCTTCCTATTTTAAAGGAACAATGCAGAACTCTGGGAGATGGTGGGTATTTTTTATTGTGATGATAGTGTCAGAGGTGCTTTTTTTGTATTTAGACTGCATCAAATAATACAGCTATATGCCTGCAGCTTTGTATATTAAGTAGAACTCAATAACTATATTTCTAAAAAGGAGCAATGAAGAGGCCTCTTTGGCCAAATCAAATTTAGGAAGAGGCCCAAATCAGGAAATAAAGTCAGAGCTTGCTCAGAGTAGGGACTAAATAAAAGGCTTTGGAGCTCACTAAAGGGACTTGCATTTTGTCTAAAAGTAAAGAGAATCTGATTTCTGTTTTAGTGCTCCAATGAGAGTAGGCAGAAGTAGAGTAATGAGGAAGAGCTGAGATGGCTTGGAAGGATGTTACAGCAATGAAGGATTGCCATAATTTATTTAAAAACTCGTAAGTAGTGGAAGTGATACAAAGTATTTGAATGTAGAGACAACATAATTTTCTGACAAGACAAACTATATTATTGAACAACGGTAAAAGCAATTAAAGATATTGCCAACAGTTTTATTTGGAGCAAATAAAAGGATGAAGGTACTATCAGCTAAAATAAGGATGGCTGTGGGTACAACAGATTTAGAAGTAGAGGAAAATAAGAGTTTAGTTCAGGGCATGTAAAATGTCAGATTCATAAACTTATAGGGACTATTGTAATCACATCTTATTGACATTCCTTATACATTTGTGAATAAATTATCTCAGTGGGATGGGGCTTAACTAAATTCACATGGTTAAGATAGGCTGTGGTCATATGGTGGGGGAGGAAGTCCCCTTCTGTCAGAGGTCTAGGGGAGGGGACTAGGGCAGAAGAGGGAAGGAGGGTGGGAAAGGGAAGATACAAGAGAGGAGATAACAATCGGGATGTAATTTGAATAAATTATAGTAATTTTTTAAAAAGAGTAACAGTCCTGGGAATAAGATGTTTTCACACTGTTGTTCTTGTTGACAAGCTATGTCTGGTATCATGTTAGAGCTACATAAAGAACTTTACAAAGATTTGCTTTAAACTCCCTTAGTGCTGCTCACTTTAAACTCTTCAAGCAAAATATATTTGGGTGGAATTAGATTATTTTAGCAAATATATATATATATATATATATATATATATATATATATATATATATCCTCAGTAATGATATTTTTTGTTTCCAATCTGAAAAACACATTGTTTAGTATGCGTCTTAGTTGAGATTTCTATTGCTGTGATAAAACACCATGGCCAAAAGCAACTTGGGGAGCAAAGGGTTTATTTTAACTTACAGCTCTCAAGCTACTGAGTGATGGTCAGAGCAAGAACTCAACCAGAGACAGAACCCGAAGGCAAAAACTGAAGCAAAAGTCATAGAGGAACACTTTCTACTGGCTTTCTCTACATCACTAGATTTCTTATAGCACCTAGCCCAGGGATGACTCCACCCACAATGAACTGGGCCCTCCTACATCATCCATCAATCAAGAAAATAAACCACAGGTCAATCTGATGGTGGCATTTTCTCTGAGGTGCCCCTTTCCAAAATGACTCTAGCTAGTGTCAAATTGACAAATAATACTACTGGTGCAGTATGCGTAAGGTCCTGGGCTTAATTTACCCATATAAAAACCCATATTGGGTAAGTACAGCAAATGATGAAGTCAGAATTCTGTATCCTTTCTATGGCTCCGTAATTATCCTATTGATTCAATTGCCACCTACCTCAGAACACTTCTTTTCTTGCTCACAGGAGACAACATTTTACCACACCACCCATCTCAGAATAATGTATACAAAACTATTTATATAGGCTGGGGGACAGCTCAGTTGGTATTGTTTGCCTCGCAAACATGAGGGGATGTACTTCAATCCCTAGCACACATGGAGACAGCCAGGTATCATGGTGCATACCTGCAGTCCTAGCACAGTGGAGGCAGGGACCAGAGGGTAATTGGGCTTCCTTGGTAAGCCAGTCTAGTGACCCAGTAAGAGACTGTGTCAAAAGCAAACTGGGTGGCTCCTTCAGAATGGTGTTTGAGATTGCTTCCTGGGTTCAAGTGCCATGTATATACCATTCACACACATAGTAACTTAGGAATAGTAAAATGTTTTTCAAGTATAAATTGAATCAGTGTGTCTCTCACTCTTCCTCAGAGAAAATTTTTCTTGCGTGAGATGACAATTAACACAGACTCTCAACTGGTCAACATGAAGAGAATGAAAGACTCAGGAGTGCAGTATATATCACCTCTTCCCACAAGGCTCAGGGATCATCTCAAAAGAAAGGACAGAAAGATTGTAAATGCCAAAGGTTGTGGATGACTTTAAGGTAACAGTGTTTTCCAGACCCCAAAGGGAAGTTGTACATATGAAGTCGCCATGATTGTGACAGAATTCACAAGGCCCAGGCAAGCTCAAATCAGACAATGTACAGACATAGAGAGGTTGCACACAGTACTACTGCCAGCTGAGTAGTATTGACATCTGATAGTTCTTAGAGGAGAGAGAGAGAGAGAGAGAGAGAGAGAGAGAGAGAGAGAGAGAGAGAGAGAGAGAGAGAGGTAGTTTTTTGGTATCTCTATTAAACTGGAGGGCAGGTCATGCCCAATTTGGATTTGAAGTTGCATGGGTAAGGAAGTGAGGGCAGAGAGGGTGCATCTGGGGAAGGGGAGTGGTTGTGACCAAAATAGCCTGGATGAAATTCTCAAAGAATTAATAAAATATTTTAAAAGGTAGTTAATAAAATGTAAGGAATACTTAAGTTAGTGAGTTTATACTATCAAATAAACTTGTTATCTTCCCCAATCTAGTACAGAAGGTAATAAAATGGATATTAAATTAACATTTTTCAATTCTTCCAAAAGAATTCAGCCCTTATACTATGCAGATAACTCTTTGGTAATCATGTTATCCTAGAAGGTTTTGAAAAGACACAAGTCTTTTATTTAATTTAGCTAACCTTTGGAGGCCACTCTCCGAGATTACTAGCTTAGAAATGTAGTTACTATACCTTGAAGGGGATTTCCCAATATAAGATTTCACCTTGGAGGCTAATAGTCCATTATGAACAATCTGATATTATTCATAATATTTACTTAAATCCTTTTAGGCTTGTTTTCTCATCTATAAAAGGAGAAAGACATTATACCTATACCATATACATGTTGAATGGTCAGATAGAACACTGTAGAAAAATCACATAGCACAGTGTCTAGAACGTTGTAAGATATAACTGTCCTACTTAAGGGATGTCATTTGATTGATGATCAGGATTAAGTGCCTCTCAAGTCTCTTCTTCACAGATGGAAATAAATATATCTGGCCTTTTAGAAATACCACCTCATTATCAAAAAATGCAAATATCCAAAAAGAGCTTACCTGTAGAACTCGAGGTTGTATGTATAGCCCCATTCCTAGGTACCTGATTTCAAAAATACCAAAAAAAAAAAAAAAATTACGGGTTGACTTGAATGATTGATGGTAACCCAGTTCCTATAAATAACAAGGCAAATACTCAACAGTATACTGTGCAGGAATATTGTGATCTCTAACTTGAAAGCATCTCTCTTTCAGCATAATTTGATAGCTGCTAAAAAAATAGGCAAAATCTCCCCATAACAACTTCATGAGTATATGATTCAAATATTTACACATACATATCCAGCTGTCCTGGGTATAGCTGTGATTAAACAACACAGAATCTCATTTAGAGATGGATTTCCTCTGGTTTAGAATTTTCTTTTGATTGCTTTCCTTTGTTAAAAGAGAGGAACTGCCTGACTAATCACATGCAAATAAAAATCAAATAAACTCCACCTTCACACAAGGCATCAGTAGTGGGTCAATTTCCAGCCTGGAAATAAAAACCTGACAAGTGTGCTCTCCCCTGGGGTGGAAGTCACTGGCTGCCTCATGTGTGTTTTGCCTCTCTCCAGATGGTGTGTGTTTGGAGCTGCTTTTGGGAGGTCATTATCCTACAAAGGGGACATTTGGTGCCTTTTGCTGTTTTACTTAAGAAAGAACTGAGATGAGTTTTAAGGTGAGGGTTTCCACCATACAGATACAATGGCCACTGACATTTATTGGATGTTTTGCCGCTTAGACATCCTCTGTCTCTAAACACAGCAAATCTAAATGGAAATACAACCTCAAGGCCTACTAGTGAAATTTTTCATGAATTCATCTGGGTAAAAAGTGGCAAATTTAAAGTGATACTGACCATCCCAAAATAAAGGAGAGTAATGTACATTCACTCTTGAAAGAGTTAATTTAATTACCTATTCAAATATATATTCACTTTAAAGGAATATTTTACATCATAAATTCCTTACTTAAGATTGATAAAAACATCTAGCACCTGTGAGGTAAATTGAACAAATCATGACTCATTTTTGAGATTATCAATTTAAAGTTTAGGGAGATTAAATGACATAAAAAATGTATGGTTAGGACAGACCTGGAATTACAACATATTGATTCTTGTCTATTCTAAACTTTAAGCTATGAATAAATTCCTCATCTTTTCAAGCATAACCAATGGAAGAAATATTCTATTCTTTGAGCTTAGCATCGCTCCCTACTTATAATAGCCCAAATATGTTCTTTTATTCTTTTGTCAGTCTATTTTCAGAACTTGTCAAGGTGTCTTTCTCTTTAGAGAAATTGGGGAAAAAATAAAACAATCTCCTTGTTTCTTAAATTTCTTGCAAACACAGATTGCATTTAATTCATACATATTTCTCTGTCACAAAGTATAGTATAATTTATTGGTGAAAGTGCTAGTAAAGTAATAATATTTGTTAGGTTCCTGAGTCTACATTCTAGGTATCTTGATTAAAATTTTCATATAATTAAAGCTGGTCATCCAACTATAAGATATTGCTTTGACTATTATTTTTCAATATTTAAAAATATTTAGAAATAAATACTATCATAAGTTCTGGTGAAGTAACTTTTAGTAATTAGGTTGTATGTTGTGGAATGGTCCCTCTTAGTCATGCTGAAAATAGCACATTGGTAAGATAGAGGTGTGTGTTCACATGGTGTCTTCACTAATGCTCTCATAACACAGTTACATTAATATGCCCATAATATTTATGCCAACAACTAAGCTAATTTATTTAATGGTATTATGAGCACATGATTCTTAGAGGCAAGGGAGCTAAGCTGTAGTAGACTAATCTAATCACCCTAAACAAAAACAGATAATGTAGATTTAATTAAAAGCTTGTGAATACACCAGCACCAAAATTACATACAGGTAATAAGTCTAGGTTTTTAGTTACCTGAATACCTATGCTCACATAATTTGCAAATAGTGTGGCCAGAAAAAGGCATCAATCCTTTCATTTTAAGTAAATTCTAGTAACCAATAAGTTAAAATCAGTAGGGTCTAGGTGAATAACTCAAAAAATGGATGAAAATTTGGCTTAGAAATGGGGCTGATTTTAAAAATCTCTACTTGTGAGATGATACAGTAAAATAAGAACCAAGAGGAGATGCATATCTCATGACCAATAAATAAGAGTCATTTTCTATTTTCTTATTGTTTGATTCATTATTAATCCAGAAGATATTCATTGAAAACCTAGGATGAATCAAGCAAGTGTTAGATACTTGGGTTGTTTATTTATTATGAGGGAACAGATAATCAGAAGATAATAGCAAATAACAAATATGACAGATTAATAAATAATAATAATATAAGAATGAATAATAAGACATATTGAGGGCAACCTAAGGAAACGAAAAAAGATCAGCTTCTTCTCTTTCAGCTTTTCTCCTTGGATAAATTAAGAGGAATCAATATTGCTCTGTCATGGTATATGAAAGTATATTATTAGAGCTCATGGGTGTATCTTAGAACATTTCTCATGGCTTCAAACAGTTGAGTGGAGAGTGGGGTCTGACTTTCACACGAACTCAGGTGCCCCATATTTGACCATGTCCCTTGGATGGGGAAGCCTGGTGGCACTCAGAGGAAGGATAGCAGGCTACCAAGAAGAGACTTGATACCCTATGAGCATATACAGGGGGAGGAAGTCCCCCTCAGTCACAGTCATAGGGGAGGGGAATAAGGGGAAAATGGGAGGGAGGGAGGAATGGGAGGATACAAGAGAGGGGATAACAATTGAGATGTAATATGAATAAATTAATAAAATATATATTTTTTAAAAGATGATTCTCATTAAAAGAAAAATAACAACCCCAAACAGTGATACATGCCTGGAAGCTACAGCAGGAAGATCATGAGTTCAAGGCCAGTCCAAGCTTTATAATAACAACACTAAAATATCCATGGAAAGAGATATATAAGCTATACTGCTTCCTTGTTTTGTTTCCACTACCCAACCTGGGTAAAGCCAAGCCACCAGGATGATAGTGAAAGAAGAACCAAATACTCTGGTTTCATGTTTCATGTTGTGGTGCTAAGGATTGTGGTCTTGCTGTAGTTGTTCTACTACCCTCAAGTCTTTAAGACAAAAAGCATCTAATTTTCATTTACCTAGCATTCTTAAGGACAATAACATTTACCCACATGATTATAAGGTACATTGCCTGTAACCATGCTTAGTGAGGGAATCAGTACCTAGTATCAAAAATATGAATGAAATTTAACCCGAACCTACATAACCAAATTATTTCTGGAATAAGTTCATGTTTTGTCTTGGACACAAATTCCTCATACTTCTTGCAAGACCTGCCCTTAACATGAACTCAACTCCATAATTTGTGGCTCCAGGCATAATTTATTGTTAACATTGTTTGCATGTAGTTTTCTACATGAAGGCAGTAATAATAAGGGGAGTCATATCATTAGGGTACTTGACTATACTTACCCTTTCCTGATCTGTCTATTTGTTTGATCTCCAACTATATAGTTTTTTACTTCAATCACTACTGTGGTCAAAGTAGTCTACAATTCTTTGGGGATTCTTAGTTTTATTTTATTTTTTCATATGTCTTCATGTATTCTAATTTTACTAGTTGCATTCCCTTTATTTATTTATTTATTTATTTATTTATTTAATTATTCCAATTTATATTTTATTTTGATAACTTTCCGTCCTCTAGCACAATAGACTTCTCTTTTGGTAAACAAAGTTTATTTAAGAATTCCTCCTTCTTTAAATTCCTTTCTTCCCATGAAGCAGGTTTGTTTTGTGCTTAGAGCCTTCTCAGTACAATCTGACACTAAGTATTGCAAAATAGATCCCGAACGAATTTTTCTCACAAAGTTTTCCAGCTGATATGTTATTTGAGATGTGCAGTATCTTTTGGGAACAAGGTTTTTTTTCAAAAGGCAAAAGAATAGCCATAGAATAACAAAATGACTGGGAGGGAGGTACAAACTGGGGTTGAGGTTATAACAACGGCTCTTTCCCCCTTTCCTTGATTCTGCTTTGGGGAGGTCTTTTCCTCTCAAGGGAACATTTAGTGCTGGTTTCAAAAAAGAATCGCCTCTGAAGATAAATGTATAATTGTCTCATAAGAATTTGAAAACTACAACACAAATTTTTTACTTTTTCATGTAGCTTCCTGGCCTCTCAAAGATAAAACAAACAAAAAGAGATAACATACATAGCAAGCCTAGCACAGCACTGGCACACAAGAGTTGCTCAATTGTTTTAATTCTCTTCAAAATTGGGGTCACTTTGTATTGAGTGACTAAGCCTGGGCTTGGTAACAATCCTTCTGTTTTCTTTAGAACAATGAGTCTTGACATGTGGTCCCTGAGCTAGAAGCACTGAAACTATTCAACTTGTTAGAAAGGTAGGTCATGTCCTACCACAAATGAGCAGAAATGCTACTCTGCAGGTGGATAGCAACTTCAGATGTTCGTGGGGGCAACTTGGATCTGGGAGACATTGATAGAGACAATTCTATGTAGTCTCCTCCTTAAGATGCATATTTTCCTTTATGTGTTAATGAATAGCCTATTTTAAATTTCTTAGGAAAAGATCAGTATATAAAGAAATATAAAATATGTTCTAAGTGAGCTACATAACTTGCTTCTGAAAATATTAATTTTGGAACAAAACTGATTTTAAAGTCTCTCTAATGTACTCAGACACCCATCTACTGTAAGTCCTCCTTTAGAAAAACTAGTCTGTTTACCACTTAACGTTTTCTTAGAGTTCATGTTGTTAATCAAAAATAAAATAAGTAGACTCCAGTGAAGCAGTAAAGTTGTGAATCAGCATGCTTTTAAATTGTTTCATTTTGACCAATATTCCAGTTCATTCTACTTTCTATGCTTATTCTGTCTTAGTTTTCTAACCTGTCTCCTTCAAAACTTCCTTGAACTCCACCAAACTGATACTCAGCATACCTCTGCATGTCTTAAGAAACATTTGATTATTGCAGCCATCACTGTATAAACTGTTCTTGGCTTCTGGGGTTAGCATACTGATCTGTTTTCTGTACACAGTTGCCCTAACCACCTGCAATAAGAACACACATTCCTCAGACCCTGGCAGTTCCAGGTGGAAAGGTCCTTAAATTGGAAATCCCCCTGGAAGTGTGGAGGTCTGTCAGGTTTGTTATGCCCTTATAAGGCCTGCTGAAAATCTGCTAACAAATTAATGGTCTAAAGGTTAAGTGACAGTTTGACAAACATGTGTCCAGGAGGGAAGGCACATGCCAGAAGAGTGCCCCTGTGACACTCTGCCTGTGGGGGGCAGTTAAGGAAGCATCAAGTTGCAAGCTTTGGGGCCAGTTTAAGTAACACAAAAGAAAACAGTGGAACATGTGGCAGACACAGACCTACCAAGAGGAAAACAGTGAATAAAACGGCTGTGTAAAGCAAGTAGAAATTCCTCCTTGCTCAGATCTCACTACTGGTACAATAATAAACAATTATATCCTCTTTGCTTGGTGCACAAGTAAGAATAGAGGAGGAAGTTCCTGCAGGCAATGCACTGTCTTATATCTAGTTACATCAACTTCTGCTTCAGCCATTAAGCATGACAAAAGAAGTGTTGCAATGGAAACAGGCAGAGCTAACCATGCTCTATCATGTTTTTCTTGGTTATGTGACTGAGCTTCATGTCTCTTTATTGAAATTTCCCCTTTGAGTTTCACACAGGATCAATATGGCACATGGCCATATGAAAATCATTTCAGTATGTTCAGTAAGATCTCCATTTTAAAGGCATGTGTAAATATGAAACCTTAACATTTACTGAGCAATTAATGTGGAGCCTGAACATATCTTACGTAATCTTCTGAAAAGATTCTGTGAGAAAGGTGTAATAACTACAAACAAACAAAAAACAGGAGCGTAAAGGACATACGAGGTCAGCGATATTGCTAGAACTTGAGCCATGCTGCCCCAACACAAAATTTGTTTAACACAATATAATACAAATTTGAGTGCATTTGAGATGTCTTAAAGTAATTTTTATTTCAAATTGAATCTTGTCTGAACCAAGCTGTTTCGCTCACTTAAAATACAATATTTTTAGTTGGAATGATAACATTCTTTTGAGTTTTATACTACAGAACCACTTTTTTTTTTTACATCACTGGCAACTTTTTGTCATACAGAAAGAGTTATGTAAAACGGTATGCGTCCACTGTTTCTTCTCTCCTTCGTAGCTGAAAGCAAGATTTCTACTCAGTTTTGGCAACTCCTTTCTAACTTGTTCTGATTGCCAGTGTGTTCTTCTCTGCTCTAGCACACTGCCCTTGAACTTTTCTAACTGTACTGTATTTCCATCTTTTTACTGTAAGCTGTACTATAATGTATGCAAGCACACAGAGCACAAATACCAGGGCATTCCACTTATTTCCCTCTTAGTTTTTCTACCCGTAACATGAGAGGCCAGCATCATTAAACTAATCTATACAGTATCTTCTGTTGGTGAAGATCTCAAAATTTCCCTCAGGTTCAACTGTAGGTAATATACATAGTCTCTACTCCCATTTTGTTTTCTTTTTTTATTTTGTATGGTGTACTACAGATTCATAATTTGGCATGTTTTGATTTGGTGAAAAGCTTAGAAAGTAAAAAGTAAAACTACGTTTCCTATCATTGATTCTTTGACACTACCCTTCACTCTTTGCATATAGGTACTACATTTATAATCTCACAGTTTCAGTAGGTCAGTACTCAACCCACTACTTAGCTATAGCCTCTGTTTTAATATCCCACAAAGCTGTAAAGCAGGCATCAGCTGAGGCTGATCCAAAAACATGCAAGTTCCTACTTGAGATAGAGGTTATTCTGAGTTCATGTGGGCTTTTGAAGAATTCAGTTGCTGTGGACTGTTGAACTGCATCTGCTGGTATCATGATTCGTGGATTTTTCAGACTACAGAAGTGTGAACCGCAGAACAGAAATGATCTTCTGTTCTTCAACTAGTCTGCATGAAGTATCTTATCCCATCCAGAAAGGACTAAAACAAAGATTTTTGTTGGAGCCAAGCAGTGGTGATGCACACCTTTAATCTTAGCATTTAGGAGGCAGAGGCAGGCAGATTTCTGAGTTCAAGGCCAGCCTGGTCTACAGATCGAATTCCAGGAGAGCCAAGGATACATAGGAAAACTCTGTCTCAAAAAAACAAAACAAAAAATTAGACTTTTACTCTATGCATTGAACTTCTTGGAATTTTATATTTACCTTAGGAACATGTTTGTTTGTTAATTTTTTTAATGTGCAAAGCTTTGGTTTTCAATGTAATATTATTCTACTTTTAGTAACAGATCTGTATTATGCTGCTCTGAGGCTGACTATTCCAACAATGTGTAAAAATTGTTTTTAATATGGCTCAGAGGTTAAGAGTACTGGCTGTTCTTGCACAGGTTCTGAGTTCCATTCCTAGTAAACACATGGTGGCTCACAACCATCTATAATGAGATCTGGTGCTGTCTTCTGGTGTGCAGGCACACATGTGGGCGGAATACTGTATACATAATAAATAAATCTTTTAAAAATTGATACAATCTTAACACTATTATCTTATGACATTTTGTCTTACAGCCTTCATCTATCTGTTCATTATTTTCTCATAAAGTTAAAAAAATCAACCTTTTTTGCTCAAATGACTAGATGGTTCACTTAACCATATTAATTTGATAATCTTAATTCTCTCTACTAATTTGAAATATTTTCTGCCTTGTTGGTTAGTTTGTTTTGTGTAGATAAATTAATATCACTGAAGTTTCTTGCATTAATAAATTGTTTGCCTTATAATCTTCCTAGCTGTGGAATACAGAACTGGTGTCAGTATTTTAGAAAAGACTCTCTGTCTGCATGAAAATTGAACAAGATGGACAAGGGAACTGTCCACCTGCATAAGAGGCATATATTTTAACAAACAAACACAGCAGTGGGCCTGGATTTGTTCTTATGTATGACCCTATCCTCACAGAAACTAATTGTGAGATTTTCACAACTCCCAATGAGCTCATGGCCATTGAGCCTCCATCACTTTCCACCTAGTCTCCTCACCTCAATACTATCATCACAAGAAGCAAACTTAGCATACATTACCTGCTGGGAAGCAAACTGTATCCAGCTAAAATTCTTTAAAAATTCTTTGGGCCTAATTTAGGCTATTCGTTCTAACCTTTTCTGTTTATCCATATAGTAGTAGACTGCTATAAAAAAGAGAATGTGAGCTCCATATGCACAGGCTTTTTATTATAGAAACCCTTGTTATTATTTGATGTGTATATTTTCCCATATGAATCTCATTGTATTTTTCTCAACCCCTAATTGGCAGATTTTTCATTACATATTTAGTTTACAGGATAATTCAAAGTTAATTTATGGCTTTTAACAACCACAACATATTTCAACCTATACTGAAAGGGGAAAAAAATCTCTTTCCATTCTTTCAAATTTCATTCAACAATGACCCCATATAGATGTTAAATTTTTAATCATATAGGTCCCTGGCACATATCTTGTGGGTAAGGATTAGAAGTTCAACTTTGTTAAATCCCTTTGTGTCACATATTGAACCCATTATTTGATAGTATATAAACTATTATTGTCAATTGTTATATTCATAATACACAATATGTCTTCAATTTTTCTAACATCAATATACTCTTGCCGTCCTAGAATTAAATTGCATTTGGCTAGATAGTATTATAAAGAACAATGCTGGTATTTCCTATGTGCATTTAAATTATGCAAACTCAGTAGGCAGAAAGTTATGTTAATAAAGCACAGCTAAGAGATAGACAGAAAATGATATAACAATACAATATTTAGATCCTGGAAGTAAGTCCCCTTCTCATTCTATATAACTGTGCATAATAGATTTCATGCTTGAGACATGAAATATTAATTAATGTAACCTATGCCTTTGGTGGGTGACAATTTCCCTGTTTTCATTTCAGCATGTTCGATGTTACTTTATTGCTTCAATTACTTACCTCTAACAGGATTTCTATGCCAAGTCAACAATTTTTTTTGTTGTAAAGTCAAAGAAAGTAAGAATAGTTTCAAGAATGAAGGGAAAATTGTAAATTTAATCATTTATATATGTGTATCATTACATACGCATATGTATGACAAGGCACACATAATTTAAAATTTTGTATTTCAAACAACTAAAAGCAGATTTTAAATGTTTTACTAGAAAAAATAAGTTTGTGTGTATAAAAAATACTCAGTTTGATTTATCTTCTGTAATGTAAGCACACATAAAAATAATAGTCCTGTCTTGCTCCCACAGTCCCAACAATAGGCAAAGAGACACCTTGTTGGTGGTGGTGTTCTTATTCAGTCAGGAGCAGAGCAGATGACAGTCTTTTTGTTCATCCTAGCTTGATGGCCAAAGCTCTTTTATGCCCAGAACACATAAAAATCAAGTCAAATGAAACCCAGGCCATGCAGCATGGGAGGAAGAATATAAACAGAGACTTACAGACTGCCATGCCACTCACATACCTGCCCTCCTCTGCACTGCGCAGGCAGGTCACTCATCACCACCATCTGTCATCCACGGACCCACCTGCAACAGGAGCTACCACAATGTGTGAGTATGTGGTAGTCAGATGGGAGAGAAAGGAACTGGAGCAGCTTGAGCATTATGAAGAGAGATGGAACTGGAGACAAGGGCCGAAAAGAGTAGCTTGTTAACAAATGGACAGCCCTGCTACATGAGGGCACAGTGAGGCCCCAGCCTGAGCTACTCCTGAGGGCTATGTCCTGGGTCCATAGCTACACAGTGGCAGGGGTCCATATCAATGTCCATGACTCATATTACTATTAAAGAACATGGGGCTGTCCCTTGTCTGGGCAGTCTCCAGGACCACTGGCTGTCAGTGACTATGCAGAACTGGCCCTACTGGTCACTGTGTAGTGCATGGGGGGGAGGGGTCACAGGGGAGCTTTGGAGAGCTGGCGCCACCTCTCACTGAAGGCAGCACTCTGGAAAACTGGCAGCACTTGAGAGAGTAGACCCAGAACCTTGACTGGACAACACAGTCGAGCCAGCTCTAGAAGCATGGGTCCAGGTGAGCCAAACCCTAGGGCATGAGAGCAGCAGAGCCTGACCCTGCCTCCTGCTACTTGGGTGGCCTAGCCACAGAGAGCTCACTCTGGAGGTGCAAATAAGGCAGAGCAGAAATGCTGACCACCTGGGCTACCAGCTACCATCTGGGCCCAGTTCAACCATGTTCATAACAGCCTTATTCATAATAGCCAGAACATACAAAAAGCCTAAATGTCCCTTTGTTGAAGAATAAAGAAACTGTGGTACATTTTCACTACGGAATACTACTCAGCTACTAAAAACAAGGAAATCCCAAAATTTTTGGACAAATGGATGGGACTAGAAATGATCATGAGCGAGTTAACCCAGAAGCAGAAAGACTCACATGGTATATACTCACTTATAATTGGGCATTAGCCCAAAAGGCATGTCCCATGAAAGTCTTCACTTACCAGGAGATTGGGATAGATGTGAGGACATACTACTGAGACTCTAGGTAAGAGAAATGTAGAAGATGGGGAAATAGAAGGACCCAGAACGTCCTAGAAACCTATAAGAAGAACATCATGATGGGTAGATCGGGGCCCAAGGGGGTCTGCTCAAACTATTGCACTCACCAAGGACAGTGCAATAGTAAACATAGAACCCCTACTCTGATCTAGCCAATGGACAGGACAGTCTCCACAGTTATGTGGAGAGTGGGGACTGACTTTGACATGAACTCTGGTGCTCCATATTTGACCACCTCCCTTTGGTGGGGAGGCCTGGTGATACTCAAAGGAAGAATAAGCAAGATACCAATATGAGACTAGATAGCCTATGACCACATAATGGGGGAGGAAGTTGCCATCGGTCATAGACCTGGGGGAGGGGAATAGGATGAAAGTGGGAGGGAGGGAGGAATGGGAGGATACAAGTGAGGGGATAACAATTTATTTGTAATCTGAATAAATTAATAAAATTTAAAAACTAGTTTAGGATGTGTTCTCTGTTTTGTATAATTTTGCATATGCTTGTTTGTAAGTTAACATCTAGACTTATGGCTAACATAGAGGTTACCTATGTTCCATTAGATGACATGACACCAAGGCATATACTTGCAGACACACTAAGAAGACACAGTAGGTTTAGATAAAAAGAAATTCAAAATTGGAAGGGAGTAGTGGTGGTGGGAATTAGGGAGAGGCTGAAACAGAGTGAATGGAAGTTGACTTGATTAGAACACATGATATACATGCATGGAATTCTCAAACAATAAAAATTATAAATATCAATATTTCGAAAAAGAAAACATTAGAAGAACATGGGTTAATCATTGAAAAGAACACACTCTTTTGTTGAGACAAAAAGGTAAAGGAAAGATGAGAAGCTAGGTGTAGCAAAAAGGGAAAAAGAATTTATGATTAACTTCCATGTAACAGTATGAATCCTCTTTAAATTCTCTAATCCTTAAGTTTCTTTATTTTTGCAAAAAGCATTATGTTTACTTTAATAATTATAATATATGGAGATGAAAAGTAAATGAACGAGAAATTTGCAGGTTAAAGATATCTGACGCTCTGAAACATACCTTTCATACTCATTTATGTATAGTATTTATTGTTAGTTGTAAGTCTAGACCTTTCTGACCCCCATTTTCCAATTATTCCTGATTTGTTATTTATTTGCATTTGATGTCCATTAACTTTTCCTACCTAATTATTTATAAAAATGTATAAATCTTCACAACATGCTGTGTGTGCTCTATGGCAGTAAAAATGATACTTCTTGTCTGATTTTATTTTGTACTTATTACCCAATTTCTCTCTCTGCTCCATAACCCCTATCCCTCCACGTGTATGGTAACCATGCTTCTTGTATCTTATTCTATGAGACTAACTTTTATCAATTCCACATATAAATGAGAAGAAATGCTATTTGCTGTCCTAAATTTGCCTCATTTTGTTAGCCTCCATTCTTACTCACCTGAATAAAATTGACAGGATTAATTCTTGAAAGGTATCTTTCTTGCTCTGCTTGAAAGGTATCATTATATAGATATGTATAAGATTTTTCTTTACCCATTCACCTGCCGGTGTATGCCTCTGTTGTTTTTATATACCTGCTGTATGAATATAAGGTGTGGGTATCTCCTCAGTGTGCAGGTTTTTCTTTGGCTATATTCTCAGTAGTTAAATAGCTGGGTCATATAGTAATTCTATGTTATTATTTGAAAAATGCAACTTTTTTCTCATAGGTGTTATTCCTTTTCATTTCTGTCAGAAATGTATCTGATGGTAGAGTCATCATTTCTAGTTTTCCAGGAATCTTACCTCAGATGCACGTTTACATTCTTTCTCATAATTTACAACTTTAACTGGTTTCCATCGATCACATATTTTATCTTATTATAGACTAATAATTTCAATATCTGTTGACATTCCTTTTGTGTGTGAGTCCCTCATTTTCTGTATCTTCATTGCCATGTTGTTATTTTATTTTTGATACTTGCCATTCTGAATGCAGTGAGATGGTATTCATGAAGATTGCAGTTTGCATTTAAATTATTTCACTGATAACTAGTTATTCCAGGCATATTTTTTCCTGTTCTTATTTTTAATTTGCTTCCATTCCTTTGAGAAATGTCTATTCAGATTATTTTCTAATCATTAATTGGTTTAGTCTTTTGTTGAAAAAATTTATTTCCTTATATATTTTAGAAAATAATACATTTTCTGAGGAATAGTTTGCAAGACATTTTGGCCATTCTGTAGTAGAGTTGGCATAATTCTAATTCTTCATGTTTTCAGTGCTTTCATGTTTTCTCCAAAATATCTTTGCACTTTACAATATCCTATATTTTCTTTCAGTGGTTTCATAGCTGTAGGTCTTATATTTAAGACTTTAATTCATTTTCTTTGAAATTTATAAATTATGAGATAACTATTTTTATATATGTATGTACATATTTCCAGAATCATTTTTAAAGTGGTTATCTTTCTCCAGTGTATGTTTGTAAAACCATGTTCAATAATTGGTTGTCTAAAGATGTATGGTTTTATTTTTTAATCTCTCTATTCCGTTCTTTTAAAGAAGCAAGAGGACCCCTTTCTTGTGACTTTTCAGGTTTTCATCTGATTTCTTCATAATTTCTTTAAGGTTAATTCTGTAAGTTCATTTGTCACAGATGTGTTAAGCTTTGGATAAAGCATTACCTTTCTTGTAAATAAGACTTGTAATTAATTATGATTAAGATGTCAAACTTTGGAAGTTGTTTCTATTTTTATTCCAATTTTGATGCCTCTTTATACACCTCAGCTTTAATTTTTCCAGAGCCTTTAGATTACATGTAGTATTTTTTTCTGGAGTTTATGTTTCATCTTCAAGACGATCCATATGTTGGTAGATTACTTCTCCACACTGGAAATGGAACTCAAATATCATTAACTAAAGCTTTCCTAGAATCGTGCTGTAACTGGAATTTCTCCTCCTCCCTTTAAATTACATTTGTATCTGGTTTAAACTGTATATATTTCTAACCTTTCACATAAATGTTAATTACCTATTGTCATTGCTCTCTTTCCAGAACCATTGGAACAATGTGTTAGGTATTTTTCTATATCTATAGAAGATCCTATACCAAAGTAGGATCTGAAAGAATGAATAGGACAGAATTATATGAGCATTTCAAATGAAAAGTCCCAGTGTTTAACAAGCCTGTGGATGATATGAGTGTCATACATTTAAGGATATAAAAAAAACAAATTATGACCGAATCACTGAAAAAAGAGCAGAGTATACTGTGAAGTGATTATGGAATGATTAAAAGCATCAGATCTTATAGAATTTTCTAGGCCATGTTCACAATTTTTTCTAAAACACAATCATAAATATGGCAGTGGCAAGTCATACTTTTTACTTGAGGTTGTCTAAGTGTATATTGTGATTGGATAGTTATAAACATTGAATACAGATAGAGCAATAAGGAAAATATAAAGTCAAAGAGATGATACTTCAAAATAGATTGGAAATAAAAGAGACAGTTTTAATGGATGTTTAGAAAATTTGGAAGAGATGCTGCAATTTGAGAAAAACTTGTGACAAGTTCTGAAGTCTGAAGCAAATAGAAAACTAAAATCGATGACATATCATATGTAGATGTTGAACCTAGAGTATAAGTATCTATACATTATAAAATATATATTTACTTGTCATTCCTCACTTTCTGGTCCAAGTTGTGAAACAAGATATTTGTTGGCATTAGAAAAGTAGCAGCCACTCTTCTATTATATAAACTCTGCATGCTCTGTCAGTAAAGACCATTTCCTTTCCTTTCCTTTATATCAATATCTCCTTTTCACAAGCCAAAATTGCAGGTCCCAGGAATTATAGTATATTACTCATTAGACATGAAGCAAAGTACATGGAGATTGAAAAGAAAAAAAATTTATCAGGTAGCAATACACATTGGTGATTGAAGTATTTCATGTTATCTCTCTGTTCTAAGTGTCTGAAAGCCAGGCTAGGTGTTAGGCGTGTGGTTACATTTCAGAAGACCTGTAATAGAGAAAGCCCTCATCAAATCTTAGATCTATATGGGGATGTGGGCATTTTAAATTGCTCTTCAGCTAAGGATCTCAGAAAAGGAGTTGCCACACACCAAAGGAAACAACTCTAAACAAGTTTCATTCCTAATCATTCTGTTGATTGATCAACACAGGGACAGAAATAAAAAAGAAAAAATGGAAAGGAGGAGGAAGAGATGTAAGGAAGGACAGAGGAAACTAGGAGCGAAAAGAAAACCCTCTAGCAAGGTTAAGTGAGTGTGATTCTGCAGGAATTCTTTCATGTGAGGGAAGACTGGAAATATATAGGTCAAAGCAAAATAAAATGAAAATGTAGGGGCCGGAGTGATAATAGGCAAGGTCTGGTCATAAGGTCAGGTGAGCTGGCCTAAAAGGTCCAGTGAAGAGATCTGTTAACTGGTACCATAGAGATGAGTCTTCTGGGGGTGGATCTCTAGTCTTATTTTTCCATTGATCAACATCACTAGTAAAAGTATGGTCATGAGTTCATAGAAGTTGACTTGGTGCCATTTTGTTTTGTTTCTGTCATAGGTTTAATGTTGATATCACCACAGGATCTAGGAGGTAAACTTACAGCCTGTGTCACTCAGAGCTAACCTTGTACCTGAAGCCACATAGCATTGCCTGATGCTAAGAAGACAAAGTGTTAGAAAATAAAGTGCCAGCCTAGAGCCTAGAACCATGGTAGTCTGCATGCGGTCTTTGTGTATATGTACCAACCTAATATTACATGTTAGAGATAACCTAACTTCTGGGTCTACAGATTTTGGTCTGTTATCTGGTTCAACGTGACTTCATCTACCCCAAAGATGAATCCTGAGCATGGGTCCAAAAATGAAGAATTAAACATCAGTATGTAGGAGTTTTTATGTCACTAATTGTCACTGGCATAGAACTAGTATTAGAGTGTACATTAAATTTGGGTTCTTATTTCATGCTCCTTCTATGAAAAGTACATCTATCTCTGTCCTGTGATTCAAGAGCTTGGGAGCAAGGGATGTATATAATGTAAGACTCATCTTCCCATGCTTTTTCAACATGTCCTTTTTATTTCTGTTTTCTGTGTGGATTCCAAAATTTTCTTATATCAGTTTCTCTGTTCTTAATATTTTTATGACTAGATGATTGCTAAAACTGAATTTTCTATGGAGAGTTTAGTGCTGGGAACTCTATGCCACTAATTAATTTACAAATATGCAATTATTTATGATTAATTTTATAGCTAGTGGATGAAATGCACTATGTTTTTGGATTTACTTATTCTATTTCATGTAAATAAATATTTTGTCTGCTCTCCCTCTGTGTGTGCAGTGCCTGACGTGGTCAGAAGAGAGTATCAGAGCACCTAGAATTGGAGCCGAAAATAATCTTGAGACACCACGGAGTCAGTGGGACCTGAATTCAAGTCCTCTGCAGGTGCTCTTAAACAGTGAGCAATCTCTGAGGCTCACAGAAATCATTGTATCATCATGTAAATATTATATGTAAATACTAGAAAATATGAAGTTATAATTAAATGGTTTCATATATCCTAAGGCCAAAAAGCATAGAAAAAATTATCAAAATACTTCAGGAGCTATTTTGTTTGCACTATTAGGGACTACTTTATGCACTGTGAATCAATAAAAATGCTGCATTTATGGTAGTATGACAGAATGGCAAACATTCTGGCATTATCTAAAGCAAATAGAGGATAACAATGAGTGAGTTTAAGTAAAAAAACTCATTAGAGTTTATTTTAAATTGGTATAGTATACTGTATTCACATAATTCAGGGTTTTTTGGTCTGTTTTTATTTAGAAATATACCATGGGCTTAGAATGCCAAAATCTACCTCAATTAATAGGGCTCCTTGGCATCTTTCATCATGCAGTGTGTTGAAACACCATTACCAAGAGAATAGCATTGTCCTCTGTCATGCAGATGTCGCCACAACCTCCACTATGAATACACACTTCTCTTGGTGCTGTGTTGTTCATGTTCATGTTCTTATGGAAGACAGTGAGACTGCTGCCAGGTATATTGTTCTCTAATTTATTCTAAAACATATTTCCTTTCTGTTGCTTCTGTATTGCTTGATTGAATAGTCAGTGACTCTTTTGGAGGTTCATGTTGTAGAGTGTGTTACAGTGAAGAAGAAGAAGGAGGAGGAGGAGGAGGAGGAAGAGGAGGAGGAGGAGGAGAAGAAGAAGGAAGAAAGCCCAGTTTCACTTTCTTTTTTTTTTTTTCCAGTTTTTGAGAAAGTGTCTCTACACATAGCCCTGGCTATCCTGAAGCTTGCTATGTATACCAGGGTGTCCTTGAATTCACAGTACTCTGTTTTTGCACCTTGAGTGCTGGAATTAAGGACATGGACCTCCATGACAGGCTCATTTTATCTTTTTATTCAAATATTTAAATTATTGTTCTACTAAGATTTGTGTGAATGCATATGTGTGCATGGTTATATAGATGCATGTACACATATAACATTGGATCATTGTTAGGGCGTCATTCCAGCCACCTTATTTACTTAGGAAGAGTCCTTCACTGTCCTCATTCAAGCCAAGTAGAGACTTATTATATATTATATATATTTATTATATATAAATATATCAGCAAAGGACAAAATGTATAGAAAAATAATCAATCACTGAAAGCTTGGTAAAAGCTCAACAAAACCAATGATTACACAAAGTTTGATGCATTCTTGTATGGATGTGAGAGAATATTTAACATGATAAGCAAATATCACATAGACCATATAAGCCATGCTGTTGGTCAGCCTCCCATAGGGATCTTCGTGTCTCCACCTTCCCAGAACTGCAATTATAAACTTGGGCCATTTAATCTGATGTTTTTGTGGTAAGTTACCTTTCTAAATTAATTTTTATTTAAAATTTTATGTAATGTATTTTGATCACATTCTTTCTCCTCCCCCAACTCTTCCCAGATTCTCCCTACCTCCCAAGCTACTCAAACTCAAGTTCTTCCTCCCCCATTTTCTCTCTTTCTCTCTCTCTCAAAAAAAAAAAAACAAGACAAAAATGAAAATCAAAACAAACAAACAGACAAAAATACCAAAACAAAGAGCATCAAAACTACAGAACGTAGCAATAATTTTTGAGCTGGCCACCAACTCCCAGCCATGGAGCCTGTCTTGGGGTATAGTCAGTATACCTATCCGTGTGCCACTTGAGAAAACTGAGTTTCCCTTTGCCAGAAGGTATGAACTGACAATAGTTTTCTTGGCTAAGGGTAGGAATCTGTGCCTACTTCCCCTTCTCTGGAATTTTGTTTGTGTTGAACTTGTGCAGGTCTTGTGTGCGCTGTGGCAGTCTCTGTGAGTTCACATGTGTATCAGTCCTGCTATCTCTGGAATACACTGTTTCCTTGGAGTAATCCACAATCTCTGTGTATTAAAATCTTCCCACCTCCTCTCCACCTAGATCCCTGAGTCTTGATAGAGGGGTCTGCTAAAGACATCCCATTTAGGCTGAGTACTCTAAGGTCTCTCACTCTGCATCTTGCCTGGTTGGCTTTCTGTGTTAATTTCTATCTACTGCAAGAAGAAGCTTTAAATGTATGTGTTTCAATCCAAATAATCACAGATATTGTGTCGCTAGTAAGGGACCAAAGCAGAAGAAGGTCTCTTTCTTTTTTTGTTTCATTTCTTTTAAATTTATTTATTTATGCACTTTACATCCTGATTGCAGCCCCTCTCCTCTCCTCCAAGGCTTCTCCTTGCACACACACCCAAGTCTCCTCTCCTCTTCTCCCATGGGTACCAATCTTCCCTGGCACATTAAGTTGCTGCAGAACTAGGTGGGTGCATCCTTTCCACTGAGTCCAGACAAGGCAGCCTGGCTAGAGGAATAGGATCCAAAGGAGGCATCAGAGTCAGAGAGGGCCTCCACTCCAGTTATTGGGGGATCCACACAAAGACCAAGTTGCATATCTGCCACATATGTGCAGGGGGCCTAGGTCTGGCCCATGCATGCTATTTGGCTGGTGGCTCAGTCTCTGTGAGGCCTCATGGGCCCAGGTTAGTTGACTCTGTAGGTCTTCTTGTGGAGTCCTTGACCTTTCCAGCTCCCTCAATTGCTCCTCTAACTCTTCCATAGGTCTCCCAAGCTCCGTCTATTGTTTGGCTGTGGGTCTCGGCATATTTCTGTCAGCTGCTGAGTGAAACTTCTCAGAGGAGTTATGCTATGTTTCTGTCCATAAGAATATCAGAGTAACATTAATAGTGTCAGGGATTAATTCTCTCTCAGGGGATGAACCTCAAGTAGGGCCAGTCTTTGGTTGGCCATTCCATCAATCATTGCTCCATCTTTCTTTTCCCTGAATATCTTATAGGCAGGACAAATTTTGGGTGAAAGGTTTCATGGGTGCATTGGTGTCTTTATCCCTCCACTGGATATCCTGAATGGTTATAAGAGGTAGCCACTTCAGGATCCTTATACCCTGCTGCTAGGGTTCTCCTCTAGGGTTACCCCATAGACTTCCTAGAGCATCCCCTATCACAAGTCTCTGGCAAGTCTCAGAAGTGCCCCCTACTTCTGATTCTCTCACCTGGCCCTCTCTCCCCAACTCCCATGACTCCTAATTCTCATGCCTGCTCCCCATCCAAGCCCCTCTCCTACCCATTTCCCTCCATCAGTCCACCTCCAGTGCCTATTTTTATTTCCCTTTCTGAGTGAGATTCAAGCATCCACCCTTGGGTCTTCCTTGTAGCTTAGCTTATTTGGGTCTGTGGACTGTAGAATTATTATCCTGTACTTTATGGTTAATATCCACTAATATGCATGTCTTTTGGGGTTTGATTATTTTACTCACAATGATTTTTTTCTAGTTTCATCCATTTTCCTGCAAATTTCAAGATGTCTTTGTTTTTAATAGCTGAGTAATGTTCAATTGTATAAATGTACCACATGTTTTTATCCATTTAAGAAGGACTCTTTTAAAGATGGGGAAATAAAATATAGTGTTAGAAAGAAAGAAAGAAGCCAAGTAACAAGGAGGACCTAAGGGAGGATGCTTGAATTTCACTCAGAAGGGGAAATTGAATAGACAGAAGTTGTTGTTGTAAAGAGGGAGCAAGGTAGGAGAGGGAATGCAGAGAAAAATAAAGCTGTAGATCATACCTGGGGAGACTGGGGGAGGGAGGACAGAGAAAAGAGAAACTATGGATGGAGGCATCTTTGTGGTAAGCTGGAGACCTAAATTGTCAGAATAAGCTTCTGGGAGGATATGGGAGGACTCTAGTTGAGACTCCTAGTAGCAGGGGTTATGGAGACTGAAGTGGACACCCTCTAACTAGACAAGACTCCTAGTGGAGGAAGGAGAACACCAACCCACCCACAAAAACTTTGACCCAAAACTTACCCTGCATACAAGATGTACAGAGATAAGATTAGAGAAGATAAAGATAGATTTTTAAAATTAAGAGTAAGTGTTTGCGCATGTATGAGGATTTGTGTGCCACGTGGATGCAGATGTCCACAGAGGCCAGAGAAGGGCATCATATTTCCTCGAACTGGAGTTATAGATGATTGTGAGCTGTTCCCTAGGGGTGCCAGGAACTGAATCCAGGTCCTTGCCAAAGGCAGTTAGTGCTCTTAACTCCCAATTCTTCAATACTGCAGTTATTAATGAAGAGCATAAGGAAGAGACAAAGGAATGCTGGTGTCTATATTTACATTGAAGATTTAGCTTTTTATAAATGGCAAAAACATTAGTGTAATAATTCATATTTTTATTTTAGGTATCTTATGATTATCTAATTGCACATAAAATGAGTGTTCAAATATTGTTGTAGTCAAGTTCTGTTGTAGTTTTATATTATTTTATTGCTCTCAACTAAGATCTGTCATTGAACAATTTAGTACATTATTATCATCATTTTATTTATTTTTATTATTATATTATTTTATTTCCAATATAATATTAATATTGATTATTTGGAAATGTCATATACTGCACCCTGATCACCCTCACTTTTCAGTCCTTCTAGGCTCAGCTCCCCCCAAAAAGAAGAAGAAAAATATGTACACCAAGTCCAATTTGTGTTATTTATATACTCACTGGAGTATGGCCAAATGAGGTAGCTGAGTGGTTAAGGTGATGAACTATGATCCCTGAATATTTTAAACTAAGGATATGCTTTCAAAGGGCCTTTGATACATACTTCCAGTTGGAATCACGTACATGCTGAGAACTAGATAGCATTTGCTATACAAGTACAATATTTTAAAAATAAAGCTTATCAAACGTCATTCAAGCACTTTCCCTTCAAACTTGCCTTAATGCTCCATAAAGACTAGAAAAGGACAGCAGGTTACCAAGAAGAGACATGATATCCTATGAGCATATACAGGGGGAAGAAATCCCCCTCAGGAACAGTCATAGGGGAGGGGAATAAGGGGGAAATGGGAGGGAGGGAAGAATGGGAGGATACAAGGGATGGGATAACCATTGAGATGTAACAAGAATAAATTAATAAAAAAAGGAAGAAAAGACTAGAAAACTTTTACAATCTTGGAAAAAACACAATTATTCAATGTGGCTTCCTAAGTTAAGAAAACTCAGTGTCTATTCTGAATTGCTTTTGGGATGAGAAGGAAGCAAACTGCAGAGTGAGCTGTCAGCAACTCCCTAGGATCTGAAGGAGCCTAACACATGCTCGCCACATTCTGACCTTTGCTGTCAATCACCATTCTCCAATAGCCTATTCTTTTTCGACAATGATCATCTGTTCCCCAGACATCAACATTTGGATATAATTTTTACAGACTGTCATTTATCATTATTTCAGGGGGGTAAAGAGACTGTAAAGCATTATTTGAAGTGGATATTTCCTTTGCATTAAATTCTTTGCTTACTGAGAAGAAAATATCTTCCTTTTTATACATACATACACTTTATTAATAGACACACTAAATTTTAAAAATTATTTAGAAGAAAAACTGTTATTTGAGAGCTTTTCAACTTCTATAACAAGGAAGTTTTAACTTAAAATTCTAAGCCACATAAAGTCTATCAGTTACTATTCTAATGCAAGCAAACAATAAGCAAGGATAAACATTCTCTCATTTTTGTAATGTATTCAATTATATAGTTATTTGAAATGGCATATTCCTTGCATTATATTAGTACGTTTTGAGTTAATTCCAATTCCATAGAGTGACAGGACTATGAACATTTTTCACCTGAAAAAAACTCTCCTGTGAAAGTGTCAGGCATGGTCTCAGTTCAGCTCTAGTTTCTCAGTACCTTCAAGTGAGTTTTGTTTTAAAACTCCAATATCCACATAACTTCATTTTATTTTACATATGGAATAAATAAGTTGAAGATGCTCCATATTAATTTTACAAAGAAATTTCTTTTGAGTTCTAACTGATTAGGAAATAACGGGAAGTTATTTTTAATAATTCAACTGCTTCTGTATGCAGCTGTGCTCTCAGAGGAAGAATATGCTTTCCCATTACCTCTGGAAGTGTTGTAATTCTCCTTCACTATTTACATTATTAGTCACATTTATTTATAAAGCATTTTCTCCTTCAAAAGCATGCATTTCCTAAACATTAGGTCATAGATGGAAGGCTTTACATAAAGAAGAATGAAGAAAATCAGGGCAGAAAAATCACAGAGTGTCATAATATTAAAGAAGGAAGGGAACTTAAAAATTACTTCCATATTTTGTAGATTAGGGATCTGAGCTTCACAGGTCAATTGCTTAACCAATAGCACACAGCAAGTTAAGGGCAAAGCTAAAACTAGAGCTTGAATTTGCTGACTTCCATACTAGTTCATTTCCACTGCAGCATGCTAAGAAAAGACTTAAGAGAGTAAGAACAAAGAAAATAGGAGATAAAGAAATTGGCTTTTGTACAACTTGATGACACAGTTTCAATAGGAACATCACACATTCAGTCTTAGAAACACTTTGAAGCTTATATGGCAACCCATTTACACATTTTTGACAACATAACGTTGGGAAAAAAGGAAAAATGGTCTTCAAAAAACCTCTAATTACCACAAAAAACAATTCAAAGTATAGGCTATTTACATAAAGTTGCCATAGATGGGTATTCCATGTGATATGGTAGTGTGGCACAACAATCTATTGCTTAAGCCGTTTCTAGGGGAAGAGGGGTCTTTTAAAAATTTATGCATGAATACAATGCACATTGATCATATTCACCCCTCTCTCACCCTCCAACTCCTCCTCTTTCCTCTTTAAAATTCATATCCTGTTCTATTCATATCTATTTATTATATATACACCATCTCTATATCACACACACACACACACACACACACACACACACACACACACACACATATATATATATATATATATATATATATATATATTACTGATTCCAATTAGCATTGCCCATGTTTACATGGGTATGTACATGGCTCACTGGGCCATGGGCAACCTACTCCCACAGGACTCATTCCTGAAAAAACTGAGTCTCTCTACCTCATCAGCTGCCAAGTGCTTGTAGCTCCTTTTCTTAGTTAGGGTTTTTATTACAACTTGTGAAGCAAAGAGTGTATTTTACTTACATTTCCCTATCACAGTTCATCATTGAAAGCACGACCTCAAACAGGACGGGAATCTGGACATAGGAACTGATGAAGAGGCTTGAGTCCCTTGTTGCAACTGGGCTGCACCTTCAGCAGTAGCCTCTCCTCTGGAACTTCACCTGCTAGGCCTCCATCTTCTGCATTGCTCTCATCATTATTATCTTCTATCCTCCTACCAAACAGCTCACTGTGTTCTAAATTCTCAATGGATGTTAAAGCAGAAAATTCCAAAATCTTTTCACAATCTTCCCCAGAACAGCACTGGTGCACACGTGTGTGTGTGTGTGTGTGTGTGTGTGTGTGTGTGTGTGTGTGTGTTTCTTAGAATAACATACAGATGTAAGTCCAGCTAGCCCAACAATGGCTGGCTGTGAACAGTCCAAGAATGCAGAAGATGCTCAGTCCATGAGTATGGATGTTACATCTGGTCTTTTGTATACACTGGAATCCCAAAGAATTAGCCTATAATGGCAGTGATGGAATGGACTTGCTAGCAGGCAAGAAAAATCAGGCAAAAAGCATCCTTCATCCATATCCTTACATAGGCTTCCAGCAGAAAGTGTGGCTGAGATTAAAAGTATATCTTCCTGCCTCAAGACAAAAATTAAAGACATGTGTCTGTCTGCTTCAAGATCTAAACTAGAAGTGGATCTTTCCTACTTCAAATAAAGCAAAAATATTTGACTAGTATGCCCTTCATTTTTGGATTTTTAGTGAATTTTAGATGTAGTCAAGTTGACAACTGAGAATATCCATCACAGTTGGCTAGGATTTGGGAGAGTCCTGTGCTTTGGGAGACAGGTAGACAGTATCCTGGTTCAGTCCTAGCTTTAGCTCCTTTAGAGTGCAGGCAGGGAAGATCAGACTATGCTGGTGCACAGGTTGTGAGACCCAGGCTAAGACTGGTGGATTTCAGAAAAATAAGGATGAGGCTGTCAGGAGTACTCCCCAGACTAGATGCTGGAGGAGGATGTGGGAAATCTGGATATGGAGTAGGTAGTAGAGGCACAAGGGATCTGTATGTGGATAAACTTAGGGTAAATCATGGCTTAAGCCTAGAGGTTGGGTGGGGGTGGGGAGAGAGTGGCCAGAGTAGGGTGAGGAAAGTGATGTCTGATTTTAATTAAAAGTATTTTATTTATGTTTCATTATGTGTATGTGAACATGAACGCAGGTGTCCATGGAGGCCAGACACATCAGATCTCCCTGGAGCTGCACTTATAGGTGATTGTGAGCCACTGTCTGTGGGTGCTAAGAACAGAATTCACATTCTATGCAAAAGCACTGTGTACGCTTTACCGCTGAGTCATCTCTACAGAGGCCAAGTTATTCTAATTTTATCTAATGCTTTGTTGTGTTTGCTGAATTAATGTTGGTTTTGTTTGTTTAGTCTTGTCAGATATTTTATATATATTGTGATAAATCCCACATGGTTTCTGTGTATAATCCCTTTACATGTTCTTGGATTCAGTTTATTAATAGGTTATTGAGCATTTGTACATGATATGAATGAGAGTGGTTTATCACTGTCTTTCTTTTTCAGTGTTTGGTTTTAATACAATGACAACCTAGACTCAGAGTAAGTTGGAAAGGATTTCTACTTTTTTAGACTTTAGAGAGGATTTAGATATCTTTTACATATTTAGTAAAAAATGCTTCTGGAACAGTTTCATCTCGGGCTTTTCTTGCTTGGTAGATTCCAATTGTTACTAATTCAATCCCTTATTACTATATTCAGGTTTTGTACTCATTTATTCAGTTCAGTTATGTCTTTCTGGCAGGTTTTCAATTTTTATGTCATTCGATTTATTTTGATCATCTTATTACGATGCATTTTACTTTCTGTAAATTTGTTATGATTGTCTTGGAACAAGTGGTGGTTCTGTAGGGAATCTATGGCCTTCCCTGGGACTGACAAAGGAGTGGAGTTCTGGGAAAGAGGGAAGATAAAATGCAGGAGGAACAAGAGCAGCATGTGTCAAGAAAAGGCAAGCACCAGGTAGAGACCAGGAGGGATGTGGAGAATGAAGGAGCACCAGACACAGAGAGAGGTAGACAGGACATTACAGACTTCACTGGAACAAACAATGGCCCCCACCAAGGGGATGGGGAGTGCTTAAGAGATGGGAGTCCAGCCTAAGGCTGTGTCTTTTTTTATTTCACTTTTTTCTCCGTTAATTTATTTAATCATTTTACAGTCTGATACAAGCTCCCTCCCTCCTCCCCTGTCAGTTCCACCCTTATGCTCCCTCCCCGCCCCACTCCCACTCCCACTCTTCTTCTCAGAGAAAGGGAGGCCTCCCATGAGTACCAACCCATCCTGGAACTTCATGTCACAACAGGACTAAGTGCATCCTCTCCCACTGTGGCCAGACAAGGCAGCCCAGCTAGGGGAAAGAGATCCAAAAGGCAGGCAACAGAGTCAGCTACAGCCCCTTTACCATTGTTAGGGGACCCATGTGAAGGCCACGCTGTACATCGGCTACATATGTGTATATGTGTAGGGGGTCCAGGGAGTCTAGGCCCAGTATGCTCTTTGGTTGGTGGTTCAGGCTCTGAGCTCCCATGGGCCAGAGCTGTCTTTTATAGGCTCCTGAATCCATACCCTTGGAATCCCTCCTTCTTCTTCTCCCTGATTGGTCATGCCAGGATATCTTAGTTAATTCCTTCCCCCCTTGCCATTAATGGTCAAAGGCATGCCTAACAACTCTAATTTCTAACAGTCCCTAACAGTTCTTAAAGTTTCTAACTGTTCCTAAGGGTTCAAATCAGTTTCTGCTTTAACAGTTACTTAACATTTCCTAAGAGTTCTCTTTTTTGTTCTTTTTCATTATTTTATTAATTTATTCAGATTACAACTCAATTGTTATCCCATCACTTGTATTCTCCCATTCCTCCCTCCCTTCCGTTTTCACCCTATTCCCCTCCCCTAGGTCTACGACCCAGGGGGCCCTCTTCCCCCACTATATGGTCATAGGCTATCAAGTCTCATATTGGTAGCCTGCTTATTCTTTCTTTGAGTGCCACCAGGCCTCCCCACCAAGGGGAGGTAGTCAAATAAGAGTTCTTAATGGTTCCTAACAATTCTTAACAGTTTCTAACTGTTCCTAATAGATCCTAACAGTTTCTAACACTTCCTAACAGTTCCTAAAAGTTTCTAACAGTTCTGTGCTGTTTCTAACTGTTCCTAATATTCCTGATAATTCCTAGTGGTCCTTAACAGTTTTTAAAATCTCAGAAAAAAATCATAACAGTTGCAAAGTTCATGAATGAGGTAGGGGGGTCAGGGGCAAAGTAGTAACTTATCTTAAAAAGGGCACATCCCTATTTTCCCAATTGGCCCAAATTTCCTTTATACTCCTTCAAATTTAATACTAATTTTTTGTTAGTGAGTTTCATAATTTGAATTGTATCTGTTTTGCAATTTTATAGTTTATTTTTAACCAACAATTAACTGTTTGAAACATATAATCTGATATTTCTAAATACATATACATTTTGAAATCTAATAAATTAATATAAGCTTTTTGACACTTCAAGAATAACATATATTGTACTTACTTCCAATTACTATGTTATCCAAAGGGTATCATGAACTTATCTCCCCATATGTAATTGTGTATTTATTTTAAAGCCATCAAAGTTTATCACTGCATTCACCTTCAATATGTTAATGATAAGTATTTTGAAAGCTAGGAGCTGAAAGAAATAAATCAGAATGAAGGTGCAAATTCATAGAAAATATTAAATTGTATTCCATAGTTACTTGAGTAATCTGTGTTTGTCACACTTAGTGTAACTTTTTAAAACTTCCTATTGTGTTCATTTTTCTATCTTTTTTCATTTCTACTTTATTCTCCTTTATAAGTTCTTCCACTCATGCATGGTCTGTTGATACTCTAGCAAAGATGCTTTGTTTCTTCCTCTTCATTCTTTTCTCTTTTCCCCTTGACTTGCTAAATTTCCAGTTTTGTTCATTCACTGATTTCCTGAGCTCACTGCAGTTTCTTTAAGTTCTTATGAAGGTTTCTAAGCCTCTCCCTAATGACTGTTTTAGAATGCATTGTTTCAAAGTTTCTATGTGTCAATTTCATTTGTGTTCTTCACTGGGAGGGTATAGTATTATTTTGTGGTATAATGTCACCTTAGTTTTCTGTTTTTCTTTTGTATGATTTTCTTATAAATTAAAGTGCTCCAGCACTCTCTCCTACAGAGAGGGGGGAAGCTTCTAAGACTCAGTTCTAAGACTGAGTTAGGAAACTTACAAGCTCAGGAAGCTCAGAAATTTTCAAGATTCAAAAGGCTAGGAACCAAAGTTACAAAATTAATAAATGTTGATACATTTTGTTGGAGTTAGCTCCTTGCAAATTAAGATTGGGCCTTTTGTAAATTGTCCCTCATGCTGGGAGGGCCCCTGGCCCTCATTGATAAAGATGCCCTTGAGTTCCCCAAATCCAGTAAATAAATAACTCTTCACCTGTGCTTACATAAGTAATGCCAACAAACTCATTGTACACTAAGTTAGATTTGGGCAAAATCTAGTTAGAATGAATGGACATCTGTTTATGTCTCTCCAGAAAAAGTCATAAACTTATGATATGTGAAAAGGTCTGGACTTTCTCAGCCTTTGTAGGTTGGGTCTATCCAATAAGCCTTTACCGGTCAGTTCATCAAAAGGTTTTAGAAAGACTACACAACATGGCAGCACAGGTGGCCTTGCTGTTGAAGTATTAAACATGATAGTCTAATGTCTGGTTCAACAGGAATTCAAATCTGGCATCTAGATAGTTAAGCTCAGTGACAGATTCCATAATGATGAGCAGGCAGCATGTAACCACAGGATTTAGCTTGAAGCTTTAGTCCACAGGAACTGTCTTGTTACTGTGTCCTTGATTCTGAATCCATGTCAACTGTGTTGAAGCCTAGTGCATGCTTAATGCTTGTGCATATGTGGAACCTATCTGCAGGGACTGATTTTCACCTTGGGATCCTGATGTTGACAAATATTCTATAGTTATGTATGGCTCTGACACAGAGCTCATGGCTATAAGAACCAGCAATGATACTGGGTCTACATAACCAGTCACAGATTCTGGATGTGTTGATGTTGGTCTGCAGGTCACAGCCCCCAAAGTCTACCTTTGTTATTGGCACTACAAGTATTTACCCAGGCATGGAGTCACACGGATTTATGGGGAATAGTCAAGTCCTGAGGTCTTTAGTCCACAGGAACTGTCTTGTTACTGTGTCCTTGATTCTGAATCCATGTCAGATCAACAAGAATTGGGATGGGCTTGGTGCCTGGATTCACTGGGTGAGTAGAACTGTGCAGTGCAGAAACTGGAACTTCTGGGGTTAATCTGCTTTCAGGGGAGCCTGCTGACCAGAACTACATGATTTGGCTTAGTGTCATGATGGGCCTGGAGGCACATTCTGTGGGTAATATTCTGGAGTCAGATTGTGGGGACAACTAGTCTTTGATTTTACTGATATATGCCAAGTTTTAAAAACCAAGGCAATGTCCCATTCAAACTTCTGTCTCCCAAGCAGTAATATCTGGGGTAGAAGAGAGAGTAAAGAAGGTAATGTAAGACAGGTTTTCTTCCTTCCTTCAGTCTGGCTTTTCTTAGTTTTAAAAGCTAATTTTCTTAGATCTTGTAAATGTTATTTCCACACAATTATAGTTGCTTATAAGTATATTTCTATGGTGGAACCAGCCCTCCAAAACCCTAGTCTACCATTTTTCTGGCACTCAAGAAAGATTTGTAAATTTTGTTCACCCTTTCTACAAACTAATTCATAGTCCTATTGGGTTTCTTTATTAAATTTCTAGGTTACTTTTCATTACATTCACTGAAGCACTGAAAGCTTTAGTTCTTTTTATTTTGTTTAGTTTGTTACTCTTTTCTGTCTCTTACTGTAAAATGTGAGATTATTACAATTTCCTGTTAAATATAATATTTTAAACCATATTCCCTGAGTTTTGGTAATTTGTGCTTATATTTGTTCACTTCAAATATTTTCTAATCTTCCTTTTGACAAATTATCTAACTCATTGGATATTTATTAAGTGTTTTGTTAAGTGCCATACAACTTGTGAGTTTTCACAATTTTCTCTTTTATTGATTCCAAAGTATTTATTTATTCATGTGTATGTGTTTTTTATCTGTGTGTGATCTCACAAGTAACATATGGCATATGTGAAAGTCAGAGGAAAACCTTTAGTTAGCTCTTTCCTTCCACCATAAAGGTTCTGATAATGAAGCATACAATCAGCCTTGAAAACAGGTGCCTTTATCTGTAAATACATTTTACTGGCCCAATTCCTAAGTTCTTTACATTATGGATGGAGAAGATACATAATACGATATTTGTGGTGGTTTGAAGTAGAATGGGCCATGTCCTCATATATTTTAACACTGGTCACCAGGGAGTTGAACTGTTTGACAAGGCTTAGGATTGGGTGGTATGGCCCTGTTGGAGTATATGTGGCCTTGTTAGAGGAAGAGTATCACTGGGGGTAAATTTTGAGGTTTCAAAATCCCACACCAGGCCCAGGTTTCTTTACTCACCTGTTGCCTGCAGAGTCCATCCCCTTCCCCAACTACACAGGCTACTGACATTTGTCTTGGCTGCTCTTTACAACTACATGGTAAGAATCTATTGTGGTGCTTGCCTCAACAGCGCAATTGGAAGAATACAGAGAAGACTATCATGGCCCCTGTGCAAGGATGGCATACAAATTCATGAAGCATTCCATATTTTGTGCTGGGTTGGTTGATATGGAGGGGGCTCCCCTTTTCTGATAAAAATGGGAGGGAGTAAAGGGGAAAGAGAGTGGGAGGGTGGGACCAAGAGAAGAGGAGGGAGGGCGCTGTGTTTGGGATGTAAAGTGAATAAAGAAATGAGCTTAATTTTAAAAAAGAACCAACTGTGGAAGATACCACACACTTTAGTTCAGGAGAGAGAGAAATTAATATCAAACTGATTTGGAAACTTTCTCCCTGTGTACTCATTTTCATAATGCTGAACAATGATATGCAAGCCACTGAAGATGGAAAAGTAATCAACAGTATTACCTTGTGGTAAACCCTGTGTGCTGCAATACTGGTCTTCAAGGCAAGATCTGTCCACTGGTGCAATAGTGGCATGAAGGCTATAAGGGTAACTAACCTTTCTGATGGAAGAAACTAACTATCCCCTAGAACTGCTAGAAAGGAACCAAGATCTTGATTTTAGCCTGATGTAGCCCATGCCAGATTTCTGACTGGCCAATTGACAGTTTCAAAGAGAAACTATTTTAGGAAAACTGTTCTCAACCCTTCTTATTCCTAACAATACATATCTACTTTCTACTTCCAGATATTCTGACAACACCAAAAGTGAACAAAGAGGCATTCACGTTCTCAAAGAAGTAGGGTGGTCTTCTGCCTTCTCCTGCTTTCCATTGGTCAGCTTTACACCTGTTATTCCTGGTGCGTGTATTAAGCATAGGCCACCTGCTAAACTGGGAATTCTCTCTCTCTTACCTCTCCAAACCTGATTTTACTGGAATCTCTGCTTTCCCTTTAGTACATACCCTTATAATTGTTGAGACAATCTTAGGGTGAATTTTCAGTAGAACTAAAAAGAGAAACCTGAGGAGATGTAAAAGGAAGTTTTATTCTCTTGAGGTAATTGTTGTCTGGGAAGCTTACTGCCTCCTGCTAACCTAGGCCTAGTCATGGAAGCTTCTAGCCTCAGTACAATCTAACCTAGGCCTAGAATGTTTTCAGCCTCTGAGAATTACTACTTAATAAGCTCACACTTTCTTGTTCTTACTGAGCTCTGGGCCGGCTGGTTCAACTCAGCTGTTCTGGGTCAAACTCCTCTCCCAGCTGACTTATTCAATCTGCCTTCTCTCTTGGCCCCTGGGCTCCTGAATTGCTCTGCTTTGCCTCAAACTAACTCAGCAATCTGTTCTAATCTTCTGGATCCTTCTCATTCTCTGGCTCATTCTGTCTTCACCAATGTATTCTGTCATTCATCCTCTCTCTGTAAAATTCACTTAGTAAAGCTGTCTCCTCTTTCTCTGCATTGCCCATTAAGTAGTGTCCCTTTTCTCTCTGTTCTCATGAGAGTTGGGCATATCCTATTCTGTCAAATCTTTCTCTGACTCATCACCTTTTCTGACACTCAATTAGACATCACTTTCAAACATGGGTGCTTCCTTCTACAAACTAACTTTACCATCATTGTTTGGGGCTAAAGGCATGTACCACCATGCCCAGACTTGAGTTTTTCTTTACCTGAAACTTGCTCTAAACCAGGCTGGGCTTGAACTCAGATCTGCTTGCCTCTTTTTCCTGGATTAAAGGCGTGTTTATATTCCAGCCGGATCACACAACCTAGAAGGTCTTTGGATGAGATCTCTTACCAGAGCAGCCATGTTCTGAATAAAAATTCCTGTGAAGGGAGAAGAATACTTGAGATTTTCAAGTCGCCTCTGTCAATACACTGGGCTGAAAGGTCTGTTCAACCCTGTTTGAAATATTATCTACAACCCTAATTATAAACTATGTTTGAGGAATTGTAGAACAGGAAGATTATTGTGTTCTGTATTTGCCTGCATGCCGGTACAAATTGCTTCTTCCCCAGTAAGTATAGGTACAAATTTAGAAAGATAGCGCCAAACTGCATGACTTCTTTGGAAGTCTGTTGGACTGCAAGCCTAACTTTCATCACTTTGACATCTCACTGTGCAATCCCAGAGTCTCTTCTTCCCTTCACTTGCCATCGCAATCTCCCTTCCTTTAGACTTCCAATTTCTTCCGCGGTTGAACAGCTGCTTGTTGCATAGGCAAAAGCTTATAGTCGCCATCTACTGGTCACAGCAGTTTAGTACAGGTTATGGTTGTGAATGAGCACAAGCAAGCTTGTTTATTGTCCCCTCCTGTGAGATTATTCTATCCTGTGATTTCACAGCCTTTGTTGTCTGAAAAGGGTAGACTTGCTGCTTGTTAAGGATTCTTTTCAAAGCGTGTACTACTTGGGGAGTTTAAACTACGGTTGCCAAAGTATAATTTTAGTAAGCCTCTTCCAAAGGGAAGGAAAGTCAGGTCAATTCACCAAAGTGTTTCCCCTTCAGAAAGAATTTAATAAGTGTGTTTGAGTCAATGTTTTTTGAACTGTCCCTTTGACTCAGGATTTTCATTCCTTTTTTTCCCCCATCAATGTCGACTCACTATCCCAATAATCCTGCAAAGCAATGCCTGTCTGTAATACTTTGCTCTCTAAATCATTCCCCAATTGGCTTCTAGGTTAATTTTCCTGAAGTTGAGTTCATTGTTAATAGAAAGACATTTTGAAGAGTCTCCACTGACTCCATAAACTCCTAAAGTTGAAAATCTTACTTTGACCTTATCACATCTTTCTTAAATCTGAATGTTTCCTAGTTTGCTCATTTCATGTCTCACATGTAACTTTCACAATCAAACGGACTTACTGATTCCCAAAACATCTTCATTTCCCCATCTTTGTACCTTTGATTCAGAATTGAGCTCCACTTTCTGTTCTGCACTTTGCAAAGTTGATCCTTTTCACGTGCTTATGGACTAACCACCTTTCCTCTTAAGCCTGGTTTGTCAGCAACATATAAATCCTCAGCCTCACAAGCCCTGAATCTCCTTCTTTCTCTTAATTCTTTTCCCCGTGCTTTCCACTTTGTATTATTTGTGTACATACACTGTTACTCATCTGTATTATGAGCTTCATAATTACAATAGCAAATTGAAATATTTACTGAACAGTAGTAACAGCTCAGAGTTTTTTGCAGGGTACTATAGGATCTACTATGGAGTAGTGGCTGGATAAGGATTATTACTTCTACTGTTGTTTTTAAAATACTCTCAGGTATGCAGTGTTATTTCAAAAAATATTTAGTTTTAGAAGTCCTATTGTCCAAATGGTTCCTTCACCTAATGCTTTTTAAATTTTTGTTTTATGTAATTATCTTTTATTTTGAATATAACACTTGGAAGTAGGTAAACATCAACTATTCTGCAAATTGTGACCTTGTCACTCCATAGCTATGTGACCTTGGGTATACTAACCTATGTCTGCTTTAGTTTCTTCATCTCCATAGTGGGAATGAATAGTATATCTGTTTCACAAGGTCCTCATGAGTATGTAAGTGAATGTAAATACATAAAACAGAATCTGAGGCAGTAAACATTATAAATCTGGTAGCTGTTGTTATTTACAGGCATTCAAACAGCTTCTTATTCAGTCTTTATTCAATCCTCAAAACAACTCTCTGAAGTAAGAATTATTATTATTTTGTTTGTTTTGCCAAAAGGAAGACAAAAGTTCAAAAAAGCCACTGTTCTATGGTCACACAGCTAGTTAGGCCAGAATAAAATTCAATTTTATGTATATACAGAGTACACTAGAAATGTGGAGAGCGAGGTGATGATGGCACATGCCTCTGATCTCAGCATTCAAGGAGGTAGAGGTAGGCCAGCCTAGTCTAGAGAGTGAGTTCCAGGACAGCTAAGGCTGTTACAGAGAGAAAGCCTGTCTTGAAAAAGAAAAACAAAACAATTCAAAACAAAAAAACTCAAAAACCCCCCAAAAACAAAAACAAACAAACAAACAAAAACACCAACCCCCCCCAAAACCCAAAACAAACAAAAGAAAGAAAGAAAGAATATGGAGAGCTAAGAACATTTGTAGCTGGGTGCAGTGGCACACATCTGTAATCCCAGCACACAGGAGGCAGAAGCAGGTGGATCTCTGTCAGGTCCAGTACAGCCTACAAAGTGAGTCTAGGACAACCAGGACTACACAGAGAAACCCTGTCTCAAAAAACAAAAAACAAAACAAACAAACAAACAAACCAAACCAAAAAAAAAAAAAAAAAAAAAGAAAAAGAAAGAAAGAAAGAAAATGAATGATGGGGAACCCGGTCCCAATATCTGTGTCACAGCTCCTCCATCTATGGCTCAGGGAATATTGTGGAAGGTGGGACTGATAAATTGTAAGAGCCAGAACACAAACATTAAACAAAATAAACTCAGAGGTTTATATTTGTATGTATTTGTGAATACACATATATACGTAACAATAATGACTAAAGAAAAAAAAAAGACTATCAACTCGGGAGTGGAGGACCATAGCAGCAGTTAGACGACCAGTAGCTAGGAGAGGGAAAGTCATGCATTTCTATTTCACTTAAAAACATATAAAATGAGAATCAAAATAAAAAGTAAAGAGGAAGTTGCCCACAGGATAGTTTTGAAAGAGACCTTGCTACAAACTCCACCTGCCTTTTTGCAGTAAGTTAGTTAATATCATAATCATTACTTCCTTCTGTAAGTTAAGCATTGTCTTTTCACTCTTGGCAAGAATAAACAGCTTCGCATAAATGAGTCTTTAATCATTCTTGAAAGAGAAATCTCCAAAGGGGCCCTTTTTCTCAGGCCAACTTTAATACACTGCACTCTACCCAGAGAATTTATTCTAACCTACTCTAACTTGGTTATGTACCACTTAAACTTGGAAACAGCAAGACTGGCAAAAGTATGAGAGGCCTTAACTTCAAATCACAACTGTGTTACTTCCTAATTACAGTATTTTGGGAAAATCACGAAGCCTACTTCCTTATCTATAAAATGAAAATAAAAGTCCTATTTTTACTCTCAGATGATCACTACTCAATATATTTGATCAAAACATAACATTGTGTCTCAAAAATATGTAAAAATACATTTCAGTGAAAACATAAATAATTAAAGTTATAGTAATAAAATGATGCTTACACATGGCTCTGCTTGTGGAAGGTATTTAAGCAATATTAGCTATCCTATTCCAAATTTTGTTGGCCCAGTGCAGTAAAGTTTCTTGCCATCATAAAAGACTTTTATTTTATAGGAAAAATCCCCCTGACATTGGCATGGTATCTTTTGGCAGAGTTTATAAATGTTTTCTGTTATAGTGAGTGTGAATAAGTTTATAACTGCTGTATGTATGACAGTTTAGACTCATTCCGGATTACACTTTCAATGAGCATGCTAATCTGAGTCTCCATTCTTGTATTTTTTTTTCCTCTTCACCAAATTAATAATAAAAGATTGAGATGGGAATTCTCAGAGTTGTCAAATATCCTGCTTATTGCTTTTGCCCCTCATATAGTTTCTTAACCATATATAATTTTTAAAAAAATTCAATGATCTTCTTGTTTGGTTGCTTAACAAAATATAAATGACAAACTTGCCAGGAACTTTTATATCCATAGATCGATCAGATCAAGCTCTCAAGAAGTGACATTCCCTATGTGCATACACAAATATCTCCCAGGAAGTATTCCGGAGGGAGAGAATATAAGAGAAGATAATAAATAGGTTGAATATTATTGGAATACAGTACCTACAAATATGAAAAGGTCACAATGAAAAGCATTAGTTTATTATATATATATATGTATATATATATATATGTTAATAAAAGACAAAGTATCTTTCACTAGAGTGAAAATATGCAAGCTATTCTGGAAGAAAATGACCTGTTTTTATATCCCCCCCTGTGTTTTCCCCTACTTTCTACAATACCAGTGATGCCAAACTTGGAGTTTTGGACTTGTCAGTTAAAAAACAATCTCAAAGTTCTTAAACATTATTCTAGACAAGAATTAGGGCAACCAATTTTTCTATTAATAGCATATGGGCCTCATTATATGGTTTTCTTCTCAGGCATGTGGAATTATATTGCAATGAAACAGAGGTCAAAGCTAGTTTTCTTTTTCTTGTGTTCTTCAAAAAAAGTGGGTGAAATCAAGGGGGTGGTGATAGGTAATTCTCATAGAAAATAGCCAACTTAAAGACAGAAAACTTCTAAATGATCAATTATCTACTGGGACAGCAATAGAAAGTACATAAGCACTTTTTGTGTGTTTTTCCCAGCACCAAGGGAAAGACAGCAAGCAGATGTTGACCTTCACAGATCTGAGCTAGATGGGTTTCATGATGGTCCTGCTTTTCCGGGCCTCATGTTAATCTACTACCTGACATTAATCAATGTTTGGAAGCATGCTGTATCGGGACTGCATAATTTAGTTCAGTGATTTACTGTCTAGTTCTTTCAGCTTTTGTTTTCCTTTTGTTTGTGTTTCACATGGGGTTGCAGAGGTCAGCTACCCCAGGAGCTATGAGGAGTCCTTCTAGTTCCCATTTGCTGCTGTCAGTCCTCAGCTGCCTGTCCTCACAGACCTGCAGGATGTTTCTGCTCACGAACATGAAGATGGTAATTGATTTGTGGGAGCACTATTTTCAGTTCTGGTTAGGTCACCTACTAGTGTTTCTACTTACCGCTGAAGAGATTTCAATTAACACAGCACACGTGTGACAAACTCTCCACTGTCCAATATAGCTACCAGCTGTCTTGAAATCTCCACTCTTCTGACTTTGGCTACCCAGTGTGCTCTCAGATACTAGCAAGATTCTCTGAAGTTTTTCTTGTTCTCTGAATTTTATTTTTTCCCCATACACATTGTAGAAAAATGATTCAATCTGTGCATCAGAGAAGCATATATTAATTGATCTAAATGAGGAAATACTAAGTTGTTTTCTATTCAAAGCAAAACAAGACTCTGAAAACAACCCAATGAATGCTACATTACCTTCCAACAGTGGAATAAACAGTGTGTCTGATCACCGATCCACATATTTCATGTCTTCTGGTTGCTGTCAAAAGTACTTCACATAACTGTTTCCTGTTTCCAAGGCTGTACAAAGGATATTAAGGTGCTATATATTTGTGATATATCCAATTAGATTTTCAAACAAAGCATGTTTTGACTACCCACATCTGAACTTCTCAATACTTCCTTCAAAAAGGGTCTGTTTGAATAGTGTTTGTTCAAACAACAGCCCGCAAATTTTATGGTCAGAAAAATGTAATAATAATACTTAAGAGATTAAAATCCAATTGTGACTCACTGAATTCACTAATGCAGATTATCTCATTTTATCAGTTCCTGTCTGCCAACATGTATGGAATCTCACATATTCTCAATAGTTAGATGCTCTATGAATGAGGTAAAGCTGGAAATCATATTTGCTTCACTTGTTTGGGGCCTTCCTCTGAGGTATTTTGTCAACAAAAACTCAGAAAGATGCCATCAATATTTTCACTGAAATCTTAAAATCTTGTTTTTTCTGTATGTCAAAAGCTGAAAGAAATGTAAGTTTAGATGCCATATACACATTTTTGAAAAAATAGAATGGAAAGCCTGAACTACAGGGTTCAGGCTCAGCCCTGTCAGTTTCCAGCTGTACGGCCCTGGGGCAAGGAAATGTGACTTGTTGCTATAGCCAGTCCCTGAAGTTAAAGATGGAAATCTGACACTTTTTCTCTTTCAGATAAACTCAAAACTTTTAAAATTTAATTATCTTTATGTTTTCCTTACTGAACCACTTGAGGGAGGCTTCAAATTATGACTCTTTGCCTCTAAATATTTCAGTGTGTATTTCCAAAGAATAAGCATAGAATCTTATAAAACAATGGTACAGTTATCAAACTCAGAACCTGTACCATTGATATAATTCTATTATTTCATGTACAATTCATTTTCCAAAACTACAAACTGTGGTAAGGATAACTTCTTTAGATTATTCAAATAAAGGGAAAGAGGAACATGTTTAGGTTAGAGGTTAGGTGAATTGCAGAATCTTCTGTTTTGTCTTAGCTAAAACTCAGTTCAAATGCTCCCTGTAGTATGATGATCTGGACAGCCGTTGCTCATTCTCTCCTTTTCTGCCTTTCTCCCCCTTCCTCACCAACTGAAGGAAGATTTTTTTTAAAAAAGAAGAAATGGGAAAACTGTTCATCACATAAGCTGAGCAGGTTAAACTGTCATTGCTGAAAACTTCAAGTAGAATGGGCTTAAGGATCTATCTGAGGAGCTATTAGCATTTGAGAGCTGCTGGGAAAAAGGAGGGTTTTCTGTAAACAACCTGGCCCTTGATAGGCTGGCCACACACCAGAGCAGGCCTCAATCCCAAGTTGAGCTGGGAAACACAAATTGGATTCGCTGGGGAAAGAAACTTTAAAAAGAAATAACTTCAAAGCTGTCTGGGAAGGAATTGGAAGGTTGGAGGTGGTAAATGGAGAGGTTGAGGAAGGTGAAAATACCCAAAATATGTTGTATGAAATTTTCAAATAATCAACAAAATATATATTTAAAAAGCTATAGCATCAGAGTTGGGGAGATGGCTTAGTGGATAATGCACCTGCTAAGCAAGTGTATAGACTACAGATTCCATGTAAAAACTGGGCATGGTAGGATGGTTGTAGCTCTAGTACTCATCTAAAGGATAAAAACTACTGTTGGTACCATGCAAGTTTCCAAAGACTGGGAGGGAGGCTATAACCCCCAACGAACCACATAAATGACCAGCACTGCATAATAACCCTAATGGTGCAGTAATGGTATTCATAACTTGTCTGGTAACCAACAGCTCTCTGTACTTAAGACACTCTTAAAAAGAGGGAAGTCATGTCTGGTACTAGAGAACTAGCAAACTACTCAGTGCTAGTGAAGTAATAGTTATTGCAGTAGGATCTACAACCATTAATTTATTAAACCAGCATAATCCCAAACAACAATATATAAACATTTGTTATCAAGGAAACTAGTCTTTGCCCCAGATGGAGACTACCACAGAAAACTACAAACAATCAAAATGCAGATTTATGGAACCCAGTCCAATGGATACATCTACAAAACATATCTAAGGCTCAGCGGACTTTGCAGAAGGTGGGGTGGAAAGAGTGTAAAAGACAGAGGATCAGGGAGTTTGCTGTGATATTGTATTTTCTAGTAATATCTGAAGCTACAGCCATAAAGCTATATAACTAACATAACTGTCCAAATTGTGAGCTGAACAGGGAGGGCACCAAATGATATTACAAAGCACATAGAGAATGCCCATGAAGCCCCAGCCCTCCACAAAGAACTATTGGTAGCTGAGGAAAGCCTGGAACAGGAACATTTCTTATATATGTGCACTCTGTTATTTCCCTTATCAGGAATTCTGTTGGTCTCAGCAAACACTGGCCTACAGTGGGAAGAATAGTTTGTTTTGTTGAAATTTTGCATGTAGAACAGCTTTGCTTACTGCATGAAGAAGGTAATCTGGCTAGGACTCTGGGGTCTAATACTATTATAGAATGGATATGTTCATTTTATAAAAGTTTATAACAATAAGAATAAGCTTTATTTTAAAATTTAGATGGAGTCATGGAAACTGGTTAGAAGGCGATGGCTAACCCAGCAAGACATGATGATAATGACTGGGTGCAGATGGTAGAAGCAAGTTTACCACAATTACAGTTTGAATAGGACCAGGACCACTTAGCTGAGTACAAGAGATGCAGAATCACAAGATAAGTCCTAGAAACATTCAGGAATTCTGGAGAATGTTTGGGGCTAGAAACAAAGATGAATTATTTGTATAAAGGTTGTATTTAAAGGCATGTGACTGGCTGACAAGATGGAGAAAGACAGTGAAGTTAATAAAAGTAATATCCTTCAAGTTAGAAGACAGAACATAAAATACACTTATACTTAAGTAAAAATATACTAGAAAACTACCAAAATAAAAAATAATATTATTAATATAAAACAACATGGCTGCCCAAATGTAAGCTGAGCAAAGTTGACACCAATGAAATTGGATGCAGAAACCCAACAAAATCTTCAACTCTACACAAAGAACTACAGGCAAAGAACTAAGTATAGCTGAGAGCAGGAGAACACACCAATTGGTTGTCCAGTGCCTAATGATCAGCCCTGAAAACATAGGTACAAGTAACATTATATGAACTGAGCAGGTTATATACACACACACACATATATGTATGTATGCAATAACAATTAGTGAAAAAAAGAGGCCACGAATTTGAAGGAGATCAGTGAGGGTGTACACGAAAGGATTTGAAGGGACAAAAGGGAGTGATGTTGAAATTATACTATAATATTAAACATAAAATAAAAGGAAAAATAACAAAAAGAATGAAAAAATATAGTAGGCAATACAGGAGATGACCTGACAGGCTAGCTAGTCTGACCTATGCAGAGGCAAACAACAAGACAACAAGGAAGTGGCCATATTTCACAAAAAGTATAAGATGAGGACCCAAAACTGAAGTTTTCTTCTGTCCTTCAGACTCATGTCACTGCACATGTGCACCTGTACTCATATACCCTCAACAGCACCCATACACATACACACACACAGTCCAACTGTAACAGCAATAAATTAACAAATATGGACAATACATATTGATTTGTCTCCTGTTAAACAGCAAAGAATGAATGCTTCAAATTCAGTGGCCAGCAGTCCTTCATAAATATAACTAACCAGAAAGAAAAAAAATAGTTGAGAAGAACATTTACAAAATAGCCACATTTTTCCAGAAATCAACACTGGCCAATTCTATTTCTAAAGAGCTAGTATGAGTAGAATCTGAGGAACATATTTCCAGCCAGCCGTATACTGTTCAATTCTAGTTAGGTTGTCAAAATGTTTGAGATCACTGTAGGAATGCTTATTATCCAAAGAAGACAAAGAAAAATATACACTAGTAGCATGTCTATATATGAATGGGACAGGCTGTTGATGTCAGATGCTCATCTTCAGTACTCTCTCCCATATATTTGGAGGCATAATAGCTAAAAATATTCTAAATCTGATTAAATTATAAGTGTAGAAATCCATGTAAGAAGCTCAAGAAGCCACAGGAAACATTAAAAAAATAATGCTGAATATTAAAAATATGAGACAAAGGATATAAATCTTAAAATCAGCCAGAGGACTAAAATACTCTATATTCAGAGTCTAAAACATGAAGATACCAGCATTTTTTTCCTCAGGAGCTATATACAGTCAGTATCAGACTGTAGCAAAACACTAAGTATGGAACAAAAACAGTTAGTCTGTCATGTACTAACTGAAAATATTTTTTCAAAATTAAAGATGGAAGACTTAAAGCCATGAAAAAATGGAAACATTTCACCATCAGATAATTGATGTTACAAGCAATGCTTGTAGAGGAAGGAAAATAGTATCCAAAAAAATGCGAATATGCACAAATATAAAAAGGTAACAATGGCAGTCCCGCTAAGGTGGTACATGCACACATATATGTATCCATATACACAAAGTCTACAATTATAACAATTATTAAATTTATTTAAATCTTTTAAAAATATGATAGAACACAAAAATAATTAAAACTTAATATTCTTATAAGATAGCCACAAAATGCAAGATGGGAAGAGAATTGGAATTTATACTATCCATGAAGTGATATATATTTCAGGTACATTCTAACTAACTATAGCAAATAAACTAAGCAGCTAAGACATCATTACAAAAAAAATGCTTGATTAATCTAAATGAATGCAAACAAATGGAAACAAAAAATAAGGCTAATTATACTGTTTACTTTCAAAATTGGCCACTTGTTTACTGACATTAATGACATCAAATAAGAATATTCTAAATGCCCCAATTAAAAGGGAGACTGTCAAGGCTGGATAAAGAAAAGTTAAACATAAGCTGATACTACCTATGAAGTGCTCATATCACATATAAATAGTAATAAACAACAAAAACTCTAAAATGATGGTAATAGTAATACATTAAGACCATTAATTTAAAAACTGAGTTGATTAATAGCTTACAAGCAATGTGTAAAAGTGGATCAGAAGAGCTGTCTGCACAAGTCACTTGAATATGTCAATAAACATGTGGACGATTTTGAAAGTAAGCAGCTGTCAAAGCTAATAAAGTTCTAACAATTTACTGAAAGCAAATTGAACTTTAAAGTGTCAATATAGTCTTGCATGTGTTCCCAGCAAGGCCAATTACAAGCTACTTAAAGTCAACCAGGTCACAAATTTGCTGACAATTTAATCAGCAGGATTTGCCAAGCCAGTTCTGAATAGCCTCGGCATCCCACTGATTCCATGTGATCACATTATTCATTCTATTTTAGCTAAGTGGCCCTTTGCACACAAACACACTTAAAACTGCAGTGTCGTTTAAATACTGAAAAATTAAAGGTCAAACGATCCAGGGGAGAGAGAAAGCTGTATCTTCTAACTTTGAAACAATATTTCTAGCAGCATTTTACAATCTCCTTTGATTTATTAAACAATTTAGCCTTTTGGCATTAATATAATAAATGTTAGTATTTACTGTCTGAATAATTGAAATCTGATAAGACATTAACATTTAATCATGGACAAAAAGTATGCCTGCAGAAGATGTGAGGATAGGTCTTTTGGGATGTTCAAACCAATTCTGTTAAATGTCTGAAGGAAAAGTTAGTGTTGAACTGCCATGGATTTTATCAACTTCCAGGTCATATCAATTTGTCTCAGTCTTTTCTAACAGGCTGGAACTAATGTATAACACGGATTGAGGGCAAATGAAGGTTTCCCATGATATATGCTAAAGGAAACCTTGATTGTTGTTGACTCTTCAATTATTTATTAATTACTTTTCTTTTTTGTGTGTAGGGCAGTGAGAAAGATGTAGATTAATTTCTTGTGTTTTTGAAATTATTAATTTCAGGTATGAGATAAGGTAATGACACTTGAAGATAACAGATTTCTAGAACCATATCTTAAAAATCAAGATCATTTCTCATAATTACAACTTTTAAGTGTCCATGGACAATTGCTTTATCTGCTCCTTTGGCATAATGCCTGCCTTAATTTTAAGGCTAAATACACTATTCCTGCTTCTGTCCACTTCTTATTACATTATTTTTAGCATTAAGGTATGTACTTGCATGGTGCATGCGTTTGGTGCATGCCTGTGTGCATGTGTGTGTGTGTGTGTGTGTGTGTGTGTGTGTTTAGAGATGACCCTAGCTCTGAGGTGCCAGTTATGTGAGTTCCAGGCATTAAATGCAGGTCATCAAGTTTGCACTGTAAGTGCTCTTTACCTGCTAAGCCACTTCATTGTCCACCTCTGTTTATTAATCCCCAAACTTTGAATTCTTTAAACTATTGTTAAAAGGACACACCTACATACCCACACACTATATTGTGTCTGGAAGCTAAACAATTGAACTAAGTCTTGCTCTGAGTTGCAAATTTTCTGTTGGGTGTTAGAAAATCAATAGTAGTTTGAAGTAAATGAGAAAGGCCCTTAAGCACAAAGTGTAAGAAACATGCCCCCATTCATTTCTCAGTTCAGGATTCCCAGGCTTCTGATGCATACAATCAGTACAGCACACAGGGACATCTTAACTGATCACATGAACTCCATGTCTTCTAAAAAAAAAAAAAAACAGTCCTGCTGTTTAATGGCTCAAGCCGAGTCAAGCTCTTTGTTTACAGCACAGGACACAAAGAGCTCAGATATAGAGGAGCCAGGAACAAAGGGTACAGAATATAAAATGGCAGCAGAAGCCTTGGGATCTAAGATCAGCTCTTATCTTCAAATCACCTCTTAGCTATGTCACCATTTTCTGGTGACTTCGAGTATGCCGTTTTCTCTATAACTTTCCTTTGTACTCTATAAACAATGAAGATGTTAGATGAATGGCAGGTAAAGGCCTTTCCAGGCCAAGGATTGGATAATTGTAGACATTCCACTAATTTTGACAGTGACTCTTTATCTCTCCCTTCAGGAGAATAAGACTTCATAACCTCTTTTAGCTACATGGTTTCGCTCATACTTTACAGTATACACTCAGATTTTCTATTATTTGAGTCTAAAAATATTACTCTTAGCCGAGTGAGTATCTTTGTTCTGAATTGACAGTTGAAGAAAATTGAGGCTTAGAGAGTGACACTGATCAATTAAGGCTTTGATGTCTCAGTGCTCAATGAAAACATGCCCTCAAAGTGTTCCTTTCAGAACATTTATGTTGGGTAATGTAATAACTTACATTTTACAGTAAAGATGTTGAAGCACAAAGAAATTCACTTACTTGCCTCTTGTCTTAATTCAGGTTTCTATTGCTGTGATGAAACACTACAATCAAAAAGCAACTTGGAAAGGAAAGGGTTTATTTGGCTGCTCACCATCGAAGGAAGTCAAGACAACTCAGGGCAGGAACCTAGAGGCTGTGGAAGGGTGCTGTTTAGAATCCAGAACTATAATGGTCTGGGTCCTCCTCTATCAACCACTAATTAAGAAAATGACTTACAGGCCTGCCTACAACCTGATTGCACAGAGGTTCCCTCCTCTTTAACTTGAGTCAAACTGACATAAAACCATCCAGCACACTTATCATGAAAGTGACAAAACCAAGGTTTTGGTATGGGGTATAACATAGACTTTTGTGAATTTTATTTGTTTGGGTGTTTTTTTGAGACAAAGTCTTGCTATGTAGCCTTGTTTGCCCTGCTATTAGGCTATAGAAACTAGGCTAGCCTCAAACGCATAGAGATACACCTGCTTCTGTCTCTGAAATACTGAGGTTAATGGCCCCAAGTAATGCTACTATTTATTCACGATCGAAAATCATGGATCTAGTCACAACTACTGAGATGTACTATGCACTTTTCCCAACCCTGACAGTTGTTGAAGTAATCACTTCTATGAGGGCTAAGACAGACTCTTTGTACAATAGAGACTGACAAAACTTACCTGCAGTAGATTGTTCTCTTGGCTTTCCTAATTCTATGCCAAACACTCTCTTCATAGTACCTAGCCTTAGACTGACAATTCCACCCAACCCTATTTCTGGGAGGTTGTCTTTACCCATGTTAATCTCCACTCCAGCCAACATTTATTTGCACTTGTAGTATTTCAGATATTTCACTAGAACGAGGCATCTGGGTTACTGAATTTTGCATAAAGTCATACTGAAGTGATAGGTGATACTATCAATAGTGCATATATTTCTAGGAATTTTCATTAAAAAGTGCCTCTAAGGAAGGATTATTGAATAGTGGAAAACCAGAAATCCAGCAGATGGTAACTGATTTTGCTTTGAATGTACATGACAATGCAGGGAGTTCACCATCCCTCAGAGCCTCTCCATTTTGAGGAGCAGGTATGGTAATATAAGTTTTTAGGTGGCATGTGAACAAGGAATGCCATAATTTTATGCAACAGAGAAAGGAGGAAAAACCTTGGAGTTCAGCTGCACAGGTGAGCTGACCTGACCTTGTAGAGATCACTCAGTATCTTCCATTGCAGTTTCTAGAAAATGAGGATAATAATATCCTGCTCTGTCTCCTCAGTTTCAAGAACAAATTGTCATATCACATGATAAGTACACTCTCAATTAGTATTAGAGAATTGAGTTTGGAATAACCAAACGATTATGATTGTGAAACATCACAGTACAAAATCCTTCCCATGAAAAAAATAGTATGAGTAAATACAACTTTAAAACTATTTATTTATATGTGTCTGAGTGTACAAGTTCATGTTCATGCACCACATGTGTGCAGAAACTCACAGACATTAAGTGAGTAGGTTGGATTCCCTGGGATTGGAGTTACAGAAGGTTGTGAATCACCATGTGGGTGCTAGAAATCAAACCTGGCCTCTCTCAAGAGCAGCCAGTGCTCTTAACTGTTGAGACTCTCTCTAGGTCCTATTAGGATTTTTTAAAAAAAATCAATCAACCAATCAATCTGTTTGTCTATCTATCAACCTACCTACCTACCTACCTATTCACTTTATGTCCCAATTGTAGCCCACTCCCTCCTCTCCTCCTAGTGGTCCACCCTCCTTCTCTCTTTCCCCTATTCCCCCTGCTCTACTCGCCAGAAAAGAGCCCCCCATCCCAGCACATCAAATTGTATCAGAACTGATCACATCATCTTTCCCTGTGGCCTGTTGAGGAGGATCTATTTTTTCAGTTTATCTTGAAATAATTAGCAACATTATTAATCCATAGGAATCTGGTGAGCTTGATTCTGTTTATCATTTCTTTTTGCTTTCTCCAGATAATACAGATGCTCTTTCCTGAGGATTTCCCAAGATTCACATCTCTTTTCCTTTTCCTCCATGTGGCATTTGTGAGTAATCAATTAACTAGGTAAAACAAACTAGTCCATAATGTTACCTAAAATGGTTCACAGGTAAGCACATGGTTTTTAAGCATTAAGATACATGAAGAAATGGAGAAATATTATTGGCCTCTTTATCCAATAGGACAAAGTGCAAAAAATGTTTTAAGCATTTGAGGATATATGTTCAAGCAATTGACATCATCAAATGCTTAGGAAACACATCAGAAAAACATAAGATTGATGGAGGATTAAATCTTGAAACAAATGAAAAATACTCTTCTACTTCTCATGATAGTATACTCTGATATGCTACTTATAAATTTTGAAGCCATTATCAAGTTAGAAGTAAAATTATGCTAAAGTCTCTGAGGTTACTGATTTAGGAATAAAGTCTAAGAGGTAAATTTTCACTACATTGACAAAAAACAAATATATGACAGTAAAAATAAAACTTAGTGTCCATCAATGTTTTTTAATTTCAAAAACTGTATTTGTATACACATAAATGGATGTATACATGAGATGGAATGTGTGGATGTCAGAGGACAATTGGCAGGAACTGGGTCTCTGTCTACCATATAGGTCAAAGGAACTGAACTCAGGTCATCAGGCTTGGTGGCAAGTGCCTATACATACTACTAAACTATCTTACCCACCTTATCAATATTTTAAAAATATTTTTTGAGACTACCTCTGTCTTGTGAGTGCTGAGATGAAAGGCCTGTGCCACCATGACTGTATACTTTTACTTTTAAATTATGGGTATGTGTGTCTGTGTGCATCTGTAAATATGAGTGAAGGTGCACTGTGCGGGCCAGGAAAGGCCACTGAATACCCTGGGGGTAGAGTTACGGGACACTGAACTGACTGGTGTGGCTGCTGGGTCACTCTTGTAGCATTAGCATAAGCTCTTAACTCTTCAGCCCCAATATTAATATTTTAAAAAGCAAATATGACATGGTTGTAACATAAAGGGATGGACAGTTGGCTGTGGAGCTAAGCGGTAATATCAAACCTAACATTTTTATTCAAGTTAAAAGATCAGAAGCTATTTAATTCATACCAATGGAAAGCAAATTATTTATGTCATAAATACTTTAGCCCATCAAATCTCTTCCATGGGTACCTAGGGTGCTCCAATACAAACAACATTGTCTTAATAATGACAAATCAATTACAAATAAAACTGAAAGCATATATTGTGGCCACAAACATATAATCAACTACTATTGAAGTTAAAAAGTTTTAAAGAAAATTATCAAAAACTTCTTAACTTAGCAGCAAGTAAATATAATCTTCACTTACCTACATTATTATGCATAAGAGATATAATATATGAATAGTTGAGTACTTGCTGGAGAAAGTATTTTCATTATATCATTTTGAATACCTTTATGACTTATAAGGGAAATAACATTTCATGGTGCTGGAGATGAAACACAGGGTCTTATTTTTCAACTGAACTTCAAGATACACTAGAATTATTTCATGGATTGGTCTTAACCTAGATTAGTAGTATACATGTTAAAACACAAATTGGTTACTTTCCCACAGTTGATACTGCAACATTAAAAAAGTAGACAAGTGCTAAAGAGTTATTTTTGCTTAGTAAAATATAAATGTGCCTGAGGACATTACAGGTAGTACAGCAGGTGATCAAAGGTGTTCTTTTAAGGCTTTGCTTGATTAGTCTGAAGTCTGTACACGGCTGCCTTTGTTGTCCCTGACTTCATCTTATTCTCCCAACTTCCACTGAGATGGAAGGTGCTTGTATGACTGGACAAAACATTTTATCTACTTCTGCTTATTATTTTTGCTATTAAAGGTCATTATCTTGAAAAGAATGATTCTGGAAAATGAATCAATAATCACATGTAAAACTGTGACATTAATATAATGCAAATATAGCATAACAAAATTAGGTATAACTAAATGAACCATTAAATACATTAAAACATTTCATTTGAATGTATGAAAAGCTTTTTTTCTAATTTTTTAAAAGATCTGATCATTTATGTTGGCCACAAAGACTTATTCTGACTGCATTCAGAAAGAAAAGGTGAAGAGCTCAGCAAGGATGAGGATAGCTTCCACATTTTGGTAACCTGTTTCTGCCCCCTGTCCCCCTTTTTGCTTCCTTCATTTTCTTGGCCGAAAGTTTACAATAGTCTGTAGCCTTCTCATTTTCCTTAGTGCATTGTTTTTTCAGAGCAATGCAATGAATTGTGTTGCAGTACATGTGAGCAACAAGATGCTAAATTTTGGGTGCTTCCTGGGCTTCTTACTTTTTTAAAAGGCTTTCTGACAACATATTCATGGGCATCATCTTGTTTAGAGAGATTGAAATGCTTTCTGATCCTGCTAGCTCTTTTGGGCCCTAACTGCTAAGGCACCATAGTATCTGTCAGTCCAGGAATATGCTTCTCTTCTTTTGTCACAATAACCAAGTTGAGAACCCTCAGATTAGACCCACAATGTATCTGTGAACTGACTCGTGCTTTCTTTCTCCAATTCCTCTTGGTCTATAACAAGAATGACCTTTACTCAACAGCATATTGGCATGGGTCAGGGTGCCTTGCTTTATTGGAAAAGCAAACCTTCCCACCACTGATTTGGACTACATAACTCCTCTACTCTTCACAGAGAGCATCACAGCTATGCCGTTGGCTATACACATCTCACAGGTCTCAGAGAAAATACAATGTTTTTGTTTATTGTCTACTTCCAGGAGTTTTTGAGAGCTGTTGTCTTGGAAGCATCCTGAAAAAAGAGCTTTCTGGGAATTGTAATAATAATATGTTGCAAAGAGAAAGTGTAAGAAGAAACAAACCTTAATTTGTTTGGATTAATGTTGCAGAAATTTCCTAGTTATATAACATATTGACAATTAAAAGGCTTACAAAATAAGGAATAGTCATCATTAAATTATGGATAACAACTAATAATTTAAACTTAACAGCTGATGAAAACAGAGTAAATATTTCCTGTGTTTCTCCTTACATAATGTGGTGGTTTGAATGAGATAGGCTCACATATTTGGAACTTTGATCACTACTTGGTAGTGCTCTTTGGGAAGGTTATGGTACAGGTTATGGTTTAACTTCGCTGGAAGAATTGTTTCACCAGAGAGGCATTGTATAGCCTTGCCCCACTTCTACTTGGCTCTCTCTGCTTCGTGTTTGTCATGAAAGATCTCTTAGCTTCCTGCTCCTGCTGTCATGCCTCCCTTACCATGATGGACTCTTTATATCCCTCTGGAACTGTAAGCCAAAGTAAACTCTCTCATCTATAAATTGCTTCTGGCCATTGTGCTCAGTCACAGCAACAGGAAAGTAACTAAGATAAGTTGACACTAGAGAGTGGGCAGTTATTTTGGGCAGCAAAGCTGGAGGGTTAAGCCATGCAGGTACTTAGAAAGTAAAGTTCCAGACATGGAGCTACAGGGTTTGCTTCTCTGTTTGCCCTGTAAGGTTTCAGTCTTTTTGTAGTCCAGTATTTCCTTACTATATTCCCCTTCCTCCCTTTTAAAATGATAATGTATATTTTGTGCTATTGTATGTTGGAAGTATGCTATTTGTTTTTAGATTTTATTGGTGACTCCAGCTAAGAAATTGCTTTGAGTCTCACAAGAGATGCTAGACTTTGAAATTTCAAATAGTATTCAGACTGAGAAAGCCTATGGGTACCTTGAAAGTTGGACTAAATACATTTGTGTTATGATATGGCTATGAGTCTATGAAAACCAGAAAGAGGAGTGTGATGGTATGAATGAGAAATGGAGGCCATAGGTTCATGTATCTGAATACTTGTTTCGCAGTTGGTGGTGCTATTTGGAAAGTTATGGGGCTATGGGGCTTTACTAAATGAAATGTCAGCAGGGTAGCCTTTGAGAGCTTAGAGTCCTGTCCCACATCCAGCCTCTTCCCTCTGCTTGGTGTTTGCCATTCCCTGCTCCTGCTGCCATGCCTCCCCACCATGATGGACCCTCATCACTCTGAAACCATAAACCAAAATAACTTCTTTCTTCTAGAAGCCACTTTTGACTTTTTTTAAATCCTAGAAACAGTAAAATAACTAATGCACATAACAAAAATACCCCGTAAATCATAGAAAATGATCTGGTTGTGGTGGCGTATACCGAGAGACCAAGGCTGGAGGCTGAGTTTCAGGTTACTCTGGGCTACATATTCCTGTCCTAGCTCTAAAATAAACAAACCAAAACAAAAACAACACAAAAACCAGGAACTGGACACATGGCTCAGGAATTCAGAGTACTTTCTGCTCTTCTAGAAGAGATAGGTTTGCATCCCAGGATCTACACATTGGCTCCCAACTGTCTGTAACTCTACTTCCAGGGGATCCAATGTCGTCTTCTGGCCTCTGTGGGCACTAGACACACAAGCAATACACAGTTGTACATGCAGGGAAAACAACCACACATTCAAAATAAAAAGAATTTTCAAAAATCCCATAGAAAACAATACAGTCTATTTTGTCACACGTAAAATAAGAAGGTCTTGGCTATTAATGCATATTAAATAAACATGCTTTCCTTCTTTTTAATTTTAACAAAGTCAAATTTCATCACAGACAATTGAAATTTACTTTCGATAAAAACACAAAGGATTTATTCTACACATTATTCTGACATAATTACTTAGCTGTACTTTGGTGATAGATGTTTGCTTTAATATTTGAGGAAGATGTATAATATACAGAAAACTAATGCTAGCTTTCTCAAAGACATCTACAAAAATATGTCCCTTACACTTTTCCACATAATATACAGAACTATAACATTTGCCAGTGTTGAAATTCCCTGGAATTTCTTAATGCACTGGGAAATACACAAGGCAAAAGAAATCATCATATAGAAATAATGTTCAAACATTCCAGCATGTATGGTGGTTTTGTAACTAGAGCGTAAACTTATCTATAAGCACACACAAATGATGTTTCACACACGAAGGAAAAAGAAGCACCGGTCATTTAAGTTACACTTGATCACGAAGACGAGCAAGCCTCTGTGACAGTTCATCCTAGAGGAAGCCAAATATACAACTTAACAAAGGCTGTAACAAACACACACCACTAACAATGTTAATCCCCTTACATTCTAAAGATAAGTTGAAGTCTTAAAATTTATATGAACACTAGGCATTTAGTTTTTTAGATATCTCAAATGAAACTGAAGAACACAGAGCAGCAGCTATGAAGTTTAGCAAAAAAATAAAAAATGAAATGTACATGCAAATGAAAACACCTACCATTACAGAGCTCACGGCTGTTCATATTTTGTTCATTTATAATGATGTGTCATAGTAGAAAAATATTCTTTATAAAAGGTGAATATGCTTTCTTGTATATGAATATATACATGTTTTATATACAATATATATTTCCTAAATTATTAATTTAAATATAAATCAGGCAGAAAGTCAAAATAAAATTCAATCTCTACCTGTTCCGTAGAAGCAACACTTGCACCAACAGAGCCTGTTTGACCCTGGGGGAGCTCCATATTGAGATCAAGCCTAAGATACATTTAAAAACAATCCAAATAAATAAATGTTAATATAGACATTTCATAATAATGAAATAGGTACTGGAAACATGAGCACTGTATCCTTTTATCACTTTAAGTAAAAATAAAACCATGCTTAAATGTAAATAGAACCTGAATATTTCAAAATGATTTGGGGTATGTGACTAATGATTTTTAAGTATTTTCCTTGAATTCAAATAGTGATCCATATAGATGATAATATTGGAATAGAGAAGCAAATTAAAGACTGAGAAATGATCTGGTGCACCAAACAAAGGACCAAAGTAAGGATCATCTGTTGTGCTATATTTCCTGGATATGTAGCTAACACAACTGAGAGAAATAGTCCTACTGGTTTTTAGTGGGTAGAGGCCAGGATGCTGGCAAACATCCTACAATGCGTAAGACCCATAAGATTATTTAATCTAAGATGTTAACACTGCTAAAGTTGGTAAATTATGTTCTAGCCTTATGAAAAGTTGCCTACTAATCTTTATTTAACAGTGATCATAGGTAAGGCTATAATATTTGCTAACACTCATTTTTTAAGGATCTCTATCACTATCTTTTTAAGTCCAAATACTCTCATTCAGTTTTTAGGAAAATCAGAAACAAGTCCTTACTCTTTTATTACTAAGATTGACTCTTATATGTTATGATCAAATCACCCTTTGCAGTTACCTTCCTGTGCTGGCCTATGGGCCTGTCACAATACTAACGGAGCCAAATGTTTCCCAAGTTAGCCTCCAAGCCTTGTTCTTAGACACTGCAAATCTTATGTAACACTTATTAACATTTAACATTTAATTTACTAACTATACATTACTGTTTTTAAAAGTTGATTAATGTCCCTCATTGTTCATTATAATCAGGAGTTACTTTAGACCTTTGAGTAATGTTTATCAACTCTATTTTCTTAATATCTCTGAATTTTTCTCTTTCTTTAAAAAATAAGCAGAATATGTAAACTTTACTCCACTTTATTAATCTAGGTTTGAACGAAAAGTCTAAGGTATTACCATGATTTAATTCTAAACATTTCATTATTTACTACTATGTTATTGATCTAACACTGATAAAACATGATGTCTATAACACAGATATTATGGTCATGTTATTCTCCTAAATACAAAAGATTTGAAGAATCTGCATAAGATATCCCAATAACCATATGAAAAAGGATACTGATTACTTAAAATAAATGACCAGCTGGTATGTTTCTGTTTGCTTTTTCCTTTGCACACTTTATATGTATTATTCAGTTTGTAGGATTCATGTTGGACTTATACATCAATAGATCACTGAAATTTTTTCCACACTCTTTAGAAAATATGTATATGTTGATATAAGGAAGCTATGCATAGTGGACATTCAGCAAATGCTTGAACCATTGACCATCTCTAGCCATCTGTTAACATTGTACTCTGAATAAATCTATGTCGAGAGATTTTGAAGAAAATCCTATTACGGTTTGAAAAGTCATACCTTTGTGAACATGGATAGAAAGGGTAACTGTAAAAAGCCTGTGAAACACAAACTCTATAAAGAGTCAAAACCCCAAGCCGGATTAATGGTTTTAAAGACAAATTTTTAGTAGTGTTTATGGTTCAGTCCAGGTCCTCACATGCAATAGGCAGAAAACTCTGACAACATCCTAAACCTTATACTGCTAACATTTAGGACCTCTAAATATCAAAGCAAGACTATTTAAAAGGACATAAAGTCAGCATCTTACCCAGCTTCATCTGCCATTTCCTGAAGCAGCATATCCACTTGGTTCTAAAATAAGAAAATAGGAATTTGTATTTTTGTAGGATTAGCTTTTGGGGTAGTTTTGGGATTGATTTGACTTGGGAAATTGATCTACAACGTTTAAAATAGGGGCTAGAGAAATGGTTTAGCAGTTCAGTTCCTAGTGACGATGTTCAGAGGCTGACAACTGCCTTTATTTCCAAAACCTGGGGGATATAATGCCTTTGTCCTCCACAGGCACTTGTCACTAATACAAAGTCCCCACACCCACATAATTAAAAGTAAACTAATAAATCTTTTGGTGAATAAAAAAATAGCAAAACCAACCAAACAACAAAACAAACAAAAAACAACTCCCCTAACACACACACATACACACACACAAACAAAGCCAAACAAAAAACCCTCCCTTGCCCTGAAAAACTTTTAAAACAAACTTTAAAAATATTGTTGCCACAAGAGGGCGCTGCATCATTTCAGAGAGAACTTTCTGAATGTTAAGCTTTTTTTTTTACATATACATTTATATTATTTCACATATATGCAACAAACTACATACAGCAAGAAGAACCACAAAACAATCAGGAATTATATAAATGTTACATTCATAGTGCTTTGGCTATTTGTATTTGGCAACCTTGAAGAGAAAATCTTTCCTATCTTGGTGACTCTAAAATTTTGAACATAAATCAATATCATATCTCATCTTCATAACTAAGTATGTACTTATAGTACAGAACTGTATAAGGGATTTTACCAAATGTAAAACATAAACATTCAAAGAAGCAACTGTACCTGTAATTTACAGACTTTTCACCTTGCTATCATTTCTATAATTCTAGAAGCTAACTATATAGTACTTACATTGTGCTAGGCATTATTTGTAATCAAGAGGCAATTTAAACTATATGAGATGTATATATGTTCTATGCACATACTAGAACTATGAAGAGAAATTGAGCATCACTGGGTTTTGATGTCTACTAGGGATCTTGGAACAGATCTCATGGATTTCTGGTTATTTTGTTGTTGATTTCTTGAGAGAGGCATTCACTATGTAAAGTAGGTAGTCCTGAAACTTGAGATTCACTGGTTTTAGGATTCTAGGCTTACAGATGTACACCATCATACCCAGTCCTATATTGAAGCATTTATTACAGTATACAAGTTCTCAGGAAATAATACAGTCTGCTTAATTAAAAAACCACTTCTCATTTTTAAACAGCCACTAAAAGTGTTTTGAACATACAGGAAGGAGATCTAAAATGGGGTCATAGTGCTACCAGTACTAAGCTGTGTGGTTTAAAGGAACCAAATATCTTACTATTGGGACATTACTTTCTCTTGTTCTTTAACCATTTCAAAAATGTTTTCAAAATGTAGAAAAGATTCAGAAAATAATAAAAACATAAAAAGGTTTTGTTTATATCCATATCTAAAGCAGCACTGTGCCCTAAAATTATCTATAGCTTGTCTTCCTTAATCTTCTAAGGTTTAATTTTATTGTTATCTAGAGATTTAGATCATTCAATGTAACTTTTTCATGGACACTTGTAATATATAAACATACTAAAGCAAACATATTTGTGTACATTTTCTTAATTTTTATCACAGACAATTTGTATTTATATTTTAATGAATGTATTTACTCACATTCCTTGAACATATTCATTTCTACGATTCTGAAGTCTTTGTGCTCCAGCTAAATGGCTTTTCTCAGGGCCTATTGCAATAGGGTTGCTAGCTTTTGGAGTAGACATTTGTCTTAACTGTTCATATTTGTGATTTTTCACTGGGATCTAGGAGTTATGATATTTAAAGGGTATCTTGGTGTAGCTATCTGGACTCCTCTTCCTGCATGAGTGTTCTGTTATTTGGTTGCTATTGCCTACTCTAGATTCTAGGCAAATGTGGTGGCTTTGGGGTCCCTGGTAGTAAGTATAGTTTTGTGGGTCAGAGAGTAACCCAAAAGAATGAAGAAAAGCTAGAAGAAGAGGCTGAGAAGAGCAGCTGTGAAAAGCTAGTGGACCAGGGTCCCCATCAAGAGATATTGTTCTCAAGAAGCAAAGGTAGGGTGGAAAAGGGGCTTTGCAGGAAGCTAACAGTCATTCCAGAGAGATCAGAATGGAGGACAAAAAGGATAATGACACTATGTTTCAGCCCAGTGTGCTGAGTATAAAGTGTTCCTGCGGCTTGGCAGGTGACATAAAGAAATACACATGGACTACAAGGTAAGGCTGAAAGGGACAGCCAAAAAGAGCTAAGAGGATCCTGGGTCTACACCAAATGGTAGAGTCCCTTGGGAATGGAAGTAGAGTGGGAGGCAGTAGGACTAAAAGTAATTGTGAAGAGAAAAGAATGGAGGGGCTAGGGAGACCCTGGGCTTACACCAAGAACCTCCCTTTAGGGAGTGGGAATGGAGTGGGAGGAGGGGCTCCTGAAAGGAGCCTATGGTAGAATAAAGAGTATTTATGGAAAGAAGAAAACAAACAAAAAAGGGCACAGAAATAAACACCACTTTAGCCATCTGATTTTCCAAAGGTGCCCCAAACCATAAATTAAAAGAAATATTTCAACAAATTTTGCTGAGAAAGCCGGGAAAACCGGATATCCACATTTAAAAGAATTAACCTGACTCTTATTTCTCATTCGGCATAAAATAAAATCAGAGTGCATCATATATCTTAATGTGAATCCTGAAACTGTAAAAATGTTAAGAAAAAATATAAACTTAAGTTATAGGAATAGATATGGGGTTTTTGAAATAGGAAATTGTAACAAGAACTGGATGAGGATTACAAGAAAATTAAGATTCTACACAGCAAAGGAAGAAACGAAACAAAACAACGAAAAGATGACCTGAAGAATGGGAGGGATTTTTGGCCAGCTGTGTTTCAGACAGGTAATTAATATAAACTTTAAATCTTAAACAGTAAAAATATTCCAATCAATAAATGAACAAATAAACTGAGTACAGAGTTTTGAGAAGTAGAAATGGCCAAAATGTATAGAAAAGATGTTCATTATCCTAAGTTGAGAAATGCAAATCAAAACCACATGAGATTCTAGCACTAACTGTATGAGAATACTATCATTAAGAAAACAAACACGGGCAGACCATCTTTACTTTCCTTCCTGTTCAGCACTGCAGTTTCCCCAGTCACATCCCCTGCTCTGTAACAGACCACTTGCAGAGACTTCTCCTCCCCCTGTCTTCCTTCCCTAGAGACTCCACCTAATCTTGCAATGGACCTAGCTTTTTTCCTTCCAGTGGATCCTCTCAGACCCCTCTTCTAGGGAATCACGTTCCTTATGTCAACTAGCTGATGCCTAGAAACATTCTCTTAACTGGGAACCCAGTATTCACACCAGCATGGAAAGCAGGTAGGTCATCTTCACTATCCTTCCTGTCCTCCATAGCAACTCCTCTGTCTCATTCCCAGACTCCATCATTGAAATCAGCAGGGGTCCCAGCTGAGATTAACCCTTTTCACAACCCCTGCTTCTATGTTAGCCTCTTTATTTTCTGTCAGGCCCCAATTCTCAAAATACTTTCTACCCAGAATGCCTAGTGACCACATATGACAGGTACTCAAGTGGTTAAACTGCACTATCCTTCCTGTCTTCCATTGTGATCTCTCCATTCTCACCTCAGCCTAGTAACAACTACCTGCTCAGAGGTGCTCTTCCCACCTCAACTTCCTTCACTCCTGACTCTAACACCTAGGTCTGATCCAGGGCACCCCTTGCCCTTTCATCTTTATCTCTCTAGATAATTCTTTGCCTTATTGTAACCTACTTGTAGGGTAGCTCTTCCTACCATACCTCTAACTCCCTGTAGACCCCATCTCTAGGTGTGGACTGGATCCCCTTAGCTCTCTCCTGAAGTCTAGGCTTAGCCTTTTTTCCTAGCTTACATTTATTCCTCTCTGCCACAGAAGTACTTTCTTCCAGGAAACCCACAACCATCACACTTCTCTCAGATTCAGAGAGGGAAAGAGAAAGCAAGGAATAGAACACCCATCCAACAAAGACCAGTTATCAACAACACCTAGAATCCCAGTTATCCCAATCCCAGATGCCTAAGCACACATCCCCACCAGAACCCAGCCACCTCACTACAGTGGACCCAGAGGACAGCAAGCACAAGAAAAAACTTCAAAATAGCTATCATGAATATGTTTAAGGTCCTTAAAGAGGGTATGAATGAAACCCTTAATGAAGTCTGTGAAAACACAAACAAATGTTAATATGAAATGATGAATGCAGCTCAAGACAAGAAGAGCACTAAAGAAAACCCAAAATTGAAGTAAAAATGAAATTGAAAAATGTAGAAAGCCAAACTAAAATCTCAGTAGACAGAGTACTAAACAAAGAATCTCAGGTATTGAAGACAAGAGAGAAAAAATGGATACTTCAGTCAAATAAAATGTTAAATAAAATAAACAAGCAAACAAAAACAAAAGTAGGCATAAAGCATCCAGGAAATCTAAGACATTATGAAAAGAACAGATCTACAAATACTAAGGGTAGAGGAAGGAGAAGAAACCCAGATCAAAGGTACAGAAAATATCTTTAACAAAATCATAGAAAAAACTTTCTAACCTAAGGAAGGATATACTTATAAAGGTACAAGAAACACCAAAATAATAGACTAGAACAAAAAAGAAACACCGCAAAGGACACAATAATCAAAACATTGGAAGTAGAGAACAAAGAAAGAATATTAAAAGCTGCAAGAGAAAAAGAGCAAGTAACAGGCCATTAGAATAACAACTGACTTCTCAATGGAGTTGCTAACAGCCAGAAGGACCTGGACAGATATTCAAAAACTCTGAGACCATGGATGCCAGCCCAGACTACTATACCCAGTAAAATAGCAGTCAAAATCTACTAAAGCTAAATCAAGATTACATAATTAACCTAAACCAACACTAGTGAAATAGAAGCAGTAATTAAAATATCTCAATAAGAAAAGGCCTAGAGCAGTTGGACTCAGGGCAAATTCTAGCAGATGTTCAGAGAATTAACACCAATACTTCTTTTTTTTTTTTTAACACATTTTTATTGAAAATTAAAAATAATTCCTATTACATCTCATTTTCTATCCCATCCCATGCATCCTCCCATTCCTCCCTCCCTCCCACTTTCACCCCAATCCCCCTTCCCTATGACTGTGGCTGTGGGGGACCTCCTCCCCCTGAATATGGTGCTAGGGTATCAAGTCTTTTCTTGGTAGTCCTCTATCCTTCTTCCGAGTGCCATTGGGCCTCCCCCACAAAGGGACATGGCCAAATATGGGGCACCAGAGATCCGGTGAAAGTCAGTCCCCAGTCTCCACTTAGCTGTGGAGAATGTTCTGTCCCTTGGCTAGATCTGGGTAGGGGTTTGATGATGACTGCCCGTTTTGTCCATGGTTAACACCAATACTTCTTAAATTATAAGGCAAGAACATTACTAATTCTTTTTATGATAACATAATTATCCAGACCCCTAAAGCACATAAAAATCCAACAAAGAAAGAAAATTACAGACTAATTTCCACTATGAAATAGATACAAAATTTCTCAAATACTTTCAAAACGAATACAAAAACAAGTCAAAAAGATTATCCACCATGATCAAGTGAGCTTCATCCCAGAGATGAGGGATGGCTCAACCAAACAGGCCAAAAGACAACAAACAAACAAACAAAAAGCCACATGATCATCTCATTAGATGAAGAAAAAGGGTTTGGCAAAATCTAGGCCATCTTCATGATCAAAAGCCTGGAGACAGAGATACAAGGGATACAAGGGACACAGAGCAACATAATAAATAGAAACAAGCCTACAGCCAACAACCTAAATGGGAAGAAATTCAAAAGCATTTCCAGTAAAATCAGGAAGAAGACAAAGATATTCACTTCATACATATTCAATATAGTACTTGAAGTCTTAGCTAGAGCAATAGTACAATTAAAGGAGAACAAGGAATACAAATAAGAAAGGAAAAGTGGAATTAACTTTATTTGTAGATGGTATGATTGTATATGTAAACGGCCCTAAACCTATACCAGAAAACTTCTGCAACTTGTAAACACTTCCAGCAAAGTAGCAAGATACAACATTAATACACAAATAACAGAAGACTTTCTATATACAAATGGCAAATGGATTGAGAAAGAAATCAGTGAAACAACACCCTTCACAATCTCCTCAAAAAATATCTTGGTATAACTCTAACAAAATAAGTGAAAGATTTGTATAACAAAAACTTCAAGTCTTGGAAGAAAGAAACTTCAAGATATTAGAAATTGGAAAGATCTCCCATGCTCATAGATTGATAGGATTAGTAAAAATGCCCATTTTATAAAAAGCAATTTATAGAATCAAAATTGCAACACAATTCTTCAAAGAAATTGAAAGGGCTAATTTCAGCATCATATGGAAATACAGAAAACCCAGGATAGCTAAAAAAATTCTAAATTATAAAAAAAACCTACTGGAAGTATCACCAATCTCAAATTGTACTGTAGAGCTATAGTAATAAAATAGTATGGTACTAGCATAAAAACAGACAGGTTGATCAATGAAATTGAACGGAAAACTCAGACATAAGTCCATACAGCTATGAGCCTCTGATATTTGATAAAGAAGCCAGATATACAGACTGGAAGAAAGACATCATCTTCAACAAACGGTGCTGGTCAAACTGGACAGCTATATGTAAAAGAATGTAAATAGATCTATATTTATAATGCAGCACAAAACTCAATTCCAAATGGATAAAGAACCTCCACATAAAGCCAGATACCCCAAATCTGATAATAGAGAAAGTGAGACAGTCTTGAATTCACTGGCATATAAATAGACTTTCTGAATAAGAGCCAACAATACAGGCACTAAGATCAACAATATAAATGGGACTTTTTGAACCTGAGACACTTCTGCATGACAAAGGACACCATCATTCAGTCAAATCAGTAGCATAAAGAAAGGGAAAAGATGCTTACCAATCACATCTGATAGAGGACTAGTATCTAAAATATATAGAGAACTCAAGCAACTATAGATTACAAAAACAACACAATTTAAAAAGAGGTATAGATCTAAACATAGAGTTCTCAAAAGATGAAACACAAATGCCTGAAATAAATGTTCAGCATCCTTAGCAATCAGGGAAATGAAAATCAACACAACTCTGAGCCTTCATCATACACCAGTCAGAATGACCAAAATCAATAAACAATTGACAGCTTATGTTAACAAGCACGTGGGGTAAGGGAAATATACATCTATGGATGATCAGAATGCAACTTGTATAGACACTATGGAAGACAGTGTGGCAGGTCTTTGGGAAGCTGGAAATAGATTCACCTTAATATTTACGTTTATCACTCTGAGCATATACCCACAGGACAACACTTCAAACCTAATACACAGATACTTGCTTATCCTTGTTCATTGCTGGTCAATTCTTAATAGCTTAAAGGGGTAAACAGGGGCAACTATGAGAAAAAATATGAACAAAAATGTCATAATGAAATTAATTTTGCACAATAAATATAGGTCCTCTGCATCTGTGTTATAATCTTGTAGCTTAGTGTTCTTGTGGTACACTCAACAGTGGCAGTTGGGGGCTGTCTCTGACTCTATTGGCTGTGCTTGGGATCCTTTTCCTCTTAGTGGGTTGCTTCATCCAGCCTTGATATAAGGGTTGGTGCCTAGTCTTACCATAACTTGCTATGCCATGTTTGGTTGATATCACTGGGAGGCCTGTACTTTTCTGAAGGGAAAAAGAGGAAGAGTAGATCTGAGGGAGAGCAGAGGTGAGGGGGAGATTGGGAGGAGGGAGGGGGAAATGTCATCAAGATGTAATATACAAGAGAAGATTAAATTATTAAAAATTAAATTATGTTTAAAAGTTCCTAATGTAGATGAACTATATGTTTCAGCAATCCCATATTGAGCATATACCCAAAGTATGTGGAAACCACTGTTGTCAACTTGACACCTCAACTCTCTCTAGATAAAACACTACTCATAATAGATAAATGGCCTTCAAAGAATAATGTTTATAATTTCTGTATGCTATACATGCATTCTACCAACTGAACTACATCCTCAGAACCTCAGAGTAGTATCTTAATCCAGTCCTCAAAGTTAATTTGGAGCAGAGCAGGATTGTAAGTTCAAATATCTTTATTTAATCCAGATCATCTTTCCAATTTACTTGTGTATCTGAAATCTAACTAAACATAGCATCATCTTGAAGTGATATAATGTACCTGTTCATAAGGAAAATGTAGAGAAAAGGAGCCTTGCATATACTATTGGTGAAATGTAAATTAGTGTGGCAAGAACAGTATAATGGCTCCTTAAAATCGTAAACTACTATTGGACTGAGCGGTATATTCCAAGGAAATTAAAATGATATGGTAAAGAGACAGGTACTCTCATATTCATTGAAATAACATTCAAGAGCTATGAAATAGAAAAGCCTTAGGTAGCTATCAGTCAAGGAATATAGAAAAATAGCATGTACTACATACAAAATACTATCTGCTCTACTCAAAGAACAAAAATCCATCATTTGTGACAACAGGTTAGAACACAAAGTGCTAAATGAAATAATCTAGGCAGAGAAAGACATGCTGTATATAATATTACAAATGCAGGTTGAGGTTATAGTTATGGATGTCAGAAGCTGAATTAGACTGAGTTATAGGAATGGTTGATAAGTTAGTAATACATAACAGTTAAGGCTGGAGCAAGAATTTCTGGTATGCTAATGTGCCAAGGAATAACTATGGTAACAATAATGTAATGTATATTTCTAAGTACTAAAGGATTTTACATTTTTAAGCCTTTTATAAATACCAAATGTTTGAGTAGGTATATTTAAGCATTAAAGAATATATGTATCAAAACATGATACCCAAATATTATGTGCCTATTAAATTTAATTTTAATAAAATAAGAGCATTAGCAAACTGTGTAAACAGGCTCTAGATTCTACACATGGATCCAACAGAATCCCCAGAATTCCAAACCATGTTAGGTGCTAGGTAACATTATCCTCTAAAACATTCCCAAGGAGCTGAGGGCAGAGCAATAGCAAGCTGCCTATTTGCATCTGGGATATACTACACTTCTATAAGGTAAGGAGATGATTTATACTCATAAAGCCATTATATTTGAAGTGGGTGATTTCTGTTTTGAGAGGGGTTCCCACTATGTAACCCATGCTGGCCTGGAATTTACGCCATAGCACAGGCTGCCGAGTACTATAATGACAAGCATGTGTCACTACAGCTATTCTATTCTAAGTAAAGATAATATCTTACCTGTGGTGTTGTTAGCGTTGTAGTGCTGCTCATTGTATCTTCCATTTGTTGTGTTTGAACATCCAGTGTTTCAAACTGATGTTCAAATTTGTCCATTAAGGCCGAAATCTATAAATATATGAACATAAGAAAAATGTAACCTGAAAATATGCAATCTGAATATCAAGTAATAGAGATAATTGTTTATATTTTTACCTTCTCAAGGTTCATACTCCTCAATGTAGCATCCATAGATTTAACTACACCTGCCATGGATTTTGTCACCTATTTGGAATATAAAACTGATTTAACAACATGTAAATTTTATAATCTTTTCAATATATCACTTATATATCAACTTAGGAAACTTGTTTATTACTTCCTTAACAGTAAAATCATATTATGTTTCTTGGTACTATTTTACATACTAGGTACTATTTTATATTATTGACATTTCCTTAGTAATCAGCTAATAAAACAGTTGAAAAGTGCACTGACAAAATAATTTTCCTCACAAAGTCTAATTTTCCATGAAATCCTTTCTTAACACGCTGTAATACCATGCAATGGACTCAGATTCATTACTTTTGTGAGTCTTCCTGCTCTCATTAAACTCAGTCAAGTGTTACTTTTATTGACAGATGCTTAGTCTTACCTTGCCCATTGTTACTGCAGTTTGAACTCTGGCTGCCACAGCATCAACCCTAGCACTCATTCTCAAGAAATTGATTGCTTGGTTTTTCTGACGGATTGCATTTTCAGCATGTATTCTTGCAACTTCAGTATTGCCCTTCTGAATGGCCTGTTTTAAACAGAAGTAAAAGAGTGTGGGAGAACAACAGCACAGTAAGACACCAGTGAAGACAAAGAGAATAAGTACAGATAATTTTTAAAATTAAATGATGCCAAATTAACTATAGTGTATAGGAGCTTTTATGTGGCCTTTTGATAGCTAATTATGATTAAAATAATGAAGGAATAACTTACAATCCTATTTTCTTTTAATTTCGTGATTAGAAAATATACACGGATTAACAATTTAAGAAATTAGAGTATGTTGGATATGGCACATGCTTTTAATGTCAGCAATCAGAAGGCAGAGGCAAGCTGACTCTTCAGTTTGAAGCCTGCCTTGTCTACATAGCATGTTCCAGGCCAGCCAGGGCTACATAGTGAGACCTTGACTAAAAAGTATAATACAAAGAAGTTAAAAGTTTAAAATTGCTCCTAATTATATCACCATGCTATTTTTACTGTTATTATTTTAGTATATACTATCCTAATATATAAACACATTTAATGTTATATAGTTTGTAACAAAAGCAGGCACACAGAATACACTGTTATGTATCCGGTTTTCTCTCATGTGAAAAAATCGCTATAAGTTAAAAACACAATGACATCATCATTTTAAGGGCTGTATCATACAGCCCATACAGTAAAAGAACTACTGATCATACATGTTTTTACTGAACATATGAAAATGCTATAAGTAACAGAAATCCAGCCTTTTCCTTGTATAATACATCAGACCAGTGATAACGCTAAAAGAGAAAAATAATCTAAAGAAAAAATATTAAATAAATAGTTCAGACTTTGTTGTCCTCTAACATAACAAGGTAGAATAGGTAGTAGAGAAATAAAAGAAATTCAAGAATGTGATCCCAATTTCTCAAAAAAATAGGCATTTTATAGCTCTCCTAGTATATGCAGCTTTACATACTTTACAAATGTTTTCATAAGACAAATACCTGGGTATTGAATTAATGAATGCAGATGTATATTCACACTTAATTATACTCCCTTGATGCTTATGACAATTTTTACCTTCTCGAATAGTGCTCTCGCTTTATTCACAGGTAACATAATCAACATTGGATGTTACAATTATAGTCCATCACGATCTAAGAAGTATAATGTAGTACATTTGCATGAGACAGAACCCATACCTGACACTGCACGTGTATCCAGCCAAGAACCGGAGACTAGAAAGGCCAGTGATCTAGGGAAAAGTAAACACTACTCTTCTATTAAAGCAGTGCTTCTCAACATTCCTAATGCGGTGACACATTAATACAGTTTCTCATGTTGTGGTGACTCCAACAATACAATTATTTTGTTGCTTCTTTAAAACTGTAATTTCACTAGTGTTATGAGTTGTTATATAAATATCTTCTATGCTGAATAACTGATATGCTACCCCAAAGGGATCTCAACCCACAGGTTGAGAATCACTGTACAAAAGGAACATAGCAATAAAATGTCTCATAAAGACATTCTGCTATAGTCATGGATCACTGCCTTGCTCAGCCATCATCAGAGAAGCTTGCTTCTTCAATAGACAGGAACAAAAACAAAGATCCAAAGCCAGACAGTGTGCAGGGAGTGAGAGATCTTGGAACACTCAGTGCTAAATGTGATGTCTCTATCAAATCCCTTCCCTTAGGGTTCAGGAAACTCTGTCTGAAGAGGAGGTAGAAAGAGTATAAGAGCCAGAGGTGATAGAGGACACCAAGAAAACAAGGCCCTCTAAACACAATAGGACTGGCATACATATGAACTCATTGAGACTGTGGCAGTAAATACAATGCCTCCATGAGTCACCACCAGATGGGGTCCTAGAGCTGACAGAAGTGGACCTATGCCCCCATCCCCAACCAGGAGCTGGCTCCAATCAATAACCACTTGCCAACACAAAACAAACTCAGGGGCATCTTTAGAGGTTCTCTGACTCATAATGTTGGGTCAAGGCACTATATATATATATATATATATACATACATACACTTTACAGGTCCTTTCCATATATATCATGGCTTCTGGCTTTATGTTTTTATGGTATACCTGTATGTGTGTGAACATATGTGTTTCTTGTGCTTCTTTTGGGAGAGCTCTTTTTGTTTTGTGCTTGTTTTCTATTCCAACTTGTCTGTTTTTATTTTATTTTATTAGTGTTCCTTAGATGCCTGTTTGTTTTCTAATAAGACAGAAAGGGGGTAGATCTGGATAGAAGGACAGGAGGGGAGAAACTGAGAGTGGAATCCATAATCAGGATATATATTGTACAAAAAACTATTTTCTTTTTTTTTTTTTTTTTTTTTTTTTTTTTTTTTTTTTTTTTTTGGTTTTTCGAGACAGGGTCTCTCTGTGTTAGCCTTGGCTGTCCTGGACTCACTTTGTAGACCAGGCTGGCCTCGAACTCACAGCGATCCGCCTGCCTCTGCCTCCCGAGTGCTGGGATTAAAGGCGTGCGCCACCACGCCCGGCTCAAAAAACTATTTTCAATAAAGGAAAAAAATTAGTACCTCATTGAGTTTGTTTGGCTAAAAGGAAGGTTGGATATGCTGGTGAGTATATGAGGGAAAGGAAGTCTTATGTACTGTTGATGGGACTCTAGAGTACTCTAGCCTTTTAGAAAGCAAAATGGAAGTTCCTAGAAAGTTAAAAAGAACTAGCATATAATCTGGTTTTACTCCTCCTGGGTATACACTCAAAGCCAGCATACAACACTGTTTACTATGACACCATTTAAAATAGCTAAGTGATGGAATCACTTTAGACACCTATGCACAGATATATGGATAAAGAAAATGTGTGGTATTTTACACACATACAGTTCAGTCATATAGGATACAATTATGACATCTGTACAAAAGTAAACATAGTGTGCATCATCATAATATGTTTAATAAACTAGACTCAGAAAGTCAAACAACTCATTTTTCCTTTGAAAAGTAGAACCTAGATTTGTTTTTAAAGACATGGAATTAGAAGGGGGCATTTTGGTGGAGGGACCAGTAGGAGGAAGGAGAAAGAAAACTGTGGGTAATAGGAAGTGAAGATAACTGAAGTATATTATATACTTGCATGGGAAAATGTTTTCATTTCTTTTTTTTTAGAGATAGGAAGAGAGAGAGGGGGGCAGGAAGAACATGTTAGTTAGGTAGGTGGGGAGGATCTGAGAGGAGTTGGGGAAGAGGAAAAATATGATCAAAATACATTACAGATAAAACCATGTAATAAAAAGAAAAATCATAATTAAACCTATTAGCTTTACATTACATAAAGTAGTTTTATAGTTTTTTGAATATTATGTATGTATGACATATTTTTGGACTTTTTCTTATTAAATGGCTATGTATTTGTTACATGTAATATAACTTTTCCTATATTGATGACTAGTATTTTATAGTATATGTAATTATAGCTTTTAAATAGATGTCTATTTATTTTACTGTGCTCTAAATGCAATTGTAGCTCAAGGTAATCTCTTATTTTTAATTTTTAATTTCTGGTATCTAAAAATCTATAAAACTTGTTGCTCATTTGAATGAAATATCTAGGTTGTTAAATTATTGATCTATAGTCCTACTCCTTTAGACTATTTTTTTATTTTGATATAGGTTCTCCTTAAGTTACCCCGGGTGGCCTTTAAATCTCATTCCTTTTGCCTGATCCTCCTGAATAGCTGAATAGCTGGGATAGCAGGCATGTACTGCAGGCTTGCCTCTCACTCGCGTATATACCTATTATCTTCCAACAATAATTGCTTCCCTGATTAAAGCATTTTCTTGTTTAATATATTCAAGGTATTTTGTTCAATGCCTAATTAATTTTGTTCATTTTAGCTAATTAAAAACTCCTACAAAAGAAACATCTGGATATAAATACAGCATTAAAGTGAAAAATAATACTTTATACTTAAAAGACTTTCTCTCAACTTAATCACTCTCTCTGAGAGCCTAGCATAAGCAAATGCAAAGCAGCATTTTAGGCACTGGAGATTTAGTAGCAAATTCAAAGAAATCCCTGGGTTCTTATGGAACGTAAATAGAGTCCAAATAGAGAGTCTGATAATAAGACAATTAAAATAAAAAATGGTAAAGGTGGTAGGTGTGCCCAAGTTGTGACACATGCCTTTAATCCCTGCACTTAGGAGGCAGAGGCAGGGCAATCTCTGAGTTCAAGGCCTGTGGAGGCTACATAGTGAGACTCTGTCTCAATAAAAAAAAAGGAGGTAGAGAATAGTAGGGAGATGTGACAATATTAAAAAAAGGGGGCTATAAATTTGAAAGAGAGTAAGGATGTATATGAGATGATGTGAAGGGAAGGGAAGAATGGAAAGGGAAGAATAATGTAATTATAATCTTATAAATTAAAATATTTAAAATAAATAAAAGTTGCAACTGTGGTTCTTGAATTTTTAGACCCTGATAAGGCCTTTTAATGTAGTAAGACGTGAGTGAACATATGAAATATAAAAAGGATTCAATCTTAGCTACAAAAGAAAGCCAGCTCTATGGGTATTTAGCACAGCAGGCAGAAAAATGCCAGTGAAAAGACTCTGAGTAAATTGGGGCAGGGGGAGTGGTCAACACAACTGAACAAAGTCTACAAAAGGGGAAACGAGAAATAAAATCTAGTAATAAATCTGACATGGTTTTGAAGACATTTTAAAAGTCTAAGTTTTTACTTGGAGATAAGAGATCAAGACATAGTTCTGAGCTGAACACTGACAGGATATGACTTCTGTTTTTAAAATACTTCCTCTGGCTGCTGTGTTAAGATTACTTTTATGGGCCTTGAGGGATGTAGCTCAGCAGTTTAGTGGTAGAGTCCTTGTCTAACAGGAACAATGTGTTGGGTTTGGTTCCTGGCCCTGGGGGAGGGGGAGGTAATCTAAACACAACCATTATGGGAAAAGAGTCCAAACAAAGAGGCCAACTAAAAGCTTTGCAATAAGTGAGGTAAGATAAGGATGACCTGGGTGGAGATAGGTACATTAGACTTGGTAAGAGGTGATCAGATTCTAAGAAGTATCTTTTACAGATTCTAAATACCTCTGAAAGATTTTCAAAGGGTCAGATGTAGTGTATGAAAGAAGAGGTTAAGCATAATGCCATTCTAAGGCTGTTTTATCTGAATGACAGAAAATGCCTTACAGACATACCAGAAACCCTGCACTTACGGAGCGCTGTTTCACGTTTGATTTTTCCCCCTTGGTCATCCAAACAGAAGCAATAATAGGAGTGAGTCTTCAGTTCAGGTATACAGGCAGGGCTAGAGTTTATTTGCATCATCATGCAAATAAAGCTAGAAGATGAGATGAACTTACTTCTGGAGTCAATATAGGTTGGAAACCACAAAAGGAAACAACCACAGTAAAGGGAACTTACCTTGGGCAGTGGTGAATGTGATTTTTGAACAGCCAAATCAAGAAAGTGAAGCAAGGAGTAATGCTATTGGGAGTTTTAATAAAATGTGGATTAGGAACAGATGATTGGAATAAGCAGTTTCTATTCAGGTAGAGGTGTAAGTGTAAACAAACAATGAAACAAACAACAAAACTGAAATAGGAGGACTTAGGAGTTAATAAAAATAGGGGGGTATTTCAAAGGATTTTGCAAATAAACAAGTCAACAGGGGTCAGAAAAGATGCTGGGCACAGAGCCTGGTGGTTAACTGCTTGCCTAAAACCAAATAAACAACACCCCCCAAAAAACTTTCACACAAACAGTATGAAAAACCATGAGAGCATCAAGAGATGGAAAAGGCTCTCACACAAGAGCTTTCAAAGATTTAAGGATGACTGTGCACTGACACAATTTTTTCAGCACACAGGAGAAAACTGATAATGTACAAGAGAATGTTACAGGAATAGTGGTACTTGGAGGAACACACCTCAGCACAAGAGCAGACTCGCTTTAATTCTTAGAACCATTACCAGTTTATCTTTAGAGGAGGAAATGACTGTCTATGGCAACTGAGGCAGCTATCTATAGTGATCATCAGTCAACTTTAAGAAAGGGGGATCTTGAAGTTTACAAAGAAAGAAGGCATGATGTGGTCACTGGAGTTAATGTAAGAATGAATGAATTAAGGAAATGTACTATAACCTATCACCATAGCATAGTGACTTTCTTAATGTCTTCTTACATCTAATAATTTGAAAAGGCCTATAAAAGAACTTTAAAATACTCTTATGCAGCCATTTTCATTGCCAAAGTCAATCCTAAGTATATAATCAGAGAACTCCACAAAGATTTATATGTAAGAAGAAGATACTTAAAGTACCAAAAGTATTAGGACTGGAGATAGAGTTCAGTTGCTGAGTACTTGTCTAACATGTGTAAGGCCTAGGTACAGCAAACAAAACACAAAACAGCCAATACTTAGATATTCAAAGATAGAGGGATAATTGAGGTAAATTATATCCACATGACGGAATAGTATTTTATTAATACAGAAAGTCTGCAGATATTGCAAATAATTAGCTAAATGACATGGAGGGGGAAACCTCACCATGTGATAATAGGAATATATGAGACATTTTTCATTTCCTCTAAGTACTAGCAGCTGAATTCCTTTTGTGTATCAGGTACTAATAAAATATCTAGCAAGATATGATCTCTACAGGTAGAATGAAACAGAGGAGTAAGCAATGTATATACCATATATAATAAGTGCCTTAATGAAAATATAATGGATGATCCAATGGGGTAACAGGATAGACTGAAGTACTTTCAGGTAGGTAGTTAGGAACAGTCACTTGAAAACAAACCATGTTTAAAGTCAATGACTAAGATGAACCAGCTCTAAAAATACACAGGGGAAAAAATCTGTCCATCAAGAATGATGGGATAGAAGAACCTAGAAGGTTCAGGAGCCCCACAAGGAGACCATCAAGGCTGGTGGATCTGGACTTGGGGGTGGGGAGGGCTGCACAAACTGTTCCACAAATCAAGGACAATGTGTGCAGTAAAGTTAGACCCCTGTTCAGATCTAGCCAATGGACAGCTCATTCTCCAAGGTTGTGAAAAAAGAGGGGACTGTCTGTGACATGAACTGTGGTGTCCCAGATTTGATAATTTCCCCTTGGTGGGGAGGCCTGGTGACACACAAAGGAAGGGGATGCAGGCTATCTGGATGAGACCTGATAGGTTGTGGTCATATGGTGGGGGAAGAGATCCCCTTCTGTCAGAGGTCTAGGGGAGGGGAACAGGACAGAAGAGGGAGAGAGGGATATAATCTGAATACATTATAATAAATTAAAATTTTAAAAAATCTGTCCAGCAGAATGACATAGCTAAAGTAAAACCTAAAGATAAGACTGAGCTATATGTGCTGAGAAATCCACTGTGTTTTGGAGTGCATTAAGGAGAAGAGGCTGGGAATATAGGCAGAGTTGATCAGAGAGGATCTTCTAGGGCTATGAGGCCACTTGGAAGCTTTGAACTAGTTTCACAGGAGTTGCATATCATATATTTACATTATGATTCATAGCAGTAACAAAATTATAGTTCTGAAGTAGCAAAAAAAAAATCATTTTATGGTTGGGAATCACCACAACATGAGGAACTGTATTAAAGGGTCACAGCATTAGGAAGGTTGAGAACAACTGCTTTAAGCAAAAGATGAACATAATCATAATATACTGCTCAAAAATGACCACTATGGCTACCCAGGGGAGAAACAACTAATGAGGACAATGGTAGATACAGATAAACCAGCTGAGAGGTGGGAGAAGAATGGTAGCAGCTGAGAGGGCAGATAAAAAATGATACAGTCTGGTTTAGGGTACGAGTGGCAGAAAGGGTAAGAATTAAACTCAGGATCTTTTTTAAATATAGATTTGTGGAAAACAAGAAGCTAAAAAAAATTAAGTAACAAAGACACTCTGGCTAGCACAAAAGCATGAGTTCTTCTTTACTGAAATAAAAAATAATGGATCAGAATCAGGTGATGTTTTTCTATATACAGAAAGCTGAAATCAAGCATTTAATTAGGAAAATAGTAGATTTGAGAAATGATTAAGTAGAAATGATACAATCATAGGCAAATATACAAGTCTGGATCAGAAGGCAGAACTTTATGCCAGGAAGACACATACCTTCAAATTCTTTCCTCATTCATAGCTCAACTTTGTGTAACCAAGATTTTATCTCTCTTCCACTACAATTGTTCTTTCTGAAACTACTGTCTTTCTGCTGGTCATCTCCAACATATAATTTTGAATTAGCTTTTATTTTTGCCTGTCAACCATTCTTCTCTTGGATTGTTCTTGTCTCTTTCAGTCTTGGATCTTCTTTAATTGTTCCTGTCCAATCTCTGCTGCTTTTTCATTCTCCATCTCCTCTCCTCTATTCCACTGCATTTCCTAGACTGGTTTATTAGCCTAGTGTGGTCCTCACTGCTTGCTCTCTCCCACATATGGCCATGGTTCTAGCATTAAGTCTTATCAACTCTGTTACCTCCTGATTCAATCTACCTCTTAGATTCCTGGAAAAAAATCCCTTTATTAGACCACTACATTAGGTAACATACCAAAAGCTCAAGATTCTCTCAAACAACCTAATATATGTTTGGTAGTTTTGTGCTGAAACCAAAGGCACCACCTCCTTCAACCATCTGCCCAAGCTGGGACTCAGTGATTCTTGATGACTTCTTCCCCCTCGTCCCCACAAATCAGTCATCAAAATCAGATTCTAGCACCTCAATAGCTTCTAGTTTTGTAAAACTTGAACTTTTATGAGTGCTCTGTCTTCATGCATGCATGTCTATGCACCCCTTATGTGCCTGGTATCTGCAGAGGCAAGAGAGGATACTGGAGCACCAGAAACAGAAGTTACAGAGCTGTGAGCCACCATGTGGGTGCTGAAAATTGAACCTGGGGTCTTCTGGAAGAGCAACAAATGTGCTTTTTTTTCACTTTTTGAGACAGGGTTTCTCTGTGTAGCCCTGGCTGTCCAGGAACTCTTTCTGTAGACCAGGCTGGGCTCAGATTCAAAGAGATCCCCCTGTAAAAGTGTGTGCCAAAGTGCTCTTCACTGCTAAACAATCTCTCCACACACGCAACAGCTTCTAAATTGTTCACTTTGTCTTTGTTCCCATCACTACTTTCCTAACAAAGGCAACTCATTGTTTGTTTTAACAATCACCTTTCATATTTTGAACATGAGGGGAAAATATTAATTTTTCCCTTTCATCTGTCTATATTGTTTCTGAAAACTTTTTTAAAATTTTATTTTAAAATTTTCATATATGTATACTATATTTACAACATGCTCTCTCCTATGCCCTCTCCATTCCCTCTCAAATTCATGACCTCTTTTTCACACTTAAATATATAAATGAATACTTTTATAAATACATCCTGCTCAGTCCATTTAGTATGTTTTTAGGGCTGACCATTTAGTACTGGAAAACCAATATGGGTGGCAATTTCTCTGATTCTCTCTTTCAGAAGCAACTAATTTTCTGTAGCTCTTTATCTAGGAGGTGAGGCCTTGTGAGATTTCCCTTGTCCACAATGACCTGCAAACTGGTGGTATCATTATCTATGTCTTGTTTAGGTTATCATATTGTTGAGAGTCAGTAGCTGCAGCCTTCCTATTTTTAGTTTCAGGGTCCTATAATGCAGTGATCTCAACACCTTTTTTTTTCCAGAAAGCCAAACAGTAATTTAAACGATGTGAGCCATATTGTTAGAATAGACAAAAATCAGGGAATTTGAAGAATAAGCAGGTTCTCTAAAGACAGCTTAAAGCATTCAAATGCTTTAAAGTGTGGGTATAACTGGAAGATATATTAAGGCTCAGAAAGATAACTACTTTATGTTTCCCCTTATGTGTGAGTTCTAGCTCTAATAGCTAAATATGTGACTTTGGTTGGGGCCAGGAAACCAGAAAGGGGTCCATGACATAGATAAAAAGAGGCTTTGAGGGAGGTATGTAAGAAGAGAGAATACAGAGAATATATCATGCAATGATATATGAGGGAGGAGCAAGAGGAAGAGAGAATCAATCAAAACTAAACAGTATGAAACTGACATAAGAAAACATTGTATTTTAAGCTAATAAATAAATAAATAAATAATGAACAAAAATCCTTTCATACAAGTAAGGCTCAAAACCTATTTGTCACAGTTTTGTTAAAAAGGAACAAAATGAGTAGCTTAGGGCCATAAACTGGCCAGAAAACAAAAAGGCAAACTGATGGTAATAGCTGTTATTATTTATTACTTTTTTCTGCAAAGCTAACAAAAGCAAAAAGCTAAATTCACAGTATAAAATCTTGTTAACTATTTCTTATTTTAACATTCATTCTGAGATTTGGACAGCAGAAGACAGTCATTAATATAGTACAAAGTTAAAACTTTAGAATGTAGTTAATTATTTCTTCCTCAGTTGGCCCAAGTGGTAAACAGTTTTCACACTTAATAGTCATTTAATCCTAAGCAGGACACAATTTCATGCCCACTCTAATAAAAGCATTAACAAACACTGGGTTCTCTAATCCTTTCTCAGTTAGTTTGTACAATTTGCTTCCTTTTACAGGGCATACAATCCTTTCCCTGACTTCTGGTTTTGTTTTAAAAAAATCTCCTACCTTTTCTTGTAGTCTCAATGTTTTTGTGTGGGAAGATACTGTAGGCAAACTGTCCCTAAACTTAGGTTGCTTTATTCAAACTCAGGCGATGTCACAATTCTGCAGTAATAATATTACCTTACCAGGAATTCAACTCTAACTGCAGCACAGAAAATGTCAGACTTATGTAGGAGTTAATGTTTTATGTTCTTGTTAGTTGATATGCCTGCCTCTTTATGAAACTGGTCACTGTAAGAGGCCAGTTCCAATAGTTTAAAAAAATCAGGCCCTGCCATATATCCCTGCATTTCTTTCTCTGAAACAGAGAGTTAAGAAGTTCTTCTGTGGTTCTGTGGCTTATAATCCTCCCCAGGACTGGAGGCCTCCAACATCTTCATTTTGTGAGCTATTCCAAAGTAGTGCTAAATCAAATGGCATTCTTGTAAAAGTCAGACCCCACCCCATTCATTGGAGGAAGTCTCTGAAAGCTCTCTTTTCTGAACATCTTCCCACATAGCATCCTGTCTATAAAGGCTTCCTGTCTTCTACATTCAGCTATTCTTTCACAGGAAATTTCTCTATAGGCTTTAAATGAAAGCTTTTTTTTCCCTTCAAGGCCCTGTTTTTAATGGTCTATATTGTTCCGTTTGCATGTTCGCCTCCCTTAAGGTCTGATCATGGCTCTAAGACCCTCACTCTTAAAAAACAAAGCTAATTCCTGAAAGGTGATTATGTGTCAGCTCCTTTCCAGAACCAACAACTTTTTTTTCATATAGCATTTCCTATAAAATTTCATTTACAAAAAGACTGGAAGATGGATCTAACCTGTAGAGCAGGGTATGCTGACCTCTGCTATAACACACTCATGCCTTAGTGAACAAATAAAGTAGAAAAGAGATATAAGATGATTTCTGACTCAATTTTGTGCTTCCACATACATGTTCATCTAAACGCACACACACACACACACACACACACACACACACACACACACACACACACACTTTCCTTTAAAAAAGGAAAGAAAGTTCCTTTTTTAAATCTAAACAAAAAAATTTTTGGAATACATATTTCTACAGACAAGCTATGTTGTTTGACATCTTTCTCCCCTGTCAGTATGGAACAAGATATAAGGGTAGAATATTTTACACAGTTAATATGTTTGTGCTTGCCTAAGACTTGAAACTTAAAATATCATAGTTTATTGTTATTAAAAGCCTCACCATATAAATAAAAGCACTTGATCAAAAATCTATTGGAGGTTTCTATTTTCTTGTTAGAGCTGAACATATATTTTAACATAAAATTTGACATAAATTTCTCAGGGACAGTAACTGGAATACATTCAATACACATAACAGTAGATCAAGATATTTTCAAACAAGTACCATATTTTTTCTGACCATAAGACACACTTTCTCCCCAAAAGTGAGGGGGGGGGAATTAGGGTGAGCCTTATGGTCTGATTGCTGTTTTTACTGTTTTTCTTGTTTCACTGCTATAAAAACCAGGTGCGTCTTATGGTCAGGTGAGTCTTATAGTCTGAAAAAAATTGTATATCATGTATTATGACCATATTCATGCTCCATCTTCTCCTTCATCTTCACTCTTTAAGTTCAACTCCACACAGGTGCTTCCACTTTCTGTAAGTTTTTTTCTATTAAATTCTCTCAAGTAAGAACAGACAAACACCCTAAAATAACTCAATTGAAGCATGAGATGTGCACTTACAAAATATCTGAATATATAAAGTCACACAACATTAAAAATCGATGAATGACACTGTAACCTCAGACCTGATGCTTGAAGAACTCCTACAGTCCTACCTGGACATACTTCCCCAGGCAGCAACCTCAACCCCTACTGTGACCCAGCAGGATAACCTGAATTTGTTAGAGGAAAATGTAGGAATACACTTAAACATACAAGTACAAGGAAGTACTGTTTAAATAGAACTCTCATAGTGCAAGAATCATAATAACCAAAAACTAGAAACAGTCTAGGTGTCCATCAACAAATGAATGGATAAATAAAATGTAGTAAATTTACAGAATACAATCTTTTTAGTCATTGTTTTAGGTTGGGGTTTTTTTTTTGTTAGTTTTGTTTTGTTGTTTTTTGGAGACAGGGTTCTCTGTGTAACAGCCCTGGTTGTGCTGGAACTCACTTTGTAAACAAAGTTGGCCTTGAACTCACAGAAACCTGCTTGCTGGAATTAAAGCCTATGCCACCATACTAGGCTTATACAACAGAATCTTACTCGCCTTAAAACAAACAAACAAACAAACAAAAACCTCTCTTCATCAGCCAAGGAACATACCCAAAGGACAGAAGGCCAAGAAGAAGAAAGTGCCCCACCCCCATCCCCATGAAAAAACAAGAGGCCAAAAACATGGTGAATCCTCTGAGAAATGACCTAAGAACTTCAGCATTGGGCAGAACATCCAGCCCAAGAAATCTCACTTATTCCCTTAAATGACCCCATCACCTCTTGCCATTAACCAGTACACCTAGGCCCTGGACCAGCAAACAGCTACCCAGCTGCTTAAGCTTGCCCACAAGTACAGGCCAGAGACAAGGCAGGGGAAGCAAAGGCTGCTGGCCCATGCTGAGAAGAAAGCCGATGGCAAAGGAAATTGTTCAATTAAGCGACCACCTGTCCTTTGAGCTAGGGCAAAATAGTTAGCAATTGGTGGAGAACAATAGGCTCAGCTTGTGGTGATTATCCTTGATATAGACCCCATTGAGCTGGTTGTCCTGCTTGCCCTGTGTCACAAGATGGGGGACCTCTACTGAATCATCAAGGAAGGCCAGGCTAGGATGGCAAGTCCAAAGGAAGACATTAGTCCAAAGGAAGACATGCACTATTGCTGACTTCTCACAGGTTAACTCAGAAGACAAAGGTTCTCTGGATAAGCTGGTGGAAGCTATTATGTCCAATAACAATGACAGATAAGATGACATCCAACATCCACTGTCACTTGGGAGGCAAAGTCCTGGGTTCTAAATTTGGTTGCTAAATCAGTGGCTTCTACAATGAAGCTTGAAAAGGCAAGCAAAAGTCAAAGAACTCACCACTAAACTTGGTTAAATGTATACTGCTAAGTTTTTTGCACATAAATATAATTTAAAAATTATCCTCTAAACAACTAAAAATAAAGCATGAAATTCACAGATAAATGTCCTCTGGATGGGGAGGCCTGGGGGCACTCAGGGGAAGGATAGCAGGCTATCAAGAAGAGACTTGATACCCTATGAGCATATACAGGGGGAGGAGGTCCCCCTCAGTCACAGTCATAGGGGAGGGGAGGAAGGGGAAAATGGGAGGGAGGGAAGAATGGGAGGATACAAGGGATGGGATAACTATTGAGATGTAATATGAATAAATTAATAAAATATTAAAAATTTAAAAAAGCAATTCACAGGTAAATGGACAGAACTAGAAAAAAATACCCTGAATGAGGTAACGAGAGCCAAAAAGACACATATGGTATGTATTCACTTATATGTAAATGTTAGTTGCTAGGTCTTCAGTAAGCAGGCTACAGTCCCCATAAACACAGAGGTTAAGCATACAAAAAGAGACTAGGGAAGAGAAAAGGATCTCCCTGGGAGGGAGAAATAGAATAGAAAGTTATGGATGGGTAGTGTGTGTGTGTATGTGTGTATTGCAGACAGAGTAGAACAGGATAATCAAACGGGGAGGCAGTGTGGAGGAGGTAAGAGAGGAAATTTGAGGGACAGCTAAAACTAAAAGCCATTTGAGAGGTTATATGAAAATCTGTTACAGTAGAAACTTTGCAAAATATATACATATACAAAAGAAATCTAAATGGAATAAATACATAAAGGGGGAGACAAAGCCCCAACTACATATCCCTCCCCACCAAATAAAACCTCCAGCGCCAGACATGGATTACATCTAATTGAGTTGTTGGCTAAAGGGACCCCATGAAAACCTCCCCAAATCCCAGCCTACTGCCAAGGCTATTAGTTGCTTTCTGCCAATGGGTGGTAAGGCTCTACTGCTGAAGTCAACACTTAAATAACTTATGTAACATGGAGAAGTCAAACTGGTCCCTGCCTAAATCCTTCATGCTTACTGATTAGGGTTCATGGTACTGAAAGGTATCCTGCATGCTACAATAGGAGCAAGTTCAACTCCAATACAGTTATAAACCTTTTACTCTACAATGGTGATTTGATTGCAAGATATGCTGGTGAAATAATGGTACAAACATTGTGAAAATAACCAACCACTATTAGACTGGATTCAAGGCCCAGTCTGTGAGACAGAATCCTTATCCAACATTGCCTGGGGAGGGCAAGAACCTGAGATTTGGTAGGTCAGGAACATAGGGGAATTCCAAATACTACTGTTATACTAAATAAACATATAAATAAATAACTCCTAATGACATTCTGCTATACTCATAGATTGGTGCCTCACTAATCCATCATCAGAAAATCTTCCTCCTACAGTAGATGGGATCAAAAAGAAAAACCCACAACAGGACAATGTTTAAAGAGTGAGAGACCTTGGAAAACTCAGCCCTACATGGGATGTATCCATCAAACCCCTCAAGAATCAGGGAACCCTGTGGAAGAAGAAGCAAACAAATTATATGAGCCAGAGGGGATGGAAGGCACCAAGGAAACAAGAACTGATGCAGCACATATGAACTAACAGAGACTATGGCAGCATGCACAAGTCCTGTAAGGATCCAAGCCAGACAGGGTCCCAAGCATTGATAGGGTGAAGTAGACATGATCTCCCATTGCTAACCAAGAAGATATCTTCAATTGACTACAGCTTGCAAAGGAAAAATTTGTTGCTCCAATGCAGTCTCACTGGGTACATAAATCACACTTAAGGGTAGGCCCTATGCCTAGCAGTAGATGGCCAACAGAAAAAGAACTCAATGTTATTTTTGTAGATCTTTTTTGTCTCATATTGCTTTGTAGGGCTTTTTTTACTTGTATATTGTAGTTTCTAATTTTTTTTGTTAGTGGTATGTGTGTATATGTTTCTTGTGCTACTGTTTTTAATTATCCTGTTTGTTTTTTAATTTGCCTTTTTGTTTTCTAAAGAGTATAAAAAAGAAGGTGTGGATGTGGATGGATGGAAACAATCTGGGAGTAACTGGTAGAGGGGAAACCATGATCAGAACAAATTGCATGAAAATTATTTTCAATAAAAACAAAATAAATAAAATGGGGACCCTACAATATAGGGTCCTCAAAAGAAAAAACAAAAATGGCTAAGAAACATTTTTAAAATGTTCAACATCCTTAGCTATCAGGGAAATGCAAATAAAAACTACTTTGAGATTTCATATTACCACAGTCAAAAGATAAAGAACAACAAAACACATACCAACAAATAAGGCTATTCATTACTAGTAAGGGTACAAACTAGTACAGCCACTATTGAAATCAGTGTGGAGGTTCTTTAAAAAGCTAGCAATAGATCTATCACATGATTCACTATTCTACTCTTAGATATATTCCCAAAGGAGCCATATCCTACTACTGTGATACTTGTTCATCCATGTTCATTGCTGTTCTATTGACAATGGCCAGAAAACAGAAACAGCCTAGATGCCCATCAACAAATGAATACACATGAAAATGTGTGATATTATTCATCTGTAAGGAAAAAATAGAATTGTCAAAGTACAGGTAAATGATTGGAGCCGGAATTATTCACACTGAGGCAGCCCAGATCCAGAAGGACATAAGCCACCTGTTCTATCTCCTATACGTATGAAAGCATTCACATTTTAAATACATTTGTTTCAACCAGAGTACACACAGATATCAAGAAACTTGTGGGAGAAGGTCATGGGAGAGGGCTTTCACAGGAAGGATGATAAAATGCAGACGGGAATAAAGATAGAGAACAATGAAGCAAGCAGGAAGGAATAGGGTGGTAGATAGGAGGTCAAGGTACAGGAGGGAGTATGGGGGTAAGGAACACAAAAGACCTTTGGTGTGCTGGCTAGATTTATGCCAACTTGACACAAACTATAAGCATCTGAGAGGAGGGGACCTTGATTTTTAAAAATGCCTTCACATGACTGAGCTGTGAGCCAGCCTGTAGACCTTGTGGATGGTGGCACTGATGGGCTAGTGGTACTGGGTTCTATAAGAAAGCAGCCTGTGTAAGCCATGGGGGAGCAAGACAGTAAGCAGAACCCCTCCTCAGCTTCTGCATTGGCTCCTATCTTCAGGTTCCTACCCTGTTTGAGTTTCTGTCCTAGCTTCCTTCAGTGATGAACTACAATATCTAAGTGTAAGCCAAATAAACATTTTCCTCTCCAGTTTGCTTTTTGGCCATGGTGTTTAATCACAATAGAAGTACAATATTAGGGAAAAAAAGGAAATAGAATATCAGAAAAAGAAAATAGCAATAGAAACCTTAACTAAGACATTTGGAAAAAACATGGAAACCTACTGCTATGGAAGCATCCCAATATATATATATACATATACATATATAAGCATCCCAATGTATATATATATATATATATATACATATATAAAAAATAGTTTAATTCGAGTGTCCTATAATGAGGACAGGTAGGGAAGGATGGTGCCTCTCCCAAACACCACAGGCTACGAAACAAAAAATCCAGTGTCAGCTATGAGGTACTTCTTTTGATTTATTCATTAGTGCAGTCTGATAAACACCTTCCTACTCTCCGCCCCCAAATTACAAGCTATTGTCGCTGTTCTTAATTACTTTCAGATACTGATAGTAAGACCTTATTGTTGAAGATACCACACATTTTGGTCATAGAACATGGAGAAATCAAGCTAGAATTGAACTTGAAACTTCATTCCTACTGGCTAGCTTTTACAGTAGGAAGGTGCTATGCATGCTAAAGAGAGAATAAAGTTATTAATAGTCTTACCCAGCTGTGATCCCTTCAAGCTACAATACTGAACGGCTTGGTAAGAGATGCCCACTAGTACATGAGAGTAACCAATCACTTTGTTATTAGATTTAAGATTGTTCCACAAGATGGAGCTCATATGCCTGGAACTTTTAATGTTGCCAAGAGTCTATAACTGGGTAAACCAAATATCCCAATGGGTAATTTGCTACTATTATTTTGCTAAATGGACACAGTATTAAACTTATCCTTAAATTCTTTGCTTTATAGTCATAGATCAGTGCCCCTCTCTACTTCTATAAGAGAAGCTTCATTTTTTGGAAGCCCTGATTAATACAAAGACCATAACCAGTCTGCGTGAAGCGAATAAGGGACCATGGAGTGCTCAGCTCTAAACGATACATCCATATCACACACCTGTACTTCAGGCTCAAGGATCATTGTGAAAGAGTGGGTAGAAAGGCTAAGGAGGTAGCAGATGATACTCTGAAACAGAATTTTCTAGATATGACAGGGCCACACGAACTCACAGTGGCTAATGACTGCGTGCACAAGGCCTGTTGAAGATCAAGCCAGAAGAATTCCTAGCCAGGATTGGGAAGGGGATGGATCACAAAGTCTCACCATTAGTTGTGGAGTTAACACAACTAGTGACCTCTGGTAAAGGAAGAGTCAGTTTTCCTCAGGGACATGGTCCAATAGGCTACCCCTGTGCCAGTAGATAGACAGACAGACAGACAGACTTGGTGGGTTTAAAGTAAAAGCACAAGAAATTAAGAGGGCCAAGTGGTAGTGGTGCATCCCTTTAATCCCAGCACTTGGGAGGCAGAGGCAGGAGGGTCGCTGTGAGTTCGAGACCAGCCTGGTCTACAAAGTGAGTTCAGGACAGCCAAGGCTACACAGAGAAACCCTGTCTCAGAAAAGAAGAAGAAGAAGAAGAAGAAGAAGAAGAAGAAGAAGAAGAAGAAGAAGAAGAAGAAGAAGAAGAAGAAGAAGAAGAAGAAGCAGCAGCTAAGAGGGAATAGTAGAAGTGATAGAGGAGAAAATTATGGGAAAGAATGGGAGTAAATTTAACCAAAAACACATCATCTGTTTGCATGGAATTCTCAAACAAGAAAATTTAAAGAAAAACATGTAAATACACATGTGTAAAACTAATTAACATAGCATGCTTGTAAATATCATCCTTTAAAAGTTTTACTTCTAAGTCTTGCCTTAGTAATCTAGATTTTAGGATAATTTCCAGAGTTGCTAAAAATGGTTTATAATCTAAGCAATAAATGGTATAATAAAATGAGCAAACAGGTTTCAAAAGATAAAATTTTTAAAAGAAGCAGATAATTAAGAAAAATTAAGCCACTAGGGAAATGGAACATACAAACAAAACTGAGATTCCACCTGAGCTGCTTAGAATTGTTATCACTAACTAACAACATTAAATGCTAATGAGGATGTGGAGAAAATGAAACCTTTACATACTGCTGGAAGGAATGTAAAGTAGTTGAGTCACTATGGAAATGAACATGGAGGCCTCTCAGAAAACTAAAAATAGATTATCGTAGCCATTCCATCCCTGGGGACACATTCAAAGGACTCTAAATCGACATGTCGCACCGGAACTTGCATAGCCATGTTTACTGCAGCAATATTCACAATCACCATGTTATTGAATCAGGTTAAGTATCCACCAACAGATGAAAAAAAGAAAACTGTCACTTTACACAGATGTACATACACAATGGAGTTTATTTGCAGAAAATGGATATAACTGAGGAGCATGATAGTAAATGAAATAAGTCAGATACAGTATAACCCTATTTTCTCTCTTATAGAGATAACAAATTCAAATATGCATATAGGGTATAAAAGTAAAAGTTAGTCTGTCTGAGGGTAATGAATAGGAGTTGGAGGGGGAATAAAAGGAAGAGAGTGACATGAATATATCAAAATACATGACAGAATTGTTTGAAAATGCCTGTGGAACCCATCATTATGTACAATGAATATATATTAAGAAAAACTGTTTCACTATGCCTGAATTGTTTGTGCAGTGGTATTTTGGGTCAAACAACTACTTTCATTCCAGAGAATGCCAAGTAAAAAGTCCCAATATAACAGAGTACCAATAAAAGTTTCAGAATTCACACCCAGAGCTTTTTCTGTTAGGCATTGTTCCACCTATGTTCTGACTTGCTGGAGAAACTAAGCTTGTTCTAATGTGACCCCATTGAAAAATGACTCCTGGAAGTGTGAACCTAAATCCCACAGACTACCCCATGTAGTGGTTTTCTTTGCTTAGTCTTCTGTGAAACCATTTACTATATCCTGAGAAAAACTACCTACTGTGTCCAATGACTCCTGCTAGTAAATACCAAAGTATAATACACATTAATTGTATGCAATGTTTAGATAGAAAACCTTAGCATGTGTAAGTGTTAAAATCAGACTGAAGCAGAAAAATTTTCTATATGGGCTTCTCTCAAGAAGAATGAAATTAGTTAAGGACAGTTTTTATTTGCAAGTAACTAAAAAATTACACAATTTTATAGGTATATTTACACATATAAATAGCAAAAACATTTAAGTATAGTAAAGAAGGCATTATCAACTGTGTAGAATAATGATTTATCTAAAGAGACACTATATAATTAACTACTCCTGTGTATATATTTGTACTTATTTTGAGAATTAGAAAAGTAAATATACTACAAGTAGTCTACCTTTTTTATCTTGGCCTTTTCAGCTTTTTCTTCTTTATCACACTTCTTGGCATTCCTATTAAGTTCTTTTGCAGCAAACTTCAAGTTAAATAAGTGTTCTGAAAATACAGGTTAAGGCTAGCTTGTCAAAGTCATATGTCCAACATAAAGACCTGCCAACTTGATATTAAAATAATTTTAAAATGATCTGCTAATATTATAATTTAAGCCAACTAATCAAAAAATTTCTGTGGAAAGAGAAAAAACTATTTCTTTTAAATTTCCTTTTACCCAAAATCAAGTTAGTAGAAGATATATTATTAATTATAAAGGAAAAATAACTACCCTGAAGAAACTGGGTTTTATGAGTTTAATGTCATCAGTGATAAGGTATGTAAACATTCTTTAATTTTTGAAATGATGCCTTGAGAATAATATACCATCATGGCATTGTTGCTAAAAGCAATCTCACTTGTTATGAGCACTATATATTTGCAAATGTCAAATTCACCAAGAGCAAGGAATAACTGAACAACTGGCACAAACAGAGACACAGTAACTGACTAAATGAAGCAAGCATTACTGGAAGGCTCTGAGAAACTATCAATATCCCTTATTGAGGGAAGCCAAAGCCAGAATCTGGAGGCAGAGCTGAAGCAAAGACCGTGGAGGAACACTACTTACTAGCTTGTTCCCCATGGCTTGCTCAGCTTGTTTTCTTATACCACTTAGGGCCATCTGCCCAGAGGTGGCAATGCAAACAGTGGGCTAGATCCTCCCACATCAATCATTAATCAAGTAAATGCCTCAGAGATCTGCCTACAGGTGTTCTCTCTTCCCAGATGACTAGCTTGTATCAAGTGGACAAAAAAAAAAGTTCCATTCCCAGTGCCTACCTAAAAATAGCCTAATGTGGTTGCATGCATCTATAATCCCAGAACTCTTACTGAAAGATGGGAAGACAGTTCTCTAAGTACATAGTTCAGAAGCTATTGTATTACAAATGCTATCAGTCAGATTATGTAAGTCTCTTGATGAACAACAACAGAGGTTGACCATTGAGTGGAGAGTGGGGTCTGACTTTCATGTGAACTCTGATGCCCCATTTTTGACCACGTCCCCTGGATAGAGAGGCTTGGTGTCACTCAGAGGAAGGATAGCAGGCTACCAAGAAGAGACTTGATACCCTATGAACATATATACAGGGGGAGGTGGTCCTCCTCAGGCACAGTCATAGGGGAGGGGAGTAAGGGGAAAATGGGAGGGAGGGAGGAATGGGAGGATACAAGGGATGGAATAACAATTGAGATGTAATATGAATGAATTAATAAAATATTTAAAAAATACAGTTAAGAGGAAAAAAAAGAGTTTCAGAGAGAGGGCTGGGCAATCTTAAAAGATGGCTCAGTGATTATTAGCATTTGCTGCTCCTGCCGAGAACCAGAGTTCAGTTCCCAGCACCCATGTCAGGGAGCTCACAATCATCTCTAACTCCAGTTCCAGAGGAGCTGATACTCCTTTGGCATCTGTGAGCACCTACACTTGGTGCACATACTCAGACTCAAGTGTTCTCCCCCCCCCCTCTCTCTCTCTGTCTAGTAATTACCAATAAATCTTTTAAAAAAGTGTTCCACTAATAGTTGCTTTAGCATAAAACAGTCTACCAATACCACAGATTACATATTTGATAAATGGCATTATGCTGTCAGCTTTCTGGCTTTTAAAGTTACCAGGTCTTTGGTTACTATTGTATGTGGTTTATGGTGTTAAATTTGGAATCCAAGAATTGGGTGAGACTATATGAACTGTAAGGAACACTAGAGATAATTTTACTAATTTAAAAACATAAACCTATTGATCAATGAGTGGTTCTCAGCCTTCCTATTGCTGCAACCCTTTAATATAGTTCCTCATGTTATGGTGACCACCCAACCATAAAATTACTTTCATTGGTACTTCATAATTGTAAATTTGCTACTGTTATGACTTGTACCGACATTCGGGATATGTGATATGCAACCCCCAGTGAAAAGGCCCTTCGACACCCCCCAAAGGATTCTTGATCCACATGTTGAGAACCACTGCTACAAATGGACAAGCATAGAGTAACTAAGGAATACAGAAGCAAGAGGTTCTCAAATGCATTTTAACTATTACAGGAAATTTCTCAGAACTGATCACTAAGTGGTATGGAAAGGAAGAGCCAAAATAACATTTAACAGTGTGCTGTTGATTCTATAAGCCATAAATTACATATGCACTGGCAGGGAATCAATTTAATGGGCAAATTTGAAATACTGTATACACCGGGAACTAATGCCAGTAAAGAGGCTACACCTTGAACCTTCAGCAAGACTGACTGAACCGATTAGAATTTCCATGACTGTGGAGAGCTTGGAATTTTGCAGGTCCAGGGCTTAATTTACAATTTGTCTTGAGGCTATCTTTAGTCCCCTTAACAGCCTTGCCCACCTCTGCCTGGCCTAACACCCTGTGACTAACAGATAAAACCTTTTGAAATGTATTAACAGACTAGCAGCTTCCACCAACCAAAAAGCTAAGAGTGTTCTCAGATAAAAATGAGGCCTATAGCTGAGATTTTTCCACTTTGTTGTAACCCACCTATCTGATGTCTCCACTGACATATTGTAAAAGAGCCTTGATTTATAACTTTCTTCTGTTGCTATAAAAAATTCACTAAACTATTATCATGCTGGGACATGGAGTTTAGGGTAACCTGAATCTATGTTCCTAGGCCATGGTCAATCATATTTGGCTTTAGAATAAACTGTTACCCCTTTGAACTGAGAATGGTTGTTTATGTTGACAGTGCCTTCATAAAAACACAAGTCTGAATCTGATATGTAACTTGTTTTGCTTTAAGATTTATAGTGATTCGTAAGATCTGCAATGACTAACAGCTACTTTTAAGGACCTAGCTATCTCTGTGTCCAATACAGCCCCAAGTGATATTAGTCCAGAATTCTCTTTTTGAAGTCCCTTTTCGAAGTCAGAGTATGTCCAGTACTTATTATCTACTTCATTGGTCCGTAACCTCCCTCAAGTTAGACTGCCTATAAAAAAAAATCATAGCAACAGACACTTTTCCCAGAAAGATGCGCATTAGTAATATCCAAAACTGCATACAATTTAAAAATATTTAGTAAGTCCATATATTAGTACTTATCTGAATCAGTAAGGAGTTCATATGCATCGGTATTTATTGTCAAGCATGTGTAACCTCTGGCCCCTAGATCAAAAGCTGCTCAAAGCGGGAAACAGTATCCTTATGTATCCACTACATAGTATATGGTTTACTCTACAGACCTTGATTCATGTGTGCTAAAAATTTGCTCATTTTGTCTCTACTATCTCGGATCTGTGCTGTGCATGCAAATGAGCATTTGAAGATAAACGGCTCTGTTCTCTAGGAATTCATAGTCTAATAAAAGAGAGATAAATAAACATGCTTCCAAGTGTGCAGATTTTAAATAAAGGGTAAAATGATGAGGAAAGGAACAGGAGTACTGGTAGAAAACATCCATCTTGACATTCTTAGACTTTGGAAGAACATCAGTTTAGACTAGGAAAACAGAAAGCCTCCTGTAAATGAATCACACTTAAACTGAATCCAATAGTAAAATTACTTATTAGTGGGGTATATAAGGGAGGAAAAGTAACACATACCACTGGAGTAGCCCTTAATTATCTACTAATTTTTCATTCCTGTAATTAACCTAGTGCTATGCTATATATATGTCTCTCTCTCTCTCTCTCTCTCTCTCTCTCTCTCTCTCTCTCTCTATATATATATATATATCAGTAATTAAACCTTGCTTCAATTAAATTTTTAAAATGAGCTTTATCGTTGTACAAAGACAGGATGAAATGTTACAAGGCTAACTGAATTATTTTATCACAGCCAATCTTATACACTACAATGAGATTTTTACATTTTATAAAAGGACAAGGTATTCTTCAAATTTAACTTCAGGTTATTTATGCAAGGTAGAGCTCAGTCCACATTATTTTCTATCTCTATATTTTATGTGTGTGGGTGGGTTGGGGTTCTGGTTTACATATAAATGAACCAAGAGGAGTAATCACATGGTTCAGATCAAGTTAAACCTTACTGTAACTTCGCATAATAGACTGAAGGGCAGTTCATTTTTATTAGGTACAAAAGTTACTTATATTGAGTGTTTTTAAATGAAGTATTATACAATTCAGTTTTCTGGACCTGTCGTGGCTGCTGTACACAAGAACACACAGAAGCTGTGGTTACTTGTATAATACCTACACAGGTTCAACCCCTTTAAAATTCCAGCACTGATGGGACAGCGGCTACTGAGGCCACATCTCTAGCTATTGCATTCAAACTTTTGAAATTTCTAGGAAAAGAGCTAATAATTTTTAAGCTATTTAAATATCTCACACCTCATAGTTTATTCAGAAATACAATTTAGTAGGCAGTACCATTTCTTTTTCCTTAAAAATACCTTTCTAGGGTTGAAAGGTTAGATATTATGCTTTTCAAATGAGTCAAGTGGGTAACAGAGGATATATGCCATGCCTTAATTCAGAATTTTTTTTTCCTAAAGGAACTGAAAAATAAAACTGATCTTTTGATTCATAGTTCAGTGCTCTTTACAGTACTATTAAAGTTACCTACATTCGTAATTTTTTTTCAATGCAATAAAAACCGGACCTTTCTTTAGTCATCTATTCTTTTCATGACCTGCACCTTTCCTCAAAGGCTAACATTTTAATTTTCAGTGTATCGTGGCTAGTGCTGCACAAGTCATGTTAGCAGTATTTTCTCTGTGAGATAAAACTTAATCCATCAAAAAATTTACCTGTATTTCAGGCTTATAAACTAATGAAGCTGAAGATCTAACATGAGCTACTGAACAATTATCATTACCCACATTTTATCTTTTTGCCACCTTGGCCTGGGAAAAAACAAAATTATTCTATTTTCTCTAATGCCAACTTCTGGAAGAAGAATTACAGAGACGTGGAGTTGCTGTGATGGAATTATAGTAGTGAAAAACGATTTCATATTCATGATGTCACGAGGCAGCTTTATTTTTAGTTCCTACTATTGGCCAAGTGGCTACACAGGTTTGGCTGATGGACTTCAAGGCTTCAGGAATAACCTGAGTTTCCTCAAGTGTTAAATTTGCATGCAGCGGGAACAGAAAGCAGGCACAGTTAGTTCAGAGGGTTCCTAGCAATTGCCCAACCTCATCACCAGTCACCTGAATTCATTAAAGGGCAGTTCCCAAAAAGCTATTTGTCCACGTAGTGCATTCAAAACCTACATCTCCGCCCCAAACCGTAGGCAAACTCCAGCCACCTCCCCTCTGTTCTGACACCAGTGCCTGTCCATTTAAAAGACACCAAAATTCACTGATAAGGCAGGTGACAGAAATCCTCCACAAGCAGCTGTACGGGCTCAATTATCTCTGTCCACAGGCTCCCCTGACCCTCCCCACATTCTAGAATGGCGGCGGCGGCGGCGGCGGCGGCAGCAGCAGCAGCAGCAGCAGCAGCAGCAGCAGCAGCAGCAAAGGGGGGCGGGGGGGGTGTTAAAAAGCCAAGCGCAGCTGCTGGAGCCTACCCGTCCGCGCCAGAGCGCCCTCACTGCACACCCGGACCAAAAAGGTCAACCCCCTGGGCGTGTCCCCGGCCCCCTGCCTATGCCATCCTCCGGCCCACTAGGCCCCTGTATCACCTGGACAGACAGAAAGGATACTCTCCATGTTCGACATGATCTCACGAATTCGCAGGGCAGGAGGAGAGGAAGGGACTCGTAACACACAGGACAGGGGCTAGGGCACCCGCGAGTCGCGAGTCACTAGGGCGCGGGAAAAGTAGCTGTGATTCCCGAGTTCGAGGTTCTGAGGCCACTTCCTGTTTCGGTTTAGAACCCGTGGTGGGTGGAGTTCCCCGTGTACGAGCCGAGCCGGAGAGGCGGGACTCGGAAGACGCCAAAATGGCTGCAGTGAGTAACTACGGTTAGGAAAGGCTCTCGTCGCTTGGGGGCGGTGGAGATCCGACAGCAGAAGCTTAGGTCCCTCCCACTCAGATGCTTCACGTGCGCTCAGGATAACTCTGCGCTTAACCTGGTCCGGTCCGGCATCCCACCAGTCTTCTAGCTCTTTCTTTTGCCACTCGGACTCTGCTTAACCTTCCGCCCCGTCTTATCCCTCAGCTTTCACACCATCCGTCGCGTCCCCCATCCCTTTTTCTCAGAGCTTAAGTCTTAAAGGATGAAGACAAAGGTATAGGACTTTTAAAGTACTTTTTGAGAAAATTCTAACTGTAAAATAACGGCTGGATGGGCTAATGTGGTTGATAATGTTGAGGTTTTAAAGTTTTGAGCCTTAGAGTTTTAAGCTAGAAGGGGAAGGGGGGGAAAGTAAGGCTCCGCTAACGGGGTAGTGTTGCTAGGAAATACTTTTTCATACTCGGTAGGTGATATACTTTCTCATACTAGGTGGGTGATTTTATTTTTCTTAAGCGTAGGTGATGTATGGTATAAAACTAATATAAAATCTTTATAATGGGCGGGAGTGGGTTATTATAAGCAGTAGATAGTGCTTAGCGGTTTTACATTTGATTTACAAAAATGTCCAAAGTTGAATTTATTAGATGCTCTCTCTGGATTTAGGAAAAGAGGGAACCTTAAGCATAATTGTGGCGTTTGAAGTTTAGTCTCATAGAAATTTCTTGTACTAAGGTACTACTCTGAAAGTTACTATAATTATCGGGACTAGTGAGTCTCAGAAGTTTGGCATTTACTTAATTTTTAAATTCAACGTGTGGAAATATGTGTGTAATGCCATACAACTTTTATAATTAGGATTATTTCCTATTAACAAAGCTGGCTCTGAGTTGAATTAATTTATTATTTTGTGTTAGTGATAGTTGGTCATAAGTTTCAGACTGTTTTCTAACTATGAACAGTCCGTGCTTTAAAGAAGAAAGAGAGAGAGAGAGAGAGAGAGAGAGAGAGAGAGAGAGAGAGAGAGAGAGAGAGAGAGAGAGAGAGAAGAGAGAGAGAGCGAGCGCACTTTCTCAGTACAAGCCTCAAGGAAAGTACAATTTAGAAATCATTTCATTAGGCAGAACCATGTAAAGATTATTTTTAGTTTTGCATCTCACTTTACAGTTGAAGAAGGGGACTTATGAAACTTAAAACTTTGGAAATTTCATTAGTTCTCTGTGTGCGTAAAACAGTTGTATTTCATTGTTGGAAAACTAAGTAGAGAAGGATAAAGGTAAAGATATGTTTTGAAAAATGTTCCCTTAGCACTTTCTATTTTTAACATCATTCTTTCACTAAAACTGTAAGTACTAGAACAGTCTACCAAAACTTAAACATTTGTAGGTTTTAAAAAGCTATCGTTAGTTATATGTATGTAATGTATAAAAATAAACCTTAAATTTTAAAAATATTTTTAAAAAATTATAGAATTTCTCAAGAAGCATCTTCCTGGGATAAGATTATGTTTAAAGCAAGATATCTGTTTAGAGAGAGTATTTGCTGTTGCTGTCTTAAGTTAAAAACAAACAAAAATCCTGTTACAGCCTATGCTAAAAACTTAGAAGCTTAATAGGGTTTTTAGTTTTTATAAGGTCTTTGATGTTTTGAATCCCTAAAGTTGCCCTTATATTTTCTTGAATATCTGATTTTTAAAGTGAGTTTAGAAAAAAAAGTGTTTAACTTAGCCACAGAAATTATTAAACTGCTTAATGTTTATATGTATTTACATAGAATAGCTGCTGAAAGAAGTGGCTGTTAAGCTCATAAATGCATTTTAGAAAAATATAGAAAATAGAGTATAGAATGAGTTGTTTTGCCAAGTGCTTGATACATATTAAATAGTATTTATGAAATATATGCGCCACAGTTTTCTGTGTATGAATATCACAAATTTAAGGGGAAAACTTATATTTTCTAAAAATTCACCTGTGTACACTTTCCTAACTACAGTTCTCTGTTCAGAAGCAGCCTCTTGTTTGAGTTCATGTATAATTTCCCTGTTTTTTTAAACTATAGTATTTGTATTTCCAATCAATATATTACTTAGGGTAGCCTGCTTTTACATTTTCTTGTATAAATTAAACCATACTGCTTTGTGTTCCTGTCTTGTTTTGTAACTCATCATAAAGTTCCTCAATTGTGTTATAATATGTACTGGTGATGGATTTATTTTGCTGCTCTAAAGTAGTCTACTGTATGAATTTACCCTAATTTGTCCATTTTCCTCATGATGGCTATTTGGTTTTTTTCCTAGGCTGACATAGCCTCATATGTGTGTTCATTTGATAAATATTTTGATGAAGGGCACCTTTCAAAATATCCAGTGGTTTCTATAAAAAAAATTACTTAATTCTGTAAACTTGGCAAATTTATTTACTCATTTTTCTTATATTCATATATCATTTGTTTCGAATAATCTTGTGTTTTGCTTATGTTTCTGCTTTTCTACTGGATGCAGCAAAACCAAATACCCTTTCTCATCAAGTAGGATGCTTTCTTTTACTATGGTTACCCATAGCTTCTTTAACAATGAATATTTAAATAGAGCAGCATAAGTCACATGTGGATATGTAAATATGGTTAATTTCATCTCCTTGTACTTGGAAGGTTGCACTGTAATTTTTATGGCTTTTTGCTGGAATAATGGAGATATAAAGATGGAGGGAATACTGTGTTGTAAGATGATTCAGTAGCTATTATATTTTCTTAAAACTTGACCTAAGCAAACTAATATGAAAAATTATAATAATTCTTCTGAGGTTGAGTTGTTTTCATGATTAATAGTTTTATAATTCAGTCAGTTACATGAATGAGCATTTTAAATGAAAATATTTATACAATAATCTAAGGATCCCAAATAATAAATTTTAATATTTGATTTGACTGTTTTGTGACAATGTTATGTGACTTTTTGCAAATAATATTGAAGTGACTAGAAAATTTAATGCCTCATTGCAGCTAAGCCCCATTGAATGAAAAGAAAGGGATGCTCCGGGAATGAACATAGTGTAGTTTTATATTTCTCAGGGTTTCCTGTTCTTGTTATAATTTAAAGTGGATAAACCTAACTTTCTATAAATTATGATAGAATAAATTTGAAGACGGGCTCAAAAGTCTATATTTTAGCTGTATTTACAAAGTGGAAATGAATATTCAAATATATAACCATACATTCTTTACTAAATGTAATAGCTTAATTTAGATGGAAGTTAACAGTTTGTAAAGTATCTATCTCATAATTATTTCATTTGATAGTTCATAGTCTGTAGTAACCTGGCCAGGTATTATCAACATCTCTACCCATTAGAAAATAATGGCAAAAATAACAGGAACAAGAACAACAACAAAAAGCTTTCAAAAGATGATTTGCTTCAGTAAGTTTTGAACAAATAGTCTTGTTACTACCCAGTTTCCTAGGTTCCTAATGCAGTTCTTTTTAATATGTACAGAAGGTTGGCTGAACCAGAGTGCAGTAGTTATCACAAGCGAGACCACTTCTGTTGCTTGCTTTTTTTCTATGTTAGGTACCCATTTACTAGAAGAGAAACCAATTATTTCCACTGGTGTGCAGTCTTTCAAGTTTCTCTATAGAGAAATAAGTTCACTTCTAGAAACGCTAGAGAAGTATAAACTGGGAAGCTTTCCTGTTCATAATAAAAAACATTTTGTTCTGCCATTTCAGATTTCATGTGCAAATTGTACTAGCAAAGAACTATTCAAGTAACTGATGAAAGAGATTAGAGCTACCGAAGAGATAAAGCTCTATTTGCTTAGGCAAATAGAAGACCAGATGAAAAATAGTTTAAACACAAGCAATATGGTCAGGTGTTGTGTCACAGGCCTAGAAACCTAGCACTCAGGAGTCAGAGGCAAGAGAATTACTGTAAGGTTGCGGTATATCTGATCTATATACTAAGGTCTAGGGCAGCCAGGGCAATAAAGCAAGATGATTTTTAAAAAAAGAATTCCTCTTAAATAAATAAATAAAATTAGGAAAAACTAATACAAACAAAAGGAATAGGTTTGATTGGCCGACATAGATGAACTAAAAAAATCATTCAGTTTATGGTTAGAAAGTGAGAAATGAATTCAGAAGAATAAAATCATTTACAAGATTCACATGAATATAAAGAGATAAAAGTAAATAATGGATTATTAAGAATATATAGATATTTATTCTTTGTGTGTTTTGATTTCATTCTTATTTATATAATAAAGGGTGATATTTTATGATCATAATATCTATATATTATCAGAAGAATATTTTTTATAACCTATGATTTACACAGAGCAATCAAGACCTTAAAATTTCCCTTTGTCAGGAAACCTTCTGAATACTTGAATAATCAAAATAAAATTACACTTTATCACTGAAAGACTTGATTGATTCTTAAAAGATGATATGATAAGAAAGAATAAAGCATTTGCTGTTATTAGAGGTACTTTATACATTAGAATGATTTTGCATTAATTTTGGAAATTACATGATTGAAAAATTATTTAATATCAGCATAAATGTGCAGAGAAACCCCACTATTAAATAATTCTCCTTTATTTTATCATGCAGGCACTGTTTGAAGAAAATTGTTAAGTGGAGAAGTAAGAAGTTTTTTTGAGAAGTGTGGGTGAAGGCAAAGTAAGAAAAAGATAGCTCTTTTAAAAACTATCTTGTAAAAAAAACTGTCTTGTATTCTTATATTCTATTTCATTGGCCACTGAACCTGTACATTTACCTATAAATAATTAATTTTTTACTAATTTGTCATGACCATACAACCCTTAGCCATAGACTGATTCTCAAATCAGAATTCTTTGAAAGCTATTCTTGTGGATCTTATGTCTAATTTTTTTTTTTTATATTTTTTACTCCATTGTATTTTACTTTTATTCTCTCTTTTGGTTTTTCAAGACAGGGTCTCTCTGTGTTGGCTTTGGCTGTCCTGGACTCGCTTTGTAGACCAGGCTGGCCTCAAACTCACTGCGATCTGCCTGTCTCTGCCTCCCGAGTGTTGGGATTAAAGGTTTGAACCACCATGCCCAGCTACATTAAGTAATTTGGAGATATATATTATGTTCAGTAATTATATGCAGTGTTTGGGGGATATTATTATTCTACAGTGTGGTCCACACATTTTATCTCTGGGTAAATGTTTCTCAGATGCTATAAGCATTTGAGGCTTGGCAGTTCTTTTGGAGAGGGAACTATCTTATGCAGGAAAGGATGCTTTGTATCATTTCTGGCTTCAGTCTGCACATAACAGTAAGCACTCCTCTTTCCTTCCAAGTAATGATTATCAAGTATGTCTCCCGAAATCACCTAATATTCTTTTGGGTACAAAATTAGCAGTTAAGAGTCACTTAATCTCACTTTACAGTTGTGTAACATTGCCTCTATATTAAGCCATTAAGATTTAGAATAGTAATAGAAACAGATGTCATCCCGCTTTTGCCAGAGATATAATAGAAAGAACAAGTAATATTATCATGTCTAACTTTTGAAATTACACACACACACACACACACACACACACACACACACACACACACAGAGTAAACTTAGAATCCATGTATGTGTGTGTGTGTGTCTTTGCATGTGTGTTTCTATGGGTGTACATGCACCTGTTTGTGAATGTGTACTGTGGAGGGCTAAGTTGAGGCGGAATCTCGTCTTAAGCCAGCACTGCTCACTAATTCCTGTTAATTGGGCTAGCCAGCTTTCCCCAGATCTTCTGGTTTTACTTCCTGATTGCTAGGATTACAGGTGGCTACCATGTCTGTCTAGGTTTACATGGATTCTGGGGATCCAGACTCTAATCTCCATGCTTGCACAACCAGCACATTGTCCATAGAGCCATCTCCCCAACCTATGAAAGAGATTTTGAAGTGATTCTAACTTCTGCTAAGTTTGAAGGCTGTGAAAAAAAAATCGGGCATTTGGAATCATTCATTCAGAGCTAGGCTCCACTTAATACAGCTAACTATCTTCAACAGTTTATTTAACTTACATGGATTCTGATTTTATCTGGTAAAGTATGGGGTATTTTGATAACTTTATATTTAGGATTAGATGGTATAGTATTAAAGTTTGTAAATGAGAAAATTTGAGAAATCACAATAGTCTTTCAGCTTCAATTCTATCAGTTATGCATCATTAGGAATGATACTTGTAAAGAATACTGAAAAACGTGTGACATAAACACATGGTACATTATTAGTACTTAGAAAAGTTAGTCATTTCTGTTAAGTGTACTTCAACAAATAATTATATCTAGAGAAGTCCAGAGAAGGCCACTTAAACAAATACCACAAGGCTTTTAATCCAATAGAATAGAGTATTAATAGTATATATGCAAAGAATAGGTATAAATATGTTGAATTAAAGTAAATAAAATTAGTAACTATGTAGATCATATATGAATTTATATTCACACAGTCTCCACAAATAAGAGTATATAATTCTTTTTGGGGGGGCTTAAAAGAGGGTTTCTCTGTGTAACAGCTTGGCTGTCCTAGAACTTTCTTTGTAGACTAGGCTGGCCTCGAACTCACAGAGATCCTCCTGCCTCTGCCTCCTGAGTGCTAGGATTAAAAGCATGCACCACCACACCCGGCTTATAGTTCATTTTTATAGTATTTTATTTCAGCATTATATTATTGTCTTTCAGATTTATGAATAATTTATTAAAATTTAAAACTATATTTATCATTTTTAATTTTGAGTATATGTGTGTGCCTACATAAGTTTATGTGTGCCCATGTGTGCAAGTTCCCATGAGACCAGAGGACATTGGATTCCCCTGAATTGAAATTACTAGAAGTTGCAAGCCACCTAATTTCAGTGTTGAGAACCAAGATAAGAACCTTTCAAGAACAGTAAATGCAGCCAGGCATGGTGGCACACGCCTTTAATCCCAGCACTCAGGAGGCAGAGGCAGGCAGATCACTGTGAGTTCAAGCCCAGCCTGGCCTACAAAGTCAGTCCAGGACAGCCAAGGCTTCACAGAGAAACCCTGTCTTGAAAAATAAAAATATAAAAAAATAAAAGTGGGGCTGGACATGGTGGTACATGCCTATAATCCCAACACTCAGGAGACAGAGGCAGGTGGATAACTGTGATTTCGAGGCCAGCCTGGTCTATAAAGAGAATCCAGGACAGCCAAGGCTACACAGAGAAACCTTGTCTCGAAAAAAGAACAGTAAATGCTCTGAATTGCTGAGACATCTCTCCAGCCTGGTAAATTTTCAAAATTTAGATAATATAAAGAATTACTTCTGTATAAACCATTTTTATCCTTTCTAAGAAATTAAAGTACTTTACATAAAAAAGAAGCATCATAATGAAGCCAAAGTTTTACTTGACTATATTCACGAATACTCTCAGCTCTCCCTCTTGCAATAACTACTTTCATAAAATATATATTATTTTTTGTTTATAAGTGTATATTCTAAATTATATATTTTGTGATTTAAAACGTGGATATTTAACTTAGGTGTTTATTGTCATACCCTTTTTTCAAAAATATTTTGAAATCTACCTGTTTATCAACATTTATATAATTTACCATCAAATGCTGAAAGTTATACCTAGCCATTCACCTTTTATGAACATTCAGCTTGCTTTCCTTTTTTTATCAGTTGTAATCTCTGCCATATTACTCAATGTGACATGTATTTCATGATATATTTGCAAGACTTTTTTTCAAGACAGGCTCTCTCTGTGTAGCCTTAGCTGTCCTGGAACTCACTTTGTAGACCAGGCTGGCCTCGAACTCACAGTGATCCTCTTGCCTTTCACTCCCAAGTGCTAGGATTAAAGGCTTGTGCCAGCACACCTGGATATTTGCAACATTTCTATGAGTGTATACTAGAAATTTGGGACATAGGGCAAAAATAACTAAGAAAAGTAAAACAAAAAGCTATTCTATACACGTGAAAGGTTTTCTTGACTGAAAATTACAGTTCAGGAAATAGTTAAATTTACATTAATTTTATGGAAAATCTGGCTTTGATTTCAAAATGTGACCTCAGAATGTAGAAATACATGCTTATTTCATGGACACTAAAATTAAGTTTTTCCTTATTGTATTTTCATCACTGAGTAACTTACACATAAGAGATACAGTGTGTTGTCCACATAAATTATGAGTCTCATCCAGAATGGCTTTTATTCTAATCTTGTCCATTTAGAGTGAAAGACTATTTCTAGGAAAAAATTAATGTCTTAGCCAAAGGTTTGAAATGTATGGGCCTATCTGATTGTCTGTTTCATCCAAATAGCCCTGATAGAAAGAGTTTATCATATTTTTCATCCTTTCTGAGCCTCATAGATGATTGTTGGGAGGTTATCATGGATTTACTGAAACTTAGTTTTTCCATTGTATAATAGATATTAGGGCAAGATATTAAATTTAAATATCATTATCATAGCATTAAAACAAAAGAGAATTTATATGGTAACTAAATTCAACTGTATTTCTAAGGCAAGTACTAAATTAAAACGTAATAAGAATTAGGCAATGATTTGTATTTTGTGGAGAATAATAGCCTTAGGTCTTAGTGGCTTACCTAACCTAGAATGTATAAACTTCTGGATTCCTTTCCTAGCACAAGAGAGAGGCATAGGGAGTGGGGAGAGAGAGAGAATGAAAGAAGAATGAGAAGACAGGGAGGCAGGAGAGGAAGGGAGGAAGGAGGTAGGTGAAGGAGGATGGGAGACACTAATAGCCATGTATCTTGCTCAGTTTTCAGATTTCTCAGTGAATATAAGTGAAATTATCCAGTACATCAAGTTGGTCTCATTGAACTTTCATTAACTGGAGGTAAGAAAAAGTTTATCAAGAAATACATTTATAAATTGTAGACAAAGGAGAGGTTATTTAACCTGTAAAAGAACATATGTTGTGCTGATGTGAATTAAGCCTTTAATTTTTATATTTTAGCCCTAAGTTAAAGATATAATTATGAACAGTATAGAAAGGATCATCTTAAGAAATTTCTGATAGTTACATTAATAAATGAGTGTTCAACTTTGGAGAATAGGAGTAAAAATTATGAGTATGTATTTAGAAATCATTTCTCTATTATTTTATTTCTGTTTTCTCTTTTTTTAAAACCAGTGGAATTTCTCCACTATTTGTCCTAACTTGCTATCTGTTGCTGTGATGAAACCCTGACCAAAACCTACTTGAGGAGGAAAGGGTTTATTCCATCTTATACTTGTAGGTCACAGTCCATCACTGAATGAAGTCTGGGCAGGAACCAGACACTACAGAGAAATGCTTACTGGCTTGCTTCTCATGGCTTGCTCAGCTTGCTTTCTTAAACTACTCAGAACCGTCTTTCATGGGGTCACACTGGCCACAACAGCCTGGGTCCTTCCACATTATTCATTAATGTCCCCACACACTTGCCCTGAGGCCAAGCTGGTGGAGGCAATTCCTCACCCGAGGTCCCCACTTTCCAAGTGCGCCTAGTTTACTTCAAGTTGACAAAAGTAAGCAGCACACTGTCCTGTTCTCCTCATGAGTCTAGATTTTCATACTGTCCTCACCATGTCCCTTTCATATGCTTAGTATAACTTTGAGATCCTTACAAAGCCAACTGTACAAAATTCATCTCAAGCTGAATGGAATTTCCGTCTGTTTGATCCAAATTAGAGTTTGTTGGAATGGATAGGAAGCTGTGGAATAAGTAGGATGAAGATCTAGTCAAAGCTGCTCTATTATGCAAAGGAGGTTCAAAGTAAGTGCATGGTACATTGAGGTTCAGATATTGCACATTTCCCTTTTCATTTTTACAATTTATTTAATATAAAAATCACTTTATTGTAATGAGCACACAAAATAAAACATCATGCAGCCAGATTAATATACTCACTGAAACACTTGCACAGGCCCAAACTATATGTCCCTGTGAATTACTATGTTCTATGTATGTGGTAGCTGTAGATGTGGAACTTTGCTTAGGGATTTCGCACTTTGACTATTACTTACATTTTATGCACATATATGCCATAAATAGAAGATGGGAAAACATGACAGATTTACCCTTTTATATGTGCCTTATCTCTTCAGTTAGTTTATGTACTTCTTAAGGGTCAAGTTATTTTGTTTCTCATGTAGGTTTTGAACAGTCAAACTAACATATTGTCAAAACTCACTAGGTTTTAATATTCATGAAGCATTAACATGTTGTAATTAGAGCTATCATAAATTAGAGCTACATCCTTCATTCAGAGAGCTGTCTTCATATCCCATTTCATTTTCATAAGTGGAGAAATGTGTGCAAATTCTTAAAATAAGAGATGAATGACTTAAATAATTTTTAAAACTTAATTCCAAGGGGCATGTCCCACGAAAGCCTTCACTTACCAGGAAACTGAGACAGAGGGGAGGACATTCTATTAATTTATTTTCAATGACCAATAATGTCCTCTTAAATCGTTCTACTGAAGTGAATACATCCAGTTGAGGATGACTAGTATGAGACAGATAGCACATTATTTTTTTAATGAAATTACATTTAATTTGTATGTGTGTGTATGTTTGTGTGTGCGCATGTCCATGTATGTGTAAACTATACTTGTTAATGTCAAAGCACAACTTGTAGGCATCAATTCTCTGTCTTTTTGGTGATAGAATTTAGGTAATCAGACATGGCAGCAAGTTTCTGTACCTAAGGAGCCATCTTATAGGGCCAGATAGTAGACTGTTTATATTTAAAATATATCAGATACATTTGATTACTGTCAGGAGCTAGATATAAGTCTGCTTCCAACAAAATTAACAATGAATTCTCATGAATTTCATATGCCTTTTCTAACAGTAATAAAAATGTGTAAATTTGAGGCTAGCAAAATTGTTCACAATTTCATGACACTAACATGATGAAGAATGAGATGATACTGTTACTTGACTAGTGAACTGAGTTTCTATTAGAGTACCTCTTTGATCCGTTTGCTTTTTAAGGGCAGCATACCCATACATAAAAGAGCCTTTATGTTAGGAATAGTTAAGAGGTCCTCACTGTATCATGTTGGTGTTACAGGAACCAAGTTCTATCTTATTATTATCTTTTGATTATATGAAGCATTTTTACCTTATAGAAATAAAGGAAGGACTTCAAAAACCATGTCATTTCTAAAATGGAGTAGGGAAATCTTTTGAAAAAGAGATAACATACATTGGAGAAGGCACAAATTCTTGTTACACTCAGCAGTTAAGCTGGTTGCCTGTATCTGACTTACATGTTCAATTTCATTTGTGGAAGCTTTCTTTGTGTAAAAGGTCTCTGTATATATCCCTGTTATGTCAAAATATTCAAGAATACTTGTGTTGAATCAAATTACTCAGAATATATTGCAGGTAACTCTTGATTTTCAGAGTATTTTTTACTTTGCGTCATTCATCTTAGAGATTAGTAGTAATGGTTCTTGTAAAATATATTAACTGTTAAAGACATAGGTCATAAACAAAACTAATTTAGGATTTAACTTAAATTAGAACTAGAAAATAGTTTTTAAGTAAGAAACAGTGGTTTTTATCTTAAGGTCTTGGAATGAAGACGTTACTAAGAATGCTGTTAGTTATATATGATATGGGAGAACACTGATGTGTTGTATTTAATAACTTAGTTTCAGAGATACTATAAAACTAGCTCCATTCTCTGAATATTTGTGATGAAGGCATAGAAAGACCAAAGGCTGCCTTGTTTGGGACAAACCAGGTATCAGAAATTATTGAGAAAAGGAAGGAGATTCTATATATAGAAGTTTATAACTTATGATTCACATTTTATACAGTAGAAGGAAATATGACTCAAGATAATATAGGGCTTTACACAGAAGAATGTATTCAAAAGGTAAAGTTTGGGGTTCTCAACTTAACATACATTTGGAGTATCTGCTTGCTCTTAGAGAACCAGAAATAATTTTTATATTTTATATGTATTTATATAGATGTGTTTAAAAGGAATGAACTCTGTGTAACCTTTGCTATGACCTAATAGCACCAACCCTCTATCTCATTTAAACAAAAAATATTAAAAGTTATTCCTCAACCAAGAGAGTTAATGTATGTATAGATGGCATAATTTTGATATGGAAGGAAATATAGAACATGTGTAAACAAACCATAATAATGAAGGTATATACTACAGAAGACTTTCATAGAAATTACAGACCACTGACTTTTAGTGCTCTAATACAGATTTCATCTCTATTCTGTTACTTTTTGTTCATTTTTATGATTTAAAAACTTAATTCTATCTAGATTTAGGTAATATATTCTCTGACTTAATTTTAATCATGTAGGTCTTTATATGCAATAATTATATACTGTGTATGGAAAATAAATGTGATCTTTTACTGGAATAGAATAAACTAACTTAACAAGTGACATAAAAGATGTTTATTCTGTAGAAACAAATAAGTGCTTTCAAAATTTTTGGTTGTCCTATTTATTTTTACTTTTAAAGTTAGCATACAAAGTAATGAGATTCACTGTGGTTTTTTTCATGTATATATATGATATAATGATATTTTTGTTCTTACATTAACTGTCTTCCACTTTAACTGCCCCCCCCAAGAAATGTATATTTTCATGTAGGAGTGTATATGCGTGTGTGAGATAGAAAGAGGGGGTTGTGGGAGAACAAGGACAGAAAGACAAAAGAAGAAAGGACTAGAGGGAAGGAAGAATAGAGTATATATATTAGACATAAGCACATATATTCATGGCTGCCTTAAGCAGATAAATAAAACCTTGTAAATCTTATCATCCCTTACTTTTTAGAAATAAAAACTTAACTATAAAAGTGTGTGCACCAGATAATTTAGATATTTCTGCATAGGACATGTATCTAATGTTTACTCTGCATCAAATGTATTTCCTTAAACAGTAATCTCCTCAACATTTAGAAATGCACATTGGTGCATTACTGTAATCCCAGCACTTGGGAGGCAGAGGCCGGTGGATCACTGTGAGTTCAAGGCCAGCTTGGTCTACAAAGTGAATCCAGGACAGCCAAGGCTACACAAAGAAACCCTGTTGCAAAGAATAAAAACAAGAAGAGGGAGGGAGGGTGGGAACAGGAAGACAAGAGCAAGGGGATGACAATTAGGATGTAATATGAATAAAGTACAGTAAATGAATAAATTAAAACAAACAAAAAACTCAAATAAGAAACAAAAACTACTACTACTTACATTATTAGCAAAGCTAACAAAGTAATATAAAAACTTGGAGTATAATTCTTGCCAATGATTTTCTATTAACCACAAAAAGCTATATATGAAGTACCCAAACTAAACACCAGAATCTGTTTCATAATTTCTTAATTTTCATGAAAGAGCTAAAGTAATATGTAACAAGGAAAGCAAATAACTTTCCTTGAGCTATTGCTAGAATCTAAAATGAAATATCTCCATATAAGAAAGAGATTTTAAGGAATTTCTGTTCAATGCAGTGTGTGTGTGTGTGTGTGTGTGTGTGTGTGTGTGTGTGTGTGTGTGTGTGTGTGTTTGTGTACACAAGACAGGAACACATTGTGTAACACTGGCTGGCATGCAACTCATAGAAAAGCACATGCCTCTGCTTCTAGAGTGCTGGCATTACAGTAGTCCTACCACATCAGATATTTGGAATTAGATTTAAATTTTACACCCTGACTCTGCCACCTACGACTTTGGGAAAATCAGTGGTCCAAACTGTAAAATGACAATTGAGACCTCATAAAGATAAAATGAGAGAATGTATTTAATTTATTTAGCAGACTACAGGAAAACAATTTCAATAAATACTCAGAATGACTATTTTACTTTTAAGAGCAGAAAAATCAGTACTATAATAATTACACTAATTATAATAGTAGTATAGTGTGACTATCCTTTGTTGTACCATAGCATGTAATATTTTGTTCAGCTTTTAGTTAACTTGATTAGTTTAAATCTCACTTGTGATATTTAATATAATTTCATCACATGTCAAGAAAAGTTGAAATCATGATTGTATCACTAAACAGACTGCTGCAGTAGTGGCTCTGAGCTACATGTGTATATATTTCTTATGAAACTCATTATACAAATTCATTAGAAATCCTTAATGCAACCACATGTCCAATACTTAAATAAAAGATATTACTAATAAAATAATAAAGTGCTTTATTTAGCCAGTACCATGACTTTAATATAGATCTTAATATCATTTATTGGATGAACTACAACTAGGATTTAGTTGTTTCAAGAAGTATACTTAAAATTGTAATGTATCCTACAAAAAGTTTTAAAAATATGGTATGGCTGTTATTTTTTGTAAGAACTTCAGGGATATTCTTTGTCAATGGATGTAAAATCTAGGTGCTTTCTTTTCCTCTTCACTTTTTTTTCTTAGTTTTTGAGACAGAATGTCATTCTGAAGCCTACACTGGCCTCAAACTCCTGTGATTCTCCTACCTCAGCTGGCCAATTTCTAAGGTGACAGATGTGAGACACTACACCTGGCTGTAAAACTTGGTTTTGGTTTGATTTGATTTGATTGGTTTTTGAACATAGAGTCTCATTCTAACACGGGCATGCATAGTAATTACTTTGTAGCTGAGGCGGGCCTTGAATTTACAATGATCCTCCTATCACAGTCTCTAAATATTCATTAAAACAGTCACAATCCTTTGAATCTTGAATGAAGGACAAAAGTTTGGATATGTTGTTGAATTGTTTATTGGTCTTTTTTTCCATTTAAACATCAGTCGTCATATGAAAAATATTGTTATTATCCCCATTTACAGATGAAAAACAGTAACAAATATTAAGTAACTTACTCATAGTAACATTTTTCTTGAGTTAAAAGTATTCAGATTGAAATCCAAGCATGTTAAGCTTCCAAGACTTTCATAATTCCTATTATGCAGTGTTGCTTTAAAACACTTTAAGGTTTGATGTACTGTGTTGGGGAATTTAAAAAAAAAATATTGTTTTAACTTTCATAGCATCCATGAGATATAAGCAAAACATGTGAAGCCTAAATAATTCAAACAATTAAACCATGATTGCATAGCAAATAAATCAGAGATGATATGTAGCACATGAGCACCTTTGGCGTGGAGGCTGTCTCTGTTGCCTGCCTTTGCATGGGTTTTCCCTAGCAGGACTGCCTTGTCTGGCTCTAGTAGGAGAGGATGCTCTTAGTCCTGCTATGATTTGATGTGCCAGGGTGTATTGGTACTGGGGGGGGGGCTTTACTTCTCTAAGGAGAAGGGAAGGGGGCATGAGGGAGGAGTTATGAGGGTGGGACTGGGAGGAGGGGAGGTAGGTGGGCTGCAATCGGGATATAAAGTGAATGAATAAATAAATAAAGGGGGGAAACTCACAAATTCAAGTCTACTACAAGTACCAGATTTTGTAGTTCAAATAAATATTGAGAAATGACCACAATTCAGTAGTTGTTTAAATGCCATCACAATACAAGCTCTTGGACTATACATTTTGCAGTGTGTCTACAATTAATACCAACTCTAAACATGATTTTATATTTCCTACTTCATTTAAATAAAGTATAGATGTTCGATATAGTATGGAGCATGATACTTTCTGAATATTGTTATGGAATGCTTCTTGAATATATTATGGGGTTCCTTTGGTTTAAAAACTACCTTATTGCAGGTGGGCATGTCTGTAATTCCTGTGCCACGAATACTGAGATAGTAGGATTATAATAAGTTTGAGAATAGTCTACATAGCAAGTTCTAGGTCTGCCAGGACTATATAGTAATATACTATCTGAAAAAATCAGGATAATTAATAATTAATATTTTGTTTTATTTTATTTTTGAGATATGACTTCACTATGTAGGCCTTCAGCTCATTATGCAGGCCAGTCTTGCCGCAAACTAATACCAGTCTTTCTGTCTCACCTTCCCTAATACTGAGATGAGAGGTGTATGCCAGGAAACCTGACTAATTGTAAATAACTCAACATTTCCAGTGTTGCTAAATTAGCTATGCACAGAAATCTAAATATCTATGTGCACTATGTGATGCCTGTTAAAAATGCCCATTAAACAAAGTGAATATAGAAGTTAATAGGGGATAGGGAGAAGGTGGAAGAGATTATGAAACATCTTGCATGGCCTTGAATTCTTAAATCATAAAAAGGCAGACTGAGGATATATTGCAGTCAGCAGAGTGACTGTATAGTATGCACAAAGCCTTAGGATTAATTCCTAGTGTCCTATATACTAACCACAATAGGAGATTCAGAAGTTCAAAGTCATTCTCTTCTACATAACCAGTTAAAACTAGCTTGAGAAACACAATACTCTGGCTATACCTAAGTAAATGAGTAAGTAATCCAGAAAAAGCACATGTACACAAAAATATAAACGCTGCTAGCATGCTTGAATTTTGATCCTTGATGGCTTTCAGATCAGTAAGAGTATTTGTGCAATCTCTTTAAATGCTAAAATATATACTGTGCTCTGATATGTATTTAAATGGGCGTGCTTTCTGGTTTCCTGATCTACTTGAACCACCGTTTTCACAGCCAGTAATTTAATATTGAATTGAATTTGTTTAAAGTTATTGTTGTGTGTACTAATTTTCTGACACTGTATTTTCTGATTAATATAAATTGTTCTGTTAAACACAATATACCTACAGACATATCAACTAATAATCGTAGCAGCAAAATTGTATTCACAGATTGTGAGCCACATTTTTGTTGATATTGTATTGATTTCCCTATTTGCTGCGAAATACACCATGACTAAAGGCAACTTTGGGAGGAAAGTATTTATTTGGCTTACCCATTTATATCATAGTCAGTCATAGTCGAAATTTAGGGCAGGCACTCAATGCAGGATCCTGGAGGCAGGAACTAAAGCAGAGACTATGGAATAATGTTATATCTACTGGCTTGCTAATTTTGCTTTCTTAAAGACTCCAGGACTATCTGCCCAGAGATGGCATCAGCCGCAGTGGACTAGGTCCTCTCACATCAACCAGTATTCAATGAAACACCCTACAAACTTGCCTACAGGAATTCTGGTAGAGGGATATTCTCAACAATATCCCATGATCCTGGTACCAATATCTATCATAGTCTGGATTTTTATTGCTGCAATACACACTGTGACCAAAAGCAACTTAGAGAAGAAAGGATTTATTTGACTTCTGTGTCATAGTCTATCATTGGAGGAAACTTAGTCAGGAACTCAAGGTAGCAACTGAAGCAGAGCCATAAAGGATCTCTGATTACTGGCTTGTTCTGTTTGCTTCCTTATTCACTCCAGGACCATCTGCCCAGAGGTGCCACCAGGCACAGTGAGCTGTCCCTTCCAACATGAATTATTTATGAAGAAAATGTCCCACAGACCTGTCTAAAGACAATCTGATAGAGGCATTTTCTCAATTGAGGTTCCTCTAAGCTACCCACCGAGTCATAATTGTCTCTTATTGTAAAATTTTTAGTCAATAAAAATCAGATATTAAAACTAAGCAGTCAATGAAGCATAGAGTAAAATAGAATAATTCTTAATTTACAAAAGAAACAGAATAAGAGTAGTATTTTATTTATATATATTTTAGTTTTTCAAGACAAGGTTTCTGTGTTTTGCCTTGGCTTGTCCTGGACTTGCTTTATAGAGCGGGCTGGACTTTAACTCACAGAAATCTGCCTGCCTCCTGCCTCTCTGAGTTCTGGGATTAAATGTGTAGCCACTGTGCCGGCTGATGTAAAAAAAATTTAAGTGAAATAAAATAATCTACCTTCCACTAAAATGACAGAAAGGACAAGAATTATAAGCTATCAATTAGAAAACAAAACTTTTCTCAAATTTGCTTCTAAGCCTGTTTTCCCCACTCCTCTCCATTTTTTTTACACTTCCTTTGAAGACCTTCTCATCATGTGGACTGCAGTGGCTGTATGCTACCATGTATCTGACCTCCATGATGGCTTAGCCCCCAAAACATGACATTTCCCCTTCTCCTCCTTCTCTTTCTCCAGGAAGATGTCATTTCTAGCTTATGTGCTCTGAAGTTTTTCTTCTAAACCCCAATAACATTATCTTCAGGCTTCAATAAAATAGGAGAAAAAGAAATATTTGGAAATACTGTCAAGGTTTTGCTCAAATTTATAAACAAAATAATGAGAATCAAAACAGAACAACATGAAGTTTTTACCTTCATAGACAAAAAAGAATAGTAAAATTGAAAAAATATAAGACCCATTTTAGAAGGAATAAAAGGAGTGCCATAGTTAATACAGAAATAACCCACATTTTATTATAATACATATACATTTATTCAGGAACTGATGCAAAGGAACAACAGTTTTGAGATGCCTCATCATCAAGAAAATGTGTTTGTCATCAAGCCTGATGATCTGGTTTCAATTCCCAGATACCACATTAATTGAGCAGACTCAGGTTGTTCTCTGACCTCAATATTGGAAGTATGGCACTCATGCACACATGCATGAACACACACACACACACACACACACACACACACACACACACACACACACATTTATAAATAAAAATTTAAAAACAAAATCAAAATGTCCAGGAAAGTGTATATTTCAGATATTAAAAGTAAGAAAATATTTATGAAACATGAAAATGTTTCTTGATACTTAGTATAGTACAAAGAGAATACTTCATAATAAGCAGTAACAAGAAAAATTCATGCTCAATGAGAGAGCATAAATTTATTATTATATAAAATTAGTATAACAAAATAAAAATTACAAGATTTATATAACTTATTTCAGATGATGACAACCAAAGGTTGGTACAAACACCTACTAACGTCATATCCAGTTAAAAAGTCAAGCAGGCCACATCAATAGGCTTACTTTGTGCCTCTGTATAATGAGAAGATAATTTAGAGAAATCTGATCACTTTGGGTTTCTTTAGGTGAACAAGTCACATTTGAAATGATATACTATGGTGCTACAATATATTAATTTTAACAAAAGCAATTTTAAAAACCTCATACCTTAAAGAAATCCCAGATATATACAACAATTTACTCCACCATTTAGGTAAGTTTTATAATTAGTTGAACATGAATGTGTGCATAAATCTTGCATACAAACAAAACAGAATTCTGGGGTCTATAGCTTTTTTGTTTCATTATCTAATTTTTATCTCCTTTAGATATTTTTGTTTGACTGATATAATGCAATTTTAACTTAAATCTATTTCTTGATGGTTCTCAAAATGGGTAAATATATGGAAGATTAAAAAGATATTTGATAATATTTCTTGGATCTATTTCTTTCTGCTGCTTCCTATAACTATTTCAGTTCAACCTCTCACAGCTTCATAATTTTATAAAAATATTTTATATGTATTCTTATCTGCTTTCAACTTATCTAACAGTACACATACCAGAAGGAGCTGTTCAAAACAGAAGGCTAGCCATATCTTTCATCAGTGTTTTAACCTGTTCCTCAACATTTGCAATAAAATTTCAATGTTAACATCATCACAGATGATTTTACAAAGTATGGTTTAACCTCTTCTTGTCTAATTTGGCCATGTTTATATGTAATGTGTTATAGCACCAACCCAGAAACTTGCCTCAAATTTCATATAATGCTGTTTATCATCTCTGTCTCTTAGCTTTGGATTTTTACTCAGTTTTCAATCCCAACATTTTTTTTAAACCCCAAGAATTCTTTTTTTAAAATTTTATTAATTTATTCTTGTTACATCTCAATGGTTATCCCATCCCTTGTATCCTCCCATTCTTCCCTCCCTCCCATTTTCCCCTTATTCCCCTCCCCTATGACTGTTCCTGAGGGGGATTACCTCCCCCTCTATATGTACATAGGCTATCAAGTCTCTTCTTGGTAACCTGCTGTCCTTCCTCTGAGTGCCATCAGGTCTCCCCCTCTAGGGGACATGGTCAAAGGTGAGGCACCAGAGTACGGGAGAAAGTCAGACCCCATTCTCCACTCAACTGTGGAGAATGTTCTGTCCATTGGCTAGATCTGGGTAGGGGTTTAAGGTTTACCACCTGTATTGTCCTTGGCTGGTGCCATAGTTTGAGCGGGACCCCTGTGCCCAAATCTGCCTATCATAATGTTCTTCTTGTAGGCTTCTAGGACCCTCTGGATCCTTCTACTTTGCCATTCTCCCATGATTCTCTCATCTAGAGTCCCACTAGAATGTCCTCCCCTCTGTCCCAGAATTCTTGTTCTTCATTTAAGATTTGGATATGATGACAATGATAGGAACAGTTTCTTTCCCGCTTAAAAAAATAATTTCTTTGTACAATTCTATCATCCCCTGTACTGGCGGATTATAATGCTTTTATTAATTTTCCTTAACTTTTTCAAAGTGGGAAATCTTTTCATCTTTTGTCCTCTGGGGCTGAAGCTGTCATCTTGCATGGAATTGATTAGGTACTTCAGAATTGTTTATTGTTGCTAAGAACATAAACCTCAGGTTTGCCAAATTCATGCACAAGGAAATGGTTACCAAATTGTAAGCATTTACCTATTTTCCACTAAGGAATCAAGACCGACAGATCAGCATGCTTTTAATTGTCTCAAATTTACTCTTAAGTAAAATGACATATACACATAAGAAATGAATTTTTAAAATGCATCACTTGGAGGTGTTATTAATTTAATACCATTGGTAAATCATCACCAAGCTGCAAACAGTGTTCATGAGCATTGTCATGCAGATTTCAGTGGATCATTTTGTTATTTATGAGACAGCTTGCTGGTTGGCTTTTAGGAGTCATGGAAATTTACCTTTTTCATTAACCCCTTTTGTTTTAAACTATCAAATATATGTTTCATAATGAAGAATTTATAACTTCAATATATTGTTCACAGACACTTTATTTTGCATACTAAGTACCTGTATATTTTCAGTCAGTTTAATTCAGATGACCATTTTACCTATTGTCTTTCCCTAATCACTTTCTGTGCTCATTCCTAAACAAGAAATTCCCTGGGATAAAAAGATTCCTGCTACATTAAAAGCCTCCTATTAGGTTTTAATGAAAATTATATGATTACTTAATTACAGCATTTCCAAACCAAATTCAGAAACTTTAATATAAAAACATAAAATTCAACTTTATACTATATAGAATTATAAAAATGTATCCTGCTTAATTTTGTATTTGCTCTTATTTCAAGTGAAATCAAATACCTGATTATATTGTATTAGCCAATAAATATCAGGTACCATATATTATTCTGTTATTTGGTATAAAAAGATTTTATGTCTCTAATGATAAATTGAATAGCATAATATGTTTATACTATTGGGCTAGATGGGTAATTTAAAGGCTGGTTCTTTTAAGGAGTATATGTTAGATCTTTGACATAGTTTAATATTTTACTACTTCTAAATGGTTGAAGTTTATGTTCTAATTGTATACTTCTTCTGATTTTAATTTTCCTCCCTTGAAAGAACAATAGGTGATTTAGACATGAAATTCTTTTTTTTTGTATAATGATGATGTCCATCTATAAAGTCAATAAAGCACCAAAACATTTCCTATATCTCTGAAATGTTGCTAATTTTTCTTACCATGATTGTAAATGAATTTATTTTCTAGGAATAGGTAGGGTCAGAGAATCACTTATTCAAACTGGTAACTAAAATTTATCTGTTGGTCATTTTTTTCCTTTCAGTTGTCCCCCCATACACAAATATTCTATTCAAATGTAATGGAATATTAATTAGGTATACATTTTTTCGACATGTGTTTTGAAATTTGTGAATACACTTCTTTCTGGAATTTTAGCTTTTCCTTTCTGTCATTATGTTATCATGTTGGTCATCTTTTTTTATTTATTTACTTTTAGTTTTTCTGAGTAGCCAGTATATGTTCATCCAAAGTATATAATTTAATCTTACTATTTTTCTAATCAGAAAATACATATAAACATGAATTTTCATCAAAAACCGTAATGCATGTTCAGTTAAACCTAGTTTCAAGGGAATTATCTATTACTTTGAATCATGTCTTTTTGTACTTATTACTCACAAGCAACAGCAAGTGATTATAGATAATAATAAGCAATTGTAGAGGAAATTCAATATATATCAAGAATATTATGAACAACTAAGTCAGAGCCAGAGTACTATAAATGATGCTGAAAATCTGTCTGGATTTCCAGGCTCATTTGCATATTTTTAACATGTTCCAAGGATCACAAATATGTGCAAAAGAAATAGCTTAGGTCTCCAAAGACACAGAATGAATGCTCATCAAAGTAGGAAATTGTCAATTACTTAGTGTGTTTCATATTTGATTTAGTAGATTGCTTGAATTTTCTGCAATTATATTATCTTCATTGCTAAATACCATAAAACATTTTCTGCTTCAGTTTGTGTTTCTCTAAGCAATTATATTTAAACTCATGCCAAATACATTTTGAAAATGTATCCCAGTACCTTTAGTCAAAGTTTGCTGCATAATCTGTCCCAGATATTTGATTTTTAGTCATTTTGCCAGTTTGAACTTCATTTTCTGATGTGAATTGAAAATATTGCATAAATTTTACATATATGCATGTCTTCTTAAACATGTACATGTAGAACAGCTAATACGTCTTAAACCACTTACATACTTGAGACACTGTCCAAGAAACTTACATATAAATCGTATATCTTCAGAACAACTCTATAAATGGAGATAATACTCTACATTTTGCAAATTGAATCTTACTTAGATAAATTTGAAATGAGTATTTTAAGGCGAGACAAGTAGTGCATATTAGAAGCTAGAATAAAATTCACTTGTGATTCAGGGTTATTACTTCTTCAATGATTGCTAATTTTACATTTGTTTAAAATTGCTGTGTAATTCTCCCTCCCATTTTAAACTCTTTTTGTCTTTTTTATTATCCGTTTTAACAGGACTTCATTTTCTTTTGTCATGTATCTTTAATACTATTCCCCTTTTCTCATTTATCTTGTACCATTTCCTTCATAAAGCATCACCTAAAATTCCCATTTTATAGGACGAATCCCCTTATGAAGATCACCATATTCTCAATAGTCAATGATTTATGCATGTGCTGTTTTAGCGCTTTATTGCTTGTTTCATTTCTGTTGTTTTTAAATTTAATTTGCCAGTTGTGGGCTTTGCCTCATTTTCAGTTCATTTGCATCATTCTAACAAATGTAGAGAAAATAGTTAAATGTAATTTAAGTTCACATGAGAAGTAACTAAAGACGCTGACTGCATGAACATTTTATAATGTACCACATAATAACATTTATTTTATCAGCAGTTTGGCTGCTTAAGGAATATCTAGGCTATAGTTATTCCTACCATATTCTGTGAAGTTCTATAAGGAGAATTTTGCTTCATTTCATGGCAAGTTTTTCATAATATGGGTTATTTTTTAGTTTAATTGTGTATTATATAGTATGTTTTATCAAGAAAAGGAATGGTCAGTTTTTCTCACAAGTCATTGGTCCTAGAAAATGATGGTCCTGGATGTAGAATAATGGTTCTAAGCATCAACTAAACCATGGAATCTCCTGGGACTTCTAGTACTATGAATGAGCAGGCCAATGTCCAAATATTTTTTATGTAATACAGAAATCATTGTCATTTGGGAAAATGTTATATTGCTTAGATCCAGAGAATGACACCAAAGGTTGACTTGGCATTTTTGGGCACATGTGTCTGTGTACCCACACACCACAGGTTTGTATGTGTATGCCCATTTCGATGTGTTACGGTGGACCACTTGAGTAATCTCAGAACAGGAATGCTGTGTATAATTGTTTTAAAGATTTATTTATTTATTATTACGTATACAGTGCTCTGCCTGCATGTACACCTGCAGGCCAGAAGGGGGCATCAGATCACATTACAGATGGCTGTGACCCACCATGTGGTTGCTGGGAATTGAACTCAGAACCTTTGGAAGAGCAGGCACCACTCTTAACCACTGAGCCATCTCTCCAGCCCCTGTATAATTTGATTGCTATAGGATTTTATTTTACATTTATGCCAATACAGCAGCTTTTGCAATAGGATAAATCAGTCTTTTTAAAAAAATACAAAAGGTTTGATTAAATCCAAATGTCTTTGTCCTTAATATGTAATAAAAATATTTGTTATTTGTGCTATTTATTTAGTATTTGGTGTGGGCGCATCTTCTGAGTTGATGACATCAGTATAAGCTATAAAATTTGTTTTATTTAGGGTTTGTATTGCTGTGAGAAGCACCATGACCTAAAGGTAGCTTGGTGAGGAGATGGTTTGTTTCACCTCACAAACTCCAGTCCATCATTGAGAGAGGTTAGAGCAGGAATTCAGGACAGATACCTGGAGGCAGAATCTTAAGTGGTAGCCATGGAGGAACACTGTTTACTGGTTTGCTCTTCATGGCTCCTCAGCCTCCTTTCTCATTAACTTTGGGGACCACCCATCCTGTGGTGGCGTGCCTCCCTGTAGAATGGGCCCATTCAGATCAATCATTAATCAAGAAAATGCCCCATAGTCTTGCACACAGGCTAATTTGGTAGGGGCAGTTGCTCGATTGAGCTTCCTCCCTCCCAGATGATACTAGCCTAAGTCAAGTTGGCATAGAAATTAGCCAGTACAGAAGTGTATAATCACACAAAGCAACATAAAATGCCTTGGAAAAATCTACATAGGATTGGCAAAATGGCTCACTTGGTAAAGGTGCTTGCTGCCAAAGGTGAGAACCTACCTGAGTAGGATCCCTAGGACCTACAAGGTGGAAAGAGAACAAATTCCTGTAAATTGTCCTCTAACTTCCACACGTGTCCCAAGGCACATGAGCACATGTGTACAAACACATTCACAAATAAACAATTATAATATTATTTAATCCACACATACAGTTAACCCCTGGCCTCCAAATCCACCCACATGAACAGCATACAGCACATCTCAAAACACTGAAAATATATATTATTTCTCTTCCTAAATGTCTTCTGTTAGTTTATCATTCAAACTTCATTTTTATGAAGATATTAAGATAACTACAAATACGTCATTAAGTAAATCAAGAATGTTTGAGGATTATGGAGGCTGGCTAGTTATTATATTCATAAAAGTGGCATCTACTCTGTTTTTGTTTTATACTGCTAACTGTAAGCTTATGTTGCACCAAGAAGTGACATGTGGGCAATGAAATCAGAGTAAGCAGCATAGTGACATGCTTGTCAGATACCTTGGTAGCTGTTCTTTACTCAAAGCAGGCAGAATTGCACGTTTTCTACACAATTTTTAACAAGCATTTTTAACAAACTAATCTAATTTATGGTTCCATTTTTCTTCACTGATAGTGACATTGTAATGGCTATCCATCACATAAGTAACCAAAGTTATAGGTATGTTGGCCATGACTATATATATTGTAAGTATAAATTTGAAGCATTTGGATTAATTTACTGGATATAATTTGTGGGCAATAAGCCTCCGTTATTTCGACTTTTGGTTAGAGAGGTATTTTGATTAATTCAGTCCAGATGCCATTACTGTTTTATCCCTTCTTTAAGGAATCAGTTATTATGAAATGATAATTCAGGTGGTAAAAATGTTACAGGATCTTGAGGTCATTGATAAGTGTATGTAAGGCCATGGTTAGATGAGGTATAGAATATATAGTTAAAGCTATAGTAAACATATGATAGATCATTACATTTTATAGTCTGATGAGTTCTCTGTCATCTGCTTTCTATAAAAAATGTACAAAGCATAATTTCATTTGCTTTTTAATATTTTTTTTTGTTTTTCGAGACAGGGTTTCTCTGTGTAGCCTTGACTGTCCTGGACTCACTTTGTAGACCAGGCTGGCCTCAAACTCACAGTGATCCACCTGCCTCTGCCTCCCGAGTGCTGGGATTAAAGGCGTGTGCCACCACCGCCTGGCTACCTTTTAAGAATTTTTAATGAACAAGGATATATGGAACATATTGTTTCTCTTCTTGGGACTGGTGAATGGCAAAGCAGGTAAAGTGTTTGCCACACAAGCACAAAGTTCTAAGTTCAGATCCCAGCACGCACATTAAAGGCCTGTCATTGCAGTATGTCTGCAATTTCAATACTGGGAAAGCAGAGGCAGATAGATCCTTGGGCTTCCTACCTCCTGTCTAGTTGTAGATTTAGTGAGAGACCCTGTCTCAAAAAGAAAGATGGAGAGCAACTGATAAATAAATTCAAATTTCATGTCTGTCCTCCACCACACCTACAGGTACATATTTATGAACACATAAAAGCGTGTACATGTGCACACACCATACATGCAGAACTTTAAAATATATTATTTTTATTCCTAAAATTTCTTCTAATTTATAACTGAAAGTTTGACTATATGAAAAAAGTAGAAAGTAAGAGAGAAAAGACCCGCATAGCATATTTTAAGGAGGCAGGCATGATCTACATTTGAAATAGGGAGATTAAAGTAGAGCCACATATCAGAGTTTGAACATCACATTCATTTTAGGTAGAGTATGTCAGAGGTGTTCAATAGAGTTAAACAATGACTTATATGTTCACATTTGCAAAGTAATGGTTTTTATAATATATTGTACTTTTACTCAGTAATATCTAGCACAATCTTGGTCTTGTATTCTGAACGTCATAAGCATGGTATTGACTACACACAGGCTTAGCATAGGAAGAAGGACTTTTGAAGCCTCTTCTGTATTTTATAACTTTAAATATGTGCAAAAGAAGTATTCATAGTACACTTAAATAGGCTTAATAGAAACTATAAAACTAAAAATAAGAAACATTAAAATATAACTAAATTTGATCTGGGCCCATGGGGACCTACAGAGACTGATGCACCAACCAAGGACCATGCATGGTGAGGACCTAGACCCTCTGCTCAGATGTAGTAGATAGGCAGCACAGTCTCCTAGTGGGTCCCGTAATATGAGGAGTAGGGACTACTTCTGACATGGACTTTGGCTACCCCAACGTTGATCACTTCCCCTTAGTGGGGCAACCTTGCCAGGCCACAGAGGAAGAAGATACAGGCATTCCTGATGAACCTGGCTAGGCTGAGGTCAGATGAAACCCTTTCATTCCTGATGAGGTTTGCAGACTTCTCTTGAAAAAGGAGGAAACTTCATTTCCCTTGGACATTGTATATCCAGGAAGTTCATTCATTTTTTTTTTATCTTGCAGGCTTTTCTTTGACTGTCAGACGAGAATGGTTGATGGTGGTGATGGTGAAAAATCTTGCCTTTGTATCTACCGTTAGGTCCAAAAACTGTCTGATACCTACATAGCTGTGTGTCTGTTTAAATTGAAAATAGTTTGCATATTCTGCATGTATTTTTGTGTAATAATTTCTAAAAATGGACAAAGTTCTACATAGAAATTCAGTTATGTGTTACTCAATTGTTGATACCTCAAATATGGGATCATTATTCTCTTGTTCTCATTTTATATCCCAAATAGCCAATACAGCATTTGCAGCTTAGGTATTTAATAAACATTTGTTGACTGAATGAATAAAATCAAAATGTAGTGTAAAGCCAATCTACTCCTAAGTTCTATGGTACATAGTGGACAGAGAAAACACAGTCATGAATATATATACGCAGAGAAATTGTGGTGTCCATCTTAATATTTTTATAAAGTGTTTAATTTCTCCTTGATAGCATTGTGATTATTGTGCAGGTTCCTATACTCTTGTGCTTTGTTTTAATTTTCTATTATTAGTTAAATAATTATCTTATGAACACTATGAAAATAAACTTAAAACCTTAATATGGTTCTTTTGAGTTCTGCTGCACAGTGATGACTGTGAAACTACTTCAACTCTGCACAGAAGTATTGAAAGGCACAGTCCAACAAAAGTTAACTAAATTTGAAGATAAATGTTGGCCCGTGCCTTTAATCCCAGCACTCACCTTTACTCTGGAAAAAGACGATAAACAAAATAAGTAAAATAGAGAATTTTATATGTAAACCATGGTAAGGATAAAAAGCAAAGGAAAGTGAAAAAATTATGAGTTTACACATGGGAGAAAGAACAGAGTTTTATGTAGGATGCCTCAGGAAGGTCTTACTGAAAAAGCAACTCTTAAATTAAGATCCAAAAGAAGTATGGAAGGCATGGTAGATACATAGTAAAAAAAAAAAAACACATTCTAAACCAGATAGTTCTCATTTTTATTGCGCTAAGCATATTTAGGAAACACAAAGAATGTCAGTGTAATTGGAGTTGATGTGGAAAGAACAGTTGAAACACATTAGACAATTAACAGGAGAGCCAAGTTATGTAGGCCCTTATAAGTCATAGTGAAGCTTACTTATATTTGTATTTTATTTGGTTTAGTATAGAGGAGAATCTTCTTTTTTTAATTAATTTATTCTTGTTACATCTCAATGGTTATCCCATCCCTTGTATCCTCCCATTCTTCCCTCCCTCCCATTTTTCCCTCATTCCCCTCCCCTATGACTGTTCCTGAGGGGGATTACCTCCCCTGTATATGCTCATAGGGTATCAAGTCTCTTCTTGGTAACCTGCTATCCTTCCTCTGAGTGCCACCAGGTCTCCCCATCCAGGGCACATGGAATCTTCTTTATTGGATTCATTCTACAAGTTTGAAAGAGTCACTATGGGTTCTTTATTGATAAGATTGCTGAGCCTTAAAATCAAGCACAGGGAGACCAGCTAGGAAAGTGCTGCATTAATAGGTGCAAAATATGATAGGTTGGATTAGAGTGAAAGTGATGGTATGGGAAGAAATGACTTGGCATCTGGTTTATATTAGTGGCAGAAAGCAACAATTCATTTGGATGGTATATATTTAGGTGTGAAAGAAAGTCAAAGTCCATGATGACATAGTTATCTAAGTATATGAAACCTTCATGGAGATATGCTTGGGTACAGCAAATGCTCCTATGAACTCAGCTTTGGAAACATTAAAATCAAGAAAAATACTAAACTATGAAATTAATTAGTACTCAACAAGTTTATAAGCATAAAATAAAAACCCTAGATTTGAGCTTATTCCAAATGTAGAAAAGCAAAAGCAATAGACAGTATCTTGTGTATTTGAGAGAATAGGTCATGATACACAGGTTCAGGGACTTTCTTTTGCATGAATATGGATAATTCAGTCATTATTAGTAGTGAGGGAGATGTAGACCTATGTAACCAGAGATACAAAGGAATATAAATAAGTTAAAGTTGCTTTTAGAATAGCTTTTTTTCTCACTAAGGTGAGAGATAAGATGCTCAAATCAGAATAAGGACTGGGGGAAAGGTATTGAAGGGTCAAGGAAAATAGAGACAGTATGGGCAATTGTCTGGAAAATATGAGTGTGAATAAACTAAGAAACTTTTATAAGATTGTACAGCTACAATACAATTTCATTTGCAATTAGTGATTATTAATTTTAAAGGGACACTTCTCAGCATGTTGTGTATTCTTCCCAAGATGCAGATCCAAAGTAAATTGATACTGAATTAAAATATTGTTTAATTTTATAAAATGTATTCATTTTCTCTAACACCAAACATTTTGAGCATTTAAAAAATATTTACTTATTTTAATTTATGTGTATGGGTGCTTTGCCTTTGTGTATTACTGTGCACCACATCCATGCAGTACCCATAGAGGCAAGAAGATGGCAGCAACTGGATTTGGAAATGGAGTAACAGTTGCTAGCCTCCATGTGGGTGCTGGGAATCAAATCAGTGTAATCTGCAAGAGCTCTTAACACTAGAGGCATCGCTCTAGATCCTGAAGGATGTTTAAACTTAATCTTATTTTTATTTTATGTTTATGGGTGTTTTCCATACTTGTACATGTGTGCCTATGTACCACCTGTGTTCATGGTACCCATGGAGGCCAGAAGAGGACAATAGGTGACCTATAACTAACGTTATGGAAAGCTGTGAAAGCCACCTTGTGGGTGCTGGCATTTAAACTTGCGTACTCTAGAAGGGCAGCCAGTACTGTTATCCCCTGAGTCATATCTCCATCTCCAGAGTTTTTAAGCATTTAAAACATGTTAGGCATATATTCAGTGTTGTAGAATATAATGGTCAGGAAACATTAAAGGTCTTTGTTTCTGTGGGGTTTTCAGTGTTGACAGAGTGAGCTAATAAAGAAATTGTCATAAGAAAGCACAGATACACTTAGGAAATGACTAGTTTCAAATCTGTACTTTACTAATGTGCAATAATGTAATAAAGTGGCATAGTAAGCAAAAAAGGGATGACAAACTTAAACCAGTATTAGCATCCACAAAATATGATTTTTCAAAGCCCATCTAAATGAAGCAGAGTGGTCATAGGGTTATTGTTATTAAAACCTAAAGTTGATTTTTAAGAATGGAGACCGCCTATGAATAAAAATTAGCTGGAAACCACTATGAGGAGCAATCTTGTTTCTCATATGAAATTGTGTAAGATGTTATATGGTTTGCTCCTCTGGGGCTGTTGAGCCCCTTCCCCATTCATACTTGATCTTGTTCAGGGTTGGTGCAGGCAACCACAGCTGCTATGAGTTCTTGTCTGGAAGACAGCATCTCATATAGCACATCTTTCCACCCTCCAGGTCTTACTTACATTCTTCCTACTCCTTCCGAGATGGTCCGTAAGGTCCCAATTGTGAGGGAAGGTTTATATAGATGCTCCCATCGATGGCTGAGCAGTCACAGTTGTTTAGTCTCAGCATTGTGAACAATTATGAGTCTCTGCCTTAACCAGTACCCTCTGCAATAAGAAGCTTCTCTGAGAAACAGACTTGTGCTGTGGATATAAACTTCCTAAATATGTGTTTATATCTCTTTTATCCACTACTTACCATGTTTTTTCCTTCTTTCACACACACTGCATTTTTTCACTCTGCTAATCCCATCAGTAAATGTATGTTGATGCTTGTTAATGACTAAGACATCTGTAATGACAAACAGTTGCTACCATTTACCTTACCTGTTTTATACAGATACAACAGTAAACACTATTTTAACCAGACAGTTGAGAATACAAGCCACATTTAATAGATGTTTCTAGTCAAGTATATATCCAATCTGTAATGCAAAAAAATTGACTCTTTTCTCTACTGGTACCTTCAGAAACCCTTTTAAGGATGTTTGGCAATGTCTAGGTTAAATTTGAAATTGATTGTCCAGATGTCTACATTTCCGACTCTCCAGAAAACAATTGCTCTACTCTGTTTACTCACTACAACTCAGAGGAGTCAAGTGTTCTTTCCTATGATGTGAGAGGTCACTCAGTGTACTTAACATGATTCATTTGCTTACTTGTACATGCAGACATCCAGTTCGACCAGCACCATTTGTTGAAGATGCTTTCTTTTTTCCATTGTGTGGTTTTGGCTTCCTTGTCAAAAATCAAGTGTCTAGGTGTGTGGTTCTTTGTTTCAATTCCATTGATCAACCAGCCTATTTTTTCTGCTAACACCATGCAGTTTTTATTACTATTGCTCAGTAATACAGCTTGAGATCCAGGATGGAGATACCTCCAGAAGACCTTTTATTATACAGGATTTTCTTAGCTATTCAGGTTTTTTGTTTTGTTTTGTTTTTTCCATATGAAGTTGAGGACATGCTTCTTGTTTGAAGAATGGTTTTAAGTTCTACTTTAGAATAGAACATAATTTAGTTAAAAGAGAGCTAGAGTATAGCTCAGTGATAAGACTTTTTAAAGTATTTCAGGGTTGTGTTTGAACCTCAATAACTGACATGTTCATGTGCACATGTGTAATCAATCAAAAGACCTCCAGCACGGGTAATCAAGTAAAATTAAGAACTATAACCACTGGAATAAGAGGACCTGAGGCCAGGTATTTGGATTGCTAAACAACTATTTAATGATAGCTGTCTTTTACTTCTGTTTTGTCCTCTACCAAGTTTCCTGCTAATCTTTTGATGATATTTCACTGTAGTATGCTCATATGTTGTTATCACAGATATGCACTAATTAATAAAAGTTTAGACCGTCTTAACAAGAAAGATGAAATTCTGATCCACACTTGATAGATATTTTATTGTTTTATTTTATAGTGGTTTCTTGAATTGATTGTTGCTAACCAGTGAAATCTTTTTTGTGATATTTTAGGACTTTTTCACAATTAGTCTTTTGTGTATATTAAATGACAACTCAAAATACCTGATGTTTTATTGTACTTAAAACTTTTCCTTCACTCTCTGCCTGTTTTAGCTTTTAGCTCATTTTGGAGATATTTTATCTATTCTATTCATGAAATGCTTTATGTATTTTTTCTTTATTTTTTCCATCTGGTTTATGAGTTCTGATTTCTTTACATTCCTTTTAGTGAGAATTAAATGAGCTAATTAAAGTATTTAGCATATTCCCATTATTATTTAGACTTATATGTTCAAAATATGTAAAATTGAAAATCCATATTCAATATTCCATATAAAATGTTACCTATCTTCTATTTAGAAACTATATATTTTCCTTATAGTTAAGCTATGAGTATTTTCATTCCTTATATATAGTGTTTATTGTCTTGGAAATTATTCATAATTGCAGAGCGGTGGTGATGCATGCCTTTAATTTCAGCACTTGGGAGACAGAGGCAGGCTGTCTGTGAGTTTGAGGCCAACAGGGTTTACAGAGCAAGGCTGTACTGAGCCAGGGCTATAATACACAGAGAAATCCTGTCTTGAAAAACAAACAAAAAATAATCACAATTGTTTCATTTTGACATGCATACCATAGTTCCGAGGGGATTAAAGCCGGTATCTGGACTTATCTTCAGTCATCCCAAAATATACTCAGTCCTTTAACTATTTTACTTTAAAAAAGTCTTTAAATAGGCTGTCCCAAATGGATCATTTACATCTCCAAATAATTTTATACAAAATATTATTTAGTAGCCTGTCTTCTAAATTTTGATAGTCCTATTAGAATATTTATGAGATAATTATAGGGTAATAAGATATGATGTTGCGAACTTAGCCTTTAGAAGTTATTTAGATCTGGAGTACTGTTCATTTCGAATTCAACAAAGTATGTTATCAAAAGGTAGTGGAATCCTGTGGAAAAGAAATGCTATTAATTTTAATTTTGGAACTCAAGGAAGTCTCTTCATTGCTGAACTCAAAACAAATTGTAAATGTTAATTACAGTTTATTTTGGCTGTTTAAGGGTACTTTTAAACAATGATCACTTGTGAAGTATAAAAAAACAAATGGACATTATTTTTCTGAAGTTTGTATTTCAAAACTTAGACTTTAATTCTGAAGTCAGAGTAGGTGGTATAAAACATATAGAACACTAATATATGGCAATCTGTATCTCTATTTATTTATATTTATTATTTTTAATTTATAGGCAAAAACAACATTAAAAGATGACAGTGGGATGGAGACTTGGTGAGAGGAGAGTTGCTGGGAGAGGAAGGGTATAAAAAAGGGTGTATGAAATTTTTAAAAGAATAAATAAAGTTAAAATAATCTTTACTGTATCATATCCACTTCTGTATTCAGATAGAATTGGCTCACCTAAATTTCTCATTTAAAACATGGTCCTAGCCATGAGCATTATTGATGTAATAGTAATACCCTTAGTCTCCTAGCAACAGTATCCATAGTGTGGTGAGAAGTGAGCTGCAGAAACTATTGGGACATAAGTTAATGGGGAACTCTATAGGAAGAAGTTAATGTTTAGTCTAGAGTATTGTTAAATCCAGTCCAACAATGTTACCAAAAATATGGTAAGATCATATATAAAGGGAATTTCATTACTTTGCCTTTTAGTTTCTGCTGTGACTAGACATTGAAATTGATGTTTAATTTTTGCTTGATTTATAAACATTTTATTCAGCTGAAATGAAGTTCTATGCTGAGTATTATAGGAAATATAGTTTATAAATAATTGTGCTAATAATTATAACTGTGGTAAAAACTGAGACATTAATTAACTGAAAACTTCTTCAATAATTACTTTAATATACTTGCTGAGCTTACTTATGAGGAAGATAGGATATGTTACTAATATGACATTACCCAGAAGTTCATTTATTCATAATTGTAGTAGGTTAAAAGAGTTACAGAACTTCCTTAGATTAATTGGCTACATAGGCTGATAGTGACTAGTTTACCAGATTTATCTTAAGATATTTCTAAACTGAAGCATATAAAAGTAGCAGTATATTATTAGCTCTCTCTTTAGATAGAAAGAAGTCTTTAGTTTTGGCATTTGATTGAATGAAAGTTACAGTAAGATAGGCAAGTATATATATTTGCATTATGGATTTTTTACATTTTAAAATTTCATGCCTAGATTTTTTTCCAAATAAACATTCATGAGTCATCCATTTGGTACAGTCTTTAAGTACCTTAAAAGTGAGTTAACTTTGTTTTCCTGTAGCAGAAAAATTTAATGCCATTAATAGAAGTAAGAATTAAATTAATAGTAAACTTAGTTGATTTCATTAAAGCAAGTCTTTTTAAGATTTTGGTGATTGCATTTTTAAATTGTTTTTTAAAGAAAGCCTTTGCAGTAAGACATGGTGGCACAGGCCTTTAATCCCAGCACTTGGAAGGTAGAGGCAGGTGGCTCTCTGTGAGTTTGAGACCAGCCTGGTCAATAAAGGGAGTCCAGGACAGCCAGGGCTCTGTTACAGAGAAACCCTGACCTGGAAAAGGAAAGAATGCCTTTGTGCTGTTATGTTTATGCTTATATAGGAGAAAACATGGAAGTTGTGGATGCTTCTAAGCAAACTGAGAGCAAAATGTGTTGAAGCGAGGGAGGAAATTTCCCAAGGTGATGCGAGTTGTGCAGAAATCTGCTGTAAACAAAACAAGGAGCTTGTTTCAGCAAAACTGCCTATGGGTATAAACTTTAGTTCATTTTGTGTTAGTAAAGATTGAAGAAACACTTGAGAGATAAAATCTCTCTCCTTCTGTGCCGTGTGTGTGTGTGTGTGTGTGTGTGTGTGTGTGTGTGTGTGTGTGTGTGTGTGAGAGAGAGAGAGAGAGAGAGAGAGAGAGAGAGAGAGAGAGAGAGAGAGAGAGAGAGAGAGAGAAGGTTATGTAGGTGGGAAGTAGAAAAGCCTTGAGGCCAGGCAGCATTTGCAAGGGAAGGGGAAATTGATTTTCAGTTTAGGAGGGAGAAAAGGCAGTATTATCATACCAGGGAAAGTTCCATGCTAAAGGAGAATGGAAGTAATAGATTACTCTGCCTATGCTATGAAAAACTCACATAACTCAAAAGTAAGGACCACCTTAAATTGTATGACGACAGGTTGCCATGGAAATGGTTTTACGCTACTAAAGGGGGATGTGCCTGGGAGGCAGGGAAGTCTATGGAGTGGATGAGTGGGACTAGAGGGGTGTGTTGGGGAAATCATTCAGCACCTAGCCCTTGGACAGCAGCAGTGTAGCAGCCTTGCCAGCTGTTGCAGTAGCTTGCTTTCTGTGCTCTTTTTCTGAAGCTCATTCTCTCTTTCTTCCTATTTCTCTTATGCCTCCCTGTCTTTTGCAACATTTTTTTTTTATTTCTTTCAGTTTCTCTCTTTAACACTCCACACCGTTTGCTCCTGTATGCTTATCAGCAGGCTTCTTCAGAAGCCTTACTTTAGCATCCCTCCTCCCCCTCCAGTTGCTCCTTCACTGGTCGGATTTGAAGAGATCAGCAGTTGGTGAAGTGAGTTCTAAGGGCTGAGAGGGTATGGAGAGGGGCTGGGGAGAGTCATGAACAGAGGGTTTTGTTATGTATTTACAAGGGTTTTTTGTTTTGCTTTCTTGGACTATTCTGGTGAGTTCCTACTTTCCTGCTTCTTTGGATAGAATTTATGAGTCATGTTCAGCATGTATGTGGTATTGACTATAATTCTTGAGTCTTCTTCATTCTCTGTATAGTCCTTAATCCCTGAGTCTTGACAGGCATATACATAAGAGAAATTAGAGATCTTAAACTACTTGCTAAATGCTATCAGGCTTCTGGGTGTATTATGTGTGCTGTGTTAGTTTAAAAGCGTTCTGTACAGAAAGCACGATATTTTGTCTCACTGGATAGCTGTAGCTTCTGTACAGGAAGCTCTTTGTACTTCAGAGACTTTTTAGTGGTGCCCTAGTCCTGAATTCCATTGAAAGCAAACTAGAGTTGTGTCTGGACAGTTCATCTCTCTAAATTTTGGAGCACTTTCCAGAGGTAGCAATTTGACTGGGTAATATCAGAAGCAAAAAGAATGTCAAAAGCAGCTACTGAAATTTTATAATGATCACCTTCTACCAGGTAATACAAGAAGAAGAAGAGGAAGAAAGATGCTATAATGTCACCTCCTTATACTTTTCACTGTAAAGCATTTATGCTAAATTTAAAGGAAGCAGGAGATGATTTTCTCAGAAGAGTGCACATTTTTAAAAGCAACAGATAACTAGAGCACAGACATACATTAAAAAACAAACAAGCATGTATGTTTGTTAGGAAAAAAAGAAAGTGACAAGGTTTTTGTTTGTGTTTATGGAATTAAAGGAATAGGTTTAACGCGATGGGGAGGCATTCTTTTATGAGCATCATGCCTTTAAATCCAAAGGTGTTCTTTATTCAGACTTGTGTGTTCCTTTCTTTAAGGAACTAGATGCCTGGCATGTTTCTTAATTCCTCTAATCACATTTCACGTAATCCTTTGCACTTAAAAGCCTTCTTGCAGCATTATTGCACCTACATACAAAAATTTTGCAAAGTTTCTTTTTTGTACATTAGTGACAGGATATTGGATATTTTTTGTAAATACATCCAGTGGTAACTATTTTGATTCTTTGAGCAAAAGATGGACTTAGCATGATATTTGAAAAGACATGATCATAAAGTGAAGTATAGACAAATATACAAATAATATTAGAATGGAAAATACATTACTTTATTATTGTGTGCCTACATAGAATTGAAACCTTTAACAATTCCATCATCTTTTGGCACAACAGAAATTGATGTTTTTCCCTCTCCCAGTATGGCCCTAACTCTAATTATAAGCATTATTTCCTCTGTGACAACTATGTCATTTCTAGTAGTTTAAAATGTTCATAAACAAATTCATTCACAATGTAATTAAAGATCTTAATTTTTTAAAAACTAAGAACACTTTTAACACCCTTTATACAGGTTTTACAGTTATCATTTATATATTCACTAGTAGCTATAAATGTTGACAGTGAATATCAATTTTAATAAGAGAATCCAGGACAAATGGATTATTACAAATGCTTTCAGAGATGACCATGTTGAAACTAAAATGAGTTTGCAAATTCTCTTAAATTGAAATTATTTTAACATCAATAGTGATGTGACTCATTTTTCATAACCAAATTTGGAAATTCATAATGCCAAAGGTGAGCACTATTGAGAACATGCTGAGTCATGCAAAGTAGGTTTGAGCCGATGGACAGGACAGTCTCCACTGGTGAGTGGAGAAGGAGATCTAACTTTCACACAAACTCTGGTGCCCCATATTTGAACATGTCCCTTGGATGGAGATGCCTGGTGGCACTCAGAGGAAAGATAATAGGTCACCAAGGAGAGACTTGATACCCTATGAGCATATACAGGGGGAGGAGGTCCCCCTCAGACACAGACATAGGGGAGGGGAGGGGAGTAGGGGGGAAGTGGGAGGAAGGGAGGAATGGGAGGATACATGGGATGGGCTAACAACTGAGATGTAATATGAATAAATTAATTAAAAAAAATAAAAATTAAAAAAAAGAGAGAACATGCATGCGAATCTTTAGACTCGCAACATCAACAGTGTATTACCACATAAGTGACATAGTACTTTTGAAGTAGTTATTTTTCTAAATATTGACTATATAAAATTTTCATGTACACAATAGTAAAAGCTTACTATAACCCTTCAAATAGCTTAGTCTTCCTTACTGTGAGTTCCTCATGCTTACTTAAATGTTAAATTTGGTTGTGGAACTATTATATATCCATATTACAATTCCAAATTCAACAATGCACAAAAATATTTGAACATGTTAATTTTTAAAATGTCTGCAATTTTTAATAAAATATCCTTTACTATATCAGAAAAATGGGTTTAGAGTTACTTTTTTAAAAAAGTGTTCACTTTACATCTCGATTGTAGACCCCTCCCTCATCACCTCCCATTCCCACCCTTCCTCCCTTATACCCCTCCCCCTAATCCTCAGAAAGGGGAATTCCTCCTCCCCTAGCATCTGACCTCAGTCTATCAAGTCTGATCTGGACTGCCTGGATCCTCTCCTTCTGTGGCCTGGAATGGCCGCCCAAAGGGAAGTGATCAACATGTGGTCACCAGAGTCCATGTCAGAGGTATTCCCTACTCACCATATTATGGGACCTACAAGGAGACTGTGCTGCCTATCTACTACATCCTCGCAAAGGGTCTTGGTCCTCACCATGTATGGTCCTCAGTTGGTATATCCGTTTCTGCAGTATCCCCCTCCTCTGCCCACATTTGTTGTGCTCCATTGGTCTCCTTGTAGAGCTCTTGACACCTCCAAGTCCTTCTGTTCCCCAGCTCCTCAATAAGACTCTCTGTGCTCCACTCTAAAGTTTGGTTGTGAGTCTCAGCATCTACTTTGATCCCCTGCTGGGCAGAGTCTTTCAGAAGACCTCTATGGTAGGCTCCCATTCTGTTCCTTCTCTTTAAATGCGTCCAGTGTCTATTCTAATTGCCCTTCGGAATGAGCATTAAGCATTCTCCCTAGGGTCCTCCTTGTTATTTAGCTTGTTTGGTCTGTAGATTGTTAGTGTAGTTATCCTGTATAATATGGCCATTATCTTCTTATAAGTGAGTACATACCATGCGTGTCTTTCTGAGTCTGGGTTATCTCACTCGGGATGATCGTTTCTAGTTTCATCTGCCTGCCAATTTCAAGATTTCCTTGTTTTTAAAAGCTCACTAGTATTCCATTGTGTAAATATACCATAGTTTATTTATCTGTTCTTCAGTTGAGGGACATCTAGGTTGTTTCCAGGTTCTGGCAATTGATAATAAAGCTGCTGTGAACATAGTTGAACAAATGTCCTTGTTGTGTGGTGGAGCATCTTTTGGGTTTATGCCCAGGAGTGGTATAGCTGTGTCTTGAGATAGCACTAGTCCCAATTTTCTGAGAAAGTGCCAGTTTGATTTCGAAAGTGGTTGTACAAGTTTGCACTCCCACCAATATGGAGGAGTGTTCCCCTTGATCCTTTACTATATCTAACCAGAAAAATGGTTTAGGGTTACTTTTGTTGTTGTTGTTGTTGTTTTTGAGACAGGGTTTCTTTGTGTAGCCTTGGCTGTCCTGGACTAGCTTTGTAGACTAGGGTAGCCTTGAACTCATAGAGATCCAACTGCCTCTACCTCCCAACTGCCTCTAACTCCCTGAGTGCTGGGATTCCAGGCATGTGCCACTGTTCCCAGTTTAGGATTATGTTTTTATTAGTTTTTTAAAACTAATATAATGAGATAAGAGAAAAAATACTCCAAGAATGAAGAAATTCTTTCATTATTAACATTTGAACAAATCATAAAATATCGATCTATGTGGAAAAATGGCAAATAAGTTGTGATTATGTTTTTATAAACAGGTCTATATAGACTTTCAAAAGAGAATTATGTTAAAATTATATCTTTTAGGTAACAGAGATCTTTTATATATATCTATAGTTGAACTACTGACACAAACATTTATTTCATTTGTAAGCAAAATCTGCTTTGAAATTAGTAAAGCAAAGAGATAATGAATTTTGTTTAAAATAAAAATTAGTTCTTTTCCTATCTTAATTTTCATTTGTGTTTGTGTGTGTGTGTGTATGTTTTAGACTCTAGCATACCTTATTATAATATCCATAACAGCCACAGACAACCAGTGTTTTTCATGGCATCCCAACTAAGAATCTTCATTTAAATTTTATTTATTATTGTGTGTATGAGTAGTGTACTTGCCCAAATGTTTATACATCACATTCATGCCTGGTGCCCACAGAAGAGAGAGTAGTGTGCCAGGTTGCCTCATATTGCAATTACAGATAGTTGTGAGCCACCATATAGAGGCTGGGAATGGAACACAGGTTCTCTGGAAGAACAATCACTGCTCTTAACGGCTGTTCCATCTCTCTAGCCGTTAATCTTCATTTAAGGAGGGTTTAAGTATAATCTTAGTCTATGGAATCATATCTGTCTCTTTGAAAAGACATACATTATTATTTGTTGACTATTATAAGCTTTACTTTAGGTTTTATATAGGTATATATAGATATTAAGAAAATTAAATATGTATAATACCTTTGAATTTAGCTTAACTGGGTTACTAGAGAAACTTTGTGTGTAAAAAGTCATTACTATTTACAATGACTTTTACAAGGGAAGTTTGGCCTATGTGTACTTTTTGTTGATATCCTTCACATTAAATGTTATAGGGCCTACTTCTTTAATTTATTTGCCTCTATAATCAAGCAACTAAATAACATAGTTCTCTGCTAGAGCAAGGACCACTTTTATCACATGAAAAACACCTCACTTGCTTTGATATGTACTACTTATACTAATTTCTGTATCCTTGTTTGCAGTGCTAAGAATAAAAACAAGTCAAATCTTTTGGTTAAATGGAGGAGGAATGGATCTGGGGGAGACAGGGGTGGGAGGGTACTGGGAGGAGTGGAGGGAGGGGAAATTGCTTGGATATAATGTATGAGAGAATTTTTTAAAAGAATATTATTAAGAGTTCCTCTTATTCTTATATAGTTATTGTAGTATTTTATTCTCATCATAAATATTATACTCCATGACAATTACTAAATCCAAAGAATATGTTTTGAAAAATCATCAATTTGATATTACAAATAGTTTGGAAGGATAAAATGAAAAAAACATTGCAATTTTACATTTTCATTATTGATCTAGATACAATGTAGGACCACAAGCAGATAGCACTTCTGTATGGCTTTTGTCTAGCTTAGTAATTTCAGGTATCACACAATATTATGTTAAGTATTCTTTTAAACTTTTAATCAAATATGGGTTGAAATTGTATCTTAGTTTTAGTTTTGCAGTGCTGGAAGTTGAACCTACTACCTTGCATATGCCAAGCAAGCATTCTGCCATTGTGAGTTTTCTCTGTGTTAAAGTTATACTTCAGAATTTATTTTTAGTAGTGCAAAAGCAATGAAAGGGGTTTCCATGATATGACATCTCATGTTTTCTTTTGATGCTTTTTACTATTAATGTTAACCAGGGTGTTCAATTTACTGTTTTAGTTAGTATACCATGACAATACCAAATCAATCTGTTTTCATCATGATATACATATGGCTTTCTTCTGAAGTAGGTATTTTCAACTTTAAGAGATAATGTCCAGTTTCAGTAAACTATTTTTACATACAACAGCTTCATTTCTTATGGACCTAATCTTCTCTCCTAGAAACAAATGCAATATATCAAAATATGCAATCTAGCAGTCACATAATATTCCATACTTCTTTGAATCTATGAAATATGGTACATAGTATTACTAATGTCTGTTTATTTACCTGTAGGTGGATACAAATTTTGAAGTTTTCCAGAGTAGGAGACACCTACTGCTACATACAAACATTACTGTAATTAAGGTAACTAGCAACATTTCTGTTTTAGAATCACAATACAAGGTTCAGACTTCATTAATCTTAACATCTAGTTGAAAAATAATATTGAACTGTTAAACTGATTATAAAAACCTTTTAAAAGAACATTTGCTTGGATTAGAGTTCTTTGATTTATTCATTTTAATTTCTATTTTTAATTTATTTTGTGGTGACCAGAGATCTGCATCAAGTGTCTTTCTGACTTTTCCATCTAATCTTTTGAGATAAGGTCTTCTCACTGACCCTAGAGCTTGCCATTTTTGCTAGACTGGCTGGCTACTGAGCACTTGAGAATCCATGGGTTTCTGTATCCCCAGAATTGTGATTGTAGATGTGCCCTACTATGCCTGGTTTCTATTGGGTTCCAGATATCCATACTTAGATCCTCATATTTACACAGCACTTAACTCACTGAGCCATATCCTCAGCTCTTAGTGTAGTATTTTTGTTCTTATTTTGTATATAATAGAAGTAACCAAGTAATGAGGTATGCCTGTTAATAGTATTGTCCCTCTATCATTTATTCTAAGTTTCCTTTAGTGATGTGATTCGTTTTTAAACATTTTATTGATTCTTTGTGAATTTCACATCATGAACCACAATCCCACTCATCTCTCCATCCCTTTGTATTTGCCCTGCCTTTGCAACCTCCCCCCACCAGAAAAATTATAGAATAAAAAAATAAAATGAAGCAAAAAAATCTCGTCATGGAAGTTGTAATGTGTCACTCAGCATACCCCTTTGTCTGCATATCTTTACTTGCAAATGTTCATTGCAGTGAGTCATTGATCTGATTTAAAGCCTCTTGCTTCTGCTACACTGTCAAAACTGGATCCTCACTAAAACTCCTCTCAGATATTCTGTTATTGCTCTGGGTCATGGAGATCCTGCAGTTTGGATATGCAAGGCCAGCCCCTTCACATGCTCCAGGAGTTCATAGATAAGGTATATGTTGAGGTGAGCCAATTCAAAGCCCTGGATCTGGGCCTGGTTGGTGGCTGAATTAGTCAGCCTGCTAGCTCTCCTGCACCCTCACCACCAGGGAGAACTCTCTAGCATCACCCCACCCACCCATTGCTCCAGCCTGCAAGGGGCAGAGCCAGTTCCATGTCACAGATAAGTAGCAGGGCTACCTCTCCCAAGCTCACACCCTGGGGGCCAGCTTTCCAGTGCTCATACCCTAGGGCCAGCTCTACTATTCTGTGCAAGTGAGGTGCAGGTCCTACTCTCATGGCCCTAGAGCCAGCAGGAGGTTGCTATGAATAAGGGGGTGAGAGTGCATCTTTTCAGTGTCTAAGACATCTCAGGGCAGAAGGGTAGCATGACCAGCTCTCCGATGCAAAATCCCTCTGGTCTGCTCTACTGTGCTGCCTAGGTGAGGTAGAAGGCTTGCTCTCGTGACGTCAGGGCCACCTCTCCAGCCTACTATATGGTGAGGAGCAAAGGCAGGGGGTACCCATGACATCTCAAGGCAGAAGAGTAGCTTGGCTTTCATGGCCTTCTCTACTGTGCTGCCCAGGTGAGGTTAAGGGCCTGCTCTCATGACTCCATTGCCAGCTCTCTAAACTGTCAGAGGTGATGAGAGGATGGGGGAGTATGGGGCATCTCTCCAGTGCCCACGCCACTTCACAGTAGTAGTGCATTCAGCTTTCCCACATCAACATCCTTGAGGCCGCTCTATTGTGATACCTAGGCGAGGTTCAGGGCCTGCTCTCATGACCCTAGAGCCAGCTCCCCAGCCTGCTGGAGGTGGCAAGAAGTGAAGGTGTGCGGGAGGGCATGTATCGCACCCAAACCATCTCAAGGCAAAAGCAGAAGAGTAACTCAATAGTTCTCTCAAGCTCATGCCCTTGGGGCCAGCTCTCCTGCCCTTCTCCTAGCAGGGCCAGCTCTATTGAGCTAACCAAGTGAGGTGCAGAGCCTGTTCTTTGGAATGCTGAAGACAGCCCTTGCGACATCAGCATGGTCACAGATGGCAGCCCAGATCAGATCAGAGACATATGCATGGCTTTTGGTGGTATGGACATGGACATATGAGTCGTGGACATTGACACAGACCCCTGCTGCTGCATGACCACAGACCCAGACATGGCCCTCAATAGCACGTCACCATGGCCTCAGGTGGCAGGGCAGGCTACTCACATCAGGCTATTTCCCTCTACCCTTGTGCCTCCCGTTTTCACCTCTTCATAACTTTCTCTCCACATACTTCCCAATTGATTTTCTTTCTCTCTTCCACAAACTTGAATATCATAGTGGCTCCTGCTGCAGAAAGGCAATGGGGCAAGTGGGCCTCTGAGTGTCTTCCTAGTAATATAGTTCTTAAAGTATAGCTACATCAACAGCATCTGGGAAGTAGTTGTAAGTGCATATATTCAGGTTCCCCTTTCACCTACTTATTCAGAAACTCTGGAAGTGGGATCAAGAAATATTTCACAAACTCTATTTAATGATGCATCCTGAAAGTTAGGAACCTCTTTTCCGTCATTTATTTGGTGTGCATGCCTGTATATGCATGTATACTTATGGTATGTAAGAGTATGATCAGGAACAGCAGATTATTCATGTAACATGTATCAATTTTTTTGTTTTTCTTTAGACTGGTTGCTTCATGACTTTACTTCATGATAAGATGAAAATTCATATCTTGTCTGAACTATCCACCAAATCATCATATTGACTATATAGAGTTCTCACAAGTTATCTTTGCAATGTAAGTTGTAAGACATTCCTCATTCTCTTTCAAGATAAACTTCTAATATTAATATGGTTGGAAAATTGCTAGTGAGTTTCCCTTTTATTTCTATGGTCAGAAGGATAATAAGTTTGTCTTGAGGAAAACAGTTGTAATTTATTTACTATATAACTGACTATTTCTGACCCTTTCTGAGAGCATGACTGGTTCCTGGCTTTGCTTACACAACAGGTGAATTTAACCAATTAAATAACTGAAACAGGTTATTTTGATTTCTGTGGTTGTAAGTCTATTATTAAGCCATTACATTTTTTTACTAATATTAACAAAGGAAATTTTCCACTAATAAAATGGAAATTTCAATTTTCAAACAAATTTGAATATTAAGGAAGAATTTTAATGCTTATGACAGTGATTTAAGCTAGATAACTTATAAAATATTTACTAGATAATATAGAACTTCCTACAATAGTGACATAAATCCAGGTGTTGTTATGAAGTCTATTTTCCAGGCTGATAACTTGAGCATGACAAATCATTAGTTTAAAATAGTAGTTCAAGGAGAATGTATTTTAAGTAGTCTTATAATTGTTTACTGAATGTCCTAGCAACCAATGTGTTTTCTTGCTCTTTTCATTGTTCATTTTGCTCACTAGATTAATTACTTAAATCCAAAAACCTGAAGTAATTCAATTTGATCCACCCATGTTTATGATTTTATCTGTATACTTACATAGTTTGTCAACCTCTACAAATATTCACAAAGTAGCTTAAAAGAAAACAAGCAACCCATTATAAAAACCATATTATTATATAATAAAATACACACTGAGTCTTCAATTCATATTTATGAGGATAATATGTAAAGGAACATAGTAGGTTTAGTTTTATCATTAACACAGATATAGCAGATCTTAATAATTGAATTGCCCAAATCGATCTACAAATATCAAATAATATAATCCTGTTGCCCTAGTTGTACTTGAGATACATGCATAATTTAATTCTAAATATATATTCAGATAGCTCCCTAAATATTCAAGATATGAATGCTATCTATATCAATCTGCTTTAAGAATAGTGCAGGTTTTTTTTTCTTTCTTGGAATTCAGGAAATAATGCCTAGTTCAAAGACTATGTCCATGAAAAACTTCACTTACTTTCCTAAATTAATTTGTTTGAACAGCCTAATAGAGTACCAGAAGATACATGTAATCACTATAGATGTCCTACATACATAATTATATATAGTTGTAGTCATTATGTTTATGCATATTACAAAACTTGAAGGTCTTGATGCTCCTCTTTGTAAAATTTTCTGAGCAACTTATAATCAGATAGAAGCTCAGCTATCAGATACCTGCATTAGATGTTTTTAAAACTTTGGAATCATGCTTCTCTATATTCTTATTTAATTTAGTGTACAAATTTGGTACTTTCATTTTTCATTTCAGCTAACAGTCATTATTTCTTTCACCTGATATTAAGTTGCCTCTGGGTATATAGAAAAGGTCATGAATTAGATGCTATCGTTATTATCAAGAAACACAGAGAATTAATAATGGAAGATTTCCATAATGATATTTAAAATGAAAACAATGAAATAAAAAACTCAATAACATATAAGGTACTCATATGTTAAGGTATCACCATTTTTTGTTTATGTGAGGAATAATTAGAAAAAGTCTATTTTTATTTTATGAATTATATAATTGCAATTAATCCCTGAGAAATCTGTTTCCACTTACTAATGAACCAAGATTTGTTATCATCTTTTTGACGGTTACTTTGCCATATTTTAGAGTGATTATACCCATTAATAACTTGCCGGTATTTACTTTGTTTAAAAAGCATTTACTTTGTTTGGGTAAATCTATTTTGGACTTTTTCATATGCTTTACATTAGATGTTACATTAATGTTACTAATGTAACATTCGTTTTATGATGCTGACATTTTCTCTTAATATTTTTTTTTGCCCCCAAGTTGAACTGTTGACTTCACAATGTCAGAGATCAGATTCAGCAATCTCACTTGGGATCACATCACCACACTGGATCGTGTGTTAGATGAAGTAATCCCAATTCATGGAAGGGGCAATTTCCCCACGCTGGAGGTAAAACCAAAATACATTGTTCATGTTGTGAAAGAACAACTCATAAAGCAAGGCATTGTTGTTAAAGATACCAGACTGAATGGCTCTACGGCAAGTTACATACTCGCAAGCCATAATGGAATCAGCTATAAAGATTTGGACATTATTTTCGGTGTTGATCTACCAAGTGATCAAGACTTTCAGGTCGTTAAGGATGCAGTTTTAGGCTGCCTACTTGACTTTTTACCAAAAGGTGTTAAAAAAGAAAAGATTACTCTAAAAACCATGAAAGAAGCATATGTACAGAAAATGGTCAAAATTTGCAATAACCAGGACCGTTGGAGTCTCATCTCCCTTTCAAATAACACTGGGAAGAATGTAGAACTAAAATTTGTGAATTCACTCAGACGACAATTTGAATTTAGTGTCGATTCTTTTCAGATTCTTTTGGATTCCTTGTTAGATTTCTATAGTGTCCCAAATGCTAAGCTAACCAAAGAATCCTGTCCTGTTGTGGTGGCTGAAAGTATGTATGGGGATTTCCAAGAAGCAATGATACATTTGAAATACAAGCTTATATCTACCAGAAAACCTGAAGAGATCAGAGGTGGTGGCCTTTTGAAATATAGCAATTTGTTGGTTCGCGACTTCAAACCAGCTTGCCAAACAGAAATTAAGACTCTGGAACGTTATATGTGTTCTAGATTTTTCATTGACTTCCCTGATGTAGCAGAACAGCAAAAGAAAATTGAATCGTACCTCCGTAACCATTTCATAGGTGAAGAAAAAAGCAAGTATGACTACCTTATGACCTTGCATGGAGTTGTGAACCAAAGCACTGTCTGCCTCATGGGTTATGAAAGAAGGCAGACCCTTAACATGATCACCCTTTTGGCTTTGAAAGTACTTGGAGAACAGAATATTTTACCCAATACAGACAATGTTACTTGCTTTTACCAACCTGCTCCATACCTAGTTCTTGAGGGAGGGTACCCTAGTTATTATGTAGCATCTGGGCCACCACTTGTTTATTTCCAGCCATGTCCTGCAGTACAGTTTCCTGTGCAAAATGGTATGATGTAAGAAACACATATACCAGAAGTTTTGTCTAAGCACCTCTGAAAAGCAATTTTCTAATTCTGTAAAAGTTAAGTTCTATTTTTATGTAGTTACCAACTATTTTTCACCAATTACAGCTTAAATAATCATAGCAGATAAGGTATCATCTCTGAATAGTTATTTTAAAATTATCATCAAATGTTTTGACTGTAAAATATTTCAAATATAGTAGAATCCTTGAGGTGACTTTTAAAATCTTACTGGCATTTCATACTTAAAATTTGCTATGACTGGTATGTTAACGGTGCCTGCACCTTTGACTAAAGTATAAAAGAACCCTTCTTTTGTTTTCAAACAAAGAAGTGTAGCGAAGACATATTACAATATTTCTATGTTCACTTAGTTCCTTGTTACAGTTTTTTCTTAACAACAATAATTTTTATCTTAGATGGAAAGTTGTCTGATTTCAAAGATAACAAATTTAAATGATGTTTAAACAGTGAATTGTAAGCCTGTGTTTCCCAATAATATTCATCAGGTAGAAAATACTACTAAAGTTTGAAAGACTGCTGGGGAAATTTTTCTAGAAAACAGGAACTTATCCTCCTTATTGTAAGAATTTAGCTAATCTATGGATTGAAAAAATACCTTGCAGCTGAACGACTGAGAAGATAGTTCTGTAAGTTTTTTTGGCATGTAAATAACTTGAAAAGAAAAAAAAAAAGACCAATTCTGAACGTGAAACTATTCTGTCATCATCTCTTAAGATTAAAGCTAAATGGAAGTGAAAAGAAAAAACACCACCACCAACAACAGTAAATTAGAGATTTTAGTCATGACATTTAAGATTTTTTACTTACTTGATCGACATCGTTATACATCTGGAAATGTTCGTCATTAGTAATTGAAATAATTTATCATCAAATGAAGGACTTTTTCATTTTTCAAACACCAAGATTTGCCATTATTCTGAATATCTATTCAGTACATCAGATATCCACTAACAAATTTATGAGGAGGACTTAAAATAAGTTTCTTTTAACTGATTAAATTACTTTATTTTAACTGTTTGGGATGCTAGCAGCAAGCTATTCTGAATGAATATCAATAAAGCCATTGGAAAACTTCAAGTATTTTTCCTTCACAACATGAACTAGCAATGAAACTCTGGGAATGTGCTATCTACAGACTATATTTAAAGTCTCTTCTCATTGTGGAATTTTTCAAGTAGCCAATATTTTTGACTTTTTGCACACATACATCACTGACCATTGGTGTATCTAAATAATTACATGTGTAATACAGAATCCCAAGGCTTTAAAATATTTGGATTGACCCCTTCAGGCTGCAATAAAATAAAAATATTAAATACTAAATTAAGAAATTGTATCAGTGTATCTATCTACACGTCACATTAGCTAAAGCATAGTGATTCTTCTTTGTGTCCTAATATATAAACTTTACTTTTCAGAAATACAATATGGAAAACATATACATAAAACCAAAGTTACTCATCAGTAACAAAAATAATTCTAAAGCGGGGTTACTTGAGAATGAAAGGATTGCATTAGTGATTGTTAATTAGTGATTAGTAATTGCTAAAGGTTCAGTATTTCTCATAGTAGTTCAATAATAGACTTGTGTAGACATTTGAGAGCATCTTATCAAAGCTATGATCCCGTTGCTTCTTACTGGTATCTGCTCCAAACTCTTTATTTACTAAGAAGCAATTTTCTTTATCTTAAAGCTTTAAGTTATAATATAGGAAGAATGCCTAAAATCTACATGCTTTCTCCTAACATTTTAAGTGTCTTGTTCTTTTGTTTAAGAAGCTCAATGTAAATGTTTTCTCAGGTTAGAGCATTTAAACATGTTGATTGGGAATGATACCATAGAAGAAAAAGCTTTAGCCTATTCCTCATGACTTTGTTTCTCTAAATACATCACCACTCTTAAACCTTCTTTTATTGCCTAACAACCAGAAACATGTATTCAATAGCTAACTAATCCACTATACATTATAGGTATGACACATATGCATACATCACACACATATATGTGGGTTTTTTGTGTGTGTCTATGTATGTATTCCTTACACTAAATTAGTGTAAGAACCCCAGAAGTCTGGGATTGGGTTCTTGTTTAAGAGCTTGTAAAGATTTGGAGGTAATGAGTTGGGAAGACTGCTCCCTATGAAAAATGACATTGCAGAGCTGTATGAGGACTCCAACTAATACAGTACCTGACCATTTTATTTTTACTATAGTACAATAACTTGAAAGCTTTCTATATAGAATGAAGTCTTAATTCCAAAACAAGAATGTAAAGATATTATCAAATCCTTAATTTGCAAAATCAGAATTTAAAGAGAATTCCTATATGTTTATATTAGTCTCATCCAAATGTTTTGAAAGTTAAAAGTAATATTAGTAAAACATTGATACTTACATTTTCTGTTTTAAAGGGTTTTACAATTTTATCACCTCCCACAAATAAAATTAAAGTTTATACAGCCCATATTAACAGTTATTTGAGCAAATAAAACTGTAAATTGTAATTTTATTTATGCCATATAGGTGACTTTCTTGACCATAAAGTATATCTTTAAACTGATCATCTTTACAGATTTAAAAGTTTAAAGGCACCTTTGCTACCCTGACTTTCAGGGAATAAACTTCAAATATCTGTTGTTCACTAACTACTGGAATTATAATTTCATTAACAAATAAAATTCTTCTGTCTGCAAGTTAGGAATATAAGTTAAAACAAGTTTCAAGATTAAAATTGTATTAATTTAAAAGCACTCAAATAATCTTTAAAGTCAAAAGCAAGATACCCTTCTCTATAATACCATATCTGTGTACTAAAACAGAAATTCTACATGTGAGGTTTTATGGTTTAGCCATGTTGAGGGCTATATGCAAACATGGAAGCCATAGAGCTATATTAGTATCAGTGGCTGATACAGCTTGTGGTAATCTTGGCAGCTTCCAAAAAAGGAGCATTCTACATTTTGTTGCAGGTTTTCATGTTATCTTTATTTAAAATATATGTTTATCATAAATAAGACATTAGAAGTATACTTATTAGTAGAGTATCATATAGTGTTTTGATACATGTGGACATTGCTGATGTTTAAATCTGATTAGTACATGTATTTCCTCAAACACATGTTCTTCTTTATGGTGAGAACTTTGAACATATTCTAGCTTTTGGAAATTCACAGTATATTAGTATTATCTATTGACATCCTACCAAAGAGCAAAGTTTTAATTTATCCCATTTCTTTCACATTTTCTTCATTTTCTAAAATGGCACTTCTGTTTTTAGCACTGACAGAAATTTAAAAAGTAAAACTAGTAATAATTTTTTAGTGTTTATTTTACAAAAGACTAATTCCTAGTAAGGAGGGAGTCTGGAACTGTTAATTTAATATCATTGTGTTCATATATGCCTCATTGTAGAAAAGTAACATACATGTATGCATCATATAGAACACAATTTTAGGCTCTCTGATTTTCAAGATTTCTCTTGCCTAGGACATGTTAACAATGTTAAATCACAGGCTGTGATTCTGGAAATAGATGTTAGCTTTTTTGATTCTTGAAGATTCCTTGCATTCTACACAAAAGACATAAGTCACTCAGTTCCCTTTCTCTTTAATTTAATGTCCAGAAGAGTATGATGTACAAACTAACTTCTTTTTCAGTAAGACACATCCAGACCCACTGTGTACAATATTTTGTGATCTTGAACTGTTCTCGGTAATTTTTTCATGTAGTTACATTAAAAACTAGCCGTCAAAGCACTAAAATTTTAAGATCAAAAGGCACTAACTAAAAGCATACAATACATAAAAATCCCTATGATGTTATATTAAAAAACAAAGTAATAGGTAACTTGCCTCCATAAATTATATTTTAATATCCCATATATTAAATAATTTATTTCAGTACATTGTATGTATTTAATTCAGTAAGCTTAACTATCCCAGGAAGATTAGAAATAACCCATTTCATTATCTGAAAATATCAGATATCCAGATATCAATCCACTGGTGTAAAATAATATTGCCATATGGCTATTTACCATTTTATAGGTGACAGAGCAAAAGCTGACTTCCTCTTTTAATGAACACTGCCTGCTATTTTAAAACAGGTCAAATATACCTTGAAAACTACTGCCTCATCACGTGTATACACTGCTACTGGGTTTAACTGAGTAGCATTCTCTTTGGCAGCTTATAACTTATTTGTTAAACTTTGCCTAGTTCCTGTTCAGATTACATGAGCTGAATGTCAGGAAATTTTCCTTCTAGCTCAGAAAGTATTAGCAAGCACAAAGCATTTTTTTCTTTAAAGTTATTCTTCTGTTAAGGGAATTTCTTGGCCTACAAAACAAAGAAGGCAAATGCTCAGGTAATTCAGTACATAAACATCTCAATAAATAATGAATACTGAAAGATTAATCTGAGTTACTTATGGGACACATTACTGAATTCTGTCTTCTCAGTCATGATCTAAAATGACTATGGAATACAACATAAGCCTTACAATATCATTTCAGTAAATTCCTCTGACAAGTGATGTTAGAGCATCTCATTTCAAAACTAAGCAAGTTATATTCATAAATGTGTCTCTTCAAGAGATATTTCAACATTCAGTTATTTCAAAGCCAAATGTTTAACATTAAGGAAAATGTCAGAGATACAAGTAATGGTCAGACTAGGAAAATAAATTTAAAAAAATCTAACTGTAGTTGCCCATATCAAGTAAAGTTGCTAATAGCTCTCCCTACTACATCAAGAAGAATGATCTTTTATACACTGAATTGTTTGTGGAATTGTTTTAGGAAAGCAGGCAATATAAATATAGCTTTATGATGTTTAAGGTGCCTTTTCTATTTTTATAGTTTATAACACCACTTTTAGTCTCTTAGTGCAAACATTTTGAAGTAATGTAATAACTTTACCATGATTCCATAAGTAAATTTTTCAGGACTATTTCAGAAGTGGCATATTTAAGTACATGCCCCAAAATGCCCAAAGTTTAGTAAACTGTGAATACTTACTTTAATGTTAAATATATGTTAAATAAGGATAGATTTTTACAATGTTATATAATTTTGAGACTTGTACTACATTTTTGGAAATGTATTTTGCTGTTTGACAAAAATTAATATATGAAGAGTGAAGTATCTTTTGTTGAAACTATTTTTGATTCTGATAATAGTATAAATGTATGTTTTATTGTTCACTACATAGCTCTTATACTTGTATAAACTGTTTGTGAGTTTGTAAAATTGGTGGAAAATCTAATGTAGATATTGTTATTAGATCAAAATGAGTTTTGAAATAAAATGACTGTGAAACATACAGCAGTGCACCAGCTGCAAAATGGGTAAATGCCTATTCTTTCAAAAACAGCCACATTGGTTACGTATTTTTAAAAGAACCAGCTTGAGTTTTTCCATACAGTTTGTATAGAATGACAGCTCTCATTAAAGGTTGTAAATATGGAACATGAGAAGCTACTGACCTGAAGTACATTTCGGTTTTGTATAAGTAACTACTATCACCATGTATGACTAACTAATAACACTGTCCAATATAAACTGCTAACCACAACATCTAAGTATACAAATGGTTTGTATTCATTTATTTCCCTTAGCTTTATTTGATTTTTTCCCATTGGTAAACCTTGTTTACTATCTTCCCTTATTCAAATTACTGTTATCTATAATGTATTATATATGTACATAATTGGATTTAAATGAAATTACATGCCAGAATCATTCAGAGAAACGGGCAAAAATTATATAACAAATACCATTCTACATACATACACACATGAATGCACACATACATGCATACACCTTTAGCAGAACTTGGTGATATTTAAAGGGTGTATATGATGACCACATATTCAAGTGAGAAAAAGTGACTAAAGAATGAAAAATGGTTTTGGATAGAGACATCATTAAAAGAATGAACACTGGTAAAAATAATAGGGAGAAGAAAAAATAAGGCACCCTGTGTCACTTGCTTGAGGTTTAACTAGTCATAGCAACTATCTAGCCACATTCTAGGTGTTTAAATTGTAGGGGAAAAGAAGCAGTAACTTAGTTTTTATTAAGGTATTTTCTCTACACAATGTAAATTATTAGATGACTAAGGTTTGAAGTCAAAACATGATTTTAGAAAAAGCCAAAATGACTCACTGTTCTTAATCCTTTAATATACAAGGGTAAGTTCTCCCTTATGTAATCTTTAAAACATAACAAGAATCCTAGTTTCCATCTTTTCAAAGTGTATAGACAACTTTAAATTTAGTAATAACTGGATATACATAAAAATCCCAATATATTCATGTATCTGGTCCATGATATTTTGCTTGTGTCCTTCTGGTTAAGACCATTCCTGATATGTAAAACCATTATATTTATATATTTCATCAAGCATGGTAACAATGTTTCATTATTTAGCATTAATAGAAGTCATATTCATCAACTTTTGAAACCTGACAGTGGTGCCATTAAATTACCTACATAAAGCTGGGTGTCCAAAAGCAGAAAGACTCACATGGTATATACTCACTTATAATTGGGCACTAGCCCAAAAGGCACGTCCCACGAAAAACTTCACTTACCCGGAGATTGGGATAGATGTGAGGACATCCTACTGGGACTGTAGGTAAGAGAAATATAGGAGATGGGGAAATAGAAGGACACAGAGGGTCCTAGAAACCTACAAGTAGAACATTGTGATGGGTGGACTGGGGCCCAGGGTGTTATGCTCAAACTATTGCACTAACCAATGACAATACAATAGTAAACATCGATCTACCTAATGGAGAGGACATTCTCCACAGTTATGTGGAGAGCGGGGACTGACTTTGACATGAGCTCTGGTGTTCCATATTTGACCACCTCCCCTTGGTGAGGAGGCCTGGTGGAACTCAAAGAAAGAATAAGCAGGCTACCAAGATGAGACTTGATAGCCTATGACCATATAGTGGGGGAGGAGGTCCCCCTCAGTCATAGACCTAGAGGAGGGGAATAGGATGAAAGTGGGAGGAAGGGAGGAATGGGAGGATACAAGTGATGGGAAAGCAATTGAGTTGTAATCTGAATAAATTAATAAAATTAAAATAAAAAATTTTTAAAGCTGGGTGCAGTTGCTCACGCCTGTAATCTCAGCACTTGGGAGGCAGAGGCAGGTGGATATCTGTAAATTCAAGGCCACCCTGGTGTACAAAGCAAGTCCACAACAGTCAAAGCTGCACAGAGAAACAGGTTCTCAAAATAAATAAATAAATAAATATTACATAAAACCTAATTTCTAACTAGATTATGTGATTGCTATATTTGGATTCTTTCCACATTATTTCCAACATTAAAATAAATGCACACACATGCATATTATATAATGTATACATGTTCATGTACACACACATTTGTAAGTATATATGTACATATGCATATACATTCTTATATCTCACCAAGTAAATCTGGTTCTTAACAAGATTATATAAAATTATCTAGTGTATGATTGAAGGGTACCTTTTGTTTTATATTAAAATTTGAATAAATTTTACATATTTTGAAAAATTATCAGTAAAGTTGTCTGTAAAGATATAAAATTAAGAGTGGTACATGAGTTTCCATCATTCCTACCATTAAGTACTGTGAACCTTCCTAGTTGCTACCTTACATGTCTTTAAGCTATGTATTACACAATCTTACTTTCTGAACTTCTTATGTGTTTCTATAGATACAGAAAAACACTGAATTTATAATGAATGACATGAACAAAATGAAAAACCGAGTATCCTTTAGACTTCACATACACCTGTGAAATGGATCCCACACTTCTTTCAGCTCTGTAGTGTAGATTCCTTTACTCCCACATCAATTCTTGTAAGGATACATAAATATGGCAAACACAGTAAATATATTCATGGAGAAAAAAATCATTTTTCAAATTTTAAGGACACTTAATACAGATAGATGTACCAAATGGCTTGTCTAACCTCAAAGTTTTAGTAAAAGAATTTTTATGGATATACTAAGATTAAGGTAACTGGCTGAACTGACAAGTTAGCATAATAGAAAATTTTGAAGAAAATGGGGGCAATCTGTGGTTTTATGAAAGAGCAACTCTTACAGAGCTCGCATACCTGGGTACATTTTGAAGGTTATTTGAAACTCTCCTGAACAACTCTTCCTCTAGAAAGATACATTCCTCGAAATTTCACCCCAAAGTCATTATTTCTAGAGAAGTGATTTCTATTAAAACTTTCAGAGTCTACATTGAGTAACTTTAAGCAAATTGCTTGTGGGAAGCCCACAGGTAAAATATTAAACTATCTGTTATAACAACTCAGAACTCCATCTTTAACAATTTTATGTCGTTTCTCATCTATAAGCTGTATTCTCTACATATTTATATCAAAATACAAACAAGGTCCTGTGAAATAACCAAAGTACAATCAGTGGATATGGTGTAGCATGGGATTTCAAAAGATATTGGAATGACAGGCAATGGAAGAATGCATACAAGATTTGAATTAATGACTTCAAAACTTTCAATGTTAGGAGAAAATGGTTCAATCTTAGAATAGCAAACCATGTTACACTTCTGGAAAAGAAATCACTTTCAAGGATGTTTTAGATCACAGAAAAGTTAGGAAGAAAGCATAAATTTCCTACATACTCATGCTTTCAGTATCTCCTTGTCAATATGACACACCAAAGTGATTGATTTGTTAAGATTCAATAAACCTATATTGGCAACCCATTGCTTACTAAATTCCATAGATTATATTGTATACTTTATAGATTTTGACAAGTGGAAAATAGCATGTATTCATCATTATAATGCAGAATGCTTCCAATAGCATGGCAAAAAGAAGAAGAAAAAGAAGGAGGAGGAGAAGAAATGCACGTTCTAACTCTTCCATTCCTCTTTCCCTTCTATCCTCTAACAATTATTATTTTACTTCTCCATAGCTTTTCTTTTTAAGAATTTCACATAGTGGGATTAGTTCATTATACAGCTTTTCAGTTTGTCTTCTTTCATTGAATAATATGTATGCATTTCCTCAATGTTTTTCATAGCTTGTAAGAACTCATTTCTTTTTCGTTAAATATAATATTACTTTGGGTTGGATGTAATATAGATTATCCGTTCAATGGAAATGCCATGATTGTTCTAAGTTTAGACAATTTTGAATAAAACTACAGTAAGCATCTGTATATAGTTTCTTTGTGGTGCAGATATTTTCCACTGATTTGAGTAAATACTAAAACGTCTGATTGCTAGGTGGTATGGTATGTATTTATTTCTTTTTTTTCCACTAGCGTATTTATTGAATCACTTTACAGACTAATCCCAGCCCCCTCCCTCCTCTCCATCCAGTCCCACCCTCAAATCCTTTCCCCTATTGGCCCCTGCTTTCTCCTCAGAGAAGGCAAGGGACCCCATGGGGTCGCTCCTTGGCACATCAAGTCACAGCAGTACTAAGTCCATCCTCTCTCCCTGAGGCCAGACAAGATAGCCCAGCTAGGAGAAAGGGATCCAAAAGCAGACAAGAGTCAGAGATAGAGCCTATTCACCTTGTTAAGAGAGCTACATGATGACTGTGCTGCATGTCTGCTACATATGTGTAGAAGGCCTAGGTCAGCTTTTGCAAGTTCTTTAGTGAGTCAGTCTCTGTGAGCTCCCATGAGCCCACATTAGTTGATTCTGTAGGTCTTCTTGTGGTATCATTGCCCTATCTAACTCCCTCCATCCTTCCTCCCACTCTTCCATAAGATTCTTTGACCTCAGCCTATTGTTTGGCTGTGAGTCTCTGCATCTGTTTCCTTCAACTGCTAGGCTGCTAGATGAAGCCTCTCAGAGGACAGTTATGCTAGGCTCCTGTCTGCAAGCATAGCAGAGTATAATTAATAGTTGGATCTCTCCCATGCTGTGGGTCTCAAGGTGGGCCAGGCATTGGTTTGCCATTCCATCAATCTCTGCTCCACCTTTGTAAGCAAGACAAATTTTGGATTGAAGGCTTTATGGGTGGATTGTTGTCCCACTCCTTCCACTGGAAGTCCCACCTGGCTACAGGAGGTGGTGACTTCAGGCTCCATATACTTGACTGCTAAGAGTCTCAGCTATGATCCCCTCCCATAGACTCCAAGGAGTCTCCCCTGTCCCAGAGATGTCCTCCACCAATTTCCTTTCCCTCTTCTAGTGTTTTCTACTACTGCTTTTGTCACATGTCACCCCCATCCCCATTCCACTCACCACCACTGCCCCACCTAGTTCCCTCCCTCCATTTAATTCAGATGTCTATTTTATTTCTCCTTTTGAGAGATATTTGAGCATCCTCCCTTGGGCCTACCATATTATTTAGCTTCTTTGGGTCTGTGGATTGTAGTATGGTTATCCTGTGTTTTATGGCTAGTATCCACTTATATGTAAGTACATACTATATGTGTCTTTCTAGGTCTAGGTTACCTCACTCAAGATAATTGTTTCTAGTTCCATCCATTTGCCTGAAAATTTCATGATTTCCTTGTTTTCAATAGCTGAGTAGCACTCCATTGTGTAAATGAACCCCAGTTTCTTTGCCCATTCTTTGATTGGGGCTTATCTAGATTGTTTCCAGTTTCTGGCTATTATGAATAAAGCAGCTATGAACATAGTTGTCCTTGTGGTGGATGGAGCATCTTTGGAGTATATGCACAGTAGTAGTATAGCTGGTTCTTGAGGTAGCACTATTCCCAATTTTCTAAGAAGATGCCAGATTGATTTCCAAAGTGGTTGTAAAAGTTTGCACTCTGACCAGCAATGGAGGAGTGTTCCCCTTGCTCCACATCCTCACCAGCATGTGCTATCACTTGAGCTTCCTTTAAAAAATTTTTATTATGTTTCTTTTTAAACATACATTTATATTATTATGCATGAGTAAAATAAACTACATATGGCAGGAAGAACCATGAGACAATCAAGAATTATAAAAATGTTACATTCATAGCAATTTGGCTATTTTTTTTTTTTTTTGGTTTTTCGAGACAGGGTCTCTCTGTGTAGCCTTGGCTGGCCTGGACTCACTTTGTAGACCAGGCTGGCCTCGAACTCACGGTGATCCACCAGCCTCTGCCTCCCAAGTGCTGGGATTAAAGGCATGCGCCACCATGCCCGGCTTCAATTTGGCTATTTTTATTTGGCAAACTTGAAGTAAACATCTTTCCTCTCTTGTTGAGTCTAAATTTCTGATTGGGGATTAGTATCTATCATATCTCATTTCTATTAACTTAAAACATCTATCTTGATCTAAAAACATCTTAACCCCTAACATACTAAGCTTAACTGACAGACTAAACTGTATGGTTTTCAAACCCATCAGAGACTTGAGAAGGGGTAAAGCTTAAATACTTGAATGAATCTGGAGTGCAGGTTAGCAACTTCCAAAATGAAAAAATTACTGAGACAGTTCACTGCGTGAACAGTCACCCAATATTCTCTATAACTTTGGAGCATCATCTTAAGGCTTCTGGCCCAATATCTCTGACAGACCTATTTGCGAGGCAGGAACTATTGAGGACTTGCTTACCCTGTCTTGGCAGAGTTTGGCCATCGACTCTGCCTGCATCTAAACTTGCCCATTTTTAGGAAGAATTCTGTCTGTTGCAGAAACGACATTTTGCCCAGTGGCTGGTTTGCCAAATTTGAAACCACCTCCATAAGGAGGTTATTTGATGCTCATTGTCTTCTTTGAGAAAGGCTGGGTATTGCCAGGAGTTAACTTGTCTTGTTGTCAAAGAATCTTTAGCATAATAAAAATATCTTTAAGTGCCATATTCTGTAGGTCTCTGGGGTTTTTTAAGACCTTATTTAACTATTTTACCTTATATATCTATAGAATCTTATCTACCTATTAGACCTAGAATATATATTCTTGTGATAAAATTAGACTAGCTTTTGACATGAGCATGATTTGCATCAATATACAAAAATCAATACCATTGAATTAAAAAATAACCTTGTTTGTAATTAACTATTAGGGCCTTGAGATGAGATTATTGAATCTACATTTTCTTCTATCCTCCCTTTATATTGCTATATCTCCCTTTCTTTCTTTTCAGCTCCTATATCCTTACCTACAAAAGAAAGATAAAGGGAAAGAGAGCTGTCCTTAAGTCAAACCTAGTTTCCTCTCTGCAAAAGACTAATAATACTTATAACCAAATCCCAATGAAAATAAGCATCTATAGACCAAAAGAGTAAATGGAAACCTATCCAGCCCCCATTAGAGGAAATGGGACATTGTTCTCTTAAGGTTTCCTCAGATTGATTTAGGGTTAATAATTCCTTTGAAGTCCTCCCCCCCAAAAAAATGGGGAAAATGGTTAAGTAAGCCAGGGAAAGCATTTGTGGTCCATTTTCTAAATGTTATGAAATTCCAGGCCTAATAGGAGTTGTTTGTGGGATAGTCTGAACTGCTGGACCAATTGGGATCAGAAACATTCTACAACGCTGTTCTGGAAGCTGTCCTGTGCTGCTGGGTAACAGCAACTGAAGGTCCTGGGGCTGGAACATGGGGGATGCAGAATGTCAGCACCCAGCATGCTGAGAGGAATGAATCCTGTCAGGTGTGATCCAGTGTCAGTGTCCAGTTCTTTTGTTCTGAAAAGATAATTTCTCACAAGCATTATACTGTTCTAAAATTATGATTGTATGAGGTGTGGAGGATGCACAGAGCAATTAAGGCTGGTTCTCTGCTCATTGTATGAACAGAAGTAAGACATCTGCAAATCTTCCTCCATGCCATACTAAGAACGGCCTCTAATTATAAGTCACAAATAATCTGTGACCAACATGGAGCCTTGTCTATGCATAGACCTTTGTGTCTTGGCCATTCTGATGGATGTAAGACAGAATCTCAGAGTCATTTTGATTAGCCTTTCACTGATGACTAAGGACACTGAACATTTCTTTTAGTGTTTCGCAGCCATTAGAGATTCCTCTGTTGTGAATTCTCTGCTTAGCTCACTACCCCATTTTTAACTTTGATTATTTGTTTTGTTTATGTTTAATTTCTTGATTCATTAAATATTTTGGATATTAGCCCTCTTTCAGATGTAGGGTTGGTGAAGATCTTTTCTTATTGTGCTGGTTGCCATTTTGTCCTATTTACAGTGCCCTTTGCCTTGCAGAAGCTTTTCAGTTTCATGAGATCCCATTTATTAGTTGTAGATCTTAGTATTTGAGGCGGTGTGTTCTGTTAGGATGTTATCTCCTGTGTCAATGCGTTCAAGGCTATTACCCACTTTCTCTTCTATCATAATTAATGGATCTAATTTTATGCTGAGGTCTCTGATCCACTTGGACTTGAGTTTTGTGCAGAGTGATAAATATAAATCTATTTGCATTCTTCTACATGCAGACATCCAAATAGAGTAGCACCATTTCTTGAAGATGCTTTTTATATTCCATTGTATGGTTTTGGCTTCTTTGTCAATAATCATATTATTTGTGCCTACTATGAAGAGTGTTGTTTCCCTAATTTCTTAGCCTGTTTGTCTTTTGTATACAGGATGCTACTGATTTTTGTAGGTAATTTTGTATCCTGCCATTTTGGTGAAGGTGTTTATCAGCTGTATGAGTTCCCTAGTAGACTTTTTAGGGTCACTTGTGTATATTATCATATCATTTGAAAGTAGTGATATATTGACATTGTCCTTTCTGATGTTTACTCCGTTAGTTGCATTATTCCTTTAAGTAGAACTTCAAGTACTATATTGAATTGGTACAGAAAGAGTGGGCAGCCTTGTCCTTTTCCCTGATTTCATTGGAATTGCTTTAAGTTTCTTTCCATTTAATTTGATGTTGGCTACTGGCTTGCTGTATACTGTCTTTACTGCATTTATATATGAGCCCTATATCTCTGTTCTTTCCAGGACTTTTATCATGAAGGAGTATTGAATTTTCTCAAAGGCCTTTTCAGAGTCTAATGGGATGATCATGTAGGGTTTTTTTTTTAAGTTTCTTTATATGGTGGATTATATTAATGTATTTTCAGATGTTGAACCATCCTTATATCTCTGGAATGTAGCTACTTGGTCATGGTGGATGATGTTTTTGATGTGTTCTTGGATTCAGTTTGTAGTATTTTATTGGGCATTTTTGTAGCACTGTTCATATGGGAAATTGGTCTGAAATTCTCTTTCTTTGTTGAGTTTTTGTGTGGTTGGTTTAGGTATCAGGGTGATTGTGGCCTCTTAGAATGAATTTAGCAATGTTTCTTCTGTACCTACTTTGTGGAATAGTTTGAGGAGTATTGGTGTTAGTTCTTTGAAAGTATGTTAGAACTCTATAATAAAACCATCTAGTGCTGTGCTTTTTTTGCTTGAGAGACTTAATGACTGTTTCTATTTCCTTAGATTTCTCTAACACAGACTCAGAAGGACTCACATGGTATATATTCATTTATAAGTGTATATTAGCCATATAATGCAGGATAACCATATTACAATCCACAGACTTAAAGAAGCTGAGTAACAAGGAGGAGCCTAGGGAGCATGCTTAACTCTCATTAAGAATGGCAAATAGAATAGCCACTAGAAGCAGTTGAAGAGAAGGAACAGGAAGGGAGCTTATCATAGATGTCCTCTGAAAGATTCCACCCAGCAGGGGATCAAAATGGAAGTTGAGTCTCACAGTCAAACTTTGAGCAGAGTACAAGGAGTCCTGTGGAAGAGTGGAGTCAGGTCAGAATAGAAGGACCTGGAGGGGACAAGAGTTCCACAAGAAGACCAACAGAGCTAACAAATCTAGGCCCAGGAAGGGCCAGAAGATACTGATGTACCAAACAAGGATCACACATAGAGAAGACCTAAGCCTCTTACTCAGGTGTAGCCTATAGATTGTTCAGTCTCTTCCACATCGGTTCCCTATTTGGGGGAGCAGGGGCTGTCCCCACCATGAAATCTGTTGCCTGCTCTTTGATGACTTCTCTCTTGTGGGATGCCTTACCAAGCCACAGATGAAGAGGATGCAGACAGTCCTGATGAGACTCGAGTCAGTTGATAAGGGAGAAGGGCTCCCTATCTGAGGACTAAGGTAGGAGCTAGGGGGAAGAGGGTGGGAGTGTGGGACTGGGAGGAGATGAGGGAGGGGCCTATGATTGGGATGTAAAGTGAATAAATTTAAAAAATATATTTAAATAAAAAGGAGCGTGTCCATCTTGTTGATTTTTCTCAAGGAAACAGTTCTTGGTTTTGTTGATTCTTTGTATTGTTCTATTTATTTCTAATTTATTTGATTTCAGCCCTAGGTTCATTTCTTGCCATCTACTCCTCTTGAGTGTGTTTGCTTCTTTTTGTCTAGAGCTTTCAGGTGTGTTGTTAAGTCACTAATGTGAAGTCTTTTCAATTTCTTTATAAAGGCACTTAGTGCTATGCGTTTTCCTCTTAGCACTGCTTTTATTGTGTCCCTTAAGTTTGGATATATTGTGCCTTCATTTACATTGAATTCTAGAAAGTTTTTAATATCTTTCTTATTTTTTCCCTGACCCGGTGGTCATTGACTATAGAGTTGTCCAGTTTCCATGAGTTTGTAGGCCTTCTGTTGTTGAAGTCCAGCTTTAATCCATGGTGGTCCGTTAAGATACAAGCAGTTATTTCAATTTTCATTTATCTATTGAGGTTTTCTTTGTGCCTGACTATATGGTCAATTTTGGAGATAGTTCTGAGAAAACATAGTATTTTTTATTTGGATTTTGTGTTCTTTCAGTCCATTTGATTCATAACATGTTAGTTCTATTATTTCTTTGTTTAGTTTCTGTCATGATGACATGTCCATTGGTGAGAGAAAGGTGTTGAAGTCTCCCACTCTTAATGTATGGGGTTTGATATGTTTGATTTAATATTAATAATATTTTTGTTCAAATGTTGGTGCCCTTGCATTTGGGGCATAGGTATTCAGAATTGATTGAGAAGTCATCTTGTGGATTTCTCCTTTGAGCGGTATAAAGTGTCCTTCCCCATCTTTTTTGGTTAATTTTGGTGGAAAGTCTATTTAATTGAATATTGAATATTGAATATCCACTGGTATAAGTATGTATTTATTTCTAAAGGAAATTTGGAATTGCAAAAGTAGCTGTACTACATTTTTATTACTGCTATCAATGAATTAGAATTCCTTTTGCTTCATATCCCCAATATACAGATTTTTGCCATTCTGATGTTTGTATATAATGTAATCATATCCAATATTATTTTAACTTTCAATTTCTTAGAGATTTATCAAGTTGGGTATCTTTTGCACATTTATTTTCAATCTGTACATCTTATTTGGTAAGGTATCTCATCATCTCTTTTGCCTATTTTTAAAATCTAATTGTTTTTGTACTATTGAGCTTTAAGAATACCTTCCATATATTTGTTAAGAATGCTTTGTCAAATATATTTTTCACTGAGAATTATTGCTAGATACAAATGACTTTAGGAATCACCATAACTGCTCCAAATGTGGATAATTTAGTCTCCTGCATAAGCTGGCATCATATTTGCATATACTCTATGGACATCTTCCTATATACATAAAATTGTTTATGGACTACTCATAGTACCTAATGCTAGAAAAAGCAAAGGTCTGTCCAGTTTTAGTATAGACATAATTTCTAAAATATTTTATCCATGATTGGTTTAATCTACCTGCAGAACTCATATACATTGAAGGACAGCTGTATATGCTGCCAGATTATGTGTTCTTTTCTTTTGACAATGTTGTTTACTCACCAACTTTTTAATATAGTGAAGTTCAGCATACCAAATATATCCCTTAAGATTTTGTTGTGTTTAGTATTGGATTATCCAGTCCAGTGTCTTCTAGAGTATTTCCTATTTTATACTCTAAAGGTTTTATAGAATTGCACTTTGCATTTAGTCTGTGATCAATTTGAGTTAACTTTTGTGAAGACTATAATGTCTGTGGCCAGTCTTGTTTGAATGCATACCTTTTTCAGCATTAATTTTTTGAAAACACTCTTATTCACTGAATTTTCTTATTGCCATTGCCAAAGATCAGTTCACTGCATTTGTGTAGATCTATTTCTCTGTTATCTGTTTTGGTTCATAGATTTATTTGTTCCAGACTGTATTAACTAATTTACAGTATGTCTTGAAAATGAGTAGTATCTGTCCTCTGACTTTGTTATTCTCCTTCAATAGTTAGTTAGCCATAAAAGTCTTTCCCTCTCTCTATAAACTGTCTAATCTAGTCTATAGATACCCATTAAAATAGCATTCTGTAATTTTGATTAGTGTTGTACTGAATCTATGAGTCAGTATAGAAATAGCCTACCTTTCAATAAACTGTATCTTCCTGTCAATGAACAAGGAATGTGTATAGTTCTTGATGGATTTGATTGATGAAGTTTTGTAATTTTCCTCATATAGATTGTAGACTATTTTTTTTACATTTTTGATGCATTTTATTTTTTCACTTTTAAATTAATTCATATTATAGCATTTTAATTGCTATCATTTCCCACCTTTGTCAACCCCACTTCTTTCTACAAGTCCCTTTCTCACATTTTTTTGCTTTTGTTTGTTTTAAAGATTTATTTATTTATTATTAGCTATACAGTGCGCTGCTTGCATGTACTCCTACAAGCCAGAAGAGGGCGTCATATCTCATTACAGATGATTATGAGCCACCATGTGGTTGCTGGGAATTGAACTCAGGACCTTTGGAAGAGCAGGCAGCACTCTTAACCACTGAGCCATCTCTCCAGCCCCCCTTTCTCACATTTTTTCTTTCTGTTTTCTGACCTATTGAGTTTAATCAAGGCCATCTGTTTGACCACATGTTTGAAATATACCTATGGAAGTTGGGTAGGCTCATGAGTGGGTACACAGTTGAAAAAAGCTGCTGCCTTCTCCCTCAAGAATCTTTCTTTAGGATGGAGTAGGTCACCATTAGCCTCTTCCCCATCCACAACTAATTGGTAACAAGGCCAGCTTTTACATGCCCAGTGAAAGTAAGCACAACTGCTGTGACTCAAGTTTGCAATAGCTGTGTCACACCCATAAAATGGCATTTTGTAGTCTTCATGTCTATTAGCTCTTCATTCTTTCTTTCTACACATTTTATATCATGTTCCCTGACCCTTAGAAGGAGAGAAGAGTAAAAATGTATTGTTTAGGATTCAATTCTCAACCATCGCTTGTTCCCAGTGCCTTGAACAGCCATGCATTTCTGGATTTGTTGCTTTATTATTACAAAGAGAGGCTTCTTTCATGAAAGGTGAGACTTGTCTATGGGTATAAAAATTACTATTTAAAAGGCAGTTCCTTAACTAAATCCTATGAATTCCCCAGCCACATACTTTTGGTCAAGTTTACAGTGCCATACATGGCATCCATCTTATGGAGCAGTCTTCAAAGTCAATGGGAAAAATGGCACTTTTGCACAAGTGTGTCTGTCTTGCCTGGCAAATTGGTACTGTGCTTCATAAAGGTCACATCTGGGTAGTACTGTGGTGCTTTTTCTCTCCCACCAGCCTGCATAGCACTTTCTGGCATCATGAATGCTAGCCAGAGAGGGAACATGTACAGCTCAGTTCCAGCTTGTTTTCTCTATATCTTACAAAGAATGTATGTGCTGTCTTCATTAGTAGAAACTTACAATCTAGTTCTGGTGGGCAACTAAGAAAAATTTCAAGAGCATGTCTTATTCTGGGGGTCTCTGGGACATCCCTGAAGAAAAATTCATATGATGGTATCTACAATATGTACTGGTATTTGTGGTACTGTGATCCAGGACTTCTGGGAGCAACATCATCCATGCATAGTATCTCCTTTCTAACTTAAACAAATTACATTATAAGAGTAGATTTTCATATGACTTTTTCATACACCCCCTAACTGTTATATAGTTAACTCTCCTTCTGCTCCTCATCTCCACTGCCTCATTATAGACTTTTCTTATACCTTTCCATTCCCAGTTACCACCCCCATTACTTACATTTTATCTATGTTCTGTTATTCTCCCACTTTTATGGCATCTGCCACAATAGCCCCTTTCTAGTTTACTGCCTTCCAAGGGTAATTCAAGTTAAATACATATAACTCAAAATCAAGTTATGTTGAGGGAGAAACAGAGGAAGGAAGGATGGAACAAGAGATCAGGGAAGAATGCACACCTGTGGCATCGGTATTTCTGTTGCCAGAGTTCCTCAGTGAGTACAAACTTTTCTGATATCACCCTTGTTCCTGAAGATTTCATAATTATGTTTTTATTTCCACCATGGAAATCAATTTGGAGGCTTCTTACAAAATTGTGACTAGATCTACCTCAAGACCCAACTATGCTATTCCTGGACTTATACCCAAAAGATGCTCCACCATACAACAAGCACATATGGTCAACTATGTTCATAGCAGCTTTATTTGTAATAGACAGAACCTGGAAACAACCTAGATGTCCCTCAACTGAAGAATAGAAAAATGAAAAACAAAAAACAAAAAGCAAAACAAAACAAAAACCTGTGGTACATTTACACAATGGAACACTATCCAGTTTTTAAAAACAATCAGGAAAATTTCAGGTAAATGGATGGAACTAGAAAAGATCATCTCAAGTGAGGTTAACCCAGACTCAGAAAGACACATGGTATATACTCACTTATAAGTGGCAATATAGCACAGGATAAACATTCGACAATGCAAACAGATTCAGAGAAGATAAATAATAAGGAGGACCCAAGACAGGATGCTTAAATCTCTCTCAGAAGGGGAAGTACAATAAACAGAAGCAGTGGGTGAAGAGACAGAATAAGGTAGGAGAGGGAGTGCAGAGTGAAATAAGGGTAGAAGTCAGACATAGGAAAAGCAGGACTGGACAAGACAGAAGGCCTGCAGAGGAAGAGAAACTGTGGGCAGGACCATCTCAGTGACAAGCTGGAGACCTAAATTAACATAGGCTTCTGATATGATATGAAGGGGACCCCAGCAGGGCCCATGGAGAATGAAGAAGACACCCTCTAACTAGACAAGGCTCCTAGTAGAAGGAGGAGAATACTAAACCACCCACAAGAACTTCGACCCAAAATTTACCCTACCTACAAGACGTGGAGGGGTAAAGATGGAACAGATACAGCAGAGATTGAGGGAATTTCCAAGCAGTGCCTGGCCAAACCCATGACCCACCCCTTGGAAGATAGCCAATCCCTGACACTATTAAGAATACTCTGCTATGCTTTCAGACAAAAGCCTAGCAGAATTGTTCTCTGAGAGGCTCCACCCAGCAGTGGTTCAAAACAGATGCTGAGACTCACAGCCAAACACTGGGCAAAGAGTAGGATGTCTTGTGAAAGTAGGGAGAAGGATAAAAGGACCTCGAGGTGACAAAAAATCCACAGGAAGACCAACAGAACCAACTAACCAGGGCCCAGAGGGTCTTGAAGTGACTGAAGCACCAACCAAGAAGTATGCATTGACTGGATCTAGGCCACTCATACAGATGTAGCCAATGGACAGTTTGGTTTTCATGGGCAGCTCTAGCAAGGGGGCTGTCTCTGACATGTACTCTGTTGCTTGCTTTTTGATCACTTTATCTGGTCGTACTGCCTTGCTAGGCCACAGGGGAAGGGGGCATACTTAATCCTGATGAGAGCAGGGAGACTCTCCTTTTCTGAGGAATAGGGGAGGGGAATAGAGGAAGAAGTGAGGGTGGGTGGGACTGGGAGGAGAGGAGGAAGAGAGCTACTGCTGGGATGAAAAGTGAATAAATTAAGTAATAAAAGAATGTACCAACACACCAAGCCATTTTATGGGGGTTCTGAGACTCAGGTTCAAGTCTTCATGCGTGTATAGCAAATACCTTATAAACTGAACTATCACTCCAGTACCCTTTTCTTAATATTGCTCAAGTTTCTAGGCTATATCATTGCTATTTGAGAGTTTTTTTCCTTCTCTTTTTTTCTGTTTGAAATTTGTTTACATTTTTAAAAATAAAAGTCTCACTATGTAGCTCAAAAAATATCCCACTGTACACATGTACCACATTCTGTATTTTTTCCATTTGAATAGATCATCAATGAACATGGATGTGAAAGTATCTCTGTTGTAAGATGTAAAATCCTGTGAGTATATGCTCAGGCAAAATATAGCTTGGTCAACTGGTAATTCTATTTCTAGCTTTTTGAAAAACTTCTGCACTGAATTGCATAGTGACTGTACAACTTTACACTCCTAGCAATAGTGTATAAGTGTTCCCTTTTCTCTACATCCATGAAAACACTGGTTGGAATTTGTAAATTTTGCAAATATTTCTGTTTCTGTTAATGTCCTTGTTTTCTGAATATCAAACTTATGAGCTTGTTTTGTAAGCTATAAGAAAATAACTGTTCTTTCAGTGTTTGTGCTGTATCTTGAAACTCTGGCTTATCATTTATTGTTTGGAGGAGACTTTTTTTATTGTTTATGATTCTTTAGTATTTTATGCCTAGACAATTCAGTTGTCTGGGAACAAAGACAGTTTCATTATTTCCTTCTTACTCAGCATACTTTTTAGTTCATTTTGTGTTTTTTCCCTTGATTTTCAATTTGATTGGACTGAGAAATTTCTAGGTTAGTAAAGTGGGCCTTGAAGTATATCCTAGAGAACATTCCTACAAAGGATTAAATAAGGAAAGAACATCCACACTGAATGCAAATAGTACCTTACTGTAGGTTTGGAGACATAGATGGAATGAAAACAAGAAGTAGATAAAATGAAAATGGGAAGTAGATAAAACCTTCCAGTACAGGCATTTTCTTAACTTCCTAGTCACCAGGATGTAAGCTGTTCTCCTCTGCCAAAACTGCCTTGCAAAGATGAACTGTAAACGGTAGAACCATAGGTTAAAGTAAAGCTTTTCCCACATAAATTGTTTGTCTGAAGTAGGTATTTGTTAGTGCCAACAAGCCTGACTAGCATAGAAAACTGATAGCAGTTATTGTTGCAACTATCTGATAATGTAGACCAGAAGTCTGACAATAGTAGGAGATTTTGGAGTACACTAAGGTCTGTAATGCTATAAGCAGAGCTTAATTGTTTATTGTGTTGGGATATCAGAAGATCAGAGTACTACTCAACTGTAGGCCAACTGTGGCAATAGGAACTTCTAAAACTGGTAGTTGATCATGGCCAAATTATATGATGCTAGCTTTGCTCTCTTAGGTAATAAATACAGTGTTTATTTACCCTACCCTTGTAACTGTGAAAATATGTAACTTTCCTTATAAATTTTACAGGTATGCCTTACTCACGTTGTTTTCCCTGAGTCTCAGAAGACAGTTTGGCCTTAAAAATAGAAGCAGTACTGCAATTTTTGAAATTTCATGGAAATCAATTACTGTGGTTTTTGGTTGTGTATAGCGAAGTTATGTCATACCACTTTAAATTACAAGTGTTACTGTCTTTAAGGAGATGTGTTTGCATTTCCAAATGATAGGGAGTTTATCTTGTTACTGTTAATTGGGACTGTCAGTTTGATTGTCTAATGTCTCCTGAAGGAAAAAAAAATTGAGAATTATTTGTCTTTTTGGCCTGATTGTTGATGGCCCTCTAAGACAACCATCAGCTAAAGAGTATTGTTTCTCTCTTCTCTATAGTTCCAAGGAAAATTTTATAAGTCTTTGTAAAATTCTTAGCAATATTGAAATTACCATCTATGATGACTGATGGCCTGTGTATATGAGTGTGAATATTTTTGAATGGCCTTTATCCCTTCCTGTCTAATATTTTCCAGTCCCTTATTTGTGGTTCTTGAAATCACTGCCCAAATGATCTACTCGCATCAAACTTCTTGTCTTTGGGGATACTTTTGAGAAACTCTAATTTAGAAACCCATAGAGAAATGGATGCCTTTCAACTACATGCTGAGTTCTATAAGACTACATTTTGAGCATATATTGAAATACAAAGTAAGAGATTTCATTATGACATTTCCATACAGTCACATAATATACACTGATCATATTCAGCCATTGAAAAACTCTTTTTTATGCCCAACTCCCATTTTGCCCTGCCACTTACAAAGAATTAGTAGCCATCTTTCTAAATTCATGTTTGTTTTTCCCTATAATAGTTTCCATGTATCAGAGGAAAATATCTTATACTTGTCAGTGGGGTCTGGTTTATGTCACTTAACATGGTAATCTCCAGTTCCATCCACTTACTGCTACTGATAAGTTTATTCTTCTCTGTGGCTGAGTAAAATGCCCTTGTCTATATATACTACATTTTCATATTAGTTCATGCACTGATGGACACATAGACAGATTCCATAATTGGGCTATTATGAGCAGCATCATAATAAATATAGATGTGCAGAAATCCCTACAATATGATGAATTAGATTGTTTTGGACTCAGACGTAAAATGAATTTCTTTCTTTTCTTTGGAAAAAATCTTAAAATTGATTTCTATAGTGGCTGGACTGCTACATTCTTAACATCAATGCAGTAGGTTCAATGCCTCATTGTCTTCTCTCTACCAATGGTGCATATTTTATTTTCTTTCTTAAAAGATTTTTATTACATTTATTTACCTATTCCTTAGTATTGTAGAGGGAGAAAGGAGTGGATATCTTAGTACAACTTTGAGGAGTCGGTTTGTTCCTTTGAGCATGCATGTCCCAGAATCCAGCTCAGATAGCCAAATATGGCAGTAAGCACCTTCACCCCACTAAGCCACCTCAACAGCCCTGTTGCTTTTTTTTCTTGAGGTTAATTATTCTTTCTGGAATGTGATAGAATTGTAGTGTTAACAAAGCTTGCACATATCCACAAGCCAAAAGGAGAAGGAAGAATAAAAACAAAAAATTGTATTCCTACCTTGCAACATCTGTGAAAATCAATCCAAAATGGATTAAAGATTTGATCAATAAAACTTGAAACTATAAAACATCTACAAGTAAACACATGGGAAACCTACTTGTTAGTGACTTTGGCAAATGTTAGTCATAGTGGCACATACCTATAATCCCAGCACTCAAATCTAAGGCGGGAAGATCCCAAATTATAGTTCAGCCAGGTGTACTTAGTGAGTTTCAGGCAAACTAGTGCTGTATATCAATATGCTATCTCAAAACATCAAAAAAAATAGAGTATTGTTAATGATGTAGGTAAAGTGAAACTCATGACAAGTGTGGTGGGGAATGTAAAAACGGTACAACAGAATACAAAAAGGTTCAGCAGCTATGGGGAGAGTAGTTACCAACAAATTAAAAATAGGGCTTTCCCGTGACATACATATCATTTTTACTGTATATTCAAAACAACTGAAATCAAGATCTCTAAGAGATATGTGTACTTCCATGTCTACTGTAGCACTATTTATAATATACAAACTATACCACCACACACATAGCCATCAACAAATACAGTAAAGTATAGAAACATGAGAGCATGTTATTTAGTTTTATGAAGAAATTCTTCTCACGGGTTGATACACCTTGAGAAAATTATACAAAGTTAAATAATTCACTCTTACACAAATCTTATGTACCCCTACTTCTATGGACTATCTATAATTGTCATACTTGTACAAAAACAGAGAAGATATTTGCCAAGGACTGGGAGATGGAAAAGTGGGACACTTGCTTAGTAGTTACAAACTTTTTGTTCATAAATGACATCTTTTTATTTGCTATACAACATAGTATTTGTAGATAGCAATACAGTATTGTGTGAAGTTGTCATGGTAAATGTTACTTACACTCTCAAAACTCCACAAAACAATAATGAAAACAGACACAAAAGGAACCTATGTTAAATATATGTTAGATATGCTTATTTCCTTGGTTGTGGTGCTAGTATTATGGGAGTTCCTTTTGTACACACCAAGTTGTTTACATTGAGTATGCGTAGTCTTTATATACCAATTACATCACAATAAGTTATTTTGCAAAACAGGAACATAAAGAATTCAGAGTCTACAGCAGCCCAGAGAAGACCCTTGGATTCAAGGCCAGTATTCTTCATCTACTTTGAAATCAAAGGATGCAAGACACCTAGTACAGAAGAAAAGGTGTTAGGATTTCAGATTGGATAAAAAAGCAGCAGCACAAAAGTTCCATTGCTCATTCAGAGTGCAAAGTTGTCTTGTAAAGCTACTAGGCTTTGAAGCAAATAGCAATGTCTAGTTTCCAATAGGAGTAGGAGTGGTATCTCTACTGAATGTAGGATTTTTTCCTTCGTTTTTCAGTCTGCAACTTACTCTTCAGGAAGTGACTGGCCATTGATGATGGTGAGAGAAAGGGGAACTTCATTCTGTTACTAAAAAGAGTAAAATGAAATTATGTGGGAAATGCCAAAACTTCTTAAATAACATTAGAACGGAATTCAGTGAAACTTTCACAGCATAAATCTCCCACTTTAGTCTTTCCCTCTATAGACAATAGCAAATAACTTTTTATCAAAGAAGTTCAAGTCAGCTAGAATATATTGTAGACCTGGAAGAAGAAAATAAACTTGGTTAAAGAATGTCTAATCCAAAAGGAAGTTGCTCACAAATCATCATGCTAAACAATAAGAAGTACTTATTTATAAATTCCTCTATAAACCTTAAGTTTTTATATAGATATCAGACATGTGCAATCTGATTTAAACTTTTATCAGCAAAGACCAATCAGAAGGAGTTGATTGATTGCTCACGTTGCCTTTGTCTTTTCCTACTTTGTAGGAAATAGGTAAATTGATTTTTCTATTATGATATTGAGTAAGGTTCAAGTACTTAAGCAAATAGAAAATTGTTCTTATTTATTGTATCACTTTTTATATTGAACAGAGCAAATAACTGTTCCATTTTGTCACATTATGAATAGAAGATGAAAAGATCAGAAGCATTTTTTCCAGAAGTATTTTGGATGATCACTCACTCCCTGAAAATAATATTTTATGCTAGGTACTATTGCTGTAAAGGGGAGTCTTTTTTGTTTTGTTTTGTTTTGTTTTAAAACTGTAATCAAGTATAAAGTGTCAAAACTAGTTTGCTTATGCATCAAGTGATGAGGGAAGTCAGGCTTCAACTGTTTTTAAAAAAAGGGAAGATAGGAAAACCCAGGCTAACTCTGCAAGCAACTGCTTCTCAACCAAATTGACTATCATCAAGTAAAGGAGATTTTCCTACAACTTATTATGCCTTTTTTTTCAAATTTGTATTCACAAAAATCCCACTCTGCAATATAAGTGTTACTAGAAACACTGCCTCAAAATGTACTGTAAGCTTGATGGAGGAGGGAAATGAAACCTGTGATTTTGAGAAGGAAAGTTCGATAGACAGGGAAAGGAATGTGAAGGGTTTTTCTTATCTTAGTATATTTTACATTGTTATGCTTTTTTGTTATTTCTTAGAAGCCTATCCTTTTCTAATAAGACAGAAAGGGGTCCTTAGGGTAGGGTAGGGGATCCTTAGGGTAGGGGAGATGGAGAGGAACTGGCAGGCATAAAGGAAGAAGGAAAAGCTGTAATCAGGATATATTGTATGAGAAAAGAATCTATTTTCAATAAGTGAAAGCATAATTCATTATGAAAATATCTGAAACAAAATAATAGGAAATTATAGAGCATGCATTGAAGCATCTGTATTATTTTAAGCTTCTACTACTCCTTGAAGTATATTCTATAACTGAAAATACATGTGTCTAACTGAAAATTATATTTTTAACATTAGTAATTTTAGTCATTTAAATACTCTAGTCTTTGGAATAGTCTAAACTATATTTTTTTTTTTCATACCAGCTCTCAATCATGTCAAAATTGAAACTTGACTACTACGGTTGTAAATTGTGATGTTTTCATTATTTTTTTTTCTGGGACCATGAGGAATGTAAATCTGTTGTGATTGTTGGAGTTAATCCTTGACAGAGTCACCTAAGAGATAGCCCTCCATCTGGCCATGCCTAAAACATTCTGTAGATAAAAATTAACATCTAGGAGGTCTGTGGAGTATTACCTTGATGAATTGTGCTTTATAGCCCTTTCTATTGTGAATAGGTCCTTTTCATGAATTGAGTTCTGGACTCAGTATAAGGGAAGAAGTGAACTGAGTATGAATATCCATACCTCTTCACTTCCTGATTATGGAGGTGCTATGAGCAGCTACTTTAAGCTCCTGCCACTTTGATTTCTTTATTATGATGGACTTTACTCTGGAACTGAGAGACAGAACCTACCCGATCTCCCTTAAGTTGCTTCTGTCAGGGCATTTTCTCATGGAAACAGGAAAAGGAACTATGACATCTATTTCAGTCGCTGGTGAAATGCTTTAAGTTTTAGTTTTTGTGTGCTTCCATACATGCTCATGTATGCATGCGTGGAGGGATGTCAGAGGCCAACTGCTTTCACTGCCGCCTTAGTGATGTCCTGCTAAGTACTGCTCCATGGTTTGCCTTCCAAAATGACTCATGTCGACTCTAATCTTTGGGGTTCATATATGGTAAAATGCAATTGAAACTCCTACTTTTTTCCTATCATATACAACAAGATATTCGACTCCCTTTATAGCCTCTTATATCAATGAAACTGGTTTTTTTTTTGGGGGGGTACACTTTTAACTCTACTGAATTTTCAGGTGTTAATCAGCACTAGTTTTTGTTTCCTCCATACTCAAAGGAACATACATAAAACTCTAAGAATAATTTTTAAATGTAATGTTATGACATGTGTTTTGAAAGATGAAACAACAATCAAAGAATTCTACAGTACTCTAACAACTTTGTTCAAAGAAATTACTCATCTAGCTATTTTCACTTTCAATCATTGCTTACTATAGAGGTGAGATACACTGGCTGGCTTTGTGTGTCATCTTGACACAAGTTAGAGTCATCAGAGAGGAAGGAGCCTCAGTTGAGGAAATGCCGCCATTAGATCCAGCTGTAAGACATTTTCTCAATTAGTGATCAGTGGAGGAGGGCCCATCACTTTGTTGGTGGTGCCATCCCTGGGCAGGTAGTCCTGGGTTCTATAAGAAAGTAGGCCAAGAAAACCATGAAAAACAATCCAATAAGCATCACCCCTCCATGGCCTCTGCATCAGCTCCTGACTCCAGGTTGTAGTATAAGGACCAAACAAATGCCATGTTCTGTATGTCCTGTAACTACTCCATGGTTGGTATTTTCTGTGAGAACTTGTCCTCTAGGTGACCCTTCTCCCTACATACTGGGAATGACCACGTACTGCTGTAAACTGCACCTGCCAGCAGTCCCCAGAGACTCCACCAGAGCAATTAAATACAATCAGCTCCCAATGTTTCTCTGAGATGAAAAAAAAAACCAAACAAACTTCCCCTTGAGATCCAGCCTCCACCCAATCTGCCTAAAGGTCGACATTCCTGTGAGCTACAACTTCCCCTTGAGATCCAGCCTCCAGCCAAACTGTCTAAAGGTTGACATCCCTGTGACCCACAAACCGGCTTGTGTTTTTTCCCCTTTATAAGCCCATTGTCCTTGAAGCTCTACACCATTCTCCTATCCTGTTGTATCAGGAAGGATTGTGGTCCCAGCTTGAGCATGTAATTCAGGACCCTGTGTGTATTGCATCAGTATCAAGTCCTGGTGGTCTTTTTGGGGGGTCTCGTGATCTGGACAATCTGGGTGCTAAAGTAGCCCCATTTGGCCTCCTGTCCTGCATCCTTTGGTGATTAACAACATTATAGAAATGTAAGCTAAATAAATGCTTTCCTCCCCAACTTGCCTTTTAGTCTGGTGTTTAGTCACAAGAGAAATGGAGATAAAGGTTGGAAAGCCAGTTTCCAGCTACCTCTTCTGTAATTCATGCATTTTTACTTTAAAATCTCTAAAAGATATTTTGATACTAATTGATTAGTTCTCAGTCTTTGAGGCCCAAATCAAAATGGAATAAGGATTTTTAAAATATGTGTATCTAGAAAATGCAGTTATTACTATCACAAACTTAAAAGCAGATTCCTTAGTCATAGAGCTAAATAAAACATAAAATAGAAAAAATGAAATCCAATTATAAAGAAACTGATTCAGTTTTCAAAATTAAAGAATAACAAATTTCATGGGGAAAAAAGGGCAAAGCTATTTAGCTGCCTTTGGCGGCACTCAGAGGAAGGATAACAAGTTACCAAGAAGAGACTCGATATTCTAAGAGCATATTTAGGGGGAGGAGGTCTCCCTCAATCACAGACATAGGGGAGGGGAGAAGGGGGGAAGTGGCAGGGAGGGAAGAATGGGAGGAAACAGGGGAAGGGCTAACAATCAAGATGTAATATGAACAAATTAATAAAAAATATTTTAAAAAAATAAAAAATAAAATAAATAATTATTTTAAATATTAAAATAAAGAACCTACAACTCAAAAAAAAAGTAACTCAGAAAGTGGGTTGCCTAGCTTACCCACGGTGTTGGGTTCTAACTCCAACTCTCCAGAATAAAATAAAGAAGAATCCTTTAAAGTTCAATTTATTGTTTGTAAAATATTAAAGCTATATGACACATTCTATGACTTGAACCATCTACTTTGCACATATGTGACTCCTTTTTTCTAGGATTTAAACTACTTTAATTCTAAGCTGAGAAATAGTGTAGAAAAACCAAACAAAATATGAAAGTCTGTTGGAGGTTGGTCTGATGCTATTATTAAGAGTCCAGGTTTCTAATTTATTTCATCCATCATTATTAGAAGCTACAGTTCTAGAATGAGAGAATTGTTGGCTGCCATTAGCAGTGTACATTATTAACTGTTAACTAATTCAATATTGCCTGTCAATTACACTTTCTGTAGTACCCATTAGCTTGATAGTAGAAACTTTGTTCTTTCATGCTTATTTAATTTATCTTTAATATTTTTAGTTTTTAAAACTTTCTATGACACACATTTTACACACACACACACACACACACACACACACACACACACACACACACACACACACGCCAAAACTTATCGTAGGTAGTTTATAAGTATCATTTCATTTAATCATATAAAATATCTTATAAGACTAACATTCACACTATTGTTTTTTATAAATACATTAGGCTGTTCAAGTTGCCATAACAAAATATCACAAGGTGCTTATATAATAGACATGGGTCTCTTATGGTTCTGAAGGCTAAAAGACTGATGCTAGGCTGCCTGTCCCAGGATTCTGGTGGTGGCCTTTTTATGGCTTTTAAATTGCTGCCTTTTTCTTATGCTCTTACATGGTGAAGGGAGAAAGAAACAAGCTCTTCTATCTCTGCACAAATTGTGTCAAAGACCAAACCTTATGACCTCATTTAGACTTAATTTAATTATTTTCTCCGAATTACTTCCCTTTCACATTGCAAGTTAGTACACTACTTATAACAACTCAGTACTCAGTAATCAGTGAAGAAACTAAGGTCCCCAAGAGTATGGATATGTACTTTGGTCAAGGATAAATAGCTAAGAAGTGTTAGAATATAGAAAGAAGCAAGGTTTCTTCTCAAATTACAATTGCAAGGATTAAAAGAAATTTTATAGTTTTGTAAGGAGCATGGTTAGTTTTTTCTAACTTTAAAGTGTTTTTTTCAGAGAATGCAGTTTGTACTGCTAAAATATAAAATACCCAGAAGTTAAAAGAATATAAATTTCATTCATAATCCCATAGCTATATGTGTTAACATTTTGGATCACCTATTTTTAGGCCTTTTACTCAGTGTATCTTATTTACATTGAGTTCACACTTTAGATTTCTGCCATAGTGAATTTCAAACAAATGAGATTTAGAGGTATAGATTTCTAACAATTGATGTTTGATATGATGGTAAAATGGATTAAGTTCATGTTCACATGCCCTCACTCTTCATTCTAACACCGACAAATCAGTCATCACATGCTTGCTTGTTCTTTCCCTCCTAAACTCTGTCTCATCCTATTTCTAGGAAACAATTCAGTCTTCCACAGTTGCTAGACCAGGGTCCCCATGCAGATGTGACTTTGACTATAATAGTTCATCAAGTTTGAGACAACTAGACATTTTACACTATAGAGAAAATATTGTCTATCTGTAGCAGGACTTTATGTGTGCCTCCATGCTAGAGACTAGATGATAGCAGGAATAGGAACAAGGTTGGAGCATTTTGTCTGCTCTTAATAAATCTCAAAAAATGCTTCCCCAACCACACACCAGAGTAGTTTTTTTATTGAGCACTTCCTATTTGAGTAAACCTTAGCTCACAGCCTTCCTGTTATCCTTTGAGTCACCCCTTAAACCCCTACCTTCCCGTCTAGCTTCATATGTAACTCAGTATTCCTGCTACCTATGCCTTTGTTTAAATTTCTCAAATGTTCTTTTAGGTTTCTGTGATATAATTTTAAAACATATCTTATTTATTACTGAGAATTTAATATATGCATACACTTATTTGATCATAGCAGTCCCTATTGCGTTTTCCAATTCCTGTCAGATGCCTCTCTTGTTTCAATCTCAATTTCTTGTCATCTATTTAGCTTTTATTTTTAATTAAAATATAATTATATCACTAATTCCTTTCCCTTTTCTTCCTCAAACCTTCATATGTACACATTACCATGTTCCATCCCAAATTAATGATCTTTCTCTATTGCTATTGTTAATCACACACATGTATGTATATATGTATGTATGTATATATGTATGTATGTATAAATATATAAATGCAACCTGTTGAGTTCATTTAGTGTTACTTAGTATTGGACAACCAATTAAGGGACTCATCCTTAACAAAGACTATTTCTCTTGCTGTTAACATTCCTTACCAAGATGGGCAGTGGTGTTATGCACCTTTAATCCCAGAACTCAGGAGGCAGAGGCAGCCTGATCTCTGTGAGTTCAAGGCCATCCTGGTCTACAGAGGGAGTTCCAAGACAGCCAAGGCTACACAGAGAACCACAGAACCAACTCCTAAAAGTTACTCTATGACCTCCACACAGGTGGTGAGGCACACACACACATACACACACAGAAGCAATAACAAACCAGCAAAAAGGTTTAAATCAGGATCACAACTGATCATCTTTTCTTTTCAAAAATACCACCCTGTTTTAAGGCACAAGGAATGGATGTTCTACAACAGATTTGAGAAGATCAACTTTCACTATCTCCATTTTACAGATGAGGAAAACAGAGTTTTATTTCTTGACAGAGTAACAAGAATTTTTTTGTAGTTTCATATAATATAATTCACTGCTCATTTGTTCATTCATTATCATTAAACACTATATTAAAGGATAAAACTTCAAGGTTGTTTTTATTGTGGAACTCACACTCTAATGAGAGACAATGTCAATAAACTAATGCTTATAATTATTTCCTCACAAATGCTGCTGCCACGAACTGAAAGAACAGAGTCCTATGAGACTTTGTAATTGAGGAAGCAAGGAACATGTACTTCTTTGAGCAGGGGAGGTGGCATTGAAGCTGAACCATTAAAGATAAAATATAATAAATTGTAAAAGCTATGTCCAAACAAAAGGAACACCATGTGCAAAGTCCTTGAGAAGGGAAAGGAACTGGCAAGAATCTGTAGCTGAAACAAGTTTAGTGTGGCAAGATATAGTGGATGGGAGGTGTTTAGCACAGCACAGCACTTGACTCGCTGTGGGTGACTAAAATACACTTATCTAGTGTACAACTAAGAAAGGTGTTATGAAGTAAAGAGCCATGCTGGAGAAGAATGAAATCTTACAGCACAGGCATAGCACAGATGTATTTGTGGTCAAAGATAAAAGAACCAACAGAAAGGAAAAAGCTAAGAGCATAAGAGGGAAGGCTCAGAAGCAATGTGTTTTGAAAGATGCAGGGAGATACTGGTAGACAGATAACCTTGGAAACAAAGAACACTTCTTTCATAGAAATAACTCCTTTGAACAAAGATTCACTGAACACACAGAGATGCTCCAGTTTGTGAATGCCATTGTTTTTTTTTTTTTTTTCATAACCTCAAATTCGGTATCAATTTGTTTTTAGTTTGAAATTGATAATGGTGGGAGTATTCACATGACCAACTGCCACATATGCAATATAAATCAGGACTTTGATTTATTTATGTTAATTACTGATTGCTTATTGTGCTGGACTTCATAAAAGTTATTTTCCTCAATTATCTCATTTATATCTATTTTATAGGTGAGAAAAATGAGGTAATATGCTTCTAAGTCACAGAAGGTAGAGTCAATACTAGCATGAGTCAAACCTATTCCTGTTTAATGCTGTCAGTCTATTTAGTAGAATCACAGGTGACAACTTGTAAATACTAAAAGAGAACTGTGTGAAAGATGCGATTAGAGCACCAATGGGGGATATATTGCAGAAGTGGCTTAGAAAAAGAGAAGTATCTGCGTAGTTTCAGGAGGTCAAACTCACAGTGAATTACTAGAGAAAGTTTTCTGGAAGAGGTGATATATAGACTGAGTCACTATGCAAGAAATAATTAGAGTAAAGGAGACATGAGGTAATTCAAAGCAAAGAAAAAGAGATATGGGGCAGAACCCCAAAGAGTTTAGGATCATTGAAGTATAGGGCAGATGAGGGAAAAAAATGACCAGGTTATAAATGCCTATAAACAATGTGAAACCGTCCGTACTTTATCAGTCATTAGAAATTCTCTGAACATTTATGTACAGTTAATTTGAGGTTTACATCAATGTGTACGCAATGATATGAACTGTCAAGTCAAATGGAGCCTACTTCATTTGCATTCATAAGAAAGGATTGCATTCATTAGTAAGTACTACATGCCTAATATATGTGCTGGCTAATTTCTGAGGACACATGATGAGTGACACTGCTATGGTGATAGTACAGTAAGGGGACCTGGTAGTACAGTAAGGGGAAACTTATTATTAGGAGGTTCAAACAGACAGGCTTATGATTGTTAAGTGTCAGTAATAGCTATCCAAAATATGGTTGCCATAGAAGATTCGACAAGACTGCTGCCTGAATTCCTTTTCTCATTTCTGTGACAAAATATCTGTTAAAAGAAATTTAACTATGGAAAAGTGTTTTGTTTTGGGGGGTTGTGACTTTTTTGAGGGGAGACTTACAATTCTAAATAATAGGCCATTATGGTGAGAAAGGAATGGCAATGGGAGCATAAAGCAGAGAGTGAGATGAATGCTGGTGGACTTCTTTCTAGTCAGTCTAGGACTGCCGCCCATGGGATGAGTCATAACCAGGTAAGATGTGTCTTCTCACCATAATTCACTTAATCTAGAAACTTCTTCACAAGCAAACCCAGAAACCCATTTTGTGGTGATTCTAAGTCCTGTCATGTTAACAAATGGGATTAGCCATCAACTACCATAGAGATTCTAAAGTATTGGAAAGTAACCTTAAGGAAATAAAGTAAAAACTGAGCTTAAATAATTATATGTTAACTTGGTAGACAGAAAGTAAACCATATTCCAAGCAGGAAGGATAGCATATGTGAAAGCTTTGGGACACTAAACCATCATCTGTTTGTTATAGCTTGGGTCCAGAGTGTTCGCCAAAGGTCTCTATGTTGGCTTGACTCTACCCTAATGGCAATATTGAAAGGTAATTGAACCAATTAAAAGGAGATTTTTTAGGACAATGAAGGTATTCTCTTGGATTGCATTGTGGGAGCTTAGCCTCTTCTTCCTCTTTTCACTTTCTGAACACGAAGCAACTGATTTTCTCTGCTTTATGCTCCTTACCTTTGTAGGTTGCCTCACTACAAATAAAACAGCAGCAGCATAGAGTGCAACCTCAAATGTCATAAGCCAAACAAACACTTACCTGTAAGAAAAAGGTGATTAGGTAGTTATCACAGACATTTGTTAAAGTTATGAACATCAAATAACTTAATGGTAAGACCATATTCCTGAAGATGCAACTTACTTTGATCATAAGATATGAAGAAATCAAGGTGGTATCCATTCAGAATCTTCTTCCATATTGACTAGATTTTATAATGTTGAAAAGTCCAATACAAGCTGCTGAGAGTGAAAAATACATTGATAGTCTTACACAACTATGAACCTAGTGAGTTACAAGGGCTGGCCTGGCAAGACGTGTCATTGCTGCAACAGTGGAATGACTGCTAGAAGGTAACCAACTGATTTCTGATTAGATTTAAGGCCCATTCCAGAAGAAAGAGCTCTTGCTTATTGTTATAAACCTGTTTGGAAACCTGTGTCTGGGAAGCTCATAAGCCCTAGGGGAGAATCTACTACTTTGACTTTGGTAAATGGATGAAGTATCAAGCTGCTGCTTCAATATTTATCTATATGTTTACATATTAGGGACACTCCCAGTCATCATCAGAGAAGCTCATTTTCTCAGGAGATAACAGTTAGTATAGAGATTTATAAGTGGACAAACTACAAAAAAAAAGTGATAGTGAAGTATTCAGCCCTGAATAGGACATTTGTATCATATCCCCTCCTTAGAGGGCTCAGAGAGCATTGAGTAAGAAGGTAGAAAGATTATAAGAGCTAGAGTTTGGGGAGAGTTGACACACAACAGTGTCTTCTGGATGTGACAAGGCTATTGCAGTCACAAATTCATAACAGCTACTATTACCTGCAAAAGATTAGCAGAAGATCAAGTCAGTCAGTATTTCAGTATGGACAGAGGAGGGGCATGTGAAGTTTCACTACCAGGTGACGAACTGTTGGATGTTGATGGCAATTGGAAGAGATTCATTTGCAGGGGAATGGCCCCCAGTAGTTGACCATGCTCCAGTGAATGGTTGCACTCATGTACATATGCTCAGCACTAACAGACATAGTGGTTTAAAAATAAATATTAAAAACTGTATGATAGTGACACAAAAACAGACATGAAGACCAATGGAATAAAATAGAAGACCCAATTGCAATTACACATAACTACATCTATTTCAAAATTGACAAAGATACCAAAAGTTATACTGGAAAAAATACAGATAGCATCTTCAACAAATGGTATCATGAAACTGTATAGTCACATGTAAAAGCATGAAATTAGACCCATATCTTTCACCTTGCACAAAAATCAACTCCAAATGGATCAAAAACTTCAATATGAAACCTGAAACACTTAAACTGCCAAAAGAAAACAAGCAGTATCCTAGAGGATATAGACTAAGGTATATAGATAGTGTTTTCACAAAACATTTTCTCAATAGGATTCTATTTCTTCCAGAATTAAGGCCAACAGCTGAAAAGTGAGACCTTTAAAAGACTAAAAAGCTTCTGAATAGCTAAGGAAACAATCAACTGAGTGAAAAGGAAGCCCACAGAATGGGAGAAAATCTTTGCCAGCTATACATCTGACAGAGGATACAGAATATACAAGGAAATCTAAAAACAGAGTCAAAACAAATAACCCATGCAAAAATAAGCTATAAATATAAACAAAATGTTCCCAAAAGAAGAAATAAAAGTGGCTAAGAAGTGTCTCTAAAATTCTAATTATCCTCAGCAATTAGGGAAATGCATATCAAAATATTTTGAGATTTTTTTCTTACCCCAGACAGAATGGGTAAAATTAACAAAACAATGACAAAAATGCTTTGAAAATGTAGAGTAGGGGGGATGGGAGTCTTTCATTGCTAGTGGAATTGCAAAGTGGTCCAGCCACTCTGGAAGTGTGGAGAACTCTCAAAAAGATAAAAATAAATCTACCATAAGAACCAGCTATACAACTTTCTTGGCATATGCCCAAAGTACTTGACCTCCTAGTCCACAAATACTTGCTTAGCCATGCTCATTGCTGTTTTATTCATCCTAGCTAGGAAAGGGAAACAACCTAAATATTTTTCTACTGAAAAGTGGATAATGAAATGTGGTACTTAACATTATAAATCCCTATTCATTTTTGAAGAAAAATGAAATAATTAAATTTGTAGATAAATTGAAGGAATTAGAGAAGAGGTAATGTGAGAGTCAAAGTTATGTTTTAAGTTTTTTAAATTTTTATTTTATTTTTTTAAAATTAATTATTCACTTTACATCCTGAACATAGCCTCCTCCCTCCCTGTTTCCTCCATCACCCCTCCCGTACTCCCCACACCACTCTAGCATATCAAGTTGAATAAGGACTAAGGGCATCTCCTTCCCATGGCCTAATGAGGCAGTCCTCCCCTCCAGAGGGGGGGGAGTGACAACAAAAGCAGGCAGGCAGCAACAGTCCCTGTCAGAGCTAGACCCCACTACCCTCACTAGGGTACCCACATGATGACTGAGCTACCCTTAGGCTACATCTGTACAGATAGCCCAGGTCCAGTCCATGCATGGTCCCTGGCTGGAGCCCCAGTCTCTACAACCTCCCATGACCCCACCCCTGTGCCCCCAATCTTTGGCTAATTAGCTCTGTAATCCTCCTGTGGCATGCTCCTTTCCCCTGAGTCCTCTATCCTTCTACCCACTCTTTCCTAAGACTCTCCCAAACACTTTTGTCAGCTTTGAAACATTTGACAAAACCTCTAAAGGCACTTTATCCAGGGATAATGTCATTGAGTCTACTGTTAACAGAAAGACAGACATTTCCTACTTATTCCCTAGCCCTATTCCCTCCTTCCTTACTCAGGGGTTGAAAAAATGAAGGTAAACATTATTTAGAAGTTTTGTTACTCCTAATATTTTTGTTAAGACCACAACAGAAGCAATGATTGCTATTTCCAACCATCAAGAAATATGTTGCCTTTGGATTTCTAACATTATCCATATGTAGATAAAGGGATATGCAGGGAAAGAAAGAACAGAAGACTGATTTTGTGTTAAAAAAAAAGAGATAGTAAATGATAGTCAATCTTATTAAAGAGAGTAAAGTTAGAACTTAAAAAATCATATTAGCTAAACAGTATACTATATACACTATCTCCATGAGATAACACCATATCTAGTGCCCTGTTAACCCCACTTCACATAGTTCTCATACTCTGTCTTCAACTATACTATCTCAGCTGCTTATTCAAGTGAAAATGTCTTTATGGTGCAAAAGAATTTACAACCAGAACAATTCCTAACTTTCCCAATTCCCTTCTTATGAATTTACCATTCTTTCCACATATCTTACTTTCTAGATATATGTGCATTCCATGAATGTTCCATTGGTTCCCACCTTCAAGTGTTCAATTTATTTCACACCTTGCTTATTATATCACATTCCTTGAATGCTCTTGTTATCTCACACCTTGTTCATGATATCCCCTTTATGTGGACTGTCCTCTCTTACACTTGCCTTCCTGAGAAACTCTCATCTAGCCTATGAAGCATAGATTGCAATGTCACATACATTTAATTGTTTCTTATTCCATTTCTTTTTAATACTATTCAGTCCTTCTAGTTCATGCACACAGTAGAAATGACTAATTGTCCTCACTTATATACCCTCCTGGTGCTTAAGATATTTTATAATGCATTTGAATGAAAAGTAAATTTTATAAATCTGTGAAGATCCTAAAAATGGATTTAATTCATAAGTAAGCCAAAGGTTTAATGATAAATTGTGCCTGGCAGAAGTTATGAATTTCAGTTAAATGAAGTTTTCGGAGTCCATATTAAGAGCAACATATTATACATAAGAAGAAAAAAATCTTTAAATTGTATAAGACAGTTCTTGCTTTCAAAAACTAAGAATCACTGGATTGGGTATATAAGATGGATTTAAAATTTATTCTTTTATCAGTATGACTGAAATTTGACTTAGATTTGTATGATTTGAGTTGAATATTTAACACATCCAAGTAAATTCCTGAATCTTTTCAAATGACACTTTTACTCTTTAGAAGTTTATGATAATCATTGTTTTCTACTGCACAGCACTCAAACACTAGTAGAAATCTCACTAGCAACACCTAAGTTAACTATAGTCATGAGTAAAACAGACTTTTTTTTAACATTTAAGTAACAGAAAGATAAACCACTATAAAATCCTTTCATTCTTTACTTCTGCTTACAAGCCTACTCATACTGGAGAAACTACTCTTTATTAGATCCAATGATGAGTACATGGCTCCCCTACTTGACTAAACATCATCACCAAAAAGCAAGTTGAGGAAGAATGGATTTATTTGTCTTAGACTTCTATATTGCTGTTCATTATCATAGGAAATCAAGAAAGGAACAGTTCAGGAATGTGGAGGCAGGAGCTGAGGCAGAGGCTGTCATGGAGGGGTGCTGCTTATTAGCTTGCTCCTCATGGCTTGCTCAGCCTAGTTTCTTATAGAACTCAGGACCACCAGCCCAGGGTCAGAACCACCCACAATGGGCTGGGCCCTCCTCCATCAGTAACTAATTAAGAAAATGCTTTACAGCTGGATTTTATAGAGGCATTTTCTCAGCTGAGGTTCCCTCATTTCAGATAATTGTAATTTGTGTGTCAAATTGACACAAGACTAGCCAGAACACCCGGTATATCAACTCTTTAGTTTTTCAGATTTTTTTTTTATCCATTTTCTTGGATTTAAAATAATTGTTTTAGTTTGGATACATAGTAATGAGTTTCGTTTGTCATTTTTGTAATATATATCATTATAGGCTGTTTTTATTCTCTCTTCTGTGCCCTTTGCTGTTCCCCCTGACTTTTCTTGTTTATCCCTTTTCTTCTCCCAAATAACTCATGACTTATGATTTCATGTCACATATATTCATTTCCTCTTAACTCTAGATCTTTTCTTGCAGTGTCTCATCTACTTTCATAACACACACACACACACACACACACATACACACACGCGCGCGCGCGCGCGAGAGAGAGAGAGAGAGAGAGAGAAAGAGAGAGAGAGAGAGAGAGAGAATGTAGGGAGGGGAGGGATAGAGGAGAGAAGAAGAGAGAAGAAGGGAGGAAGAGAGAAGGAGGGAGGGAGAGAAAAGGAGGGAGGGAGAGAGAAGGAGGGAGGGAGAAAGAAGGAGGGAGGGAGGGAGATAAGGATGGAGGAAGGGGGAGAGAAAGAGAGAGTGAGAGTGAGAGTCAGTAATATATAAACTAAAATCTTACTAGTTTACCTAATGCTTCTACATGCCAACAAAATTAACTCTAATTGCAAGAGTTATTTAAAACACGCCAGACTCTTGGTTAAGAGCTGAGAGTTGTATGGAAGACATGGGGGATGGAAGGACAGGGGGTGGGCGTATCAGAAGCTTCACAAGGAGACTATCAAGGATGGAGGATCTGGACCCAGGATAACCTGTACAAACTGAAGCATCAACCAAGTACATTGCAAGCAGAGAACCTAGATACCCTGACAGCTCATTGTCCACAGGGATAAGGGGAGGGGAGAGTCAGGGACTGGCTCTGACATGAACTCCAGTGCCCACGATTTGATCACTGCCCCTTGGTGGAGAGGCCCTGTGGAATGCAGACTATCTAGATGAGACCTGATAGGCTGTGGTCAGACAGTGGGGGAGGAAGACCCCACGGGTCAGAGGTATAGGGGAAGGGAATAGGGCAGAAGAGGGAAGGGGGGTGGGAATAAGAAGATAAGAGCAAGGGCATTACAATTGAGATGTAATGTAAATAAACTATAATGAAAATATTTTTAAAACCTCCCAAAAATCATCGTGTCGTGTGTTTGAGTCATCTATTTGATCAAATCTCATTCCCAGTATTCTTCTATTTGGCTAGAAATGTCATCTTATTCTTCAGATGTTCATTTAAATGTAGCCCCACCCTCATGAATTGTTACCAAGCTCATTTGATAAATAACAGGGCTTTTATCTGTAACCTAGTATTGATATCATTATATGCTTTCCCTTTATGTTGCTTAATACTTAGGATTCCCTATTTTCACTTTCATATTTATCACTTAAAATAGAATGGAAAAATACCAGGGTGTGATATAAGAACTGACTCTCTGCTTCTCATTTATCATCTTCTAAATCAGTGGTTATCAACCTACGAGGGTTGAAAGACCTTTTCACAGGGCTCGTATAACTGCTATTCTGCCTATCAGATATTTATGTTATGATTCATAAAAGTAGCAAAATTACAATTATGAAGTAGCAATAATTTTGTGGTTGGGGTCACAACAACATGAGGAACTGTGTTAAAGAGGTGTGTAATTAGGAATGTTGAAAACTGTTGGTCTAAGGAGTTTTGGATAGATTAGGTAGAGATGAAAAGAAAAAAAAAACAGAAGGTTAAAATGGAAGCAATGATTTCTGAAAATTTCACAAGGAATCACAGAATTATCTACTTAAAATATCTGTAACACATTTAAGCCAGTATATAAACATTCATATATAATTTAATATATAATTTATAATATGTATTATTTAAGCAAAATTTTCCCCATCTGGGCTGAGAACATTTAACAGAGGGGCCATAGGCTACCTAATAAAAAACCCCAACATCAGACATGAGAGGCCCTCTTTAGAATTTTTGGTCAGGGTTTTCTGAGATACTCCCCAAAACGTGAACTGACCATTGCTATTGCCCTTGGTTATCCCACCAGAGGTGGAAGTTAGGTCCCTATTTGTGAAAGCACCATGTACTTCAGACATATGAAGCACAGGACCTGAGCAGCACCTGATCTGAGTGCCCCCTTCAGGAAGACTAACTTTCATGGCACCAGAAGGTGCTTTGCTAACTTCCAAAGGAGGGGAACAACCAATACTCATGCCTAGCTATGATGCCTATGAAATAAGAATCTGGAAACAACCTAGATGTCCCTCAACTTAAGAATCTATAAAGAAACTGTGGTACATTTACACAATGGAATACTACCCAGATATTAAAAACAAGGAAATCAACCTTTGCAGGCAAATGGATGAAACTAAAAAAGATCATCTTAAGTGAGGCAACCCAGACCTCCAAAAAAGACACACATGGTATATACTCACTTATAAGTGGATATTAGCCCAATATAGATGTTCTCTGAGAGACTTCGCTTATCAGGGGATAGGGACAGCTGCTGGGGCTGGCTACATGACTCTTGGGGGGACACTGACAGGGGTATGGAAGAATAGGGGCATGGAAGGACCAAGAGGGTTCAGGAACTCCACAAGAAGACTATCAAGGCCAGCAGATTTGGACCCAGGAGGGCCTGCACAAACTGTTGCACAAACCAAGGGCAATACATGCAGTGAACCTAGATGCCCTGTTCAGAGCTAGTCAATGTACAGCTCATTCTCCAGGGTTGTGGGGGAAGCAGGGACTGCCTCTGACATGAACTCTGGTGCCTCTGATTTGATCACTTCCCCTTGGTGGGTAGTGGGCACACAGGAAGGGGAAGCAGGCTATCTGGATGAGACCTGATAGGGTGTGGTCATATGGTGGGAGAGGAGGTCCCCTTCTGTCAGAGGTCTAAGGGAGGAGAATAGGGCAGGAGAGGGAGGGAGGGTGGGAGCTGAAAGATACATGTGTGGGGATAACAATTGGGATGTAATCTGAATAAATTATAATAAATTAAAATTTAAAAAAGAAATACAACACCAACAATGAACACTAGACACAAACAGTCTTATAGCAAGATAACCATACGGGTGCAATAGTGGCTTGCATACCTTGGCAGTAGCCAACAGCTGTCTAATTGAACTTAAGACCCAATTGAATAGCCGGGCGTGGTGGCGCATGCCTTCAATCCCAGCACTCGGGAGGCAGAGGCAGGCGGATCGCTGTGAGTTCGAGGCCAGCTTGGTCTACAAAGTGAGTCCAGGATGGCCAACGCTACACAGAGAAACCCTGTCCCGAAAAACCAAAAAAAAAAAAAAAAAAAAAAAAGAAAGAAAGACCCAATTGACCAGAGGAAAATCAAGCTTGGTACTTGAAAAGAGTCATTTAGCCAGGACTAGTGAAGTCATGGATCTTGGAAGAGATCCTACAACTAATTACCACTTTACAGTTGCCATGATCCTTAACTACATTCTCAGTATTTGTACTTATAATCATAGATGAGTATAATTCTCACCCTTCATCAGTGAAATTTCTCTTTGCAAGGGAGAGAGAAAGAGATCATTACAGAAAAGGACAACTGGTCAAATGCAGAGTTGTTGAGACAAACTGATACAACTACAATATAACTCCTAGAATAGAAAAACTTTCACATGGTTGTGGTAAGAATTAAAGGAGAAAATTTGAATAAACCACTCAGCCCAGTTGTCCAAGTTCCACATAAAGCATGAAAGAACTCCCCACCATTTCAGAAATGTATACACACAGACCATGTATGAGGAAGAATGAGTTTTAAATGTAAGAGACCATATAAATGGACTATTGACAGCCTTACAGGATTCCCTTGTGAACTAATTAAAAAATGTTCATTTCTCAAAATAGCTTATTGGCTCCCAAAAAAACTTTCTCAAGTCTTTAACTCCAGGATAACTTCAGTATTAGATCCAGACTCCATGTGTAGAGTGAAAACCATATGTGAAACTCTTGCTTAAAATATATCAAGATTTTCTAAAGTATTTTCTACTGCTTTCAAATTTCTTTATTTTCATTTTCTTCCCTTCCTACCTCTTTTTTCTTTCTTTTTCTAGATTTTAGTCTATTAGTTTCTCTGAGGGCTGTTTGACTAGTATTAATATGCCAAATACTTATTTTTAATATATTTTATTAATTTATTCATATTATATCTCAATTGCTATCCCACCCTTTGTATCCTCCCATTGTTCCCTCCCTCCCATTTTCCCCTTATTCCCCTCCTCTATGACTGTGACTGAAGGGGACCTCCTCCCCCTGTATATGCTCATAGGGTATCAAGTCTCTTCTTGGTAGCCTGCTGTCCTTCCTTTGAGTGCCACCAGGTCTCCCCATCCAGGGGACGTGGTCAAATATGGGGCATCAGAGTTCATGAGCTGGTTTGTGTATAGCTGCAAAGAAGACCAAAAAGTAGTCAAGAAAGAAATAGAAACTGATTATAAGGGAAGTTATGAACACAATCTATAAAAAAATCTAAATTGTAACTAATAATAGCCTAGGCAGTAAGTGAAATATTGCATCAATTTATGGAAAATAAATGTCTTGTTCTATTTGGGTTTCAATAACAGAATACTATAGAATAAATGATTTACAAGTAACACAATTTATTTTATAGTACCAAATCTCTCATGTCCAAAATAATGATATTTAGAAATTTTGTGCATGGTAAGGAGCTAATTCATTATTTAGTTGCCGCATTAAAGGAACAGATTTTGTACATTATAAGGAGCTAATTACATATAGGTGCCTTATTGCTCTGTTCTCTTAGGCACTTAGGGCAAGGGAACTCTTTGGCGTCCTTTTATAAAGCTACTAATTCCAGTCATGAGACCTTAGGGGCACTCATGAGCTAAAAACTTTCCAAAGACCACTAATACTATATATGGCTTATTGAATTTCAATATGTACATTTTGAAAGAGCAGAAAGATTTGATCTATATAAGTAAGCTTTGTTTTGCATCTTTGTTAATAACAACTAGAAAATATTTGTTTGTCTACTAATTTGATTTAAGTAGAATATATGACTGGAATACAGAAGATTTCAGAAATAAATTTTATTTCTTTAAAAATTTTTGTCTTTTTAATAATTTCATACATGTATACAATAATGTATGAATGAATGTACCTAACCTCATCTCTTCCCTCTAACTCTACCATATGCCCCTAACTTGTTTGCTATACTTCATGTCTTTTTTAAAAATATAACCCAATACATCTAGTTATAGTTGACAATAAATTTATTGGTTTGGAAAAATTCACTGGAGCACAGAAGTCCTACCAGTTGCTACATCCTTAATAAATAATGATTCTTCTTCCCCCAGTGGCTAGCCACTTCTGGTAGCTCTTCAACAGGGCTAAGGCCTGAAGATAATCTAAACATCTATGCCATGATTTCGGCTGGCTTGATTTTCTGTAGGTCTTATGCAGTTAACCACAGCTGCTGTAAGATCAGGTGTGCAAAGGCCATGTCATACCCAAAAGAGAGCATTTCAGAGCATGCCTCCCCATGCCCTGGCTTTTACAATCTTTCGACCTCTTCTAAGATAGTCCCTGAGCCTTGATTGAGAAGGATGCTGGAATATACCTATCCTACCTAGTAGTTGAGAACCCAGATTATATTCCTAGCACTTTAGCCAGTTGTTAATCTTTCCATTGACTGTGTCCACTGTGGAAAAAATGTTTCTTCAAACAAGGCTGAGAGCAACCTAGGACTATATAAACATAAATGTTTAAAAGGCAACTTGACAATATAATTAATAAAATAAGTTCTACTCAAGAACCTATGAGTTTCAAATCCATGTACTTTGGACCAAAATTACATAGAGTACCAGGAATGAAATTTCCACCTGTGGAACAGGCCTCGAATCTAATAAGTGAATGGATAGTTATCCTGCAATAATTATTACCACTATTGCACTAGTGGTTACATTTTTCTTGGCAGGTTTGTATCACAGCATGCAGTACTAGGTAAGACCATCGATGCCTTTTCTATATTAGCAGTGTGGAAAACAACTTTCAAAATTATGAAATCTATCCAGCAGGAAGGATGTTTCTCAATCAGTTTGAGATTGATTTCTCTATGTTTTACAGCCAGAGTGTGTGGTGGCTTCAGCTATAGCATCTTACCATGTAATTATTGTGGGTAACCAAGGGCAACAGAGATAACTTGTGTTGTCTAGAGACCTCTGAAGCCTTGTTGATAAATAACTCATAAGGAGGTATCCCATGCCTTCAAGACTTTGTGGAGAAACTTTGTTTATGCAAGGTAACTTTTTAAAAGGTTGTATTTTGAAATTAGCTTATTAACTGATGAATTTCCATAAATTACTTTTTTCTTAGTTTTGATTAGCACATCCTCTCTTCCTCCTCTATACCATTTTCCTCCCTCTCCACTTAGGTTTTTAAGCCACAGTATCATCATTCTTCTTTCATTTCATATGTGCTCTGTTAGCTTTCCACTTCATTGAAGTTGAATGTGTGTATAGTAGGATTTCACAAGGATCTGTATATCTACTTCCTTTTAATTATCCCATACCACTACCTTTGATTTTTCCCATACTACCACACCTTTCTGTTGCAGGATATTTGGTCATACAGTGAACCTTGAGGTTGTGTTGCTTACTGGAAAAAAACCAGTTTCTAGTTCTGGTTTGGCTCAGCCCTATCACACACCTTTAATCCAAGACAGAATTAAAGAAAGTCAACCATTTGTCAAGAGATGCAGCAAGCAACCAGCTGACAGGAAATGAACATAAGAAAAAACAGAGAGTAAGAGGAAATTGGGAGATGGTAGAGAGACTCATAGGAAGTAGGAGGGAGGGACATTGTGTTTGAGGAGTTTTGTGAGATGCTGTGGGGAAGAAGGATTCCTATTCCTTCTTTTGGGGATATTTGCTAAGGAGGAAGGTCATCTGGGTATTTTATCTGTCTCTCTGAGCTAAGAGGCTTTCACCCTAGCATCTGACTCCTAAGTCTTTATTGGTAAAAATCAAACAACTGAGATTTTGCTAGAAAAAAACACCTTCCTCTGATTAAAGCTTTCTGCCTCCAGTTTTCTACATTATTACTTTCATTTTGCCTGTATTTTCCCTGGCTTTTTAAAGACATATTCACTTTCTACTTTTGGCAGCTTCTACTTGTGCTCCAAGATAAATATACAAAACAAATTGAAGCTAGGATCCATAAGATATTTGTCATTCTGGGCCTGAGTTACCACAGACCATATAGTTGTTTCCAGTATTATGCATTATCAGAGAAGAAAGAGATATCTATATTGCAAATAAAAAGTTAGTACAATAGAAAAGTAAAATATGTGAGTGTAAAGTATAAATTGAGCTAAATTTGAAGCTCCCTTTCTCTCACTGCAGAACATGCAGACAAAATGCAAAGAAGAAACATTTTATACATCACCATTAGCTTGAAAATAAGGAGAAATATGCTGGTACCGGAAGCAAGCCATTATGCCTGGTAATTTTATTTATTTATTTATTTATTTATTTATTTACTTATTTATTTTGCAGTTAGTTAACTCAGTTATTTCTTGTAACCTTGAATTTTTTCTATTGTGCATAAAATTATAGTATAAATATTATGAAGCAGTTCAAGCTTTGAGACATGTATACAGAGATACTTTATGAATGCTCTAATTTCCTTTCATAGATAAGAAATGAACTCAGAATCTATATAAAAAGTCTATTCAAGATATTGGTAAAGGTCAAATCATTTATTTATTCTGTAAAATGAGAAAAAATTTCATGTTTCAGCACAATAAATAAAACGGTATAGACTTTTGGTTCTGTCATGCTTCATATGTAACTTTGCTTTTCACACTTTAATTTTGCTATAGCCAACTGTAACCCAAAAATACTAAGTAAAAATACAAGGCATAAATAAGTCAAAAGTTTTAAGTGGTTTTAATATTGTCATAATTGTTCTATATAATTTAACCACTAATCTCTTATTATGTTTACTTTATGAATTAAACATTATCATGAGTGAGTAGACATGTGAAAATATCTAGGATCATAAGTGAGTAAGTATATGAAAATATCTAGCATCTATAGGATTCAGTATCGTCTGTGACCTTGGATGCCCTTCTGAGATTTTTGAATGTATCTTCCACAAATAAGAGGAAGTACTATATACTTGGTTATATTTAAGGTTATATATTAATGAGATGAAACAGAAGCCGTAAAGATAAGAATTGAAATCCATAAAAATATAGTCTGATGAATGTTAGAAAAGACTGCTAACAGATTTCTATTAGATTTTACAAAGAATGAGATTCTACTGCTCTTTTGAGGTTTCTGACCCTTATATGATCTACACTACATTTCATAGCATCTTGTGATCTTTAAACAATGCTGGTTAGATTTTACAAAAAAAGATAATGAAAGATTTTTTCAGTGACATATATAAAGAAACTCTAAAGGACTGAAAGAATGTGTTAACTTTATTGAAAGGATTGTAAGGTTCTAAAATTGCTTCTCCAAATGCAGCTGCAAAATAAAAAAGGTTGGTATGTTTTGTGAAAAATACAAAAATCTAGAAATAAATTAGCCCTGGACTGTTCAGGCTTTGTGGCTTCAATGAATATTTCACAAAGACCTAGAGAACACAACACTCCATCTGAAATTAATATTGCAAGGTAAAGGTACATTGAATAACATTGTATATTATATGTAATTTGATAATTCCCCTAACAGCAATGTGATAATTTAATATCTCATGTATATTTTATAATTCTTTTTAAAAATCACACAGAATTTAAGTTGTAGTGGCACAAGCCTGTAATTCCAGAATTTATAGGAAGACTTTCCAGCTGGAGACCAACACAACATAGTGAGGTCTCATCTTCAAAACAAACAAATAAATGAGCAAAGAAACCCCAGGATGCATTAATGAAAGTATATATCCTATCTTACTGTGGACAAAATTAAGTTGAAATCCAAAAGGAGGAGCTGAGAAATTACAGCTTGTTGGATAGAAAAGATAAACAAAGAAACAAACAAAACTGTAAGTAGTTTCACAATTATGGTAGCTCTTTTCTTTTCTTTTCTTTGTAAAAGTAACTTTTCTTATTTGTTCACTTTACATCCTGGACTTCGCCACATCACTCCTCACCTCCCAGTCTCACTCTCTGTCCCTCTCCCCCATCCCCCATGTCCTATTCTTCAGAAAAGGAGAGCTCCCTCTTCCCATCCACCCCAGCTCATTGTCTCATCAAGATTGAGCTTGTACTCTTCCCCTGTGACCTGGCAAGACAGTCCTACAAGAGGGAAGTAATAAAAAAGCTGGCAAAAGAGACCTTATCAGAGAGAGACTCTGCTCCGCTTAGTAGAGGGCCCACATGAAGCCTGAGCTGCCTATCTGTTACATCTTTGTAGCAGGCCTAGGTATAGTCCAATTAAGGTCCTTGATTGGTGCTTCATTCACAGCAAGCCCCTCTGGGCCATAGTCAATTGGCTCAGTTGGACTTTTTGTGAAGCTCCTGTCTCCTCCAGGTCCTTTTCTCCTTCCCCTCACTTTTCCACAAGGCTCCCTATTTATTGCCCAATATTTGGATGCAAGCCTCAGCATCTGTTTTGAGGAGCTGCTGGGTGGAGCCTCTTAGAGGTCAACTCTGATAGGCTACTGTCTGCAGGCATAGCAGAATATCGTTAATGGTGTCAGGGATTGGTTCTCTCCCATGGTGTTGGTTTTGGGTTGGGCTAGGCATTGGTTGGATCTTCCCTCAATCACTGCTCTATCGACTCTATCTCTATCCCTGTATATCTTGTAGGCAGGGTAAATTTTGAAATGAAGATCTTGTGGGTAGATTGGTATTCCCCTCCCTTTATTAGGAGATTTGTCTAGTTAAAGGGTGTCCTCTTCAATCACTATGACCCCTGCTATGAGGAGTCTCTGCTAGAGTCACTCTTATATCCCTCCAGGAACCTATGCTGACTTAGGTTTCCAGCTTATCTCAGAGATACCCCTGCCCACAGTTTCCCTTTTCTTTACAAGCCTTTTGTCCCCCCACCCCTACTCACCCCAGGTCTGATCTCCACAGTCATATCTCTTTGTGGCTCCTCTCCTACCTTGCTTCCTCTCTTTTTTCCTCTGTCTATGCTATTTCCCCTTCTGAGTGAGGTTTAGACATCCTTCCTTGGATCCTCCTTGTTACTTAAGCATCCTCCCTTGGATCCTCTTGTACTATATGGCTAAAATCCACTTATAAGTAAGTACATACCATATATGTCTTTCTGGGTCTGTGTTAGCTCACTCAAGATGGTCTTTTCTAGATCCATCCTTTTGTGGGCAAATTTCATTATTTCTTTGGTTTTAATAGCTGAGTAGTAATCCTTTGTTTAAATGTACCACATTTTCTTTGTCCATTCTTCAGTTAAGGGATATTTGGTTGTTTCCAAATTCTGGCTTTTATGAATAAAGCTGCAATTAACATAGTAGAGAAGGTGTCCTTGTTGTATGTTGGAGAATCTTTTAAGTTTATACTCAGGAGCAGTACAGCTGGACCTTGAGGTAGAGCTATTCCCAATTTTCTGAGAAAGCACCAGATTGATTTTCAAAGTGGTTGTGCAAGTTTGCACTCCCACCAGCAATGGAGGAGCGTTCCCATTTCTCCACTCATCACCAGCATGTGCCGTCACTTGAGATTTTGTTCTTAGCCATTCTGATAGGTGTAATGTGGAATCTTAGAGTCATTTTGATTTGCATTTCCCTGATGACTAAAGACATTGACAATTTCTTTAAGTGCTTCTTGGCCATTCAAGATTTTTTGCTGAGGATTCTCTGATTAGCTCTGTACTTTGCTTTTTAATTTGGTTATTTTGTTTGTTGGTGTTCGTTGTTTGGAATTCTTAATACATTTTGGATATAAGCCCTTTGATTGGATGTCATATTGATGAAGATCTTTTCCCTATCTGTAGACTGTCATTTTGTTATATTGATAGTGTCCTTTACCTTAAAGAAGCTTTTCAGTCTTAACAGGTCCCATTTATTTTGTTGATCTTTATGCCTGAGCTGTTGGTGTTCTGTTCAGGAAGTTGTCTCCTGTGCCAACTCTTCCCCACTTTCTATTCTAATAGATTTATTATATATGGTATTGTGTTGAGGTCTTTGATACACTTGTACTTGAGTTCTGTGCAGGGTGATAAATATGGATCTATTTGCACTTTGTACATCTAGGCAGTTAGAGCAGCACCAGTGATTGAAGATGTTTTTTTCAATTTATGTTTTTTAGCTCCTTTGTGTTGATTGCTGGATCTTTGATTTAATACCACTGATCAACCAGTCCATTTCTATGCCACTATCATGCAGTTTTTAGTAGTATAGCTTCAAGTCAAAGAAAAATTATATATACATATATATATATATATATATATATATATATATATATATATATATCTTCAAAGTTTATTTGTTTACTGCCTGTATTGTCGTGGCTGGTGCCTAAGTTAGAGTAGTACCTTTGGGCCCAAATCTGCCTTTCATAATGTTCTACTTGTAGGTTTCTAGGACCCTCTGGATCCTTCTGCTTTGCTATTCTCCCATGCTTCTCTTATCTAGAGTCCCAATAGGATGTCCTCCCCTCTGTCCCAGTTTCCTGGTAAGTGAAGGCTTTTGTGGGACATGCCCCTTGGGCTAGTATGCAGATATAAGTGAGTATATACCATTTGAGTCTTTCTGCTTCTGGGTTAACTCACTCATTATGATCATTTCTAGCTCAATCCATTTATCCACAAATTTCAGGCATTCCTTGTTTTTAATAGCTGAGTAGTATTCCATACTGTATATGTACCACAGTTTCTTTATCCATTCTTCTACTGAGGGGCACTTAGGCTGTTTCCATGTTCTGGCTATTATGAATAAGGCTGCTATGAACATGGTTGAGCAAAGTTTCTTGTTTTGTGCTGGAGCATCTTCTGGGTATATTCCAAGGAGTGGAATAGCTGGGTCTTGAGGAAGCCCTATTGCCATTTTTCTGAGACAGCACCAGATAGATTTCCAAAGTGGTTGTACTAGTTTGCATTCCCACCAGCAATGAAGGAGTGTTCCTCTCTCCCCACATCCTCACCAGCATGTGGTGTCGCTTGAATTTTTGATCTTAGCCATTCTGATGGGTATAAGATGGAATCTCAGAGTTGTTTTGATTTGCATTTCCCTGATGATTAAGGAGGTTGAGCATTTCTTTAAGTGTTTCTCAGCCATTTGATATTCCTCTGTTGAGAATTCTCTGTTCAGTTCCAAGCCCCATTTCTCAATTGGGTTATTTGGTTTGGTGGTGTTTAATTTCTTGAGTTCTTTATATATTTTGGATATTAGACTTTTGTCAGATGTAGGGTTGGTGAAGATCTTTTCCCAGTCTGTAGGCTGTTGCTTTGTTCTCTTGACAGTGTCTCCTGCCTTACAAAAGCTTCTCAGCCTCATGAGGTCCCATTTATTAATTGTTGACATTAATGCCTGGGCTGTTGGTGTTATGTTCAGGAAGTTGGCTCCTGTGCCAATATGTTCCAGGCTCTTCCCCACTTTTTCTTCTAAGTGACTTAGTGTCTCTGGTTTTATGTTGAGGTCTTTAATCCACTTGGATTTGAGTTTTGTACAAGGTGACAAATATGGGTCCAGTTGCATTTTTTTACACATAGACATCCAGTTAGACCAGCACCATTTGATGAAGATGCTATCCCTTTTCCATCGAATGGATTTGGCTTCTTTGTCGAAAATCAAGTGACCAAGTGTGTGTGCATTCATATCTGGGTCTTCGATTTGATTCCACTGATCAACCAGCCTGTTGCTATGCCAGTACCATGCTGTTTTAATTACTATTGCTTTATAGTACAGTTTGAGATCAGGTATGGAGATTCCTCCGGAGCACCTTTTATTGTACAAGATTGTTTTAGCTATTCTGGGTTTTTTGTTTTTCCATATGAAGTTCAGAATTGAACTTTCAATGTCTTTAAAAAATTGTGTAGGTATTTTGATAGGGATTGCATTGAATCTGTAGATTGCTTTAGGTAGGATGACCATTTTTATTATGTTAATTCTCCTGGTCCATGAGCAAGGAAGATCATTCCATCTTCTCATGTCGTCTTCAATCTCTTTCTTTAGAGTTTTGAAATTTTTTTCAAACAAGTCCTACACTTGCTTAGTTAGAGTAACTCCTAAGTACTTTATATTGCTTGTGGCTAATGTGAAGGGTGTGGCTTTCCTAATTTCTTCCTCTGCAAGCTTGTCATTTGTGTTATAAGAAGGCTACAGACTTTTTGGAGTTAATTTTGTATCCAGCCAATTTGCTGAAGGTGTTTATCAGCTGTAGGAGTTCTCTGGTGGAATTTTGAGGGTCACTTATGTAGACTATCATATCATCTGCAAATAGGGATAATTTGACTTCCTCCTTTCCCATTTGAATACCCTTGATCTCCTTTTGTTGTCTTATTGCTCTGGCTAGAACTTCGAGTACTATATTGAAGAGATATGGAAAGAGTCGGCAGCCTTGCCTTGTTCCCGATTTTAGAGGAATTTCCTTGAGTATCTCACCATTTACTTTGATTTTGGCTATTGGCTTGCTGTATATAGCCTTTATTATGTTGAGGAAAGTGCCTTGTATTCCCGATCTCTCTAAAACTTTAAACATGAAGGGGTGTTGGATTTTATCAAATGCTTTCTCTGCATCTAAAAAGATGCTCATGTGGTTTTTTATTTTCAGTTTGTTTATGTGGTGGATTACATTGATGGATTTCCATATAATAAACCATCCCTGCATGCCTGGAATGAAGCCTACTTGGTCATGATGAATGATATCTTTGATGTGCTCTTGTATTCGTTTTGCAAGTATTTTATTTAGTATTTTTGCATCGATGTTCATCAGAGAAATTGGTCTGAAATTCTCTTTCTTTGTTGAGTCTTTGTTAGGTTTAGGTATCAATGAGACTATGGCCTCATAAAATGAATTTGGTAATGTTCCATCCCTTTCTATCTTTTGGAGTAGCTTGAAGAGTATCGGTATTAGCTCGCCCTTGAAGGTCTGGTAGAATTCTGCACTGAAACCATCTGGCCCTGGGCTTTTTTTGGTTGGGAGACGATCAATGATTACTTCAATTTCTGTAGGGGAAATGGGACTATTTAGCTTGTTTATCTGTCCTTCACTCAACTTTGGCAAGTGAAATTGATCAAGAAAATCGTCCATTTCCCTTAGATTTTCAAATTTTGTGGCATATATGCCTTCAAAGTAGGATCTTATGATTCTTTGTATTTCTTCAGTCTGTTGTTATGTCTCCCTTTTCATTTCTGATTTTGTTGATTTCAATACTGTCTCTCTGCCTTTTAGTTAGTTTGGCTAATGGTCTGTCTATCTTGTTGACTTTCTCAAAGAACCAGCTCTTGGTTTTGTTGATTCTTTGGACTGTTTTCTTAGTTTCTATTTTGTTAATTTCACCCCTGAGTTTGATTATTTCCAGACGTCTACTCCTTTTGGGTGTTTCTGCTTCTTTTTTTTCTAGGGCTTCCAGTTTTGTCGTTAAGGTGTTTATGTGCGATGCTTTCAATTTCTTTATAAAGGCACTTAGTGTTATGACTTTTCCTCTTAGCACTGCTTTCAATGTATCCCACAAATTTGGGTATGTTGTTCCTTCATTTTCATTGAATTTCAGAAACTCCTTGATTTCTTTCTTTATTTCTTTCCTGACCCAGGTGTCATTTAGCAGAGAGTTGTTTAGTTTCCACGTACGTGTAGGCTTTTTGTTATTTCTGTTGTTGTTGAATTGCAGCCTAAGCCCATGATGATCTGATAGGATACAAGGTATTATTTCAATCCTCTTGTATCTGTTGAGGCTTTCTTTGTGAACTACGATGTGATCAATTTTAGAGAAGGTTCCATGGGGTGCAGAGAAGAAGGTATATTCTTTCTTGTTTGGGTGAAAGGTTCTATAGATATCTGTTAGATCCATTTGACCCATGGCATTGGTTAATGATGTTATTTCTTGGCTTCGTTTCTGTTTCAATGACTTGTCCTTCAGAGAGAGTGGGGTGTTGAAATCTCCCACTATTGTTGTGTGGGGATGGATGTGTGGTTTAAGCCTTTTTTTAGCAGATCTTTTACAAATGTGGGTGCCCTTGTATTGGGAGCATAGATGTTCAGGATTGTAATGTCATCTTGATTGATTTTACCTTTGATGAGTATGAAGTGTCCATCCTCATCCCTTTTGATTAATCTTGGTTGAAAGTCTATTTTGTTCGATATTAAAATGGCTACGCCTGCTTGCTTCTTGTGACCATTTGCTTGGAATATTTTTTTCCAACCTTTTATCCTGAGGTAATGCCTATCATTATGGGTGAGATGTGTTTCTTGAATGCAGAAGAATGTTGGATCCTGTTTATGCACCCATTCATTTAGTTGTGTCTTTTTATTGGAGAATTGAGGCCATTGATGTTGAGAGATATTAATGACCAGTTACTATTAAGAGTCTTAATTTTGATGTTGGTTCCAGTCGAGCTTTGTGTAGTTGTGTTTTTGCCATGGTATAGTTATCTATTTCCTGAGTAGTTTTGGTTGTAGCTTGACCTTTTGGGATGGAGTTTTCCTTCTAGTACCTTCTGTAAAGCTGGATTTGTGGATAGGTACTGTTTGAATTTGGTTTTGTCATGGAATATTTTGTTTTCTCCATCAATGGTTATTGATAGTTTTGCTGGGTAAAGTAGTCTGGCCTGGCATCTGTGGTCTCTTAGGGTTTGTAGGATCTCTGTCCAGGCCCTTCTGGCTTTGATGGTCTCTGCTGAGAAGTCGGGTGTAATTCTGATAGGTTTGCCATTAAATGTTATTTGGCCCTTTTCCCTTGCAGCTTTTAATATTTTTTCTTTGTTCTGTATGTTTTGTGTTTTGATTATTATGTGACGGGCAGTTTTTCTTTTCTAGTCAATTCTATCTGGTGTTCTGTATGCCTCTTGTATGTTTATAGGCATTTCTTTCTTTAGATTGGGGAAATTTTCTTCTATGATTTTGTTGAGAATAGGTTCTGGGCCTTGGAGTCTGATATCTTCTCTTTCTTCAATGCCTATTATCCTCAGATTTCTTCTTTTCATGGTGTCCTTAATTTCTTGGATGTTTTGTGTCAGGAGTTTTCCAGATTTGGCATTTTCTTTAATGGTTGCCTCAAGATCTGTAATTGTATCTTCTAGATTTGAGATCTGTTCTTCCATCTCTTGGATTCTGTTAGAAAAGCTCAGCTCTGTGTCATCTGCCTTCTTCTCTGAGGCCTTACGTTCTTGTTTTTCTTCTGTCTGTGTGTTTATCATTGAATCCATTTCATCTTCATATTTTGAATGGATTTTTTTATTTCTTTCATCTGGTTGTTTACATTTTCCTGAAATTTTTCCAGTTCCACTCTATGTGCTTCTTTTATGTCTCGCACCTGCTTCGTTGCTTCTTCCTGCATCTGATTTCTAATTTTATTTGTTTCCTCCATTATCATCCTCATTACCAAGGATTTGAGGTCATTTTCTTGTGTTTCCATTGTATTTGAGTTCTCTGGGTTGTTTTCTTTGGGATAGCTGGGAACTGGAGACGCCATGTTGTTTTGGGGGTTTTTGCGTATGCTTTTACACTGTCCTTTAGACATCTTGCCGTCTCTGTTTTTGTTGGGTAACTTCCAGAGTTGAGTGGAGGGAGTCTGATGATAGATTCACTTGTTTTCTCACGATTTATGTAGGCTGGAAGCCCTGATACTTCACTGGTGTGGATGGCAGGAGGATAGCTCTGTAGTTTTGGGCTCTCACAGCCAGTGATCCTCAGCTTCCCTTTGCTGTGGGTCCTGCACTCGTTCTGGGTCTCTGAATGAGCGTTGGATCAGGCCAAGGTATTCACAGCCTTTTGGGTTCCCTGCCAAGTCCAGCCAGGGATACTGGGCCTGAACCACGTGTCGAGCTCAGCTAGTTTCTCAGGGCCTGAACTGTCTGCCACAGCATGAGAACTGCGACTGCACTGAACAAACGCCTAGGGTGGAAGTGAGCGCTCCACCCAGCCTGCGTCACAGCAGGGAAACTGCGACTGGGCTGAGCAAGCACCTAGGGTGGAACTGAGTGCTCCGCCCAGCTTGTGTCACGGCAGGAAAACTGCGACTGCGCTGAGCAAGCACCTAGGGTGGAAGTGAGCGCTCTGCCCAGCTTGTGTCACAGCAGGAAAACTGAGGCTGTGCTGAGCTGGAGCCTGGGGTTGGAAGTGAGCATTCAGCCCAGCTTGCATCACAGCAGGGGAGCTGTGCCTCGGGCAGAATTGCTTACTGAGCCGAGCCAGCTTCTCCACAGCACAGCTCACTGAGCAAACCCAGGACTCTGGGGCTGAACTGTCTGCTGAGTGCAATTTGGGTCTCAAGGCACCACACGACCCAAATCCTGTCCAGAGTCCCCTCTCCTGCAGCAACTCCCACCGTCCACCACACCAATCGCCTCCACTGGAAGGCTCTGAGCTGCAAACCTCAGCCACTGCCGCTGGTGCCGCTGGTGCCGCTGGAGCTGCTGGTGCTGCTGGTGGCACTGCTGTCTCTGCCGCTGCTGCTCTGATCCGAGAAAGTCCATGCTCCTCCCGTGTGCAGGGGCAAGCAGGTCCTCCGCATCCTGGTCCCTCCGAACCGTGGAGCACTTCTGCTGCCGTGGTGTGGGGACCTTGGTGTTCCTGGCTCAGAAATCTGTGCAATCCTCTGAATTGTTCACTGGAGCTTTCAAACACGGTCCACACTGCTCGCCGCCATCTTGGATCCCCTCCTGTTTTTTTTTTTAATATAAAGCTTAGAATTTTTCTTTCAAGATACATAAGTAACTGTGTTGGTATTTTGATGGGGATTGCACTGAATCTGTAGATTGCTTTTGGTAAGATGATAACTTTTACTATCTTACTCCTACAGATCCATGAGCACGGGATATTTTTCCATCTTCTGATATCTTCCTCAACTTGTTAATTCAGATACTTGAAGTTCTTGCCATACATGTCTTTGACTTCCTTGGTTAGAATTACACCAAGATACTTTATATTATTTATGACAATTGTGAAGGGTGTAGTTTCCCTAATTTCTATGTTAGTCTGTTTGTCATTTGCGTACAGGAGGACTACTGATTTTTAAAAAATTAATCTTGTATCCAGCTACTTTGTTTTAGGTGTTTATCAGCTCTAAGAGTTCTCTGGTAGAATTTTGGGAGTCACTTATGTATACTATTATGTCAACTGCAAATAGCTATACTTTGACTTCTTTCTTTCCAATTTATATCCCCTTGACCTACTTTAGCTGTCTTATTGCTCTAGCTAGAACTTCAAGTACTATATTGGAAAGATATGGAGAGAGTGGGCAGCCTAGTCTTGTCCCTGATTTTAGTGGAATTGTTTTAGTTTCTCTCCATTTAATTTGATGTTGGCCATTGGCTTGCTGTATATATCCTCTATTATGTTTAGATAAGGGCCGTGTATCTCTGATCTTTCCAATACTTTTATTATGAAGTGATGTCATATTTTGTCAAAGGATTTTTATGCATATAATGACATGATCATGTGATATGTTTTCTTTCAGATTGTTTATATTGTGAATTACATTAATAGATTTTTGTATGTTGGGCCATCACTGCACCACTAGGATGAAGCCTATTTGATCATAGTGGATGACAGACTTGATGTGCTCTTGGATTCAGTTTGTAAGTATTTTGTTGAGTATTTTTGCATCACTACTCATGAGTGATATTGGCTTGTAATTCTCTTTCTTTGTTGAGTCTTTCTGTAGTTTAGGTATCAGGGTGACTGTAGCTTCACAGAATGATTTTGGCAATGTTCCTTCTATTTATATTTCATGGAATAGTTTGATGAGTGTTGGTATAAACTCTTCTCTGAATGTCTGGTAGAATTCTGTTCCAAAACCATCTGCCCCTGCGGGCAAAACCCAGTGGGGGTTCCTGAACTCTTGAATGGGACTGAACTGGCCTGAACAGATCAGGCAGAAGCCTAGCCATCCACCACAAGACAGAGGGTGATATCTGCTCTCTCAAGAGGGACTTAACTAGGCCTCATGGCCTGGATGGATTGGGTGAAGTCCTAGCCGACCTACACAATCCCCTGGGGATTCCAGCACTCTAGAGAGGACTAAGCCTAGGCCCCCAAACCTCAGTGCCTGATGGCAGTGTTTTCAAAGCCCAGCCAAAGGCAGGACAACTGGCTGTACCTGTACTACCTTAAAATGATTTTTACGATTAGAGAGCACCAGCACCAGCCTCTGCTGACACAGTGGGGAGCCCAGAGTATGGAGCAAAGTCCCCTAGAACTGAAACCAGGTCACCTGCTTGATACAGGTGGAAGTTCTCGACCTATAGACACTCACCAATGAACTGCTCTCAACAACCAGTGAAGGACACCAGAAACTACCTCCAGACATTAGTAACAGCAAGATGACTAAAAGCCAACATAGAAACACAAACAACAACAACAAAAAAACAAACAATATGACATCTCTAGATTCTAGCTATCCCAAAGAATTCAAACCTGGGACCTCAAACACAACTGAAGCACAAGAAAGTGTCCTCAAATCCTTAGCAATGAAAATGATAATGGAGGAAAGGAATAAAAGCTGTAAACAAATACAGAAAGAGGCAGCCAAACAAACTAAGGACATTAGAGAGGAAATGAAGAAATCATTGAAAGAAATTCAGGAAAATACAATCAGATAAAGGAAACCAATAAGACAGTTCAAATTCTGAAGGTGAAAGTGGAGACAATGATAAGAGCACAGCCAGAGGAAAGACAGGAACAAGAAAACTTAGAAAAGAAAGCAGGAAATAAAGAGGTAAGCTTCTCTAACAGAATTCAAGAGGTGGAGGAAAAATCTCGAGAGTAGAAGATACAATTGAAGAACATGTTGACACCATCAGAAAAAAGTTAAATCTGAAAAATTCCTGACACAAAACATCCAAGAAATCAAGGACACCATGAAAAGATGAAACATGAGGGTAATAGGAATTGAGGAAAGAGAAGACACCTGGCTCCATGGTCAGGAAAATATTTTCAACAAAATCATAGAGAAAATTTCCCCAATTTAAAGAAGGAGATGCATATATATAGAAGAGGCCTATAGAACACCCAATAGAATAAACCAGAAAACAAAATCTTCTCACAACATAATCAAAACACAAAATGTAGAAAAAACAAAAAAAAAATAGTAAAAGTGCCATGGGGAAAAGGTCAAGTAACATATAATGGCAAACCTATCAGAATTACACCTGACTTCTCAGCAGAGACCATAAAAGTCAGAAGGGCCTGGGCAGAGGTCCTGAAAACCCTAAGAGACCACAGACACCAGTCTGTGCTACTATACCCATTGAAACATTCAATAACCATTGATGGAGAAAACAGTATATTCCATGACAAAACAAATTCAAACAGTACCTATCCACAAATCCAGCCCTACAGAAGTTACTAGAAGGAAAACTCTAACTCACAGTGACAAACTACAACCAAAATAACAGGGAATAGATAACTTCACTGTTGCAAAACATAATCACACAAACACTCTACCACATCCAACATCAAAATCAAGGGACTTAACAGGCACTGGTCATTAATATCCCTCAACATCAGTGGTCTCAATTCTCCAATAAAAAGACACAGACCAACTGAATGGATGCATAAACAAGACAAAACATTCTTATGAATTCAAGAAACATATCTCAGCCACAAGGGTAGACATTACCTCAGGGTAAAAGGCTTGGAAAAGCTATTCCAAGCAAATGGACACAAGAAGCAAGCTGTTTTAGCCATTTTGATATCTAATAAAATAGACTTTAAAGCAAAATTAATCAAAAGAGATGAGGAAGGACACTTCATATTCATCAAAGATAAAGTAAACCAAGATGACATCACAGTTCTGAACATCTTTGCCTCAAATACAAGGGCACACACATTAGTAAAAGAAATATTAAAAAAGCTTAAACTACAAATCAATCCCCACACATTAATAGTGGGAGACTTCAACACCCCATTTTCACCAAAGGATAGGTAGTTGAAACAGAAACTAAAGTAACCATTGTTATAAATCAAATGGATCTAACAAATATCTACAGAACTTTTCATCCAAATCAAAAGATTATACCTTCTTCTCGGCACCTCATGGAACCTTCTCCAAAATTGATCATATAGTAGGTTACAAAGTAAGCCTCAAGAGTTACAAGGAGATTGAAATAATACCTTGTATTCTATCAGATCTCCATGGTCTAAAGATGGACTTCAACAATAACAGAAATAACAAAAAGTCTACCTACACATGGAAACTAAACTATTCTCTATTTTCATGTTTAAAGTTTTGGAGAGGTCAGGGATACAAGGCACATACATAAACATAATAAAGACAATACACAACAAGCCAATAGCCAACATCAAATTAAATGTAGAGAAACTCATGCAAATTCCACTAAAATTGAGGACTAGACAAGGCCGCCACTTTCTCCATATTTCTTCAATATAGTTCTTGAAGTTCTAGCTAGATCAATATGACAAGAAAAGGAGATCAAGTGAATTCAAATGGGAAAGGAGAAAGTCAAATTATCCGTATTTGTAGATGATATGATATTGTGCGTAAGTGACCACCAAAATTCCACCAGAGAACTTCTATAGCTGATAAACACCTTTAGGAAAGTGGCTGGATACAAAATTAACTCAAAAATTTAGTAGCCTTCCTGTATACAAATGGCAATAATTCTGAGAAAGAAATAAGGGAAACTACACCCTTCATGATAGCCACAATAATATAAAGTATCTAGGAATAACTCTAACAAGATGTTTGAAAAAACTTCAAATCTCTGAAGAAGAAGATTGAACATGACATCAGAAGATGGAAAGAATTCCCTTGTTTGTAGATTGGGAGGATTAACATAGTCAAAATGGCCATCTTACCAAAAGCAATTTACAGATTCAATGCAATCTCTATCAAAATACCTACTCAATTTTAAAAAGACATTGAAATATCAATTCTCAACTTCATATGGAAAAACAAAAAAACCAGAATAGCTAAAACAACCTGTACAATAAAAGATCCTCCATAGAAATCTCCATATCAAATTTCAAGCTGTACTATATAGCAACAGTAATTAATACAGCATGGTACTGGCATATCAATAGGCTGGCTTATCAATGGAATCAAATCAAAGACCCAGAAATAAATCTACACACCTATGGACACTTGATTTTTGACAAAGAAGCCAAATCTATTCAATGGAAAAAAGACAGAACCTTCAACAAATGGTGCTGGTCTAGCTGGATGTCTACATGTAGAAAAATGCAAGTAGATCCATATTTATCACCATGCACAAAACTCAAGTCCAAGTGGATTAAAGAGTTCAACATAAAACCAGACACACTGAATCTGTTAGAAAAAAGTAGAGAAGAGCCTTGAGCTCATTGTCACAGGAAACAACTTCCTGAACAGAACTCCAACAGCCCAGGTTCTAAGATCAACAATTAACAATTGGGACTTCATGAGGCTGATTAGCTTCTGTAAGGCAAAAGACACTGTCAATAGAACAAAGCAATAGCCTACAGTCTGAGAGAAGATCTTTACCAACCCACATCTGACAAAAGACTAATATCTAAAATACATAAAGAGCTCAAGAAAGTAAATACCACTAAACCAAATAATCCAATTAATAAATGGGGCTCAGAATTAAACAGAGAATTCTCAATAGAGGAATATTGAATGGCTGAGAAACATTTAAAGAAATGCTCAACGTCTTTAATCATCAGAGAAATGCAAATTAAAATGGCTTTGAGATTCTACCTTATATGCATCAGAATGGCTAAGATCAAAAACTCAAGTGAATGCACATTCTGGTGAAGATGTGGAGAAAGGGGAACACTCCTTCATTGCTTGTGGGAGTGCAAACTTGTCCAAGACCCAGCTATCCTATTCCTTGGAATATACCCAAAAGATGATCTACCCCACAGCAAGGACTTATGCTCGACCATGTTCATAGCAGCCTTATTTGTAATAGACAGAATCTGGAAACATTATAGATGTCTTTCAGTGGAAAAACAGATAAAGAAACTGTGGTGCATTACACTATGGAATACTACTCAGCTATTAAAAACAAGGAAATCTAGAAAATTTCAAGCAAATGGCTGGATCTAGAAATGATCATCCTGAGTGAGTTAACCCAGACCCAGAAAGACACACATGGTATATACTCACTTATAATTGGACACTAGCCCAACAGGGATGTCACCTGAAAGTCTTCACTTACCAGGAGATTGGGATAGATGCTGGGACTTCCTACTGGGATTCCAGGTGAAAGAAGTATGGGAGAATTGGGAAACAGAATGGTCCAGAGGGTCCTAGAAACCTACAAGAAGCCCATCAAGGCTTATAGATTTGGACATAGGAGGGTTTCCTCAAACGACTGTACCAACCAAGGACAATGCATGCATTAAACCCAGAACCCCTATTCAGATCCAGCCAATGGACAATACATTATTCTCAGTTATGTGGAGAGTGGGGACTGACTCTGACATGAGCTCTGTTGCCCCTCTTTGCCTACTTCCTCTTGGTGGGGAGGCCTGGTGGCACTCAGAAGAAGTGTAAGCAGGCAACCAGGATGAGACCAGGTAGGCTGTGAACATATGGTGGGGAAGGAGGTCCCCTTCTGTCAGAGACTTAGGGGAGGGGAATAGGGTGAAAGAGGGAAGGAAAGGGGAATGAGAAGATACAATTGAGGGGATAACAATTGAGATGTAATATGAATAAATTATTTAAATAAAAAAATCCTGAAGAGGCACCAGCCTTTATGAATTCAAGTCATATGGGTATGTTTGGACCCAGATTATTCTTAGTTTCTATAATTAATTTCTAATTATAATTTCTTATAATTAGAAAAGAAATTGGAAAAATCAATTGTCTTATTTCAATAAGGCTTCATGAGGAAAGCGTGTGAGTTAACTTTGGAAATTAGGGGGGTTATTAAAGTATTCTTCTTGTGTATAATAAGGATCTGGAATTGAATTCTTAGGGAATAAAGGCATATTCTGAACTCTTCTTAGAGGATCTGTTATGGGAAACAGTTGGAGGAGTCTACCTAATCAAGGCTTAAATGATGAATGTTTTGACTCTATTTAGGGCATGTGAGACAAACATCATACTTCTTTTTTTTTTTAACATCATACTTCTTTTGGGACTATGATTGCCTACATTCGGCAAACAAAAGAGGACATCTTTTCCAATAAAAATATTTTACAAGTAAAAACTATTCTGCCCCTGCGCTTTTTCTTGATGGGCGACTTGATGACTGCTTACTCCTTACATTTCCTTAGGGATTATAGGACTGTTTTTACTGTTTACTTGATCTTGATTTAACTTTGGTAATTGAAATTTATCAAGTAAAATTTCCATTTCCTTTAGCTTTTCCAACACTGTGTATTTCCAGTACAGGTTTTTGAAATAAGACCTAATGATTTTTTGGATTTCCTCAGTTTCTGTTATTATTTCCCACTTTTGATTTCTGATTTTGTTGATTTGAATACTCTTCCTCTGCCTTTTAGTTAGTTTGGCTAATGGTTAGTCCATCTTGTTGATTTTCTCAAAGAAGCAGTTTTTGGTTTCACTGCTTCTTTGTATTGTTCTTTTGCTTCTAATTTATTTATTTCAGCTATGAAGTTGAGGCTTTATTGAAATCTACTCCTCTTTGGTATGTTTCCTTCTTTTTGTTTTAGAGCTTTCAGATGTGCTGTGAAGTTGCTAGTATGGGATCTCTCCTATTTCTTCATGAAGGTGTTTAATGCTATGAACATTCCTGTTAGCACTGCTTTCATTGTGGCTCATAAATTCTGGATTGTTGTGCCTTCATTTTCACTGAATTATAGAATGTATTTAATTTCTCTCTTTATTTCTTCCCTGACACAGTGGTCATTGAGTAGGGAGTTCTTCAATTTCTATTAGTTTGAAGCCTTTCTGTTGTTGTGGAATTCTAGTTTTAATCCATGGTGGTCTGATAAAATAGAAGGGATTAGTCCAGTCTTCTTGTATCTGTTGAGGCTTGCTTTGTGACTGAGAATATGGTTGATTTTGGAGAAAGTTCCATGAGGTGCTAAAAAGAAAGTATTTTCTTTTGTATTCAGGTGAAATGTTTTGTAGATATCTGTTAGGTCCACTTGGTTCTTGATATCTGTTAGTTTCCTTTTTTATCTGTTTAGTTTCTGTATTGATAATCTGCTCATTAGTGAGAGTGGGGAGCTGATGTCTCCCACTATTAATGTGTTGGGTTCAATGTGTGATTTAAGCTTTGGTAATGTTTCTTTTACAAATGTGTATACCCTTGCATTTGGGGCCTAGATGTTCATAATTGAGATGTCATCTTGGTGGATTTTTCATTTGATAATAATGAAGTGTCCTTCCCCATCTATTTTGATTTATTTTGGTTGAAAGTCTGTTTTATTAAATACTAGTGACTATTCTAGTTTGCTTCTTCTGTCTGTTTGCTTGGAATACCTTTTTCTTGCCTTTTACTCTGAGGTAATGTCTACCTTTGTTACTGAGAGATGTTTATTGTATGCAGCAAGAATGATGGGTCCTGTTTTTGCATCCATTTTGTTAGCCTGTGTCTTTTTATTGGGGAGTTGAGGTCATTGATTGAGCAATATCAATGACCAGTGTTTGTTAATTCCTGTCATTTTGAAGTTAATGGTGGTTTTGTGTGTGTGTGTGTGTGTGTGTGTGTGTGTGTGTGTGTGTGTGTGTGTGTGTTTCCTTTTCTTTTGCTTTTGAGGATGTGGGGTTATTTATTTCCTGTGTTCTTCTGCGTGTAGTTAGCCTCCTTGTGTTGGAATTTTCCTTCTAGTAACTTTTTTAGGCATGAATTTGTAGATAGGTACTTCTTAAACTTGGTTTTGTCATGGAATATCTTGTTTCTCCATCAATGGAGATTAAAAGTTTTGCAGTGTATGGTAGTCTTGGCTGACCTCTGAGGTCCCTTAGTGTCTGCAATACATCTGCCCAGGTAGTTATGGCTTTCATAGTCTCTGTTGAGAAGTCAGGTGCAATTCTAACAGATTTGCATTTATATGTGACATGTTCTTTTTCCATTGCAATTTTCAGTAATCTTTCTTTTTTCTTTACATTTAATGTTTTGATTAGTTTTGATTATTGTGTTGTGGCAGAATTTTCTTTTCTGGTCCAATATATTTGAAGTTATGTAAGCTTCTTATATGTTTATAGGCACTTCTTTCTTTAGGTTGCGGAAGTTTTCTTCTATGGTTTTCTTGAAAATATTTTTTCTCTAGGGGTCTGGAGAGATGGCTCAGAGGTTATGAGCACTGTCTGTTCTTCTAAAGGTCCTGAGTTCAATTCTCAGCAGCCACATGATGGCTCCTAGCCATCTATAATATGATTTGACACATTCTTCTGGTCAGCAGGTGTACATGAGGGCAGAGCATTGTATACATAATAATAAATAAACAAATCTTTTTTAAAAAAGAAAGTATTTTTTCTTGGCCTTGGAGCTGGGAGCCTTCTCCTACTTCTAGTTTTATTATTCTTAGGTTTGGTCTTTTCAGGGTGTCTCAGAATTCTTGGATGTATTGTGTCAGGAATGTTTTAGTTTTAACATTTGCTTTGACTGATGTATTGATTTCTTCAATCATATCTTCTATACTTGAGCGTCTTTTCATGTCTTGTATTCTATTGGTGAATATTGTGTCTGCAGTTTCTGTCCTCTTCTGGAAGTTTTCTAATCTCCAGGATTGTCTCAAGTTGTGTTTTCTTTATTGCCTCTAATTCAATTCTTAGGTCTTGGACAAATTTATTCATTTCTTTCTTCCATTTGATTGTATTTTCCTGTTATTCTTTAAAGGATTTATTTAATCCCTTCATCTGCTTGATTATATTTTCCTGTGCTTTTTTTGAGGGATTTATTTTCCTCCTTTAAGGCCTCTATCATTTTAATAACCTCAGATTTAAAATCATTTTCTTGCACTTCAGGTGTGTTAGTATCTCCAGGGCTTGTTGTGGTAGGATAGCTGGTTTTGAGGGCTGACATATGACCCTGGGTTTTGTTGCTTATGTTCTTATGCTGACCTCTAGCCATTTGGTTGTCTCTGAGTCTAGCAGGCCTGGTGGTCTCTGATGTCCAAGAAGTTCAGAAGTAGGCAGAGAGGGTTCTCCTTGCCTACTTGGTTTGGCACACAGGTCTCCTTGGGTTGGCAGAAGGAAGAAAGAAGTTGTGGGTCAGAGCCTGAGTACCACTCACCTTTGCAGGCCTTGTTTCAGGTGAGACAGGCAGGTACAGAGTCAGCAGGACACTGCTCTTAGATGAATGTTGTGCCAGGAGGGGAGTGGGCACTGGCTTCCTCTGGATGTCCGGAAATGGGGGCTGGGTCCTGTTTACATCTCACGTCTTTGTTGGCTGTGCTCCAGGTAGGAAGAGTAGATAAGGAAGATTATAATTGGGCTTTGGCTTTAGAAATCCACTGGATTTGGCCATGTAGTCCTTTGGTGGCCAAGGATGCACTGTGCTTCTTGCACTCAGATTTGGCTGGAGCCCACCATCTTGGCACCATGCCCCATATGCTCATATTGTCCAGGTGTTCTCTACAAGCTGGCCAGTAGAATCATAGATTGGTGTTGGGATACTGACCCTGGTGTCTAGACACTGTCCTCAGGGAAGCAGGAGGGATCTTAAGTCTGATTATTGGGTCTGAGCACCCCTCGAACAGGGGACCCACACTCTAAAAGCAGAATACCCTGGTGCCATGAGTCTAGGAGTTGGCATGAGACTTGGGACTCTATGTGACTCTTGGATCCAATTTTCAGGTGGTACCCTCAGGGAGGAAGAAGGAATCTGAGGTTAGCTGCTTGAGCCAGAGCATCCCTGGACCTGGGAACTTGTGCTCTGTATAGGCTGATCAATCTTGTGGGACTCCTGGACCCAGGAGACAGCTGCAGAAGAAGGGGGATGGAACTGTGGGTCTTCAGCTCCCTGAGTGTCCCCTCCCACCCAAGGAAACACCAGTGTTGGTGTTTTGGGGTCATCAGTTAGGTTACTCACAGTAGCTGCAGTCTCTTGTCTTCTGCCACTCAGATACAGTACACCCTGGCAGCTACCATCTTGGAAGTTCCTGGTGGCTATTTTCTAATGGTAATTATAATCAAGTAACTCTACCAGAAATTCTTCATCTATTATTATATATAATTCTCTAAACATGAATCCTGCTTTCAAAGAAGGTCAGAAGTACAAGGAGATTAAATCACCTTGTCGATGTTAATATAGTTAGCTAGTGATACCACTGTCATGGGAGTTTAGACTTGCCTAATACCAGAAGACAGTTTTAATGTCCTTAAATTCTCTTTCCTACAACTTACATCTTCAAAAAGCTACATTGTCTAATTTCATACTATTTTAGCTGATAATATGTTAAACCTTCACAATATATGGAGCTATACAATAAACAGAGTACTTTGCTCATCTCAAGTACCTTTTATGAAAATGTATGAAGCACATTTTGCCATTATATTATACATAGGTGATGGGAACCAGGACATTCTTGTGTTGTTTTCATTCTTCAAAGCTTAATTTCTCTTATCCAAGATACGCTTCACTCAGCTAACCTCTAAAATTTTTTCTTTCCAGGTAACAGGAATAAAGTATTATATTAGTCAGGGATATCTAGAGGAATAGGTAGGATAAAAACATGTAAACAAATGTGTGTGTGTGTGTGTGTATGTGTTTGTGTGTAAGCAATTTATTAAATAAGTTTACATTCAAATAGAAAACAACAAGTATCGCAGATGCAAGAGGCTGGGAATCCAGTAGTTGCTCAGTTCACAATACTGGGTGCTTCAACAGTCCCATTTCTATGCTGAACACCAAGGAGGTTACCCTAGAGTCTTTGGTCTCATCAATGGTGGAAGCTTGGAAATGCCAGTTCTGTTATGAACAAAATATGCAGCAGCAACAACAGAGTAAATCAACTCAACCACAAGAGTGAAGGTAAAGCAAGCAATAGGCAGAAGATCTTTTTTCTACTTTGTACTCTTTTATCTGGGCTGCTACCAGAAGGTACCCACAAACTGGAATGATTCTAGGCTGTGACAAGTTAACATTAAAAATCACCATCACAGTTATGATAATCATCTATTTAAAGAAAAGCAGACTAAATTCTGGAGAATGATGATACAGGATAAATAAATGAGAATTATCTTAAGTACCAGTTAATCTGGCCAGAAGTAAAAGTATTTGTGTCCTGGATATCCTAGAAATAAATTCTGGTGTTAAGAGAGGGATTTATTGAATGTCTTTCTATGTTTGATTATCTCTGAAATTCACCTAGAAAGTGGCTGCCTTCCTTTCCTGAGAAATAATATCTACAGGGTGAACAAGGTTATCTTCAGTTCAAGGACACTAATCTTATCATGAGTAGATTCTTTCAGAGCCTTTGTAAGGCCCCATGAAGCAGGAGTCATGCTTTTGGCAATGTTAATTACAACTGGAGTGTAGTTTCCTCTAGGCATCTATCTGTGAAGTGTTCCAAGCAGCCAAGGTGTCATGATGATAGTCTTGCCAATGACCAACACAGAAATTGCTGGGCTTATAACTCTGTGCTCAAGACATAAAACATGCTATTTATTTATCATTTAAGAAGCCAAGTGACTGCTCTTGATAGTTTGGTCAGTTGACAGAGAAAGACTGGAACCAATTCCTCTCCTGAGCAGCACATAAATAATAGGTGAAATGTAAAAATGTAAAAGGCCATGAAGTCTGTGGGTCACTGTTTTTGAATTTATTCTTTCCTCTCTGCACATTTCCCAGTCCTCATCAGTGCTTTCCTTTCACAATAAAATGTCTCTATTTCTGTTTTAAAATCTGTGTTCTGGTACTATTCTTCACCTTTAAACACATGAACCTTGTGCTTTTAACAGGTGACCCTGGAACAGTGGCAGGTGATCTCCAAACTCAACTCCATCCATGTCCATGACATTAAAAGACTGTGGGCTCAGAGTGGGACATTGTTGGGTAAAGTTTGGGGACGTAAGTATAGCAAAGGAGTCTGGGACTTTTATTCCTTATGACTCTGTTCAAAATCCTGTAATACCTGGATAAAGGTCAATGACTTTGTGCAAGGTATATTAGTCTACTACAGCCTCAGGGAGAGGCTGTTGGGACATACTATGATTCTAGGTACAATCTGACCAGTGGGAATTAGTTTGTAAATAACTCAGGAAGCCCATTTGGTTATTTGATTATATTTTTCTTGTAGTTCTATAATTTCTAAAATACTTTTCTTTAAATAATACTTGTCAATTGTTAGCTCTTTAAGGCGGTGTAAAAACAACTCTCACTGACCTCAAAGGAGATAAGACATAGTTTATTCTGAAGCTAAATTTGAGTCACTATGGCCTGGGAACACAGGTTCAGGGTTACTCCAATTCCACATTCCTATGTTGTGAATAGTTGATGAAGTTTCTGTAGTTATTTTTTGTCTATTTGCACAAGCTAGAGTTATCTGAGAAATGAGAACCACAACAAAGGAAATGCTGCCTACAGGTCAATCTCCTAAAAGCATTTGTTTAATCAGTGATTGCTGTTGGAGGGCTCAGCCCATTATGGGTAGTTCCACCCCTAGGCTGGTGGTCCGGTCCTGGGTTGTATATGAAAGCAGGCTGAGAAACCCATGGGGCACAACCCAGTAAGCAACACTCCTACATTGCTTCTGTATAAGCTCATGTCTCCAGGTCCCTGCACTCTTTGAGTTCCTGCCCTGACTTCTTTCAATGATGAACAGGGATTTGTAAGTATAAGCCAAAAAACCATTTCCTCATTAAGTTTCTTTTGGTCATAGTGTTTTATCATAGCAATAGAAACCTTAAGTCAATAATAAACAAACCTTTGTCATCTATGTCTATCATTTCTTTGTGTCAAGAACTTTAATATAAACTTAAAATTTTTCCTTTATGTACTCTGTTATTAGTCAAATTTGGAAAATATTGATGGTATTTTGTGGTGATTCTTAAAAAATATTAAAATGTTTGATCAAGCTAGAATTACTATTGGTATAAAGGAAAATTATACTTCTAATTATGCATAATTCCAAACCACATAACTAGTCAATTTTCTGAATACATTTCACTAGTCTATATTTTGTCAATAGTTTTCATTTTAAGTGATCACATATATAACATACTTAAGTCACTATAAATATTAATATAGATCTAGATATATCAATTCACTGTCTAACTAACTTTATTTATCTACTTATTCCTATTTTTTGTTCCAGTGTTTATCCAATTAGTGTTTTTATGAAGTCTTCAAAGTTTTGTACGTGTTTTGATTTTATGCATATATTAATATGTATGTATATATAATTGATAGGCAGTATATTGATTTATCATAATTGTGATTAGTCTTCCATTGCATTTTCTTTCTATTATTTTCAACAGTAAGTCCATTGATTTGTATATTTTATAACAGTGTTGTGAGTTCTTTTGTTAATGTATAATGACTTAGCAATTTTTTGTTAATATTTATTCATTACGAGACACAGTCTCATCATTTGAAAATAATAATTTTAATATTTCTCTGCTAGTTCTTTTTGCTGAGACAAAGTATGTCTGAATAGCCTATGTTGTTGGTTAATACCACAGACAGAGTTCATTTTATAGGATAGACCAGTGTCTCTGTAATTGTATAACATTTTTAAAGATTATTCAGTAGCAAAATAACAAAACACATCAGCACATAAAGGAACAAGAACAATAACAACAAAAAAATAGATCATGCAGTGGAGAGGCCATCCTGCCTAATATGCTAAAGGTTATATTAAAATGAAGCTTCCATTGTGTTTAGAGCAACTTCTAGCACAAATGTTAGTGTAATTTAGAAAGGAGACACAACCACATAAGGACATTTGGCTTGTCTAATAGAAAGTAAGATATTAGCCACCTTTAATTACTATAGTTGAGCACTCTTATATAGTCAGCAGCATTTTCAACAGTATGTAGAGACCCTGAGTATATCTATTGGGTTTGGCAAATTTTCAAGGGTATCTATATTTTCCTCATTGGAAATGCCCTGTGTTTTCCTCTTTGGATCTACTCTTAGAGAAGACATGGAAGAAGGCTTTTAGGGATGGAGGAGAAAAAAATAATCTGAATATAAACAAGTTATGAAAACATACAAAGGTGGAAGAATAAAGATGAAGAAATAATGTATTTTTTAAAAAGTGCATTTCAATCATTCTTGAAAAAACATAGAGTTGCTGTAGACTGAAAAGGATGAGAAGAAATTACCATAGTGCCCCACTCTGAGGAAGACACTTTCTCTGCTCTGTGATTTGGAAGCATATTCCTTCCTCTTACAGTGATGTGAGGTGCTACTTCTGTTTTAATGAAAGAATGTCCAACAAAGAGATAGAAATCCAACTCTGACCCCAAGAAAGAAAACATGAAACAAAATCAAGAAGATCACTTATTTTCTCACATGATGAAAGTAGGGACACAAAAAGAAGAATATGAAAGAGAAGGAAAAGGGTAACACTGCTAGGGCATAGAGAGAGGAGTCAGCAGTTAAGAGCAGTTGCTCTTGCAAGCCTGGTTCTAGGCATCCACACCATGACTCAGAAACATCTATAACTCCAGTTTCATGGTATTTAATACATTCTCCTGGCCTCTTCAGGTACTCCTGGCATACTGTGTACTTTCATATGGGCAGGCAAACACCCATACACAGAAAATGAAAATAATAAATACATTTTAAATAAAAGTGTATCTGCCAAGAATGTCAGAGAATGGAAAATGTAAGATAGAAATATGAAGAGTAATAGAGGTGATAAATATCCAAATACATTATATACATATATGTCACAAAACTTACCTTTCCAATGAGACAAGATTTGGAGGAGTGAATATGTATTTGCTGATGAATATAATGTACTCTATACTCAAATAGTATAGTAAAATCATTGATATTGGCCACTTATTAGAATGTGATATTTTAGATAGGATTGTTAGCTTGAATATATTACTAGATTATTTTAAAAGACAAAGCATATCACAATGAGACCATAAACACAGCAGTTAAAACAGAGCAAATATTGGCAACATGGCAACAACAGAGACACAAAACCTTGGACCTACAATTTTTCCTGTCTACAAGGTGTGCTGGGGTAAAGGTGATGCAGAACTTGTTCAAGTGACCAGCCAATGACTATTCCAGTTTGAGACCCATGCCACAAGAGGAAGCCCACCCTTGACACTACCTAGAGGGCCTGGACATAGAGACCTAGGATAGAACTTAACACAAATGGCAAAATATCCAATGAAATGATTCATAATAATATTCTCCTATACTCACAGATCAATGCCTAGCCTAATTGTCATCAGAGAGGCTTTACCCAGCAACTGATAGAAACAGATGCAGAGACCCACAGTCAATAATTAGGGAGAATTTGAGAAAAGCTGTGGAGAGGGGAAGAAAGGATTATGGGAGCCAGAGGGGTCAAGGACACCATTAGAAAATGCGCAGAATCAACTACCCTTGGCTAATCCTGGTTTACAGAGACTGAACCAACAACCAAGGTATCTGCATGGATCGGAGCTGTGTCCTCTGCATATGCTTTATGGCTGCGTAGCTTGGTCTTCTTGTGGGACTCCTAACAGTGGAAACAGGGACTGTCTCTGATATTGCCTGCTTTAAGGACTCTTTCCTCCTATAAAGTTGCTTAGTTTAGCTTTAATATGAGGGGAGGTGCCTGATCTACTGCAACTTGATGTACCCAGGCTGGTTGATATCTATAAGAGAAGAGAAACTGAGGAAGAATGGATGGGGTGGGCAGAGAGGAGATGTGGGGAACTGGGAGGAGAGTGGGAAAGTGAATATGCAGCAGGATGTAATATATAAGAGAAAATAAATAAAAGAGAGAAAATATATATCAAAACATGAAAAGTTCAAGTGCCTTCACATGACTGTGTAAGCTTCCAAACTTACTGAATGCTTCAGTGAATTGTTTTTGTGTCTGTCAGTTATTACTGCATATTAACTGTTGAATTGCACTGTTTTACTCTAAACTCCTGCACTGAACTTCAACAGAACATGTTAAAATCAAAATGGAGTTATTAATGATAAATCCCATGTTGTAAGTTAAAATTAATATGATCTAAACTTCTGAGAAATCAGAATTGGAAAGATAGCAGTCAAGGATTTAGGTATGTAATTCAACTGGTGGAATACTAACCTAGCATGACTGAAGGACATCACATAATGATGAAATGGATAATCTCCAAAGAACTTAATTACCTTTCTGAAACAAAATATCATACTGTTCTTTATGGTGCTTCCAGTAGGCAGGTTGGACTTGAAGAGTAGTAGAAAATACTCTAGAGTTACTGACAAGGCATTTTTTTTGTTTTTTGTTTTTCAAGATGACATTTTTCTTTGTAGCCCTAGCTGTCGTGGAATCACTCTGTATACCAGGCTGACCTCGAATTCACAGAGATCCCCTGCTTCTGCCTTCCCAATGCTGGCATTAAACATGTGTGGCCACTATCACCTGACCTGATAAAGCAATTGTAAGTATCATAATGGGAAGAAATTTGTATGAAAAAAATCCATGGAGTTCCTACCTGAGTTCAGTAGTATAAAACATGCTAAGGTGTTCCTTCAAATAAAAAATTCATTTTTTTTTGCATCTGGCCTAACCTGACTGAAGCACAATGACTTGTAACTCAGCTAAGGATAATTTAATTGAGGCATAAGATTACCCATTCTGAAGACAATAGTCATGGTCTTTCCTCAAACATTCCTGTGTAGGCTTTGAACTTTTTCAAACCTACTTTATTTGGGGTTCTTTAATGCTTATATCTCCCTTCCAACCTACCTACCCTAGATATGAGAGAAAAGATGTTAATAGGAACAGAAGAAATAGACCTTTTTTAGACTCAGTTCTTAGGAACAATTTCACTAGCATAGTTGGCAGGATTCTAATAGACCAGTTAATCAGCAAAACAGCAATTCAGAGAAGGTGACTGCAACCACAGCCACTGGAATCTGGAGCAGCAGCTGGTAACCAGAGCAACAGCTGGAACCCAGAGCCTTGAAGCCCTCACTGAAGCACTTCTCTCTTGGAGCATCTTGAAGTAGAGTGATGAACAGCCAAGACCAAAAGGCCTCTCCTCTTGTTTTGGGCATATATATATATATATATATATATATATATATATATATATATATATATATATATATATATATATATATATATATATATTCTGAGTTCATATTAGGATGTTTATCAGTTGGCAAAAACCATGCCCTGACAAGAGGTGGTTCCTTTTCCAGTGGACAAACATTACCTGTTCTCTCAAAAATCTGTTTTCATCAGAAAAACACTGCACATGCTCACACAAGTCTGTTTCACATCCCACACTTGGGATTAAAACAAAAACATTTACCTCCACTACATTCCTGTTATTTCCCAATGAGCTGAAGAGCTAACAGGCCTTGGTGACAGGGATAGAGGTATGCATGAGTTTGGCATCAAGCTAAAGCTAATCTGGGTAGTGGGTGCCCATTTTTAAAATGGTGCTGGTCTAACTGGATGTCTACGTGTAAAAAAATGCAATTGGACTCATATTTGTCACCTTGCACAAAACTCATATCCAAGTGGATCAAATACCTCAACATAAAAACAGAGACACTAAGTCAGTTCGAAGAAAAAATGGGGAAGAGCCTGGAACACATTGGCACAGGAGACAACCTCTTGAACAGAGCACCAACAGTGCAGGACTTAAGGTCAACAATTAATAAATGGGACCTCATGAAGGCTGAGAAGTTTCTGTAAGGCAGGAGACACTGTCAAGAGAACAAAGTGACAGCCTACAGACTGGGAAAAGATCTTAACCAACCCTATATCTGACAAAGGTCTAATATCCAAAATATATAAAGAACTCAAGAAATTAAACACCACCAAACCAAATAACTCAACTGAAAAATGGGGCTCAGAACTAAACAGAGAATTCTCAACAGAGGAATATCAAATGGCTGAGAAACACTTAAAGAAATGCTCAACCTCCTTAATCATCAGGGAAATGCAAATCAAAACAACTCTGAGATTCCATCTTATACCCATCAGAATGGCTAAGATCAAAAATTCAAGCGACACCACATGCTAGTGAGGATGTGGGGAGAGAGGAACACTCCTTCATTGCTGGTGGGAATGCAAACTAGTACAACCACTTTGGAAATCTATCTGGTGCTGTCTCAGAAAAATGGCAATAGAGCTTCCTCAAGACCCAGCTATTCCACTCCTTGGAATATACCCAGAAGATGCTCCAGCACAAAACAAGAAACTTTGCTCAACCATGTTCATAGCAGCCTTATTCATAATAGCCAGAACATGGAAACAGCCTAAGTGTCCCTCAGTAGAAGGGGTACATTTACACTATGGAATACTATTCAGCTATTAAAAACAAGGAACTCCTGAAATTTGTGGACAAATGGATTGAACTAGAAATGATCATAATGAGTTAGTTAACCCAGAAGCAGAAAGACTCAAATGGTATATACTCATATCTGCACACTAGCCCAAAGGGCATGTCTCATGAAAGTCTTCACTTAGCAGGGAACTGGGACAGAGGGGAGGACATCTTATTGGAACTCTAGATGAGAGAAGCATGGGAGAATGGCAAAGTAGAATCCAGACGGTTCTAGAAACCTACAAGAAGAACATTATTAAAGGCAGATTTGGGCCCAGGGGTTCCGCTCAAACTATGGCACCAGCCAAGGACAATACAGGCAGTAAACTTCAAACCCCTACCCAGATCTAGCTGATGGACAGGACATTCTTCACAGTCGAGTAGTGAGTGGAGTCTGACTTTCACACGAACTCTGGTGCCCCATATTTGACCACGTCCCCTGGAGGGGGAGATCTGGTGGCACTCAGAGGAAGGACAGCAGGCTACCAAGAAGAGACTTGATACCCTATGAGCATATACAGGGAGAGGAGGTCCCCCTCAGTCACAGTCATAGGGGAATGGAGTAAGGGGAAAATGGGAGCGAGGGAGTAATGGGAGGGTACAAGGGATGGGATAACCATTGAGATGTAATACGAATAAATTAATAAAATATATAAAAATGGAAAGCATGCTCAAGCTTGGTCAGATAAACTTCTTTTTGCAGTGAATAGAGGTTAATGCAGACATCCATAAATTGTCAAAGTGTTAAGAATAAATGATTGTGACATTCTGCACTCTAAAAGGACACCTATAACATCCCTTCTAAGGCTCAAGGAACATCATGGAAGATTTGGTGAAAAGAATGTAAGAGCCAGAGGATGGTGAGGAGTGCTATGAAATGACCTTCTGTCTTTTCTAGGCATGATACAAGTCTTATATAAAGGAAATCATAACAGATGTGAGCATATGCATAAGGCCTGCACAAGACTGAGGCCATCAACATTTATTCAGTCTTAAGTTCATTTCATTCATATGTTGGGGAGGTTCTTCCCCAAGCTGAGTCAGCTACTGACATATAACAGCTTCTTGGGGGGTGGGGCGCGGTATCATTTTTTTTCAGTGGTATAGCCAGCTACTAGTAAATTGTCTATGCTCTAGCAAATGACCCCCTCCATTCATAATGTATCAAGTTGAGAGTTAAAACTAACCAGCATGTACACCTAGTCCAATTGATCCTGTGCTTATATATGGGTGTATGGGATTATCTACTGAATAAGAAACCTATCAGAGGTCACATCCCTGCAACAAACTTAACCATCTTTCCCTTAACAATGATCAACTGCTAACTCCTAAGCTAGGGGTGTGCCCTTCCCCCATCCATGCTGGACTGTTGGTTGAACTGATCTTGTAGACTTCTAGTGCAGACAAGCACACATGCTATGAATTCCTGAGTGCCCTTAAGGTAATGTCATGTCCAGAAGACACTGTTTTGTTTTAGTACTCTCTTACTTTTGACCTCTATAATCTTTATGCCTCCACTTACACAACATTCCCAAGGCCTTGAAGTGGGTTAATATGATATAGTTGTTCCGTCTAGCTCTGGACATCCAAGAGTTACTTATCCTCAGCATTTTTTAACAATTATGAGTCTGCAATACCCAGATCCACCTGTAAAAGTGCTTTCTCTGACCCAGACTTAGAAGAGCAGTATTAAAATTTGGAAAACAGTTTGACTACATGTCCATTTAGCAAAACATCAGTAGTACATTCTGCCTTAGGGTCTCTAACATCCCCACTCATAGGTTTCTGATCAGGTTTATAGTACTAGGCATGTATGCTCTTTCAAGGAGCAGATATTAATCCAATTGGAAAGCAGTTGGTTACAGCATAATCAGTCATGACACTATGATGTGAGTGGGTATATCTTGTCAGTTATACTGTTATTGTAATATGAAAGGCTTGCAGCTAGGATCTACCACTTATGATTTTTCTACCCCAGTAGCCTGTATAACATCACTGTATACAAACTATACAGTGTTTTCAATATTGGGATCTTAGTATCTAGTTATGGGTCTACCAAACAACCTGTTAATGTAGGCAGTCTGTGATAAGGGCAGAATCCCTTCAAATGTCCATTGACAGTGCAACATATGAATCTGTGAGACTGAAGCTAAACTAAGATAGACTTCTCATACAGTCTTTGAGAGTAGCCAGGTATGTGGTCTATACCCAGTAAAGTCAGATTAGTGGTGATACTAAAGCCTTTGGGAGCTTTCCATCCTGACATCCTATAGTCCAGATCCTAGTCATGGAATTTTATTGTTTGTCCTTTTTGGTTTATGTCTTTTTCTTTCATTCATTCTTTTTAAGTTAGTCCTGTTTAGAACTTGTGTCATTGTATCTTGAAACTATATATCTTTTTATCTGTTTTTTGGCATGAAACTTTGAAATCTAAGTTTCTGTCTGACATGAGACTTTGAATTTGTATTTTTTAGCATTCTAAAAGACATTTGATGTTAGGAGATCGTAGAAATGGGTTAAGTGAATTTTTGCCTTGTGAGACAGACATAAAACTTTGCAGGTCAAGAACAACACCATGTGTGTCAAAAATTCAGTCTGCATCTAGGTGTTACTGGGAAAGAGTGCTGGGATTAAAGGCTCATGCCACTACCACTTGGCTTAACCAATATTTATTAGTTTTTCACCTCTTCTTTTTTCACAGTAATGGAAAGTTAGCATACATGTCCTGTGATTAAAGAAAATGAAAATCTATTGACCAAATTCAGACAGGATTACTGATTGCCAATTCCTTTTAGAAAGAAATGCTTTGATTACACACTGTACTAGAAAAAGAATTAAAACCACCTGAAATCAAGGAACTATGGAGTGGATAGTAGAGCAAGATTGTCAATTTTAGCTATGATCATGTGATCACACATACAAATAAAAATGAAATTATGGACATTTTCTCTTAAGTTGGTACCAATGGATTTCCTATTTCTACTTATATATCAAATTGTACTGAATTTAGGACACAGTATGTAGAGTTGTTAACTTTACATTCTAAGATATGGATGTTAAGGATAATGGTGATTAACACAGGAAGACTCCATCATTTTAGGGGAAATGACAGGATATTTCACATGTACATGATAGTTGCATCATGTTAGGTAGAGGCTTAACCTTCTTATTTTCTTTGGAGTTTACCTGTGGTTTTAAAAGATGTAAATCTAAGTTTGGAGGCTCAGTCAGTAGAAACAAATGCCTTATAAGTACAAGTCCCTAGAACATAAAAAAAATAGGTTTCTTGCTAGGTAAGATAATTGGGGAGCCCCGTCTCAGCAAAGACTGCCAAAAATAGAAATGTGGAAAACTCCTGAGCAATGTCCAAGATTGTCATCCTCCGTCTTTTCCAGGCCTGAGTACTCAGTTCACACATGTGGCCTGATACATACACATGATGAAGGTTAATATAGACAACTTAATAGGATTTAGAATCACCATAATCATCTCTGGGCATATTTGTGAGGACATTATAAATTAGATTGAAATGGGAACACCTACCCTAAACGTATGCAGCAGCATTTTATGGGCTAGGATCCAGGAGTGATTATAAAGGAAAAAGGATGAGCAATATTAATCATTGCAGATGATTAATAAAAATATAAACAAAGATAAAATAGAGAGGAAATGAATTTGAAAAAGCTTAGAGGAGAGCATTGAGGAAAGAAGTGATACATTATCTCAAAAATTAAAAAAAGTCTCCAACATTTAAAACTGCCAATTCATTTGATACTACACTTGATCTTAGTCAAAAAGCTGAGAAGCGATTGCCAATCCATTAGCAAGGAGACTATGAACACCAGGACTGGTCCAGAAAGATGTGACTGCTTTTGGAAAGGAACTGCCTAGAAAATGTTCCCCAATAGTGAATACATAGAAGTGGATGTCACTGTAGGTCAACATCCAGGCTCCATCTTGAGAATTCCCTACATGATATTGGTTCTTGCAGGTTATCGAAGAGTTGGAGAAAGAAGAAGACTGTTTTGAAACATTGTCAAGTGAATATGATATAGCCATTTGTGGTAGTTTGAATAAAGAATGACCCCCATAAGCTCATATATATTTGAATGTTTGGTTTCTAGTTGGATTATTCAGGAAGGCTAGAAGATTTGGCCTTGATGGAGAAAGTGTGTCCCTAGGGGGTGGGATTTGAACTTGAAAAGCCTGCATCAGGCTCACTGTCTCTGCTAAGTACTGTGGATCAGAGATACAGGCTTTCAGCTACTGCTCCAGTACCACACCTACCTGTTTGATGTCTTGCACTCTCCCATGACTGTCCTGGACTCACCCTCTAAATCTGAAATCAAGTCCCAAGTTAATTTCTGCTTCTATAAATTGCCATGGCCATGGCTTCTTTTCACAGCAGTAGAACAGTAACTAAGATCTCCTTGCAATCATGAACACACAGCAGCTATGGATACCCATTGAAATCTGCTATGTAGAGGAAAATTTCCAAGTAGTTTAATTTGACTCTGTCATTAAACATATACAAATATGCATGAGGCAAATTTATTATAGGCTAGCACATATTTTTTTACTGGTATAGTTCAGTCTATTTTCAAGTTGATTCTTTGTTATTTTCTTGACCCTGTTTTCCTTTAAAAAGGCACCATTTATATGTTTTATATTTTATAACATTTTGGGCTGGCAAGATGGCTTATCTGATCAAGGAGTCTGCTGTCAAGACAGCAATTTCTTCCCTGGGACTGAATCTAGAAGGAAAGAACTTAAACATACTGTCCTCTGATATCTAATCACACATGGCTTGATTGGCACCAGTCTTCCAAGTAAATAAAAATCTAACAATAGTGATATAATTTCATATTGAACTTTTGAGTGACAGTTTCTTTTACATTAATTGCTTCCACATTGTAAGCAAATATTAGACAACACATTTTCTAGATTCTTGATCATGATCTACTGTGCTGATAAATTTTACACTAAAATGCTTTAACAAGGCTTTGTATGGTGTGTGTGTGTGTGTGTGTGTGTGTGTGTACGTCTGTCTGTCCTTATGGGGTAGGTATTTCTAAGGGAAATTTAGAACACTAGAAATGACTTAAGCTCCTGTCTGTCAGGAGCTATATTATTGTGCTTTCAGTGTGTAGATAAAAGCTGAGTAGAACCCATGCTTCTGCCTGAATCTCTGTGCAGCCTTGCTGCCACCTTTGAACTGTTGACCCTTGCTGGGAGGCTCCTCTGTGCTGCAAACAAAGGAGCTCCCTGGCAGAGAACTACTCAGAGGTTTGTATTCTTTTTGGCCTACCTGAGGGGTTAGGGAGTAAATGAGTCTCTACAAGTGCTTGTGTGTCTTTGCTATATATATCACACCTTGTGTGGAATAAAATAGAGCCTTGATCAAGATTTGCTTGTCTTGGCTCCTTATTTCTCATGTCTCTGTTTCCCCTCTTTCATCTGCACTCCCTCTTTCAGAGAACCTGTTCCATATGTCCCACGGGATGTGGGGGTGGGTGGAGGATTGGGGCACCTGTCTTCTTTGGGTCCTTCTATCTTTCCTCCACTCTTCCATAAGGCTTTCTGCATTCTGCCTAATGTTGAATCTGAGCATCTGTTTTGGCCCATTGCTGGGTGGAACCTCTCAGAGAACAGCCTGGCATCTTAAAACATAGCTGTGCAGTTAGTAGTGTCAGGGGATGACTCTCTCCCTTGGGCCAAGCACTGGTTGGACATTCCCTCTACTCTACCTTTAACCTTGTACATCTTGTAGGCAGGGTAAATATAATCCCAGAAGCCTACCCTGTCATAGACCAACAGAGCCAACTAATTTGGCCTTAGAAGGCCTTGTAGAGACTGAAACACCAACCCAGGACCATGCATGAACTGAAGCCAGGCCCCCTACACATATGTACCTGATGGGCAGCTTGATCTTCATGTAGGTCCCCAAATTGAGTGGGGCCATCTCTGACATGGATACTGTTGCATGCTTTTTGAGCCCTAGGTGGGGCTGTCTTGCTAGGCCACAGTGAAAGAAGTGCTCAGTCTTGATGGGGTGTGATGTGTGGGGTTGGGGTGGCTCCCACTTTCTGAGGGGTAGGGGGATAGGCGAAAGGAGGGAGGAGGTAGGGACCAGAAGGAGGGGAGAAAAGGGGCAGCTGTTGGTATGTAAAGTAAGTAAATAAGACAACGACAACAAATATTAATTTTTACTTGTCATGTGTTTGTTTATTCAACTGATTCAGTCTCACTCTCTGATTTTCCTGAATTGTATCCCATAGCCTTACGGCGGATCCGGATCATCTCTGCTTCCCTGTTAGACATCGCATTTTCAGTTCTTGGTATAATTTCTTCGGTATTGTGAAGTGTAGCATCTTTCCTTACTGTTTCCATCAATGCCTTTCTTGGTTTGGTCATTATTGGCAGGAATGCAGGATTTTGCATTATACTGGCATATGTTGGCACTATTGCATATTGACTTATTGCTAGAGTACTATGGCATGAAATGGATTGTGATTTCATAGGTGATGATGTCTGTAGAGTAGTAACTTTGGTTGAGGTGAAACTTGATAGTTTCCTTTGTGGTGAATGCAACTGTTGTTTTGGATTTGTCGTGGATAATCTTAACTGTTCTTCGATAAGTTTGGCTAAGCGGCTCACGGAACATTTTGAAATTTCTTGTGGTTTTTGATTCGATGAGGTAGATACTGAAAGTGAAGGACATGGTGTCATGGAAGATCTTGATTGGACACTTGAAGACTGTGATGTATTTGCAACTGGATTTTGTGGTAGCAATCCACGTGCAAATCTTGATGTCGATGGAGATAGTGGTGTTGATTTTGCACATTTTGGTGACTTTGGAGAAGAAGAGTTTATGGGTTGGCAACTCAAATGTTTTTGTGGTTGTACAACTAAAGCAGAGTCCATAAGATCCACAAGTGAATCCCCTGGATGATTACTCGGTGGAATTACTGAAGGATATAAAAGTGGAGGGCTCTTCTGATCTCGACCCTGTGGATTTGGATAATCTGGTTGTAGTTCATAACATTCAAGAGAGTTTGATGTTGAAGTGAACTCAACTTCAGGTGGCATCATTAGAGCTTTTTTAGGATTAGTCTTCAAGCAAGCAGATGTTAATGTTGTAGTTGTAGTTGATTGCAAAACAAATGATGTTCCTGGTGAGCTTATTGAGCTTTGAACTCCATGAGCAGGTGGTGGTCCTTTGGAACTGGTAAGTTGGATGAGGCAATCAGATGGTAATGGCGGTGCCTCTGGTGCCAGTGGGTTGACAAATACAGGTGTTTTGTGATGGATAAGAGGTGGTTGCTGGATTGGCACCACATCCCCCTTACCAGTTCCATAAATAACACGAGGGCGGCGTAAGTTGCTCATGTGTCCAATATGGTAGTATAGATGTTCTTTCGCATGAGGTAACATGCTTGCTGAAGATTTTCCTTGAAGATTGCCTTCATTCAGGGGGAAAACACAGAATGAAGAGCCACCATCAGATTGATCTAAATATGAATGAGATAACGCCTTACAAGAGGCTGCAATGTGATCCACAGAGATATGTTCTTCCGTGGATTGACGACACTCTAATATATTTTTTGGTTTACTGGCATGGTCAAGATCTTTGTTCTGTAAGTGTAAGTGTCTGTCACTTGTTTGTTCTTCACTCACAGGTATGTTTCCTTTAAAATTTTTTGAAGAATATAAACATGAGTGGAATGAACTGTCAGAAGAATTTGAATCTTCTCTATCATTTTGGTAATAGCCAGGCACTGTAAGAAGTGGTACTGGTATATTAGCATTGTTTCTTTCAAAGACGTTAACAGGTAATGGTGTACAGGAGTATATTTGCTTTGTTTTAATAGTTACATTTGAAATAGTCTTCCTTGATTTCCAAACTTGCATAGATAACACTTCCTTTGGAACTTTGTGAGTAGCATCAGCTAACTTAATTATATTTTCTTGTAAAATCTTAAGTTTAAGAGAGATGCCATGAATCTCTCTATCTAGTTTTTGAAATAGGTCTTCAGCGAATTTATCTAGATCATTAATTCGTCTTGCTATTTTGTTGCATGTTGTCATAATTCCATAGATGAACTCATCTTTAGTTTCAGTAACTGTTCCTGATTCTTTTAATTGTTTGAATTTTTCTTCATTAAACGCCATGTTAATTTTGTGTTATTCAAGAAGAAAAGTGTAAAAAGCCACTGTTTTATTCCCACTTTAAGCATCCACCACTCTTAGGAGTCCATTCCAGGATGTTAAATGCAGTTTTAAGCTTTGTCTACATCTGATAATCATCACAAAGCCTTGGGAGATGAGAGGGCACTAGTTCCTTGCCTACAGGTTGTCATCAGTTACAGGCCAATCAAACTGTTACATCACTGTCCTTTCTTTGAACAGACAATGAGACAACAATGTGTTATTCCCTTTGGCACCTATGCTCCACTCTCCTACCACCCTCTGTACTCATACTCATTATTCCCTCTTCAAGCTGGCTACCTTCTACCCTCCCCCCTCACCACTTTCCTGAATTCCTCCTCCCTCAGAGGAATTCTCCTGCCCTTCTGCCCTCTTAACCTTGCCTTTCCCTCCTCCTCCTTTCTGTCTTTATTTGACCTCTATCCACTTTTAGTCTCCTAAGTCCACCTTTCTGACACCTACTGTCCTCCCTCTGATCATCTCCCTCAATACAATTCTCTCCCCTTCAGAGGTCCTCTGCCCTCCCTTTGATCTCATCCTCCTTTTTTTGGATTGACATCTCCCTTCATACAATAGCCTTACCCCCTCCTTCTGTTCTCTTCTGATATCCTTCCTTCCTTTTCTCCATTTCCCTTTCATACCCTTGATCCTCTTCTGCCTTCCCCAAATCTGCCCTCTTCATCCATTTTCTCTGAACATTCTACATTGTCTTCATTTGTATCCCTCCTCCCCCAGTTTCTTTCTTTATATTTTCCCTTCTCTCTTCCCTCTGCTCTCCACACTCTTTTCTCCTTTCCTCCCTTTCACTCAATTTCACAATCTTTTATGCCTCTAACCTCCTCTGACCTCATTTTTCTAACCACCTGTCCTTCCAAACTTTTCATTCTACCATTCTCCTTTTAGTCCTCCGACTTTCCAGTTGGGCCCTTGGCCCCCATGCCCACTCTGTCCTGTATTTCCATCCCCTGGCCCCTTTTCCTTCTGCTCAAACTACTCAAAACCTCCTGTTCTTCCTTCAACCCTGTTCTTTTTACTCTATGCTCTTTTCTCTACTTCCTCTGATCTCTTCAGTTTTCCACCTTCTATCCCCTCACTGCCCTCTTTCCCTTCCTATCCATGGTTTCTTCCGCCTTTAGCTCTCTTCACTCTATCCACTGCTCTTTCCATCTCTGGAATGACTTTCCCCTGCTCTGACTCTGCCTACCCTGATTATGACATCATATTCTGCTCTCCATACTCCTCCCTTTGTCCTCCTCCCTGTTTCCTGCACTCTCTTCCCTATATTCCCTGCTCTCTTCTCTCTGTTCTCCACACATTCTCCTTTCCTCCCTTTCACTCTAATTTCACAATTTCCTACCCCTCTGACCTCCTTTCCCTAACCACCTGTACTTCCACACTTTCCCTTCTACCATTCTCCTTTTAACCCTCCCTCTGACTTCCCAGCTGTGCCTTCAGCCCACATGCTCACTTTCTCCTCTATTTCCATGCACTGGCCCCTCTTCCTTCTGCTCTAACCACTCACAACCACCTGTTCTTCCTTCAACCCTTTTCTTTTTTCTCTATGCCCTTTTCTCTACTTCCTTCTTCACCCTCTGATCTCTATTCTCCACCTTCCACCGTGCCTCACTGCCCTCTTTCCTGTCCTACCTGTGGTTTCTTCCTCCTTTAGCTCTCTCCCTCTGCCTTCTGCTCTCTCCATCTCTGGACTCACTGAACCCTGGTCTACTCCTGACCAAGCCCTCTTGACTCCACCCACCCTGACTATGACATCATATCCTGCTCTCCATACTCCTCCCTTTGCCCTCCTCCCTCTTTCTTGCATTCTCCTCCCTATGCTCTCTGCTCTCTTCCCTGTGCCTTCCACACTCCTTTCTTCTTTCCTTCCTTTGATATTCATATTCTTTACACAATTTCCCACCCCTCTAACCTCCTCTGACCTCCTTTCCCTAACTATCTGTCTTTCCAAACTTTCCCTTGTACCATTCTCCTTTCAGCCCTCCCTCTGACTTCCCAGCTGTGCCTTCAGCCCACATGCTCACTTTCTCCTCTATTTCCGTGCACTGGCCCCTCTTCCTTCTGCTCTAACCACTCAAAGCCACTTGTTCTTCCTTCAACCCTGTTCTTTTTCCTCTATGCCCTTTTCTCTACTTCCTTCTTCACCCTCTGATTTCCGCCATTCTCCATCTTCCACCTCCCTCACTGCCCTCTTTCACCTCCTACTTGTGGTTTCTTCCTCTCTTAGCTTTCTCCATCTCCGGACTCACTGAACCCTGGTCTACTCCTGACCAAGCCCTCCTGACTCCACCCATGCCAATTATGACATCATATCCTGCTTTTCATACTCCTCCCTTTACCCTCCTCCCTCTTTCTTGCACTCTCCTCCCTATGCTCTCTGCCCTATACCCTATGCTTCCCTGTGCCTTCCACACTCCTTTCTTCTTTCATCCCTTTGATATTCATACTCTTTACACAATTTCCCTCCCCTCTAGCCTCCTCTGACCTCCTTTCCCTAACCACCTGTACTTCCACACTTTTCCTTCTACCATTCTCCTTTTAACCCTCCTTCTGACTTCCCAGTTGTGCCTTCAGCCCACATGCTCACTTTCTCCTCTATTTCCGTGCCCTGGCCCCTCTTCCTTCTGCTCTAACTACTCAAAACCACCTGTTCTTCCTTCAACTCTGTTCTTTTTTCTCTACGCCCTTTTCTCTACTTCCTTCTTCACCGTCTGATCTCCACCATTCTCCACCTTCCACCTCCCTCACTGCCCTCTTTCCCTTCCTACCTGTGGTTTCTTCCCCATTAGCTCTCTGCCCTCTGCCCTCTTCTGTCTCCACCTCTGGAATGACCACCCTCTGCTCTTCTCCTGATCAGGGCCTCTTGACCCCACCCACTCTGATTATGACATCACACTATGCTTTCTGCCCTCCTTGCTCTTCCCTCCTCCCTCTGCTGTCATCCCTTTTTTTCCTGTACTCTCCTCTGTCTGCTGTCTTCCCTCTGCTCTTCCTTAATTTTCCCTTTGATTTTCCTCTCTCTTTACAAATTCTCTATGCCCTCCAAGCTCTGGACCTCCTCCCTCTAATCCTCTCTCCCTCCAAACTTTTTCCTTCTACCTGGCCCTTCAGTTTGAGCCTCTGATTTCCTTCTCCATTTACTGCCTTCCTCTGCCTTTAGTCTTCCAGTTCACTCCTCCTTCTGTTCTCTTATATTTCTATCTTCTTTCTTTATTTCTTCCCTCTAATATCACTTCTCTGGGCCTCTTCCTTCTTCCTTATATGCTTAAACTACTTCTATCTTCCTCCCTACGCTTGTTCCTCATTCCTGTTCTTTCTTCTTTATGTTCTCTTCTCTTCTCCTTCTCATATTTTCCTTTCTCCATCTTCACCCTACCCCCTACTGGCTTTCTGTCCCTAACTATTAATGTCTCCTGCTTCTGCTCTCTTCCCTCAGCTGTCTTTATTCTCCTAACTTTCTATCTTTGTCCTCAGACTGCCTTTATACCCTACTCCATCTACTCTTCTCCTTTCTCCCTCCTCCCTTTTCTTTCTGCTTCTGATCTCCTTTTTTCTCCTTACTCTGAGCATCTATCCTACTCTCTTCTCACTCCCACCATCTTCTGTCCCTCCTAACTTTACTCTAAGCCCTCTTTTGTCCTCTTCTTCTGACTCCACTATCTTGACTTAGCCCCCTCCATTCTCCTCTCTCTTCTCCACAATACTATTATTTCAGCCCTCCTTTCTCTCTTCCCTCTGAAATACTCCCTCTTCCCTCTTGTATCCCCATTCATCACTCTTCTTCCCTATCTTCTTTGCCCTCCTCATGTCCTCTGCTATTTCTTTTCTCATCTCAGCCCTCCTACATCTCAAGTTCCCTCCTCTCTCAGTCTGTTCATCTATTCACTATGCCCTTTGTCCTCCTGTCTCCTTTCTTCCTACTGCTGTAATTCTGAATTCTTCCCTCTGTCCTTTATTTTCCACTCACCTTTGCTTTACTTTTCCCTCTGCCTTCTCTTGTCTTCTGTCTGACCCCCATGACTTCCCATCCCTTCTTATGTCTTTGTTCTCTCCTCTTCCCTCCACCCTCTGCCATCCTCTTCTTGTGCTGGCCTCTTCTCTCAGTGCTTTTCCATTTGCTCTCTTCTCTCAGTCTCTTCTTTTCCCTTTCCCTAATTCAGCCTTTTTTCATCTGCTCTTAGCACACCTCCATCTAGTCGTCCTTCTAATTTACACTCTTCCTTGTCTTCCTCTCAGCTCTCTGCCTTCATTACTCTTCTCTCTTCCTCCCTCTATTCTTTACTCTGCCATTGTTTTCCTCATTTCTCTCTCTTCCCCCTACCTGGGACTAATGTTGAGAAAGTAAATGGAGTCAGGAAGTGGTCACGAATTGAGTAGGCTATGTGAACCATTTTCTACCAGTTCCTCATTGCCCATCTCTACTACCTTTTTTCAGATTATATACAGCATTGGCAACTTGAGCAAAGTGGAGTGCAAAAAAGCACACACAGTTGCTTTATTAGTATTGTCTCGTATAAAATTTCTCAATGACTGTTTTAAAACTTGCCCAAGCAAATCTTTTTGGCCATGTCAGACCTTTAAAGCATGCATGGATTGAATTACCATTGCTACTGCTTCAGGTGTACTTGTATATCTTTCTGACAGTCATGGGTTAGCATGACATCATCTGATTAACAAAGTAAGGTCTGGAGCCACTGCTGCAGGGCAGAGATAAGACTTTGTAGATAATCTTGGGGAAAATACTCTGAAAGCCCTTAATGTCCATGCCAGGTGAATGTGAATGTTATAGAATTCAGTTGCTAAAGAATATTAAAGTATTAGAAAGATCCAAAAGAGTATTAAAAAGTCCATCAAATTCATCAACAGGAGAGCAATTATAGTTCAGATGTATAGATATGGGGCATTATATTATTTATCATTCTATAGTTTACTGTTATTGAATTCTCATGTTTCTTTAATGGCTATATCAGACTGGTAAAGAAAATTTGGTCTGAGAAAAATAATTCACCTTTTAAGATACCTTACGAGTAACCATGGTATCTTCACACACTCATTCCACTCTATATGGCTTGATAGTAATTATCCTGTTTGGGGAAAGCATTTCATTCACTACCACTTTGCCCAACCACACGACATTGTCTTTATCGTTCTCTGACTGGTGTGGCAAGGCGTGCTCCAGAAGCATATGTTCCCCTAGAATGTGTTCTTTATAATTGTTTTACATTTATTTATTTAGTACACATGGGTAGGTGAGTGTTTGCTAACCAGTAAACTCATATAGATTGGGAGACAGTGATCTATCCTCAGGAAAGACTTTTTCCCTTGTACTGTCTTACCTGAATATCAATCTACAGTTGATCATTGTCCACTATATTTTGGAGAGCTGCCATGAATTAGGCCTCATTGTGTCCCACCAGGGACCATATGATTTCTGTATTTGTAGGGGACAAATATATTGGCAGTTTAGTATGAAGTCAGTGACTGCTTTTTATGGTAGGCAAAAACTAGGAAGCAATCTAAGCCATACTTCAGAAGAGAATTTGGAAGACTCCCACTCCCATGAGATTCTCTTCTTCCACTGTGAGGGGCACTATAACTATACCTTGGACTCTCTGTCTTCCTCTGCCTTTGTTAACAGTAGTGGTTCCAGCCTCAGAGACAGCCATGGACATGTCAACTATATATCACAGTGTGTTAGCATGGTACAGATCCTGAAATACTCCTTCTGCAACACATCCTTAAATTTTTGTTTCTCTTCTTAACATAACAAAGTTTGTGTGTGTGTGTGTGTGTGTGTGTGTGTGTGTGTGTGTGTGTATGTGTGTGTGTGTGTGTGTGTGTGTGAGAGAGAGAGAGAGAGAGAGAGAGAGAGAGAGAGAGAGAGAGAGAGAGAGAGAGAGAGATCTAGTTGAGCCATAGTAAACTTAACTTGTCAAGAGAGGATTCAATTAAAACATACTAGTGATAGAAACCAACTAAGATAACCTATACACACATTGTTTAAACACAGGACTTTGATCTGCTGTAAATCTTGGGTAAACTTTATTGCTTCTTGGATTTCAAGATGTTCTATCACATAGTTTTCTCCTTGGTTTCACATGAATCTAAAAGGTACAGGATGCTAATTCCAGAGAGAGCTGACTGAGATAACGAAACTTCTAAATGTCTTTCAACAGCAAACAAGATAAATGGGAATGAAGACGCACAAAGGGCCCAAAATTGTTATATGCTAACCCTCCCTGAAACTGCAGTTTAGGATAAGAAGGCATGTGATCCTCTCAAAAACTAGATAATAAAGTTCTATTTCTTGTAAGAGCACGAGAGAAAGTGAGACTTCAGTAGTGAGGACTACACAAAAAACTCGACAGTATATATATGAGGATGGCTGGCAAAATTCTATACATTTCTCCCACCCACAGTGCTGCTTTTGTAATTCTCCATGAGAGTTTCACACAGAACAATATGCACATACCCCTTTCTGATGCAGAATATCCTTAAAACTCAAACTTTCTGAATACAATCAGTGTTAAAAACCACCATGAGGAATCATGGAATGTTTTTTCTCTGCACTAGATGTCAAGTTTGGTAGTGTTGTCTTTGATCTTCATGTCATTATTCTTTTCATTCTATTTTCTGCATGGACCCCAAGATTTTAGGTGCCATATGGGACATCTCAGGACTGAGTACATTTACTTTCCTTTTGCTAAATCTTAGGTACACAAAGTCATAGGAATGGATGTCCTGCTTGTCCTTTCATATGATTTTCTTGCCCCGTCAGAGGCTAGCACAGAGGACTCAACTCACAAATCCCTTTCTAAGTCTAGTTTTTTCTTTAAATGAACAAATTCCTTCTAGACCACAGCTCAGTTTTGTTGCTTGTCTTGCTTCATAGCAGAGGCCATGACAACTCATGACATAGCTTTCATGTCATCCATTATGTAGGTTACTTTAAGGGACTGTAGAATGTTTTGTTCTCTATTAAGCATTTTTAAAACATTTCCATATTCACATAAAAGACCGCATTCATCTGATAGGTGTGCCACTCCATACTACATGAAAGAGGACACGCTGGGATTTCCTCCATGGATACTACCTCTGACTCTTTAGTCCTCTTCTTGTTAGTGAGCACCATGGGACCAGAATAATTACCAGATGCATGGGTTACATTGATACGTAATTTTTGAGGATATGTAAAATTATTACATGTCCCTAATTGGCCTCAACATGCAAAACAATAACGTATACAAGTTCATCGTGATGAACACATCTTGTTTATTAGGGATTATTTACTCACCAATAGAGGAATATAGATGGCTACAGTATATCAAAGTTGTCAAACACCACATTCTAAGCATTTTAAATTATACTTTTTTTCATTTTATAGTTTTTTTAGCAATTCTTTCAAGCTTCTGTTTTACATGATTCTAAGACCATAACAGCATTATTGCAATCCTGTGTTCAGAGCACTACCTAGAGTTAAAGAGACATAACTCCAAGCTGAGATAGCATAAGGCACAGAGAAAACCAGACCCTGGGAAAGTTTCTTATTTATGTGCACTCTGTTCTTTCCCTTATCAGGAATTCTGTTGGTCTCAGCAAACACTGGCCTTCAGTGGGAAGAATAGCTTGTTTTGTTGAAATTTTGCAAGTAGAACAGCTTGGTTTGATGTATGAAGAAGGTAATCTGGCTAGGCCTATGGGGTCCAATAATATTATAAAAGGATATGTTCATTTTATAAAAGTTTATATAAATAAAAATAAGCTTTATTTTAAAAAAGAGATGGAGTCATGGAAACTGGTTAGAAGGTGATGGCTAACCCAGCAAGACATGATGATAATGACTGGGTGCAGATGGTAGAAGCAAATTTAATACAATTACAGTTTGAATAGGACCAGGATCAATTAGCTGAATACAAGGGATGCAAAATCACAAGATAAGTCCCAGGCACATCCAGGAACTCTGGAGAATTTTTTGGGCTAGAAATAAGGATTATTTGTATGTAGATAGTATTTAAAGGCATGGGGCAAGGTGACAAAATGGAGAAAAACAATGAAGCTAATAAAAGTGATATCCTTCAAATGAAAAAAGATAACAAAATATACATTTTAAATAAGTGAAAATATGCAGGAAACTACCAGAATAAAAGATAACATTAGTGCAAAATAACGTGACTGCTCAAATGTAAGCGGACCAAAGATGACACCAATGAAACTGGGGTGGAGAAAAGCCCAAAAGCCTTAACCCTGCACAAAGAACTACAGGCAACTAAGTATAGCTGGGAGCAGGAGAGGTGTTCTTCCAAAGGGAAGAGCACACCAATTGGTTGTCTAGTACCTAATGTTCAGCCTTGAAAACATAGGTAAAAGTAACATAATACAAATTCAAAGTGATATATTTAGGCATATATATGTATATACACATATACATAGAACAAAAATTAGTGGAAAAAAAAGAGGCCATGAATGTGAAGGAGAGCAGGAACTGTATATTGCAGGGTTCAGAGGGAGGAAAGGAAAAAGAGAAATGTGAAGCTATAGACTGAAAAATAAAAGTATATGGTCAAATTAGGACAAGGCTGTATTTTTATCAATAAATCTACACAGGAAAAACTCATGAAATACTGTGTACAGTAAATCATCTTGTAAATACTTATGTTTAGTACTGTCAGCCTTGGTCAAAGAAACTTTTATCCAATGGGAAGCGGTTACTGAAAAGACTCAAATCTGGCCAGAGGGATGAGACTATGTGCCTTCTCAATGCTTAGCCTTAAATTTTATTATCACCTCCTACAACATCCACATTGCAAGTACCCCAAATTATTGAGCAAGGGGCTGCGGATTGAAGAACATTCAAGACAGTGGGTCATTCATGCTAAGAGAATGCCGTTTATTGGAAGTAACAGAACTGCTTATATAGGGGAGGAACCAGCAATCGAACAGCACTGTAGACTCAAAACAAGGAGACAGCAGGTTACCAAGAAGAGACTTGATACCCTATGAGCATATACAGGGGGAGGTAATCCCCCTCAGGAAGAGTCATAGGGGAGGGGAGTAAGGGGAAAATGGGAGGGAGGGAAGAATGGGAGGATACAAGGAATGGGATAACCATTGAGATGTAACAAGAACAAATCAATAAAAAAATTCATTAAAAAAAACCCAAGGAGAATGAAGGCAACCAGTGGAGCACAATGTTTCTACTGCCGAGAAAAACAAGTAATGTTTCAACTGCAGACAAAAACAAGTAAAATTTCAACTGCAGACAAAAACAAGTAAAGGTCACTATCAGCACAGCTGCAGTTCCCTACAGGTCACCCTTCTGTATATAAAATGAGCTCCTGCCTTAGGTCGTCCTGGATGTCAATGTACATCTTACCGGTCATGGGAGAGCCCATGTATATCATGAACTTCCTGTCTTAGGTTGACCATACATCCCCCGGATCTTACCCATCATTGAAGACTCATTTATCTAGATTGAGCCAGATTTGGGCAGTGGGATTATCCACTGCCATGGACGCAAGGACCTGTTTTGCATGGACCTGCTGAATGGCCTGTGCTCATTTCATGTAGCAGAGACTCCAAACCAAGAAACCTATCATCCCTCAAATGAGAAGTCCAAGATCAATAATACCACTCCATCCCTTAAGCAGATTTCCAAAGACCATAAGGCCCCTTAAAAAGGTGTCCCCTGAAATTGGTGGCACCCGTGTCTCACTGATTTAAATAATTTGCTGTGCTAAATGTATTGTGTAATTAGTGAAAGTAGCACCCCCAGGACCCTGCAAATACTCATTGAGTGCTTTTAAAACAATAGAAGCATTAGTTACCCTAGCTGGGGTAAGACAAGTATGATGATACATAGGAGAATAAGTAATCATATGAACATCCCACAAAATGTCAATCTGTTCTTGCAACAAGGCCATCTGTTGATTAAGATTCTGAATGGCCAATTGAACCATGGAGTTCACTGCATTCTGAGTGGATAAGGTACTGGCCACCTCCCCAGAAATTTTATCCAAAGTACTGGCAGTAGATACATTCTGGGACATGGCAATTCCATCAGCTGTTGCAGTAGTGGCAGCTAACGCAATGGCTCCAATAATGGCAGCAGTTATGTCAAAATCTCTCTTCTCTCGAAAGAGGATCAATCCACTTTCTCCTGAATGTTTCACCAGAAATGGGACTATACCAGGAAATTGTTCCACCACAGCAGTCTTTTCTTTACTCCAGCAACTTCGTAAATGACAAACCTTAAGGGAACAATGCAAAGAATCCTCCTCCAAGGAGTCATTAGTAACAACAGAGAAAAAAGGGGTCATGACACATACATGGGACTGAATAGAGACACTTTTCTCATTTGTTCCATAATTAAAATGAAGAGACGTTTCAAAGACTTGTGAAGTATTCCAGCTGCCTGTAGCATTAAAATACACAAAATCTCTAATTACTAAAGGGACCACATCCATGCAGGTTTTGCGCCCACACAGATACATGCCTGAAAAGGTAGGCTGAACTCCAGCCTAGAGAGGATTGTGATAATGAAAACCATAGGCATCCATAGTTTGATTTTTAAAAGGAGGGCGATACCCGTACCACCAGACATTGGACCTCCCTTTGAGAAGCCAAAGAGGTCCAGTAACATAGTCCCCCCAAAGGAGAGGAAGTTCTCTTTGGAAGGTTAATGACCCTGGCCAACATCTGGGCTCTGGTCGAGCAGTAAAGTCCATAGAGGATGAGTCCCAGGACAGAAGAATTAGTGGAATTAGCTGAAAAATTGGCTGTAGACTCAGAATAATACAAGGTCTCATAAAAGAACTAGATGAGTTAAGCTCAGAACGATTTGTTACCAAAGTAAAGCATAGAGAATCCTTAAGGTTAAAAATAGAGGGAACATTACTCCATTGAAAGTCATTTGGCATGGCAGCCCTTCCTAGGCTGCAATCAGTGCTTACCAGGGAGGGCCACACAGGACTTGACAGACCTACCGGCATCAAGATTGGGGGGTTCTTCACCAGTGCCCACACTGTCTCCTGATGGTTGCTGGGCAGATGGATGAGATACAGGATGCACATAATGCCCAGAAACTCAAATGTGCACCTCATTGTCTTGTGGGAAGACACAAGCAGATCCCCGGGCCCACACCAAGAGAGGATCTGGACCCTTCCAAACACCGGTGTACAGATCTTTCCATTTTACCATACGTTTATGTCTTGTAGGAGGTCTCCACTGCCTCTCTGTAGCAGATGCTCCAGAAGCATCAACAGTCAAAAATTCAAAATATATAGTATATAAGCTAATTGTGAGTGCAGTGTAATTTTCCCTCCATATTTCCCCCTTCTTTATTTTATGCAAATAAATTTTAAGTGTGCAGTTTGCCTGTTCTATAATGGCCTGACCCTGTGGATTATGGGGGATGCCAGTCTTATGCAATATCTCAAAAGATGAGAGGAAGGACGCAAGGCCTGTACTAGTATAGGCCGGCCCATTATCAGTATTCAACTGTTTGGGAGTCCCCATATATGTGAAAGACAGCAATAGGTGTGCCTTGACATCCTTAACTTTCTTTCCTGAATGGGCGAATGCGAAGAGAAGCCCAGAAAATGTGTCAATACAAACATATACAAATTGTAACTTGCCAAAACTAGGAATGTGAGTGACATCCATCTGTCAAATATGATTGGGCATGAGTCCCTTGGGATTAACGCCAGAATGTAAAATGGGAAGGAATTCAGCACATGATGGACAATCCTTTACTATTTGAACAGATTGATCCCTAGAGATCGCAGTATGATGCCGCAAGGATTGAGCATTAAGATAGAATTTGGCATGAAGTTGGCAAGTGTGGTCCACATTGGTTGTTTGACAACAAAGCATGGGCGTGTAAGTTAACTGATCTGCCCAGCGATTTCCTTCAGCTAAGAGGCCAGGTAAGGAAGAATGAGCCCGTAAATGTCCAATGAAAATGGACAAAGTCTGGCACCAAATGAACCCTTGGAGTTCTAATAAGAAAGCCTGTACAGTAGAGATAGAGGATACATATGGGCAAGTTTCCAAAGGGGTTATATTTGATTTACATATTTGCTGTCTGAAAAAATGTTAAGTGACTGATCCGGAAACAATTGCAAGGCTAAAATGACTGCCTACGATTCAATTATTTGCACGGACTGAGTGGGTACAGTTACTGACCTGCTTATTGAACCAGATACTAGAATAGCAATGCCCTTAGAGGTATCATCAGTATACACCACTAAGGAATACGTTGCTGCTTAATTATTTTAGGAAAACCATAGGATGCAGCTTTAAAAAATCACTCAATTTATTAGGGGGTGACAGTGATTATCAAACTGACTAGAGATAGAGGACAAAAATACAGCCCAGTCACCATCATTATTTTGCAACCATAATAATTGTTTTGCAGAAAGATGTGTAATTATACAGTCTGGACTTTTGCCAAAGGTTTGCATACTTATTTTACAGGCCTTGAAAAGAAGCGATACTATGGCCTGTGGGTAAGACATGGCCATTTTTGCAGGAGATGCTTGTGAATGAACCCATAAGATGGGTCACATTTGCCAAAATACTCCTGTATGGGCATGGGATGTACAAAAGGCCAATAGCTGTAATGGCTGATCATAATATATATAGTTAACATGTGCCTTGGTCAGTGCTTCCTGTACTATCTGAATGCATGTGCGTCCCTCAGGCATCAGTATACGGAGAGAGGAGGGATCTGGATCACCTTGCAATATGTCAAACAGAGGCTTTAGGTGACCAGAGGAAATTCCTAGACTAGGTCGAATGCAATTAATGTCTCCTAGAAGTTTTTGAAAATCATTTAAAGTTTTCCATCAATGTAATCCACCATATAAACAAACTGAAAATAAAAAACCACATGATCATCTCTTTAGATGCAGAGAAAGTATTTGATAAAATCCAACACCCATTCATGTTTAAAGTTATAGAGAGATCAGGGATACAAGGCACTTTCCTCAACATAAAAAAGGCTATATACAGCAAGCCAATAGCCAAAAATCAAAGTAAATGGTGAGATACTCAAGGAAATTCCTCTAAAATCGGGAACAAGGCAAGGCTGCCCACTCTCTCCATATCTCTTCAATATAGTACTCGAAGTTCTAGCCAGAGCAATAAGACAACAAAAGGAGATCAAGGGTATCCAAATGGGAAAGGAGGAAGTCAAATTATCCCTATTTGCAGATGATATGATAGTGTACATAAGTGACCCTCAAAATTCCACCAGAGAACTCCTACAGCTGATAAACACCTTCAGCAAATTGGCTGGATACAAAATTAAATCAAAAAATCTGTAGCCTTCCTATACACAAATGACAAGCTTGCAGAGGAAGAAATTAGGAAAGCCACACCCTTCACATTAGCCACAAGTAATATAAAAAATTTAGGAGTTACTCTAACTAAGCAAGTGAAGGACTTTTTTGAAAAAAATTTCAAAACTCTGAAGAAAGAGATTGAAGACGACATGAGAAGATGGAATGATCGTCCGTGCTCATGGATTGGGAGAATTAACATAGTAAAAATGGCCATCCTACCAAAAGCAATCTACAGATTCAATGCAATCCCTATCAAAATACCTACACAATGTTTTAAAGATATTGTAAGTTCAATTCTGAACTTCATATGGAAAAACAAAAAAACCAGAGTAGCTAAAACAATCTTGTACAATAAAAAGTGCTCCGGAGGAATCTCCATACCTGATCTCAAACTGTACTATAAAGCAATAGTAATTAAAACAGCATGGTACTGGCACAGCAACAGGCTGGTTGATCACTGGAATTGAATTGAAGACCCAGATATGAATCCACACACATATGGTCACTTGATTTTCAACAAAGAAGCCAAATCCATTTAATGGAAAAAGGATAGATAGCATCTTCAACAAATGGTGCTGGTCTAACTGGATGTTTATGTGTAAAAAAATGCAACTGGACCCATATTTGTCACCTTGCAAAAAACTCAAATCCAAGTGGATTAAAGACCTCAACATAAAATCAGAGACACTAAGTCACTTAGAAGAAAAAGTGGGGAAGAGCCTGGAACATAATGGCACAGGAGATAACTTCCTGAACAGAACACCAACAGCCCAGGCATTAAAGTCAACAATTAATAAATGGGACCTCATGAGGCTGAGAAGTTTCTGTAAGGCAGGAGACACTGTCAAGAGAACAAAGTGACAGCCTACAGACTGGGAAAAGATCTTCACCAACCCTACATCTGATAAAAGTCTAATATCCAAAATATACAAAAAACTCAAGAAATTAAATACCACCAAACCAAATAACCCAATTGAGAAATGGGGCTTGGAGAATTCTCAACAGAGGAATACCAAATGGCTGAGAAACACTTAAAGAAATGCTCAAACTTCTTAATCATCAGGGAAATGCAAATTGAAACAACTCTGAGATTCCATCTTACACCCATCAGAATGGCTAAGATCAAAAATTCAAGTGAAACCACATGCTGCCGAGGATGTGGGGAGAGAGGAACACTCCTTCATTGCTAGTGGGAATGCAAACTAGTACAACCACTTTGGAAATATATCTGGTGCTATCTCAGAAAACTGAGAATAGGGCTTCCTCAAGACCCAGCTAGTCCACTCCTTGGAATATACCCAGAAGATGCTCCACCACACAACAAGAAAATTTGCTCAACCATGTTCATAGCAGCCTTATTCATAATAGCCAGAACATGGAAACAGCCTAAGTGTCCCTCAATAGAAGAATGGATAAAGAAACTGTGGTACATATACACTATGGAATACTATTCAGCTATTAAAAACAAGGAATTCCCGAAATTTGTGGATAAATGGATTGAGCTAGAAATGATCATAATGAGTGAGTTAACCCAGAAGCAGAAAGACTCAAATGGTATATACTCACTTATATCTGAATATTAGCCCAAGGGGCATGTCACATGAAAGCTTTCATTTACGAGGAAACTGGGACAGTGGGAAGGACATCCTATTGGGACTCTAGATGAGAGAAGCATGGGAGAATGGCAAAGTAGAAGGATCCAGAGGGTCCTAGAAACCTACAAGTAGAACATTATGATAGGCAGATTTGGGCCCAGGGGTCCCGCTCAAACTAAGGCACCAGCCAAGGACAATAAATGCAGTAAACCTTAAACCCCTACCCAGATCTAGCCAATGATCAGAACATTCTCCACAGCAGAGTGGAGAGTTGGATATGACTTTCTCACATACTCTGGTGCCTCACATTTGACCATGTCCCCTGGATGGGGAGACCTGGTGGTACTCAGAGGAAGGACAACAGGTTACCGAGAAGAGACTTGATATCCTATGAACATATACAGGGGGAGGTAATCCCCCTCAGGAACAGTCATAGGGAAGGGGAATAAGGGGAAAATGGGAGGGAGGGAAGAATGGGAGGATACAAGGGATGGGATAACCATTGAGATGTAACAAGAACAAATTAATAAAATAATATATATCTTGGAAAAAAAGAAAATCATTTAAAGTTTTCAATGAATCTAAGCCCAGGTCAATTGTTTGAGGCTTAATGCCATTTTGAAGAAGTTGATGACCTAAATATTGGTAGGGGTGATGTTGTTGAATTTTCTCTGGAGTTATTTGCAACTTGGCTTGTTTCAACACCCCTTGTAAAGCTGCTAAGGCATTCAAAGTCTCAGGTTCTTATTGGGCTGCTATCAAAATATCATCCATGTAATGAATGAGATATATTTTGGGATACATCTTTCTCACTGGTTCTATGGCAGCTGAAACATACATTTGACACATAGTGGGACTATGGGCCATACCTTGAGGTAAGACTAACCATTGGTACCTTTTATAAGGTTCCTTGAAGTTTATGGATGGGACACTAAAAGCAAACCTATGGAAATCCTTAGAATGCAAAGGGATGGAAAAAAGCAATCCTTGAGGTCAATTACTATCATATGCCAGTCCTTTGGAAGAGGCAATACAGGTTGAGTAGGCCCCATTACTACCATGGAGAGATTTACTGCACGGAGGTTTTGCAATAACCTCCAGTTACCAGATTGCTTTTTAATCACAAAAATAGGTATATTCCAAGGTGATGTAGAAGGTATAATATGGCTAGCAGCTCTTTGTTCTTGAACCAAGGCATTAGCAGCCTTCACCTTTTCTTTAGAAAGGGGTATTGCTCCACACAAACAAGTTCATCATTTCTCCAAGTGATAGGAATAGGAGGACTAGGAGGCTGTATTATAATGGCCCCTGTGGAAAATGTCCCAACCCTATTTTATCATAGGCATTATGAGTCTCTTGGGCCATATCAGATATAGGCTGAGTACTACTACCCTGGAGATGCTTTCTCAAGCCTTGGCCAGGGCAAAATCCTTGTTGTTGCAATATTTTTTTGCACTGGGGGCGTAGTTAAAACAGCCCTCATTCCTTCGAGAATATCCCTTCCCCATAAATTAACTGGAAAATGATTTAAGACATAGTCTTGAAATACTCCTGTATGCCCTTCAGCATCCCTCCAAGTTAAGAGCTGTACACTCTGAAGGGGACCAGTGGCCGTCCCAATACCCTGCAATTGAGTATCGCTTTGCTGTCATGACCAAGCTTTAGGCCAGTAATTATGTGAACTCACAGAGGTATCAGCTCGAGTATCCAAGAGTCCTTTAAATTACTTGCTGATAATCACATGAGTCATCATGGGGCAACTACCCATGGCAGCAACCCAAAAGGCTGTGGGTCCAGTGGAACCAAACTCTTGTCCCTCTCAGTTGTCCTTAAAAAAAGGAATTGGGAGTTGTAACTTGAGGCAGCAAGACCAATTGAGCCACTTGGGCACGCTGAGGTATAACAAGGATGCCCTTGGTGGTTCCCATCATTATTTTATCTCTCTCAAGGTATCAGAGTTGATGACCCCTGGTATGACTTTAAGGCCTTTTATGAGAGTGCTACTGTGACCCAGCAGTAGGCCAACTGTCCCCATAGGCACAGGGCCAGTAACCCCCATACCTACAGCTTGAGGACCCATTTGTGGAGTCAATATGATTCTGGAGGAGGTACAGAGGTCCAATCCTGCACTCCCTGCTGTGCCTCTGATGAGGTCTCTGATGGAAAGAGATTTCTTTGTGGGATAAACTGGGTGCAAGGGTGAGCAGGTGTCTGCAAGGCTCCATACACCTGCTGTGTTGGGGCCCAGAGTGGACCCCGAGACACGTTTCCCTGTAAAGGTCTACCTTCCTTATCAGTCTTGGAGCGGCATTCATTTGCCCAATGATATCCACAATTACATCGGGTGGACAATCTGGGTTGGTCCGGGAGGAGGTACTCTAGTGCCCTGTTTGCCTTGCTTACACTCCCGCTTGAAATGTCCTGTTTGTCTGCATCGGAAACAGGCTTTAGGCCTAGCCCTACCCGGGTATGGTTTTCCTTGCACAGCAGAAGCAAGGGCTTGCCCCATGATATGTGTGGAGTCAATGTCCCGGCATATTCTTAAACAGTCATTTATACTCTTGTGTTTATGTGGGCGTAAGGCCCCTGGACAATATTCATTGGTATTTTCAAAGGCCAAATGCTTGATGATAGGCATGGCTCCTTCTACATCCCCAAATATCCGACCAGCTAACTTCATAAGGTGATCTACAAATTTCTGAAATGGTTCCGACGGCCCCTGAATTACTTTGGATAGCTGCTCCTTTGCCCCCTTATTAAGTGAAGATTTCCAAGCCCGCACAGCACACGTGCCAATCTGAGTGTATATTGCTGGGTCATATTGAATTTGACCATTCAAAGCAGCATATAGTCCCATGCCTGGAAGCATTTCGACATTCCTTTGAGGAAACCCATCAGCTGCATTTCGAGCAGCGGTTTGTATCAGCACTGTTCCTGATAATCACTGCGCCAAAGCAAGTAGTCACCACCTGTGAGTACAGCCCAGCACATTTGCTGCCAATCATTGAGCATCAGGAATTGAGAACTAAAAGATTCAAAAAAGGCCAAAGTAAAAGGGGCGCAAGGACCATAACCCATAACCGCCTCCTTCAATTGCTTTATATCTTTAAACTGGAGAGCCTTGTGTCATCTCTGTGTCTGTACTGGATTATTAGGGTTAGGCGCTTCCACCACAGGAAAAACAACCGCTTTTGGAGGTGCGGACCAAAAAGGCTTGACTCTGAAAATAAGGATTATAAGGCAGAGGATGGTCCTTACCTTTCACTTTCATGCCCTTTAAGCAGTCTTTTAAAGCCCTGATATCAGCCTTCAAAGCACTCTCCTCATCCTCAGACTCTGAAGAGGACGTCTGAAGCCGAAGACTTTAGGCTTTCTTGTTCTTCATTTAAAGTCTCATTCAAAGCCCCCAGTTGTTCTTTAATTTCTTCATTGGGACTATGTCATGGACTAGGCACCACAAGGAAAAGGTAGCTATAGGGACCCTGTCGGAGCCTTCTCTCTGCAGCAGTTGCTGTAAATCACTTTTTACTTGATCCCAATCCTGTGGATTTAGTCCTCCTGACACACCAGGAACCAAGGGCTGCTCAGTTCTATGGTCTTAATAAAATCTTTAGCTGTCTTATGTTTAATTTCAGTGCCTTGTTCCTTTAACAACTTAGTCAATTGATCCACCATAGTATTGGCAGACATAGTGCACCCATTTTCCAATACACCCATGTCTTACCCTTTTCAGGTGCTGGTCAGCTTCCCTGGGTGACCCCTCAGTAACCTCCCTTCTTTCTCGGTCTCAGTGGGACCTCCAATTACAACGCCTGCATTGCAAGTACCCCCAAATTATCGAGCAAGGGACTACGGATTGAAGAACACTCAAGACAGCGGGTCATTCATGCTAAAAGAATGCCATTTATTGGGAGTAACAGAACTGCTTATATAAGGGAGGAACCAGCAATCGAACAGCACTGTGGACTAAAAACAAGGAGAATGAAGGCAACCAGTGGAACAAAATGTTTCAACTGCAGAGAAAAACAAGTAGTTTCAACTGCAGGCAAAACCAAGTAAAGGTCAGTAAAGGCACAGCTGCAGTTTCCTACAACCTCCTTCAAGGATCACCAAACATGTGTAAGAGATAATATATATATATATATATATATATATATATATATATATATATATATATATATGACAGGGCAAAGTGTTGTAGATTTCTGTCATCTATGAATGCCATGGCCCTTGCATTCAAAAAGTTACAGTAGCTTTGATAACCTATACAAGACCTGCATAAGAATGCATCAACATTCTTTAATGGAGCAGGTGGGGTTTATGAAGTTCCCACCAGTAGCTCAGGAATTATTGGCAGTTAATGGCAGTAGGGAGAAGGAGAGTCATTTTTTAGCAGTGTAACCACTGATGTATTGTTTAGATTCCTGCAAATAACTCACATATACCCATACTCCTATAAGCAACACCTATTGAACTTATTGGGTAAACAAATACAAAGACCCAACAGCAGCCACAGAAATAACATGAAAATGGGAGACCAGTTGAGAAGATCAAGTGCACTCAGCATGAATAGAAGAGAAATAAAAAAGTATATGGAAATGTGGCAAATGTGAGCAAAATATGTCCATGTATAAAAAGATAATGGATTAAACTTCTATGTATGATATTATGTTATACAGTGAAACAAATATAGTAAAATGCTGTAGAAACAATATTGAAAAGAGTATATATTTTATATAACTTCTTCATATTGTAGCTAGGAAAATATAAAGACATGTAACCATAAACAAGAAATTGGAAAAGTGTTTGAGGCCTCAAACATAAAAGAGAACATAGGAATCATCTTCCTTCTCATGGCTTACATTTACTAGAAGAGATGAAAACATGCACACAGATACTTAATCTAACTTCAGGTGATAAGAGTGCCAAATAAGGGGAAAGTTATGGAACTAGACTGATGACCATTAGAGGGGAAAGGTGCAACCCAAGGAAGGAAGGGTTTATTTTGTCTCATGGTTCCACAGGATATAGTTGAGGAAGGTGGAGGAGACAATAAAGTGAACACATGTTACATGAAAGTAGAATGGATACCAGTATCTAAACAAATAAAAAGAAAAAGAAAATTGAATCAGTTGTATAGATAAGGAGCTGTCAATAAAACTTCTCTGAAGAGGTAAAATATAATTTTATTCTAATTTAATTCTAAAAAATAAACAGATATCAAGTATTATGTAGTGCTTGAATACACAAAATTATGTAATGTTGATATCATGGTCAATATGTCTATATCATTAATTTGTTGTGTAACACATTTAATAAAAATCCTAGAAAGAATTTGGAGAGGGGAATAGAATGAATTTGATCAAACTGAATTATAGGCATATGTAAAATGCTAAATATATGGAGATTTATACACACATATTTGCATGCAAACTTGTTAAATAAACTATGGAAGACACACTTTATTTAAAGAAATATGAATTTTTAAGGTTCATAAATCTGTGTAGAAAGTGATACATATGTACTAAAATAGTACATAAAATAAAATTAGAGGTTTGAAGAGGCAATTCAGTAGTTAAGAGTCCTTGCTCTTCTTGCAGAAACCCAGGTTTAATTCCCAGTACTAATATGGCAAATTAGAAACATACATAACTATAGTTTTAGGGGCTCTTATATGCTCTTGTAGCCTCTATAAAGTACTAGGCATGAATATGATGCACGTATATACAGGCAAGGAAAACATTCATGCACATAACACAAATAAATAAATATTTAAATTAAAATTAAAAGAAAAACAGCCAGGTGTGGTGGCACACGTCTTTAATCCCAGCACTCAGGAGGCAGAGGGCAGGCAGATCTCTGTGAGTTCGAGGCCAGCCTGGTCTACAAAGCAAGTCCAGGACGGCAAAGATAAAATAGAGAAACCCTGTCCCAAACCTCCCAAAAGAACAACAACAACAACAACTACTACAAAACCCATAGAGAATAGATACAAACACAATGAGTGGAGATTATCCAAATACATAATTTGAGTTGGAATTTAGTTATAAAATTTCCCCCACAGGCTTATGTGTGTATAGTTCTTGTTGCTCACATGGTGTCACTGTTTGGGGAGGTTGTGAAGGGGAAGGTGTCTACGTATAGGAAGTATAAGCCCAGTCTTATATGAACTCTATCTTTTCTGGGCAGTATAATACAACATGCAAGTTCTATATGCACCTTCACCATGAACTGAGTCCTCTGTTAAACCTGCTTCACTATGATGGACTGTTCCCTGTGAAACCTTGAGCCAAATGAACCCTCCCTCCCTTATTTAGGTTTCTGTCAAATATTTGCCATAGTAGAGAGGAAAATAACCAATAGATAGATCTTTGCCAAACTTCCTTGCCGATCATATGTACATTAATAATCATTGAGACTTTCATGAAAATCTAAATGCACAAGAAAATGTATAACAAAAACTACACATGTTTTCTTATATAGTAAGGTTGTTACTATATTTATAAAAGATTATGAGGGAAAAATAAAATAATAATAATAAAACATTATGAGAGAAATACATAAGACTTCTTAGCTCTTTTAATGGAAAGTAGGCAGTCTAATACCCAAAAAGCATTTCATATAATCCAATAGTCATTCTTACTATAATTACTTCATTTTATCAATTCTTTGAAGATTTCATACATTCATACTATGTATCTTAATCATATCTATCTCCATTCTCTCCCTCTAATCCACCCAACATATCTGCCTCCAAATGTTACGTTCTTTTAAAAACTCATTATATCCATTGAATATTGCCCATATGTGTGCATGGGTGTGGGGGTCGCTTACTGGGGCTTGGTCAAACTAACAGTGACCACCTTCTAAAGAGTAGGTGACTCCTCTCTAGCAGCCATCAATTCCTCAACTAGAGGTGGGACATGAAAAAAAAAATCCATGATTACAAATCATGGTCCTTAAGAATCACTAATGACAGTCTCCAGAGTGAAATAAAAGGAAATAAGAGGTAATTTAAAGGATATAAGAAGAGAAAATATGAAATAAGTAAGCACAGATCAACTACATAATTACAAACATACACATTGTAAACTTGATAGTTATAAGAATTATATTGGGCTTGGTAGAAAAATATCACTTTTTATTCCTGTCCTCAAGAGACATACTTAAAATTGTGACACTAATAAGTTGTGAAAATATTTAACATTAAGTAAAAGCTTATTTTTCCAAATGCTTATGGACTTTCTTTATTTGTAATAAACTACATGCAGTAAAAACAGTCATGAAAGAGGAAAGTCATAAGCAAAAGTTATATTCAAGATATTTATCTTATTTATATTTGGCAACCTTGAAGAAAATACTATGTATCCTATCATCCTTGTTCAATGTTTTGAATGTGTGATGCTCCTTATTTATAACAAGGAGTATGTGAGAAAAGGTGATTATCATGTAATTTTAAAAATTAGAACTAAGGGATAAAACTTAAGTACTTAAGTAAACCTGGAATGCAGGTTAGGAGCTTCCAAAGTGAAAAAAAATGACTGAGACAGTTTACTGCATGAACAGTCACCCAACACACTTTAACACTGGAGCATCATCTTCAGCCTTCTGGCCCAATATATCTGACAGATATATTTGAGAGGCAGGAACTATTGAGGACTTGCTTACCCTGTCTTGGCCTTCAAGTTTCCCAAATACAAATAGTGAAATCACTATGAATGTAATATTTACATAATTCCTGATTTTATTGTGGTTCTTCTTGCTATATGTAGTTTATTTTACCCATATGTAATAATATAAATGTATATGTTTAAAAAGAAACATAATAAAATATTTAAAAATTAGAAATAAGGAAAAAATTTAAAATTTCCTAGATTTCATCATTAAAAGGTAGGCTTTTACAATTAAATATGTTTTTAATCATAGTTAAACACACCTCAAAATGTAAGAAATATATGATACTGGTCTAAGGCTGGACTTCAACAACAGAAATAACAAAAAGCCTACACAAACATGGAAACTAAACAAATCTCTACTTAATGACACCTGGGTCAGAGAAGAAATAAAGGAAGAAATAAAGGACTTCTTGAAATTCAATGAAAATGAAGGAACAACATACCCAAATTTATGGGACACATTGAAATTGGTGCTAAGAGGAAAATTCATAACACTAAGCGGCTTTAGAAATAAAATAGAAACATCCCACATAAACAACTTAACGACACATCTGGAAACCCTAGGGAAAAAAAGAAGCAGAAATACCCAAGAGGAGTAGATGTCTGGAAATAATCAAACTCAGGGCTGAAATCAATAAGTTAGAAACAAAGAGAACAATTCAAAGAATCAACAAAACCAGGAGCTGGTTCTTTGAGAAAATCAACAAGATAGACACACCATTAGACAAATTAATGAAAAGACAGAGAAACACTATCCAAAAAAAAATTAGAAATGAAAAGGGAGACATAACAACAGACACTGAAGAAATATAAAAAATCATAAGAACATATTTTAAAGGCATTTATGCCACAAAATTTGAAAATCTAAGGGAAATGGACAATTTTCTTGTCCAATTCCATTCGCCACAAATGAATCAAGATCAGATAAACAAATTAAATGGCCAATTTTGCCTATAGAAATAGAAGCAATCATTGATAGTCTCCCAAGCAAGAAAAGCCCAGGGCTTCAGCACAGAATTCTACCAGTCCTTCAAAAAGGAGCTAATACCGTAACTCTTCAAGCTACTCCAAAAGATAGAAGTAGATGGAACATTACCAAATTCTTTGTATGAGTCCGTAGTCATGTTGATATCTGAACCCCATAAAGACCCAACAAAAAAGAGAATTTCAGACCAAGTTCTCTTATGAACATTGATGCAAAAATACTCAATAAAATACTCACAAAACGAATATAAGAGCATATCGAAGACATCATTCACCATGACCAGGTAGGCTTCATTCCAGGCATGCAGGGATGGCTTAACATATGGAAATCCATCAATGTAATCCACAATATTAACAAACTGAAGGAGAAAAACCACATGATCATCTCCTTAGATGCAGAAAAAGCATTTGACAAAATCCAACACCCATTCATGTTTAAAGTTCTGGAGAGATCGAGAATACAAGGCACATACCTCAACATAATAAAGGCTATAAAAAGCAAGCCAATAGCCAACATCAAATTAAATGGAGAAATACTCAAGGAAATTCCTCTAAAATCAGGAACCAGACAAGGCTGCCCACTTTCTCCATATCTCTTCAATATAGTTCTTGAAGTTCTAGGAGAGCAATAAGATATCAAAAGTAGATCAAGGGGATCCAAGTGGGAAAGGAAGAAGTCAAATTATCCCTATTTGCAGATGATATGATAGTGTATATAAGTGAACCCCAAAATACCACCCGAGAACTCCTACAGCTGATAAACTCCTTCAGAAAATTGGCTGGATACAAAATTAACTCAAAAAAGTCAGTAGTTTTCCTATATACAAATGACAATCAGGCAGAGGAAGAAATTAGGAAAACTACACCCTTCACGATAGCCACAAGCAATATAAAATATCTAGGAGTAGGAACCCTGGGCCCAAATCTGCCTATCATAACGTTCTACTTGTAGGCTTCTAGGACCCTCTGGATCCTTCTACTTTGTCATTCTCCCATGCTTCTCTCATCTAGAGTCCCACTAGAATGTCCTCCACTCTGTCTTGGTTTCCTGGTAAGTGAAGGCTTTCGTGGGACATGCCCCTTGGGCTAATATGCAGATATAAGTGAGTATACACTATTTGAGTCTTTCTGCTTCTGGGTTAACTCACTCATTATGATCATTTCTAGCTCAATCCATTTATCCACAAATTTTGGGAATTCCTTGCTTTTAATAGCTGAATAGTATTCCATAGTGTATATGTACCACAGTTTCTTTATCCATTCTTCTATTGAGGGACACTTAGGCTGTTTCCATGTTCTGGCTATTTCTTGTTGTGTGCTGGAGCATCTTCTGGGTATATTCCAAGGAGTGGAATAGCTGGGTCTTGAGGAAGCCCTATTCCCATTTTTCTGAGATAGCACCAGATAGATTTTCAAAGTGGTTGTACTAGTTTGTATTCCCACCAGCAATGAAGGAGTGTTCCTCTCTCCCCACATCCTTGCCAGCATGTGGTGTCGCTTGAATTTTTGATCTTAGCCATTCTGATGGGTGTAAGATGGAATCTCAGAGTTGTTTTGATTTGCATTTCCCTGATGATTAAGGAGGTTGAGCATTTCTTTAAGTGTTTCTCAGCCATTTGATATTCCTCTGTTGAGAAGTCTCTGTTTAGTTCCAAGCCCCATTTCTCAGTTGGGTTATTTGGTTTGGTGGTGTTTAATTTCTTGGGTTCTTTATATATTTTGGATATTAGACCTTTGTCAGATGAAGGGTTGGTGAAGATCTTTTCCCAGTCTGTAGGCTGTCGCTTTGTTCTCTTGACAGTGTCTCCTGCCTTACAGAAGCTTCTCAGCCTCATGAGGTCCCATTTATTAATTGTTGACATTAATGTCTGGGCTGTTGGTGTTCTGTTCAGGAAGTTTTCTCCTGGGCCAATATGTTCCAGGCTCTTTCCCACTTTTTCTTCTAAGTGACTTAATGTCTCTGGTTTTATGTTGAGATCTTTAATCCACTTGGATTTGAGTTTTGTACAAGGTGACAAATATGGGTCCAGTTGCACTTTTTTACACATAGACATCCAGTTAGACCAGCACCATTTGTTGAAGAAGCTATCCCTTTTCCATCGAATGGATTTGGCTTCTTTGTCGAAAATCAAGTGACCATATGTGTGTGGATTCATATCTGGGTCTTCAATTCGATTCCACTGATCAACCAGCCTGTTGCTGTGCCAGTACCATGCTATTTTAATTACTATTGCTCAAACTAAGGCACCAGCCAAGGACAATACAGGTGGTAAACCTTAAACCCCTACCAAGATCTAGACAATGGACAGAACACTCTCCACAGTAGAGTGGAGAGTGGGATATGACTTTCTCACATACTCTGGTGCCTCAACTTTGGCCATGTCCCCTGGAGGGGGAGACCTGGTGGCACTCAGAGGAAGGACAGCAGGTTACCAAGAAGAGACTTGATACCCTATGAACATATACAGGGGGAGGTAATCCCCCTCAGGAACAGTCGTAGGGGAGGGGAATAAGGGGAAAATGGGAGGGAGGGAAAAATGGGAGGATACAAGGGATGGAATAACCATTGAGATATAACAAGAATAAATTAATAAAGTAAAAAAAAATACAAAAAATATCTAGGATTAACTCTAACCAAGCAAGTGAAGGACTTGTTTCAAATACTTTAACTCTCTGAACAAAGAGATTGAAGATGACATCAGAATATATAGGGATCTCCCTTGTTCATGGATCAGGAGAATTAACATAGTAAAAATGGCCATCTTACCAGAAGCAATTTACAGATTCAATGGAATCCATATCAAAATACCTACAAAATACTTTGAAGACATTGAAAGATCAATTGTCAACTTCATATGGAGAAGCAAAAAGCCCAGAAATAGCAAAAACAATCCTATACAATAAAAGATCCTCAGGAAGAATCTCCATACCCAATCTCAAGCTGTACTATAAAGCAATAGTAATTGAAACAGCATGGTACTGGTACAGAAATAGACTGATGGATCAATGGAATTGAATCAAAGACCCAGAGATGAATCCGCACACACTTGGTCACTTGATTTTTGACAAAGAAGCCAAATATATTCAATGGAAAAAGGATAGCATCTTCAACAAATGGTGCTGGTCTAACTGGATGTCTATATGTAGAAAACTGCAATTAGATCCATATTTGTCATCATGCACAAAACTCAAGTCCAAGTGGATCAAATACCTCAACATAAAACCAGAGACACTAAGTCACTTAGAAGAAAAAATGGAGAAGAGTCTGGGACATATTGGCACAGGAGACAACTTCCTGAACAGAACACCAACAGCCGAGGCCTTAAGGCCAACAATTAATAAATGGGACCTCATGAGGCTGAGAAGCTTCTGTAAGGCAGGAGACACTATCAAGAGAACAAAGATCCTGTTCATTCTGTTCAAAATTAAAAATGGACCAAAACTGTTAATGTCATGATGTAAAAATTTAAAGCTACTGGAGAAAACTTTCAAGATATAGATGTGGATACTAACATTCTGAAATCTGGTAGTTAAAAAATAAAAGGAAAAACTATCAAATAAAATTAAATGCTTCTGTACATCAAAATAAGAATCAACAAAGTAAAAAATTCACTTATGAGTCATAGAAAATGATTGCTACTTCTCTGGATGATAATTAAAGTTATACACACAAACACATATAGCTATTGTTCTGTCTGTGTATTAATGTCTAGAATACACACACACACAGACACACACACAGACACACACACACACACACACACACACACACACACAGATAGATATAGATACAGATATAGTTGGATGATCTGAAAGTAGAAAAGGAATTGTTAGGAAAGGAAATGGATTTGAATAGAGGTTGCACAAAGGCAAAGACATCGTATTGGTGTGTGTGTGTGTGTAGTATCAATTAAATTATATGTACATGAATGGGAGCGACACAATGACCTAAGTAAATCTGAGTTAAATTTCTGATAAAATTGACATTTGGTTTCTAAGCATTATCATCTAATTTTTGTTGAATTTCTGTTCTTACTACATTATAATCATAAAAGTTGCAGGATGTGATTTGGTTTTTAGTATGTCAAGAATGTTCCACACATTGATATGATTTTTCCACAGATATTGTTTCTAAAGAGTCTATTTGACTCTATTGACTCTATTTGATATTGTTTCTAAGGTCTATTTGAATCTATTGAGTCTAAGAGTCTACACTTTAATTCTGATTTTCTTTAGTGATTTTTTTTTGGTATGGATAATCTATACATTTATAGACGTGGAAATTTGAAATTCCTCACTATTATTGCATTGAAACACACTTCTTCCTTTACGTCTCATATGATTGTTTTATAAAATTGGATACTTTAATATTAGGTACATATAAATTCATAATTTCCATAACATCTTGTTGAATCAATCTCTTAATTACTATATTGAAATACTTTTGTTGCTCATGGTTTTTGCTTTGAAGTATACTTTCTGAGACATAAGCAAAACTATTTGCAAATTTTGAAAGTTCCATTTTTCATGAAAAGATTTTATTTTTGAGAATTTATCACATGCATACATGTGTTACTGCCCATTTCCCCACTTTAGTTTCCCTCATATCCTCATGACACATCACTTGCCTAATTTGGTACCTTTTTAATAATCCACTAAGTCCAGTTAGTATTGTTCATATGTGCACATATGTGGTTCTATTCCCTTGAACATGGGAAACCTACTATTGACTACTTCCTCAAAAATAATACATACTTTCAAGACAATTTGATAACAGGACCATTTAACAAAATAAAAGTAGGTGATTCTCCACTAGTGCCTATGGCCAACCTAGCCATGGACTTTCAACCAAGATTACAGCACCAAGCATGAAATTTCCTCCTGTGGAGCAGGCCTCAAATCCAACCAGAACAGTTTTGCATCCTAACAGTAATGCCATTATTGTACCAGTAAGCTTGACCGATGAGTATTGCAATTGCAAGGCCCAGTGCTGCATAAGATCAAGGATATATTTTCTCCCCCAAGTAACCTACATAGCACCTTCTGGCTCATGAAAGCTAGCCAGCAAGAATGAAGTTTCTCACTCTGTTAAAAGATTGATTTCTTTATGTCATGTGGTGTCTTCAGCAACAGTGCCTTATCATGTACTCATGGTAGGCAACCAAGAACAATGTAACTGTTTTGGAAGTATTCGGGATTTCCCTGAACAATAATTTGTAGAGAGGTATCACACACACACACACACACACACACACACACACACACACACACACACACGTATGTATGTATGTATGTATGTATGTATGTACGTATGTATGTATGTATGTCTAGGGCTAACCACCTGGTATTTGGTAACACATTAGGGGCACATAACTTAGGAAGTCTAATTCTCTTTCTTGGCAGTCTTTAACTTCCTGTATCTCTTGAGCTAAGTATGTGTACCCACTAGAAAACTGCAAGTAGTAGGTTCTCCATTACAATCCGTAACATCATTAGCACCAGTCAGCTGGCCATGTTATATTTCTTAAATCACATTATCATGTCAGCTGGTATTACTATTGTTCAAGTCTTTTTTTAGGTAGTCTTCTTCCTATGATTTCATGGATGTTGTTTCTTTGCCATATCTCAAAAAAAGAAAAGATCATGCAGAAAATTTCCCGTTTCACTAGCTTTTACGTTCCTGCTGCCCCCTCTTATGTGATGTTGTTCACTGAGCCATAAATTTAGCAATTGTATTCTAGATGCATAAATTGGGGTTGAAAATTCACCTCCAGTTCTATGTATCTATGTCAGATGTTCTGTTTTTGACCAATTGTGGCTTTCTGTAATGGCCATAAAACAAAGTTGTTGTTGTTTTTTTTTAATTAGGTTTGAGAGCTACACTTTATCTGAAGGTTTACAAGTAAGCATTTAGAATAGAGCTATAATTTGTACCCACTAGGAAACTGGCAGTAGTAGGTTCTCCACGAGGATCCATGACCTCAGTAGACCCAGGTAGCTGTGTAAGTTATATTTTGAAAGTGGCTTACTAAACAATGGGCTTCCATAAGGCTTTTTCATGTAACCTTAGTTTTGGTTAACTCATCCCATTTCTCCAACACATCACAACTTAATTCCATAAAACCTCAGTATACCCTCTCTCCTATTGATTTTCATATGAGTTCTACTGCCTTCATACCCTTTAACTCTTTCCATATGACTTTTCATACCATTTTTCTTTGAGTAAGCCTCCTTTGTGTAAATGCACCACATTTTCTTTATCTATTCTTCAGTTGAGGGACATCTGGTTTTTTTCTAGTTCCTGGCTATTATGAATAAAGCTGCTATGAACACAGTTGAGCAAGTATCCTTATGGTATGTTGGAGCATCTTTTGAGTATACATCCGGGAGTGGTATAGCTGGGTCTTGAGGTAGAAATGTGGTACATTTACACAATAGAATACTATTCATCTATTAAAAGCAAAGATCACTCAGGCATGGTGGTGCACCCCTTTAATACCAACACTTGGGGAGGCAGAGGCAGGTGGATCTCTGTGAGCTCAATGCCAGCCTCGTCTGTAAGAGAGTCCAGGACAGCGAAGGCTACACAGAGAAACCCTGTCTCAAAAAACCAAAACTAAACCAAACCAAAGCAACAACAAAATCAAACAGACAATAACAAAAACAAAGGCATCATGCAGCTTGCAGCCAAATGGATGGAACTAGAAAACATCATCCTGAGTGAGGTAACCCAGACCAAGAATCACATACAAAGTACAGTGTAACCATGTTACAACCAACAGATCCAAAGAAGCTAAGTAACAAGGAGGGCCCAAAAGAAGATGCTGCAATCTCACTCAGAAGGGGAAATAAAGTAGACATCTGAAGTAGATGGACTAAGGCAATCAGGTGAGAGAGGGTTGGGGCTGGGTATGAGGTGTGGGGAAAGCAGGGGTGGGGAGGACTGTGAGAAAGGAAATCAGTGAGGCCATCTCTGGGACAGGGGAGGCTCCAGGGAGTCTATGGAGGTGACCCTAGCTGAGACTCCTAGCATTGGGGTATATAGAGCCTGAAGTTGCTATCTCCTGTAGACATGTAGGACTTCCAGTGGAGGGAAGGGGACAACAACCCACCCATAAAACATTTGACCCCAAAGAAGTATAGGGGTAAAGACTGAGCAGAGATTGAAGGCATGGCAAACCAATGATTGGCCCAACTTGAGACCCAGACCATGGGGAGACACAGACCATCATCACTATTAATGATACTCTGCTATGCTTGCAGACAGGAGCCTAGCATAAGTGTCTTCTGAGAGGCTTCATCCAAAAGCTGAAGGAAACAGATGCAGAAACTCACAGCCAAACAATAGGCCAAGGTAGGGGAGTTCTGTGAAAGAGTAGGTGAAAAGATAGATGGATCCAGAGGTGTCAAGCACACCACAAGAAGACCTACAGAATCAAATAACCTGGGAGCACAGCGGCACACAGAGACTGAATCACCAACCAAAGAGCATGTATGGACTGGACCTAGACCCACTACACATAGATAGCAAATGTGCAGCTTGTTCAATATGTGGGTTCCCTAACAATGCAAGTAGGGGCTGTCTCTAACTCTGTTGCCTGCCACTAGATCCCTTTACCCTAGCTGGGCTTCCTTGTCAGGCCCCAGTAGGAAAAGATACTCTTAGTCCTGCTGCCAATTGAGGTGCCAGGGTGGGTTGATACCCCGTGGGGTATGGGGGAAGGGCCATAAGTGTGAGACTGGGAGGAGAGGATGAAGGAGGCTGGGATCAAGTTGTAAAGAGATTAAATAAGTAATAACCTTCTTTTTCAACTCCTAATTTAATACATACACCTACAATTTTTGACTTTTTGAGCCTTTCACAATACAATGCCATTTTCTATTATTCCACTGTCAGTTTGTTTCATCCGTGGAAAAGAAATTTATTTCTAGGTATACTTATTTGTTCTTGATTTTTAATTTATCCAGAGGATATTGTCTTTTATTTGGAGAATTTAGTTTATTTACATTCAAATTTATTGTTGATAGGTAAGAGCCATTCTTAATATTTTGCTGATTTTCTTCTAATTATTTGAAATATTCATTGCTATTTCTGTCCTCTCCTTGTAATATTTGTGGATGGTTAATTCTTTGTTATGTTTAGTGTCTACTTTTAAAATGCTTTCCATATTAAAAAACAGACTAAATGAAAAATAACAATCCCGAATTACATGTGTGATGGACACAGACTAAAAGGGTAGATAGAAAAAAGTATGCCTTAGGATCATAGAGGACTTTAACCTGATTTTTATTATATTTTCAAAGTTATGTAAAATTCTGAATGTACAGACATGACCTAGGTATATACTTTGCCTTGCAAGGCATAAGTTGAAGAACCACATGTGCCCATAAGTCATTCTTTATAATACTATTCTTGACTCTGGAGGAGCCTCACAGAGTTTCACTTGAGGCCAATGGTAGACTACATTCGTTGCTTGTGAAATGGGTTTATTTGCTGAAAACATGATGACTTCAGCATAAACAATGACATACCTTAATCATGGTAAATAGTAGCTAGCTCTAATATTTTTAATCTTTAAAATGTATTAATAACAATAATATTATTATTATCAGTTGTAGCTGTAGCAGTAGCAATAGCAGCAGCAGCAGTAGTAGTATGTGTGTGTGTGTGTGTGTGTGTGTGTGTGTGTGTGTGTGTGTGTGTGTCTGTGTGTGTGTGTGTGTCTGTGTGTGTCTGTGTGTCTGTGTAAAGATAAGAAGACAACTTGCAGCATTTGGTTCTTTACTTTTACTATGGGTTCTGGAAATTGAACTCAGGTCATCAAGCTTGTATGGTAAGTGCTTTTACCTGCTGAACTATATCACTGGCTTGTCCTCGCACTTTATATGCAGATGAAAAATAATAAGCTACAGGCAGAAGCATACAATTCTGTTGATATTAGTATTAAACATAAGTTTGATCTGAAGAACTCCAGGAGGGATTTAGGGAATTCTAATCAGAGTAAACTATGCAAGAAAGTTGTTGTCTTTCTTACCCTAACATTCTGTATTTTAGTGTGCAGTTGTTGGTAGTAGTTGGGCACCACAACTGTACCTTTGATTGCTTCTGAGGCTTGAAACAAATCGAAAATCCAAGGCAGCTCCAGTCATTCCCATGACCAGTGACTGAGAAGACTCCAGCATCTACAAGACTTGTGCTTGGAGCTTTAGTAGAGGTCATCATAGGACCTGGACAAAGGAATATGAGGTAGCAAACAAGAGCTTGGATGGACTAGAGGTGTGTAGTGGGATGCTGACAACACTTCCAGAAACCTACTACTACCTCTATTTCCTTCTTAAAGCTCTTCTATGCATCAACTATTCTAGTGAAATTTGTACTATCCCATACTTTCATGATGGGCATCATGGATTTGTTTTTCCCCTTCAGAAGAACTCCCTCAATCAAGTCTTGGTAGTCATGAGTTCCCTTAATTACCACATTTCTTTTATGGTATTTGTGATGGCTAATCTCAATTGTCAATCCAACTTTGGCTGAATTAACTGGTACCCACACTCCTGAGCACTCCTGTGAGGGATTTTCTTAATCAGATAGTTTGAAGCAGGAAGAGTCGTCTTAAATATGGCCTACACATCCTAGTGGTAGCCTACATTAAAGGACATATAAGAAAACTGCTTTTACCTGCATCTCCTCACTCTCACTGGCAAGTTTGTTTATCCTATTGATACAAACAGTATTAAATGCAACTCCTTCAGGATACTATTTTAAACTGAACAGCATCAGCTTTCCACAAATCTTCCTGTGTTCCAGCACTAGATTGAAACTATTGAAACATCTAGCCTTGTGGACTTAACAATTCCAGTATTCTTGGCCTTTTTACCATGAGATAGCCATTGTTGGACTACCTGGTTCACTTCCTGTAACCCAGTTTAATAAATTCCCTTTATATAAAACACATATGACATATATATATATATATATATATATATATATATGTATGTATGTATATATTCTGCCTACTGTTAGAAAATACAGCATTTTTTTCTCCTTTCATTTCTGCCAGCTAAAATAATAGCAACTTAGAGTTATTTTTTTCTGGCCTTCTAATATGTCATTTTTTGGTCTTGGTTGCTATGGTTTCTCCTGGTGAATATGCTGTTAGCATAAGGAGGATAGCCTTCGATGTGATTTTGTACTTTTCTGGTGCACATTTCAATTTCTTTCCTTGTCTGTTTTAGAGATGCTATATCATCCTAAAGATTCAGCCTCATCATGGCAGTTTGGTATTCTATAAATATTCTGTGCATCTATCTATCTATCTATCCATCTATCTACTTACCTACTGTCTATCTACTTATCTATCTTAGCCAAGATTCGGAGCATTATCTTCTATTTTATTCAATAAATATTCTCTGCAATTGTCTTTATTTTCCTTGTATTCTAATATTTAAGAAGTCTTAATGTCTCTTAATTAATGCTATCCCATAGGCAGTTATTATTATTGGCATGACTTGGGTATTTCAAAGGGCGTCTCTTCCAAGTTCAGCTAGTCTTCCTTATTCATGATCTAATCTGTTAATGAGTCATTCAGTTCTATTTTCATTTAACTTTTTGAACATTTCATATTGAAGGTCTCTGATGGGTTTTTTTTTCTTTTAAATCTTTCTTTCTTGGATTTCACATAAAAGCATTACATGTCTTTCTGACTTATGGTAATTTCACATAGCTTATCTATGATCCCTTAGATGTCACTGACCATTTTTAACAGTGTTTCTTTACATTATTTTTTAGGCATGTGATCCACATTGACTACTTTCAGATTAGTTGCTTTTTCTTTTAAAAATATCACACTATGTGCTATTTCTTATTTACTGTTTTTGGACCTAGGGTATTTTATAACCTAGGCTGACCTTGCATACACTACCTGAGGGTAACCTTGAACTTCATTATCCTCCTGCCTGCAGCTTCAAAGTTCCAGAATTTCAATTGTGTCTTACTGCATCTCATTTTATGTGGTTCTTGGGGTCAAAAACAAGGCTTACTGTACACTAGGTATTCACTCTGCCAACTGATCCATTTTATGTTCCTGAATTTATAATTGTACAACTGATGTTATATCTTTACAATTTAATGCCATAGCTTTTTAGTGAGTGTTTTGTTCTGTAGAAATATGTTTGGGTTTAGTTTATAACACAATATAATTATAGATATGCAACAATGTGTCTTCTTTAGCTGTAATTAATAAATTTGGGATAGGCATGTAATGCAGCAAGGTCTGAGACAACTATTTTCTCTGTGAGCCAATAAAGAATGGGGGACAAAATTGGCGTTTAGGTAAGTTGTAGCATAGAAAAGAAGGTTGTATATTCTGTGCATGCAATCTCCCACAAAGGGAATTGTGGCCACAATTATCTACTTATATGCTATCTAATCTATTTTCTTTATTTTATAGCAAAGGAACTGGGATGCTGGATGTGGAATCCAATAACTTAAAGGCTTGCCTGAACCATAGAGCCACAGACTATTAAATTGTTCTTTCCTCTGACCGTATTGGCTAAGGCTATTAGAAGTAAATTATTTTAGGTCTTTTTATCAATAGTCTTAGTATCTAAGGTATCCTTTTATTAATGTATGCAGATTTCTGTAGCTTGCTAAACTCTAAGTGTGTATGTATGTGTATTGTACGTGTATAGATATGACTTGTGCTGAGGATTGTTTGTAAAATCAGAAAAACAAAAGAAAAATATGGCATCAGAAAGTGATGTTTTAAAAAATAAAAAGTTGAGACATTCAAGATGGTTCAGCAGTAAAAAGAAGTAGCTTCTTTTGCAAAGGACCAGCACTCATGTCTGCAGCTCATAGTCATCAGTAACTTCAATTCCCAGAGGTACAGTACCCAAGCCTCTGTGTGCACTGCTATACATATTTAAATACACATAAATAAAAACAAATCTTTAAAATGACTAAAAATTGCCTTTATAAATTTATGGAGCATTATAGCTGACAACTAAGTTTCTAATTAAGTAAAAGCCACAGGTATCATTTGTACAAGACAAATTCAAGAAATGTACACTATAAGTAAGTGTGTGGTTTAGAGCTATAGATTTCCTGTAAGAACAGGAGATCGCACCCCAGCAACAGTAAATCACAAACAAAAGACACTTATAACATTACACACACACGAGAGAGAGAGGGGGGGAGGGAGGGAGGGAGGAAGGGAGAGAGAGAGAGAGAGAGAGAGAGAGAGAGAGAGAGAGAGAGAGAGAGAGATTTTTTCATCTGAGTATGAGGTAAACACACCATCCTATTTGGACACTGACAACACTGAGTCACCATCAGCTTTCATGTTTTTGATAGCCACTTGATAATCTGATAATCATCCTTACAATCAGCCCCATATTTATTACATTACCAGATATTTTTTAAATCAAAACCTCTGTAGATATAGAGGTTCTTCAGAAGAACACACACACACACACACACACACACACACACACACACACACACACACACCACTTTAGAGGGAGGGAACCTAGAAAAAAATTTGGCAACTTGATGCTTAGAAAAAATTTGGAAAAATATTTGTTGAATGATTAGTCAAATTTGATCTACGCAATTTAGGAGACAGGAATGAGTAAATGTTTTTTTTTCTTCAAAAAGAGAGACTTTTCCCACAATAATACACTTTTATAAACCCATATGAGGTCATTTGTATGACGAGCATTTTATTCACCTTAAGATATCATGCACAGAAGACACAAACACTGATTTTAAATTGGCCCGGAAACTGAAAACACCAGGACTCACAGTTGTCTATAGGGGCTTATTTGAAGTTATAGCTTTTATAATCAATTCATTGTGGTATTTCCCATCCTAGTATCAAAAACTGATTTATTTAAAAAGGGCAAATAAATCTCTGAAGCTGAGTTTAATGCTAGGAAGGTCAACTAAAGGCAAATCTTAAGGGCAATAGTACAGACTGACCAAGGACGGAACAGTTTGTACAAGAGATATGCTCAAATGCAGCTATACAAACAGAAGTAAATGCAGAAATGAAAATTGTAAAAAGGTTGCATAGGCAAGCATTAGGAACACAGGAATGGAAAACATTCACAATATTAATGGTCATGAGGAGATTATTGATTTTGTTACCATATGATGATAGAAAAAGTCCCAGGAATCCTCTCCACCCCTACCATATATGCTAGAATCTCTATTTCCTTTCATTGTGCCTTTCTACTCAACTCTTCATGTTCTTTTACAGTCTCTACTCATGTTCGTTTCTATATACTTGATCAGTTACCTTAGTTGTCTAAGTATTAATATTCACAGGGAAATAATGGTACATGAAGTTAAATATGTATTTCTCTTACCTTAAAAAATCTAACTCAATTTCTCCCTTTACTCTTTGCACCAAACAAACCTTACAATATTTACATTCTTATAGTTACATATATTTGAAATTATCTCCTGTATTTACCAGATCTGTTTTATTGATTCATACTATATGGAGAAAATATAGTGATAAATAATGTAAATCCTGTGTTATCTAGGAGTTCTGGACACAGAGAAATATATATATTATCTTAGTGGTAGGCACATAAATGAGGATGTTACCCTGCAAAGAAAGGACATCTTGATGCTACCCAAGTCTTTAGAAAGAATGAAATCAATTAAATGTACAGTGGATTTGGATTTCAGTGATTAGTGCTCTTGTTCAAAGAAGTCTCATAAAATTATTAGGGATGTCAGACTGAGACAAATTAAGGAGAAGGGAATGCAAAATCAGAAAATCAAATACATTTCTGATGCCCAATTAAGAATATAAATTTTCAAGGCTATTAGCCTCACTTTAAAACACAGCAGGGACCTTCTATAAAGGTCTGTAGCATTAACACACTAGTATTAATAGGATGAATTTGTTTTAAAGTGTTTTTATACACAATATATTATTCTTCCCTTACATACTATAAATATTGATTTCAGGAAATGGAGACATCTATAATCTGAACATTGGCTTGGTTCAGCTTCTGGCACTTTAGCAAGCATTGAATATTTGTATACAAAATAAATATATACATAATTTAAGTATAGACATGTAGAAATGGAAGCAGCAACATAAATATCCATATTGTGTGACACATTGTAGAGAAAACCATAAATATGTGTTAACTGAATTAATGACTTGATTTTAATTGGCTGCCCTATTAGCATTGATGAAAGAACTGAGTCTTTTATTTACATTATATCAGAAGCACTACTTATAGACAGTTTAGTAGGATATAGGAAAGCTGTATAGATTTGATTTGGCTTATTTTTCAGCTTTTACAGTTCTTTTTCAGTCTTACTAGAAAGAGCAATGCAATTAAAATAGTAAGTTTCTGCATTATAGAGATTTTTATAAAATTCATTGTACATCCTGATTGTAGCTCCTCTCCTCTCCTCACAGTCCCAGCATCCTTCTCTCTTATCCCTTTCCTCCTTCCTCTACCTCTCAGAAAAGGAGAGCCCCCCCCTCACTCACCCAGGCACATGAAGTTGAATCAGGACTGAGTGCATCCTCTTCTACTGAGGCCAGGCAAGGCAGCCCTGCCAAAGGAAACTGATCTAAAACAGGCAACAGGGACCAGTTGCCCTAGACTTGTCACAGACAGCCCCTGCTCCCTTTATTACGGGACCCATTTGAATAATAAGGTGCCCATTAGCTTCATATATGTAGGAGGCCTAGGTCCAGTCCTTGGATGATGCTTCAGTCTCCACAAGCCCCTTGGGCTCAGGTTAGTTGGCTCTGTTGGTCTTCTTCTGGAGCCTCTGTCCCCTCCCTTGTATCCTTCCCTAAACTTTAAATGTGCAAAGAAAATTCATGTACTCACCACTTAATTTTAAACTATGAACCTTTTGAACTCATTAAATGTACTAAAGTATGTAAAGCATTATGCCACGCCATGGAGCATAAGCAGAAGGGGGCAAGATCAAAGCTTACAGTCAGCTCACTGACAATTTGTAGATAAGTAAACTGAATAGAGGAAATTCTGAGTTGGGTAAAGTCTATCATCATATGACTAGCAGTATTTGGACCAAAACATAATGCACGCCCTAGGCTTTGCTGATGCTTTGTAAGGTACAGACTTGGAGGGAATTTTAAAAACTCACAAGTACTAAAACGTTGTATGGTCTTATGTGACATAGCAAATTTTCAAAGGCCTTCTTAGGTGATGTGATTTGTTTTCTTCACCTTTCTGGGAATATTAAGTGAAAACCAGTTTAATTAATTTCAAAGTTAGAAGCTGACAAAATTGTAGCATGGAAGAAGGAGGTCGGCAAATGAGTGCTTACCTCTAGTTCAGGAGCTATTGGCAATTGATGCCAGTTGATGGTTGTTGGTTTTCCTTAGGGGGTATAGCCTGTACTAGGTTGCCCATGTGTCAGTTAAAGGTTGCTACACCCATGCACTTTATGAACATCACTTAAGTAGACTTCATGGGTTGTTAAAAAATAGATCCTCATGTAGGGATGGGAGGTGCTGAGTCCTGCCTTCGTCCATGCTGGAATTATTTACTTTCTTGATCTATAGATGTCTTATATGAGCAACAAGAGCTTCTCTTTGAGTTCGTACATACAACAGTCATTTCATCCATCATTTCCAAGTGTTCGTTCTCTTCATTTTGTTGCTCTTATACTCTTCTCATTCCCTCTTTCATTATTTTCTCTGAGCTTCAATAGTGTAGGTTCCCCATGCCTGGTGGATTTTCATGTTCATAATGTTAGCACTAACTGGACTCCGTAGATTTAAAATTAAAGTAATTAAAATTATAAAAGGAGATCATGAAGTTGGGATGTGATATGACATTCAGGCCTGAGTTGGACTGAAGGAGTGAGGGTGGATATTATCATAATGTGTTATATATATTATGGAACTTTTAGAGAATAAATAAAAGCATTTTAAATAGAATATGAGTTCTGGAGGGGGAAATGGTAAGGGTCTAAGAGGATTTAGGAGGGGTAGCATGGCGTATATATGATCAAAACATTATATACATATTTGTAATTCTCAAAGAATAAATAATATTTTAAAGTAAGAGAGTGAAACACACTGAAAATGTTATAAAACATGGTATTTACTTTAAAATTTGAAGCATAAATTGCCTTGAGATAAAAAATAAATCCTATAAGCTGTCATTTGTTTTTATAGAGGTTCTGTGGAATGAATTTTTAAGGGAATTATGTCACTGTGAAAACAGTGTAGAAGATATCACCTCTATTTTTATTCACTCTTTCTTGTATATGCATATGGGGTACGTGTGTAGTCATGTGTGTGTGTGTGTGTGTGTGTGTGTGTGTGTGTGTGTGTGTGTGTGTCTGTGTGTGTGTCTGTGTGTGTGTCTGTGTGTGTGTGTTCAGGTGTAAATGGCATATATGTGTATTTGAGTAAGTCTGAAATTAATGTCAGGTGTCAGTCTCTATTTAATGAGGCAAGATTTTTTAAAAAGATTTATTTATTATTTATACAGTATTCTGTGCACACATGTTCCTGCTCACCACACCAAGAAGGCACCAGTTCTCGTTATAGGTGGTTGCAAGCCATCATGTGGTTGCTGGGAATTGAACTTGGGACCTTCGGAAGAGCAGCCAGTGCTCTTAACCTCTGAGCCATCTCTCCAGCCCAAGGTAAGATCTTTCTGCTGAATCTAAAGCTTGCTGATTACATCCAGTCTAGGTAGCCAGTTTGCCCTTGGGATTCTGTGTCTCCTTCCCCAGTGCTGGGATTACAGGTGGCTACCATCTCTGTCTACATTTGTGTGGGCCCACCAGTTCTGAACTTTAAGAAAATCTGTGGCACAATTCATTTTAAACTGTGCTTAGATACACACATACCTAAAATAGGCAATTTTCATTAGCTTCTTCATTAACTTATATTTCATTGTTATACTTTTCTGTAATATCCTTTTTAATTTTTATATGTATATGTCTATTCATTCTTTCAGAACTTCATGAATGTATATAAAGTGTTTTGGTCAAGTTTACACCCCCGCCCAGTTCTACCCTTCTAACTCCTTCCCAATCCCCACTATCATATCTCCCTCCAAACATTATGTAACCTTTTTATTATTAAATACAGAGTTCAGTTGGTACTGTTGCTATGTATGGGAGTGCAGGGATATCCTAGAATATTGTTAATAAACCAGGAGATGCATTTCTGAGTAAATCAGTTTCTTCCCCAGCACCCATTAACTGTAAATAGTTCTCTAGCAAAATGTAAGAATTCATGAGTACATTCCCCATCCATCTTCAAATGGCTTGATCAAAATCAGGTTTTGTTCATGCAGCATAGCTGCTGGGAGCTCATGTGTGCACTGGGCCCGCCATGTCTCAAACACACTGTTTCCCAATAGTCCTCACTACCTCTTGCTCATCCACATTTTCCACCTCACGTTCTGTGGTGATCCTTGAACCTTGAAGGAAGGATGTTCTTCTGTTCAGTTAGAAACATAACAGTAGTAGTTTCTTCCATAGGGCTTGTGATGTCTCAAGCCACAGGTTCGTGACCCAGTTAACTTTACTAGTTATGAGTTCTGACTTGTGGATCAGGCCTTAAATACAAGTTAAAAGGTGATTGATTACCACAATAATATTCAGACCACGGTCATACAAATGGGTATATCTTGCCAGTCTACTCATTATTGAAGCTTGCAAAGTTCACACACAGCTCAGTAAGATTATTGATAAATTTTCTCCCACAACAGTCTACATAGCACCTTCTAGCACTACGGAATATAGCCAGTAGAAAGGAAGCGTCCAGGTGAGTATCAACTTAATTCTTCCATGTCCTGTGCTCAAATTTGTGGTGTCTTCCGCAACTGGGTCTTACTGCCAACAACTGGTGGGTAATGAAGAGCTATGGCAACTTGCATTGCTTTAGGGGTCTCTGACCAACAACTTGAAGGTGGGTATCCTGAACCTGGGACTAGGTGAGGGCTTCTCTCAGGCCTGGGCATGGCAAACATGGCATCAATAGATTTTGCTCTTTACCCTTCTTCGCCTTGCTAAACTCTTAGAATACACTGCTAAAGCTAGGCCCCAAGGTCCTTTCCCTTATTCTTCTTCCTGAAACAAAACGCCAAGGTACATCAAAATGCAATCAGGATTTACCAATTCATCCTAGCACAGACTCCCCCAACAATTTACTCCTGCGGAAACACCTTCTCTTGCTTTTCTTTCTTTCTTTCTTTTTTGTGCTTGTCTGCTTGCTTGCTTGCTTGCTGCTGCTGCTGCTGCTGCTGCTGCTGCTGCTGCTGCTTGTTATCTGCCTTTACAGTCCCAACCCTAGCCCTGCTTGCCCCTCTGGGTTAATAAATGTCCTTTGTGCTAAGGATTTGTTGACTAGGTATGCTTTGTACTGACTACAAGTGGTGCTGTCATTTTTATTCTTGGTTTTTGGTTTGACAACCTATGGCTTTTCATGAGATTATTTCTCCCTGCTTAGGGCACACCAATTACACTATTTTTGTTTTTGTTTTGTTTTGTTTTTCTTTTTTCTTTGTTTTTCTTTTTGTTTTGTTTTTGTTTTGTTTTGTTTTGTTTTTCGAGACAGGGTTTCTGTGTAGCCTTGGCTATCTTGAACTTACTGTGTAGACCAGGCTGGCTTCAAACTCACAGAGATCCACCTGCCTCTGCCTCCTGAGTGCTGGGATTAAAGGCTCAATTAAACTATTTTTGAAATACATTATTAGGAAACTTACAAAATACCAGGATGGCATATGATTCTTTCAAATATCATTACTCTTAGTTATCCTCCTACTACTTTCACTTCACTTTTATCCTCTTATTCATTCCCCACTTATATCTTCCCTCTGTTATTCCCCCCTTCCCAGGTTGATACCTTGATACCACATCTGTTCTATGCTCCTTTACTTAGCTCCTGTTTCCTCTACAACAATGTCAGCTTTATAGATCTCTGGCTTCTGTGAGCATTCTAAGCTAAAACACTTACCTAAATATTTGAAGCTATGATCCACATATGAGAGAGAACACATAGCACTTATCTTCCTGGACCTGGGTTACCTCACTCAGTATAAACGTTATAGGCACTGAACGTTGAGCTGTGTTTTGTATGAAACACCACAAAGGGTCAAGAAATTCTAATTCCTTAAAATGGTTTAGTGGTTGAACAGGCTAAACATTCAAGAATAAACTAACAAATATCATTTTTAGTGCTGTAATTCAGCACAAAGGTAAGCTCTGTAGTACTTTAATATCCAAATTTATTAAATTATGATCCATAATAAACTTTATGTTTTAAAATAATTTATTTAGTATGTTATAGTTTTGTTTTAAAAAACAAGGAACTCTTAAGCTAGGTATTTATAACTTTATCAAAGGATAAAAATACTGAAAGTTAATTGTCTCTGAGTACAGAAGACCATAAAAAGTAGAGCAGTGGTTCTCACTCTGTGAGTCATGACCCCTTTGGGGGGTATTGAACCACCTTTTCACAGGGGTTGCATATTAGATAGCCTGCATATCATATATTTACATTATGATTCATAACTAACAAAATTGCAGTTATGAAGTAGCAACAAAAATAACTTTATGGTTGGGGGTCACCAGAACAGGAGGGTTGCAATATTGAGAAAGTTGAGAACCACTAATCTAGAGTTTTTCAATATGTAGACATATTGGACTAGGAACATTTCATACAAAGAGTATCACTTGGGTATGAAGATTATAATATACTTTTAAACATAGGTTGCTTCATTATAGAAACTAGAGCATTCTAACAGACAATTTATATACTATTTAATTATCAAATAGTTAAAATCATCTAGATGTATAATTTTTAAAAATTTCTAAGTCACTCAGGTAGGGCGGAATGGCTATTTTTTTAACTTTTTATTTGGAGCCTATTGACTTCTAAAGTGTGTCCAACTTACTCATAACGTGAACACAAAAATATCCTAAAATCAGACTATTTCATCGATGAAATATTCATCCATGCTCATTTCTTTTGTCAACACAGAAATGGTGGGCAAGAACAGAACCCGAGCAAGGCAGGCACTCTCACATTATCAGGAGATGAGAGGTGGATGGGTCGTGTGTGCAGTGTCTAATTGCTGACCTAGAGAGTTAGTGGAGCATCAGAGCCTGGCGGGAAGATCTGGTTCTGATCCGCGGGCTTCCTCCAGAGCTCTGCAACCCTATTGTGCCTACCCAGCCAGCCGCAAGGCACTGGCCCTGCACTGCCTGAATGAGAGAGCCTAGCCGGGGCTCCTGGCCCAAGCAAGGCAGACACTCTCACATTATCAGGAGACAAAACGTGGGTCTTGCTTGCAATGCCTAATTGCTGACCAAGAGCGACCTTGGTCCTTCTAGGCATATAGTTCTGGGAGAGGTTGGTCACCTCTACAGGATATAGAGATAGACCTAAAAGACAACTACACCTCCAGAAGATCAGATTTACCTGGGGTCTTGACTACAAAGCCACAGGAAGGACAGGCAGCTGGGATCAACCTATACAACCAGAACGTTTGTGTGCGGACCTTATTCTAGGTCCCAAAACTGCTGATCTGAATTGAATCACAGCAATAAAGCCCAAATAGATATCTACTTTGGCTAACTCAGCCTGGAGCCCACAGTGCAGAGGAAAATGACCAGGAGGGAAACCAGATCACCTACCTGTTCCACGGAAATACTCCCTGATCCACACAGGCAAGAGCACCGGACTTATAATCAATTGACCACTTTCAACCAGCGAAGGTCACTGCAAAATACCTTCTAACAACAGAGCCATCAAAATGACAAGAGGACAGCAAAAGAATGCTAACAAAATCCAAAACAGTTTGGCATCTCCGGATCCCAACATTCCCAATGTAAACAACCTGGAGAACCCAACAGCAATGGATAGTCAAGAAAATGACCTCAAGTTTTTAGTAAAGAAAATGATAATGGAACAAACAAATAAAATCTGTAAACAAATGCAGGAGGAGGCAAACAAGAGGGCCGAAGAGTTAAAAAAAAAGTCATATAAAGAGGCACTTGAAGAATTTCAGAAAATTATAAACAACCAGATGAAGGAAATCACTAAAACAGTCCATGACATGAAGATAAAAATGGAAGCTATGATACAGGAACACACAGAAGAAAAACGTGATCAAGAGGCATCAGAGAAGAAAGCAAGCATCTCAGAGGTGGCCTTATCTAACAGATTGCAAGAAATGGAAGAACGAATATCGGGACTTGAAGATACAATCGCAGAGCTGGAATCCTCCATCTAGGGAAATGCTAAATCTGAAAAGTTTCTGACACAGAGCATCCAAGAAATGAAAGACAGCATGAAAAGACAAAACTTGAGAATAATAGGGATTGAAGAAGGCAACTGACTCCACAGCCCAGAAAATATTTTTAATCAAATAATAGAAGAAAATATCCCCAATTCGAAGAAGGAGATGCATACGAGCATACAAGGGGCCTACAGAACACCAAATAGAATAGACCTGAAAAGAATCTTCCCGCCACATAATAATAACATCACAAAATATACAGAACAAGGAAAAATTATTAAAAGTGGCAAGAGAAAAAGGCCGAGTAACATATAAAGGCAAAGCTATCAGAATTACTCCTGACTTCTCAGCAGAGACCATGAAAGCCAGAAGGGCCTGGACAGAGGTTCTTCAAACCCTAAGAGAAAACAGATATCAGGCAAGACTACTATATCCAGCAAAATTATCAATAACCATTGATGGAGAAGACAAGATATTCCATGACAAAAACAAAGTCAAACAGTACCTAGCCACAAATCCAGCTTTACAGAAGTTACTAGAAAGAAAACTCCACCCCAATTGGTCAAACTACAACCAAAACTACATAGGAAATAGGTAACTATACCATTGCAAAATAACAATCTCACAAAATCTCGACAGTTACAAATACCAAAAATGAAGGGACTTACCTATCCCTGGTCATTAATATCTCTCAACGTCAATGGTCTCAATTCTCCAATAAAAAGACACAGACTAATGGAGTGGATGCATAAACATGACCCAACATTCTTCTGCATTCAAGAAACACATTTCAACCACAAGGACAGACATTGCCTCAGAGTAAAAGGTTGGAGAAAAATATTCCAAGCAAATGGTCACAAGAAACAAGGTGGGGTAGCCATTCTAATATCTAATAAAATAGACTTTCAACCAAAATTAATCGAAAGAGATGAGGATGGACACTTCATACCCGCCAAAGGTAAAGTCAACCAAGAAGACATCATGATTTTGAACATCTATGCTCTGAAGGGCTCCCACATTTGTAAAAGTGTTAAGAACAAAGCTTGCCCCACTCATTGATACCCACACATTAATAGTGGGAGACTTCAACACTCCACTTTCACTCAAGGATAGGTCTTTGATTCAAAAACTAAGCCAGGAAATAACCTCATTAACCAATGTCATGAATCAAATGGATCTAACAGATATCTACAGAACTTTCCACCCAAATGCAAAGGAGTATACCTTTTTCTCAGCACCCCATGGAATGTTCTCTAAAATTGATCACATAGTGGGTCACAAAGCAAACCTCAACAGATACAAGAAGATTGAAATAATACCTTGTATCTTATCAAATCACCATGGTCAAAGGCTGGACTTCAACAACAACAGAAATAACAAAAAGCATACTAACACGTGAGAACTAAATAACTTTCTATTTAATGACACATGGGTCATGGAAGAAATAAGGAAAGAAATTAAAGACTTCCTGAAATTCAATGAAAATGATGGAACAACATACCCAAATTTGTGGGACACATTGAAAGCAGTGCTAAGAGGAAAATTCATACCACTAAGTGCCTTTAAAAAGAAAATGGAATCATCCCACATAAACAACTTAACAACGCATCTGGAAGCCCTAGAAAAAAAAGAAGCAGAAACACCCAAGAGGAGTAGACGCCTAGAAATAATCAAACTCAGGGCTGAAATCAATGAATTAGAAACAAGGAGAACAATCCAAAGAATCAACAAAACCAAGAGCTGGTTCTTTGAGAAAATTAACAAGATAGACAAACCGTTAGCCAATCTAACTAAAAGACAGAGAAACACTATCCAAATTAACAAAATCAGAAATGAAAAGGGAGACATAACAACAGACACTGAAGAAATACAAAGAATCGTAAGAACCTACTTTAAAGGCATTTATGCAACAAAATTCGAAAAATTAAGGGAAATGGACAAGTTTCTCAACCGATTCCATTTGCCAAAATTGAACCAAGACCAGATAAACAAATTAAATAGCCCTATTTCGCCTATAGAAATAGGAGCAATCATTGATAGTCTCCCAACCAAAAAAAGCCCAGGGCCAGATGGCTTCAGCACAGAATTCTACCAGTCCTTGAAAAAGGAGCTAATACCATAACTCTTCAAGCTACTCCAAAAGATAGAAATAGATGGAACATTACCAAATTCTTTGTATGAGTCCGTAGTCATGTTGATATCTGAACCCCATAAAGACCCAACAAAAAAGAGAATTTCAGACCAAGTTCTCTTATGAACATTGATGCAAAAATACTCAACAAAATACTCGCAAAATGAATACAACAGCATATCAAAGATATCATTCACCATGACCAGGTAGGATTCATTCCAGGCATGCAGGGATGGTTTAACATACGGAAATCCATCAATGTAATCCATCATATAAACAAACTGAAAGAGAAAAGCCACATGATCATCTCTTTAGATGCAGAAAAAGCATTTGACAAAATCAAACACCCATTTATGTTTAAAGTTCTGGAGAGATCGGGAATACAAGGCATTTATCTAAACATAATAAAGGCTATTTACAGCAAACCAACAGCCAACATTAAATTAAATGGAGAGATACTCAAGGAAATCCCTCTAAAATCGGGAACCAGACAAGGCTGCCCTCTGTCCCTATATCTCTTCAATATAGTTCTTGAAGTTCTAGCCAGAGCAATAAGACATCAAAAGGAGATCAAGGGGATCCAAATGGGAAAGGAAGAAGTCAAATTATCCCTACTTACAGATGATATGATAGTGTATATAAAGGACCCCCAAAATTCCACCAGAGAACTCCTGCAGCTGATAAACACCTTCAGCAAATTGGCAGGATACAAAATAAACTCAAAAAAGTCAGTAGCTTTCCTGTATACAAATGACAAACAGGCAGAGGAAGAAATTAGGAAAACTACTCCCTTCACGATAGCCACAAACAATATAAAATATCTAGGAATAACTCTAACCAAGCAAGTGAAGGACTTATTCGAAAAAAAAACTTCAAACCTCTGAAGAAAGAGATTGAAGATGACATAAGAAGATGGAGGGATTTACCTTGTTCATGGATCGGGAGAATCAACATAGTAAAAATGGACATCTTACAAAAAGCAATTTACAGAGTCAATGCAATCCCTATCAAAATACCTACAAAATATTTTGTAGATATTGAAAGATCAATTCTCAAATTCATATGGAGAAATAAAAAACCCAGAATAGCAAAAACAATCCTATACAATAAAAGATCCTCCAGAGGAATCTCCACGCCTGATCTCAAGCTGTACTGCAGAGCAACAGTAATTAAAACAGCATGGTACTGGCAAAGCAATAGGCTGGTGGATCAATGGAATCAAATTGAAGACCCAGAGATGAATCCACACACATTTGCTCACTTGATTTTTGACAAAGAAGCCAAATCTATTCAATGGAAAAATGATAGCATCTTCAACAAATGGTGCTGGTCTAACTGGATGGCTACATGTAGAAAAATGCAATTAGACCCTTATTTGTCACCATGCACAAAACTCAAGTCCAAGTGGATTAAAGACCTCTACTTAAAACCAGAGACATTAATTCAGTTAGAGGAAAAAGTGGGGAAGAGCCTGGGACACATAGGCACAGGAAACAACTTCCTGAACAGTACACCAACAGCCCAGGCCTTAAGGTCAACAATTAATAAATGGGACCTTATGAGGCTGAGAAGCTTTTGTAAGGCAGGAGACACTGTCAAGATAACAAAACGACAGCCTACAGACTGGGAAAAGATCTTCACCAACCCTTCATCTGACAAAGGTTTAATATCCAAAATATATAAAGAACTCAAGAAATTAAACACCACAAAACCAAACAACCCAATTGCGAATTGGGGCTTGGAACTTAACAGAGAATTCTCAACAGAGGAATATCAAATGGCTGAGAAACACTTAAAGAAATGCTTGTCCTCGTTAGTCATCAGAGAAATGCAAATCAAAACAACACTGAGATTCCACCTTACACCCATTAGAATGGCTAAGATCAATAACTCAAATGCCACCACATGTTGGCGAGGATGTGGAGAGAGAGGAACACTCCTTCATTGCTGGTGGGAATGCAAACTAGTACAACCACTTTGGAAAGCTATCTTGCGTTTTCTCAGAAAAATGGGAATAGGGCTTCCTCAAGACCCAGCTATCCCACTCCTTGGAATATACCCAGAAAATGCCCTAACACACAACAGGGACATATGCTCAACCATGTTCATAGCAGCCTTATACATAATAGCCAGAACATGGAAACAGCCTAAGTGTCCCTCGTAGAAGAATGGACTAAGAAAATGTACATTTACACTATGGAGTACTACCCAGCTATTAAAAACAAGGAATTCCCGAAATTTGTGGACAAATGGATTGATCTAGAAATTATCATAATGAGTGAGTTCACCCAGAAGCAAAAAGAGACAAATGGTATATACCCACTTATATCAAAACACCAGTCCAAGGGATATGTACCATGAAAAACTTTACTTACCAGGAAAGTGGGTCAGAGGAGAGGACATCCTATTGAGACTTTAGTCGAGAGTAGCATGGAAGAATGAGGAAATAGTAGGATCCACAGGGTCCTGGAAACCTACAAGTAGAACTTTATGACAGGCAGATCTGGGTCCTGGGGTCCTCCTCAAACTAAGGCACCAGCCAAGGAGAATATAGGCAGTAAACTTCGAAGCCCTACCCAGACCTAGCCGACGAACATGATATTCTCCATCGTTGAGTGGAGAGTGAGATCTGACTCTCACACGAACTCTGGTGCCCCTTTTCTGACCACGTCCCCTGGATGGGGAGGCCTGGCGGCACTCAGAGGAAGGATAGCAAGTTACCAAGAAGAGCATATACAGGGGGAGGAGGTCTCCCTAATCACAGACATAGGGGAGGGGAGAAGGGGGGAAGTAGGAGGGAGGGAAGAATGGGAGGAAACAGGGGAAGAGCTACCAATCAAGACGTAATATGAACAAATTAATAAAAAATATTTAAAAAAACAAACAAAGAAAGCAGGACTGAAGATAATACCTGTGAGAACAACTAATTATATTAAGGCAGGAAAGCAAGGATTAAATCTATCTACACAATTTCTAAGCATGTATTTTTATATCCATTCATTTTATGTGTGGCCAGAAAGATAAGTTGACATTGCCATAACAATTAAAGGTAAAGAAATAAAAAAAAAATAAATATAGCTTCTACTTAAACATTTTAAAACATATTTGAGATTTCATATGAGTACTGTATTTGTGTCATACCACCCCTTCCTCTTCTCCCTTCAACTACTTCCATAATATCTCCCATCTCTTACTCCTCTCCAATGTATAGCATTTCCTTTATTATTGTTTTACACACCCCCACACACACATACACACACACACACCTTGGAATCCATCTAGTGAAGCTTCTCTGTATGATTTTAAGGCTGACTACTATTTGGTATCGGATAATCAATTAAGGGACTCATCTTTGGAGGAAGACTATGCCTCTAAGTCATCTTTAATTGCCTGTAGTCCTTCCTCTAGGGGTTAGGCCTATGAGAGTTTTCTCCCATCCACAATGATACATCAACTGGTGCTGTCATTGTCCAGGTCTTGTTTATGCCACCGTATTATTGAGATTTTATAGTTTTAGCATCTCTGTCATTTCTAGAAGACAATTTCACAGTAGGCTTATTGATCCTCTGGCAAGGTGCCATGGAACAACCAGGTTGTGGTGGGAAATTAGTTGATTTGTTTTAAAGATTCCTTTTATTTTTAATATTGTGTGTGTGTGTGTGTGTGTGTGTGTGTGTGTGTGTGTGTGTGTGTGTATTCCACATGTTTCTGGGTTCCTTGGGAAGCCAAAAAGTCTTAGATCCTCTGGTATTGGAGTTCTAGGCAATTGTGCCTGGTGTTGGTGTTGGGAATAGTATGTGGGTCCTCTGGGAGAGTAACACATAATCTTTCATCTTATTTATTTGTTTATTTATTTATTCATTTACTCATTCACTCACTCACTTTACATCCTGGTCATAGCCTCATCCCTCCTTACCTCCTTGTCCCACACTCCTTCCCTCTCTCCCATCCACCCTTCCCTATTCCTCAGAAAAGAGGAGCCTTCCCCCTACCTACTCACCCCAGCTCATAAAGTCACATCAAGCCTGAGTGTAGCGCATCCTCTTTTCCTGTGGCTTGGCAAGGCAGTCCTGCCAGGGTGAGTGACTGAAAAGGAGGCAATAGAGTCCATATCAGAAACAGCCCCATGTTCCCCTTTCTAGGGGACCCACATGAAGCCTGAGCAGCCCATCAGCTACATCTGTGTAGGGGGCTGAAGTCCAGTCCATACATAGTCCTTGGTTAGTGCTCTGGGCCATACCAATACACATTCTTAACCACTGAGTTATCTTCCTAACCGTGTTCTGATTTGTTTTTGGTTTTGTTTGTTTGTTTGTTTGAGACAGGTTTCTCTGTGTAGCCCTGGCTGTCCTGGATCTCAGTCTGTATCTAGACCAGGCTTGCCTAAAACTCAGAGTTTCAGCTGCTTCTGCCTTCCAAGTACTGGGATTAAAGGCATGTGTGACAGCCCAACCTGATTTTTAGGTAGTGAGAAGTCATGGTTTGGAATCATTCTTTTGTATGTAAATATTTTACTTTAAAAGGGAATATTTATTGAAAGCCATCTTTATTCATAAGTAGTATTAGCACATATATTCATAATCACTTACTTATAGATGCATAAGGTTACTATCACACTTTCATTTTATTTTATGGATTTATGTGGGGTTTTATGCCAACAGCATATATTGTCAGTTACTATAGCCTTGTAAGCTTTTTAAAATTTTAAGTAATTTATTCAGATTACATCTCAATTGTTATTCCCTCATTCGTATCTGTTTGTTTCCTTAATTTTTTTCCTGACAGAATATTGTTATAAAGTATAGGAAGAGTAGTGATTTTGTGCTTTGATTTGTATCTTGCAAGTATACTTTTTGGTGGAATCCTTATGGTTTGTGCGTATGATATATATCAGTAAGGCAATTTAACTAATTTCTGTCTGTTATGCATGCTTTCCATGTACACCCTTGCCTACTGCTCTGGATGGCTCTTCCAGTACTCTGGTGTGGACACTTTTCTTTTATGTGATCTCACAGAAAACAGTTTCAATCTTCCACTGTTCAGCATAAGGTTAACTATGAGTTTGTAATATATGGCCTAGCCTGAAGTGTGTTGAGATACATTCCCTTTGAGGACAATTTTTCAAAGCATTTTTCAATTATGAAAGTGTTTAATTTTATAATTTTAATGATAGTTTCATATGTTGGTATGATTATAACATGTTTGTTTTTTATTCTGTTAAAGTAGCATATTGTTTTGTTATTTATATTGAACTATCGTTTCTTCCTAAAGATATACTAACAGGTATCCAAGGCCTGTATAATGGAGGGATTCTTTAGGTATTATTATATAGTTTGTATAGCATACAAATCTGAAATTTGTAAAATATGTCATAATATTACCCTTTATTACATTTTACAATGATTTTCAAAATGACTATGGTTAATCCTTTGAATATTTGATACAACTCAGTAATGAAGTCATCAACTACTGGACTTTTCTCTAATAGAAAGTTATAATCCAATCTCTGTTTTTCAGTCAGTTCATATTTTTATTACTTTACATTTGATATCTATAAATGTAACCACATCTTCCAGATTACATAATTGTTAACATATCATCATATGTAATTTATAATATTTTATTATGATCTTTTATTTCTGTAGTATCAGTTATAATTCTTCCTCAGTAATGTTTTGTTTGTGAAACATCTCTTATCTCGTTTTCTCTAATTATTGATAATTCTATCTTTTTTCCAAGATATATATTATTTTATTAATTTGTTCTTGTTACATCTCAATGGTTATCCCATCCCTTGTATCCTCCCATACCTCCCTCCCTCCCATTTTCCCCTTATTCCCTACCTCCCTATGACTGTTCCTGAGGGGGATTACCTCCCCCTGTATATGCTCATAGGGTATCAAGTCTCTTCTTGGTAACCTGCTGTCCTTCCTCTGAGTGCCACCAGGTCTCCCCCTCCAGGGAAAATGGTCAAATATGAGGCACCAGAGTACGTGAGAAAGTCATATACCACTCTCCACTCTACTGTGGAAAATGTTCTGACTATTGGCTAGATCTGGGTAGGGGTTTAAGGTTTACTGCCTGTATTGTCCTTGGCTGGTGCCTTAGTTTGAGCAGGACCCCTGGGCCCAAATCTGCCTATCATAATGTTCTACTTGTTGGTTTCTAGGACCCTCTGGATCCTTCTACTTTGCCATTCTTTCATGATTCTCTCATCTAGAGTCCCAATAGGATGTCCTTCCCTCTGTCCCAGTTTCCTGGTAAGTGAAGGCTTTCATGTGACATGCCCCTTGGGCTAATATGCAGATATAAGTGAGTATACACCATTTGAGTCTTTCTGCTTCTGGCTTAAAAACAGATATTCATTCATTAATATTTCTTCTTCTCTTTTTGAGTTCTTATGTCATTTATTTGTTCAATATGCTTTATTATTCCTTTATTGCCATTTATCTATCTTTGGCCTATTTTTTCCTTTTCTTAGCTCCTTGTGGTGTAGTATTAATTTGGTTATAGGGGCTTATCACTATAAAGTTCTCTGTTAGGCCTTTTGCTGAATCCAGTAAATTTTGGTATGTTGTGCTTCCATTTTAATTTATGCCAAGATACTTCAAGTTTCCTTTTCAATTCCCTCTTTGACACATTGATTATTCAGGAACAATGGACATAATATATACATAATGAACTTTCCAAATCTTTGTTATTGTTTTATAGTTTCACAACATTATCATCAAAATAGATTCTTGATATGATTTAAATATTAATTTTGTTAAGACTTGTTTTGATGATTAATTTATGATCTATCTTTAAGAATATTCTGTATACACTTCAAAAGAATGTGTGATGTTTTCCATTTACCTGTTGGATCTTCAGTATTTAGTATAGTTCATGAACAACATTTACCTTTTATTTTATGTCTCATTAATTTGCCCATGTTTGCTCACATAAGTTCTATTAGTATTTTCTTCTTAAACTTAGGTGCTTAACCAGATTATATATCTTATTAATATTATTTCTGATACTGAAGTCCAGATAAAGTCTCAGTTTAATACAGTGAGGTTGTTATATGTTTCTCTTTTTCTCAGGCTCAGGGATTTGATCTTATTTTGGAATTTTCTGAATTTTCTCAGTGGCTCACTACCTATTTAATTCACTACTTAGTTAAGTAAGATATTATGGTCCTGTACTAAAAATTTCTGCTTAATGACTCAGCATTCCTATGCTGCTCATAGATTGTCCAAACAACCGTATTAATACCTTGAAAGGTTTGGGAATAAATAAATATGGCAACTGATTAAGAAACCAAGAAGATTCACCCTAGCACACAGTAATTCAAAGAAATGTCAGAAAAAAATAGCAAGTATTAAATTGCAAAACTAACGATTTCTCTGAAGAAAGAGATTTTATAGGTTGATAGTGCATATAAAGTGAAATACTGCTATGTTGTTAGTATGTATAATACATCTAGACCTCACATTTGCCATTTTATTACCTGAACAATATTTGGGGCAGTACTTTCTAACTTTACTAATTTAGCATTATTATTAGGTTATTGCTTTTGACTCCAATCTGAGCATGTATTCCCATTCCTATGACTGGACTACTGAATCATATCTATATGTAAAACTGGTGGTTAGACTCTGGTCTTGATGTGTTACTGAAATTCTGTTATAATTTTTCATTTGATTTCCAATGCATGTACCCTTAGTAAAATATAAATTTATAAATGTGGTAAAACCAAAAAGAATGTAATCTGAAGGGTTTGAATAATAGAGCAATATTGTTATTTGCGTAAGAACATTACCAGATGTCCAGTTGATGTGTGACTGTAGGTCACTGCTGAAGCTAATAAAGGAAAATCTATACAGAAAACCAATTTTAAGTGACGAAACTCCTTTTGTATTCATCAATTTTATAGAAATAAAATCAAGATCATGTTCAAAGTAAAATCATGTTTGTGTGATGAACAACTCAATTTCAGTAAAAATAATTATTCTTTTTTTGAAGTAAGTGAGAACTGAGGTATACTTTAATGAATATACAATATGTTTAGATAAGTAGAAAATACTATCTGATTCTAGTTTCATTGTTCTACAATGACATATTTATATTGAATGTCCATTAAATTTTTCTATATACTTCTGCTATGGTATAATTAAGTTAGAAATCATTGATAGAGAGGCCTGAAGAGATAGTTCAAAGGTTAAGAACATTTGCTGCTCTGGCAGAAGACCCAGGTTTGATTTGCAGGTCCTACATTAGTGAATTACAACTATCTGCAACTCTAGCTCTAGGGGATTTGATGCCCTCCTCTGACCTCCATGGGCACCACCATACACATGGTACACAGAAACACATGCAGTCAGAACACTCGTGCATATAAAAAATAAGTCTAAAAATGTGAAAAGAATCACTGACAGAATAAAAATGGTATGAAGATTTTCAGGAAGAAGCTATATTCATGTTGCAATTATAGTTAGTTACTAAAGAGAGTTTGCGTGCCAAGTCCACCGCTTTGTAGTTACTGAAGAAGCACAGCTATGTTTGCTTTGTAGTAGTAGAAATATATTTCATTTTATCATCAGTTAGACTGTCAACACTTCACCTAATGGCCTCTTTTTCTGCCTCCTCTCACATCTCCCACTTCTGAAAGTCTTGCAATCATTTTCATGTTCACATTTTCATAAATGTAATATTTGTATTATTTACATTTCAGCTTTGCTCAAACTGTCTTATGATACTGTATGCTTCTGGCTGCTAAATATTGTCACTTATTTTACCCTGTCATTAACATAATAAAATAATAAGTATTTAATAAATACCTGTTAACTAAATAAGTGCTTCACTATGCATACTTTCAAAAACTAAAACTAAAACTTAGCAGTTTAAAAAATATGATTAGTCTACACATTACCTGAGATATCATGCTAATGATTTATTAATTTTACTCAAAACATACAAAAATTAAAATAAGGCCATGCAAATGGATGTCATAAAGATTCTATAGAACATTTACATTGTGTTTACTCATGCTGCATAGATTATAAGCTAAAGTCTACTGGCAAGTACTGTTTATTTCCTCCCCATTTACTTACAGTTCATCATTTTTCCAACATTTCTTAAACATTTCCTGGGAGCATTGCAAAATAATCGATCTTGACTCATCTTCTATATAGCAGGAGGCCCTGTTTTGATCTGTGTTTTCATGGTAATGTACTGCTATAGCCAGGCATAATTTTTATCCTATAACAAATAACTATTGAATTTCTGGTCATTTTTTAGGCTAGCAATTATTTATGCTCCATGTAATTATACATCAAGCTATCTGCTAAGTAATCCATGCACTGTGATTTTATTCACAAGTATGTAAAATGGGAATTATTGTTCTACTTTGTGGATTAGGAAAATGAATCTAAAAAGGGCTAAGTAGTCACAGTAACTCAGTTATGGAATGCAATATTTACTTAGAAGTTTAATTTTATTCACAAGTATGTAGTATGGGAATTATTTTCTCAACTTTGTGGATGAGGAAACAGAATTTTAAAGGGGCTAAGTAGTATTCACAGTAGCGCAGTAATGGAATGCATTATTTACTTGAAAAAAGTGTAGCTAAACAAGGGTTTGTAGATTCAATTTATAATAAAGTGATTAAATAATAGTTTAATGTAACTTGAGTAGACCCTGTGCTTAAATGCAAATTTTAAAATATTTTATGATAATCACCGTATTTATTTTCATTCAAATTGTTATATTTCCCTTTTAAGTTAAACCAAATGACTAGTCAAATAATGTTAATATTTAGTATAATACCTGAGGCTAGAGATCTTATTGTTTAGAAAAACAAACTTCTGTGATGTTTAATTTATGAGCAGCATAGTGAAACTCAAGGATTCCCAGAATTGTATGTCTGTGTCACTACATGAAGAGAAATATGATATACTAAGACTGCTTCAGCATTACGCTCTTTAATTGTGTTCATCAAAATGTTAAAACTGTATGTAGAAGATGTGACAGAGAAAACAGCTTAAATAATCTCAAAAAATATGGAATATTAAAATGATTTTAATTATACCTAATAAGGAAAAAGGCTACATTATCTCAGTTTCAATGTATGTGCAGCGTATGTTTTCACTAGTTAGACACCATGTTTGGTACCATTGAACATTGCAAAATAATAGGTAGAGGGCAGATGATGGTAGTTACACTACAAATGATACACATACATACATCCAGAATGACACTTTATTGCAAGCCCAGGAAGGAGGCTATTAAAAATTATGACACTTTCTCTATAAAGATCCTAGTGTGATGGATCTCACTTCTAATAGTCATCACAGAAATCACACCTCTGAACCGGTTATTTACTGTGCGTATGTTGCTGTTTCTTTTTCCTTTTTTTTTCTTTTTTTCCTTTTTTTTAAATAATTTATTCATGTTACATCTCAATGGTTATCCCATCTCTTGTATCCTCCCATTCTTCCTTCCCTCCCATTTTCCCCTTATTCCCCTCCCCTATGATTGTTCCTGAGGGGGATTACCTCCCCCTGTATATGCTCATAGGGTATCAAGTCTCTTCTTGGTAACCTGCTGTCCTTCCTCTGAGTGCCACCAGGTCTCCCCCTCCAGGGGACATGGTCAAAGGTGAGGCACCAGAGTATGTGAGAAAGTAATATCCCACTCTCCACTCTATTGTGGAGAGTGTTCTGTCCATTGGCTAGATCTGGGTAGGGGTTTAAGGTTTACTGCCTGTATTGTCCTTGGCTGGTGCCTTAGTTTGAGCAGGACCCCTGGGCCCAAATCTGCCTACCATAATGTTCTACTTGTTGGTTTCTAGGACCCTCTAGATCCTTCTACTTTGCCATTCTCCCATGCTTCTCTCATCTAGAGTCCCAATAGAATGTCCTCCACTCTGTCTCAGTTTCCTGGTAAGTGAAGGCTTTCGTGGGACATGCCCCTTGGGCTAATATGCAGATATAAGTGAGTATATACCATTTGAGTCTTTCTGCTTCTGGGTTAACTCACTCATTATGATCATTTCTAGATCAATCCATTTATCCACAAATTTCAGGAATTCCTTGTTTTTAATAGCTGAATAGTATTCCATAGTGTATATGTACCACAGTTTCTTTATCCATTCTTCTACTGATGGACACTTAGGCTGTTTCCATGTTCTGGCTATTATGAATATGGAAAAACAAAAAACCCAGAATAGCTAAAACAATCTTGTACAATAAAAGGTGCTCCGAAGGAGTCTCCATACCTGATCTCAAACTGTACTATAAAGCAATAGTAATTAAAACAGCATGGTACTGGAACAGCAACAGGCTGGTTGATCAGTGGAATCAAATCGAAGACCCAGATATGAATCAACACACATATGGTCACTTGATTTTTGACAAAGAAGCCAACTCCATTCAATGGAAAAAGGATAGCATCTTCAAAAAATGGTGCTGGTCTAACTGGATGTCTATGTGTAAAAAAATGCAACTGGACCCATATTTGTCATCTTGTACAAAACTCAAATCCAAGTGGATTAAAGACCTTAACATAAAGTCAGAGACACTAAGTCACTTAGAAGAAAAAGTGGGGAAGAGCCTGGAACATATTGGCACAGAAGACAACTTCCTGAACAGAACACCAACAGCCCAGGCATTAATTCAACAATTAATTAATGGGACCTCATGAGGCTGAGAAGCTTCTGTAAGGCAGGAGACACTGTCAAGGGAACAAAGCGACAGCCTACAGATTGGGAAAAGATCTTCACCAACCCTACATCTGACAAAGGACTAATATCCAAAATATATAAAGAACTCAAGAAATTAAACACCACCAAACCAAATAACCCAATTGAGAAATGGGGCTTGGAACTAAAAAGAGAATTCTCAACAGAGGAATATCAAATGGCTGAGAAACACTTATGATAGGCAGATTTGGGCTCAGGGGTCCCGCTCAAACTAAGGCACCAGCCAAGGACAATACAGGCGGTAAACCTTAAACCCCTACCCAGATCTAGCCAATGGACAGAACACTCTCCACAGTAGAGTGGAGAGTGGGATATTACTTTCTCACATACTCTGGTGCCTCACCTGTGACCATGTCCCCTGGAGGGGGAGACCTGGTGGCACTCAGAGGAAGGACAGCAGGTTACCAAGAAGAGACTTGATACCCTATGAACATATATGGGAGGAGGTAATCTCCCTCAGGAGCAGTCTTAGGGGAGGGGAATAAGGAGAAAATGGGAGGGAGGGAAGAATGGGAGGATACAAGGGATGGGATAACCATTGAGATGTAACAAGAATAAATTAATAAAGGAGAAAAAAATTGAAACAAACAAACAAACAAAAAGAAATGCTCAACCTCCTTAATCATCAGGGAAATGCAAATCAAAACAACTCTGAGATTCCATCTTACACCCATCAAAATGGCTAAGATCAAAAATTCAAGCGACACCACATGCTGGCCAGGATGTGGGGAGAGAGGAACACTCCTTCATTGCTGGTGGGAATGCAAACTAGTACAGCCACTTTGGAAATCTATCTGGTGCTATCTCAGAAAACTGGGAATAGGGCTTCCTCAAGACCCAGCTAGTCCACTCCTTGGAATATACCCAGAAGATGCTCCAGCACACAACAAGAAAATTTGCTCAACCATATTGTTGTTTCTTTTAAGTAGACTGAGTTTACCTTAATTGGGCATACTGAGTTTTTTCCAGGAGGGAGACTTAACCAGAGAACTGCTATTAAATCCCTCATGGAAATAGTCCATTTGAAAGTTGCTGGAGAGAGTATTCACTTTGCCCAAGTACTGGATGCTTCCTTGTCAGCACACAAAGCTCTCTGAGGAGATTTCTGAGAAAACTCAAAGTAAACAAGAGTCTTGTATCTTGTAATCTCTGCTCCTCCACATCACGGATGAAAAACAGTTTATCAGCTGTGTATTATCAGAGAACACATCATGATAACAGCCATAAGGAGTCATGTCAGGGACCCTCCTAAGTTCTATAGGTACCCTGATTACTTCTAAAAATTCAAGTTATCAAATTATGATTTGTAATGTTGGAGCCCATTTTGCATAGTCTCTTATCTGTGATATCAATACTACATTTTTACTTCTTAACATTTCTCTTAGGTTGGTAGATAAATTCTCAACCACTACAAATCTTCAATGCCAATGTCTCCCCAGCTTTTCCAAGACAACCACTTTTTTCAACTAATCTTTAATGCGGATTAATTAAGAGTTTAAAGTTCTTAAACTTTTTCATCTTGGACAGGGTAGAGGGGACTGTTAACTGACCAAACTTATTTTCAGCCTCTATCTCTATTATGCAGTAAAATTGTTTGCAAAGGTCCACAGTCTGTCCAGATGAACAAGTTTCACACTAGCCTTTGTCCATCTCAATGATGAAATGCAATTATATTATTGTAATGTGTTGTCATTTTGCTTATATGATGTAGTTAAATGTTACATGTATGTAAACTATATAAATGTACCAGAAGATATGTGCCCACCATTAAGAAGAGTATGCCTGATTTTGAGGTAGGTGTGCATGTATATGGTGTATATGTTGCAGATATGTGTGTATATATACATATCTTAAGGTAAATCAACTTTTTACAACTTTATATACCATTTTCAAGTTTTTTTTTGTTGTGTGTGTTTTTTTTTTTTTTTTTTTGGTTTTTCGAGGCAGGGTCTCTCTGTGTAGCCTTGGCTGTCCTGGACTCACTCTGTAGACCAGGCTGGCCTCGAACTCACAGCGATCCGCCTGCCTCTGCCTCCCGAGTGCTGAGATTAAAGGCGTGCGCCACCACGCATAATTTATTTTTACATGGATTGATGTTTTATGTTTTGCCTGCATGTATGTCTTTAGGAAGATGTCAGATATGGGAGTTACAGACAATTGTGAGCTGCCATATGAAACACCAGTCAGTGTTCTTAACCACTGAGGCATCTCTCCAGTCCTTTTACCACTGTATTTAAAATGATCACCATTCTATGACTGTACTTATGACTCTTGAACATTTAGGAAGCAATTATATGTTTTCTGTGTTTCAAATAAGATGTTAAGTTTTAATTTTATAATATAATTTTTACATATTATATACAAGGATAATCTATTACAATTAAAATATATAAAATACAAATTATATAGTTATTTTAAAAATTCTTTTATATAAAATACCTTTTATATAAAATTTTACAAAGTATTGTTATAAGATAGTTCTAGATTAATTAATTATAAGACTTAGTCAAAATTATGTTACACTTCTATAAAATTGATTTTGGATAATTTTTTACAACAATTTTTTATTTTAAAAAAGTATATATGATTGTTACTTTTCTTCTCTCATATATTACATTCTAACTGCAGTTTCCCCTCCCTCCCCTTTCCACAGCAGGCCTTCTAGGGATATCAACCATACACTGCATAACAAGCTACAGTAAGACCAGGCATTTAACATCACAACAAGGCTGGATGAGGCAACCAACTACAAGGAAATGGTTTCCACATGTAGGCAAATAAAGACCAAGGGTAGGAGTTGAGGGGATAGAAACACTACTTGAAAAAGCCATCACAGTTCATATTATAGTTGTGACTACTACAGTCAACCCTTCCTTACTTTCAATTGCAATCTTTATATATTTCCTATCAAAAAGGTTGAAAAATAACTCTACAACAGGAATATAGGTGTACAAGAAAAATGAGCAATGATAGTTCAAAGACTTGATAAATAAGAGACAAAAGAAGTACGAGAACTGGAAGGGCTTAATTGCAAGCCTATCATACCTAATGAAATGTAGGATCAAGACAGACATCCCATTGAACCTATGGCACCACCTCTTAATAAATTGGAGAAGCATTCCTCCTTACCCAGGAACAAATATCAGAAAATGGTGAAAACGCACAAAATGAACAACTATCCTGTTAAAACACAATATTTTAAACATTTTAAAGAATCAATAATAATTTATAAGATGCACTCATCATATGTGAAATAGATGTTAAATATCTGAACTACCGCAAACAGGATTATTCTCCAAGATTGAAAGATTTAGCAGCAGTTGTATTGGAAGCTGGTTCTCAATTACAATGTGACATGGTGGCAAGAAGCAGCTGCAATTATGAAAAATCTTAGTAGGTCTAAATGTGTTGCTATTTTGAAAGACCAATTGTTAAGTAAAGGTCAACTTGCTGATTTAAGACAGTAGCTGCAATTTGATGACTCTATTATTACACAATGTGCTTTAGTAACTTTAAAAGCCTGTTCAAGGAAGAAGGTCTATGTCATTCACAAAGTTGATGCAAAGTTCCAGAGATGTTAACCGGCTTCATACATAGATCGAAGTCCACTGTGGATAGGACAATATCAGATCCAGACTCAAGATGGTTATTAATGGAAAATTTATCTTTCAAAAACGCAAATTCAGCATATAAAAAGTTCTTTGGCCTTTAAAAATGCAATCAGCACCCATGGATGAGTCGATTAAAACTACTGCTGATATTGACCCTAAGGATTATGTAGATGAACAAGTGATGACTCATAATCTTACATATCAAAATGTCCATTGTTCCAACAATGGGAGATGAGGCTAGAAGCTTCCAGGCCTAGGCCTAGTGATAGTAAGATAGACACACTCTGGGCTCAGCCCAAACCATGTATTTGTAAAGCTAGGGTACAGTTGTCATCTCATTCTTCATCTGAGGAATAAAACGAACATTTACAGAGATGGTGGGAGGGGTGGGGAGAAAGGGAGGAAGGAAGGAGGGAAGGAAGGAAAGACGGAAAGAAGGAAGGAAGGGAAAACCTCAAATCATATAGGCACCCCCTTTTCTTATGTCTATTCTGTTAATGACTCTTCTATTTACCCTCCACATGCTCAGAGATGCTCAGAAAATCCAGAGTTGTGTCACTCCCCAGCACTCTAGTTCACTTTTTTCTCTCTAAAATTTCATACTGCTGGGCTTCTGTTCGGTCCTGTGGGCTTTTCCCTACTGCAAAAAATTCTGATGGTCCCTCTTTTTTTTACTTATTTTATTTATTTTATTTTTTATTTTTTCCAACATATATATTATTTTATTAATTTGTTCTTGTTACATCTCACTGGTTATCCCATCCCTTGTCTCCTCCCAATCTTCCCTCCCTCCCATTTTCCCCTTATTCCCCTCCCCTATGACTGTGACTGAGGGGGACCTCCTCCCCCTGTATATGCTCATAGGGTATCAAGTCTCTTCTTGGTAGCCTGCTATCCTTCCTCTGAGTGCCACCAGGTCTCCCTTGGCACTCAGAGGAAGGTCCCTTGTTTTTATTGAGCTCTTTACTCTGAGGAGTCTGGCTTGTCTTCTTGGCCTCCCACCCTTTATCAGAATTTCTGTACCTTCTTCACTTTTCGTATATACATCATATTGATAAACTGTCATTTGCTGTTTTCGCTAAAAAACTTGCTCAATGGGTAGTATTTGACACTTTCACTTCAGACTCAATTATATTTGTCTCAGAGTATCACCTGTCCTGGGTCAGGTTGGCCCCTAATTTCAGAACAGTAAGAAAAGAGAACAATGTAGCCCGGAGTGTAAAATAGCTCAGAGTGCCTTTGAAAACAACTAAAAGGTAAAGTATTTGCAAAAGAGGCTACTTCTCTTTGTTCCATAATATAAAATGCTTCTAAAAATAATCGTAGATAGAAAGCTTCTTCATGCAGAGAGGACTTTATGCCAAAACTCCTCAATCAATAACTCCAATACCACACTTGTAACGGGGCTTCCTTAGCAAATTTCTGCTGAATGTTGTGGACATCAATTTAATGATATTTTCTTATTTACCCGCAGCTTGTCTCTGCTCCCTGCACACATTCAAAACTAAAAGCACAGTGATGGCAAATCATTCTATTGACTCTTTAGAGCACACAAAATAATTCAGGTTTCTTATGTTTTCTACAGGATTTACTCAGCCTTTATAAATTCTCATAGCTTAAAATATGTAGAAGTATTATTAATTTATCACTTTACGTTACAAAGGTAGTTAGGGTTCAATTTTTCTTAAAGTTTTACATTTTAAAAAAATGTATTATAATTTATTTATATTACATCCTGATTGTTATCTCTGTCTTAATTTTTTAATTTTTAGTTTATGTTTATGGGTATTTTGCTTCTATGTATGTTTCTGCAACATGTGTATGCCTTGTGTCTGGACTGCAGAGGCCAGAAGACGATATTAGATGCCTTGAAACTAGATTTAGGGTTGGTGGTGAGCTACTATATCAGTGCTGGAAACTAACCAGAGTCCTTTGCAAAAGCAGCAAGTGCTCTTATTGTTGAGCCATGATTCCAACCCCAAGAATATAATTTTTTGTAAAAAAGGATTTGTTTGAAATTATGATGCCTACATGATTTTACAGCATGGGAACAGAAAACAGGAAAGCAGTTCACAAGAGCTCTGACTAAGTTATAAAATATGAAGTATAAATATAATATATTGATACTAAAATTTCTAGTTCAGGCAAGTGTCTGTTTAAATTAATAGCTATCTTAAGTTGTTGTTCTGCTCTTGGTGGCAGTTGCAAGAATGTAAATACATGTCCAATTGAGATTTACTCAAGTGTTTCATTTTTGCCCAAAGTTTATCTAAATACAAAGTAATTGAAGATACCAGACTTATAGGACTCACTTTCAGAGGGTTACATAACCACATTTGGAGAACTATACTAATATAGACAGAGGTAGTAAAGGGGACAGTATTTAGCTCTAATGAGTCTCCTGTCCTTTTGTTCAGAGAGGCCATGGAGACCTGCATAGTCTTAAATATCCAATGGGAAAGCATAACCAAAGTTAAAAATAATTGATAATAATAAAAAATAAACAAACTATAGGTTAGGGTTTACAAGTCTGTGAGGCTACTGAAATTTCAGCTCAAGTGATCACTAGCACTCCAGCTTTAATCAAAAGGGTTACATGCTCTTCCTAACCATGACTGTGCATACTGCTGTTGATAGACGTCTGTTAACTGGGCTCATGGAACGTTGGTTTTACAAGGTGTGATAATATAAATCAGAATGCCCCTAACAGGATTTTATATATTTGAAGATTTAGGTCCTAGTTGGTGAAGTGTTTAGGACTGATTAGGAGGTGATCTTGTTTGAGGAGGTGTATCACTTCAGTCCCAGTTTCTCTCTGCTGAGTGCTGTGGATAAGGGTTTAAGCTCTCAGCAACTGCTCCAGCACCATGCCTGCCTGCCTGCTGCCACACTCCCTTTCATAATGATCATGGACTAACCCACTAAAAATGTAGGCAATCCCCAAACAAAATGCATTTCTTTGTATGATACCTTGGCCATGGTCTCTTTACAGTCATAGAACAGGAAATAACTAGGACAAAAGTCTACAAAAGCAGGCTAAGAAAATACCAAATAGCACCACGCATCAGTTACCAGCTTTAAAACAGATCTCTGGATCTTCATGGTAATAATAGGATAAGTCTATTATAAGCTTAGTGGTGTTATTAATTTCTAGAATTTGAGTACTCAACTGAACCCTTAATTTTATCTATTCTCGTTTACAGTTGTTACACACTCAGATGGACCTGTGACAGTTCACGCTCTCTTGATCATGCTCTAATGCTGGAACACCAGAAAGAATAGAGACCTTAAGTCCCACTATGTCCCCAGTGTTATCCACAAGCACTCAAACTGACTTGATTCACATCTCCTAAATGATTTTAGGATTTCAATTATTTTTTCTTTAATATTTATTTTTTTATTTTAACTTTTTACATATACATTTATATTATTACACATATATACTATAAACTACCTAAAGCAAGAAGAACCACAAAACAATAAGGAATTATATAAATGTTACATTCTTAGTGTTTGGGCTATTTGTATTTGGCAGCCTTGAAGAAAACATTTTTCCTATTTTGGTCCATCTAAAATTCTGATTGTAAATCAATATTTATCATATTTCATCACTATCAACTAAAAATATCTATCTAGACCTAAAAACATCTTAACCCCAAAACAACTAAGCTTAACTGTAAAGCTAAACTATCTGGTCTTCAACCCCATCAGAAACTTGAGAAGAAATAAAATAATTACCTGAGTAAACAGGAAGTGCAGTTTAGAAGCTTCCAAAGCGAAAAAATGTCAGAGACATTGTGCTGCCTGAGCAGTTACCCAAGCCTCTTTATAACATTGGAGCATCATCTTCAGCCTATTGGTACTATATATCGGACAGACATATTTGTGAGGCAGGAACTATTGAGGACTTGCTTACTCTGTCTTGGCAGAGTTTGGCCATCAATTCTGCCTGCATCCAAGCTTGCCCATTTTTAGGCTTAATTCTGTCTCTTGCTGAAATGACGGCATTTTGCCCAGTGGGTGGTTTGCCACATTGAAGGCATCTCCATAAGGAGGTTCTTTGATGCTCATCATCTCCTTTCTCAGTTCTTGAGTAGAAAACTGTAAGTAGATAGATAGATAGTACGTTTAGAGTCCATTGAGAAAAGGCCACACCCTCATAGCATCCTCCTTTTCCAATATTTCTCATACCAAACAGAGACTGTTGCCAGATTCGCTGATGAAGGTACTGCACTTGTGTAGTAGGACAGAGCTATGAAAATGACAGCTGCATCTCCTTTTCATCCATCTAATAAAATAAAAGTCAAGAATGTTAGCCAGTGTCATGCCATCTTTGTATATTGCTTCCATTTTTCATTTAACTCACATAATTCTAATAACTATAGTAATTTGGTTTCTAGAAGTAAATTAATTTGATTTTCTAGATTCTTGACTTCCCTGATGAGTGTACCCCAAGTAATCACAAGCTATCAAATATATTTATCAAACTCTCAACCTCTTTTAACCAACTACTCACTGATTGCCCCTAACAATGACCAAATCTAAGCCCAAAAAGGGAACTTTTCACCCTCTTTCCTTCCCTCCCCTACAGCCCTATAATTATGTCACCTTGTAAGCAGATGGTGGGCTGATTTTTACAGGTACACTTTCTGAGTTTTTTACACTGCCTTAATTTATTTGTTCCTTTGTGGAATATTTGGGCATATGAATGCAATGAGTAATGATTAAGTAAAAATACATAGCACATATAATATCTCTAACATTTGTCATTTCTTTGTATTGAGAGTATTAAAATATAATTTTCTAGATTTTTTCAGTATTTAATAAATTATATATATATATATATATATATATATATATATATAATATGGGACAATGGGTGTGGGTATTGTCTTTAAATCTAGAAAGGAGATAGAAGAGAAAAAAGAGAGGTACTGAGGAAGGGGGTATAGTAAAACACATAGAATGTGAAAGCAGAAAAATGTTTAATAAATATTGATAGAATAGTACAAGGAGTGCTAAAACAGAAAAAGAAAAAAGAAAAAGGAAATATCAACGATTTTGTTTTAAAAATCATAATAAAACAATATAGTACATGCTAATTATAAATAATAGGTAACTCCAGTGATCCTGCCTGTTAAGGTACATAATCACACTATGTATATATTTTAAATCTATTTATCAACCTTTATATATTCCTATGTCGTGCCATTTACAAGCTTTGATCAGTATTGCACTGTCAACTTTTATGAGATTGAGGTTTTTTCGATGCTTACATGTGATAAGAACATCTTTTTATGCCTGATTATTTCACTTAAAATGTTATTTTCCAGGTTTATCATAATGATATTTTATTTAAAAAAATCTATGTATTTTACTTGCCACTTTAATTTTACCCTTTGAGAAATCTGTGTGCAAAATTTTGCTAGAAATCTTAACAACTTCTCCCCTGGAATTTTGTTAGTTTTTCTTTATTAATTTTTTGACTCAAAAACTAAACCCAAATTTATGAAGTAGTAATTGAAATTTGAATATATCACTCACTTTTGTGGGAGCTTGTGGTCAACAAGAATGTAGGGGATTAAAGTGTAATCACCCAATAAATAGGATAACACAATGGTGGTAGTGAAAAGAATGAAATTATCTCCGTTTTAGGACACAGTGTGATATTCTAAGTTCTTCTCCACACCTTGTACATTAAAAATTGAATTTTCTGATTAATAAAGAGATTTGCATATGTGCTTATTGCATAATTTAAGGATTATATTTAGGTAAGGATGAAATCTTCTATTAATTTAGCCAAACAAATTCACCTGAGGGGATTTTACAAGAATGGTGACTTAGGACAATCAATAGCTGTGTGGTCCTTCCTTTCTTTGAAACTTAACCCTGTCATCTGGAAGATAATTGAGCCAAACAATCCAATCTTTGCATCTGAAGTTTTCTGGATCAGATCAAATTTGATAAGTTTGATTGATATTTACTGATAAATTCAACAATAATTATTGTTATCTATTATGTAACTTCATAAGTTTGGATGGATTTCCTATTATTCTTATCTTTCAATTGGGAATGCTGAGATGCAGAATGGCTTCCCTAAACTTGGTAACTGGTAAATGGGAATGGTGTAATATTCTGTCTGATTCCAGATTTGAAGAGTTCTACACAACAGCATTTCTGTGATGTGTGCATTTCAATATTTAAAGGGCACTGATAAAATTCACATTTAATTAATTCTAACATTTAATTTAAAATTATCTGAAGGTATAGTTGAATCCAGTCTTACATATAGATATGTAATTTTTTTGGTTCACAAAAATAAGTCTGCTAGGAAAGGAGGAATATGACAAATATGTAAGTTAAGGAGTGATTGCAATCTGTCTTGTTTCAAAGTGGGTTAAGAGAGTTAAGTTTCAGAAAATTGTATTCAATAAGTGACTGTTGTAATATTTGAATCACTAAACTTATGTGCCTTCAGCATCTATGTTTATAACTTTGTTTTCACAGTAGTTCTACATTCACGTACAATATCTGACATTTTAATTATGAATTTTTTTGTAATCTTTCCTGGGCATTTGTTCATTAAATTGGACATAGTTTTATGACAATTTACCTTCCTAACATTCTCTTTTTACATTATTTTTGTGTTATTATGTTGACTAAGTTTTACTACTGGTTGAACCGGACTGCACTATGTAGACAAGGATGTCTCCCAAATCACAGAGTTTCCAGGATCCTCTGGCTCCTGAGTGCTGGGACTAAAGGCATGCACCAACACATCTGGCCTATGTTGATATGTTTTTAAATTGAATATAATTATACTATCTATATTGGTATAGTTAGACTATGCCAATTTAATTTGAAGATAATAAAACATATTATAGCATATAAATAAAAATGTAGCAGGTTGGAATTCATATTATTTACTAAAACTATTGGCTTAAACAATTAAACAAATTACCTATAACCAAAAATTACAGGTTCTGCTTTATGTTGTTGAACTACATTGTTTCAAATAAATAGGTTGATTGCATTACTGAATTTTGCCAAAACAATCCGGCTAGTTTTGCTTAGCAATAGCTTAGGCAACTGAAAGGAAACAGGAATTAGAAATAAACTCATAACCCAGAAAATTTATTCTAATTACTGTTGTAAGGAAATGAAATTGGAAACCCACCTCAACTCTGAATTTACACAACTTGAAACTTCAAAAGGGTAGAACCACAACAATATCTAATATGAGCTTTACAAAATATGAATAAGCATATCTATCTACAAAGACTGACACGAATAGAATGACACTACTATTAATGAGGTGGATTTTTTTTAAGTGCTTAAGGTTCTTTTTGTGAAAGTACTCACTATTTTCTAGAGAAATATTTTCCTCTGACACTCATTGCACATTAGAAGCTGGGAACAAAGAGACAGACAGTTCTTGAATTAATAAATCCACAGTAGCCAATGCTTTATTTTCTAATGACTGTAAATGAATGGGATAGTTCAGTAATGACATGAGCTCAGTAGGTAGGGAGGCTCATTGTCTTTTAATTGTACGTATTTGTTAAATTAGTTTTAAAGGTCACACTGGTATTCATTAATAGCACCTTCAATGCAGCTCTTCTAAATTATACTTTTATTAATAAAATCCAGTGATCTAATTTTGATCAAAGGAAGGGTAAGTTACAATTTTCTGCTTAGTTTCATAAAAGTAGGAGCTACTTTGTATAAGCATTTTAGAAAATCACTGTTTTCAATGTTTATTATTAGAATTCTAACTTAATGGCATAAATTAAATTTGGTGATTCTCTTTTGATTATCTTCATTGTGCCTAACACATGTATTTTTTGATGTTCATATTGTTTTACAACTTACAGAGTACTTGACTGTGTATATTGAGTATATATGGCTACCATAGTGAATAACTACAGATTTGGTCACTTCAAACAACAGAAAGTGATTCTCTAGCTTTTGGGGCCTAGATCGAAGTCCTTAGTTCTAAATACAGTCATCCTGAGATTTTTAGTGAATATAGATTTGAGGAGTGTGTCACTTAGCCCACTACAATGTGTATTTGTTTTTCTTTTTTCTTTTTCTTTTTCTTTTTCTTTTTCTTTCTTTCTTTCTTTTTTTTTTTTTTTTGCTAAATTCATTGCAGCTTTATGCTAAAGATGAAAAATTTGAAATCCCAGAAAGCTGAAGGTTTTAAAGCATGCATTTAAGTTACATTTCAAGAACCAACATTGACATAAGTCTAATGATAAGTCCTTCATACTTTCTCCTATAGAAAATCACCTACCCTATGTATAGTTGACAAAAGATTGCTGTGTGCAAAATAAAGTCCAAAAGTCGTCTCTACTAATGTACCTCTCCCTTATTGCCCCAGAGCTTGTATTCTTCATCTGTCCTAACCTGTCCAATCCCATTTTGAAAATAAAATAAAACAAATGCCCTCATATCCCCTACTGCCTAGGTAGTCAAGGTTTATATATTGACAATTTCTGTCCCCAGTACTTGCCTAATCCTTGGTTGGTCATATATGATATAATAGAGTGATGGCCATTTGACTAGTAAAATTGAAAACTCCTACAGCTTGTGCACAATGGTGAATTTTTACAAAATGATAGAATTTTACTGCTAAGATTGTCAGAATCTCTGGCAAACCATGATGCTTTGTCACCCTGCTTACGCAATACATGTATTGGATGGTTAATGGATATTTTTATATACTATGAACTAGTATTTGTATAATAACTAATTGATGAATACTTAAAATAATATTGAAACTTTGGGCCTCATTTGTACCTGTGAAGTTCCAAGGCCCTTTGAATTCTAAAAATTGTTCTCACAATGTAGTTTGTTTCAAGTTCTCAAGTCTATAAAAAGACTAAAGGCAAAACAAAGATACAGTTTAGGATATAATGCAACCTAATTATAAAATATTACCATAGCCTTTACTTCAGTCAACTTTGGAGTAACTTTGAAATGAGAAAAATTGGTTTTCTTCACATATCTCAAACACAGGCCAAAAATGAGACCCAGTATGGTTTCATTCTTTTCCTATATATATTGTCACACAGATCCATGCACACAGTTAGTATCCAATAAATCATTTGTTGATTCATTAAGATCATTGGATATCTTAAAATATTTCTCATAGATTATAGAGCACATCCAATTCTTGAGTATCCGAATAAGAAGAGGTGATATTTGATATGTTATTGAAAGAAAATTATGCTGAACTTAATGGGATCTTATAAATGTCTCCTGACATTTCAACCATTACGAATATTTTTTAACTTTAAGATTTGGCTGCACAGCAGTGGCTCTAATGCTGATTTCCAAAAACATTTTCCCAAGAAATTTAGGTATGTTATAACATAATTAGAAAATAAACATAAATTTCTAGGATTATCTTGCCTATAATCCTAGGCCCTTAGAGGTAGAGTGGATATGTGTTTGAGATCCCATCCTGTTGGGATCTGAAACTTGTTTGGGTCCATTACAATTTATGTGATATTGGAAAGTTATTTAACTTCTTAGTACAGTAATACATTGCTATGAATTTTCATAATGTGAATCATTATAATATAAATACTATGACTTGTTCTAATAGAAGCAGTAGCTATATAAAATCTGTGGTGTTGTAAATGAATTCTTATATATCAAGTATGTAGAGAATTGTCATTATTAGGTTTCTATTGCTGTCATAAAACACCATAACCAAAACTAATCTGAGAAGAAAAAGGGTGTATTTCACCTTTTAGTTTATAAGTTCATCATTGAGGAAAACCAAGGCAGGAACCTGGATGCAGGAATAGGAGCAAAGGCCATGAAATATCACTGATTGTAGGAGAAAATGCAGGCATGACCTGGCAGCCAGCTGACTTGACACACTGCTTTTAAATAAGATGCACAGCACACCATGCCCAAGAAGTCAAAACATTGAATTCTGAAGTAGCTTGAGTATCTGGGAGCTGGCCAGCAGAGGAGTCAGCACACTTTAATGCACTTGTTCCACACAGACAACCTAGTGGTATGAGTACTCACTAGTCACTCTGAGGTAAGGTACTAACCAACCACAGTTGATACGCTTCTACTATATTAGTGGTTACTCACGTGCAATAAAGCAGATGTTGTCCCCTGAAACCGTCCCTGGTGTGTGCCTTTTACTGACCCATGAACAACGCTGTCTTTTCTGCAGATGATCCAGTAATAACAGCAACTATTTTCTGCTTGCTCCTCATGACTTGCTCAGGCAGCCTCCTTTAAACACATGGAACCACCAGCCTAGAGGCAACACTGCCCACACTGATCTGGGCCCTCCCACGACCATCATCAATCAAGAAAAGGCACCACAGGCTTACCCAGATGATCTAGTAGGAGGATTTTCTTAAATGAAGTTCCCTCTTTCAAAATGACTCTATCTAGTGTCAAGTTGACATAAAACTAAACAAGCACAAAAGCATCTATAAATAATCTATTTCAGCAATTATTTCCCTTATTTCAACCTTCAGTCCATTTTCTGAACTACTTTCATGTCCATTGTATTATTCCTCTAGAGCAGGGGGTCTGATTTATTCCAGTTCTTTTCATCTTCTACCCAGACTGCTTATGTCAACTAACTGTTTAGTTAGGCCCTCAATATGGTCCTTGCTGTTCTAATACTGACCAAGATACACAAAAGCCCTCAGTATGTACCTCCTCTTCAATACTGATTCATTATGTGCACATGTGCTTATATGCACACATGTACACACACACACACACACACACACACACACACACACCACACACTACACTATGACAAACTACTTGAGCTTCCTTGATCCTGTTATGTTTACTCTTGTCCATGATTTTGGTTATGCTATTTGGTTATGCTATTTCCTCCCACTGCTGTGTACTTAGTTTCCACCCAACTTTCAAGATTCAGCACTAAGATAATCTTCTCTAGAAACTTTGCCTATGCTAGAAGAATCAGGCTTCCTTGCCTGTGTAGTGTGTTATAATATTTATAAATCTCTTTATATAAATACAATATATTAAATCTAAGAAGTATTTTAATATGACGTGTTCACAATAAATGAACATTCTCTAGATGACTGCTTTATTCACATAGGTAGTCTCATAACATAGTATCTATTTCATACCATTTCAGTACTTGCTTTAACTTATTAGGTCATTAATGTGTCTTGGTAATTAAATTATTCAATTGTTATGTATCTGAAAAAAGTTTCTTGTGTTGGGAAATATTTTCCAGAGTAAAAACTCTACATTGACAGATTTTAAATATATTAGCTGCTTACCAGTGTTGCTCCATTGCCTTCTAAACTGTTTCTTCCAGTAAAATTTGTTAGACTCTTCATCACTGTTTTTCTGCTGTCATATCCTTTTGCATCTATGGGTTTAAAATTTCATTAAAATTGAAAAAAATCAGGTTTATTTATTCATATATTTCTTTTTGTACTTGAACACCCAAATTTCAGGATCTTCCCTTATATGTAAAAAGCTCTTATAATTATCTTATAATACATTAATGCTCATCTAATTTTCTTTTTCAAAAAGTGTTTGTTTTGATTTGAATAATTGTTTTTGTTATATTTTCAGGTTCTGTAGTATTTTATTATACAGTATATAATGCAGAAAGTCCTGATATTTTTTCTCATGTATTTTATTTTCATATCTAGAGGTCTGATTTAGATATTTTCATATGCTCTATGCCAGTGGTTTTCAACCTTCCTAAGGCTGTGACCCTTTAATAAAATTCTTCATGTGGTGTGATCCCCCAACCATAAAATTATTTTCATTGCTACTTTGGAGCTGTTATTCTGTACTGTTATGAATTGTAAGGTGAATATTTTTGGAGATAGAGGATTGCCAAGGGCAATGGAATCCACAAGTTGAGAACCACTGCTCTATGTTACTGCTTATCTTTGTGTAGATCTGTTATGCAGTTATATCATGGTTAGCATCATTAAATCTAATGTTAGTGGTTACTTGGAAGGAGTTTCATTTAATTTATCTCTCTACTCATCACTCTTTTACTTTCCTAATGTTTTGTAAAGATGGTTGTGTTTGACCAGATGCCAGACATTGCCATTTCCACTTTCAATCATTTTTGTTCTACTTCTATAGTCTTAAATTTATTTTATGATATAGTTAAATTGGAAAGTGGCAGCCTGTGATTTTCTTTTTTTTTTTTCAGAAACCTTGTTTTATTCTGTGTATACATGTTTTGTTCTTTTTTTTTCCTCCTTTATTAATTTATTCTTGTTACATCTCAATGGTTATCCCATCCCTTGTATCCTCCCATTCTTCCCTCCCTCCCAATTTCCCCTTATTCCCCTCCCCTATGACTGTTCCTGAGGGGGATTACCTCCCCCTCTATATGCTCATAGGGTATCAAGTCTCTTCTTGGTAACTTGCTGTCCTTCCTCTGATTGCCACCAGGTCTCTCCGTCCAGGGGACATGGTCAAAGGTGAGGCACCAGAGTATGTTGAAAGTTCAATTCTGAACTTCATATGGAAAAACAAAAAACCCAGAATAGCTAAAACAATCTTGTACAATAAAAGGTGCTCTGGAGGAGTCTCCATACCTGATCTCAAACTCTACTATAAAGCAATAGTAATTAAAACAGCATGGTACTGGCACAGCAACAGGCCGGTTGATCAGTGGAATCGAATTGAAGACCCAGATATGAATCCACACACATATGGGCATTTGATTTTTGACAAAGAAGCCTGTGTTTTTCATAACTTCATCTAAGGTAGGACTAGCATAACATCTGTTACAGAGTTACTCAAGTAAGATCCTTCTGCTTATATATAGAACTCTCAATGAGTATTCAAGTAAAGACCATTGCAATACACATATCTTAAAATGCAGTCTAGATATTGTGCTTCTAATATTAACTTATAGTGAATTTCATTGTATTATTCCCTCATAATACATCAGTGCTCAGCTCATTTCCCCAAGGACACTTCCTATACTATTCCAGATTACTCCGTATTTCTCTCTCTCCTTTCTATATACTCTTGTCTGGCAATCTCTATTTTCTTGGCCTTCTTTGAATCTTCATCTCTTGCTTCCTCAACTGGTTCTCTAGGCTCTGTGTGGATTTTGTCTCTCTTCTTCCATGATGTAGAAAGTCTCATGAGGAAATTAGCAAGAACTTCACTTATTTTCTTCTCTTGGCAATTCATTTATTTGTAACCCAATAGCTAATGTTTTGAAAACTTATTTATTATACCTTATCTTTCTTTCTACTGTTGTTATTGTTTAAGATAGTTGGTAAGTGTGGTTGGAGAGAAGGTTCAGTGTTTATGAGCACTAGCAACTCTTCGAAAGGAGTTTGATTTGATTCCCAGCCCCCATACTATTACTCAAAACCACCTATAACCACAGTTCCAGGGATCTGCTGTTTTCTTCTGGCCTCTGTGGCCCAGACGCACATGGTGCACAGATATACATGTAGGCAAAACACCCATACACAGAAAACAACATAAGCTTACACTGTATCACTTGTTTTCATATGACTCTCACAGAAATTGTGAAAAATACAGACATACAATATTTAGAGACTCTTTTTATGTAAATCAGCAATAATAGCCCAGAATGTTATGGTATTAATCCCTTGTAAAACGTAGTCTGTATTATGCTATATCCTTATTCAATTAGCCCAAAAAATCTATCCTATTCATTAAGCCTTTAAATTAGTGTCTCTTGTGTTTGGTCATTCTAGAAAGTCCACATATCGATAGCCTAATCCCTGTGAAAGATAAGATATAAAATACATAGTGTTCTTTTTTGCTGCTGCCGAGTTTTCCTTTGTACAATGTCATAGACATGGAGTCCAGAATCTAGTGTCCACAGAATGAATATTAGGTGTACTTCCATGACATTTAGCAGTCATACATAAGTGTAGCAAAAGACTTGTATTAACTGATAGAAAATGTGTCATAAATAGGGACTAATAACACCAAAATTTAGTCTGTAGTTTCTTCCATGTTAACCATCTATGATTGCTTCAGATTTTCTTCCACTATATTATATCCTCTATTAAATTATAATAAAATCATAGAGATATATAAATTTAGGAGAGACATTTCCTCATTGTAGCTGAAGAGTTGTTTTGTCATAGTCATTTTGTCTTTGAAGACCTTTTGACATTTATGCTTACTAGTTGTCTTTTCTGTCTTCTTAACTTGTGGTTTGGTAGTATTGAGGATTAAAAATTACACTTATTTTTAAATTTTTTTTACTTAGCATTCAGGATATTTTTTCCAAATGTTGTTTTGTGAAATCCATGACCTTGTGTGTATCAAATCATCTTTCCTAGGGGTGATTTATAGCCAGTAACTAAGCTTAACAAAGACAAAAAGGTAACCTCAGTCTTACGAGATACAGAATACCCTTAACAGGCAATTTTAATTACAGGATGGTAACCTTGGTGACCTGCAAATATTTCCATGGATAAAAATCAATCCTTCTTCCTTCCCCTAGGCTCAGACCTACACAAATGTCTGAATTGTGAAAACTTGTTTATGTTTCCTCTTCTTGCCTTCCTCTTCATTGTTCTTCCAAAGTTCTTTGCATGTTTCATCCTACTTTTCAGAAAAATAGAACTCATATGGAAGTTACTTGCTGTCAGTATCTCATTTGTGAAATATTAATGTGCCCCTTCTTATGTGCCAAACATGATTTCAATGCTTAACAAACATCAATTTATTAATTAATCATAATAAACCTGCAAGATTATAAAATTACCATTTATATAATTTTCATATAAAAATCTAAAGCATAAACGTCAAAGAGAACATAGATTGGCCTTGCTGTGTTTACAATTGGAACAGAGAAAAGGGAGACTAAGGAGATTGGCTGGAGAAATGTTTTCTAAGTTAATGTCTGGCTCTTTTGTATTCATCAGAGAATCTAACTTTTGACTTTCCAAGTAGCAGGAACTTTCTCACAAAAGACATGTATAGCCAGAACAACTATACACAAGGAAATGCACTCAAACATGTCAGTGGGGCAAACGCATCAGGAACTGAATGATTTGGACAACATTTTGGCAAGATTAGGAAATATAAAATATAATTTTAAGTAAAATTAACAATCATTTCTATCTTTTTCCCTCAGGGTTACAATGTTAGCTTGAAAAATAATCTTTTTAGTCCACACAGTCAGTCATGATGTGGCTTCTCTGAAAGATCTGAAATATTATGTCCAATGACAGTTTTGTTGACTCAAAATATTTGCAATGCTGTTAACATTTCTACCTACAAATGCAGCCCCAGCAAAGAAAACAACGAAAATCTAGATTTTGAAAGGTACTTTGTGGACCTGTGATATATTATCTTCCTAGGAAGCAGCTGAAGGGACTAAATGTCCTTTTGGGACAGAGTCCAGTTAGGAAACATCATTCTTCAAATCTGTCCATTAGGCTTCAATAAAGTAAAATGCTGTGATGTCTGTGATGATACTCACCTAAATTTGCTTCCTTAGCTCCATTTGTGAAAGATACATTTCTTCTCTGTATGTACTTGAACTGAAGGAAAAAAGCCTCTGCAAAGAAAAGCAACTAATAATTTGCTTATAATTAGAAGAATGCCAATATTCATTACTAATGAAATATGTTAGCTAAAACATAGTTCTTATTTATAGGTGAAAATACTTTGCAATGGATTTCTCTTTCTTTTTATCCCTTCCATCAATTACTGATAACCTAGGTCACCAGAGTTGGTTGCAAGAAGATGAAGTTTGAAGCTAGGTAGAGCTTGGGTAAAGACTCTTATGTACAGAAAGTGTTGGTTGATTGTAGGAGATATTCATGTGTCTATGTATTAAAGTAAGAAGAAAAAGATTGGTAGAAATAGATATAAGCTTAGAGTTAATGTTGAATATGCCACATTTCTTATCACAATCTTTTCTTTAATAGCTATTGATAGAAACAATTAAAGGGAAGCTGAACTCTTATCATTATTTCTTTAATACAGGAAAGGTAAAATGGTGCATCATTCAAAATTTGGGAACTGAAGAGCTCTTTTTCTCACCTTAGTTTACTATTTAAATTAAATGATGTAATATAGTAATGATGTTTTGATGTAATAAGGTAATGATGTAATTGGTGTTTTCATTTTCTTCTCTTAATATTCTTCACATATTTATTAACTGTAGCAACTTCAAGAAGAAAATTCATAATGCAGAAATAAACATTTTTTCTTTTTTTTTTGAAATAAACATTTTTTTTCACCTCCAAATCCCTTCTAGTTTCATTATGCTGTTTTTATTCTTGAGTAATTCTTGCTTTCCTTTCTACTTCTTTGTTGATTGGCATATACAATCAGCTTGCAGTAATTAGAGAAACAAGAAAAGTAAAGAAAGAGCTTCACCAGGATTTAGAGAGGCCAATAAAGAGGAGAATATGATACAAGTAATCTGATCAAGGAAATTGGAAAAGGGGGCTTTGTTCCTTAGGGGGAAGAAGGAGGTAAATACCTAAGAAAGAGCCTCTGACATGAACTCTGTTGACCCAGATTTGATCACTTCCCCTTATTGGGTAGGCTGTAAGCTATAAGCACTATGCTGGGCAGATTCTGAGCTACTCTAATCCTAGTACCTTTAAAACCCACACAAAAACCAATTCCTTGCCAATCTAATGACTTCCTGGGCAGCTTCTGCTTCATTAGTCTGTTCCTACAGCCACTTGCCCAGCACTATCTTCTTTCTCAGCCACATGGCCCGCTATCTTCCCAGCATCCAGAAACATCATTGACTTCCTCCTTGTCTCGTGGTGAAAAGCTCTTTTCTTCTTCCCTTCCTAGAGTCTCCTCTTCCCTACTAGGAAGTCCCATCTTCTGCTTCTTATCCTTCTGTCCAGCTGATTGGCCAAACAGCTCTTTATTGACAACTGCTGCATCCACTCAAGACATTTCTCTACAGATGGAGTCAGCACCAGAGAGGGCTCAGGCCAGACACAGGCCTCCTTAGAATGGAGGAAAATGGGGGTTGGGTCCGACAAACAGCTCACTTCTAATGGCTCTGCTGGCTCTCTGTTGTCTGTGTCCCAGTTGAGTCAGGTAGATGGAGTGCAGCAGAGAGGTCTCTACGCATCCTAGAATGTTTCACTCCTTACAAATGTTTCACTCCTCTAACAAAATTTTCTTGATTTCCTCAATATCTCTGATCTTTCAAAAGAACTACTTTACTCTCAACCATATGAGATGCAGTTTTTAGATATGATGTATTAGTAAGATGATATGGCACTTGTCTTTCTGTTGCTGGCTTATCGGGTTCAAATGATGATCTCTGGTCACATCTATGACATTGGCAAATGATTATATATCTTTTACCTTGATTGTTTAAAAATATTTCTTATTTTTTAGATTATATATATATATATATATATATATATATATATGATATATATATATCATTAGTTCCCCCTTCCCTTTTCTCCCTCTAAGCCCTCCTATATATCCCTCTTTGATCTTCTTCAAATGCCAGATGGCTAAGCAATACTAAATGATCAGCCAGACCTACATATAAGTAATATTATAAGGCTAGGCAGGATACACACACACATGCACACACACACACACACACACACACACATACACACACACACACACACACAAATGCTGTTAACAATTAGTGAAAAGAGGAGCCATGATTTTGAAATATTATATTTTATAAACTGTTTCATTATGAATATATATCATATTTTTTGTTTATTCATTAGTGGATATACAGTTTGTTTCTAATTTTCTACTATTATGAATAATATTTCAATGAACTTGAGAATTCAAATGTCTCTTTAACATGTTGATTCACTTTCATTTGTATATATACACAGTAGTGGAAATGCTAGATCATATAAAAGTATATTTCAAAAATTTGGAACAATTTTTATACTATATTCCATACTGGATTACCAATATGCATTCCTACCAGTAAATAGTGTATAAGTTTGTAATGTGTACACATTCTTGCTAATACCTATAAGAACCACCCCAAAATATATGAATGAATTAGCTCATAAGATATTATGTTACATTCAAATTATCAGGCAAAGAAGACCTAAAATAATTAAAATTACAGAATCAGGAACTGGAATGATAATTTCCAAGGCTTAGAAAGAAGGTGAAGCTGGGTGTGGTGGCACATACTTTTAATCCCAGTATTCAAAAGGTAAAGGCAGGCAGATATCTGTGACTTCAAGGGCAGCCTGGTCTACAAAGCAATTTTCAGGACAGCCAGGGCTGTTACATAGAGAAAATCTGTCACAACAAAAAGAAAGCAGATGAAATGGAGAACATTTTTAATGATATAATTTCTGATTCATGAGATGAAACTACTCAATAGGTCTGTTTCATAACAAAAAATTTACAGTTAACAATTTGATATTATGCACTTCAATATGGGTTGATAAATATTCTTTGTAAAAACAACCTAAAACTACACAAGAAAAATTTGGTGATTATAAAAATGTTCAGTTACTTTCTTAGTGTGGTAATATAAAGACTGTCCATATTTGTCTAAAGTAAACAAGATATGTGTTTCAACTGAATATGGTGTTGCACAACTTTACATATCAATATTCAGAAAGCAGATGCACATAGATCTCTGTGAGTTCAGGGCCAGCTTGTTATACATATTGAGCTCCAGGTCAGCCAAGGCTATAAAATAAGACCTTATGTCAAAACAATCAACCATACCACCAAAGTATGTGTACTTTAATCTTATGCAAATTTGTTTAGCAATTTATATTTCAATAAGCCTAAAATACCTTCATGATCTTTTCAGTAACTGAGACATCTTTAAGACTTCAGTTTCTACAATCTCTGTACTCTAGTCACATAAAACCACTTGAAGCTAGATCAAGTATTTTAGTACCTGTACACTATTATATATCTATACCTGCATTTATACCTATATAGGTGAAATTCTCTTTGCAAGTGCTGTCAAATAAAAACTTGAAAGTCACATACCTAAAAATATATACAATATTTAAAACACATAAGTGTTTAGAAAGATGCTTATGTCACTAAGGAAACTAATGCCAAATAAAACTGAGATTAAAATATATTATTATTAGAATGACAAAACAATAATATAAGCTCACTTTATCCAGGCCATCTGATAGCTACATAGCTGATATATACATTGCTTCAGGCCTCTGTTATAAAGAAGGCCATCTAGATGCAACCCTTCAATCTTTGAACCCCCCAAACAAATATTTTTATTAACTTTAAATATATTTAGTCTATATTATTCTATTATTAGTAAGAGAATATGGACTAATTAATGCACAATATATATATGCCAGTGCCTGTAATAATTAGTGTCAACAAAGTAATTATTTATGACACTAGTTGAAGGAGATAGTCAAATTCAATAAGGTTTATTATTTATTTGCTCTAATCCTGAAGTAGTTAATATAGTTTTATAATTTTCTTCCATTGCTTCCATAGCTTTTATCTATTCATATCTGTAATTTCTTGTAATATGGGTCCACTGACACATATTATGAGATATATAACATTGATTTAATAAGATATATCACTGGTAATTTTGAGACAAAGTCTTCAATGATAAAGAAAAACATAGCTAAGCCAAAGAAAAGCAAGTGTTTATAACATCAAATTTTACTTTCAAGATCTTCTAATGACAAAAGAACCACTCTGTATTCCAAAGGAAATGTTTTATAAAGAGATGGACCAGGAAGAGGACTATTGAAAAATTTGGCAGGCTGCAGGACAGCACTTTTTCAATTATATCTACTAAAGATGTGTTCTTTCAGATAACATCAATGAATAATTTGTCCCAGAGACTTAATTTGTGGATGTTTAAGTATTGTGTTACTGTCTTTCTTAAGAATTTCAATTTTCAACCATTGTTACAGTGTAAAAATTTAAAAAAAAACCTTTTGAATGATTTTAAGTCTCTATTCTACCAAGAGATGTTGGCTCTGATTCCTCAATTATTCTCATTTATTAGGAGCTTATTAAAGGAATGCACCTCCCTTACAACCCTACTATTCTGAATAGGAGGGAAAGGAGGTTAAGGAGAACAAGAATGAAACCTTCTGGATATCAGTTCTGTGGGGCAAATCCTCTGAAATAATTCTCAGGAGTCTAGCAGATCCTCTATCTGACAGAAGAAGCTGTACTGACCATGGGCAGAAGCTGGAGGAATCCACCAAGCTTGCTGCCAGCTGCCAAATCCTCCAACACCCAGCACCATGGTCAGGAACTTCTGATTTCCCTCTGATTCCCCAATCTCCTTCTTCTCTTCTGCTTTCTCCTCCTAATGATCCTTTTTGCACTACAACACCTCAGGCAGAGTCTTGGGCTGAAACTTCCTTTCTCTCTGAGTCTATCTAAGATCTTTATCAGTTTGTAGAGACAAGGTCTCAGTGGGGTCAAGCCACCCAAGATTGCTTTCACCTTGGTGCCAGCCTAAGGCAAGGTGATATTCTCTTCACAAAGAGAGAGCTGAAAAAAGAAAAACAAACAAATAAAACACCATTACCTCTAAAAACAGTTCAGATTAACATAGGTAAAATATATTGGATTGTTATCTTTCATTATATCATTAACACGTCCAAGTCATTTTTGCTACATTGACTGAAAATATATTGTAAGAAATAAATTTTTTTTTTGTTCTCTAAATATCTCCATCCTGGATCCAGAAAATTTCAAAGCTGTGGTTGTTGTTTGGCTGAAACATAATTCTATAAAGTTAGATTATTGTAGTATGTAGGCAATAGGAAGGTTTTTTAACTCAAGAGTGTGTGGTGAATGCACTATTGTACACTTATGTCATATTGTAAATGATATTGCTCCCTGTTTCAAAAAGCCCACTTCTGTGGTATGTCTGTAAATGAAACTTCTTATTGAAACTGCAGTTCTATTATCCTCCTACTGTGACTGTTTAGATCGATTGCTTGTCATGTTCTATAAAAGGCATAAAAATAGAGATTCTGTGGCTTGGCTACTTGACCGAACTAACGGATTTATATTATATTTGTGTGGTGCTTTACCCGCCATTCTTTTTAAGTATCTTTTGAGAAGAATGGGCATGAGCATAAGTGGAGACTACAGCTTATTGTGAATGGCCAGACACATACATATTGGGGTGAGTTGCAAATACGTCCTCTGACAAATGATGAAAGGAAGCCTTGCAGAAATAATAAGGGAAAGTGGACATATTAGTATACTACTTTGATCCAAGCACTTTGGGAAGCTTCAGTAGAAAGTTTAATTGGAGAACATCCTGAGCTGCACAGTGAGACCACATATGAAAACAAACCAAAAAGACAAAAGAAAAAAAAAAAAGAAAATCGTTTTTGTTGTGAAACCAAAAATTGTTTTTAAAAATTGAGCAAATAAGAGTAGTGAGTCCAGAGCTAAAGGACCATGTGAGGGCAAGAACCTGAATTAAAGAGTTCTTGAGCCAGTCCCATGTTCCACCTTTTTACCTATCAGCCACTGTGCTGGTGTAGGAACACAGGGAGTCTGAACCCTGAGTTAAAACCTGAACTCCAAGTAGGAGACCCCAGCTCTAGTCCAGCAGCCTGCTAGACTTTCAGCCTCTCCATTCGATGCTGGGCCCAAAGCCAATTGACGCTGAACATTAGTTAAAAGAAAATCGGAGTCAGCCCCCATACAAAAAACAAACAAACAAAAAACAAAACAAAACTCAACCTGTTCTATCATCCACTTCATCCATCATGGCATTCAGGGTTAGGTGAAGTTCAAATCCTGGATCCCGGTGTTTTACTTTTGTTTTCTATTGCTGGGATAAGTGGTTTATTTGGCTTCTACATAACAGCCCATCTTGATGGAAAGTTATATATATGATATAGTTTCAATCTATTTTCAGCCCATTTACTCAGTGGGGCTAAGATAAAAAGTAAAACTAGTATTAATTCTCATTCCTTTGATGTCTAAAAATACTGAAAAATTTTAAATGTTTGTAAGCTATATGTGTTTCATCTTTTAAGAACTGTTGTTCAGTTCTATATCCCAATTTTAAATTTGGTTATTTGTTTTCTTGGCATTCAGTTTTGTGATTCTTTGTATATTTTAGAGATTAACACAATTAAATATATAATTGGGAGGATTTTTCCCATTCTGTAGGTTGACACTTTGCTGGAATGAGTGTTTCCTTTGGTGTACAGAAGCTTTTTAGCTTCGTGAAGTCCTATTTATCCATTTTTGGTCAGTATAATGCCTGTGCTGTTGGTGTCCTGTTCAGAACACCCTGCCCTGTGGCAGTAGTTTAAGACTACTCTCTACATTTCTTTCTATCAGATTTGGGGTATATTGTTTAGATAACCATTATTGTTCAGATTTCATGGGTGAAGCTTCCCTGTCATATACAGAAAACACTACATATCCTGGCCCTTTGGCTCTTACAGTCTTTTTGCAATGTTTATAACTAAACCTTAATTGTACGGCTAATGTTATCGATGTATCAATTGGGACTGAGAAATCCCAGTGAGATATTCTCTATATTTTAGCCAGTTGTGGATTTCTACAGCAAAAAGAATCTTCTTTGATGAGAGGTGATGGCTATGCTTATTTGTTTATAAAGATAAGTATTTAGAACTTAGCTAGAAATTATTCTGGTTTAGAAAGATAGCAGCAAAAGGTTCTCTCTAGTGTCTATTATCAGTAGGTTGTGTTCATGGCCTCACCAGCCATGGATAGTTGCTGAGGTTTTTAGTATTAGGCATAAAGTCCTTACTATTAAGTGGACCTTATGTCCAATTAGGTCACTATGTTATACCCAGGATATAATTGTCACTGTTGTATCTTTCAGTATATCTTACCATTCTGGTCATTATTGTTGTTTGTAGGTGTTAACAGCTGGGTTTTAGAGAAACATATTTTATTTATCTCTAACTGTGATTGTAAAGATAATAATTATGATATCCCTACAATATGCTATACATTCCTGTTTGACTATTTGACATTTTTCCTCACACATTCTGAATGTCAGCATTTCTTTGAATTCTTGATTTTATAGTGTAATCTTCAAAGATAATCCTTACAATAGTTTGAAAAAATACTAAACATTGTTACTAAAATTTCTGCCTTAAACTCTGGAGGTTAGTAAAATATTTGGCAGAGCAACTCTTACAGACTCTGAGTCCAAGCCCTTAGTCATGTGTTGTCTAGCAATCACTAATTTCTTAGTAATAATGCTTAAGTCCATGAGCCAAAATTTAAAGCACACAGTTACTCCTACCAATCCAATTAAACACCAAAGTGTTGCAATTTAAATTTCTCCAACTGAATTATAGAAAAGCCTTATTTAATAGTATGGATAATTCCTACTAATCCTTAAACTAGTTATCATTCAGGAATTGAACATTAATGTGAGAGGGTGGTGTGATCAATAGATAAGAACAGCAAGGGGAATGACTGGTGTTTAAATTAATTGCAACTTTTGAGCTTTCTTGTAATCATAATTAAAGGCTTTTGTCTTTGTAATCCTGACAATAACACCCTTTTTAGTATGTAAAGCCAGGGCTTGCTGAGCTAAATTAATTGCGTAATTATAGCACCTTTGCCTCTCATAATGATAACTAAAAAAACTGTTTTTAATAACAAGGAAAGGGAGACTGCATTAATCCTGTGAAGCATTAGGTTAGTACATGAGTCACAAATAAGCCTGTGAACCTTTAAAAATATTGATGCTTAATTCTATTTGGCCCTATTAGAGCAAATTATCAAAGTACTCAAAGTGACCTCAGAGAAAGCATTCAACTTTTAGTAAATACCTGACTAGGGTAAATAATGTCTTTTGTGGGGCTACAGAATTCTTAATTTCCTTTAACTATCTTAATTTTTGTTTTATTGTACAATTTTTAAAACGAAGTGTTATTGGTAGGGAGGACAAAGAATATAAGTTTCTGAGGCTTTGGAATGGGATGGATGTAGTTTCCTTTCACCTGTCCCAGTGTCTTAGCTGATTTTCAGTCTCCTCACATAGTGCTATTAACATATACTTGTTAGCTGTACGTTTTAAAAGGATTTTATCAATAAAGAATCACTGAATCAGAGTTAAGCTGTGAAACTACAATCTCATCTAGGGTGTCTTCTTTTAATAACTTATTTTTCAACACTAAAAAACATTTATTCATATCTTGCTTCCTTACTTCTTCTGAACCTTCCACTGATATAGCTAGTTCTTCAAACTGTAATTTTCTGCATTTTAACTTCCCTTATACTATTTCCATATAACTTGGTTGTGTCTATGAATTATGTAAGCTTGCAAGGCCACCACATACCCAAGCATAGCCAGAATATGTAATATTTATGGATATAATGATTAGCTCAGATATGGGCTTATAATCTAACTAAAACCACCATAGTATCTCTGTATATATGCTTTGATTATAAACCATTTATGTCTTGCCCTGGAAAATTAATCCATTGAGTATTATAAGATGTGAAAAAGGGAAAGGAACATTATTAATATTTGATCAGATTGACCACGTCCCCTGAATGGGGAGACCTGGTGGCACTCAGAGGAAGGATCGCAGGCTACCAAGAAGAGATCTAATACCCTATGAGCAAATACAGGGGGAGGAAGTACCCCTCAGTCACAGTCATAGGGGAGGAGAGTAAGGGGAAAATGGGAGGGAGGGAGGAATGAGAGGATACAAGGGATGGGATAACCATTGAGATATAATATGAGTAAATTAATAAAAATATAAACATATTGAGATCTGCCTATTAAGGTAGTAACACATTACACATGGAATGGATGAATATATATATATATATATATATATATATATATATATATATATATATATCCTTCCTTGACCATGCCACAAAAATTATAGATAGAAAATATCTGAAGAAGAGATAATATTTCTGTACTTTCATATGTCCCTTAAAATCTAGTTGATGAAACAAAATTGATATGAAGTTACTAGATAATGATGCCTGAAAGTGATTTGATGTTAATATTAATGCCACAGACTTTAAATAGCACAGAGTCCAGAGAAAGAATTACTGTGTGGGCTGAGCTAATGCATAGAGACTTATAAAATCCCAGGGATTTAGAATGTCATCAGTCACAGAGGTCTAGCGGTATTTGGATTTAGAACAGAGAGAGAAGGATGTACACACACACACACACACACACACAGAGAGAGAGAGAGAGAGAGAGAGAGAGAGAGAGAGAGAGAGAGAGAGAGAGAGAGAGGGAGAGAGGAGAAACAGAGAGAGACAGACAGACAGATACAGAGACACAGGAAGAAAGAGATCATGACCAAAGTGAATCAAGTTATTTAGAGGAACAGACAGAGAGGGTTTGTTGGTCAGGAAACAGTAGATTGTGAGTGGTGAAATGAGGAACTGGTGTAAGGCAGCTTGAACTTCTTGGGTGAAATTATGTACATAGAAAGAATGCCTACAAACATTGAAAACAATACTGTATATGCTGACAAAATTTCATTTTTCTATAACCAGAACATTGTGATATTTCAATATTACATAGTTCATAAGCTATTGTAAAATTAACAATAAAGAGTGAGTTTTTCTGATAACTGATAATGAAGTCTATTCTCCTGCCTAGAAATAACTTTGGAGTTAATATGTGACATGAAATTATTTTTTGAATATAAATGTTACAGAACACTAAACAGACAATACCAGAATAGAAATCCGCCATAGCACATCATAATTAAAACAGTAAATATATAGAATAAAGAAAGGGTATTTCAAAGTGTCAGAGAAAAGCCATAAATCACATATAAGAGCAAACTCTTCAGAATAACAACTAATTTCTTAATGAAAACTTTGAAAGGTGAAAGAGCTTGGAGCAATATGATCCAAGTTTTAAAAGATACCAGAAGCAAATCCAGGCTAGTGTACCTGCCAAAACTAGGAACCATAGTTGAGAAAGAAAAAAACATTCTATCATACTGACAGGCTTAAAGAATTTGTGTCCAGTGCTGGGCATGATGGCACACATCTTTAATCCCAGCACTCGGGAGGCAGAGGCAAGTGGATTGTTGTGAGTTTCGAGGCTAGCCTGGTCTACAAAGTAAGTCCAGGACAGCCAAGACTACACAGAGAAACCCTGTCTCAAAAAAAACAAAAACAAAAACAAAAGCAAAAAAACAAAAATAGAATTTGTGTCCACAAAGACAACTCTTCAGAGAAGAGTGAAAACAGCATATTGGCCTGAAGAGGAGAATAAGCATACCTATGTGGCTAAAGAGAGAAAATAAATTAAACTATATTATAGAATGCAAACTAGGACTAAGAACACAAACAGCAAAAAAGCAACAAATTAACAGCAATCAACACAAAGCTTTTCAAAGTAATTTTAAATATTAATGGTCTCACCTCCCCAATAAAAAACACCAACTAGTTGAATAGATTATTAAACAAGAGACCTGAACTAAGCCAGTAATTATCTATATCTATATCTATATCTATATCTATATCTATATCTATATCTATATCTATATCATAAAGTCACCCCTTTTGTAAGTAGCAAGTTGTGTCCCATGAGCAGTAACATACTCACCCCTAGCATGAACTGGATCTAAAGTTATATTCTTCCTTAAAGGATAAAACAAATTTCAGCTCTTTTCCAAAGATCTGACCACAACCCCAAATGTATGTTTTGTCTTTTCTGTTCTCATCAGAGAACACATATTCATGCTGTCTCTTGTATTGATGGTATCTACCTACGTTGATATACTTGATAGATGCTTAGCAGCCATACATGAACTATGAAAACCTTTGCTTTATCAAATACTTGCTGATAGGGAATGTTCCAGACCCATGTGGCTTTGTTAATAATCCTGATATAATAGACATAATCACTCACCCATATGAGGAATGAAGGCCTACCAGAATCTAGAAGTCCCACAGACTCTGTAAACCCTTCACTATGTGAAAAATAAGGCTCACATTTTATTCTTCACTGTCTTCAGAATAATTTCTTGTAGAAGAATTTTAATTCAGCAACATGGCTGCACTGGCAAGGATTCACATCCAAAGACCTATGTCTGTATAATACAGCTGGAATAAAGACATGCCACACACACTTATAATCTCTCTGAGTGTAATACACACACTTGAATCCATACCTTTATCCCCTCTGGTGGGAATATAGACACAACCTTAGTACACATCTTAATTCCAAACAATGAAAGTAAAGTTAGTTTGTAGAAGGAAATACTCATGTTTGAAAATGACATCTAATTAAAAGGTAGACAAAGTAAGATTTGACAGAATGAGTCAGAAAGAGGATAAACCCAACTCTTATGAGAACAGAGAGGAAAGAAAAGCTACTTAAGAGCAGTACAATAGAGTTGAATTGGTAGAGTAGGGTCCAGTAGAGAGTAGAGAAGATAATACTGTAGATACAGTAGAGCATTCAGTATAGCAGATAATACAGTAGAGAGAGGAGTAGACTACAGTAGAGAGTTCAGTAGAGTTGAAATGAAGTCAGTCAGTTGGCAGTCAGAGGGTAGTCAGTTGAGAGGTCGTGCAGCGGCTGTTCAGTTTGTGGCAGTTCAGATCAGTTCAGTATGTTCAGTACAGCAGAGCTGAGTTCAGTGTAGTTCAGTTGCATGAGTACAGCACCCTAAATTTGAGTTAATCCATGAGTTCATGCAGAGGCAGTTAAAACCATAGAATAAAAAAAGAACCAGAATACTAGAACAAATTTCCAAAGTTAGTTTAAGGCTAAGCAGAGAAATTCATTGAGGAGCTGAGAGAAGCCAGATTACATTAGTCAAATTGGAGAGGACTTTGAGCTGGAACAAGCTAAATTGAACCATCCACACAGAGTTCAGAAAAAGTTAGAAAGGGTAAGATTATTCAGCAGTAAGCCTTTATGACAATGATTAAATCTGGTGAATAAAAGTTACATTTACAGTTGATGACACCTGAAGCAACTGCTGAGAGGAATTTCATGGGACAGTTCAGGGTCTGAATCTCTTGGGGTTGGTTGATATTCTAATGTATAGTCCATGTATAGGTGAGTGGACAGTCATATTGCAAAGCCCTATAATAAAGGACAATGGAATCTGGTCTTACCAAAGCAGAATGATGACAAAATAATATCTTGTGCTATTGCATCATGACAGAAAGTAAGGATGGTCTCTTGGGACAGAACCTGCAGTGTTTCATTTTCTTTCCTCTAAAGTGAATATGCACTAATATTGCAAATCTAATTATAAAAAGGATGTCAAAAAAGGTATCATCTAAGGCCATGACAAAATTCACAGAACCAAAGAAAGATATGATTTTCTAGTACCTAAGAAATGCTAGGCATCACAGCAAATATAAGAGATATTTCCTATCTTATAGATAATGGTATTGTCCAAACTTCCTCTAGTTTTTTTCAGTGGTCAGACCAGAATCTGAAAGGCATTTTTGCAGGCCAAAATGAAAAAAATTTCCACAAGATGTGCACAGATAAAGATGGAGCAAAGATTGAGGGAATAGCCAGCCACTGACTGGCCCAATTTGAGACCCACCCCATGGGAGAGAGCCAACCCATGAAACTATATTTTTCAAGGTAGGGTTTCTCTGTGAAGCCTTGGGTGTCCTGGACTTACTTTGTAGACTAACTCACAGAGATCAACCTGCTTTTGCCTCCCCTAGTGCTGGGATTACAGGTATGTGCCACTGCACCAACCCCTGACACTATTAGGTATACTCTTATGTGATTGCAGACAGGAGCCTGGCATAACTGTCTTCTGAGAGGCTTCACCCAGTAGCAGATGGAAGCTGATGCATAGACCCACAGTCAAACATAAGGTAAAGTTTGGGACGCCCTATGGAAGAGTGGGAGGAAGGATTGAGGCAGCTTGAGATGTCAAGGACACCACAAGACGGCTTACAGAGTAAACTAGTCTGGGATCATAGGGGCACACAGAGACTGAACCGCCAACCAAAGAACATGCATGGCTTGTACCTAGCCCCCTATACATATGTAGCAGATGTGCAGCATGGTCAACACATAGGTCCCCTAACAATGGGAAAAAAGGCTATCTCTGACTCTGTTGCCTGCCTCTGATTCCCTTTCCCTTAAATGGGCTGCTTTGCCAGACCCTAATGGGAAGAGATGCACTTAGTCCTGATGCAACTTGAGTTACCTGAGTGGATTGGTACCCCATGGGGGCCTCCCCCTCTCTGAGATGGAGAGGGGATAATGGGGAAGGACACAAAAGGGTGGGTATGGGAGGAGAGAGGAGAGGGGATCAGGTTGTAAACAGATTAAATAAATAAATGAAAAACATTCTAATTTTTTGTAATATCGCCAACTCCAACCATGTCTACCTAGGTGTTTATTTTACCTTATATCTACTATTTTACTAGGATTGGAAGTCTAATGGGTGTTTTGTTCTCTGTCCTCCTATCAAAAGTGACTTCAATATCTGAACTTTGAACTGAAATTCCCTCATAGAGATCATTAATGTCATCATAAATAGAACATGCATTCATAATATTTTTTCAGAACCAGGAAGACTAGTAGTGTATATTGAGAGGAGAATTTTTTTTTCAAATCTTAGGTACAATAATGGATCTTTTATTCTGATGTCTTTACTTCCATGGTCCTAGAAGACATCATGGATTGCCAGGGTCGAGTGCATATATAGCACCTATGCACTCAAAGCAATTGTCTCCTCATTCATTGGGGTGCCAATAAGTGGAATAGTCTACATGAAGTTTCTTCATATACTCCTTACTCTGAAGTCACTGATGCCACAGCTCTAATCACAGGTAATCAGTGAGTCTACTCTTCAAAACTGCCAGAGCCAGGGAATGGAAATTCCTCACCTTCTTCTATGGGAGGAGCATGGCTTGGAAATGCTGTTATGTTTCTTTCCTTAAGGCCACCAAGATTACATTAAGTCCTTTATCTAATTATCCCTGGGGCTGCTAGGGGTGCATTTCATATGCTTTCTTATTATAGTAACTGTTCTATTTATTTTGTCTACTCCCTTTTTCTTGCTAGATTTTTATCATAAGTCACAAAGTGTTCTGACCACTTTGAGCATCTCTGAGGACAATAACAGCCCCAAGCATATCAAAAATTGCTACTATAGAACCAGAGAGTGTCAATGTTAAATAAGTCTGAAGGAAAATTTTTGCAGAGTACCCTTTGAATTAGGGAGAACGGGTCTTCACCTGATTGGAGAAGACCAACTACTATGTGAAGAACCATCTACTTTACATAAATCATCAATTTAATATTAAACTTCAACTTTAAAAAACTCTTACGCAAGATGATGTTCTGTCAAATATGTGGGTACTATGGTCAAGCCAAGTTTGCACATAAAATGAATCCCCCTTTTAACATAGTTTTCACCTGTTATTTTAACATAACATAACATATCCTATCATAAATTTCTTTAAATAATATTTAATAGAAAAACCAAGAAGGTACTAAGATCATACTACTGTCTAACATCTTCTGAAAATGTACCCATGACTATCAGAAAAACATAAGACTTTAGCTCATCCCATCCCCTAATCAACAATAGAGTGTCTATTTGTTGGAAGACAACATGTATCTCTCTTAATAAGGATGACCTCTCTTCATCTCCAATTACAGCCTTGCCTATATATTCATATTATTGGGCTCAGTCTCATTTCTATCATTTCTTTGCCAAAAAATTCCATTATAGGCAACAACAGAAACTTGAAGACATCATATCAACAGTGATTCTCCCCAGACCCAGGAAAACTATGAATTAAAAATAATATGCCAGTGACTATACTGAAGGGACCATGGCATACTTTGAACCCAGAGTTCCCATGATATGCAGTGCTCCTTTTCATTCTGAATAACATACCATTTGAGGCCTGGGAACAAATCTGGGCATATATTGTTTTCCACTGTTAAATCTGTGACAACAGATTGACAAAACACTCAAGCCTACCTTGAAGCATTAAGTATTAAAATAGTGGAATTGCTACAGACTCAAATAAATAGAAAACTGGTTTATAATTTCTGTAAAGATAGGCAAAATTGCCAGCCTAGGAAGACTGCAATAAGTGCATATTCCTTCATTATCTAGATGTAAACCAATAAATATGGACTGGAGAAAACAATGACGTTATTTAACATCAACAACAAAATGCCAGCAATTTATACAGTAATAAGAATGGGAGAACTTTCAGTTAGATAATTCAAATCAGCTATTTTAAGTCAATTCAGCTTGAAGCAAGCAGAGAAAAAATTCAGCACCTTAAGAGAAACTTGGCAAAATATAGATACAAAGCAAAAATAAGTAAGACATTGTGATATGAAAAATATGCTCAAAAATTGATAATATAATTTAAAACACCAAAATTAGGATAGGTAATATGAAAGGATTAGGAATATGAAAATATAGCATTTTGAAAACACACAAAAATAGAGAAAATAAAGAAAGCATCTGATGATTTGGTATCATATTAAAAGAATATGAGGTTCAGGAAGGACTTTAGAATGTCAAGGGAATAAAGACAATCACAGAGGGAAAATCAAATTTAAAAAAAACCAATCAACAATGTATAATGATATATATTAGTGAAGAGCTCATGTCTAAACCTATTATCTTGTATGCTAATTTAAGATTTCATTTTAAAAAGTGATGAAAATGTGTTTCTAAATATTTTTCCATGTGTGTTCTTTTTAATTATTTTATTTTTGAGATTATAATATAACTACAATATTTCTCTTTTCCCTTTTTCCATCCTTCCCCCCTATATTTCAAATCCATGGACTCTTTTCATTAATTGTTATTGCATGCATATGTATACCTGATAAATGTCTGTATAATGTTACTTGTATGTTTGTTTTCAGGGCTGACCATTTGGCACTAGACAACCAATTGGTGAGCTCTTCCCTGGGGAGACCCCCTCTCCCATTTCCAGGTCTCCTAGCTGCCGAGAGAAAACAAATGTTCTCTATACTAGTATATTAATATACCTATTTTTATATGTTCTAAAAACTACCAGAAATTTCAATTTTTATGTTAATTGTTTTTATTATGACATCTTGAAATATACTTGTTTTTCATTACAAAATGAAATATAAAAAGAAGCAATCACATATTCAAGTACAAAAAGCCAAAGGTTTTCAGTTTCTTAAACTCAGTATCTCAAGAAATGTTGTAATAAAGATTGCAGCTATGAAAATAAAGAGAAGATTCTCAAAACCTTAAGAGAAAAAAAGCAAATCACACATCAAGGGTTCCCAATTAACCTGACAGCACACTTCTCCTCAAAAACTATATGAAGCAGAAGAAAATGACATGAGATTTTTCACAGTACTGAACGATGCAATCCTGACAACAAAAAATAATGTATCTTACAAAAATACTGCTCAGAAACAAACAAACAAAAAAGTCTGCTCAGAAACAAAGAATGGATGGAGATGGATATCCTCAGACAAAAGCTGAGGAAATATATATCCACCAGATCTGTTCTACAGAAAATACTGGAAAGTCTTCATAATGAAGATGATGTTAACAAAGCATAGGTAAATACAGAAGTCCCTAGTCAGTGGAATTATGCAATAATATCAAATTTCTCTAGCTTTATATGATTCATGAATGAATAATTCATATCTGTAGTTTTAATAATAAGACTAAAATAATTTTAAAAGAATCGTAACTAAATATTTGAAGAGATAAGTAACATAGAAAATGTAAATGGGATATCAAAATCTGAAAATACCTAGAGGCATTCAATTTAATTACTAATTTTTCTCATTAGTGTACTTTCTCTTTTCTGTTTCTGTCATTATCTTTTTGGTTTGTTTATCTGCCATACTTTCAATATAAATTACATAATAAAATTTCATTTAAAAATCATGGTAACCAAAATGTAGTAAATCTATTTAAAAAGATAATAAAGAAGAATCCAAACAACATTACATTAAATAATTATGAACGGATACTTTTAAATGTGAGGAAAAAAAGAAATATAAGAAACTATAAAATAAGTCAAACAATGGTTATTTTAAGTCCTTACAAATCAATAATTCCTCTAAATGTAAATTAATGAAAATTTTTAGTTAAAAGATACTGTCACTGGATGATTAAAAGGAAAAAGTGAATAACAAAACTTAAGAGAAATGCAAGAAAGATCTAAAATGTTCTTTAGGGAAATTCACTTTAAAGCAATTAGGAGGCACAGACAGGTGGACCCTGAGAGTTTGAGGCCAGCCTGGTCTATAGAGTGAGTTCCAGGACAGCCAGGGCTACACAGAGTAACCCTGTCTCGAAAAACAAACAAACAAATAAATAAACAAAAACTCACTTATAGAAATTCCTTGTAGAAATGCACTAGTTTGTAAACTAATTGTATACTGTTTGAATGTAGGTACTCTGTATAAATAGATGACAATACTCAAAGACATGATTATTAAATGAAAACCCCAGTTCCAAGCACAAGATATCATTTTATGAGTAATCGATTAAGGAGACCACAAAGGCACCCAATATAACACAGGCTGTTGCTATTGCTCTTGGCTTCTCACCAGAACTAGATGGTAATACGCACCCACTTTGGCTGCAACACATAGAGAAACAAACCTTGAACTGACTGGGAGAGTAAATACTTGCTGTATTTGATAGCTCTGAAATACTTTATACATACTGCTGGGAGAGGGAAAAAATCAGTGATTTAACAAGCACGTCATGCCACAATATTGAACTGCCAGGCAAGATGTGCCCACTGGTGGAATGTACCAAAACCACCTTATTCCATGGTGGGATTTGAGGCCTAATACTCAGATCTCACTTGGGCATATACTAAGGCCAAGTGAGAGATCAGTTGCCATGAGGAAGAATCGGTTATTTCTGTTTCTGTTAAATGTTCATATTGGCATACTAACTTCTGGATATTTATGTATATATTCATGGATTCCTACTATTCTCAGCCTTGCTTGGAGTCCCCCTGTTTTAATGGGTAGTAGTTAATGAGATTCACACTGATGAGAACAAGTGATTGTGAGTGCTAAGCCACAGATGGAACACTGATATCAATCTCTTCCCACCCAACACTCAGAGAGCACCATAGAAGATGGGGTGGAAAGAACATGGGAGCAAAAAGATGAAGAGGACTGCTGTGAAATATTGTGTATGAGTGTTTTGCCTGCATTATGTATCTTCTGCTCCATGTGTGTACAGTGTGCCAGCAGAGGACAGAACAGAGCCTTGCATCCCCTAGAACTGAAATAACAGAGAGTTGTGAGCTGTCTGTCATATGGGTGGTGGAAGCCAAATTTGGCTCCTCTGGAAGAGCATAAATGCTCTACCAAACCATCTTCTCAGCTGCATCAGTGGTTTACTAATTCTAAAATAATGCTTAAAATTGGTAAGATGATGTACTGAGGGTCACAGTGGGAACTGTAAGGATGTTGTAAGAGGTGATATGATCAAAATACATTGCATATGTGATCAACATTTTCAAAGGCTAAATCTACTATTGTTATTTTGATATATGGACATAGTATCAAACAGCCTCATAATCATAGGTGACTTCAGCTTTTTACTACTCATCAGAGAAGCTTCTTATTCGAGTAGATAGTAGTTAATACAGAGTATCTAGACTGGTCAAAGCAAAGAGAATACCTATCATTAGAGTGCTCAGCCCCAAGTGGCCATGTATATGACCCCTGACCCAAGTCTCACAGGACATCTTGGAAGAAGAGACAAAAATATTATAAGATGCAGAGGTTAGACAGGATTTCTGTGAAATGAAGTCACTGAGATACAATCAAGTGTCACTGCATTTGTGGACTCACAGTAGCTATGACTGCCTACACAAGAATGGCATAATTCAAGCCAGCTATCATTCTGTCATGGATCAGTGGTGAACATGGGGCCCCAACACTAACTGAAAACTGTTGGCAGTTGATGATTGTTGGGAAATGGAGTTAGCCTATTTTATGAGTTTGGAATTTGTATGTTTCTCATAGTGTAGTGGATGGTCTGACACTCAATGCACACAGGAGAATCTCTGATTGAACAGTGCATTACAAAGAAAAGAGGAAATATGATGATAGGAATTTGGGTGAATGAGCTGAGGGCTTATCTTGGAGAAGCTGGAAGAGAAAGGACATATAAAATTGCAAATAATTAAAATAATATAAGAATCACTTAATGAAAATAAGAGGATCATAAAAAGCACCAGAATAGATAAAATACAATATAGCAGACAAGTAAATTCAACCATATATTATAGAAATTACCACATCAAATTTGAATGAGGATGTTTATTCTTTTAGTAAACACAATGATTCTACTTTAAAATATTGAATCATATTAACATTAAGTTACTTAAATAATAACAATACACTACTACAACCAATCAAATGAAAGGTGAAATGGAACATTTTGTTTCAAAATAAAGCCTGTTATTATAAAACGTAAAATTTAAACTTAATAATTCTTGACCTAGGTACAGTAGCTCACATCTGCAATCCCAGAACTCGGTATGCTAGACAAGATGACTGCACTGAGTTCAAGAACAGTCTGGGCTACACAATTATTTTCAGCCTTTTCTGGGCCACAGTGTAAGCATCTATCTCAAAACCAAAAATATCTATCTTCAACAAAGAAGAAGATAAAAATTTCAAACTAAGAAAGGGCATTATACACATGTTGAAATAGTCAAAGAACAATATTAGAATGGTATATAGTATCTGAATGCATTGATTTCATTTTGTACATGTGTATGTCTACTACAAAATGTGTGTACATGTGTATATGGCTGTTATCTACAAATGCATGGACATGTGGAGGACAGAAGTTGGCACTGGGCACCTTTAATTGCATATCTACCTTATTTTTGAAATACCATCACTTAACTTAGAACTTGGCTACATTTTGGCTTGCTCCTGGGATCAGTCTGTCTATAAAGCTATCGCAGAGTTATAGGCAAATCAGTGCAGCTGTTTTTTATGTGGTTGCTGGAGATTTTCATTTAGCACAGCAACCACCCTACCAACTTAGCCATGTCCACCACACCCTAAGTAGATTAAAATTTTTTTTCGGATGACATGAGACTATAAATTTTATATAACTAAAAGTAAAGGGATTGCAAAGGTTACCTCAGGGGAAATGAAGGCAAAAATAGAAAAGAGATAGCTGTAGTCATGCTGGATAACAAGAACATTAGGAACATGAACTGTAAATGTGTATGTGGTTAGCATAGTATCTATGTAATATATTGCAAATGCTATCATATGTGAGGGATATATATCCAAAAACAATAATATTGACAGTAAAGATACTTTGGACTCTGATTTGAAAAAGGGATATATCATTCAGTTTTAAAATTAGTAATGAAACTACAGACATAAACAGTATAAACCAAATGGAACTAAGAAGATCTTATAGACCAGGCATGGTGGCACACGTCTTTAATCCCAGCACTCAGGAGGCAGAGGCAGGCAGACTGCTGTAAGTTTGAGGCCATTCTAGTCTACAAAGTGAGTCCAGGACAGCCAGAACTACAAAGTAAACCTTGTCTTGAAAAACCAAAAGAAGAAAAAAAGAAGTAGTAGTTCTTATAGAACATTCCCACAAACAGCAAATTACCACACTCTGAGAAAGGAAACAGAATGGTCTCCAAAACAGGTCATCATAACTATCTTATTTTAAAAGACTGAAATCAAAGAAAGAAATATTTTTGGCAAAATTGATATGAAAGTATAAAGAAAGAACAGGAAGAATTTGGGAGAAAAGGTGAAAATATTTAGAAGAGGCTGGACAGATGGCTCAGTCATTGAGAGCCCTTGTTGCTCTTGCAAATAGAGGACCCAGATTCAGTTCAGAATACCCATATGGTGGCTTAAAATCATCTACATCTGCAGTTTCATGGGATGTGATGCTTTCTTCTGATTTTCATGGGCATGAGGACCACAAGTGACATATATATAGACATGCAAGCAAAACACTAATACACAAATACAATAAATGATAATTAAACTCACTGAGAACTTCACATATGTGTTTAAACACACAGGAACATACAAACACACACAAAGAGAGAAATAAGAAAAAGTAGGAAAGGGCCTTGTTGGGAAGAAGAAAGGTTTCTGTGGGAGAAAAAGGGAGATAAAGGAGGTAATAAGATATGCAAATTATCAAATTTCATTGTATAAAAGTATGAAATTGTCAAATAAATGAATAACGTCATACAGTATTTATTCCTGTTCTTGACTTCTTTAACTAGTAAAATTACTTCCGGATCCATTTGTACTGCTGTATTAAGGGTAATTTACTAAAGCATGGACACCTCAGTAGTATATACTACTGAAAGAAATGACAGCTTTCTTTTCTTTATTAAAAATAGTATAATGTTTAATGTATAAGCATACCAAAATTTTATGCATTCATTATTCATTGATACAGAACTTTCTGGCTTATATGTTTTTTACTATTGTGAATTGGATTACAATAAAAATGGGATTTAGCATGTGTTCCCTCTTTTCACTTTCACAGCACACAAATGTTTCTATGATTCTTACCTTTAGGCCTCTCTTTTTCATCTCCCTGTAACGGCCCCTTTCTAGCTTCCATGTCTCTTTGGATACTCCATGGTTATGTGTGGACTCAAGATGAACTTGATCATTTAGACATGAGTAGTGAGTGAAAAATTATCAGAGTGGAGGAGTGTGGAGCAGAGGGTAAGAAAGAGTATGCTTGAGAAAGAGTACACTGTTTAGTCTTAAAATACAAGTTTTATTGATATGTTGGACTACAAGTGACCAGAGTTAATCATAATATATTATATAGTTAAATTTTCTACATAGATTTTAATGTTCTCTCTACAAAATTAATAGACAGATGCTAATGGGTATATCAATTAGCTTTATTAACCTTTCTTAATTTGTGTATCGGCCAAAATGTTGCATTTCACTTCATAGTTACAATCAATATTTTTCATTCATAAATCCTTTTCATTTCATTAATTAATTTACTTTACATCCCAATCACAATTCCCTCTTCTTTCTCTCTTCCTAGTCCCTCCATCTCATCTCTCCTCCCATTCCCACATTCCCTCCTCCCTTTCTCCTCAGAGAATGGGAGGCCTTCCAAAGATAAAAGCCTGCCTTGGCATATCAAGCTGAGGTAGGACTAGACACATTTTCTATTGAGGACAGAAAAGGCAGTCCAGTTAGGGGAAAGGGGTCCAGATATAGGCAACAGAGTCAGAGAAAGCCCTTGATTCAGTTGTTAGGGAACCAACATGAGAACCAAGACACACATTTGTTTCATATGTTTAGGGAGCCTGGATCCGTCCTATGCATACTCTTTGGTTGGAGGTTCAGTCTCGTGATCCCTATGGGCCCAGGTTAGCTGATTCTGTAGGTATTCTTGTACTGTCCTTGACCTCTCTGGCTCATTCAGTCTTTCTTCTCTATATTCCACAAGATTCCCCAACCTCCACCTAATTTGTTTCCACCAGCTGCTGGGCAAAGCCTCTAGAGGACAGTTATGCTAGGCTCTTGTCTGAAAGTATAGCAGAGTACCATTAATAGTGTCAATGTTCTCTTTCTCTCATGCAGGACAAATTTGGGGTCAAAGGTTTTGTGGGTGGATTGTTGTCCCCATCCCTCTACTGAAAGTCTGCCCTGGTTACAGGAGGTTTCCATTTCAGGTTCCATATCCCCAGTTGCTAGGGATCTTAGCTAGGGTCACCCTCATAGATTTGTGGGAGTTTGCCTTGACTTAGATTTCTGGAATGTCCCAGAGCTGACCCCAGTCAACCAATTTCAGTTTCTTTTCCCAGTTCTCTCTCCCTCTTTCCTCCCCACATTTGATGCTTCCTATCCACCAACTCACCTTCTCTCCTACCATGTTCCCTCCCTCCATCTACCTCAATGTCTATTTTATTTCCCTTTGACTAAGATTTAGTCATTCTCCCTTGGCCCCTCCTTGTTACTTAGCTTCTTTGGGATTCTGGATTGTAGTAGTATACTTTTTCTGTACTTTATGGCTAGTATCCACTTATAAGTAAATATATACCATGGTGTCTTTCTGAGTCTGGGTTACCTCACTCAGGTTGATCTTTTCTAGTTCCATCCATTTGTCTTCATATTTCAAGATTTCCTTATTTTTAATAGCTGAGTAGTATTCCATTGTGTAAATGTACCACAGTTTCTTTATCCATTCTTCATTTGAGGGACATCTAGGTTATTTCTCGATTTTGGCTATTATGAATAAAGCTACTATGAACATAGCTGAGCAGATGTCCTTATTTATGGTGGAGCATCTTTTGGGTATCTGCCCAGGAGTGGTATAGCTGGATCTTAAGGTAGTACTTATTCTCTATTTCTAGAGAAGCTGCCAGATTGATTTTCAAAGTGCTTGTACAAGTTTGCACTACCATCAGCAATGTAGGGATCTTCTCCCTTGCTCCACCTCCTTGCCAGCATGTGCTGTCACTTGAGTTTTTTATCTTAGCCATTGTGCCAGGCATAAGATAGAATCTGAAGCATTTTGTATGCCATCCCTACTCTCCCCAGGTCTGATCTCCGCCGTCATATCTGTGTCTCCTCTACTACTTTGTTCTCTCACTTCAATCACTACCTCTGTCTATTCGATTTCCCTTTCTGTGTGAGATTTAAGCATCCTCCCTTGGATCCTCCTTGTTATTTATCTTTTTTGGGTCTGTGCATTGTATTATATTTTTCCTGTACCATATGGCTAAAATCCACTTATACCAAGGCCTCTGGAGAAAAGAGAAACTATAGGCGGTGGTATCTCTATAACAAGCTGGAGAACTAGGTCAGGGTAGGCTCCTGGGGGAATATTAGAGGAACTCTAGCAGAGACTCTTAGTAGCAGGGAAGATAGAGGCTGAAAGACGATACTTCTAACTAAAACAAAATCTCCTAGTAGAGGGAAGGGAACACCAACCCACCCACAAAAACATCCACTCAAAATTCACCCTGCCTACAAGATGTGCAGGGATAATGATAGAGCAGAGATTAAGGAAATGTCCAACCAATGCCTGGCCCAACCTGAGACCTACCTCATGGGAGAGAACCAACCCTAGACACTATTAAAGGTACTCTGCTATGCTTTCAGACAAGAACTTTTGAGATGTATCATTTTCTTTGACTGATGTATTGATTTCTTCTATCTTATCTTCTATGTCTGAGATTCTGTCTTGCATCTCCCTTTTTTTTGAGACAGGGTTTCTCTGTGTAGCCTTCACTGTCCTGGACTCGCTTTGTAGACCAGACTGGCCTTGAACTCACAGAGATCTGCCTGTCTCTGCCTCCGGAGTTGTTGGGATTAAAGGCATGTGCCACCATGCCCATCTTCTCTTCCATCTCTTGTATTCTGTTTTTGTTGCTTGAATATGTAGTTCCTGTTCCCTTCACTAGGTATTCCATATGCCAAATTTCCCCAGTTTGTGTTTTTCCTATTGCTTCTATTTCCATTTTCAGGTGTTGAACAGTTTTATTCATTTCCTTTACCTCTTTGATTGTATTTTCCAGTATTTCTTCAAGGGATTTATTGATTTCCTCTTTAAAGGCCTCTGTCATCTTTAAGATTGAATTTAAGGTCATCTTCTGCTTTGGCGTTTTAGGACATCCAGAGCCTGGTTTGTTAGCTCAGTTGGCGTTTCCCTATTTCTTATGGATTGTGTTCTAGTCCTAGCCTTTAGTCATCTGGTTGTCCCTGATGCCAGCTGGCCACCAGAGATAGAGCTAGAGCTGTCCATCAGAAAATGTAGCACTAGGGATCAGGTGCAGTTTATTACTGTTGGGTATGCTTTATGAAGACTTGGTAGACAGAGGAATGGTGGGGAAGTGTCTAACCTGGTTGTTATAGGGGCACTAAAGGCCTCCTTGGGAAGGCAGGCAGAGTTCTGGCCCAGAGTATGAAGCTCAGTGGAGGGAGTGCAGGTTACTGTTGCTGGGTGTGCTGTGGTTGTTCCCTCAGGCAGGGTTTGGGGAGAAGGTATTAACATGTATGTTTCTAGGGGTAGCAGGCCTCCTCAGGAAGGAAAGAATTATTCCCGAGGCTAGCAGATCATCTCAGAAAGGCAACCAGAGACTGTGGCTTGGAGAATGGAGCTCAGGGGAAAGATTGCAATTCATCACCCATTTATGAATATTTCTAAATTAATTGATTTATTTACTCACTTTACATCCCAATTAGGTGTCCCTCCCTCCTCCCCTCTAGGTCCCACACACCTTTCCTCTTCCCTCCTTCTTCCTCTCCTATTCCTCAGAGAGGGGAGCCCCCAACACCAACCCACAGACAATCCTCTTCCCTTGTGGCCTGGAAAGGGGGAAGTGATAAAAAAAAAGCAGGCACCCGAGTGCATGTTTGAAGCAGCTTCTACTCCCCTTACTAAGAGACCCACCTGAAACCTGAGCTGCCAATCAGCTACATTTATGTAGGAGGCCTAGCTCCAGTCTATCCATGGTCCTTTGTTGGTGATTTGGTTTCTACAAGCTCCTCTGGGCACTGGTTAGTTGGCTCTGTTGGTCTTCTTGTTAAGCTCTTGTTCCCTCCAGATCCTTCTATCCTTCCCCCACTTTTCCACAGGACTTCCTACACTTTGCCATATGTTTAGCTGTGAGTATCAGCATCTGCTTTGATCCACTGCTGGATAGAGCATCTCAGGGGACAGCTATGCAAGGCTCCTGTGTGCAAGAATAGCAGAATATATTTAATAGTGTCAGTAATTGGCTTTCCCCCATGGAGTGGGATTCAGGCTGGGCCAGGTATTGGTTGGACATTTCCTCAATCTCTGATGCATTTTTATCCCTGCATATCTTGTAGGCAGGGTAAATTTTAGGTTGAAGTTCTCATGGGTAGGTTGGAGTCCCTGTTTCTCCACTAGAAATCTTGTCTAATTGTGGGAAGACCTCTTGAAACTGACAAGATTCTGTAAGGCAAAGGACATTCTCAATAGCACAGAACGACAGCCTACAGACTGAGAAAAGATCTTCACCAACCCTACATCTAGCCAAGGATTAATATCCCAAATATATAAAGAACTCAAGAAATTAAACAGCACCAAACCAAATAATCCAATATATTTCTTTTTTCTTTTTTTTTAAATTTATTCATATTACATCTCAATGGTTATCCCATCCCTTGTATCCTCCAATTCCTCCCTGCCTCCCTCCCATTTTCCCCTTACTCCCCTCCCCTATGACTGTGACTGAGGGGGACCTCCTCCCCCTTTACATGCTCATAGGGTATAAAGTCTCTTCTTGGTAGCCTGCTATTCTTCCTCTGAGTGCCACCAGGTCTCCCCATCCAGGGGACGTGGTGAAATAGGAGGCACCAGAGTATGTGTGAAAGTCAGACCCCATTCTCCACTCAACTGTGGAGAATGTCCTGTCCATTGGCTAGATCTGGGTAGGGGTCTGAAGTTTACAGCCTATCTTGTCCTTGGCTGGTGCCATAGCTTGAGCAGGACCCCTGGGCCCAAATCTGCCTATCATAATACATTTACACTATGGAATACTACTTAGCTATTAAAAACAAAGAAGTCCTGAACTTTATGGACAAATGGATTGAGCTAGAAATGATCATAATGAGTGAGTTAACCCAGAAGCAGATATATACTCATTTATATCTGAATACTAGCCCAAGAGGCATGTCTCATGAAAGTCTTCACTTACCAGGAAACTGGGACAGAGGGGAGAACATCCTATTGGGACTCTAGATGAGAGAAGCATGGGATAATGGCAAAGTAGAAGGATCCAGAGGGTCCTAGAAAATAATCCTATTTAAAAATGGGGTATAGAACTAAGCAGAGAATTCTCAACAGTGGAGTATAGAATGGCCAAGAAATCCTCGATGTCTCTTGTCATCAGGGAAATGCAAATCAGAACTCTAAGATTCCATATTATACCACCAGAATAGCTAAGATCAAAAACTCGGGTGATAGCACATCTTGGCAGGACATAGAGAAAGAGAAACATTACTCTGTTGCTGGTGAGAGTGCAAACTTGTACAACCACTTTGGAAATCAGTCTGGTGCTTTCACAGGAAATTGGGAATAGGGCTACCTCAAGACCCAGCTATCCCCACTTCTGGGTATATACCCAAAAGATGCTACACCATACAACAAGGACACTTGCTCAACTATGTTCATAACAGCTTTCTTCCTAATAGCCAGAATAGATGTCCCTTAACCAAAGAATGGATAAAGACTCTGTGGTACATTTACACAGTGGAGTACTACTCAGCTCTTAAAAACAAATCTTGAAATTTTCAAGCAAGTGCATGGAACTAGAAAAGATCATGAGTGACATAATCCAGACTCTGAAAGACATACATGGTATATATTCACTCATAAGCATATTTTAGCCACACAATACAGGATAAACATACTTCAACTCACAGATCTAAAGAGGATAAATAACGAGGAGTACCCAAGGGAGGATGCTTAAATCTCACTCAGAGGGGGGAATATAATGGGTAGCACAACTGGTTGAAGAGAGGGAACAAGGTAGATGAGGGAGTTCAGAGAGAAATGAGAGATTAGACCTAGGGAGAGAATGGGGGGGGGAACAATAGAGAGCCTGCAGAGAGAAGTAGAGACATCTGTATGACAAGACCTAAGACAGGGTAGGCTTCTGGGAGGATATGAGGGCTACTCTAGCAGAGACTCTTAGTAGCATGGGTCATGAATACTGAAGAGGACTCCATCTATAAATATTTTTAACTCAAACATGAAGACATAATAACATTACCACCTTCACATATAACAATATAGATGTGCTCGTACAAGCTTAATTTCAATAGTTGATTTTTAAAAAGACCCCTTTGTTTTTAATCTAATATCTTCACTACTCCCTTTATTTGTACCAATACTTATAAAGAATTACATTTGTAAACATTAAATGATTATCAGTGTTTCAAGATTATTGTTTAATATATTTGTCTTTGAAGTCATATAGAAAAGTCATAAATAAAAAGACATAAATTTAAAAATTAAAAAAGCTAATTAATAAAAATAGAGTGAAATGATAATGTTCTAAATAGATAATATAGATAACAAATCAAAAGATAAATTATAAAATATTTGACAAAGACTGAGATACAAAATACCACCGTTATGGTTTGGGGCAAAAATAATATTAAGAGAAAATTAATATATAACCATTTTTTAAATGGACATAGGTTCCATGTTATTTATTCATTGTTGTAGTTCAAATAGCTAGAAAATATCACCAAAACAACTCAATTTAATTTAAAAGAATAGCAAAAATCAACCAAAATGAATTTAAGACAGAATAAAAATAAAAATATGAATTATTTGAAAAGTTTATTTTTAAAATCTAAATAACATTGACAATTCTTAGGTTGACTAGTCTAAGAAAAAAACTAATGAAAAGTCATTTAAAGTCTATACCACAGAAGTATAATACATCACAAAAGTACATGAGATTTTAAATTGAGTTATTTCAAAGAAATTTAAACTCCTAGAGGCATATCAAGTACAAAACTTTAGCAAATCTAAAGACAAACAAAAAGGACAAATCAGTGATTATGCTCCTCTCATTACAGAAATGCCCATATTCTGAGGGCTTCACTGATGAATCCTGCTTATATTTAAAGAGCTTATACTCTTAAACTCCTCCAAATTCTGAAGAAGGAGGACTGGTAAACTCATTTTAAGATCCGAGTATTGAGATGATACTAAAAAGAGACAAGAAAGCTATAATAAGAGCAAATTACAGGCAAATATCCCAGACTAACCTAGAAGAGAAATCCTTAACAATGGTAAGTGGAGTTCAACAGTAGATTGAATGTATCATTCATCATAATTAAGTTGGATTTGTTGCTAGGATACAAGAACAGAACAACATTGGCAAATCAGCAACTGTATTACACAAGTTGAACAGAACGAAAAAAAATGCAATCATTTCAACAAATGCAGAAAAAGCACTTGAGAAAAATTCAGCATCAACTTCATAATGAAAACTCAGTAACTTTGGTATGAAAGTGATACAATCTGAATACAGTAAAGCAAGGTATTCACACATGGCACTATAAATTTAGTTGTGAACCCATGGATGTGGAGGTCAAAAGCCCTAGCAAAGAACCTTGTACTGTCATTTTGCCAATGGAAATGAAGACAAACTGATTTCCAAATACTTATTTACACTTATAGATTAGTATTGTATTCATCTTCTCATGCACTGGTTACTAGTTAATATAGACTTACAGCTAGCCAAAATATGGGTAATATATGACAGAGGAATGCTCAGCCATAAACGCAACGCACATGTATATCTCATCCATTCAAGGCACAGGAAACATCATGAAAGAGTAAGTGCTAGAGGCTGCAAAAAGTGCTGTGCAATAGTGGATTGTACACATGGCATGCCCGTTGCACTCGTGAACTCACTGTAACTGTGACTTCCTGCACTAGACCTAAACATGATTGTGTGTACCATCATTTCACCACACGTGGGTGAAAAGCTCATGAGCTTTCACTTCACTGTCAGTCTATGGGCAATTAATGCATACTAGGGAAATTGCCATTGTTCTGAGCTATGTTGCCACTCATAACTGATAACTTGCCCTTGTTCCAGGAAATAGCCTCCCATTTACATTCATTCAAGTACTTTTAATTAAACTCGGTAAGTCAAAAGAAAAAGATAAAAAATAGAAGGGGGACTGTGGGAAGAAGAGGAAAGAGAAGGGATGAGAGAATAATGTGGAGTTAAAATGTCCCAAACACAGTATATGTGTGAAATTGTTAAAGAAAAAATACATTTAATACTACACATATACCACAAATCAAGTAAAAACAAAGGATATAAAAGTGCATAAAAACAAAATAAATCTTTACTTTTATTTTAAACATGTCAATATTTTCTTGTACTGTGTTCCATTAGAGATTGTAATGAGTTATTCTAACCTTTCATTCACCCTGAAAACAAAAACTCTGTTTTGCCAAAATAAATGTGTGTGCTTTAACATTTATTAAGTTTGACTATGCTAGGTAATCTATCCTACAACATTTTAAGAGAGCTAAATTCTTTTCCCAATCAATTTATTTCTTGTACATTTACCGTTGAATTATTGGAGCGCATTTCTTATTGAAAAAATTATGTAACATATTCTGATCATGAATTCCCCTCTCCCATCTCCTCCCACCTCCTTCTTATCCACCCAACTTCATGACCTTTCTCTTTCTTTAGTAAACAAAATAAGTCATCAAAAAGAAAACAACACAACATAACACACATACATATGTATATGTATATATACAATAAAAATACAAAAATCAGAAACCATAATATAAGACCAATAAGACCAAAAACAAGTGCCCAAACAAAACAATATGAAGCAAAAAGTCTAGAAAAACACCAGAGTGTTTTGTTTTGGTCATCTACTGCTAGGCATTGTACTAAGTGTAGTTAATAATGGGACTCCATTGTAAAAAAAACTAATTTTTCCTTTGTAAGTAGATGTCAATTACAAATAACTTCTTGGTTAAGGGTCGGAAATATGTAAATATGTATTGTTTTGTGACAATCTGAGTTTTTTCAGTGCTAGAATTGATTCAATCCAAAGACTGAACAGTTTAAAAAGTGTTCTGCCATTGGATTAGGCCCATTTTTCAGATTTTATTTAGTAAATGTTCAAAACTGACATTTAAAAAATACTGTTGCCTTACAAAAATCAATCCCTAAATGAAATGTTATCAACTTGTTTGTGATATCTTTTTCTAAAATAACTGTGAAAAATACAAGTATTTTGTTTTTTAACCTTTATAAAATAAGTGGGAAGGGAAGTATGGGTTGTGAGAGGGAATAAGGGGAGGAACAACTAAAAACTAAGGAGCATTTGAGAGGTAGAATGGAAACCTAATATAGTAGATACTTCCTATAATAATACATATATAAAGGCAATCTAAATGAAATCACCAAATAACAGCGGAGTCAGAGTCCCAAAGAGGCCATCTTTTATTGCCAAATAAAGAAGTACTAAGGTTGGCTTACATCTAATTGAGTTGTTGACCAAAGGGACCCCACAGGAATTCCCAAACAACCCAGGCTGTTGCCAAGACTATAAGTTCCTCTCCACAAAATGACACCAAGGCCCCATTGCTGAAGACAACATACAACTCATTGAACATTGGGATGTCAAGCTAATACCTACACAGAACCTGAAACCCTACATTCCAGCATCTTAGGTAAAGGAAGGTACTTTTCATGTTACCAAAAGAGAAATGTAAACACAAAGCCAGCCACAAAGCCTTAATCTACAATTGTGTACTGTCTTCAAGATATGCTAGGGCAATGGTGGCAATGAAGCTTGTGGGAGTAACCAACCAATAACTGATTTTGACTTAAGGCCCATTTCATGAGATGGAAGCCATAACTGACACTTCTTGAGTGACCAAGATCCAGAAACTAGATATTCTAGAGGCCGAGGTAAAACCAAATACTACTGTTCTACAAAAGAAAAGAATGTGGTGATAAAATGACTCTAATGTCATTAGCTTGTACTCATAGATCAGTGCCTTTTTCAGCCATCATCAGTGAAGCTTCCTCATGCAGCAGATGGAAACAAATACAGAGACCCACAGCTATACATTAAGAAGACAGTGAAGTGACCTTAGAACACTCAGCCATAAATGGGATATCTCCATTGTAACAGGGTAATGATTACTCCATCTTGTCTTAGCTGAAACCATCTTAAGTTTCTATCTCTTGTCCTGAAAAGTCCCAGGGGAAAGTACTCAGCTATGTTTTAGAAACTCAGGGTCAAAATGCCCCACCTAATTGTACATTCCTGGCTGTTGTTACACTGATTGCTTGCTTCCTCCTGGATTGTCAACCAGGATGTAGTTTTTCTGCTTAATATGCTTAATACACATTCTCAACTTGAATTTGGTCAGGGCTGAGTGGTCTCTGAGTTTTTAATCCCACAACATTCATCAATCCCTCCCCTCAGAGCTCAAGGAACCCCAAGGAAAGGATGCAGAAAAAAAATACTCAAAGGATATAAAGGACACCAAGAAAACAAAGTCCACTAAATCAAGATGAGCAAAACTCATATGAAGTAACAGAGGCTGAGACAGCATGCACAGGGTCTGCAAGGTCTGTACCAGGTCCTCTGTGTCTATAGCTCAACTTCCAGTTTAGTGGGTTTTTTTTTTTTTTTGGGATTCCTGAATGAGTGAACCAGTGGGTCTCTGATTCTTGTGCCTTGTCTTGGATTCTTTTCCTTCTCTTTGGTTTGTCTTGTCCAACTTCAATATTATAGTTTTTGTTTTATCTTATTATACTTTATTTTGTTATATTTAAAAAGTAATAAATGAATGAGTGAATGGATATCTAGGACTAGGGTAAAGACTAACAACTGGACTGTTATTTATACCTGCTGGAAGAAAGAAAATCAGTTTTCTCCAATAGAGTGACACTTGGTAATATCAACTACTCCAGGATAGACCTCATATTCAGAAGTAATTAACCTACATATAATGGATTTTAGTGGTCTTTTTTTTTTTTACATGTTTTTATTTGGTTACAGTTTGATGGGTTTTTTGGGGGGAAGGGAGTATTTTGTTTTCTTGCTGCTGGGGGTTGCTGCTGTATTGGTTGTTTTGGTTTGATTTTTGAGGAGCTTAAAGTTGAGTAGACAGAGAGAGAGAGGGAGAGAATCTGGAAGGACTTTGAGTAGGAAGAATATGGTCGAAAATTAAAATGTTTTAAATAATAAAAATATAATAAAATAAAAGTAGTTCTTTAAAAGTAATTAGATTTATTGGAAATTTTGAATTCTAATTAATGCTTAGGCTCTAATCACAAAGCATTAGTCTTCATACACTCCAGAGATATCTACAGAGACTCTAACCTTGCTTGCCTATCCTTTCAAGGATCCCTTTCAGCCTCCATAACATCACTAACCTTATGTTACCCATGCCTCAAAAAGCAGAATTGTGTGAACAAGGTCTGTCACCAGCATTAATACTAACTAGAACCACTAGGCAAAAGTTTGTTGCAGTGACATGTGAGTGTTTGCATGGCTAAGCATGGTCAAAAAACTAAGAAAATGCTTTCCCACTCAACCATTTTCAAACAGAATGTTGCTGAGACATTATTTTTTCAAGGAAATATATTTCACATGAATGTATTTTTCCAGATCTTATAGTGTGAGATAGGTGGCATGTGCTAAACTCCTAATGTGTCTTCAAGCCATTTTTATCACTTTAAATGTGATTTTCTGAGCAAATGACAAGTGCTTTAAAATCATCTGTATTTTTTATTTTAGTTATCTATATAAACTTAGCTAAAGCAGTTGTCAAAACCTGTACTACAGGCTGGATTCTAGATAACCTTCAAAGTTCCTTAGCATCCCCTGAATGTATTAGAACATACACTAAATATAGACCACTTATTTGCCAGGCAACAATATGAGGGACAAATTCATGCTCCTATCTGAACCTTCATGAATTATGTTCTTTACTACCTGTACTACTCTTTGCGTTCTGGTCTCTACAATTTATGCCAGAGTCAAAGATTAAGCTAACCTTTCCAAATGCCTCACACAAATCATTTTCAAAGACTTAAAGTTCATAGAGTTAGGTTTGTTCACAGCTGTGACCCCATTTTCTGGTATCAGTGTTCTATATTACTTAGTTATTGCTGTGATCAAGTGCTTGAAAGAAAAAAACATGAGGAAGTAAGTATTTATTTTGGATCTCAGGTTCAGAAGGATCAATCCTTGGCCACTTAGAACTATGTACACCATGCACCTGAGAACATTATTATGTCAAGAGTGTGTAATAGGGTATAATTGTCACTTCATTGTGGAAAGTAAGTGTGGGACAAATAATGGACCAAGAACATGGCAAAACTTTCAAGGCATACCCCAAATGATGTATTTCTACAAGGTAGGCTTCATCTCTCAGTATTTTCACCATCTCTCAAAATAATGACATCTACTCTCATTATGTCACATGAGCATTATGGATGAAATTTCATTCTCAAACCATAACAATTAGCAATTTTAAATACATGTTTAATTTTATTCATTATATTGGGTATATAAAATATTGTTCACAGAATGTTTTTAAAGTACTTGAAATTTGCTATGATCCTTGCTTTCCAAGATTGGATATGATCTATCTTTACTACGGCAATAATTTAAAATGTTTTATAACTTAGAAGTGAAATAGTCTTTTGAAATGAACATCCAACCAAATCATTAACCAAGCTTAGTTTTTAGTCTTTGTAATTCAAAGATAGTTGTCGCTTCCCTGGGTTCTTTGCAGAAAGTATTTACAATGAATCTAGTCTAGGTAACAGTATAGTATTTTCAATAACAATGAGTTAGTTAAAACACTTATAGAGAAGACTATGTATTAAAGGACTCTCAAGTATAGCTGTGTAATAGCAGTAGTTCATTTTGGTAGCATCGCATTTAACTAAACAGTTTTGTAACTCTAGTGAAGAATATGATATATTCATGAAATATGCTACCTCTAGATTAGTCAGAGCAAGGATTAATTACAAGGAACTAATGACAGAATTTTTTTTCATTTTTTTGTTTTTTTTCAAGATATATATTATTTTATTAATTTGTTCTTGTTACATCTCAATGGTTATCCCATCCCTTGTATCCTCCCATTCTTCCCTCCCTCCCATTTTCCCCTTACTCCCTTCCCCTATGACTGTGACTGAGGGGGATCTCCTCCCCCTGTATATGCTCATAGGGTATTAAGTCTCTTCTTGGTAACCTGCTGTCCTTCCTCTGAGTGCCACCAGGTCTCCCCCTCCAGGGAAAATTACAGAATTTTTTTATGACATTTTGAATACTATTTATTAATAGAAATAATACTGTTTCCTTATTTTTAACCCTTCTGTAACTTACAATAATATAGTAGTTTATTCTTCTGTAACCAGAAACCTTATCGATTTCTGTAGAATTTGGAAACTCCTGTTAAGTATTTTTATTTTCATGGCACTATAATTGCTTATAAGACATTATCCTCTTTGGAACAGGAGATAATTGGAATTAGTAATGTGATCAAGACTTTGAATCAAATGCTTTTCTTGAGAATAACTTACATTATATTAGATATGGCCCAAGATTTCTGAAACTAAGATGGACTTTATAACATCAATACTTAAAAAGCCCTCTTGGCAGAAAAATAATCTTGTACCTGGCTTACTTCTTTCTCATCCTTATAGTTGAATACATGTGGAAGGACCAGTCTCTTGGGCCTGACATTACTGTCACCATTCTATGGAAGGAGCTACTATAATGACTGTTTAGAAATTCTGTCCTCTAGACAGGAACATAAACAGAAGTATAAATCAAACTGAAGGAATAGTGACTATTAGAACATTTCCTCTCAAGAACAAGAACATTTTTACTGTAAAAAAACAAACAAACACACAAACAAAACAAAATAAATACAAAACCATAAATTACTTTCTCTGAGAGACTGCCTATTTCCACTCCTTCTCTATCAGCCTATCACTCCCACCAGGTGTGCAACGAAGATTCCTCATATAAAGAAAACCATAATCAAGTGGTGGTAAAAGTTCTGCAGTCTCTACCAGTCTAAGTAATCCCGAATACAATAAATTTGCAAGTCATCCTTTAGGCAGTCAGTTTCATCCCATTTCAGAAAGAAATTACTGTTTTGTCTTTGTGGGAAATTCACACATCAGAAAGAAAAATCACATCTTGAAATGGACACTCCAGGTATACTAAGGACCTCAAGAATGGAGGAATTTCAACCAAGCAGTGCAGATGAAGTCAGCTGTGGACTACTTGCTTTGTTTCTGTATTTTCATGAGGCTTTTAAAATGACTTACATTGTTTATGAAAAGTTCTAAGGAAGAAAGCTCTAAAAGGCCTTTGTAGTTTATTAACAATTTTGTTACACAATTCTAAGTAATTGTGCCCAAAGTGATAGAAACAGACTTATTTATTAAATGTAAATCATAAATGAAGAGTGACTCTAGGGGGGTTATATTTAAATGGTAAAACTTAACTTTATTAAGTAATATCCTCATGAATATTAGATGATAGCTTACTCATTGTCTGAGCTATTTCCACTTCTTCTTATGCCTTATTTTAAATTCCATTTTAGTTTTTTGCATATCTATATATGCAGGTGCCTTATTTTGTCAGTCATAATTAAATTCTCAGTTCTTGTAGCATCCTAAGATATCTCACTACAATTCTCAAAATTAGCATTTCAGTTGTTTTCATCCTACAAGTAACATTAAGAACTAATGTACTTTCTTGACACCCTGAAATTGGGGTTGGAAGAAATAACCATAACAGATCATATATCTGTTCCTGATGCTGTTTTGGCCATTCAGAAATAGTGCCTGATACCACAGTTAGTGATGCCCCAATATAAGAAAAATACTTTTGAGTTCAACAATATATGTTAATTTTATATGTAATTTTGTTATACATAAAATAAATAAACATATCAAAATTAACATAAAATTGAAAGAACTAAATTAACAGTCAATGCCCACAATCAATTTTTCTTTAGTTTTCATAAAAATGTTGCTTATTTGAATGTTGAAGGTTCAATCCATCCAGTAATCTGTGCTTGTTACTATGTTTTGACAAATGCATTAGCTAGACCTTAATTAACCACATCAACAATCAAATGAGACACTGATGAAGTTCAAAAAAGAAAGAATATTGCTTTTTTATTTATCAGGGAAAAAAACTTATAAAGACTATACTCATTACCAAACTATAGTCAGCACTGAGAGCTCTCTTTGTAAAATGTGTCTTTGCAAACTTTTAAAATAAATTTGAGTGTGCATGCATACAGGACAGAACACATGTGGAAGTCAGGGGGCCAACTTTATGGACTTGATTCTCTTCTATCTTTACATATGTTCTGGGGATGAAGCTCAGGTCTTCAGACTTGTACGGCAAGTGTTTTTACCAATTGAGCCATCTCATTAGTCTTTAAGTATATCTATATATTTAGTTTCCTTCATCTATTCAGAGTCCAGTTTCAGAAAGAATCACACTAGGCCACTGTATTTCTGTGGCTGTTACATCCATGATAATTATTGACAGTAAATCTTAATAAAAATAATTACTTTAGAGTTACACATTTTTAGACTATAGTGACATGTAATGAGAATATTTATTCACAAAGAGAGGGAGGAGGGGAGGGGAGGGGAGGCGAGAAGGGGAGAGAAGAGGAGAGGGAAAGAAAGAAAAGAAAAGAAAGAAAGAAAGAAAGAAAGAAAGAAAGAAAGAAAGAAAGAAAGAAAAGTTAGGAACATAAAAAGGCAAGATAAGAACTCAGCAGGACAAATATGAAATCCTGTAGTTCAAAGCTTATCATCTAGGGAATGTGGTATTTGTGATAGAAACTCCCAAGAGCTTGCACATTCTTGCCCTAGAGCCTTGTTGGTTACATAACAACTAGCCTCTTTCATCAGTTGGCTCCTTATGACTGGCTTTGGTAGACAATTCCACATTCCTGGCATCTCTAGTCTTCCCAGGTGCCCACTGCAGCCTAGGATTCACCCTCACAAATTTGTGCCTCATCCACTTGGATCATATCTGTTGGGACTTAGAAGCTGTCATATACACTATTTTCCCTTTTTTCTACAATTGTTACTCCCAAATTATCTTTAACTAGCCAGCAATATCCATGCTGTAGCATTAATGATAGGATAACCTGAAGCTTCCTTTGCCAAATCTGTTAACACATCACATTTGTATTTAGTCTCATAAATAATCTTAGGGACTGGACAAGTGTCTATTCTCCTAGGATGTAAAATACAAGGCCTGTGTTCTAATTTCCCATACAGTGTTTGTTCCATTTCATCTTGTTGACATCCTAGTCTTGAGAATATATTAAATCCCAAATATATAATGTTCAGAGTATTTTTACTCCTCTTTTATCTCACATTTTATCTCTAAAAGCTTGGAAACATGCTGTACGGTTGTATCTCTCTTCTGATGCCAATTTTCTATATCGCTTAATTTTCGTAATTGTGGTAAAATGCCAAAGAAAACAAGGTTCTCACATTTCCTTTTTGTATTCTGAATTGAACTCACAGTTTATCCTCTACTGTATTACTTTTCATTCTTATTGAAAAAAATTTGAAATGAAATCTTCCTACACTAACAAATATTAGCTTTTTTCTTTAACCTCATTTCCTTCCTTCAATAAATAATACGTTAAGGAAAAGTAGGTTGATTTTGGTTTTGCTTTCTTTTTTTTTCCTTTTGAATCCTTTTTATTGTTCATGTCATCATTCTTTTGAACACAATGTCATTTTCTCCATTGGTTGTTTCTTGAGACAAGGCTTTCTGTGCATCCTTAACTGTCCCTGGAGATCACTCCATAGACCAGGATGGCCTTGAACTCAGAGCTCTGCCTCTGCCTTCCTAGTTCTGGGATTGAAGGTATATACCCTCCCTGCCCAGAAATTTTTTTATATGTGGTAGTATATGACACACTATATATGTATTTTTCACAACAACAAAGGTCCCACATGGTAAGATAACTTAATTGGACTGGAAAAAAATGGCTGTTGTTAAAGCCTAAGGTTCACAACCAAGGCATACAAAATAAAATAAAATGCAGATGACCAAGTCACTGTGAATGTAACATGTATAGAACTCATTATTCTCATGATTGTCACATGGTTCTCCCTTCTGTACGTACCTAAGTAGTCTGCAATAGGACTTTCAAAGTATTTTAAGATGTTCTTGGGTCTAGATAGATATTTTAAGTTGATAAAGATGAGCTATGGAAGATATTTATTTACATTCACAATTTTAGATGCACCAAGATAGGAAAGATGTTCTCTTTAAGGCTGCCAAATACAAATAGCCAAAACACTATGAATGTATCATTTATACAATTCTTGACTGTTTTGTGGTTCTTCTTGCTGTAGGTAGTTTATTGTATATATGTGTAATAATATAAATATAAATGTAAAAAAAGAAAACTAAATAAATGGTTATTGATTGAAAAAAAAGAAAGAAAAAGAAAAGGACACCTCAGATAAAACATTGCTGTGTGGGAACAAATGACTTATACATTGTCTTTTTCCTAACCAGTAGAAGAAGAATATTTCATTTCCTTTGTTTTTGATGTGACATTTTCTCTATTTTAAAATCGGTTTTTATTGCATTTTATTTATTTATTTATTTGGGTAATTAATTTTATTCCTTCTCAAGCCTCTGATGGGGTTGACGACCAGATAGTCTAGTTTTACGATTAAGCTGAGGTTTCCTTTTCAGCATTTCCTCTCCATATATAGACAAATGCATGCATATACACATATAAATATATCCATCTTAAGTGAAAGCTAAGTTTATGTTATACTATTATTCAATATCCTATTTTAAGTTAACATTCTAAGCAACTTATCAATACATATTGACCTACCTCATTTTTAAAAATATTCATATTTATTGGTATTTTTCTACATGTATATAAAGTATTTAGATCTTATTCAACCTTCTATTAGTAATTTTATCATCTTTATTCCCCTTGTTGTTCCAAATCTTTAGTAATCTCATTTTCCCTTAATTTAAAAAATATCTTCCTAGATTGTATATGCAAAAGAAAACATGCATTTCTTGTGTTTGTGAGACCAGATTATTTCAATAACATGATATATGTTTACATCAATACTCTCTGAAATCATATATTTTCATTTTTCTTTACAGCTGAGTAAACCTTCTTCATACAAATAATTACTTCATCCATCCATCCACTGATGAGCACAAAATTTGAATTCATAATTTGGCTATTGTGGATACTGCTGTATAAAATGGGTAAACAGGGGTATACAGCTTCAATCACAGAATTGCCAGTGGAACTTTAACACATTTGGAAAATGAAGATGAAGTACAAATGATAAATAAACAAATGAAAAAGCATATACTATCCTGGGTTATTATTCCACTCCACCATAGTCAGCATTACTATTATCAAGGAAATAAGTAGCACGATCAACAAATGATTGAAAGTATTAAAGGGAAAAATCAGCAATTATTAAATGCTAGAGGGAATACTATTATAGCTTGCATGGAAATCAGTATGGAGAGTCATCAAAAATTTAAAATATGAATTTCATATTATTTAGCCATATAATTTCTTGGCAACAAAAGGATTCAATTAGATGATAGATAGATAGATATAGATAGATATACTTGTATGCTTTATATTTAAATATATTTAATTAATTCTTTGAGAATTTATACTTTATATTTGGTCATATCTATTGCCTCTTCTAAATTCTCCAATATCTACCCCCAGTACCCTATCCACATAATGTGTGCCTATTTTAATAAACCCATCAAGTTTAATTTGTGCTGCCCATATACAAATGGATATCACAATTCAGTGGAGCATAGTATACATATCAAGGGCCAAACCATTAAATAAACTTTGATCTTCCAGTGGTTCTTTATTACTAATAGCTCCTCAGGTAGGGCTGAGAGTTCATGAGTTATGCCCACCTCTCCTCTCCATATTGGGATTTGATCTTGTTTGAACTTCAGTAGGACTTGTATGTGCTGTTACAACAACATATGAGAGTTCATATGTACAACTGCAGTGTTGTCCCCCAAACTGTTTCTTTGTAGTCATCTACTACCTCTGACTCTTAGAGTATTTCTGACCTCTCTTCTGCGGTAATTGCAGTAATCCCATATGCTTGGGAGAGAGAATGTGATATATATATATATATATATATATATATATATATATATATATATATATATGTGTGTGTGTGTGTGTGTCTGTGTGTGTGTGTGTGTGTGTGTGTCTGTGTGTGTCTGTGTGTGTCTGTGTGTGTGTCTGTGTGTGTCTGTGTGTGTGTCTGTGTGTGTGTGTCTGTGTGTAAATGTCCCATTTAGGGCTGATCCTTATTCAGTCTTTTACTCTCTGCATGTGGGTTAGTCATGGGACTCTGTGATAAATATCATCTACTAAATAAAAGAGGTTTACCTGATTGAGATATACACTAATTTATGGGTTTAATAAGTAATTAGAATTCTGCTTATTATTATGTCCATTTATCAGAATAAGAGTAGTTTTGTCCCTGAACCCTAAGATCAAACTATCCACAGGTGTTTGGTGCTGACAATGGTACCAAATATAGGTTATCTCTTGTGGGAAATCCTTAAATCCAATGTGAAAGCTTACTGCCATGACATTTTTGCCACTATTATAGAAATAGGTATATCTTGCCAGGCCAGTCTTTAATCCAACAGCATTCATAGGATCTTCCAGCATTATGAAATCTAGCCAGTAAGGATGAAGCTTCCAAGTATCATCTTAATTTCTCCATGCATTATTATTCAGATATGTGGTATCTTTGGTGTTAAGGTATTATCATTCTGGAGCATAAACAAGAGTAATGGCAATTTCCTTATATGGTCTGATGTATCTATAGAACCTTAGTAGCCAGCGACTTTACAAAGTATCCCATTCTTGCTACTTGGCTTTTTGTTAGTCTGTTTGCAGAGACATTGTTTGCCCCTTAGGAGGTAAGTCCACTTGAAGGTTCTTATATGTGTACAAGTATATATTTTAGAAATCTTCTGCAGTAATAGGTTTTCACATGATTTTTTCTGAGGATCTTTAATGATGACAAATGCTTGCATGGATATGGAGGCAAGACAATTCTCATTCACTTCTGGTGAAAGTAAAAACTGGTGCAGCTGCTATGGAACTCAGTATGAAGGGTCCCCAAAAAGCTAGAAATAAATATATCATGTGACCTAGCTATAACACTCTTGCACTAACACTCAAATCGCTCTGTATCCCACTAGAGAAATAATCACTCATACATGCTAAACGGTGCTCTATTTTCAATAGCTAGAAAATGGAAATATGCTTGATATCTGTCAACTGATGAATGTTTACTTGAAATGCAATACCTTTACATGATTGCATATGAATTATTCCTTCTGCACAAGTGTTCATATGGATATTTCACTGCTTTGTTTACTCATTCTACTGACTTTAATGTCATCGTTAATAAAACAATACTATGACAAATCTTCATATACCCCTGCTTCTGGACCAAAGCTCTTTGTTTTTAATATTTGTAAAACTAAATTTTCTCTATATGCATGTCTTTAGCTTAAATAAGAACTTACAAATTTTCTTCATAATGTTTACAAATAAGTATAGAACTGTACACAGAAAATTTTATTCAACTCTCTCTGTTCCCCTAGAAACAAGCCTCAGGGTTGCCCCTAGGACTGCATAAAGACACCAGTTGCAGCCACTCCTGGCCTGGTCTATGCATTCTGGGGATTCCACAAGCCTTCATTCCCCACTTCATCATTGTGTCCTAGGCCCCCACTCTGGTGAAAACCCCCTGCTCAACCACAGTATACTCTTGACACAATGCCAGGAAGGTGACTCCATGGACCTTTCCCACTCTCTATGCTCCCTATAACCAATCCTCAAGGTCATCCCTCAAATGCAACAAAGAATTTCCCTATGACCTCTCATTCTCTCAGCTTCCAACACCAGTAAGCAATTCTCAAGAACACACCAGCCAAACAAGCAAGTAAACAGGAAACATACATAGCCAAAAGTCTGTGAGGATCCAGAGAGAGAAAAGAAACCAAGAAACAAAACACATACCCAACAAAGTCAAACCCAGAAATTAGCACCTTGATCAAATCACACCAAACATGGATGCCTAGATTCCAACAACTGGAAGTCTGCATGTAGAAAATGCAAATAGAGCTACATTTATCACCCTGTATAAAACTAAAGTCCAAGTGGATTAAAGACCTTAACATAAAAACAGACACACTAAATCTGATGGAATAAAAAGTGTGGAAGAGCCTTGAATTCATTGGCACAGGAAACAACTTCCTGAACATCAACATCTCAGGTTGTAAGATCAACAATTAATAAATGGTACCTTGTGAAACTGAAACACTTCTGTAAAGCAAAGTACACCAACAATAAAACACAACGACAGCCTACAGACTTGGAAAATATCTTCACCAACCCTACATCCAACAAAGGGCCAATATAAAAAAAAATATAAAGAACTAAGCTAGAAACTAAACACCAACAAACCAAATAATCCAATTCAAAAATGGGGTACAGGGCTAAACAGAGAATTCTCAAAAGAGGGATATCAAATGATCAAAAAGCACTTAAAGAAATGCTCAGCATCCTTAGTCATCTGTGACATGCAAATCAAAATGACTCTGAGATTCCATCTTACACCAGTTAGAATGATTAAGATAAAAAAAAACTCAAGTGACAACACATGCTGGAGAGGATGTGGAGAAAGGGGAACACTCCTCCATTGCTGGTGGAGTGGAAAATTATACAACCTCTTTGGAAATCAATCTGGTGCTTTTTCAGAAAACTGGAAAAACTTTACCTCGAGACCCACCTATACCACTCCTGGGCATATACCCGAAAGATATACTACAAGGACATTTGCTCAACTATGTTCATAGCAGCTTTATTCCTAATAGCCAGAATCTGGAAATAACCTAGATGTCCCTCAACCGAAGAATGGATAAAGAAACTGTGAAACTTTTACACAATGGAATAGTACTTAGCTATTAAAAACAAGTAAATCATGAACTTTAGAGGCAATTGGATAAAACTAGAAAAGATCACCCTGACTGAGGTAACCCTGACCCAGAAAGACACGCATGGTATATACTCACTTATAAGTGGCTATTAGCCCAAGATAGATGCCCTCTGAATGACTCCATCAAGCAGGAAGTCAAAATAGATGCTAAGACTCTTGGCAGAGCACTGAGATGACTATGAAAAGACTGAGGGGATAGAAGGGCCCAGAGGGGACAGGAGCTCTACAAGGAAACCATCAAAACCAACAAACCTGTACCCAGGGGATCCTGCAAAAATGGATACACCAACCAAGGAAAATGCATACAGAGATCTTAGACCCCCTGTTCAGATGTAGCCAATGGACAGCTCATTCTCCACATGGATCCTGTAGTAAGGGGGGGGGCATGGATTACCTCTGACATAGACTCTGGTGCCCAAGATTTGATTACTTCCCCTAGGTGGGGTGGCAATTTTGGGGTCACAGAGGAAGAAGACGCAGGCTATCCTAGACCTGATGGGCTGGGGTGAGATGGTAGGGGTGAAGGGTCCCCCTTTCAGAGGAATATCAGTGGTGAATAGGGAGGGAGAGTGGGATCAGAGGATATGAGCAAGGAGGTGACTATCGGAATATGATGTGACTATATTAGAAAATATTAAAAAATTAGCAGTAAGGGTAATGTGTCTTCACCTGAGCCCAAGTATCACACCACAGCAGGTCCTGAATATTCCAACAAAGTTGAAGCACAGGACCTTAAAATCAACTATATAAAGATGATAGAGATCCTTAAAGAGTAAATGAATAAATCTGTTGAAGAAAGCCAGTAAAACACAAATGAACAATTGGAGGATATGAATAAATATCACAAAAAATCTAAGAAAATACAAACAGTTGAAAGATGAAAATAGAAACAATGAAAAAATATGAACTGATGAATTTCTGGAAATTAAACATTCAGAAAATTAACAGGAACTACGGAGGCAAGCTTCACCAAGAGAATACAGGAGATAGAAAAGAGAATTTCTGGCATTGAAGAAATGATAGAAAATTTGAATAAAGCAATGAAAGAATATGTTAAATGTAAAAAATTCCTGACCCAAAATTGCTAGGAAAACTAGGAGAATATGAAGAGATTAACCCTACAAAGAATAGAAATATAGAAAAATAAAAATAAAAAAATATAAAAATAAAAAAATTTAATTTAAGTTTTTTAATATTAAAAAAAAAAAAAAGCCGGGAGTGGTGGCCCACACCTTTAATCCCAGCATTTGGGAGGCAGAGGCAGGCAGATCACTATGAGTCTGAAGCCAGCCTGGCTTCAAGGCTACACATAGAAACTCTGTCTTGAAAAACAAAAACAAAAACAAAAAACAAACAACAATAACAAAAAAGAAAAGAAAGAGAGGAAGGAGAAGAATATCAGATCAAAGGCCCAGGGAGTGTTTTCAACAAAATCACAGAAGAAAAATTTTCTAACCTAAAGATGATGCCCATAAAGGTACAAGAAGAATTCAGAACACCAAAAATATGGACTAGAAAAGAAAGTTCCCTCATCACATAATAATCAAAACACTAAGCATGTGGAACAAAGAAAAATATTAAGAGCTGTAGGGGAAAAAACCAAGTGACAAAAAAATGAAGCTCTATTAGAATTACACCTGATATCTCAGTGGAGATTATAAAGGCCAAAAGTATGTGGACAAATGTGTTGAAGACTTGAAGATACCATAGATGCCATCCCAGACTACTACACACAGTAAAACTTTCAATCACCATAGATGAAAAAAAACAAGCTATTTTATGATAAGGTCAAATTTAAACAAAACGTATCCACAAATCCAGCCCTACTAGAAGGTACTAGAAGGAAAAGTCCAACCCCAAAAAAGTTAACTACATCCAAGAAAACACAGGAAATGAATACAAGCATACATTATATCTCTTAACATCAATAAACTCACTTTCTCAATAAAAAGACACAAGCTAACAGAAAGAATGCAAAATAGGATCTACCCTTCTGCAATAAACACACTTCAACATCAAGGACAGACATTATCTCAGGGTAAATGAACGGGTAAAGATATTCAAATTAAATGGACATAAGAAGCAAGTTGGTGTAGCCAATTTAATATCTAGCAAGTAGGCTTCAAACCAAAATTAATCAAAAGAAATGGGGAAAGACACTATATACTATCAAAGGAAAAATCAATGAAGATGACACTTCAATTCTTAAAACCTGTGCCCCAAACATAAAGGCAACACTTTTGTAAAAGAAATACTATGACAGCTTAAGTCACATATTGACCCTCACACACTCATAGTGGGAGACTTCAATTCCCTATTCTCAGAAATGAACAGGTCATATAGACAAAAACTCAACAAAAGAAATCTAGAGTGAACTGATGTTATAAGCTAAGTGACCCTAACAGATATTTATAGAATATTCCACCCAAATACAAAAGAATATACCTTCTCAGAACCTCACAGAAATTTCTCCAAAATTGACTACACTCATGGTAAAAAAAAAAAAAGTCTCAGTAGATACAGAAAATGGAAATAATGTCCTGCATTCTATCAGATGAACATAGATTAAAGTTGGATATCAATAACAGAAACAACAGAAAGCTTATAAACTCCTGGAAACTGAGCAACTCACTTCTGAATGAAAAAAATGGGTCAATACAGAAAAATAAAGGAATTAAAGACTTTCAAGAATTCAATGAAAATGAATACACAACATACTCAAATTTATGGGACACAATGAGAGCGGTGCTAAGAGAAAAGTTTACAGAACTAGGTGCCTCCATAAAAAGTCTAAGAGATCTCACACTAGGAATTTAACAGCACAGCCGAAAGCTCTAGAATAAAAAGATGTAAACACAGGAAATAGGAGATGGCAGGAAATAATAAAATTGGGGGCTGACATCAATAAAATAGAAGCAAATAGAACAGTACAAAAATTAAGGAAACAAAGAATTGGTTCTTTGATAAAAAAAATTGACATGATAGACAAACCCTTCTCCAAATTTACTAAAAACTGGAAAGAGAATATGAAAATTAAAAAATCAGAAATGAAAAAGAAGACATAAAAACAGACACCAAGGAAATCCAGAAAATCACAAAACCATGCTTTAAAACTCTGTATTCTGCTAAATTGGAAAGTCTAAAAGAAATGGATAATTTTCCAGTACATACTACTTACCCCTACTAAAATAGAAGCAGTCAGACAGTTTTAGTATGAGCATATACAGAGGGAGGAAGTCCCCCTCAGTCACAAGCATAGGGGAGAGGAGTAAGGGGAAAGCAGGAGGGAGGGAGGAATGGGAGGATACAAGGGATGGGATAACAATTGAGATGTAATATGAATAAATTAATAAAATATATTTAAAAATAGAATATTTTCAAGGAGGTGTTAATGCCAATAGCTCTCAAATTATTCCACAAAATAGAAATGAACACTGCCAAATTCATTTTATGAGTACAAAGTCACTCTAATACCTAAGCCACACAGATTCAACAGAGAAAGAGAATTACAGACCAATTTTTCTTAAGAGCACATATGCAAAAATACTCAATAAATATTTGCAAATCAAATACAAGAATACAGATGCAACAACAAAATCTACCACTTGATCAACTGGGCTTCATTCCAGACATGGAGGAACGGTTCAATATATGAAAATAAGTCGATGTAATCCACCATATAAATAAACTGGAAAAAACCACACATCATCATCTCATTAGATACCAAAAAAGCCCTTGACAAAATCTAACACACATTCACCATAAAAATCCTGGAGATATTAGGTATACAAGGGACATACCTAAACATAGTAAGGACAATTTACAGTAAGCCTATAGTCAACATCAAGTTAAGTAAAGAGAAATTAAAAGCAATTCCACAACAATCAGGAGAAAAAGAAGGTTGTCCACTCTCCCCATATCTATCCAATGTAGTATGTCAAGTTTTTTTTCTCTCCAAGACAGGTTTCTCTTATAGTTCTGGCTGTCCTGGACTCACTTTGTAGACCAAGATGGCCTTGAACTCACAGAGATCCATCTACTTCTGCCTTCCTAGTGCTGGGATTAAAGGTGTGATCCACTAGGGTACTTCAAGTTTTAGTTATAGCAATAAGACAACTGAAGATCAAGGGGATACAAATTAAAAGAGAAGAAATCCAAGTATCACAAACTACAAATGATATAATAGTATATATGAGTGACCCTAAAATTCCACCAAGGAACAGCTAAGGCTGATAAATACTTTCAGCAAAGGGGCTGGATACAAGACTAATTCAAAAATATCAGTTGTCCTCCTATATACAAATGATAAATGAGATGAGATGAAAAAGAAGCCAGTGAAACAATACTTTTCACAATTGCCTCAAATAATATAAAATATCCTAGGTAACTCTAACCAAGAGACTAGTATGATAAAAAAAAAAACTTCAAGTCTTTGAAGAAATAAATTGAATACAATATCTGAAGGTAGAAAGACCTACCATGCTCATGGGTGGGTCAGATCAATATAGTAAAAATGGTCATCTTATCAAAAGAAATCTACAAATTCAACTGAATCACTATCAAAATCCCAACACAGTTCTTTACAGACCTTGAAAGAACACAACTCAACTTCATATGAGAAAATAACAACTATAACAACAACAAAATAAGCCCTGAATAAATTAAAAACAGTCCTGTATAATAAAAACTTCTAGAGGTACTGCCATCTCTGATTTCAAGGTCCACAACAGAGGTATAGTACTAAAATTCTCATGGTATTTGGCCAAAAATAATCATACAGATTGGAATAGAATCAGAGACCCAGATGTAAATCCATACTCTATAGAAACCAGTTTTTGATGAAGAAGCCAGAAATACACAATGGAAAAAGGAAAGTATCTTCAATAAATGGTGCTGATCTAACTGGATGTCAACATGTAGAATACAAATAAATTCACAAGTATCAATCTGCACAAAACTCATGTCCAAGTGGAACAAAGACATCAACATAAATCCAGACACACTAAATCTGTTGGAAGAAAAGTATTGAAGAGCTTTGAACTCATTCGCACAGAAGACAACTTCCTGAACAGAACGCCAACAGCTCAAGCTCTGAGATCAATCATTAATAAATGGGACTTCAAGAAACTGAATAGCTTCTGTAAGGCAAAGGACGCTGTCAACACAACAAAATGGCAGCCTACAGACTGGGAAAATATCTTCACCAAACCTACATCCAACAAAGGACTAATATCCAAAACATATAAAGAATTCAAGAAATTAAACACCACTAAACTAAATAACCCAATTTAAAAGATGGGAAACACAGATAAACAGAATTCTCAACAGAGGAATATGAAATGGTTGGAAAACATTTAAAGAAATGTTCAACATCCCTAGTTATCAGAGAAATGCGAATACAAAAGACTCTGAGATTCTTATACCTGTCTGAATGGCTAAGATAAAATCTCAAGTGACAGCACATGCTGACAAAGATGTGGAGAAAGGGAAACACTCCCTCATTGCTGATGGGAGTTCAAATTTGTACAACCACTTTTGAAATCAGTCTGGTGTTTTGTCAGGAAATCGGAAATAACTCTGCCTCAGGATCCAGTCATACCAATCCTGGTAATATACCCAAAAGATGCTCCACCATACAACAAGGACATTTGCTCAGCTATGATCATAGCAGCTTTATTCTTAATAGCCAGAATCAGGAAACAACCTAGATGTCCCTCAACTGAAGAATGAATAAGGAAACTGTGGTACAGTTACACAATGGAATACTACTCAGCTATTAAAAAACAAGGAATTCTTGAAATCTGCAGGCAAATGGGTGGAACTAGCAAAGATCATCCTGAGTGAGATGACCCAGACCCAGAAAGCCAGGCATGGTATATACTCACTTATATATGGATATTGGGCACATAAGACTAAATATCCACACTGCAATACACAGACCTTTAAAAAAACTAAATAACATGGATAACCCTAGGGAGCATGCTTAATTCTCATTCAGAATGACAAATAGAATAGACACCTGTAACTATTAAAGAGAAGCAACAGGATGACAGGAGCCTACCATAGAGGTCCTCTGAAAGACTCCACCCAGCAGGGGATCCAAGCCGATGCTGAGACTCACAGCCGTAGTTTGGGTGGAGCATGCAGGGAGTCTTATTGAATAGCTGGAGAATAGAAGGACCTGGAGGTGACAGTAGCTCCACAAGGAGACAGATGGAGCCAACATATCCTGGCAGAAGAGGGGGATACTGCAGCTACTGATGTATCAACCAAGGACCATGCATAGTGAGGACCTAGACCCTCTATTCAGATATAGTACACAGGCAACACAATCTCCTTTTGGGTCCCATAATATGGAGAGTAGAGCTACTTCTGATATGGACTCTGGTCTCCACAGATCACTCCACGTGGATCACTTCCTCTTTGCAGGGCGAACTTGCCAGGCCACAGAGGAAGGGGATGCAGGCAGTCCTGAGGAACTTGATAGGTAGAGGTCAGATGTTACAGGAGGAGGGCTCTCTCGCTCTCTCTCTCTCTCTCTCTCTCTCTCTCTCTCTCTCTCTCTCTCTCTCTCTCTCTCTCTCTCTTCTCTCTCTCTCTCTTTCTCAGGACTAGGGGAAGGAGGGAAGGAATGGGTACAAAGTAGTGAGGGTGGGATAGGGAGACAACGAGGGAGGGAGCTACAGCTGGGATGTAAAGTGAACAATCTTTTTTAAATTGGCGAAAAAAATAAAGAAAAAAGAAACACCTGAGTGAAAAACAAAACATCAACTTTGAGGAAACCATGAAGACAGTTGAATGATCTTTGACACTACGGGTTTGTTTCTTGGGTTAGTCTGTTGCTTGGTTTTTGTTTATTTATTTGTTTTGTTTTGCTTTATGAGGCTGGGTGTTGTGTTGAATGGAGGCTTGGCTTAACCTCCTGATCTTCCTGCTTCCACCTCCTAACTGCTAGGATTATTAATGTATGCCATACATGTGGCTTGGCACAATGGTTTAAGTGTCAGAAACGCATCAAGAAGAGTTAATATAGGGGTAAAATTTAAATTTGGTCATTGAGATAACAGCAAAATTACTCATGGAAAAATTAAAATACAAATATAATAGTTTCAAGGGTAAATGAGCATGTATATATTATGTTATGTACTTGGGATTAAAATTTTCAGAAAAGTCCTTAAGCTAGTACACAATAAATGACCTATATAATAACAATAAAAAGTATTAAAAGCCAAAAACAAAACATAAAACAAAAGTACTGAAAAGACTAGAGATACAAAGAACATGCTTCAAAATAATAGAGGTGACTATAGAAAATCCATACTCACAGCAATCTAAAGGAGAGAAACTTAAAGCAGTTTCACTAAAGTTAGGAATAAGACAAGGTTGTTCATTCTCTACCTACCAGTCTTCTCTGGTGCAATTAGACACATGAAAGAGATCAAACATGTAAATAAGAAAGAAAGTTGTCAAAGTATCTTTTTCTGCAGATGATATAAGTGTATACATAAGTGACCCTAAAGTTCCATTGAGAAGCTCCTACAACCAATAAACACTTTCAGCTGTATATGAGAAACCCACAGACATTTTACAAAAAATAGAGAAAATTTTATCAATCCTATCAAAATCAAATCAAGTTTGGAAAATCAGTAGTCTCTCTATACACTACCAACAAACACATTGAGAAAAAGATCATGAAACTCTCCCAGTTACGATAACATCAAAGACAATAAAATACATTGAAATAAATCTAATCAAGGAGGTGAAAGATCTCTACAATAAAAACTTCAGATCTCAACAAAGAGATTAAGAAAAACATTAGGGCAGTGGCTGGGATTAGTGGCTCTAGGAGGGCACCCCCCCCACACACACACACAGCAGAGACCACCGAGATCACAGGGTCGCTGCTCTTGTGCAGCTTCCAGCATTCGCCTAGAGGTGTGGAAATTTAAACAACACAAGTATTTTGCCTAGGGCTTTGGTCAAGCAAATGCTGAGAAGCCATCTAAAGAGGATCCCTAAGGAGACATTTCTCAACAATTATATAGTCAACTGATGTAAAAATGGTACTAATTTATTGGGATGTAGCTAAGCAGAGAAGATCTTGGGGTGCATGATTCCCCAGCAACTAAGCTTAAAGTGTTTGAAATGGACCCTAAAGCTCTGACAGGTCATGAGTATTTCGCCTTCTCTCTCTCTCTCTCTCTCTCTCTCTCTCTCTCTCTCTCTCTCTCTCTCTCTCTCTCTCTCTCTCTCTCTCTCTCCTCTCTCTCTCTCCTCTCTCTCTCTCTCTCTCTCTCTCTCTCTCTCTCTCTCTCTCTCTCTCTCTCTCTCTCTCTTTCTCTCTCTCTTTCTGTACAGCTCCGCCGTTCATCTCTAACCTCTGCCGCTCACTTTTTAACATTTGGCGCCCAACATCGGGGAGGCCCCTCTGTTGGTGATTAGGGGTGATCCTTACCAGATTACCCAGTAAAAACCACTAGAATCCTCTCTTTCCATGACGGACCTGCTTGCCCACCCGCTTACAGATCCACTCCTGAATCCTGATTCCAGCCTCCTCACACACTGGCTACTTGGTGATTTTTTTTTCCCTTTACTGGGCATAAACGCTGGCCCTCTCTAATTGACTGGGAGCAAGGGACGCCCTGGTCCTCTTCGCTGACCTCCACCCATGGGCTCCATCTGTCTTAGATTTCTGGATTACTGCACGCATCTTTCCTCTGACTGGACACCAAGTCCCCCGGAATACATGCCTGTAACTTCAGACAGTCTGTTTTTATTCCAAGGCCCAAAGGGGTGGACCCTGCTGATCCTTTCTTGGTTCAGTGACCTCGCCAGCCACTTTTGTTCCACCAGTTACAATCCAGCTAGTCGTGTTGTTCCACTGTGCCGCTGTCCCAAACCCCAGTAAGGACAGGACAGTAAGCCCGCACCTGCTGCCTCAACTGTGCTTCCTGGATGACAGAGCCACTTTACGGCCTTCTAGGGAACCGTGCCCCACTCCTCACAGCCTACTATCATTTTAAATTTGCCCGCTGTTCAAGACCCTTGGTCTCCCACGCTAGCCACATGACTTGTCGCCATCTTTGTTATGGGCAACCACGTGGTTACCTTTTCTAAGGATTGGATGTTTAGCCACCATCTTTGTTAAGGGCTCTGGCCCCACCCCCTTCCCATTGCAGTTATGCCCGCAATTCAGTAGATATGCTCAGCAGATCAGCCCAGCTTTGCTGTTTATTACACCTGCCTTTTGACACCCCCCTCAAAACAATCATGTGATTATTTATTGGGTTATACAATTGTTTATTGACTCTGTTTTAATTTATGCTTTTCCTGATTCCTAGACAAGTAAATAAATGCTGTTTCTTCTATCAGCCAATCTAGATTCAACTACAGGCTTCCTGGCTAACGGGTTTGATACAGTTTTTTAAGTTATTCTATAATGTTCTACTGTATTAACATTCACTTGTTTACAAAATTAGATTTTCAATCATTGCCTTAAACCATGTTTGGCCTACAGTTCTAAAGGTGATATTATCGGTTATACAATAACCATTCTGTTCTTTTTAATGGACTGTATTTTTGGACTGTACTTTTTTTTTAATGTTCCAACTTGAGAGATAAACTATAAACAAAGTTGTCTATTTAGATATTCTTAAAATATATAAGACTGTGGTCTCATTGCCATTTCAATTAAAAGGCTGAGTATGTATCCTAAGCCCCATATAAGAACTGGTAAAAAAAAAATCTTTAAAAGACTAAAGGAGCCTTCCCAACAGGCTCTGTTATAACAAACTATACTCCACGTCTTAGCCACCACCCCTGAGAAAAAATAGAGGTCTGCAACACCCCTTCCTGCAGGGGTCCAGCTTGAGTCAGTTCTGGTAGGGAATTGTTTCAGATATAGACAAAATGAGACATCAGTCTCACAGGTGCTACAATCAGAATGGGACACTGGCCCCACTGCCTAGCCTGTTAACAAATTTGGCCTGTGGATGTCACTGCTCACATACTGTCTTGTTCTCTGTGCCTAGTCGCTGGAGGTTCAACCAGCACAAGAGCTGTGGCCGTGTCTAGCCTTCAAGCTCCTTGACCTGGCTAAGTACAGATTGCGCTTAAATTCAGCAGCCTCGCCATCTAGGGTAATGGTACAGGTCCATATACTCGGGTTACATTGTCACATTGTCAGCTTCTATATTTGGAGACTTCAGGTACCTTCCCAGCCTCTTCATATGCAGGAGACCAAACTTTAACTGTCAATTTCACCTATTGCTTAAAGGGTCCAAAAAGGTGTTTTTAAAATGTGTTTTAGGTTGGTAAATGTAAGTTATGAAGGTCAACAAATGCTTTATTTCTTCTTGTTACTATGCGGTTGTATTAACTGCTCAAAGTATTGAGACTGATCAATGGAGCTCTGATTTATTAATCTAATTCTGGTAAATCATTCCACTATGATCCTACCATAGTTCCATGATTTTAAATTTCCTTTTGTGTTCTGTTCCACAGAGGCCAAAAGGGCTTCTGCATTCCCTAACCTCATCTCAGAGTATTTGTGCTCTTAACACAAAGTTCTTTCCCCAAGCCTATACTATGCTATATATGTCTACTGCCCTTTTCCTAAAAATTGTTCATGTCTAACAATGTATATTTCACTGCAGATTTCAAACAGTGATGATATTCTTGTAACTTACAAAAAAATCCATCTCTCAGGTCAAATGGAGTCCAGATAAGTAATACAATCCAAAGCCTAAGTTTCTTACCTAAGGGTGAGGTTCCTTCTCCTTTTCCCTGGTTTTGGGACTCCCCTTTCCCTAGCTACCTGATTGTCAACTTTCTACACCCAACAGGAGCTAAATTCTCCCTCCCTAGTCACAAAAACACTTCCCTCTACTTAGAGAGTTTGCTAGCCCTCTCTGATTGACTGTGAGCTGGGCACACCCTGGTCCTCTTTGCTAACCCTCAACTAGGCTCATCCCCATCAGGTGAGTTTCCTGATGTAGCTCTCTCTGCTGTTCTGTGACAGCTGCTGAAAAATTTGAGTGCACTCATAGCTACATTTCTGTGGCCAACTCATCTACTGAGTTAGGCTGTTGGTCACTAGTTAGTGCTGACGAGCTACTAACTGGTCTGCACCAGTACCTTGGGTCACTAACCATTTTGGGGGACACCCTGATGGTTTACTGACCTCACCTCCCCATGGGAAACATCAAATCATCCGTTTTTCCTGACACACCTTTGGGAATATTCGCCTTAAGGTTTACATGCCCCTGCAACCAAACTTGGACATTGCCAAAACTAAACTGTTTTAATTATTGCCAATAATTGGGTAACTGGAAGGAAGCGCCCATATCTAGACTTTTTCTTTGCTCTCCCAAAATTCTCAAAAAGTATCATCATTGTCTTAAGCCTTTTCTCTTTGCTCTCCGAAGAGTTTCAAATGTACACCTAAAGAAAAATTTCTCCCTGACCTACTAACTTTGTCTTCTGCCCACATATATGTTCCAGTATCCTGCCAGACCTACTACATGTGGGACATAGTCAAAACAGCTACCCACAAGTGTGCCCATCCAACCTCAGAAATTGTGCCAGCTGGACCTGCATTGTTCCTCTTAGCTGGACCTGCATTGCCTTTCCCAGCTACAGATGTTCTCAGATCCTGGAAAACAAATCCAAGAGCCTGTTCTTCCAGAACATGGTCAACATTTCAGCCTTTTAAATCCCCTATCACTGCCCTACTGTCAGCAGGAAATAGTTAAAATGATTACTTCACTCCTCATCCATTTACAAAAGGCTGAAATGGTGTACTCCAGGTTCCCCAAAAACTCCTCAGTCTCTATCTGCTACAGGACATGGCTGACATAGCCTGCCCTCTACCTTGAAATTTCAGGACAGAACTTTTCCTTACTCTTCACGATATAATTTGGACATTTTGTTGCTATTGCCTTTTTTCTATCTCTTTTCTCCACTACCTACATTTATATACTTTAACTTGCCTTATATAAAAACAATCCAACGTTCCTCATTTTTAAATATAGGAAAAGGTAGGAATGTTAGGAATCTGCTTTAGTCTGCCTACCTATGATGTCACTGCTTAGCTGCCACGGTGTGTTGCCCTGCCCTGGGCCATATAAAAGACACCCTCGATGTGGCGCTCTCTCTCTCTACCCCTCTCTCTACTTCTCTATCTCTCTGCCTTTACCTCTTTACCTCTCTCTCTCTCCCTCCTCCCTCTCTCCCTTCCCCCCACATGCATCTCCAGAGACAGTCTCTGGACCCCCTTATTAAACCTCTTAAGTGTGTCTGTTGTGTGGTGTGATTCCATCCCTCTGTACAACTCTGCTGTTCACCTCTAACCTCTGCTGCTGCCCTCTTTTTAGCACCAGATATTTAATGAGTTCCGAGACAGCTGCTTGTTCACAGATGTTACCATCCGTGTGGAAGGAAAAGAGTTCCCGTGCCAATGAGCTGTTCTCTCAGGCTGTTGCAACTACTTCATGTTTTGCAACGACCATAGGGAGAGCCGAAAAATGCTGGTCGAGATCAAAGGCATTTTAGCTGAAGCTATGGAATGTGTTTTGCAGTATCTATATACCGGGAAGGTGGAGATCACAACAGAGAAAGTTCAGTTTCTCTTCGAGTCCTCCAGCCTATTTCAGATTAGTGCTCTCTGTGACGCTTGTGCGGCCTTCTTAGAGGCGCAGCTCTATCCCTGCAATTGCTTAGGAATCCAGCGTTTTGCTGACACCCACCTGCTCGAGAATCTCCTCAGAAAATGTAAGGCCATGGCATTACAGACTTTCGAGGATGTGTCCCAGCACGAGGAGTTTCTTGAACTTGACAAAGATGAACTTATTGATTACATCCGCAGTGATGACCTTGTGATTCAGAAAGAAGAGGTGGCTTTCGAGGCTGCCATGCGCTGGGTCTACCAAGCTGTCCATCTTCGAAGACCACTGTTACACGAGGTCCTGACCCGCGTCAGGCTCCCTCTCTTGCATCGCAGCTTCTTTCTTCAGACAGTTGAGGTGGACGAGTTGATCCAGAATTCCCCGGAATGTTACCAGCTCCTACAGGAAGCAAGAAGGTATCACATATACGGCAATGAGATGAGGTCCCCAAGGACTAGGCCACGCAGGTCTACTGGCTACTCAGAGGTGACAGTTGTCGTTGGAAGAGGTGAACAAGTCGGAAGATTTAATAACCTATTCACTGTGTGCTATGATCCAGCAACAGAGGAATGGACGTCCCTGGCGAAGCTTCCACTATTTACCAAATCAGAATATGCCGTCTGTGCACTAAAGAATGATATTCTCATTTCAGGTGGAAGAATCTACAGCTGAGATGTATGGATTTATAAATCACAGTTAAATATCTGGATCAGAGTTGCCTCTCTAAATAAGGGCAGGTGGCATCACAAGATGGCGGTCTTTCTTGTAAAAGTGTATGCTGTTGGAGGCTATGATGGGCAAAACAAACTTAGAAGTGTCGAGTGTTATGACACTTTTCAAATCGCTGGGCAGAAGTTGCTCCACTTAAGGAAGCAATGAGCTCCCCTGCAGTGACCAGCTGTGTAGCAAAGTTGTTTATGATTGGTGGAGGACCTGAGGATACTACTTCTTCTGATAAGGTTCAGTGTTATGATCCAGAAACCAATTCATGGCTACTTCGTGCACCTCTCCCAGTCGCCAAGAGGTTCATAATGGCTGTGTCTTTAAACAACCTGATCTACGTTGCTGGAGGACTAACCACAGCAGTCTATTGTTATGATCCAGTTAAAGACTACTGGATGCATGTTCAAAACACATTAGGCAGACAGGAAAACTGTGGTATGTCTGTGTGTAATGATAAAATCTATATCCTGGGTGGAAGAGGAGAAAATGGAGAAGCCACAGACACTGTTCTCTATTACGATCCTGAGACAAGTATCATCACAAGAGTTGCTGCAATGCCCAGACCATTGTCCTATCATGGCTGTGCAAGTATTCATAGATACAATGAGAAAATGCTGTAAGCACACAAGAAGGCACGCCAATCCAAGAGGAAAGTTTTAAAAACTAATAAGTGAGAATGAATCTCTTTTATGCCATATATGAAAAGAAATAAAGAAGTAATCCTGATTGTTTTCTGCCTAAAAAGCAAGATTTGAAGCTGTAATAAATCATTTCTTATAATTGGAGGTGGCAGAGGGGGTTAAAATAATGGTGGTTAAAGACAGGCCAGTCCATACCTTTAATGCTAGTACCCAGAAGGCAAAGGCAGGTGGACTTTTCTGAGTTTGAATCCACCCTGCTCTAAATAACAAGTTCTAGGCAAGCAAGGACTACACAATAAGACCTTGTCTCTTAAAAAAATGATTTGGCTTGTGAATATACTTTTGCATCTTTTATAAAGCTATGCCAGGTAGGAAATAATACCCAGTTTTAAACTCCTGGGATTTGTGTACTGTCTTTTAGGAATATTTGTTTGTTTCTTTCTTACTCTTTTTTTTGTTCAATTATGTAGAGAAAATTGCATGACTGAATCTTAATTTATGTTGAACTGCCTGATGTCAAGAATGTTTAGAATTCATTGTGAGAGGAAGAAATGAGTTTTAAACATCTCTGTCACTGACTTATTCATACTGGTTAATTTTATTTTGAAGACTTTTTGGCACTCTGTTTTTTCTTAATTGTAAAAATGTAGTGACAATTCAGCTACCAAAAAATACCAAATTTTATGACTCTCTAGACTGTTCTCTGATATTAAATACTTTTGTGAGCTTATGTAGGAGATTTAAATTATACATTAGTCCCTAAGGAAAAATTTAAAACATCTATCGGAGAAAAAAATGTGACCCACTTTGGTTCTCAGGGTATTTAATGAATCATCTGTGCATCTACTAAAGATGTTCTGCCCCTAAAACTAACAGAGAAGTTGAAACCCCTTTTACAGAGCCAGAGACACCTGTATCCAGGATCTGTAACCCAGGCATGGTATTATACACCTATATCCAGGATCTGGAAGGTGCATCAAAAGAAACCAAATTGGAGCCGAAGAGATGGCTCAGTATCTAAGAACACTTACTGTTCTTGTAGAGAACTGGGTTTGGCTTCCACCTCTATCAGGTGGCTCACAAAGGCCTATAATTCTAGTTCCAGGGACTCCAGCACCCTCTGGCACCTTACATGCATATGGTGCACATAAATCCATACAGGCAAACATGTACTTAAAACAAAAAAAATCTTAAGAAAACAAAAATATGTTTTGTAGTAACACTGCTGTAAGGAAAACAAGAATATGTTTACTCCATACCATGCCAGCAGGGTTGATTTTACTAGGATAATGCTTTGTTGAGTACCTCCTGCCTGCCTTGTAAGCAGCTACCAGTCTAGGAATGTCTATTGCTACCTTAATAGCCTACAGCAGAGGCCTCTATTCTTAGAGGGGCCACTTGTTTGTAAGTTAGCTCTGAGCCACTCTGGCCAGAAGCAGTCAAGTCTTCTGAGAGAAATCTTTTATTTTGGAGCTGATACCCAAAATATATATAAAGAACTCAAGAAATTAAATACCATCAAACCAAATAACCCAATTAGAACATGGGGTACAGAGCTAAACAGAATTCTCAACAGAGGAATATTGAATGGCTGAGAAACACTAAAATACTCAACATCCCTAGTCATCAGGGAAATGCAAATCAAAACGACTGTGAGATTCCATCTTACACCCATCAGAATGGCTAAGATCAAAAACTCAAGTGACAGCACATGCTGGTGAGGATTTGGAGCAAGGGAAATACTCCTCCATTGCTGATGGAAGTGCAACCTTGTACAATCATTTTGTAAATCAATATGGCTATTCCTCAGAAAATTGTGATTCATTCCCTTTCAGAAGCCAGCTATACATTTCTTCACCATATACCCAAAGAACACTCCATCCAACCATAAGGACACTTGTTCAACTATGTTTATTGTGATTTTATTCATAATAGTCAGAAACTGTAAACAACTTACACGTCCTTCAACTAAAGAATGGATAAAAATAATGTTGTTACAATTTACACAGTGCAGTTTAAAAATGACATCATGAAATTTGCAAACAAATTTATGCAACTAGAAAAAAATCATTCTGATGAGGTGACCCAGACTCAGAAAGACAAATGCAGTATGTATTCACCTATAAATGGATATTAGCTGTTAAGAATATGATAATTGGCCAGGTGGTGGTGGCACACACCTTTAATCCCAGCACTCGGGAGGCAGAGGCAGGCAGATCATTGTGAGTTCAAGGCCAGCCTGGTCTGCAAAGTGAGTCCAGAACAGTCAAGGCTACACAGAGAAACTCTGTCTCAAAAAACAAAAACAAACAAACAAAAAGAATATGATGATCAAGCTGCAATCCATAGACCCAGAGAGGTTAGGTAAGGAGGGTTCTATGGTGGAAGCATGGATCTCCCTGGGAAGGGGAAATAGAATGAATTTTGCAGGTGGACTAGGGGCAGGTAAGGATAGCAGTAGGAGGGATTGGGCCAGGGCAAGGGATGGAGGGAAAGATTGGGTACAGACAGCTGGAATTGAGGACATTTGTGGAGGGCAGTATTGAAAACTAGTACAGTGGAAACTTCCTAGAACCTATAAGGTGATACTAAGGAGGACTCTTAGTAGTGATGAGATGGAGTCTGAACTAGCTATATATTTTAGCCAGAAAAGGTTTTTAGTAGGAGGTCTGGGTTGCATTCAGTTGAGTTGTTGGCTGAGGTGGTCCCATAAAGATACCTGAACATCTGAAGCTGATGCTAAGACAGAGGGTCACTCCCCTAAAACCTACAGTGGGCCCCATTGCCAAGGACAATATCTATACAGCTCATTGAATGTAGGGAGGTTGAGCTGGTGTCTGCATGGAGCCTTTACCCCTATGTTCTAATGTCTCTGACACAGGGCGGTACTACACAGGCTACTAAACAAAACACTTGGACACTAATGCAGCCACAAAACCCTCAACTTACAATTTGTCCTACCTCCAAGACATGCTGGGACAATGCTGCCAAAGAACTTGTGGGAGAGGTCAATAAATATTTGATTTAACTTGAGGCTCTTGTCACTAGAGACAGCCAATGCCTAACACACTTTGGATGCCTAGGGACAGGAGATTGTATAGTCTAGAGACCTAGGGTTGAACCAAACATGACTTGGAAAAAATAAATAATAATATTCAATGATATGACCATTAATGATATTCTGCTGTACTTGTAGATTGGTGCCTTGTCCAGTTGTCATCAGAGAACTTTCCTCTAGTAGCAGATGGGAGTGTGTGCTGAGATCCACAGCCAGACATTGTGCAGAGTGTCTAAATTGGAGGTCTCCATTAGATCTCTCCCCTCAGAGCTTGGGGACCCCAGTGGAAGAGGGGAAGGAAAGATGGAAGGAGCCAGAGGGGATAGAGGATTCCTGTAGAACAATGGCCCACTGAATCAATAGAGCAGGACTCATCTGGGCTCATAGAGACTGAAGTGAAAAGCACTAGGCCTGCATGGATTTGCACCATGTCCTCTGTGTATATTTTACAGCTGTTAGTATTGTATTCTTGTGGGACTCTTAAGAGCAGAAGCAGGTGTATCTGTGACCTTTTGTCTGCTCCTGAGACACTTTTTCTTCCATTGGGCTACCTTCTTCAGCTTCTATACGAGGGCCTATGCCTTCTCTTATTGTATCTTGTTTTGTTGTGTTTGGTTATTGTCGCTTGAAGACCTGCTCTTTCTTGATGGGAAATGGAGAGGGAATAGATATAAGTGAGATGGGATGTGTGGGGAAGCTGGGAGCAGTGGAGGGAGGAGATACTGTATTCTGCATGTATTGTATGTACTTTATTTTCAATTTAAAAAGATTTTCTTCATTTCCATAATTTATAGTACTTAAATGACAACTTTTAATAAAGAGATTGAGCTTCATTACTTTCTTTTTAAACAGAAATTGCAGTGATGCATATGGATAATAGAACATATGAAAGGTTTCCTAAAGCAAATGTATAACATCAAATAAAGTTCCTTGTGAATATTACTGTTTAATAATAAGATATTGTCACTTGCTAGCACATGGCAGTCCAGCCTTTATTAAGGGTTATCATGACAGGAACAAAATATGTTAACATTATATTTCAGTGGGAGAGAAATTAGGCTCATCTCTAAATACAGGATGCATGGAAAGTATTTCTAACAAAGAAGAAATAGAAGGGTCACTGTATAAAAAACTGTTAAGAGGAAACATCAAGAGTAATGGGAATTCTATAAAAACTCGTTTCAATAGATTTTAGTAATAGAAGACCAGAGTGTTCATCCCTAACTTTAAGCATTGTGGAAGATGAAGAATATGGCCAAACAGGAGACAACTTCCTGAAGAGAACACCAACGGCCCAGGCCTTAAGGTCAACAATTAATAAATGGGACCTCATGAGGCTGAGAAGCTTCTGTAAGGCAGGAGACACTGTCAAGAGAACAAAGCGACAGCCTACAGACTGGGAAATGATCTTTACCAACTCTGTATCTGACAAAAGTCTAATATCCAAAATATATAAAGAACTCAAGAAATTAAAGACCATCAAACCAAATAACCCAATTGAGAAATGGGGCTCAGAACTAAACAGAATTCTCAACAGAGGAATATCGAACGGCTGAGAAACACTTAAAGAAATGCTCAACCTCCTTAGTCATCAGGGAAATGCAAATCAAAACAACTCTGAGATTCCATCTTACACCCATCAGAATGGCTAAAATCAAACATTCAAGTGACACCACATGCTGGTGAGGATGTGGAGAGAGAGGAACACTCCTTCATTGCTGGTGGGAATGCAAACTAGTACAGCCACTTTGGAAATCTATCTGGTGCTATCTCAGAAAACTGGGAATAGGGCTTCCTCAAGACCCAGCTACTCCACTCCTTGGAATATACCCAGAAGATGCTCCAGCACACAACAGGGACATAGGCTCAATCATGTTCATAGCTGCTTTATACATAATAGCCAGAACATGGAAACAGCCTAAGTGTCCCTCAGTAGAAGAATGGATAAAGAAACTGTGGTACATTTACACTATGGAATACTATTCAGCTATTAAAAACAAGGAATTCCCGAAATTTGTGGACAAATGGATTGAACTAGAAATGATCATAATGAGTGAGTTAACCCAGAAGCACATAGTTTATACTTACTTATATCTGGACACTAGCCCAAGGGGCATGTCCCATGAAAGTCTTCAGTTATCAGGACAGTGGGACAGAAGGGAGGACATACTATTGGGACACTAGAATAACATTATGATGGACAGATCTGGGCCCAGGGGTCCTGCTAAAGCTATGGCACCAGCCAAGGACAATACATGCAGTAAACTTCGAACCCCTACCCAGATCTAGCCAATGGACAGGACATTCTTCACAGATTTGATTCCCTATGAGCATATACAGGGGGAGGAAGTCTCCCTCAGCCACAGTCATAGGGGAGGGGAGTAGGGGGAAAGCAGGAGGGAGGGAGGAATGGGAGGATAGAAGGGATGGGATAACTATTGAGATGTAATATGAATGGATCAATTAAAAAAGTAAAAAAAAAAAAGTGAGAGAGAGAGAGAATCTGGCCAAATATCCAGGGTGATTAGATATCAAGGCTATGAGGGGTTACTTATTAAACTACTTTAAAAGATTTTGTTCAAAGTGTTTTACAAGGATATATACAGATGGTATTAGGAAAAAATTATATGCCTGACAAAAATTTATTTGAAAAGAAAAGCCTTTGTCACATTTTATGCCAAGCAACAGAACACTGATAGAATTCTGTAAGTCTCCATTCCTCTACTTTCTGTAAGCTCTCCTGTGTCTATTATAAAGAATCCCTTAAAATTTACACTGCTTATTTTTTTCTTTATTTTAATTTACCATCTGTGGTGGTTTGAATATGTCTACCCCCCTCAGGACACATGTGTTTGAATGCTTTGCCCACATAGAGTGCCACTATTAGGAAGTGTTGGAGTAGGTGTGGCCTTGTTGGAAGAAATTTGTCACTGTGGAGGTGACATGGAACTAGAGTTTCCAGATCGACAGTATATCTCTCTATATATATGGGGAAGGTTTTCCAAGTTTAACTTCATTTTCAATGATATGTTTTGAATCGAGTGTCTCCCATATACATTTGTTTTCAGAAACAAACTACCTCAAGATCCAGGTATACCACTCGTGAGCATATATTCTCAAAGGATGTGTACACCTTATCACTCATCCATGTCCACTGCTGCTCTATTCATAATCTCTAAGATATGGGAAGATACTAGATGTCCATCAACTGATGAACTGGCAATGAAAATACAGTGCATTTACTTAAACGAACATTATTCAGAACATATTTAGAAAAACTGAAATCATGAAATTCACAGGTAAATCAATAGAGCTAGAAACAGTTTTTGTAAGTAAAGTAACCAGACCCAGAGAAATAAACATAATATATTTTCTCTCATTTGTGGAAGTTAGCCTTGAATATTAAAATGTATGACTTACATTAGGAATATCTGTAGATGTCAGAAAATCAGTAAGAAGCCATTCAGGGGGGATGCATTCCGAAGCAGTGGAGAGAGAATGTAGACAAAAAGAAACATTTTTCTGAGAACTACATTTATCTGTGAGTATAAAGAGAAGTATTTAAGTATTTAGGGTATAGTTAGAAAATATATTGGTTTGGGAAGCTGACATAGTATGTTCTTTCCACCCTATGAACTTTTCAGTGCACAGGATCTTGAATTACCTTCTTTCATACTCTCTTAGTAATTTTACATGTCATGTTTTAAATTTAGTTAGCACGTTTGATATTTTCAAACATGGCCATATGGCCATTATTTTAATTAAACATAGTAAATAGAGTTGCTTTAATCATAGAACTAAATATGACAATGTTTGAAGTGTTATCACATAATTGTTTCTAAAGCTGTTAACAGCTTGGTTCTTTTGTTCCTTTACTTGTGTTGAAGTAACTAATCCCAAAATTAATTACAGGGATAATAACAGGCTTAAAATACTTTACTTTTGCATTCAGATATTATAAGCTTGATCTATAATACAGCTGATTCATTGTTTCATTGTATTTAACCCTTACCATGTAGTACAGACTTTTGTGCCTCAATTTATTATGTAGATTTCCCCAGTGAGTTTCTTGGCCAGTCTCTAGCCTTTGAGTACCCCTTTATTGTCTGTGGTCATAAAAGTATAAGGTAATTTTTTTCTGAAGGAAATGCTCTCAGAATCAGAATGTTTTCCATGATTGTCATTAATTTATAGTGTTACTTCCCTTTTGTTCTTTTCACATTACCCACTCTTGTTATCTTTCAAATAATTTTAATAATTTTCAGTATATATATGTTCACATATCACTTTTGTTTCCTGGTGTCTTTGACATATAAATTTGTTTAAATACCTAAAAATTTTCATTGGAGAATATTATTAATGCTTCGAATCCCCTTTTTGTTGATAAACTAAAAATATTATCCTTGCTGTCACCCTAAATCAAATGCTTCTCAAATCCTTCTTCACAACCATATGTTTTAATCACTGAATATTATAAATCATTACTTAAATATCTTCCAAATATACCTGACAATGCATTCTTGTAAACACAGAAAGTGGCCTCAGAAAGTGGAAGCCAGCACCCTGAAATAATGAATGGTACAAAGGAAACAAATGTTGAGTAGGAAAAATGAACAGGAAAAAGGGTCTATATGATGTTCATTTATTATAGAAGGCAGAATAAAGATTATAATTTGGGTATAAAAACATTTCAAAAATCTTAAATATGGCTAGGAAAATCTTGGAGACTTTTAGTAGTCCTATGTTTGAACTGTTTTCTATTTATATGATTGGGCAGAGTTTGTACTCAAATGTAACTTCTGCAGTGGTGGCAAAAGCTGTAGGCCCCATAATTTTTTTCTCAAATTACAGAAAGAAAAAGAAAGAAAAAAGCATCTGTCTGTTTTGACTTTACTTTTCATTATTACTCATCATAACAAAGAGATGTAAAACCCGAGGTATATAATTTGGATTCTCTTTTGTCACCTAGCTCATGTCCCCCTTTCACAAAAGCTCCCTGACCAAAGCAGTACATGTTCCTTTCTTTAGATTGTAACTGTGTTTCATTGTGGCGTTTTAAATAAGAATAGTCCAAGCATTCAAATATATGCCCCACGGGGACCAGGAAGGATTAGGGGGTGTGGACTTTTGGAGGAGGTATGTAGTGAGAATTTTATTTTTAACACAGAAATGTTATAGGAATATGTGTTTGTTTTAATCCCAGGTGTGAGATACAGGACTGCTTCAGATTGTCCACAGTAGTTGACTATGATTTGCCTCATATTCTACCATAGGGTATGAGTTGCCAGTTGCCAGTTGCAAGTGTATGACATTTGGAATTCTGGGGACTCTTGAGAAGGTACCTAAATGCTAGGGGGCCCCAAGAGACTGCTACTCCTTTTCCTGCTGCCAGTGGTTGCCGGTCACTGATACAGTTTCTTGAGGTTTTTCAAGTGGTCATGCACAAAGAGACAAGAAGAAATTGAATATCCTGACAACAAAGATCAATCTTGCCCCAAGGAACTCAATGCCGCCAATCAGAAGAAAGCTGTCTAAAAATAATGATGCCTCCTTTCCCCTTTATCCTTCTTTCTCTCCAACCTAGTATTGGGGGACCGGAAGGGTAGAGAAGGGTGAAAGAGAATAAAGAACCCACAAAATAGCAAACACCAACTCCAGAGGTAGACAAAATCTTTGAGGTCTCAAAAGACTCTGGTGAGTCTCAGTGCCCCCAACGCCCCTCCTCACCTTGTGAAACTAGATGTGAACTTCAACTGTTCCTTTACTATGTCATCATGGAATCTAACCCTCTAAAATTGTAAACCAAATTCAATGTTTCTTTTCTAAGTTGCAATAGTCATGATGTTTTATTACAGTAGTAGTGAAATAAAATAAATAAATATAATATATATTCTTTTTCTGTTTGCATTTTGTGAATAAGTTTAAATTCTAAAAAGGATAGAAATACTTATTTTTTCCAAACTTTCTGAATTGCCCAGTTTCTGGCATAGTTCTGTGAACATACTGTTTGTTCTACTTAGAAATATGCTTTTCCTCTTGTTTCTTCCACTTGTTCTATTTTTGTTCCACTACTAATTAAGATACTAGCTGGACTGTGGGATGGAGAGCTCAAAGAACATATGGGCATATGACTGTTAATTACAGTATTATTATTTCCTAAGCATCCTCCAAGCAATTCATTTTCTGTGGATATCTTGATTGATAAAACTAATTTCAACTGGATATGGAAACTAAGGCTTTTAACAGTTTGTCTTCATTTATAGCCACAGAGTGGTAAAAGCCAGCTGATGTCTCCGTAATTATGCTTATTACTAGTCTGCAATTTAACACAGGTCAAGCTAGTCTCAAGAAACTATAACCTAAAACAGAAGAGTTTGTTTACCTTTGTTCCATCTACTTGATATGGAAAATAACTACTTTGGAAGCCATTGTTGAGTTTTATACTGAATGATATCTAGATTTTCTGTGTACTTTTCTTTTGTCTTGATTAAGAGGCTACGTTGCAATGGTAAAAAATCAAGGATACTTGATTAAGAGGCTACGTTGCAATGGTAAAAAGGATACTGAAAGCTAAATTGGACTTGAAGTTGCAATCTGATATATCATAGCCAAGGAGGATAATCAGAATTGTGTTTAAGAGTCAAGAAAGTCTCAACTTGGAAGAAAAATCCTATATAATCAATCTTTTAGATTAATGACATAATAAAAGTAATAATAGCAGGCAAATTCAGTGTGCATAGGATTCACAAAAGTAAATAATTTGCTCCGGGTGTTGCATTTAGCTTTGAGATTGGTCAGTTAAAAGGTGGAATGGTATCAAGTAAAGTATGGGATATTTTCTACCTTCATGAGGAAAATAATGAAATGTCAGACTATGTTCTATTGAAAGATTAAAAACTGAGAGGCAGTATGATGTGATAGAAAAATGTAGTTAAGTTCAAACTAGTTATGTAAGGCTGGGCCATTAGAAACTGATAAATATGATAATTATCCTTACTCTTTCTTTAATTTTTTATGTCCATAAGCAGTTTGTCTTAATGTATGTATGTGCACCATATGCATACCTGGCATCCGCAGAGGCCAGAGAAGTGCACCAGATTCCATGGTGGTTAAGTCTCAATGTGATGTTGGGAACAAAATGCAGATCTGCTGCAAGAGCAAAAAGTGCTTTTAGCTGTTGAGCCATCTCTTCAGCACTCCATTACTTTTGGTTATTATAAGATATAAATTAATAAAAGACTATGCAAATTGAAATATATTTTGCCTTACAAAACAGGATCATGGCTCTAATTTCCCCCAAACACATAATTTTAGGAAATTGATTTGTTTTCTGATTTTCTCTTCTTATAAAAGTGAAGATAAACATTTGTATGGTTATTATGTAGAGAAAAAATATTAAAATAAGAATAACATGCACTCATGTGCAATAAATTAAAAGACAATATGAATAAACTTAGACTGTTTTTTTCTTTTAGAAAATAGTAATGGCATCTAATTTACAAACCGAGTTGTTAGAAATATGAGACCATGCATTATAAAATATGGTTTTAAATGTTTGTTATATATCCACAAAGGCTGAAAACATGCTATATTAAGGTTGTGGTATATATTTATACTATTATTTTATTTTAAAATATAGGCAAGTAATTTATTAAAACTCTGCTATCAAAAACAGTTATTGCTGCTAGAAGATGATCTGCAGGGTTTGTTATCTTTGTAATAAGCATGTGAAGTTACTAATATTTTAAAACAATTATAATAAAATTGTAAAAGTTCTTCAACAACTTCTGCTGTGGTATAGCTATTTCCTTGGGTGCAGCATGACACTGTTATCATGGGGCAGAGATTTCTGCAGTGATGCACTGTAGTTATGGCAGTGGATAAGCCAAGTAACACAATGCTCATATCACTCCTCTGTAGAAGGATATGGGGGTCTACTGGAAATTTAGTCAAGCTTATGTATAATATTCCTGATCTTCTTCCATGGCAACATATGTTCTTGTAGGGAGCTATGATATACAGGAGATGGAAGATTGATGGTGCATGTGACTTCAGCGAGGCAGCATTTGTGAGTTAGCACTCATGATGGAGTGGAACTTCTTGCTGATATGGCTGCTTCTGAGTCACTCATACACTTCCAAGAATTTCCACATTTTTGCTCTGTAAGTAACCTCAATAAACTGATCAGTTCATGAAGCTGGACTTACATGAAACTGGTTTTTTTTTTTTTTTTTTTGGTCAGCTGGTGCACAATTTGCAGAGAAATTATGGTTCTTTATGTCTCTCCACAGAAAGTCTTGAAACAAATGGGCACTTAACAAAAACAGAATAAAACCAAAAGTGAGTCTCAGTGATCATTTGTATAGGCCCCTTATATGGAAAAAATGACATGCAATTGAAGTTGAGGTGTCTACCCAGAGGAAAAGTCTAAGTGTACCAGCCGCATCCCAAGGAAAATCCCTGAAGTAGTACAAAATACGTTGCCATCCACAAAGGTAGCATATATGGTACATTTTTAAAAGAAAGCTATGGTGGTTTACAGGGACATGGTATTTCATGGAGAAATTAAAGTCAAGATGGCAGGTAACTTGGAATGAGAGAGGCAGCACTTAGTACCCAGTTCCCTGGGCTGGAAAGGGCTACATTCACAATAGAATTAAGAAAGAAGTTAATTAACCTCAGGACTTCTATAGTTTTAGTTGGCTTTATTGAGTCACATGTTTCTACAAAATTTTTATCAGGTAAGATGGGCTTTGGAAAATTTGAGTGATTTACTTATAGCATTACATAAATTGTGTCTGTAATAACTGAAAGGAATCCAGAGGGAGTGAGAAAAAATGGAGGCCATGGTAGTTTAAATTAGTTTCTCCACACAAATCTTGGGGATTTGACTCCTTAGTCCACAATGGTCAGCTCTGCTTGGGTAGTCTTATGAGGTGAGGTGTGGCCTTGCTGCAAAAAAGTATGTCATTAGGAGTATGTCATAAAATATTCTGTCAACCCATTAATGTTAATGACTAAGTATCTTAAAGATTTGGGAAAGTATCTGGAGGAACATAAAGCCAGATTAAATTAAGAAGGACCCCTGCATTGGTGGGAAAGGGCATTCTCAGAGCTTATGGTTATTCAATCAAATCTCACTGCCAAGGATGGGTAAATTACCTATATATAAAGGTCAGAGATGTCATAAATGTACCACAATACTCCTTTTGTGAATAATATTGTTCACATGCCAAAACAAGACTTGAATAAATCAATCTGAGATGTATCTGATAGATTTCTTCCTTCTAAAAAAAAACTCACATACATACACTTATAAGCAACCCCAATGAATTAACTGGTTCACCAAACAATAGCATTCATATTTAAAAAATAAACATTTCACAGGTTTCTAGGGGAAACTAATCACTCATACTATTCAGGGAAGAACTCTACATGTTATTGTTACCAGAATGCCAGGCATGATGATAGTATCATAATTTTTATAAGTATGCTCAACTATGTGATTGGGATTATGGGACACATTACAGGACAAAACACTTGTTTTTGTTTGTTTGTTTGTTTGTTTTTTGTAACTCAGGGCAAACATCTGTGGTTAGGGACATAGTCTTCAGAATGCACTGGATTTGATGTATCTGTCAAATTGCTTCTAAATATATTCTAAATATTTGTGCTGTACCTCTGTATTTTTTGTGCTGTACTCATGGATAGCTATACTATCGGCATCAGTCAATAGAAATCTTTTTGCAATGTTCAAATTTTAGTATGTAGACTCATAATTGATCCAGTTGCTGTGAATAAGTGATGTGCTGTAGCACAGTAGCCCGATTTTTAAAAAGAAATACATATCTATCACCTCCTCCAAGGTTAAGACAATATCCCATAGAGGGATCAGAGAGACTGTAAGAACTGAAGGAAGGGAAGGGGTGTTAAGATATAGATACTCTACCTAGAAGAAAGATAATCATTACCTTTATAGAACAGATGTCACTTTTATGATCTCCAGAATACGTTGGTCCAGGAGTCAATTGGTCCAGACACTGAAAAGTGTAAAACAACATAGTGGTATCTAGCTCTACAATAATGATAACAGAATCATTACATTTCATTGTAGGTGAGTAAAAAAATATCACTAGAACCTCTCCTAAAATTCTATCTACCACTTCCAATCTGGCCCACCTCTTCCCCCAGCTAAATGTGGACTTTAAAAGTGTTTTAAAAACTATATAGGAGGTATAAGACTGACTAAGAGTAAAAATATAATGCTGAAGCTTTTGTAAGTCATCACTCCTTCTGGGGTTGGAGTCCTTGTTGATTCAGCTCCTTTTAAATGGCCCAGATTCTGTAAGTAGCTCATGATCACACTCCTGCAAGCATCCTTAGCAAATTCATCAGTTTACAAAATTTGACTTAGAATATTTCTGTGGTAAATAAGCATTCTTTACATATTTCCAGGAAATATCACCTCTATTTTCATGTTCTTTATTTATGTCCAAGATATACACAATATGAATGTTTTTGAAAGTTTTCTTAAATTTTTAAAAAATTTATATTTACTTAGTTATTACAAAACTTTACTCTTCATATATATTTTTTAATTAATTTATTCTTGTTACATCTCAGTGGTTATCCCATCCCTTGTATCCTCCCATTCTTCCCTCCCTCCCATTTTCTCCTTATTCCCCTCCCCTATGACTGTTCCTGAGGGGGATTTCCTATCCCTGTATATGCTCATAGGGTATCAAGTCTCTCCTTGGTAACCTGCTGTCCTTCCTCTGAGTGTCACCAGGTCTCCCCCTCCAGGGGACATGGTCAAAGGTGAGGCACCAGAGTATGTGAGAAAGTAATATCCCACTCTCCACTCTACTGTGGAGAGTGTTCTGTCCATTGGCTAGATCTGGGTAGGGGCTTAAGGTTTACCGCCTGTATTGTCCTTGGCTGGTGCCTTAGTTTGAGTGGGACCCCTGTGCCCAAATCTGCCAATCATAATGTTCTACTTGTAGGTTTCTAGTACCCTCTGGATCCTTCTACTTTGCCATTCTCCCATGCTTCTCTCATCTAGAGTCCCACTAGAATGTCCTCCCCTCTGTCTCAGTTTACAAAACAATCATGTATATTTATGAGGCATACTGTGACATTTCAGTCCATGTACATAATGTGCAAAATGTAGTGATCAAATAAGAGTACTATAGACTTTCCATATCTGCATCTGTTTTTGAAACTAATTATCAAGCTACTCAATTTAAGCCCTTTATAAAATACATCATAGATCACTGAGGACAGTAACAACCCTATCATAAATCTAGAGGGAGGAGCCATGTAAGCCATCAGGGATGGACTCCTCCACCATGGTCCACTTCATATCTTACCTACTGTTTCCTAGGTAACAAGTCTTTTCCTTAGAAATCAAATCACCATATGAAAAGGAAGGGTTTGGGGGGCTGGTTGTGGCAGTCCATTAAAAAACTGTTTCCTTCTGCTCTGACATGTAGAATCTAAGACCTATGTCTGGCTGTAACTACACAAAAATATCACATAATATATTGTCTCTTTCTTTTAAGAGTGAATCCAGCTGTTTCTGTCAATTATCTTGCCAGGAGCCCACACCACAGGAAAACTGATTCTTCTGATAAAACATAAGAAGAAAGGAGGCATACTTATCTTAATGATTTTTATACTTGTTTGTTCTGGAAGTCCTTCCCTTGGTGCAGTTGCTTGCAGAGCTTCCATCATGTAGTACCACAGATTCTGCCTGCTTTTCATAGAACTGTAACAATTCCTTTTTATTTTTTCTATCTCTTATGGTTGATCCTTGCCAAAAGCTTAGGCTTGCTTTTCATATCACTTGGTGCTTTCTAAGTCTTTTTTTTGTTGAAGCCTGATGCCTCCTGCCATGGAGCTTCTCCATTGCTGAACCTGCCTGTTTTGTGAAGCCATGGCTTTCTTCTTGTCCATATTCTGTCAGCTGCCAAGATTTACAGATTATCTGTCCTGTTGTTTTTCTCTCAAAATCCAAAAAAAGTGCCTTTGAGTATCCTCTGACACCATATTAAAGAGTTTTTTTTTTTTTATTAAAGAGACTATGAGCACCATCCCCCCAAAGCATCAGTATCCATGCTTCAGAACATAGGGACTGATTCTTTCTATATAACTGCTTTTTCAGATTTATCATTGACTCTTACATTACCTGTTTAGCTTGTACAAGCTATCATTTTGTTTTCTTCGACTTTAGGAATAATTTTACTATCCCACTTTTTTTTTTGGCCCCTACAAAGATATTATTCTTCCCAAATCAGCATGAAGAAACCTTAAGAGAACAATACCTCATTTCCCTTAAGGGGTGGGTGGGTAGGTTTTTGGTTGTTCTCTTGGGCTATAGATGCTTATTTTCATTGGGAATTGGTTATGGTATTATTGGTCTTATACAGAGAGAAAATTAGGTGGGACTCAGGGAGGTCTCTCTTTTCTTTTATCTTTCTTTCTTAGGTATGGAGATAGGGGTTGAAAAGAAAGGATGGGAAATATAGAAATTTATAGGTATAATAGGATAAAAAGTAGATTATTGAAACTACTCTTCAACTTAAGGCCTTAATTGTTACTCACAAATAAGGTTTTTTAATTAATTAGTATAGAATTTTGTATATTGTTGCAAAATAAGTTTAATTTTGATGCACTCGTATAGAATTCAAATTTAAGATTATTCTTTACATACTATATATATATATGTATATATATATGTGTGTGTATATATATATATGTATATATATATATATATATACATATATATATTTCTACTCTAACATGAGGTATTGTACCCACACAACTCAATTATAATACAAAGTTTACTTCAAATAACTTGAAAGTGGTATTGCAAACTGTTTGTGATAATAAAGTAATACAAGCTACTTGTTAGTTGATCACATCATGGGCATGTCAATTACTAGTCTATTTTTATCACAAGAATATATAGCCTAGGTTTAACAGATAGGTATGATTCTATAGATATATAAGGTAAAATAGTTAGATAAGGTCTTCAAGAACCTAAGAGACCTACAGAATATGGCATTTAAAAATGGTCTTGTTACATTAAAGATTCTTGGACAACAAGACAGGTTAACTCCTGGCAACACCCAGCCTATCTCAAAGAAGATGATGAGTATCAAAGAACTTCCTTATGGAGATGGTTTCAAATGTGTCAAACAGCCACTGGGCAAAATGTCCTCATTTCTACAACAGACAGAATTCTGCCTAAAAAAGTGCAAGCTTGGGTGCAGGCAGAGTGGATGGCCAAACTCTGCCAAGGCAGGGTAAGCAAGTCCTCAATAGTTTCCATCTCAGAAATATGTATGTCAGATGTACTGGCCAGAAGGCTGATGATGATGCTTCAATGTTCTAGAGAGTCTTGGGTGATTGTTCAGGCATCAAACTGTCTCTTGTCATTTTTTCATTTTGGAAGCTGCTAAACTGCACTTATGATTCACTCAGGTAATTAAGTTTTATTCCTTCTCAAGTCTCTGATGGGGTTGAAGACAAGATAGTTTAGTCTTACAATTAAGCTTAGTTGTTTAGTGGTTTAGATACTTTTAGGTCTAGATGGATGTTTTAAGTTGATAGAGATGAGATATGATAGATATTAACTTTCATTCAGTATTTTAGACTCACAAAGGTAGGAAAGGTGTTTTCTTCAAGTTTGCCAAATACAAATAGTAAAAACACTATGAATGTAACATTTATATAATTCTTGATTATTTGGTGGTTCTTCTTGCTGTATGTAGTTTATTTATGTGTAATAATATAAATATATATACACAAAATAAATATAATAAAAAAGAAAAAAGCTTCTATAAACTGCTAAAATAAAAATAAAAAAGGAATAATTTTATTTTCCACAACTGAGAAAGAATGTGCAGTATGGTTCTTTCTGTGTCTGTTTTATTTTTCTCAATACAATGTCCTCCATTTCCATCCATTTCATCATATGTGATAGGATATCATTCCTTATATGGCTGAGTAATATTTGATTATATGTTTCTAATACATTTTAATTATCCATACATCCAGTCATGTACACTTTGAGTCTGTATCTTGGCTAATGAAAATAGTGAAATAATAAATATAGAAGTCTAGGTATCTTTCTTGATATTATATCCTTTGGAATCTATCAACAATCGCTTCTCGGCCTTTTGGCTAAGATCAAGTGTGGAATCTATCAATAATTGAGACAGTTCAATACTATGAAAAGGCCATGTGTAGTTTGTTGGGGAAACACTATTTTGTTCTCTATGATGGGTGAACTAATTTACATTCCAACCTACTGTATATCAGAAGTCCTCTTTCCTCTTCATTTTCATTAAAATTTATTATTAACTTCTTTAATAGACATTCTTATTAGGGTAAGATGTCTTAGTTTTATTTTCATCATGCTTAATGATGTTTTATATGTTATGCTTCTATTTTTGAGAAATGTTTCTTTAATCAATTTACCAATTTTTAATTGGAATTTTGTTGTGTTTTGTTGTTTAAATATTCTATTAGTTTTATATTATAGTCTACCAATATTTTCCCCTTTCAACATGTTGTTTGTTTAGAAATAATGGGCATTCTCAGTGAGAAATGGTTCCCAACACTTACATATAAGAGAAATTTCTTTACTTAAGCATGTGGCCAACTGGGGCTTATGTTGAAATAAGAGCTGACTCCCAACAGAAGATTTCTTGTTAGCATATTTTTACCTTAGGTTTATGCATTTCACAAACATTATCATTTTTGAATCTCTTTCAGGTTACACTTTGAAAAACTTAAACAGAGACAGAAAACTGCAGGAAGCTTAAGCAGATAGGTTTATATAACAAAGATATTACATATTGCTAGAACTGTTTTAAGTATGCCAGTGTCGTCTTTTCTTTTAAATTTTTTATTTATTTATTATGTATACAGTGCTCTGCCTGCAGGCCAGAAGAAGGAGTCAGATCACATTATAGATGGTTGTGAGCCACCATGAGGTTGCTGGGAAGTGAACTCAGGACCTCTGGAAGAGCAGTCAGTGCTCTTAACCTCTGAGCCATCTCTCCAGCCCTGTTCATTCATTCATTCATTCATTCATTCATTCTTTCTTTCTTTCTCTCTTCTCCTCTCTGTCTCTCTGTCTCTCTCTCTGTCTCTGTCTCTGTCTCTCTTCCCCTCCCTCCCCCTCTCTCTCTCCCTCCCTCTCACTCTCATTCCCCCCCTCTTTCTTTCTTTACTTTCTGCTTGCTTTCTCTTTAATGATCATTACCAGAATCATCTTGGCTACACAGTGGAATTACAATTTTCCTGACAAGAACACAGAGGATTCAATGGCAGACAAGAATCTAACGATGAAAAGAGGAAAAAGAAAAGAATCTAATGATGGCTGTGAGCATAAGATATCTTTAGGGTGTGAATCAGAAGCTAACAGTTGAGCTTAAGTTAGCACTGTCTTCTTTGTCATGGGTTGGAGCCTAATGGCTGATCAATCCTGGTAAATAAACATTTCCATCCTTGAGTCTTTCTATTTTTACATACAATAGAGTCTTTCTATTAATATACAAAAATCTTATTTTTGTGTGTGTTTTATAATTCCCTAAAATGGTGTTAACCTTCCATCATTTTAATTTATTTTTAGGCAGCTATTATTTGTAGCCATTATGAGGTTTACTTTGTAATTTACTTATTGAAGTGCTCATTGCAGTGACATACACATGATATTGATTTTTTTTTTGTTCATCCCTTTTTTTTGAGACAGGGTTTCTCTGTGTAGCCTTGGCTGTCCTGGACTCACTTTGTAGACTAGGCTGGCCTCATACTCACAGATATCTGCCTGTCTCTATATCCTGAGTGTTGGGATTAAAGTGTGCACCACTACTGCCAGGCCTGTATGTTCATTCTTTATCATGAAAATGTACTGAATTTATTTATTAATTGGAGCAGTCTTTTTTATATGTTTATTATTTGTTTTTGTCTGTTTGTTTTGTTTTGAGATATAGTTCCCCTTGTAGGTCAGGGCATCCTGGAACTCTTAATGTAGTTCATACTGGCCTAAAACTCTGGAGTCCTCTAGAGCAGCTTCTTGAATATTGGAATTATGGAGGTGTGTTCCCACACCCAGACAGAGTCCTCCGGTTTCTTTTTAACTGGAATGTTATCTGTAAGGTATGCTAATTTGTCTTTATTCTTGTTTTCCTTTTATCTTAATTTCTCTTCTGTCTCAAATAAAAGTAGTCAAAATGGGCATCATACTCTTATAGTAGTATTAGAAGAATGGATATGATATTTTACAGGTTTACTATAATATTAGATATGATATTGCTGTATTAATTTTTTGTATTAATTATATTGCCATGCTTTTCCTATATATGATTTTTGAGGACTTTCATCAAGTAAGAATACTGCATTTCTTTTGATAAAGAAATGTGAATTATATGCTTTTTTCCACTCTGATTATTATTTTATCAAGGTTATTTTCTCTATAATGGTCACTCCTAAATATACTTGTCTGTGGATTATAAGTTTGGGTTATGCTATCTTTCAAGTTTTGTTTTAAAAGAAATCATCTACTTCCCACTGGATTTCTTCAATGATCTATTGCTTGTTCACTAGCATTTTGCTTTTAGTTTCCAAATATATGTACAATTTCAAGTTCCTGTCTTAGAGTTTTATTGCTGTGAAGAGACCCAATGGCTATAGCAACTCTTTTAAAGAAAAACATTCAATTGGGGCTGCCTTACAGTTTCAGAGGTTCTGTGCATTGTCATCATGGTAGAAAGCATGGTAGCATGCCCGCAGACATGGTGGTGGAGAAGCAGCTGAGAGTTCAACATCTTGATCCAATGGTTGCCAGGAGGGAACTGAAATTCCACACTGGGCAGAACTTAAGTGTAGGAGACCTCAAGGTGGCCTACACAAGGATGTACTTCCTCCAAGACTCCAATAAGGCTAAATCTCCTAACAGTACCACTCCCTATAGCCAAGCACTCACAGGCAATGCAGCCTGTGTAATGTGCACCTGTCAATCGCTGGCAAATATGTGGAGGTGAAGAAATTTTTATGACTTGGAAATGGGAGTTTTGCATGCTAGTAGTGATGGGAAATATCCAGGTTTAGTTTCAAAATGTCAGACGCATCAGGTCACTGTGTACTGCATTCTCCCTCTGAAATAGTACTGTGACTCATATGCCTCATCAATTTGCTACTTAACTCAGGGTCTATGAGTGTTGCCAGATTTCCAGGAAACAAAATGTTCAGATGTTCTTAATGCTAATCTGGTCTCCTTTGGTCCCTCTATGGCCTTTCTTTTGCCTTATGACTCGCATGGGACAGCTTTTCTGATTTCAACCTACTGTTGACTAGGACAACAGGGAAGCTGATGTAAGGCATGTTGTTCTCTTATCAAAACATTTAGATTCTGCTTATTCTACCTTGTCTCTGTTTTATGATTTATCTTCACTGTATTCCAGCACTCTCCTTCAACTACTATAGCTGAATAGAGCCATTTCTTCCATCCTTATTTACTTTATGTATGGGAGTGGGGGTATAACCATTATTGTTAGTCATCCAGTCTTCTGCCAAAACTCTAAACCTTATTTTGAAAATTGAGCTATCCATATCTTCAAATTAGTGTTTCCATCTCCTTACAATACATTTCTAGCCAATCAATTCTTTTTAAACTTTTTATTTTTATATCTTCTTAATGGAAATATAACTAATTATATCCCTTTTACTTTCTTTCTTCCTTCCATGGCCTCCATTCGCTCTTCTGCAAACTCCTTCCATGCCTCCCCTCAAATTGACAGCTTACTTTTCTTTGACTAGGTTTGATACACACACACACACAAACATTTGCATTTATATGTATTCCTAAATATATATAAATAAAACCTGCTGAAATCTACTTTTGTTCGTGGTGTGTATGTGGCTTCAAGTTTGATCACTATTGAAGTCAATACATAAAGAGAAGGAGAGACAAATAACACCAAGGTTGGTTCAGTAAAACATTGAGGAATCATATTATTTTATATTTAAGTAAAATTATGCACTATATATATGTACATGTATATACATTAACACACATGTATATATATACTATGTGTATAATATATTCAGATATGTATATATGTTCTACATTTGTATATATGTGTATTATATACAATATACATATATACATTACATAGATAGGTATAGATGAAATAGATATCAGTATCACCAGAGGTATCGATATAGATATATATTAAAGGAAGTTAAGCCATTTGGATTAACAATGCTCCCCAAGACGAAACAGAATAACAAAAACCCCAGTACCAGAAATAAGAAAACTCTTTTGAAAGGTTGGTCAAGGTAGTCCATACGATTCCTAAAACAATATAGAATATTAATATAGCCCTTGGTTGCCTCTCAGGGGGTGAGAGTGGGATCCTACTGCTAAAGACATCACACACCTAGAACACAGGACTAAGATTATTCAAACTTTATCTAACCTGAAAGTCTCTTTCCTGCTGTCTAGCTTTTGTTCTAGAAAATGATATGCAAGCTGCCAAGGAATGGAATCAATTAAATAATCCAACCAAGCTGTAACACCTATGAATCTCATCCACTTTTTCTCCCTTTCAAATATGCCCATTAAATCTAATAGCAGCAAGGTTGTCTGATAAAGCTTTGAGTAATCACATTATTTTATATTTAACTAAAATTATACAGGACACATCTACATGTGTATATATACATACAGCAATAAACATATGTATATGTAGGCCACTTGGGTTGACAATGCTTCTACACAAGATGCACAAACTAAAAAATACCTGAGAACCAGATACAAGAAACCTCTTTTCAGAGGATTGGTGTTGGGTAGTTACCCATCCAACCCATAATCCACAAAATCATTAACAACTCATCCATTGATTCATCATTAGTTATAATAAAATAGTCAACAAATCAGTCACACTCTGCTTTTTACTACTTGTTCACATCTTTATCCCTTTTCCTACTCATAGCATTTACTTAATTAAGTGACATTTAGAAAATGTTTTCAGCAGTATATAGGATGAAAACCTTCAAATGCACTATGAATACTCAGATTTTCCAGGTATATCAACATAACTGTAAAACAAGTTCTCATTTAGTAACATACTATTCAGTATTTTTAAGCTTCTTTGAGAATTTCATAGTGTATTTTGATTATATTCTTCTCACCGCCAACTCCTCCCAGATCCACTCCTATCTGCCTTCTCTCTCATTTTTGTTTGTTTTCGGTTTTTCGAGGCAGGGATTCTCAGTGTAGCCTTGACTGTCTTGGATTCACTTTGTAGACCAGGCTGGCCTCAATCTCACAGTGAAATGCCTGCCTCTGCTTCCTGAGTACTGGGATTAAAGGCATGTGCTGCCATACCTGCCTTCTCTCTCATTTTTAATACTCGTTAAATTCAGTTTGTGTTGGCAGACTACTCTTGGGTCCAGTGCCTATCTTGAAGTATTATCGATGTGCTAGATATTACATTGTTAAGTTAAAAACAACTTTACCTTTCACAGAAGCTATCAAATACCAATAATTCCTCAGCTAAGGATAGAATTATGTACTCAATTCTCTCCCTCACACAGATTTTGTCTGTCTTCAGCTTGAACAGGCTGTATATATCCTGTCACAAGTGCTGTGACTCCATGTGTTTTCTTGATATCATCCACCACCTCTGAATCTTCCAATCTTTCTACTCACTCTTCCGCAATGGTGGCTGAGCCTTGTGAGGAAGGGTATGATATAGATGTCCCATTTAGGACTACATACTCCAATGTCCCTTATTTTCTATTCTTATCAGCTAAGGTCTGTGCCAATTGCCATCTTCTGAAATCGACTACAATTGTACTACAATACTAGCCAGCTGATGAGGGATAGGAGATGCACTAGGTCTACAGATATAGCAATAAGTCAGTAGGAGTCAATTTAATGTATATCCATTTAGCAGAATAATAACATTAGGCTTTGTCCTAGAGCAGAGTTTTTTAACCTGTGGGTTGTGACCACTGGAAAACACGTTTCCAATGGTCTTAGGAACCCAGACACAGTTCAGTAGCAAAATTACAGTTATGAATTAGTAATAAAATAGATTTATGGTGGAGTTGCCTCAGACTATCAGAAATACATGTTTTCCAATTGCCACGGACCATGGATCCCATTTAGGTCCTATCTAGGCTCTGCTGCCCTAGAGCCTATGATGTATCTAGCTAGAGGTTCTTTGCCTCATTAACAGTGTACGATATGGAGTCCACCTTTTGGAGTGGATCTTAAGTCTAGACAGAGAGTGGTTGGTTACACCTATAACATTTGTGTTGCTATAGCCTAAATGGCTATATCTTGTCAGAGATCATTTTGCAGCTTATTAAGTTCAAGTCTGGATGAGATTGACAACTCTTCTCCAGTAGTGTATATACTTCCTTCAGTACTGTGAAAGCTGAGCCACAGAGATAAAGTTTCCAGCTCAGTACCCACTTGATTTCTCCATGTTTATGACTCACATGTGTGATGTTCAGCAATGGGGCCTTATTGCCATGTATGTATGTAAGAAAACAGCAATTTTCACTCTATATAGAATCACTGGCCAACAACTCAAAAAGAGGTAGCACATTCCCGGTACTTGGATTTTTATTTGGTAATATGTGTGGTATATGTTTGTGATATTGTTCTCCAGTTATAGGATAATAATTTCAAAATTCTATTTAAACTGCCTTTGTATATTTGTACATATCTTAGATAATTTCTAATGTAAAGAGTTACTATATGGTTTTTAAAAAGACTTTTTGTTGTAGTTATACCTCTACGTAATCCCTCCTCAAATTCTTAAATTTTTGGCTGCTTTTTTCTCTGAGATAGGGTTTCTCTGTGTAGCCCTGGATGTCCTGGACTTGCTTTGTAGACCAGGCTGGCCTTGAACTCACAGAGCTCTGCCTGCCTTTCCATCCCCGAGTGCTGGGATTACAGACATATGCCACCAGGCCTGGCCAAATTCTTAGTTTTATGTCTTTTATCATTTTGATCTCTCTCAAAACTGCAAGAGACTAAAGTTTCCTCTTCCACTTTCTCTGTTCTCCATTAGTCCTCCTACCTCATCTATCATGGTCCTTCATAATTGTTGGTTACCTATGTGACTTCCTGGTGTCATTTTGAACCACATGAATTTATAGCACTGTTGTCTTATTTATTTTTAATTCCTCAGAGTCTACTAAACTATTTTTAACATACCAGGAGCATAGCAAACAGTAAATCACTGAATGGATTTGAAGGAGTCAGATGTTCAGATTTACAGATCCTAATATTTCACAGAGTAATTCAAATTTTATTGTACTTAGTCTTTAGTATCTTCTTTCTGGGCATGTGAGTAAATAGAATCATTAGAATAAGACTATTTTTAGAGATATAGTAAGATTATCTTATATATCAGTCACTGGGATGGTGGTGAGAATAGAGGATAAAAAGGTAAATAATGATTGAATTAAGCACCTATATGGAAATACTGGTTTGTATTTCCCTGGTTTGAAAAATCTAGCTTGATACTATCATGTATATGACAGAATGGTGTCAGAGCCAACATGGAATTGGGTCTCCTATCTCTTGGATGTAGAGTAATAGAGAAACATGTCTTAGTATTTCTAAGTTTAAATAGTCACTAAGTAATGGGCATATGAGAAAGCACAGAATCAGGATTCCCATAGGCTGTTACATGTACAATCATCATGGTAAAAATATGTTTTTGAAGTAAGGACTAGTTTGTTCTAAAATTTGATGCTTTATTAATTGTTGAGAAAAAAGATGCATTTATCTATTTACAAATGTCAGCAAACATCCTTTAATTTCAACATAGATACATATGACTTAGCATTCGATATTAATTGAAGCATTCTGGGTTAAATTATATGTAATTTATATATTTTTAAATTTATTAATTACTAGAAAAAGTCATAGAAAGAACAACGCCAAAGTAGGAGGCTACTTCAGATATATAATATTGATCATAGCAGATAGTATCTTTATATTCATGCACCTACCAATAATTTTATTAAAGAAACAGACTAAGGAAAAAAGTCACAAAAGTCAGTGAGATAGCCAGGCACAGTGGTGTGCAACTGTAATCCCAGCACTTGGGAGGCAGAGGCAGGCAGATCTCTGTGAGTTCGAGGCCAGCCTGGTCTACAAAGTGAGTCCAGGACAGCCAAGGCTACACAGAGAAACTGTCTCAAAAAAACCAAAAAGAAAGGACAAAAATTAGGGAGATAAATAGTCAAAAGGAATCATTTGATTATCTAAGAATTAAGTAACAGGAAATATCCAATAGTTAACTTGCAACACTTAAGTGTGCTAGGGTAGCAGCTTCCAAAATGAAAAAAATGAAAGAGACAGCTTGCTGCCTGAGCAGTCACCCAAAACTCTTTATAATGTTGGAGCATCATCTTCAGCCTTCTGGCCCAGTACACCTGACAGACATATCTGTGAGGCAGGAACTACTGAGGACTTGGTTACCCTGTCTTGGCAGAGTTTGGCCGTCAACTCTGCCTGCATTCAAGCTGGTCCATTTTTAGGCAAAATTAGTTTTACAATTAAGCTGGAGTTAAGCTTAGTTGTTTAAGGGTTAACATGTTTGTAGGTATAGATAGATGTTTTAAGTTGATAAAGATGAGATATGATAGATATTGATTTACATTCAGAATTTTAGGCCCACCAAGAGAGGATAGATATTTTCTTCAAGGTTGCCAAATACAAATAGCCAAAACACTATAAATATAACATTAATAGAATTCCTGATTGTTTTGTGGTTCTTCTTGCTGTAGGTAGTTTATTATATATATTTGTAATAATATAAATATATATGTAAAAATAGAAAAATAATTTAAAAAGAAAACAAAGTATGCTAGGGTATAGTGGTGAGGTATTATATATAGAAACAAAAGCAAATGCATAAAAGGACAAAAGCAAGTTGGACCCCATAAAACTTTAAATTTTATGTTTAACAACATATACTATTAAAGAGGGTTAAAATACATGCTACAGACTGAAGAAAGAAAATTCAGAAAGTATATATTGAATAAAGCATTATTATCCTAGGACCACAAAGAAACCTCAAATCTCAACAACGAAAAAGCAACCTGTTTGCAAAATCTGGCAAAGTATCTAAATAAGTGCATCCATGAAGAACATACAAAGTTAAAAAATGTACATGAAGGGATGTCCAACATCATTTATTGTTAAGAAACTGAAATTTTTAACAGATACACACACCCATGTGTACTGTCACAACTTCTTCATTTCAAAGAAATTATTCCACCACAATTTCACAATTACTCACAATTTCCATTTTACAAGCATTTGTAGTTCTTTTCAAGTGAAGGACTATATTTATATATATATTTAATTATTCAATATGTATAGTACTTTGCAACATTTTATTAAGATATTATGTTCTATTCTGTTATTAATGAAGTCTTGAAATTTTTTTTGCTTCTTATGGTTTACATATAAAACTTTTCTAAAAATACTATATATTAAATATTTACTCCCAAATTTCTAATACTAATTGAAGAATGACTGGCTGGTGAGGATGCTGATGTGAGAAATGGCTTAATAGCTCATAAATGCATGAGCCATGAAAGGTGTATTGGAGGAGGCATGTTAACAGGACACACTTTCTATCTCTCTTTGTTTCCTTGCATTGTGACCTGAGTGGCTTTGTTCCTCCACTTATTCAGCCCTGTCATGTTTCCTCTACCATAGGCACTGAGTGCTGGATCAAACTGATAGGACCAATACCTCTGAAGTTGTGTATTTTGTGAAAAAGCCACAAAGCTTTTTCCTTTAAATTGTTCTTTAACTATCTTTACATGGATAAAAAATCAACTACTAGTGACAAATGTCCTCTTGTCCCTTAGTTTTGTGGGAGTTTTGGTAAATTTTTTATAAAACATATAACGTATAACAATAAATCTGAATATTGTCTAGGAGGACCTTTGTTCATCTGGTCAAACTACAGTAACATTTTAGAAATAATTTAAAAATAAAATAAGACCCATAATACATATTATATTAATATGTTATATGTTGTTATATGTATATATAATAGATACACACAAGCTATCAGAAAAGCAATATATTTGTTTTAAGTAGCTGGCTAAAATAAAATCACATTAAAGTAAATCTAACTAATTCACATGAACTAATATACAAATATCGTAACATATGTTGTAGCATGCAGAAGGCTACTCTGACTTGTGAGGGTTACTTGTGAAATCAAGTGAAAAGTTAAACTCAAATATTATGTAGATAAACCCATAATACAGAACTAAAATTTTCTAATCATGAATATGCTGAGTTACCTATTAATATGGAGCCAAGACTTAATTCATTCAACTTTGATTTTACATCTATGCCTTGGAAGAATGAGCAGGGTTTCAATACATACAGGTACATCTCATGAAATAACAACTGATAGCATTTGGATGAGTTACATTCCTTAAGGAACCACTGTAATCAAGCCTTTAAAGCCTTAAGATAGTGCTATCATATGGTGATAGAATGTTTAAAAGATGAAGCCAACAAATATCTTTAGGTCACTGAATGATGAGATAAAAATCAATGGACCTTTTGCATACTGATCTTTTTCACATTTTAATTTATCATAATTTATTCATATTCCATTCCTATTGTTATTCCATCACTTCAATCCTGTACAATAAAAGATCTTTGGGAGGCATCCCCATTCCTGATCTCAACCTGTACTATAGAGTAATAAAAATGTCATGGTACTGGCATAGTAACAGACTGGTTGATCAATGGAATTTAATCAAGACCCAGAAATAAACCCATACACCTATGGACACTTGATTTTTGACAAAAAAAAAAAACAACAACAAAATTACACAATGAAAAAAAGATAACATATTTAGCAAATGGCGCTGGCCTAACTAGATGTCTCCATGTTAAAAAAATGAAAATAGATCCATATTTATCACCCTACACAAAACTCAATTCCAAGTGGATCAAAGACCTCAACATAAAACCAGACACACTAAATCAGTTAGAAGAGAAAGTGGGGAAGAGCCTTGAACTCACTGGCACAAGAGACAACTTCCTGAACAGAACACCAATTGCATATTGTTCTTTAGGCTTCCAAAAGAATAAAAGATTTGGCTAAGGCATAGCTTACTAGACTTTATTAGTCTGTGTGATTTTTTAAATTACTCAGAAAAACATAACTTTTCCTCTCATTCTGTCTCTGTTCTAAGCATGCTATCTCTGATACTCTGGGTTCTCTTACTCTATATCTAATGCTCCCCTCATTGCCATGTGGCTGCCATGCTGAGGACATCCATGCAGGTAATAAAGCCATATGGCTTCTTTTCCTTCTCTTCTCTGCCACTGCTGAGATTTGCACCTTGCCTTCCCTGGAGTGTTTTTCTTTTAAATTCTAATGAAATTGTCTTTGAGCTTAAAAAAATAGAGATAAGTTATAGTCTATTTCTTTAATACTATGTCAGATATTTCTTTTTTAATTGATTTATTCAGATTACATCTCAATTGTTATCCCCTCACTTGTATCCTCCTATTCTTCCCTCCCTCCCTCTTTAACTCTATTCCCCTTCCTTAGGTCTGTGACAGAAGGGGAATGCCTCCGCCACCATATTGTCACAGCCTATCAAGTCTCATCTTGGTAGCCTGCTTATCCTTTCACTGAGTGCCACCAGGCCTCCCCACCAAGGGGAGGTGGTCAAATATGGGGCACTAGAGTTCATGTCAGAGTCAGTCCCCGCTCTCCACACAATTGTGGATAACGGCCTGTCCCTTGGCTAGATCTGAGTAGGGGTTCAATGTTTACTGCATGTATTGTCCTTGGTTAGTGCAGTAGTTTGAGCAGCCCTCCCCCGGGTCCAGATCCACCAGATATGATATTCTTCTTGTAGATTTTTAGGACCCTCTGGGTCCCTCCACCACACAAGGACATGGTCAACCATGTTCATAGCAGCCTTATTTGTAATAGTTAGAACCTTGGAAACAATCTATATGTCCCTCAGTTGAAGAATGGATAAAGAAACTTTGGTACATTTATACTATGGAATATTACTTAGCTATTAAAAACAAGGAAATCCTGAAATCTGCTGGCAAATGGATGGAAATAGAAATTAGCATCTTGAGTGAGTTAACCCAGACCCAGAAAGACTCACATGATATATACTCACCTATAATTAGACTCTAGCCCAAAAAGGATGTCCCATGAAAGTCTTCACTTACCAGGATATTGGGATAGATGAAGGGACTCCCTATTGGGACTCTAGGTGAGAGAAGTATGGGAGAATGGGAAAACAGAAGGAGTCAGGTATTTATTTATGGTGATAAAATACTGCTTCCTAATATTAATATTTTCTGATGTATTAAAGTAGTGGCTGTAATCTGAATTATATTTCATATTAGATAATACCCAAAGCCACTATATTTTGAGAAAATAAAGTGTGTTCTTCGACTTTTACCATTATAATTACTACTTGTTCAATACAAAATAATATATTATAAGTATATATACTATCATAACAAGTAATACTAAATGAATAGTCAAATAAATAATATTTAACAAAGACTTAAGTGGTATTAATGTAGTAAACACAGAGCCTCACAAGTTTACTGTAGGACAAGTGATACCACAGCTTCCTTGGCCCAGAGTATATAAGTAGGACATTAAAGATAATTATTAATCAAAAGAAATTTAGACACAAATTTCTTGCATTCATTATAGAAGTCTGGTGGTGATATAAATTATTCCTTTACAATATTTTATTTAAATAAGCACTGTTAAAAGTCCTTGACATATTTTAAATTAATTGTGACAGTTAAATAATGTATGTTCAAATTGAGATATAACTCCTTAATCAATAACAATAGAAAATGATAAAACCATCACAGATAAAATATGACAAACTTGTTTTACTGAAATAAAATCTAAAATAATGGATTTTATAAGAAATATGTGGTGGGTTCTAAGATGGCAGTGTCTATTATGCACTGTATATGATCTAGCACATGGAGACCACAGACCGGATTGGGAGCCACAGACTTCAAGAACTTGAGAACACAAAGTGAGTGAGGTCCCGCAGAGTGCAGACTACAGCAGACTTAGCCCTGGGTAAAAAACAGCCCATGGAGAACCTGAAACCACTCTCCAGGCTTTGGAATGGAACCCACCTGTAGACTACAACTGGCCTCTATAGCCCAGGCCCAGTTTCCGCAATACCAGACCTTCTGGCCTGGAGAAGTCAAGGGAAACAAATGAATCTGTCCTTGGACACCCCCACCCACCTCAGCCCAGGCAAAGAAACACACAATGGCAAACCTATCAGAATTAGACCTGACTTCTCAGCAGAGACCATCAAAGCCAGAAGGGCCTGGACACAGGTCCTGCAAACCCTAAGAGACCACAGATGCCAGGCCAGACTACTATACCCAGCAAAACTATCAATAACCAATGACAGAGAAAACAAAATATTCCATGACAAAAATAAATTCAAACAGTTCCTTCCCACAAATCTGGCTTTACAGAAGTTACTAGATGGAAAACTCCACCCCAAAGGGACAAGCCACAACCAAAACTACACAGGAAATAAATAACTACACGATCACAAAAACACAACCATACAAACTCTCTACTGTAACCAAAATAAAAAATTAAGGGACTTAACAGTCACTGGTCACTAATATCTCTCAACATCAATGGTCTCTATTCTCCAATAAAAAGATACAGACTGAATGAATGCATAAAAAAGGTCCAACATTCTTCTGTATTCAAGAAATACATCTTACTCACAAGGACAGACATTACCTCAAGGTAAAAGGCTAGAAAAATATTCCAAGCAAATGGTCCCAAGAAGGAAGCTGGTGTAGCCATTTTAATATCTAATAAAATAGACTTTCAACCAAAATTAATCAAAAAGGATGAGGAAGTACACTTCATACTCATCAAAGTTAAAATCAACAAAGTTGACATCACAATTCTGAACATCTATGCTCCAAATACAAGGGGACCCACATCTATAAAAGAACTATTAAAAAAGCTTAAGCCAGACATCAATCCCCACACATTAATAGTGGGAGACTTCAACACCCCACTTTTACTGAAGGATAGGTCATTGAAACAGAAACTAAGCTGAAAAATAACGTCATTAACCAATGCTATGCATCAAATGGATCTAACAGATATTTACAGAGCTTTCACCCAAACACAAAGGATTTTACCTTCTTCTCACCACCCCATGGAACATTCTCCAAAATTGACCACATAGTAGGTCACAAAGCAAGTCTCAACAGATACAAGAAGATTGAAATAATTCCTTGTATCCTATCAGATCACCGTGGTCAATGGCTGGACTTCAACAACAACAGAAGTAACAAAAAAACCTACACACACATGGAAACTAAACAACTCTCTACTTAATGACACCAGGGTCAGGGAAGAAATAAAGAAATAAATTTAGGACTTCCTGAAATTCAATGAAAATGAAGGAACAACATACCCAAATTTGTGGGACACATCGAAAGCCGTGCTGAAAAGAAAATTCATAGCAATAAGTGCCCTTATAAAGAAATTGGAAACATCCCACATAAGCAACTTAACAAGACATCTGGAAGCCCTAGGAAAAAAAGAAGCAGAAACACCCAAGAGGAGTAGATGTCTGGAAATAATTAAACTCAAGGCTCAAATCAATAAATTAGAAACAAAGAGAACAATTCAAAAAATCAACAAACTAGGAGCTGGTTTTTAGAGAAAATCAACAAGATAGACAAACCATTAGCCAAACTAACTAAAAGGCAGAGAGACACTATCCAAATCAACAAAATCTGAAATGAAAAGGGAGACACAACAACAGACACTGAAGAAATACAAAGAATCATAAGATCCTACTTTTAAGGCATATGTGCCACAAAATTTGAAAATCTAAGGGAAATGGACAATTTTCTTGATTGACTCCACTTGCAAAAATTGAATCAAGATCAGATAAACAAATTAAATAGTCCCATTAATCCTATAGAAATAGAGGCAATCGTTTATAGTCTCCCAACCAAAAAATAAAAGTCCAAGACTAGATGGTTTCACAGCAGAATTCTACCAGACCTTCAAAGAGCTAGTATTGATACTCTTCAAACTACTCCAAAAGATAGAAATGGATGGAACATTACCATAGTCACGTTGATACCTAAACCCCACAAAGACCCAACAGAAAAATAATTTCAGACCAATTTCTCTTATGAACATTAATGCAAAAATATTCAACAAAAGGATTATAAGAACATATCAAAGATATCATTCCCCATGACAAGGTAGGCTTCATTCCAGGCATGCAGGGATGGTTTAACGTATGGAAATCCATCAATATAATCCACCATATAAACAAACTGAAAGAAAAAAAACCACATGATCATCTCCTTAGATGCAGAAAAAGGATTTGACAAAATCCAACACCCATTCATGTTTAAAATTCTGGAGAGATCGAGGATACAAGGCACATACCTCAACATAATAATACAGCAAGCCAACAGCCAATATCAAATTAAATGGAGAGATACTCAAGGAAATTCCTCTAAAATCGGGGACCAGGCAGGCTGCCCTCTTTCTCCATATCTCTTCAATATAGTTCTTGAAGTTCTAGGCAGAGCAATAAGACAACACAAGGAGATCAAGGGGATCCAAATGGGAAAGGAAGAAGTCAAATTATCCCTATTTGCAGATGATATGATAGTGTACATAAGTGACCCCCAAAATTCCACCAGAGAGCTCCTACAGCTGATAAACTCCTTCATCAAATTGGCTGGATACAAAATTAACTGAAATAGTCAGTAGCCTTCCTATATACAAATGTCAAACCTGCAGAGGAAGAAATAAGGAAAACTACACCCTTCTTGATAGTCAAAAGCAATATAAAATATCTAGGAGTAACTCTAACCAAGCAAGTGAAGGAATTGTTTGAAAAAAATTTAAATCTCTGAAGAAAGAGATTGAACATGACATTGAAAGATGATGAGATCTCCCTTGTTCATGGATTGGGAGAATTAACATAGTAAAGACTGCCATCTTACCAACAGCAACTTACAGATTCAATGCAATCCATATCAAAATAAGTACAAAAATGTTAAAAGACATTGAAAGATCAATTATCAACTTCACATGGAAAAACAAAAAACCCAGGATAGCTAAGACAATCCTATGCAGTAGAAGATCTTCAGGAGGAATCTTCATACCCGATCTCAAACTGTACTACAAAGCAATAATAATTAAAACAGCATGGTGCTGGTACAGCAATAAGTTGGTTGATCAATGGAAGCGAAATGAAGCCCCAGAAATGAATCCACACACATACAGTTACTTGATTTTTTTTTTTACAAAGAAGCCAAATCTATTCAATGAAAAAAGAATAGCATCTTCAACAAATGGTGCTGGCCTAACTGGATGTCTACATGTAGAAAAATCTAATTAGACCTATATTTGTCACCATGCACAAAACTCAAGTCGAAGTGGATTAAAGACCTCAACATAAAACCAGAGCCACTAAATCGATTAGAAGAAAATGTGGGGAAGAGCCTGGAACACATTGGCACAGGAGACAACTTCCTGAACAGAGAACACCAACAGCCCAGGCCTTAATGTCAACAATTAATAAATGGGACCTCATGAGGCTGAGAAGCTTCTGTAAGGCAAAGGACACTGTCAACAGAGCAAAACGACAGCCTAGACTAGGAAAAGATCTTCAACAACCCTACATCTGACAAAAGTCTAATATCCAAAATATATAAAGAACTCAAGAAATTAAACACCATCAAACCAAATAACCCAACTGAGAAATGGGGCTCGGAAGTAAACAGAATTCTCAACAGAGGAATATCAAATGGCTGAGAAACACTTAAAGAAATGCTCAACCTCCTTAGTCATCAGGGAAATGCAAATCAAAACAACTCTGAGATTCCATCTTACACCCATCAGAATGGCTAAGATCAAAAATTCAAGCAACACCACATGCTGTTGAGGATGTGGGAGAGAGGAACACTCCTTCATTGCTGGTGGGAATGCAAACTAGTACAGCCACTTTGGAAATCTATCTGGTGCTATCTCAGAAAAATGGGAATAGGGCTTCCTCAAGACCCAGCTATTCCACTCCTTGGAATATAACCAGAAAATGCTCTACCACACAACAAGAAACTTTGCTCAACCATGTTCATAGCAGCCTTATTCATAATAGCCATAATAGCCAGAGCATGGAAACAGCCTAAATGTCCCTCAGTTGAAGAATGGATAAAGAAACTGTGGTACATTTACACTATGGAATACTCAGTATGTAGACAAATGGGTGGAACTAGAAATGATCATATTGAGTGAGTTAACTCAGAAGAAGAAAGACTCAAATGGTATATACTCATTTATAATTGGACACTAGCCCAAAAGGCATGTCCCACAAAAGTCTTCACTTACCAGGAGATTGAGATAGATGTGAGGACATCCTATGAGACTCTAGGTAAGAGAAATATAGGAGATGGGGAAATAGAAGAACCCAGAGGGTCCTAGAAACCTACAAGAAAAACATCTTGATGGGTGGATTGGGGCCCAGGGTGGTCTGCTCAAACTATTGCACTAACCAAGGGCAATACAAGTACTAAACATCGAACCCCTACTCTGATCTACCCAATGGACAGGACAGTCTCCACAGTTATGTGGAGAGCAGGGACTGACTCTGACATGAACTCTGGTGTTCCATATTTGATCACCTCCCCTTGATGGGGAAGCCTGGTGGCACTCAGAGAAAGAATAAGCAGGCTACTAAGATGAGACTTGATAGCCTATGACCATATAGTGGGGGAGGAGGTCCCCCTTGGTCTTAGACCTAGGGAAGGGGAATAGGGTGAAAGCAGGAGGGAGGGAGGAACGGGAGGATACAAGTGATGGGATAACAATTTATTTGTAATCTGAATAAATTAATAAAATTAAAATTAAAGAAATATGTGTCATGTTTTACTTATGAACTAGATTAACTTATCCCTTAATATAAAAATACAAATTTTAAAATATTATTATATTTAGTTAATACAGAAGTGGTATTCTATGGTATATCCAATCTACTAAATATTGGTATATACACACACACACATACACACACACACACACACACACACAAACACACACACATACACACAGGCAATGCAGCTATTTACTATAATTCTTCTGTATATAAAACATGGCAGACATTATTAGAAACTCCCTACACCGTAGTCCTAGGAAGAAAGTAGTAAAAGTATCTACAAATTAGAAAATAGAGCATGTTAAGATTAAACAATAACTTTGGGATTTGAACATAGGCAGCAAAATTCTTAAGATAAATTCAAGATAAACCAGACTGTCTCTACACTGTGATGATGTGAAACTTATTTTTCATACATAAATGTGCTTGTTCAATTGTTCTATTATTTTCCATTATTTGAACCACTCAACGCTATGATGTCATTTTACCTTTACATGATGTGAATTTATATTCATATCTTTAATCTGCTGCTCTTTCCATACAAATTTGGATAAATAAAAGTAACTTTTATGGTCCAGTTTTGTTTTCATATCAAGTGCGCAATTTGTTAAATTATTTTATTGTCTAGTCTGTATCTATTCCAAGTATTAATTATTGAAAATTGATAATTTTAGTCTCGAAGAAACTAAATAGTGGTCAAGATAATTCTTTGCATGACAACTTGTCAACTTAGTAACAGCCATTTTCTTAATGTATCATACTTAAATATTACCACATCTAGTAATACTTCATGCCCAATCAGTTAAGAATACAAACATAAAAGCAAGTATTATTGGGAGGCATTGAATTATAGAAACTATACTATCTAATATGAAAGATACTAATATCCACATGACTGTTGAATGGGATTTATAAACTATGGTTGGTCTAAATTGGAATATGATTTGTGAAATATTTTTTATTTAATTTATTTTTTTGATTTTTTTGATGTGTGAAATATTACAACACATTTCAAAGGCTTCAAAAGGTAAATTTTTTGCCTTAATAAGTAGAAATTAAAATCATTATAAGATTTTTATTTTTAGCACTGAGACAGGATAGCTGCCCGCATTGTGATTTGCAAAATTTTCATCAATATGAAAATTGGGAAAACATTGTTAAATGAAAAACTGAAAGCACAGAATTTATTCAAAGTCAGTTTATTAATTTTTAAAACTTGGATAAAGATGTTCCTTTAATGGTCATTACAATTGTTTTCTGCTCCTGTTTCCAAGCAGACTCTAAATATTTGTCTCTATAATCAGAGTATTATTTGTACTTAATCAACTTCATAGGACAAACATTTCTCTTCCACAAATTTATGTTCTCATTCTTATTTCCTATATATGAACATAATTTACTTTTATGTAAAAATGTTTTATTGAATGTTTCTTCATGAAAGTAGTTTACATAATGAAATGACATTAACACACAAATGCTTTCTAAGTTATTGTAATTAATTTGTATGTTGTGATTCCTTTTGTACAAGTCTCTCTCTCTCTCTCTCTCTCTCTCTCTCTCTCTCTCTCACACACACACTCTCTCTCTCTCTCTCTCTCTCTCTCTCTCTCTCTCTCTCTCTCTCTCTCTCACACACACACACACACACACACATACACACACACACATTGAATTGTCCTATGAGGGTAGTTGTCATATGGCAGTAGGTTTTCAGGAATTTTTCAATAATCAAATTTACGTCCACTGATGGCAAATAACAATGCCAAGAACTGGGAACTAAAGTACCCACAAGAAAGTGGAAGTACAGTGCATTCATTTGACAGAAATAATAGTGATCTCATTAGAGATTAGATGAATTATAAAAGAAAAGAGACTATAGATTCATACATAAGAATACATAAAACCACCTTTTAATGTTAACCACAGGTTATCCTTATTTGGAAAATTCACATTAGTAATCTTTCTTTACTTCCTGTATGGTAAGGTAATATGTGAAAGGATATGTCAAAATTAATGATAACACATTTCATAAAAAATAATATTGATTCTTTGTACTTAAACCATACTAATTTGCCCTGTTCAGTTCTGGCGAGATGCGTCAACCCACACAGGTTTAGTTTGTGTTTTGGTGTATATGGGCACTAGTATCAGTAGATAGTATATACCTTTTGAAGAAATGATCCAAACAGCAAAAGAGGCAGGCAGGAATGGTTTTATTTTGTGGTCCTTGTTTTCTTTTAAATGAGATAAGCTGATAGTGGATAACTACACTGAGTCTCCATTTTAATAGAAGAGCAGCATATTTCAATGATGCTTTTATAATGCAAAAAAACAAGCTGTACTACAGAGCAACAGTAATTAAAAAAGCATGGTACTGGCAAAGCAATAGGCTGGTGGATCAATGGAATTGAATTTAAGACCCAGATATGAATCCACACACATATGGTCACTTGATTTTTGACAAAGAAGCCAAATCTATTCAATGGAAAAATGATAGCATCTTCAACAAATGGTGCTGGTCTAACTGGATGTCTATATGTAGAAAAATGCAATTAGACCCATATTTGTCTCCATGCAAAAAACTAAAGTCCAAGTGGATTAAAGACCTCAACTTAAAACCAGAGACATTAATTCAGTTAGAGGAAAAAGTGGGGAAGAGCCTGGGACACATAGGCACAGAAGACAACTTCCTGAACAGAGAACACCAACAGCCCAGGCCTTAATGTCAACAATTAATAAGTGGGACCTCATGAGGCTGAGAAGCTTCTGTAAGGCAGGAGACACAGTCAGTAGAACAAAGCGACAGCCTACATACTAGGAAAAGATCTTCACCAACCCTACATCTGACAAAGGCTTATTATCCAAAATATATAAAGAACTCAAGAAATTAAACACTACAAAACCAAACAACCCAATTGCGAAATGGGCCTTGGAACTTAACAAAGAATTCTCAACAGAGGAATATCAAATGGCTGAGAAACACTTAAAAAAAATGCTCGTCCTCGTTAGTCATCAGAGAAATGCAAATCAAAACAACACTGAGATTCCATCTTACACCCATCAGAATGGCTAAGATCAAAAACTCAAATGACACCACATGTTGGCGAGGATGTGGAGAGAGAAGAACACTCCTTCATTGCTGGTGGGAATGCAAACTACTACAACCACTTTGGAAAGCTATCTGGCACTTTCTCAGAAAAATGGGAATAGGGCTTCCTCAAGGCCCAGCTATCCCACTCCTTGGAATATACCCAGAAATTGCCCTACCACACACAGGCACCTATGCTCAATCATGTTCATAGCTGCTTTATACATAATAGCCAGAACATGGAAACAGCCTAAGTGTCCCTTAGCTATTAAAAACAAGGAATTCCCAAAATTTGTGGACAAATGGATTGATCTAGAAATTATCATAATGAGTGAGTTCACCCAGAAGCAAAAAGAGACAAACGGTATATTCTCACTTATATCAAAACACTTGTCCAAGGGATACGTACCATGAAAAACTACTTATCAAGAAAGTGGGTCAAAGGAGAGGATATCCTACTGAGACTTTAGGTGAGAGTAGCATGGAAGAATGGGGAAATAGTAGGACCCACAGGGTCCTGGAAACCTATAAGAAGAACTTTATGACAGGCAGATCTGGGTCCTGGGGACCTCCTCAAACTAAGGCACCAGCCAAGGAGAATATAGGCAGTAAACTTTGAACCCCTACCAAGACCTAGCCGACGAACATGATATTCTTCACCATTGAGTGGAGAGTGAGATCTGACTCTCACACGAACTCTGGTGTCCCTTTTCTTACCACGTTCCCTGGATGGGGAGGCCTGGTGGCACTCAGAGGAAGGATAGCAAGTTGCCAAGAAGAGACTCGATATTCTAAGAGCATATATAGGGGGAGGAGGTCTCCCTCAATCAGAGACATAGGGGAGGGGAGAAGGGGGGAAGTGGGAGGGAGGGAGGAATGGGAGGAAACAGGGGAAGGGCTAACAATCGAGATGTAATATGAATGAATTAATTTTAAAAATTAAAAAAAAAACAAAACCACACTTTTTAAATATGAGAGATTTAGTATTTTAGAGTAGTTTAAACCTTGAGATTTGGGTTCAAATGATAGTTCAGTAATTGTTAGCTATGCATATATAACAAGACACTTGTTCAGTATGGAAACTGTCTCGGCATTTATATACAAGTTAAATAATTCATGTCTCAGTTTTATGTGTGTGTGTGTGTGTCTTGTGTATGTACTTGCATGCATGTGCTACAGCATGACTGTGTAGATCAGAGGAGAACTTGAGGGAGACAATTCTTTTTTTTTCCCTCATGTGGAAACTCAGATTGTCACCAAAGTCAGATTGTCAGGCTTGGCAGCAAGCACGTTAACTCTCAGAGCCATCTCACCAGCTGATGTTGAATAATTTATTGTGGTGCTTTGTGATTATTTAATGACACAGTAAATTTAAAGTATTTAGCAAATAGTGATATAGGTTTCTTTGTTTTGGGGCTAAATGTTGCTAGATATCGTAATATAAGACTATTGTTATTATAGATAAGCACACTTGTACAGTGAAGTATATTTGAAGCTTCATCATGTTTGTGTGTCTGAACTTAAACATTTTAAAATATTGGCAGAAATACTTGCTAGAAATTACAACTTAATTATCTCACTAATTCTGCATAGTTGTATTAATGTTTTTGCATTTTTAAGTAATAACTATCTGAGAAAGGTAGTAAATTTTTGCCATAATGTCAGAGGCAAAGTCAAAATTAATCTATTCTGTGTTTAGTTTATTAATTTAAAGTAGAAGTTTGTTCAGTCACAAGTCCTTTCTATTGATATTACAGGTTTAAACAATCTATTATAATTGAGAATAAAGATCCATGGAGTTTGGGGATTAGATAAGTAGGAAAACAGCAAGAAGTTTTGGTAAAAGAGGTTTTTTAAGAAGTCAAATTCATTTGGACATTCATTTAATTCATTAATTTCTTAACTAAAATATGTGCAACAAGATACTTCAAAGGGTACAAAAATCACTACCATCATGTAGGGTTTGATCTACAACGTGGTACACAAATAATGGCCATGGAAAGTAAAACATGTCATGTATGCCCTAATTTATTCTTCACTCTTCTTTGGTAACTGAATGAAACATTGCTCTTATAAGAAACAAGAGTACATGAAATTCAAGTGTTTCCATGGGACAGGAAGATAGTGTTAATGACTCAAGTGGGCACTGGAGTCTATGGTAAACTTTAAGCACTCATATCTCACTTGACGCAGCACAGGACTGTTCAGCTTTAGCTAACTATTAGAATATGAACTCTAGAACATGAGATTTTTCTGGGTTTTTTTCCAGAGAAACTAGAAAGTCAGATTATTTAAATGTTTTTGAGTCTTAAACTATAGCAAATGCTAAAAGTTGCTATCACATTATCTAGATTTGATTTCCATGCTGGTATTAGTATTTAGTGTTTATTTTATCCACTAAGCAGAAAACTTATCTTTGTATCTTATTATGATTTTGTATCTGCAAAAAGGTGAGTACAAAACCTAACACATAGTATGGTTTAGTAAATGTCTGATAATAAATACACAAACAATTAAGTATTTCAGTACAATCCAGATATTCTAACTATTTATACAAAATCATATCCTATTTGGATATGTTGCAAGCTTGCCTCTTTTGAAGTGAGCCTTTTCCAGTACTCATTTGCTCTATGCTTTTCTAAGCATTGTATCAAAGTTGATGAATATAATAATTATAAGATTTGTTTTAACAAGGTAATAATTAAAGGAAAAATCATTCATTAAAGTGTCAGTGTTGGCTAGAAAATGTAAATTACTCTGTTTTCCTCTGTATATGGTTAACAGATACTGAAATACCTAACAAGTTTTCTCATCAGTCAGCTTATCAACCTAACTGTTTGGATGACAAAGGAATTCAGTCAGAGGCTGGTGGGTAGTAAGTTCACATGGCTTCTTGTCATTATTATCAAGCAGGGAATGACAGAGAACAGAGAAGTGGTTCCCTCCATATTAAGTCTTGAAGTGCTAATGAATGTTAACAGCTTACAGAGTGTCCTGTGGTGTTGTCTATTTATAACATATCTGCCTATTCATCTTGAATCAGAAGTGCACTCAGAACAGTACATTTAAAATGTGTAAGAGCAGAGAAGAAAATAAACGATAATAAGTCAGTCATAAAAATTAGACCATTTTCACTGGGAAACAACGAGCATTTTAAAAATGGTTAAAACAAACTGAAAATTAAGGTACAAAAGACCACATCCCTAAGAAAAATAGCCACAAGATTCCAACTATGCTCACGAATATATTTCTCGCCCATATGACAATCTAGGAATACTGCATTGGAGACAAGGCAGGAGATTTGGATCTTTCTTTGCTTAAGGGTTTGTGGCCTTAAAGATTCCACTGGATATAATTTATAGAATATTTTTTAGAACAGCCAGATAATTAATGGATTTGTTTGGTTTCATATATATATAAACTTGCTAATTAGAAAGAAAACTCAGAGGTTAAGGGATCTAGTCTAGGGTTGGCACATCAGAAGAGTATAGGTAAATTACCTAGATTAAACTGTAGCAAATGTTTATCTCAGGAAGAATCTTCCAATGATGTGTCCTTCAACATAATAAAGTAAATGTGCATTACAACCTGTGATAAATGTTGCAGCTGAGTGTAGAAGAAGGAGGTAAACAAAATATGGTCGCAGCCATGAGGGAATTTTGAATACACTTGGGGAGATGAATATTATAAAAGTGGCTCAGAAATAATACTGAATGAACAAGGTACTACAGTAATATATAATATATAGTGAAGAAGCCAGGTATGGTGGCACACACCTTTAATCCCAGAACTCGGGAGGCAGAGGCAGGTGGATTTCTGTGAGTTCGAGGCCAGCCTGGTCTACAAAGTGAGTCCATGATAGCCAAGGCTACACAGAGAAACCCTGTCATGAAAAACCAAACCAAAACAAAATATACAGTGAAGAAATTTTATATGAATTTTGATAGTGCACTAAATTTTTTAAAATTAGTTTTACAGACTGGAGAAATTGCTCTGCGGTTAAGAATGCTGCTCTTGCATAGAAGACTTGAGATTGGTTACCAACAGCCATGTATGCTGCTTACAACCTCCTGTAACTCCAGTACTAAGGAGTTTGATGCCCTCTTCTGGCCTACAAGGGTAACTACACATAGGTGGCGTGCCTGTGGCGCCCTGCCTCCCTGCCCCCACCCTCACCCCCGCCCCCAAGTTTAAAAATGTTTTCTCAAAAAGAAAAGGAATTCGTTTTCAAAAGTAGGAAATATAAAAAATGTAAACTTTTGATTAGCCTGACCTGGAAAAATAACTTTTACTGATATATTGTACTACATGATGACCACAATTAGTAATAAATGTATGTACTACATTGCCTCTGATCATGGCTGTCAGAGATTTTCTACATTGGGTTAATTGAAATGGGAAGACTCACCTTAATTCTAGGTGGCACCATTCCATGGGCTGGGTTCATGAACTGAGGAAAAAGGAAAAAGAAAAGTAAACATAATTATTCACTTTTCTGCCTGCTTTCTGAACATATGTGCAGTATGTCCAGCTGTTTCAATCACCTGCAACCAAGATTTCCCTAAGAAAACAGACTGTAGCCTGGAGCTGCGAAGAAAAAAAAAACTTTTTTAAGTTGCATTTGTTAATTATTTTGTCTCAACAGCCCATAAAGTATACATATTTCAAAATTACAAACGTAGAATTTAATAGCCTAATCATGAAAAAACAAACAACAATAACAACAACAACAACAAAACAAAGAAACAATAACAAAGTCATCTTCAGATCTTTACCTTCAGATCTCTCCTCCAAATGCAGTCCTGGAGTCTCATTCTTAGGTTTGTCACAAACCACAAGCTGCAGCCTTTCCTCCTATCTGCCCCATCTCCAGCAGAATTCCTCACCACCCATGCCTTTGTTCAGTGTAAATTTCTACAGGCATTCCGTGGGAACTATTTCAGGACATTGTGCCCAGTGAACCAGATATGGTGGGGATGCGGGGAGATAATATTCAGACCTCCATTCTACTCTTTTCTGAATCCAACACCCTAGTGTCAGGCCCAGTTCTACAGCAGATTCCATGCTATGGTCCCCCCTCCCTCTTTGCACGCACTACCAATAGATGAAGCCAATGCTGGTGAAACACCCTGCTTCGCTACTTCAGTGGAAACCTCACCCTGCTTTTAGACCAGCTCTATCCCTAAGTGTCATCTCCCAATACCAAGAAATACATTTTTACTGGAAGCCCCAGTGCCCACACCTGGCAGGGTCTCAGAAGCATTCCTTATCAGGACACCATTCTCCTAAGGTGCAGAAAGAACAACAGAAACCAAAGAAAAAATTAACCACCCAACAAAGGCAAGACCACATACTAACACTTAAAATTATCTCAAACACAGATGCCTAGATTGTATAAAATACAATCAAATAGCAGCCAGGGTACTATGTCTCCACTACAACCCATTAACTGCAATAGAGTATGTCTAGAGAAATACAATGAAGCAGAAGACAAGAATTTAAAAAAAAAAGCCTTTCTGAACTTTTAGAGTTCCTTAATGAGGAAATGGAAAACATTTCCTTTTAAAATTTCTATGAAAATACAAACATTGTGTAACAGGGTCCGGGAACTTAGCAGGGTCCCAGATCTAGGCACGACTGACTCCATAAAGGAATTGCCATTCGGATCATTAAACTCAGAAGATAGACAGCACCACCCACTAAAAAAAAAAAACCATAGACATAATTTATCAAAGTTCACATTTCTGGGAAAGTCTTTGAAAGTCTTTAAATGTACTACCTTTTTTTATTTTTTATTTTTTATTTTTTTGGCTTTTGTAGTCCCTCTACTAACTGTTATTTTTAATTAAAGGCTCTCAATTCAGAATATATCTTTAAAAGTACAAAATATCTTGAGGTATCTTTAACCAAGCAAGAGAAAGACTTTTATGATAAAAACTTTTAAGATACTGAAAAAAAGCTAATTGAAGAAGATATCAGAAGATGGAACAATTTCCAATGTTTACGGTTCAGTAAGGTTAATATGGTAAAAAATGGCCATCCTACCAAAATCAATCTACAGACTGAAAATTCTATCACAATTCTTCATAGAACTTGAAAAGGTAACTTTCAGCTTCATATGGAAATACAAAAATCAGGATAACTAAAATACTCCTGAATGATGAAAGAACTGTTAGAGGGATCATCTCTAATCTAAAATTGTTCTACCAAAGTATAGTAATAAAAACTGGAAAAAAAAACAGACACGTTGATCAATGGAATAGCATTGAAGACCCAGAGATAAGTCTCCATGCCTGTGAAATCCTGAATTTTTTTAATAGGGAAGACATAAATACACACTGCAAAAAAAAAAAAAAAACATCTACAACAAATGGTGATGGTCAAACTGGATATAAAAATACAAATAGATTTATCATCCTGCACAAAACTCAAGTCAAAATGGATCAAAGAAATAAACATAAAACCAGATACACTGAACATGATACAAAAAGATAGTGCACAATATCCTTGAAAGCATTGGAACAGGAAAATACTTTCTGAACAGAATCCTAATATCACAGGCTCTAAGATCAACAACTAATAAATGAGACCCCAAGAAACTAAAAAGCTTCTGTAAGGCAAAGGACACTGTCAACAGAACAAAAAAGGAGCCTACAGACTCGGGAAAGATTTTCTTTTCTTTTTTAATTAAATAATTTATTCTGATAATATCCCAACTGTTATCCCCTCACTTATATCTTCCCGTTCCCCCTCTCTCCCTCTTTCATCCCATTCCTCTCCCCTAGGCCTATGACGGAAGGGGACCTCCTCCCCCATTATATGATCACAGCCTGTCAGGTCTCATCCTGATAGCCTTGTCCCCCTTCCTCTGAGTCACCAATCCTACATCTGACAGAGAGCTAATATCCAAACTATATAAAGAACTCAAGAAGCTAGACAAACTAAGTAATCCAACTAAAATGGGGTACAGATATAAATAGAGTTCTCAATAAGGAATCTCAAATGGCTGAGAAATACTTGAAAATATTTAAGATCCTTATCAATCAGGAAAATACAAATCAAAACTATTTTGAGATTCCATTTTACACCTGTCAGAATGGCTAAGATCAAAAACTCAAGTGACAGCACATGCTGGTGATGATGTGAAGAAAGAACAACACTCCTCCACTGCTGATGGGAGTGCAAACTTGTACAACCACTTTGGAAATCAACCTGGCCTTTTCTCAGAAAATTGGAAATAGTTCTACTTCAAGACCCAGCTATACCACTCCTGGGCATATACCCCAAAAATGTTTCATCCTATCCCAAGGACACTTGCTTAGCTGCGCTCACTGTGGATTCACTTGTAATAGCCAAAAACTGCAAAGAAAAAAAAAACACTAGATTGCCCCAATAGAAAAAAATAGATAAATAAAATGTGGTACATTTATACAATTGAGGATTACTTATCTGGTTAAAAAAACTACAACATTATGAAATTTACAGATAGAAGCAGAAAAGATCATCCTGAGTGAGTTAACCTAGACCCAGAGAGACACACATGGTGTACTCACTTATAAGTGGATAATCAAACTGCAATCCACAGACCCAGAGAGTTTAGGTAAAGAGGAGGGGTCTTGTGTGGGTGCATGGATCTCCCTGGGAAGGGAAAATTGAATAGACTTTTTCCAGGTGGACTTGGGGTGGGTGGGGGTAAAAGCAAGAGGGATTTGGTGAAGGGAATGGGATGGAGAGAGAGACTGTGGAGAGAGATGGCAGGAATTGGGTGGGCTTTGAAGGGGCAGTGTGGGAACTTAATGTAGTAGAAACCTCCTGGAATCTATTTGGGTGATTCTAGTGAGGAACAGGAGATAAGAAATCTCAACTAGAAGTCTCTTGTAGCCAAGGTAAGGATTACAGTGGCAGAACTGAGTTGCATTTAATCGAGTTACTGGCTGAGGGACTCTGGGTGGAGATTACCCAAACAACCCAGGCTGATGTTGGGACAGAGGGTTGCTCTCTGTAAAGTGTGAGCAGGAGCCCACTGCCAAGGATAATAACATCTATATATCTCACTGAATGTGGAGAGTTCAAGTTGGTGCCTTCATGGAGCCTTCACCTGTAATAGAAGTTTTGCTTTCTTTATAAACACCATTATGTAAATATGTTTTTGTTTTAAGCCCAAGTGTGGAATATTAGTTTGGGCTCTAATTTGTCCACAGCTGATAATTGTCTCGTGTAGGGAGTGGTCTTTGCCAGCCCGAGTTAGTTGAATTCTGAGGACTCTGAGGGGTGTAAAAAAAGAAAGCATAAAGAGAGAAGGTGGCAGTCTGGAGGAGAGTGCTGGAGGACTGCCTGCTGCATTTGCTGACAGCTGAGATTGGCATTACCCCAAAAAGAATCCAAGGACACTACTCAGCAGAAGAAGTAAAGAGGCTCATGTCCCCTGTTTTCCTCCTTCTTACCTTCTTTCTCACCTACCAAGGGTTGGGAGTTGGAAGAGAGGTAAAGATGTTTAAGGACCCTAAATAAAGTAAGCTTGTGAAAAATCTAAGTGTACATTCACCCCTGTGTTCTAGTCTCTTTGGGGGAGGAAGGTACTTTGCAGGCTAAGGAAAGAGAGACCTGGACAACAACCTAGGCATAAAACCTTAGACCAACAATCTTGTTCTGCCTCCAAAATGTGCTGGGACAATGATGGCCAACATGTGTGTTTTGATCTGAGGCCCATGCCACAAGAGGGAGCCCAAGCCTGACACAGCTTCAATGGCCAGGATAGCCTTGAGACCTATGGTAGAACCAAAAAGGACTAGCAAAGCAAGCAAACAAAATCAGTTAAATGATTCCTAATGTTATTCTACACTCTGTCCAGTTATCATCAGAGAGGCTTCCTCTGGCAGCAGATAGGAGTGGATGCAGAGACCAACGGCTAGATGTTATGGAGAGAGAGAGAGAGAGAGAGAGAGAGAGAGAGAGAGAGAGAGAGAGACAGAGAGAGAGAGAGAGAGAGAGAGAGAGAGAGAGAGAGAGAGAGAGAGAGAGAGTGTCTAAATTGGAAGTCCCTATCAGGTCCCTTTCCTTGAAGCTCAGGGAACCCAATGAATGAGGAGGATGAAACATTGTAGAACTCAGAGTGGATGGAGGATAACAGGAGAACATCGGCCTAAGCAGGGCTCAAATGGGGTCATAGAGATTGAAATGACAAACACAGAGCCTATATGGGTCAGTACCAGATCCTCTACATATATATTATAGCTGTCATGTTGCTGTTTTTGTGGGACTCTTACCTGTGGGAGTGGGTATGTGTCTGACTCTTTTGCCTACACTTGGGACTACTTTCCTCCTACTGGGTTCTCTTGTCCAACCTTGATAGGAGGCCTTTTGGCATGTCTTATTGTACCTTGTTTTGTTGTGTTTGGTTGTTGTCTCTTAAAATCTTGTTTCTGAAGGGAAACTGAGAGTGGAGTAGATCTGATGGAGTGAGGAGGTGGGGTAGAGCTGGGAGGAATGCAGGGAAAAGAAACTGTGGTCATGTTATGATGAATAAAAATCTAATTTTAATTTTAAAAACGAACAGCAATATTATGATTGCCTTGGATGTCACTCAAAAGAAAAGAGAGTTATTAGCATCACGGAAAAAAATTACCTTCATGGAAAGGTTTTGAGTAGCTAAAAGGAAATTTAATATTGTTGATTCCTAGCTGCATAATATCATCAAATATTTGTAGCCTATTATTTAAAAATTTTCTTTTATAAAAATGTTAATTTTTAACTCCAAATAAAATGAATATAGTATATTATTATAAATGGTATAACATTATAAATGTTAAGTTTTAATATGAGTGCAAATGAATATATTGTATAAAAATCCATTTTTTGATCAAAGAAAAACATTTTGAGAAAAAGGATAGAGAGATGAGAGAAATGTTGAAATGTTAAATATAATAAATCATTTTTCCAGAGACAAAGAGAGAGAGGGGGGAGGGGGATGGAGGGAGGGAGGGAGGGAGGGAGAGAGAGAGAGAGAGAGAGAGAGAGAGAGAGAGAGAGAGAGAGAGGCACATAGAAAGAGAGGGAGGGAGACAGAGACAGAGAGAGTCAGAGATACACGGAGACAGACTTAGAGACAAAGAGATACAGACACAGAGACAAGGTAAAAGATTATAATGTCACATTATACCAAATGACTACTGGGTCAAGGCAGAAATAAAGAAAGAAATTAGACTTCCTAGAAATCAATAAGAATGAATGCATTAAAAAAGTACCTTTATAAAGAAACTGGAGCGATCTCATACTAGGAACTTAACAGCACACCTGAAAGCTCTAGAACAAAATGAAGGAAACACATCCAAGAAGAGTAAATTTCAGGAAGTAATCAAACTGAGGGCTGAAACAGAAATAAAGAGAATAATACAAAACAAATCAGTGAAACAAAAAGTTGGTTATTTGAGAAAATCAACATGATAGACAAACCCTTATCCAAACTAACTAAAAGGCACAGAAAGAATTCTGGATTAACCAAATCAGAAACAAAAAGGAGAACATAACAACAGACAGACACTGAGAAAATACAAAGAATTATTAGGTCATACTTCCAAAATCTGTATTCCAGATTTGGAAAATCTAAAAGAAATGAAAAATTTTCTTGATAGATATCACTTACCAATGTTAAATCAAGATCAGATAAATAATTAAAACAGAACTATAACCCCTGTGGAAATTAAAAATCTCCCAACTGGGGCTGGAGGAATGACACAACTGTTAAGACACAACTGTTGGTCTTCCAGAGGACCTGGGTTCATTTCCCAGCACACACATGAGAGTTTATAATTGTTTGTAACTCCAGTTCCAGGGGAACCAACACCTTGTACATACATACATGCAGGCAAAACACCAATGCTCATAAAAAAAAGAGTATTTTATAGGCTCCAAATTTTCCAATCCTACTTTATTTGAAGTTCTTTAAATGCTTATACCTCCCTTCCAAGCCACCTACCCTAGATAGGAGAGAAAGGAAGTTTATGGGAACAGGAGGAATAGACCTTGTTGGATTCAGTTCCTGGAAATGAGTCCCCTGGCATAGTCAGCAGGATTTCAGCCGACCAGCAATTCCACCAAAGTTGCTGCTGGAACCTGGAGCAACTGGAACCTGTAGCCTCCGCTGGAGCCCAAAGCCTCAAAGCCTTTGCTGGAGCAGTTCTTGCTAGGAGTGTCTCGAAGTGGAGTGATGAACAACCAAACAATACCAAGATCAAAAAAACAAAAACAAAAACAAAAACAAAAAACAAACAAACAAAAAAACCCTGCCTCTCAGTTTGTACTAGAATGTTTTTCAGCTGGCAAAAACCAAGCCCCGATAAGCGATGGTTCCACCTCCAAGTGGATAAACATCACCTGCTCTCTCACAAGTCTGCTCCCCATCCCACACTGTGGATCAAAACAAAAACATATTTACATCCATTACATATCCCACACTTGGGATCAAAACAAAAACATGTTTATATCCACTACAGTATTGAAAAATGTCTCCCAGCCACCACCACCACCACCACCAACAACAACAACAACAACAACAACAAAAAGCCCAGGACCAGAAGGTTTTAGTGCAGAATTCTACCAGACTTTAAAGAAGAGCTAATAGTAATACTCCTCAAATTATTCCACAGAATAGAAACAGAAGGTACATTGTCAAACTCATTCTATGAGGCCCCAGTCACACTGATACCTAAACCACACAAAGACCCAACAAAGAGAATTTCAGACCAATCTCCCTTATGATCACTTATGAAAAAACTCAGTAAAATACAGACTCCAATAACATACTGAAAAAAGGTCATCCACCATGATTAAGTAGGCTTCATCCCCAGAGATTCAAGGGTAGCTCAACATATGAAAATCTGTCAAAATAATCCACCATATAGACAAATTGAAAGAAAAAGGAACCCATGGTCATCTCACTACATGCCCAAAGAAAGCATTTGACAAAATCCAACACCCCTACATGATAAAAGTCTTGGAGAGATCAGGGAGAACACAAGGCTTTCCACTTTCTCCATACTTATTCAATATAGTACTTGCAGATCTATCTAGAAGAGTAAGATAAAATTACATGGGTATAAAATTAGAAAGGAAGAAGTGAAAATATCATTATTTGTATATATGATATTATAGTATACATAAGTGACATAAAAATTCTACTAGGGAACTCCTACAGCTCATTAACACTTCCAGTGTTACAAGATGAACTCAAAAAAATCAATATCCCTACTGTATATAAACAATAGTTGGGCTGAGAAAAAATCAGGGAAACAACACCTTTCACAATGCACACAAATACTATTAAATATCTTGCTGTGACTCTAACCGAGAAAGCAAAAGATCTGTATGACAAAAACTTCAAGTTTAAAAAAAGACTGCAGAAGATATCAAAAGATGGAAAGATCTCCTGAGTTCATGGGTCAGTGAGATTAACACAGTAAAAATGTTCATCTTATCAAAAAACAATCTAGGTATCAATTGCATCTATTTGCCTAAAAATTTCATGATTTCCTTGTTTTTAGTAGCTGATTATTATTCCATTATATAAATGCACCACAATTTCTTCAGTTGAGAGACATCTAGGTTTTTCCAGATTCTGGCTATTATGAAGAAAGCTGCTATGGACATATTTGAGCAACTGTCCTTGTTTTATGGTGGAGCATCTTTTGGGTATATTCCCAGGAATGGTATAGATGGGTCTTGAGGTAGAACTAATGAACATTTTCTGAGAAAGTGCCTGATTGATTTCCAAAATGGCTGTACAAGTTTGCACTCCCACCAGCAATGGAGGAATGTTCCTCTTTCTCCATATCCTTGCCAGCATGTGCTGTCACTTGAGTTTTTTATCTTAGCCATTCTGATAGGTAGAAGATGGAATCTCAAGGTTGTTTTAATTTGAATTTCCCAATGACTAAAGATGTTGAGTATTTCTTTAAGTGTTTCTCAGCCATTTGATATTCCTCTGTTGAGAATTCTCTGATTAGCTCTGTACTCCATCTTTAATTTGAATTATTTGGTTTAGTGGTTTTAGTTTCTTGAGTTCTTTATATATTTTGGATACTAGCCCTTTGTAGGGTTGGTAAAGATCTTTTCCCAGTCGATAGGTTGTCATTTTGTTCTGTTGACAGTGTCTTCTGCCTTACAGAAGCTTTTCAGTTTCATGAGGTCCCATTTATTAATTATTATCTTAGAGCCTGGGCTGTTGGTGTTCTGTTCATGAAGTTATCTCCTGTGTCACTGAGTTCAAGGCTCTTCCCCACTTTTTCTTCTAACAGATTTAGTCTGTCTAGTTTTATGTTGAGATCTTTAATCCACTTGGGCTTTAGTTTTATGCAAGGTGATAAATATGGATTTATTTGCTTTTTTCTACATATAACTATCCAGTTCAACCAGCACCATTTGTTAAATATGCTCTCACTTCTCCATTGTATAGTTTTGATTTCTTTTTCAAAAATTAATGTCCTTAGGTGTATAGGTTTATTTCTGTGTCTTTGATTCAATTCCATTGATCTACCAGTCTGTTTCTATGCCAGTACTATGTGGTTTTTTTCTGTATTTCTTTTTTATTAAATTTTTTTTAATTTTTACATATACATCTATATTATTATACATACATATAACAAACTACCTATAGCAAGAAGAACCATGACACAATCAGGAATTACATAAATGTTACATTCTTAGTGTTTTGGCTATTTGCATTTGGCAGCCTTGAAGAAAAAAATCTTTCCTATCTTGGTGCATCTAAAATTCTGAATGTAAATCAATATCTATCATATCTTGTCATTATCAACTTAAAACATGTATCTAGACCTAAAAACACCTTAAGTAAGTAATCCTTCATCTATGTCCTATCAGAAAGAGCAATAAATTCACTGGTTCACCAGAGTGAATTTTGGTTTACTTTTGCCTCATTTTGTTGTTGGGATCTTAGAAGAAGGAGAAGATATTGTTTATTCACCCTTCTGGGTAGGGATTTAACAAAAACATAAAAATTGGGGATGAACAGTTGTAGGCAGATTGGGAAAAATTGGAGAGGAGGGAATGAGCAATGGACTTGATCAAAGTATATCATTTGCACATAAGGATAAATGTATGTTTCAAAACTAAGAGATGAAGAAATTGTATTTAATTTCCTAAAGCTGAAGAACTGAAGGAAAATTTATGCATAGGTAAAATGTGAGGAATTTGGAAGAATTATAAATATTGCAACATTGTATTTTCTATGTTTTTTATGTTTTTAAAGGGAGTAGGTTTATTTTGGCTCACAGTTAACAGTTACAGCTCATCATGATGGGGAAGTCATAGGGACAAGCACTTGGAGTAGCTAGTCACACACACTGCATTCATATCAAGAAACAGAGAAAGATGAGCACTCAAGCTTGGCAAATTTTTAAACCCTTCACAAATATTTAATTTTAAAAATTTATACCTTAAGTAGTAACTATTGGATTGTCTTAAGCAGAGTGAGGGTGCTTCAGGGTGAAATATAAAAATGTTATAAGTGGTAGCATATGTAATAGATCCTAAAAAGTTTCTGACAGTAAAGGGAGTATGTTGGAAGTCACTCAAAAGCTCCTCAAAATACTATCAAATACATAAGGGGGCATTTTCATAGATATAAATAAAACTAACCAAATTAGCTTCTGAGTTACATAGAAAGCAAGAAAATATAAAAGAAACACAAAGAAAAAATTCAGAACTATATCAACAAGGGAAGAAAATTCTGTCTGAAGTGATATTCATAGATCTGATCCTAATACATCTCTCATAGGACATTCTTATTAACATCTAGCCCACAAAAGGCAATTACTTCATATAAAAATAACAAGTGCAAAAATGCAACATGGAACCACAAGAATTAACAAACTGCAAACCATATGGCTCCTCAAAAGGTTCATAATTCTTCAATACCTTTAATCAAAAGTTGTGCTAATAGATGAAATAACATAAAATAATTTAAACCTATTACTTTAAAAATTATTGTAAAAGTATATTTTATTCTCCTGATGCAACTGTCATCTCAAAGGCTTACTGACTCCACCTTCTAACCCAGGCCTAGTCTTGTAAGCTTCTAGCCTCCAATGCAATCTAATCTAGGCCTAGAATGTTTTCAACCTCTGATACTAACTGCTGAATAAGCTCATTCTTTCTTATTCTTTCTGAACTCTGGCTGGCTGGTTCAACTCAGCTGTTCTGGAGCAAACTCCTTTCTAAGCTGACTGACTCAAACTGGTTTCTCTCACTTCTGACTGAATTGCTCTGCTTGGCTTCCTACCAACATTGGTGGTCTGTTCTAACCTTCTGTCTTCTTCTCTGATGTGTGTGTCTTTACCTTGTTCTCTCTACAACTTGTCTCTGCAAAACTCTCCAGTTAAAACTGCTTCTTCACTCTCTTAAGTAGCCTCTCTTTCTTTTCTGTTCTCTTGAGAGTTGGGCATATCCTATTCTGTCAAATCTTTCTCTGATTCATAATTTTGTCTGACTCTCAATTAGATATTACTTTCAAATATGGGTGCTTCCTTCTACTAACTAATTTTACCTTAATTGTTTGGGATTAATCGTATGTACTATGGTCATGTCTGCATTCCAGCCATATTATGTAGACCTAGAAGATCTTTGAATATTAAAGCAGCTATGTTGCTGGATTAAAATTCTTCTACAGGTGAACGAGGATTCAAAGAAGTAAATGAATGAAGGAAAGAAGTCAATTTTTACACAAGATATTCAACTGAGAGTCTGAAAAATAAACTAGAATTGCAAATAAAAAGCAATTAATGTATTCAAAATCCATCACAAATAGAACAGACCACATAGAAGAATCAGGAATTAATGATAGAGTTTACAAATTCCTGCATTCAGAAGGCAAAAGAAGTAATCATGATCACCATGTTCATGATGACTGTCATTCTCACTGTTCTGTTGCTGAGAAGACACACCACGACTGTGCCAACTTTTATAAAGGAAGACATTTAATTGGGGTTGGCTTACAGTTTCAGAGGCTTAGTCCATTATCACCATAGAATGAAACATTGGTAGCATGCCAGCAGACATGGTGCTAGAGAAGGAGCAAACAGTTCTATATCTGAATATGCAAGCAGCAGTAAGAGAGAGACACTGGGCTTGACTTGAATTTCTGAAACATCAAACCCCAACCCCAATGACATACTTTCTCCAACAAGGCCACACCTAATCTTCAAGTAGTGTTACTTCCTGATGACTAAAAATTCAATTAGATGAGCCTATAGGAATCATTTTTATTTAAACAACTACATTCCACTCCCTGGCCCCAATAGCCTTGTAGCCACATCACAATGAAAGAAATGCATTCAGTCGAGATTCAAAAGACCCCATAATCTGCTACAATCTCACTACTTCTTAAAAGTCCAAAGATCAAAGTCTCTTTAGAGACTTAAGGCAGTCTCTTAACTGTAACACCTGTAAAATCAAAATCGAAATACACACTCCAACAAGGATATGTCCTAATCCTTTCAAATAATGTCATTCCCTATGAGTCATTTTTATTCAAACCATCACAATAACATGGATACAATTAAAAGACTGTAAATACAAATTGGAGTTTATATAATTGGAAATGAAGATACAGACTGAAACATAAATATCTATTCAACAAATATATTAGCAGAAAAAACTCCAAATCTAGGGGATGAAATACAAATACAAGTGCAAGAGATATTTTAAAATGAAAATAACAAGGCCATAAAGAACCTATCCATGTAATAGTATACATAAAACACAGAGTATAGAACAAAGACATACTATTGAAAGTGGGCAGATAGAACTGCCAAATTATAAAAGAAAACTGAATAAAATTATACCAGACATCCTGAGATCATGGAAATTAGCAGAAATCCTAAAGGACAGAATATTATATATAGTTCAAGACTTGGAAAAATAACCTGTAAACCAGGATTAGTAAATTGACCAAAATTATCTTTTGAAATGAAAGGAGAAATAAATCAATCCAGGATAATGCAATCTAAGACCACTATGCTAGTTATAGTTCGAGTTATTATTGATGTGATAAAATACCACACCAAAAAGCAGACAACAAAGTCCATGATTTATTTATTTATTCATTTTACATCCTGGTTGTACCCCCACCCTCCTCACCTCCCAGTTCTACCTTCCTTCCCTTTCCCCCATTTTCCTCCTGTTCTTCAAAAAAGGAGAGCCCTCACTTCCAATACACCTGAGCTCTTCAAGTCATATAAGGACTAAGCTTGTCCTCTTACCTTTGACCTAGTCCCTGCTCCCCTTACTAGAGGACCCACATGAAGCCTGAGCTTCCCATTAGTGACATCTTTGTACTGGGTCTAAATCCAGTTGAAGAGGGCAAACTCATTCCTGATGTGACTTGATGAGCTGGGTAGGGTGGGTTCCCCTTTTCTGAGGAATAGGGGACAGGAATGAGGAGGGAAGGTGGGACTGGGAGGAGAAGAGGGTGGAATCTATGACTGGGATATAAAGTGAATAAATAAGTTAATTCATTAATTAAAAAAAACCACCACTTCTAAAGCAAGTTGGGGAAGAAAGGATTTATATGGTTTATACTTCCACTTCTTAGTACATTGCTAAAGAAAGTCAGGGGGAAACTCAAAAGAGGCAAGAACCTTGAGGCAGGGGCTGATGCAGAGGTGAAGGAGGGGTGCTACTTAGTGGCCTGCTCCTCATGGGCTGATGCAGAGGTGATGGGGGTGCTGCTCAGTGGCCTGCTCCTCATGGATTCCTCAGTTTACTTTCTTATAGAATCAAGGACGATCTGCCCAGGGGTGGCCCCATCTACAATAGACTGGGTCCTCCCACATTTATTACTAAGAAAATGCCCTGCAGGCTTCCCTATACCAGATCTTATGGAGGCAGTTTCTCAACTGAGCCTCCTTTTTCTCCAATGACTCTGGATTGTCTTAAATTGTCTGGGTAACTTCACTCATGTGCAGAATACATAAAAGAAACAAAAACAGTAAGAGAAGCATATTCAAGTAAAAGGGTATAGAAATTTAAAAAAAAATCTTACTAGTATCATGGATAAATAAAGGATACTTACAGAAGAGTTAAACATTATTAGCTCCATAAACAAAGCAAGAGAAAAAGAATAAATTTGCTTATAAATTTTGTTAATGACATGTTAATAGACATAGCCTTAAATCTGCAACTAATAGATACAGACTAGGGTACTGAGTATTGTGGGTATATGCCAAGAAGTGCTATAGCTGGGCCATATCGTAAATTCTACTCTAGAGAGTGTTGCTCAGCCATGTTCATTGATGCTCCTATTGCAATTGATAGCAAGTGGAAACAAGCAAAATGCCCTCCAACCGATGAAAGGATAATGAAAAGGAGGTGCCCACAAACTGAAATATTAATCTCTAAAGAAAAATGAATTCATGAAATTTTAGGTAAATGAATGAGACTAAACAATATTAAATTGAGTGAAGTTACCCAGACTCAGAAAGACAAATGCTGCATGTTCTGTCTTATTTGTGGATCTGAGTTCTGAATCTTTAGATGTGAAAATATAATCTGAAGCAACTGTAGAGATCATGGAAATAAGAAGGGATCATTGTGTAGGTAGCTGTACAGAATGTGTTAATAGAACCCAGGTATTATAAAGAGGAAATTGGGCTGTGGTATTATTAATTGCAGAAGAGATAAGGAAAATACAAGGGGACAGGCAGGAAGGAGAAATAACACTACTAAGAATGCCTTTATAAGCCATACAGAAGCATTTTATAAGCACAGTTGAAAATACATTGTTTTTAATACACACACAAACACAGCGGCTCCCCTAAGTACTATGAATCCCTGCAACATATTCAACCTTCCCTCAAGGTTTTAGATGGAGTAATACAAGGCTCTCCCAAAATAATATGAACTTCTGCTATCCACCCTTGGTAGCCTTGCAGAACTCAAAAGTAAGACCCTCTTTCTTTTTTGCATACAAATTAGAAGACTTGAACTGTTACTGTACTGGGACCACCTTCCCTAAGGACTGACTCCCATAATATCTGAAGGTGTTTTACAAGCTGTCACAGGAGAGCGGTAATCTGCATATCTACTCATTTGTAAAGCCTAAGACCAAAAAAACCCAATGATTAATACAGCAAAAATCCAAATGATGTAATACTGGCACTTTTATCTCAGAGTAACAAGAAGCTGCCTAATTGGACTTAAGGCCTGATTAATTAATTCTCTCAATAGGAAGGAATTCATGCCTAACATTGTAAACTTGGTCAACTACCCATGAATGGAGAGATTATAGGTCCTACAGGAGAACATACTACTGCCATTTCTTTAAACTGATACAGTCTCTAACTGTATTTTTAAAACTTACCTTATACTCTGAGATAAGTATAACTCTCACTCCTCATTAGAGAAGTAGTTTTATGTAATAGATTGCAGACAATTCCAGATATCCATAACTGGACATAATGCAAAGAACAAGTTTCTGTACAATACCAAACCCCAATTAACCCATCTGTAATGAAAACCCCTTACCTAAGCTTCAGAGAAAATTATAGAAAAGTGGGCATAAATACTATAAGACAGAGGATGAGGATGCCTCTTGCTAGATAGTATTACCCAGATAGCAAGGAAGCTGTACTAAGGAAAGATCAACAATATGGCACCCTAAATAAGACCTACATAATGACAACATATCAGATGACATGCCTGGGGAGAACTGCACAATTCTTAGATGAAGAGCTTCAGAGGGGGTCAGTGCCCACTGGGAGAGGGAGAATTAGTTTCTTCCTGAGAGGAGCTCCCACATAGATTGTCCAGTCCCACCAGTCAGCCATGGACACATGAACATACAAGCAAGGCTAAATGGGTTTGGGAGTTTGTACACACACACACACACACACACACGCACGCACGCACGCAGGCACGCGCACGCGCGTGCACTGTAATAAAGAAAAGAATGTCATTATTTGGGAGGAATAGAGAACATGGTAAGAGTTGGAATGAAGAAATCGAGAAACAGCAATGATGCAGATGTCGTGGTCAACAATGAATTTCTCAAAATAAATGAATAAATAAATTTAAAAGATACATTGGATTGAAAAGACAAGATCAAACTCCTTGTTCATTGCCAGAAAGTAACCTGATGGACAAAGGCACTGAGGTTCTAAAAGAAAAATATGAAAGTCACACTCTAAACACATGTAATCCAAATCAAACAGAGGTTGCTGTATTAATAGGAGACAAGGCATGTATCAAGTCAAATTATTCATATGAGATAAAGAGTTTCACTATACATCCAAAAAGACAAAACCCATCAAGAAGAAAAAAATAATTTTTAAGCCAGTGAATTCTGGTGCACCCAATTTCATAAAATCAGTTTTACCAGACATAGAAGGACAAATGTGTCCAGATACAATAAAAGTAATGGGCTTCAAAATTTTGTCTTCATCAATGGATCAATCATGTAAACAAAAAGTTAATAACTAAAAAGTTAATAACTAAATTTTAAAGTTAAATGGTACCATAGACCACATGGACATCAAATGTATGTGCAAAATATTTAATCCAATAGCTGTGAAATACATATCTCTTCAATAGCCCATAGAATTTTTAGGAATATTTTAGGAATGTTAACTGGAGTTCTCACTATGCAGGTACTGTTTAGGAAAAAAATAAATAATTTTAATCCCTAATATTATAATGTAAGAAAACCACAAATCATTCTCATTTCCATGCCTTGTTTCTTGGATATCTGAGTCTTGCCTTATAGAGAACAAAATAGCATCTGTCATGTGTCAAATATTGGTTCACAGCATGTACAACATATAACACCATTATATTAAGCCAGCAGCATCAGAGTGGAAGGGAAACATGGTAATACCATTAAATATGAACAGTGCCATATTCCTACACTTTTTTTATGAAGTGAGTTTGTTATTTTAAAACAATGTGGTTTGAATACAATAAGAGTAGCAAAAGCCAGGTATGCTGGCACATGCCTTTAATCTCAGCACTCAGGAGGCAGAAGTAGGTGGGTTGCTGTGAGTTCGAGGCCAGCCTGGTCTACAAAAAAGAAAGAAAAAAAGAGTATCATGATGAGTAGTTGCTACATGTGACCCACTAGGTGCAATAAACATAATTACACTAATAGAATGAGCTACCATATTTTATATAAAAGAAAAGTAGAGAAGAACTATGTAAAGCAAATTATGGCATAGGGCTGGAGAGTAGATGTACTTTTAGGTAGGATTATGAAGGCATTCTGCTGCACTTCATAGTTGAAATCAAACTGTTCTGGAGAGTTAATGTTCAAATATTAAATAATAAGAGAATCTCCATGTCAAGACATACATACCAGGTACCAGAAAATATGTTAAGGTCAAGAAATGAAAGAATTAAGATGACGATAATTCACTGCCATATCTTAAGATTCATCTCTCTGTGCAATGGCCAAATAGTATTAATAGGGATATAGGAGAAATTGCCACCAATGTACCTTCTGAGCTCTTCTCTTTCCTATAATTCCACCAGGATTGTAGTAGCACTTTAGGTTTACATTTTCTTATATATAGATAGATAAAATAGAGTCTTCTTGGAAGTGCCTAATAATACTCACACTTTCATAGACCAGAAAACCAATGTGATCATTCTATTAGCTGTAAAAATATCTCTGTTCTAATTATGCAGTTTTAAAATAGTGGCATAACCACAGTATAATTTTAGGAACCAATTTGCCTATTGTGATAAGGAAAACAACTAAAACCTCATCCCAGCATGACTGGTTGGATACAGTAATATTTTTGTCGTAGAATTAGTGCCAGTTCCAACGCAGAGTCCTGTATTCTCCAAAATTCCTAATTAGCTTCACCATCATATGGTACTGTTATCCTGTTCTGTGTCTGTAGGTGTGCTGGGAGAGTGATGGAAGAAAGATTAACAGATTATATTTTTTGGCAATATGCTTGAGCCTTTCTTCAGGGTAACTACTTCATTCACAGAAATCTGGATCTATAAACTGTCTCAGCTATTAGTGTGGACAGAAGGGTCTTTCCTTGTTCTTATGATGTAGGCAAGATTTTATTCATTTGACCTTAATCCTTTCTTCTTATACAAACAAGTATAATTTAGTAGGTTCCTAATAAATTTCATTTATATCATACCATGGAAAGTTAGTTGATATTATGCATATGCATAAGCCAGACTTTTTACTTCTTCCTTTCACTTTGTTGTCCATTAACAGGAACATGTCTAGCTTGTTTTTATATTTTAGTGTTACCATTTGGTACTTGCCACCTTCGTGTGATATCTAATTACTATATATTAATTCAGTTCTCTCACTTTAGTGTCTTCTGTTCTCACTGTCAAGGTTGGGCTGCAAAAACCACCATAGATCATTTCCGGGATTCTGCACAATCCTGTACAAATTCATTTCTCAATTTATTTCTTTTACCTTGGTGAAATGTCAACTTTCTGAGACCTTCCAATTTTCATACATCTCAGGTGACAGATTCATTATGTTATTTAAATCAATCTAAGCTTTAAGGACATTTTCTCTTCATTAAAGGAAAGCATTGGAAATATTCTAAGAGCCACATAGAGGCAATGACTGGAGAAAAACAGTATCTTCTGGACATGACAAGATACTGTAATCATTACTTCATAGCAATTGTGTTTACCTGCATTAAGTCAAGTAAGTCACACTCTAGCATGGAGTGAAGAGGAGATCTGAAGTCCCCATTCCTACTGGAAGACAATTACTGGCTTGTGGGAAAGGGCAGGATAGTTTTCTTTAAGGGTGTGGCTTCTGGTAGGTCAGAAAGCTCTAATGGTTGATCCCACACTGATGAGCTCAAATTGGACTCTGTTGGCTATATGAAAAAAAAAAAAGCACAAAGTTGGTAGGTAGGAGGTGTACATGAGAGAAGTTAGGGGCAGGAATGGGAGTGAATATGCTGAAAATACACTGTATAACATAAAAGAACTAGTGAATATATATATATATGTAAAAATCAAAGCATTTTTTGCCTTCCCTTTGAATCATTGTTGCATTTTTTGTTCTATGTCTTCGTCTTTTTCATGAACAGATTACAGAATACTACAGACTAATTGATAACAAATAAAAAATGAACCTTTTACCAGCATCGTAATTTGAGAAACCAAATATCAAGATGCTAGCATGTAATATCTGGTGAAGGCTTCCTTGCTTCTATCTATAGTAGCATTTCTAATAAGAACCACATATACTCACTTGCTCCATTGCAAACTTTTATAAGAGTACCTAACCTCCATCATAATGAGTATCCCTCATTGCCCAATAACCTTATATGTCTTCAACTGTTAACACTATCAAATTGGTAACTAAGTTTGGGACAAGACACATAAATCACAGAAGTCTATTTCAGATAAACAATTTACAAAACTATTAGAGCACTATATAAATCCTTAAGCTACAATAGAAAGCAAACTATTATTTAAATAAGACAACATATTAATACATTAAGCACAATCTAATTTCATGTTCCTTTCACTAGGGTCATACATTCTCATACATGTTCTATGGCCTTTCCTGCTGTTCATGGAAAACTCAGGAAGAAAGGTGGAAAGCAAAAGATGGCCCTGGCATATATACATTGAATAAATTTAGTCATATAGCTGATGTAAGAAAGTTTGTATTGAATTTTACTGAACTAGGTTGAAAAGAACAAATAATTTGAACCAATAAATGTACAACTTTATGATTTGTAATTTTCTCAGACTTCCCCAGAGGGATATGCCCAGGATTGAATGGCTCCTAAAATTTGACAATATCCAATAAATTATACACTTTATAATTCTGTAGCCTGGAGTTTCTTAAACAATGCTGCTGCTTAGAATTCTGCTAATTATTTTCATTTGCCAAGTAAATGGTTTTCATTTTTTAACCTTCATCAGAGTATACAGGATGAGCTCAAATAGAAAAGCTTTGTCAACTTATGACTGGACAAATAGTGAACAGTTACCCCAAAGGAGGCTAAACAGTTTATACCAAGTTTTGAGACTGAGGAGAAATCAGTTCTTTCAAACTTTGATTCCAGAAGACTAGGAAAACAAAAGTCTATCTCTGACATCTGTGATGAATATATTTACCAGAGTTGTTTTCTTCTATTGCACATGAAATCTAAGCTTTCCTATTATTTCCTATTCATCCTTTATTTATCCTCTACATTAGCTTCCTGTAGCCATTGTAATAAGATATTATACATTTGATAACTACAAACAATAAAAATAATGTTTTTCAAAGTTCCCAATCCTTCACAATCACGTTTCCTTCTTAGGCAAGGAGAAAATGTGTTCTTTACTTTGCACAACTTCTTGTCTTGTAGCCAACCTCCTACAATCTTGTTTTAATTTTCTCATCATCTCCTCCCACGTGTCCCTCCCTGTATTATCTCCTGTTTTGCTTTCAAACATAAGAGCATTTATAACGGCATACAGCGCTCACCTTGGTAATCCAAGATAACATCCTAATTTCAAAAGCTTTAACTTAATACTTTTAGCAAAGATGTTTCCCAAATAATAAGACATTTATAAGATTCAATAATTAAGGTTTGAGATAACATAGTATTCTTTATTCCACCTTCTTATTTTTCATGATGCTTTGGATTTGAAAGGGATGTAATTTATATCAAAGGAGATGTTGAGGAACCATTATTACATTGATGGTAAAAGAATCAATTCTTAGAACAAGTATTATATAAAAAAAACCCAGTGCTTTGTGTTATCACAAATAAGCAGACTCTCTAAATTTATGGCAAGGGTTTTACTAAGAAGACAATGACACTCAAATAAGTGATATAGTCAAATGTCTCAAAACTTTAATTTTATATAAGCTATCTAAAAAAGTCTCCTGAGGTTTGTTATTTTCCTCAGGGGGTTCATATGTAGTCATGATATAAGTCTAACCATTTAAGAGACTATTTTATGGTTTATAATTTTGCATAAAAGTATAGAAAAATAAGCAAAGTCAAAGGATACTTTCTTCTAAAAGATTTTTTTCAAGACAAAGAAAAAGACACACAAATACACAAAGAGGCATTGGGGGAGATACTAGCACTACAATGAAAGAGACATTGATGTTTAAATTGCTGATAGAAAACAGGTTTTTAAAAAACTGTAATTCTGAGCAACTTAGGCATTTAAATGAAATGCATAAGTTTATACAAAGGTTTAAACCAGCATAACAATTTAATGAAACATAAATTAAATAAATAATGAGCAAAGATATTGCATAAATATTCAAAGAATCACACCCACAAATGAAAACCAAGGGCCATATCAAATGAATATTAAATTCTAGAAATACTTATGAATTAAAACAAACTCTTCATAAATAATTTCAAAACCTGAGTGATGTATGGATATGTCCTATTTAACTTACACCAGTACCATTCACATACAACAGTCACAAAAAGACATCATAAGAAAAGAAAGCTATGTACCAAAAACCTTTATGAACATAGATACAAAATCTTAAACAATACAGTAGAAAGCAAAATTCATACCAAACGTTAATCATACACCATTACAAAATGAGACTTAAAAGGGTTGAAAACATCTAATGTCAGAAAAGCAACTAAAGTAACATTAAGAAGTGAGGGAAAAAGACATACAATTATCAGAATAGTTGCAGAAAAAGCTTTGATAAACCCAAATATGCATGTATGGATAGATTTTAAAATGTTACATATCCATAAAATTGAATGCCAGGCTATAAAAATATGTACAAATGGTATAATGTAGGTGAACCTTGAACCCATTATGCTAAGAACAGAAGCCTTTCCCAAAAGATCACATGCTACATTACAGAGAAATTTTTAGTGACATTTGACAGCTCAGAGAAGGGCAATTCTCAAACCATTCAAAGCTTGTGACTACAGGAGAGTGAAAGATAATGGTGGCAGTAGCTAAAGACCATGGGTTCTGTTTTCGCTTTGAGATAATAAAATTTTTCAAAATCATTCCAGTCAAAAAGCCCTATCAGATATACTGAAAATCACTGAAGTAGACACTTTGAATACATTCCTAGGTTTTAAAATTATTTTTCAATGAAAATTTTTAAATAAATCATATATGTGGTTAGATTTTTTACCAGAAATAGTTATTATTAACCTTTTACTGAAATGGGGAACATTTGATAGTTACAGATCTTTTTCTTAATCAGGGAAATGTGAAAATTTGAGGAAAAAATTAATGCAATCATTTTCGGTTGAAATTTGAGATTTTCTGATAGACCAAAAGGAGAAATTCTTTTGGTGCTTATGATACTTTAAAAGAGAAATGTTGTGCATAGTCACCTATATTTGAACACTTGGTCCCCAGCTGATGGTGCTGGTGTTGGATTATGGAACGTTTAGGAGGTTCAGTCTACCAGTAGACTTTGAGGGTTTATAGCCTTGTCCCCTTTCCTTTTCACCCTCTCTCCTTCTTTTACGTGGATTAAAAATGAAATTTTCTATATGGAAACTTACCACTATAGAACATTCCTAAAATATACATATATGAAAGGAATTTAAGTGAAATTACTGTATAATGCGGAAAGCAATGTCCCAACTAGACAACTCACGACACCCGGTAAAGCATTCAGTTCCAGGAATGGATTACATATTATTGATTCATTGGCCAAAGGTGTTCCATAACCCACTGGAAACATCACCAGCTACTGTCAAACCTATTGGTTATCCTACATAAGCCAATGGTAAGGTCCTATTGCTGACATCACTACCACTTATGTCATTGAACATGGAGAAATTGACTTGTAGTCCAATTAGAAGCTTTATCACTACTGACTAACATTCATAATGCTGGAAGAGACCATACACACTACTGGAGGAGAAATGGTATCACCCATTTACAAACATTATGAACTACAACAGAGACATGCCTTCAAGGTATACTGTGTAGACTGTGAATTGAGACACAAATATTATCAGAGTAATCAGTCATTTCATCATGAGATTGAAGGCCCACTTGTGAAATGGAATCTACACCTCACACTGTTAATGGGCCAAGAACCTAATGCTAGGTACATCATGGGCCTTAGGGAAAAACCTCCTACTATTATTCTGCTAAATGAACACAGCAATAGAATGTCTCCTAATGACACACTCTAAGCCCATAGATCAATGAATCACTCAGTCATCATCAGACAAACTTCTTCTTACAGTAGATGGTAATTAACACAGACACCTACCATGGACAATGTGTAATAGTGAGAGAATTTGGAGCACTCAGCTCTAAATGGGATGTCTTCATAAAACCTCTCCTCTGAAGCCTCGGACATCTAAGTAAAAGAGTAGATCGAAAGATTTTAAGAGCTAGCAGTGGTGGGTAGCTCTAAGGAAGCAGCATCTTACAGACACAACAGAGCTGATGCAATATGAACTCACAGAGGCTGTGACAGCATGCACAGGACCTACACATGTTCAAACAAAACCAAATCACTGCACACACACAAAAAATGGACACAAAGTCCCACCCATAATGAAGGAGCTATTTACAATTGGTAGCTGGTGGGAAAGAGAAAAAAATCACTCTTTTTGTCAAACTTAAACCTAATTTTTGGTCATTAATATTTCCTCACCCAACCATTAACATTGTCTCTGAACTTCAAAATAGCCCTAAACACACACACACACACACACACACACACACACACACACACACACACACACACACACACATCATACACCATACTTACAAATCCAATGGGCTTGACAGGTAAGGAAAGCTATACTTTTGCAGTCATTATTGAATATTCACAACACACTACTAATTACAGAGCATATAAAAATACAACATAATACAAATATAAACAATTAGTCTTATATTTGCAGTATATATGGACCTTAAAAGAGAAACAGACACCAAAGATTTAGAATTACTTTAGAACATTTGACTAAACACATGCTAGCAAGTGCAAATTAACAAAGTAATATATTTGAGGACCTCATCATAATTTGTGTCCCTATTGATATAAACATTAAGATTGTTCCTGATCAGAGAAATGGCAATATCACTAAATTCTATATGCTCCTTTTATTGTGCTTACTGCATTAATACATGATAACATGTATAAATGTTATTTGACCTTATTGTTTAACATCAGAATAATCTGTTTTGAGATAATAAATCAATGTGTCTTGATAAGCACTTACTTTGTGGTGAATTCTGTATCAGTCATTGAAAAAGATGCTAGAATAAGAAAATATTATCTTTGTCCATAAAGAGATCAAAATTGGTCAAAAGATCAAAATCATTGAAAATTTACAGGGGGAGGAGGTCCCCCTCATTCACAGTCATAGGCGAGGGAAATAGGGTGAAAGTGGGAGGGAGGGAGGAATGGGAGGATACCACTGATAGGATAACAATTGAGATGTAATATGAATAAATTAATAAAATAATTAAAAATAAAAATAAAAATTAAATTTATTTATTTTTATTTTATTTTATTTTTTGTTTTTCGAGACATGGTTTCTCTGTGTAGCCCCAGCTGACCTGGACTCGCTTAGACCAGGCTGACCTCGAACTCACAGTGATCGTCTGTCTCTGCCTCCTGAGTGCTGGGATTAAAGGCATGTGCCACCACGCCTGGCCTTTAAAATTAGTAGTATAATAATTTAAATATGTTATAATATATGGACTTAAAGAAGTTTATATTTACAGGTGATTTAATAGGAAATTATATACTGTGTCAGACTGTTGTTAGATACTTTAAGTATTTTATACAGCTTAATCCCACAAGAATTGTATAAAGCACATATTACTTCCAAAACTGACAAAAAACAAGATATCAAAATTTCAGTAAATTATCCAAAATCAAACCCAAATTTGTGGTTGAAAATATTGGCCTCCAAATAAGAAGGGCATGGGTTTGTCATGAGACAGAAAATATAGTAAGTACAAAGACCTTGATATAGAAATAAACTTAACTTCTTACAAAACAGCTCAAAGTCAACATAATTAAGATATAACAAATAAGGAGAACAGTAAAAGCTGAAGTTGTACATGGAGACAGATGTTAGATCATACAATCATTATTGAAATAAGATTGTGATTTTATTTGATTAATATTAAACAAGCCATATTTTCTTGCTGTATGGAATATAAATTGTATCACTAACAAAGATATAAGTATGAATTTAAAATGGGTAACTATAAGAATAATGGCAAACAGGAAATTATGATAATTTAATACAGAGGTAAAGGTAAAGCTAGCAAGATTTGAAGATAGGTTGGATGTGAAGCAAGAATATAAGAATAAAGTATGTCTTAGATTGGGACTAGAATTGGTTGCTACTTATGTCACTTAATGATAGAATAAAAACTTTAGGCAGAATTGGAGAATTTGATTAAACAAACAGTTCTAGTTAAGCCTCATTTAATCTGAAATAATTTAAACATAAATCCAGCTCAAAGGTAAATTCAGAAGGAAACAGTATTTAAGGTGACACTTAGAGCAGCAAGAATGGTGTAGATTAAGAAGGAGCACAGAGATTTATCTAAATATATTACATTTTTGCCTATTTTAATTTTGAGTCTAATAAACATTAAGACATTTACCCAATAAAGAACAAAGCTTATTTTACTCTTCAATAAGTAAGAGGTTGTAGGAATTCTGTGGCCCTCCTACAAAAGGCTTGTTAACACGGGCTTTTACTTATTTGCCTTCTTAAAGAGACCATCTGTCCATCTTCCAAGAGTTTCTGCACCTCCTGCTATAATGTGGCATATGGTTAATGAAAATTAATGGCTGCCTTCCCAAGTGCAGTCACTGATTAGACTTCTAAGTGTGGATAAAGCTGTTGGTCCTTGACACAACTGAGGAAATTAAGCTGATTGGTGGCAAACTCCAGGACATGTGTTGCCTTTTATCAGCTAGAGGCTTACTTGGTTAAAAAAAAGTTGAGCTTTGGGGCACATTTATTAACTGTCTCATTACTAACCAAATCTAAGAGTAGAAGCAGTCACATCACCTTCCACAACATAGTCATCTGTAGACTCTATAGAAATTGTTATTAAAGTCTTTGCTCAATATAATCATACATTTCTCTAACATTGCCTCATAGCTACTTGACCTCTAAATATCAATGTGCCCTAGCACTTGGTCCTCAGATTGTATTTGTTACATGCACTAAGCCCTTAGATGTTGTTAACCACCATAATGCTAGAGTTTCAAATACTTACACACTGATGACTCTTTAATGTAGATCACCATGAATATGTTTCTTAGTCTCTTGATTTGAATAAACCCCTCAAAATTCAATACATTTAAATATTTAACAGACATTTTTAACATTTGCATTATCAATTTGATTACTTCTCCAAATCTCTTTCTCCCAGAGCCTTTGTCAACTAAACAAATAGAATGTGCATTCTTCTAGTTACTCAAATAAAAGAAAAAAACACCAAGTTGGCTCGTTGCTGATACTTTCTTCTATTTCTTTGGTACTCCACATCTAATAAACTACTAAAATCTATGACAGCTAACCCAAAGGATATTCCAGAATCTGACAATTTCTAACTTTTCAACTATCCCAATACTGCTCAAAACCAGTAAGACTTTTCATCTAAACTATGAACTCATTGCTGGACTTTCACATTCAAAATGTTCTTTTCTGTCTTGGAAAACTACACAAATGCCACAGTGAACATTTAAGATGTAATTTAGATGTATCATCTGGCTTCAAGTTAATATCTGACAAGATGACACATAATGTGAATCTATATTTTCTCTATCCTCTTATGAGGTGAGGGGGGGAAGTACTTGTTAGGTAAAACTCTGTGGATCCAGTCAATCAATAGAAGATATGTACTTAATTTTAGCAGAAAGATTTAAATTTTAGGAAAGAATAAAAGGACTGTGAAGGTAGTTCAGCAAGTAAAAATACAAGAACTGACTGCAAAAGTTGCCCTCTGATTTCCACACATTACAATGTTCATACTACACTTGCACATGCAGGTGCACACACACATACAGAAAGAGATTAAAGTTAAAACATCCATTAAATTAATGTTTTCTTGTAATCAGTAAATTAGAATACATGCCAATAGAATTTCTCTAAAGAGAGAAGGATAGATTGAAAAAAATCCAAACCCTCTGATAAGATTATAAAAGATAGAACATATGTGTAATAGAAGAAAAGAAAATATACTTGAATCAATAATGATCAACAATTTATCCAAATAAATATCAAATCAAGCCACATGTCAAGGAAGCTCATAAAAATACAAAGAAAGATAGTGGCAAACAAGTCTGCATTCATATATGAATACCATACTTAAAACTAAAGAAAAACAAAGATAAAACTTTTTAAAGGAGCCAGAGGGAAATGTATTAAAGAGCATTTTAAAGAAGTACCCTACTAATATTCTCCAGAATCCATGTGAGCAAAGAAGAGTGGAGTGAAATATTTGAAGTATTTGAAGAGTAAGAGATACATGGTAACCTCAAATTATATAGGCAGCAACACTATCCTTCAAAACTGAAAGAAAAATAAAAGCAAACAAAAGTTAAGGGAATATATCACCAGGAGGGCTACCTATTAGTAAATCATAAAAGTTATTCAAAAAGAAGTAAGACTGATAGATATGAAACTATCAAAAACCACATTAAGGGGGCTAGAGAGATGGCTCAGAGGTTAAAAGCCCTTGCAACGGTCCTGAGTTCAATTCCCAGTAATCACATGGTGGCTCACAGCCATCTATAATGTGATCTAATGCCCTCTTCTCTCCTACAGGTGTACATGCAAGCAGAGCACTGTATAATAATAAATAAAGAGATTTAAAAAATAAAACATATTAAACGACAATTTCCAAACATACCAATTATAAGATAGAGACTGAATGAATAAACAAAACAAGGCCTAAATATATCTTACAAATAGAAATAAATAGTTTAAATGTGAAGGAATGAGAGTTGGAGGTATAACAAAATGCTAGGTTCTAGGTTAGACATATCCATTGTAATTATAAATTCATAGCAGCTGTGGTTGCTAACACTGGATCTGCCCAAGAATCTTAAGTCAGATTGGAAGGAGGAGGAGCTCAGGGGCTCCTACCCCTCACTGCTGAATTACTGAATACTGGTAAGTTCAGGGCGAGGGAGTCATTGCTTTCAGTTGTGTGTTGGTTACTGCACCAGATTCCAATGTATAGTGTTCATCCTATGGCCACAGAGGTGGCCCCTGTTAAATAAACTAAGTGAATCACAAAACAAAACCTTATGATAAATCTGAGAAGAGGCTTTGTAGGGAGAAGAGAGGGGTAAATATCCACTGTTTAGAAATAATAGAGAAGGGGGAGAATAATCATAATATATTATTTACATGCATGAAATTCTCAAAGAACAAGATTAATCAATAAAAAGATAAAACTCACAAAAATGACCTACTATACTAATTTCACATAAATGCAACACTATAAGGGAAAATTTCATAGGCAAAGAGTTATTAACAGAACAATTGTAGGTAGAGATGTGAGAAAGCCTTTGAAATGCCACTCATTTTTTAAAAAGGGGTATTAAGAAAAAGTAATGGAATCTGGGGTAAATATTCTCTTCCCTATTTGGGTTATACTGATTTTCTTTTAAATAAATGATCTGAAGGTTAGTGGCAACTGATTCAGGGAGAGGAGCGATGAGAAGATTTGGAGGAAGGTAGTGGTAAATGAGTATGATCAAAATATTATATTAATGTATGGAATTTTCAGAGAATAAATAAATATTAAAACTTTTAAGAAGGAAAATATATTAAATGAAATTATTTTTGATGATGAGAATAGTACATGGGATCATAAAACCAATTTATAATGTTAAGACATAGTTTTGGGCATGTTATATGGTTCATCAGTTAACAGCCATATAACTAATTAAGATCTATGACCACAACAGCCCCAAGAAGTTGGCTATGATTCAAGTACCAAGCTTGTTATCCACCATGTTGAGTTGCTCTGAGTTCAAAATTAGACAGACATTGGTTACCACCAGCATATGAATATTACTTACCGCACTTTTAAGGTTATCTTGCCATGTTGGTCATTGTTGTAATTCATATGTGTTGGAGCTGGATAGGACTATTAATTGCTTCCCTTCTTTGGCATCTTGCATTGTATTTTCTGGTACCATGGAACCTAAATCACAGGAAAAAAAGGCTTTCTCATTAAATCCAGTCCTAATAATCCAAGTCCTGTGTTCTAATTGTATGGTTCCTTCAGCAATAGGGGCTTACATTTAACCTTTGAGAGGCAATCAAAGGCAACATAGTCTATACCATTCTTGGAGTCACTGGACTACCCTGACCAACCATTGTTAAGATTAATGGTTCTGGTACTAGGGTTTTTGTTAGTCTATGGTTCTTGTGGGGAATACTGTCAGCACTAGTATCATAACATTATATATATATATATATATATATATATATACTTATATACCTTGTGTATGATTTTATGATTTTATATAATATAAAATAAGATTCCTTGAGGCTTTATCAAACAACCTTGCTGTTATTTGTACCTCCTAACTGCATTCTAAATCTTATTCTTATACCCACAGGTACCCATCCCTCATCAAAGAAGCTTCTCTTTACAGCAAGCAGAGACCACCACAAAATCCCACAAATGGATGTAATGCAGAGGTCAAGAGAACCTTGGGAGACTAGCCCCAATATATGCATCTATATTACAGATCCCTTATCTATGGCTCAGGAAACATCTTAGAAAAAGGGGTTGGAAGTCTACTGTGAAACAGTCTCTCACAGAAATAGTTGCCTAAAGAAAATGTGAACAATGGCAATATCAATAGACATGATACATGGAAGGGAGAAAATCTCTTGAGGTCACACCCCTGAACAAGGAACCTGAGGCAACTGATAACTGCTGAGAGACTGAGAAAGTCTCTCCCAGGCATGAGCCCCTCCCCTTCAACTGGCTGTTCAGTACAAAGGGGTCAGTCTCAAAACCATGTACATACAGACAACAAAATAAACCTAGCTGATTGTTCATTTCATATATGTGTGTGTGTGTGTGTGTGTGTGTGTGTGTGTGTGTGTGTGTGTGTGTAAAATAATAATCAAAAAAGCTATCAATTTGAGAACAAAAGAGACAAGGAAGGACTTTGAGGGAAGTAATCTGGAAGGGTTGGAGGGAGAAAATGAAGGAAAAAAGTAATATAATTATAATTAACTAAATATATATATATATATATAAAATGTAAGAAACAACATTTTCAATAAAAATATAAATGTAGTAAATCTTTGAGAAAATTGTATCATTTAAGTATGTAAAATAGATACCAGCCAAACTAAAAGCATCATTTTTATAACTGTTTTTAATTGTTTTAACAATTTTTAGCAAATAGTTTAGGCTGTTATGGACATATACAATAGACTGGGTAACTATAAAAATATAGTTCTTGTAGTTCTAGAGGGTGGACTTGAAATTAACGTGCTAAAAGATAAAGTCATAAAATAAGGCGCTGTGTTCAGTTTTTCAGAATCACTCTCTCCTTCCTTCGCATGAAGGAAAGAACTCTGAGAGTCAGACTTTGTAAAGACTACTAATAACGTTTATGAAGAATCAACCCTTGTATCTGAACTACACTGAGAAATCCATCCTCTCTCCTATTGCCCCCATACCGAAAAGGAAATTAGATTAAGCACATGGGTTTCTAAAAATGAAAAAACTTCAATGTATAACAGTAGTCAAATATAAAATATTAAAACATTATAAAATGAAGTTGCATTATTTGGTGTCAGGCAAAAGAGTTTAAAACATTTCTTTTTTCATGTAAGCTCTCACTTTGCAGTCCCAGATGGCCTGGAACTTGCTACTTAGCACAGAGTGGCCTTGAATTATAGGCATTCCTCTGCTGTAACCTCCCAAGTACTGTGATTACATGTGATTACCACACCCACCTATCTATTAGACAAGCACAATTCAGCTTATTTATTTAGAACATCTCTATCCTCAATAAGTTCTTACCTATTATAGTTCTTTTTATTTGTTTTATTATTTTTGTTCCTTTATTTCAGAAATTCACTACAGGTTATTCTTTTGATGAATATTTTTATCATCAATTTTTTAAATATTTGCACATGAATTCATCCTGTCTGATAGCAATTTTGTAGCTGTAACTTTCCTTCATTGTTATCTAAGCATTTACTTTCATCTATATGAGTTACTTACCTTAGACATCCCTGACTTTGAATATAAGATTCACTTCAAATATATAATCTATATAATGGTTTTCCTTGACAGGTAACATATCCACTTGAACTATATAGCCCATTTACCAGCTCTAATTTTATTCATGGCACTTTACACCAGTTGTAATTAAATATTGATTTATTTAATTGTTTTGTCATTTCTCCCAGTAGAATCTGAGTCCCATATAACTAACTGCATTAGTTAACATTATATCACTGTTGTTTCAAATGCATCTCTCTTGGTATTTTTAAATATTAATTTCACTCCATTAAAACTACATAATACAACATATCTTTCTTATTTCATGTTATTTACTACTTTTAAATTTGATTTTTGCTATATAATTATCAATTATTTGGAAATGTACATTCTATTTTCTTATAATTTGCAAGATGCTTATTCTCTGTGCTTTTAGAATTTCTCATCCACTCTCAGCTTATACTATGTAGAAAGTATTGTTACAGATTTATAATAACCATTCCAAAATTGTCTCCAGAACCTCAGACCTTGCCTACAATTGCTTTTCATTCTCTTCCATACATTTTACCTCAAACTTACTCTTCTGTTCAAAATATATCTTGAATAAATCCACTTTCTGCCACTTCAACCAATATTACTACCCTAACAAAAATATCACTATTGCTGCATTATGGCTACAACCTTCTAACAGGTCTAACATGCTTAATACTTGCTGTCATTTGAATATGATTTATCCCCTGAGATCCCATATATTACACATTTGGTCTCAAATGGGATGATAGCAAAAAAAAAAAAGAAAAAAATTCTGAAACATATAAGAGATAGAACTGATTGCCCTCAAAATCAAATAATACTGGCCCTGAAAAGTGAATTAATTTTGTTTTAATGAGTATTATTATAAAAAGAACAAGACTATTCTCTCTCCCTGTGGTGGCTCCGGCTTCCTGTCTTGCCATTTAGTCTCTCTCCATCTCTCATTTGCTACTGTCATGATGAAAATTGTAAAGAAGGCTACAGCTAGAAGGAAAGCTCATCAGAACCCCTGTTGTTCTGTTTGGACTTTCAGTCTCCAAAACTGTTAACAAAGTAAAACTTTTTTTCTGGGCAAAGTGGTTGGCAATATGATTAAATGCAAGTGCCCATATTCCCCACAAAAGAAGCAAAGCAAAATTAAGTAACTCCATCTTTGAGAGCATGGCACTAGAATCTAGCAAGTATAAGAAAGCACTTCTAGTGGGTCAGAGGGGAGGACATCCTATTGGGACTCTAGGTGAGAGAAGCATGGGAGAATGGGGAAATAGTAGGATCCAGAGGGTCCTAGAAGCCTACAAGAAGAACATTATGACGGGCAGAACTGGGCCCAGGGGTCCTGCTCAAACTATGGCACCAGGCAAGGACAATATGGGAAGTAAACTTAGAACCCCTACCCAGATCTACCCAATGGACAGGACATTCTCCACAGTTGAGTGGAGAGTGGAGTATGACTTTCACACGTACTCTGGTGCACCACATTTGACGATGTCCCCTGAATGGGGAGGCCTGGTGGCACTCAGAGGAAGGATAGCAGGCTACCAAGAAGAGACTTGATACCCTATGAGCACATACAGGGGGAAGAGGTCCCCCTCAGTCACAGTCATAGGGAGGGGAGTAGAGGGAAAGCAGGAGGGAGGGAGGAATGGGAGGATACAAGGGATAGCCTAACAATTTAGATGTAATATGAATAAATTAATAAAATATTTAAAAAAGAAAGCACTTCTAGCTATACCACTCCCACTCCTGTGCATATACCTGAAAGATGCTCTATCATACAACAAGGACATTTGCTCAGCTATGTTCATAGCAGCTTTATTTGTAATAGTCAACATCTAGAAACAACCTAGATTTCCCTCAACTGAAGAATGGATAAAGAAATCTGTGGTACATTTACACAATGAAACACTACTCATCTATTAAAAACAAGGAAATTGTGAAATTTGTAGGCAAATGGATGGACAACATCTAAAAGATGATCCTAAGTAAGGTAATCTAGACTCAGAAAGACACACATGGCATGTACTTACTTATAGGTGGATTTTAGCCATACAGTACATGATAAATATATTACAATGCACAGACACAAAGAATAAAAATAGCAAGGAGGATCCAGTGCTCAAATATCACTCAAAAGGGAAAAGAATAGACAGAGTCAGTGGTTGAAGAGAGGGAACAGGAAGGGAGCCTCCTATAGAGGCCACCTGAAAGACTCTACCCAGCAGGGGATTGAAGCAGATGCTGAGACTCACAGCCAAACTCTGGGGTGGAGGGTAAGGAGTCTTATGGAAGAGCTGGGAAATAGAAGGACCTGGAGGGGACAGGAGCTCCACAAGGAGACCAATGGAGGCAACAAATCTGGGCCAAGGCTGGGGAACACTGCAGAGGCTGATGCACCAACCAAGGACCATGCATGGTGAGAAACTAGACTCTCTGCTCAGATGTAGTAGATAGACAGGACACTGTACTGTCCTTTTGGGTCCCATAATATGGGGAGTAGGGGCTACCTCTGACATGGACTTTGGTGTCTACTTGTTGATCACTTCCCCCTGGTGGGGCGGCCTTGCCAGGCCACAGAGGAAGAAGATGCAGGCAGTCCAGATGAGACTGGATAGGTTGAAGTCAGATCATAGGGTAGGAAGGCTCCCTCTTTCTGAGAACTAGGAGAGGGAGTGAGAGGGGATGAAGGAGAGAGGGTGTGGCCAGGAGGCAATGAGAGAGGCAGCTACAATCTGAAAAGGCTGACCATAGCCTATCAGGTCTCATCAGGATAACCTGCGTCCTGCAGAGCCTCCTTGCCAAGGGGAAGTGATCAGATCACAGGCAACCCCCACCCCCATCCTACCTTTAGAGAATGAACTGCCAATTGACTATATCTGAATAGGAGGTCTATGTTCTCTGCATGCACTGTCCTTGGTTGGTGTTATCAGTTTGTGCAGGGCCCCTTGGGTCCAGATCCACCTTGATGGTTCCTTGTGGGGCTCCTAACCCCTCAGTGTTCTTCCACCCTTCCCTTTCTTCCATACAACTCTCAGCACTCTGCCCAGAGTCCAACTGTGAGTCCCAGCATCTGTCCTGATCCCCCACTAGGTGGAGTCTCTCAGAGGACATTTACATTGGGCTAATATCCACTTATAAGTGAGTATATACCATGTCTGTCTTTCTAGGTCTGGGATATCTATCTCACTCGGGATGATTTTTTTCTAGTTCCACCCATTTGCCAGCAAATTAAATGAATTTGTTGTTGTTGTTGTTGTTGTTTGTTTGTTTGCAGTGGTACCACTGCTTTTTGGTTTTGGGGGGGGTTGTTTTGTTTTGTTTTTTATTATGTTTCTTTTTTCATATACATTTATTTTATTACACATGTATAAAACAAACTACATACAGCAGGGAGAAGCATGTGACAATCATGAGTTCTATAAATGTTACATTCATAGTGATTTGGCTATTTGTATTTGTCAAACTTGAAGTAAACGTCTTTTCTATATTGTTGGGTCTAAATTTCTGAATGAAATTCAACATCTATCCTATCTCAGCTCTAATAACTTAATTCCTTTATCTTGATCTAAAAAGATCTTATCCCCTAACCAACTAAACTTGATTGTAAAACTAAACTATTTGGCCTTCAATGCCCCTCAGAGACTTGAGAAGAAATAAAAAATTCCAGAGTGAACCAGCAGTGCATGTTAGCATTTTCCAAAATGAACAAATTGACTTAGACAGTTTACTACCTGAACAGTCACCACTCTCTATAACATTGAAGCCTCATCTTCAGCTTTCTGACCCAATATCTCTGCCCGGCATATTCCCAAGGTAGGAACTATTGAGGACTTGCTTACCCTGTCTTGGCAGAGTGTAGCCATATACATTTATATTTTTTATTATGATCCTTCCTTAATGTATACATTTATATTGTTACACATGAATAAAATAAACTACATATAACAGGATGAATTTTTATCACGTTTTCTATAAATAGTCATAGTCCAGTATTTAAAAACTATGAAACAGAAAAAAATATAGATCAACCATTTTATTCTTTTATTCTTCTCTTATACATTACATCCCTACCACAGTTTCTCATCTCTCCACTTTTCCCTATTCCTCCCCTACTATTCTGTGTTCACTTCTCCCCCACCCCCCCCAAAGGATAGCCAGCCTGTTGCATACAAGACTTGGCTGGAGGGACAAAGCTCAGCTAGGGCTAGTGGGTGCAATACAGGGCCTTGGTAGACATTGACTGTATGGGCACAGAAAATACACAGCCAGGAACAGCTCAGTGAGCTGGTTCATTTTATTGGGGGGGGGCATGTCTTGATGCCCCTGCAGAATGGGCAGGGTCTCTGGGTCCAGGTTTATGTGGCCATGTACCATTGGCCAGAAAGGGGGCATTTTTTAAATAAAAGAAGAAAATTAAAATTTCTCTTTTTTGATACCCAAACTCTGCAACATGGAGTATATATTGGGTACAAATAAACAATGATGAAGTACCCTGCAAACAAATATAAATAACAATTATGAGGTACCCCACTGAAACTACACGGAATGTTGCTTACCAAAGCAATAACTGAAGCCATGCCTTCAGGAGAAATATATAAAGCTGCCTCGTACAAAGTGGTGCAAATAACCATGCAGTAGATACATAGTTCATTGCAGAGTGCAGAGTTAAAGAAGCATTGTAAAACAACAGAACACTATTTACTCTGCAGGAAAAAAAGAGAAATCTTCTTTTATCTTTTTTTTTTCTTTTGGTTTTTCAAGACAGGGTTTGTCTGTGTAGCCCTGGCTGTTCCGGACTCACTTTGTAGACCAGGCTTTGCTTACCTGAGTGATGGGATTACAGGCATGCCCACCCCGTCTGGCTAATAAACTTGAAATTTTAAAAACATTTATTAATGAAAGGCTTGAGAAAGAAAGGCAAGAACAAATCAAAGGCAAAAGCAATAAAATGAAAGACATGAAAAATCAAATCAAAGCAGAAATAAGTGAAATAGAGAATAAAACTACAAAATATACGGTATGTTCTTTTAAACTATAAACAAAACCAACAAATAATTATCTGAACTAACCAAGCAAAAGAGCAAGATAAGTTGAATAAAATGAACACAGTAACTGAAACCTTCACATCTTCAGACACAAGCACAAAACAGAGACAGACACAGAGCAGAGTGGGGAGGAGCATGAGGCTTTGAAACTTCAAAGCCTGCCTCCAATGACACAACAAGACCACACCCTCCTAATTCTTCCCAAATGATTTCACCAACTGGGGTCTATGTGTTCAAATATATGAGCCCGTGCAGGCAACTTTTATTTAAAATACTACACTCAGGCATGAGCTTACTGAGAGAGAAATTAGGAAATCATTCTCATTTTCTATAGCTATAAAAATATTCAGGCTAGGAGGCTTTTGGAAGATGGAGGAAGGAGGATTTGGATGTAAGGCCAGCCTCAGTTACATTGTAAATATCAATCAGCCTAGGCTATATGAAACCCTGATATAATAATAATAATAATAATAATAATAATAATAATAATAATAATAATAAAAATAAATAATAATAATAATAACAACAACAACAATAAAGAAAATGAATGAATGTATTTTACTAAACTAAGGGAAATTTTTGCAAGGGTACTAGCAGGAAGTCCTCTCTAATACACTCTACAAATACAGTTTCCAGGAAATAGCAGTAGAAACTTCAAGAAAAATGCTATCCCCCACAGACACTATACCTGTAGGACCAGAAGAGGCCATGGTGGAGTTCCTGGGTTTGAATTACCAAGAAAGACTTATAACTTCCCCTCCCTTACAAGCTCTAGGAACATTCAAGTAGCAGAGACCAATGATTCCCTCTCTCCTGCTCCACAATATCAAATGGAGCCTGCTAGAGGCAGTCAGATCAGAGAACTTGAACTTTCAATCTAGGACGTCTACTTAACTCAGTAAGTTAGTATTGCTCCCAACCTTGCTCAGAGAAGCTTCTTTTTGCCGTGGACAGTGGTTAATGCTGACACATAACTGGGCAATGTGCTAAAAATAAATGACTGAGAGTAATCAGCCAAATAAGGGACATCTATATCAACCTACCAACTCTCATCCCTTCAAGGTGCAATGAACAGCATGAAGGAGGTCGGGGAAAGGGGAGGATGTCCATGGAAGTGTGGTTTGAAATGCTGTCATCTGGATATAAAGTAACTGTTTGCACTCTCAAACTCACAGCAGCTGTGCTTACTGCACTAGACCTGCATATCTTCTTCCTTTCTTTTTATAATACACTGAGTCAAATTAGTACTCCTCAAACATGCACGGCTGTAGGGCACTCTATTACAGCATCAATATCTACCAGTAACCTCATGCTTGAATAAAAATTACTCTTCTTCCCCCAGCACACTGAGGGAGTTGGAGGGTTGAATAAAGGGTGGATGTGATTAAAACACATTATATAGAGAGGAGGATTTCAAAGGATAAATGATATTCTATAAAATATATTCAGAAATAAATTTAATACAGCGAAAGAACTTCACAATGAAAACTATAAAACATTTATGGAAGAAACTTAAAAAGATAAAATAAGAAATGGGTTTCTCTGTTCATGGTCTAGAAGAATTACAATTAGTGAGATGTCCATACTCTACAAAGCAATTTACAGGTTTAATGATCACCCTATACTGCCAAGGCAATGTGAACAAGATATCCAAAGCTTAAAGCATGCTAAAGAATCAGAGGAACCTAAATAGTGCTAGCTATCTTGATATAAAAACAAGCAGATAAATGGACCATAATTAAGTTCCTATTAATATCATGTATCCTTATCTAATTGATGCTTAGTGAACTAATAAGAATAAACAGTGAATGATGTTTGAGAAACTAGATAGCATTATGTAGATAACTAAAACTGCAACATTAATCTTTATTATATACAAAATCAACTCAGGGGATAGAGATGGCCTGCTGATAAAGTGCTTTCCATAGAGAATGAGGATTTGAATTTGGATCCCAGAACATATGCAAAAGCCTGATATGGTGGCACATATCTGCAATCCTAGTCCATAGGGAAGGTAAAAGAAGTAAATTTCTGGAGTAAGCTGGGCAGCCAGCCCAGGCAGCTGGTTAGTTGTGTGTCCTGTGAGAGGCCTTGTCTCAAAATATGATGTGGAGTATGGCTGAGGAAGACATCTGACCACAACCTCTGGCCTCCCACCTCCATGCGCATGTGCACACACAGAGGAACATATACAAACACTTAAACGGTCTTCACAGGCACACCACACGTGCACACATAAAGCCAAGTCACATTGACCAAACACCTACATTTAAGTCATGAGATTATGATACTACAAGAATAAAATGAGGAAAGAGTTCAAAACACTTGATACTGATATAGGCAATGATTTTTCCACAGTATCCCAAAGCACAGGCAACAAAGCGAAGTTGACAAACAAAAGTAAAAACTTTGAATGCAGAACAATTTAAAGAATGGGTGAATGAGAGAAAAAGCTCTGCCAACTATGTATGTAACTATTTACAGAATAAAAGAATGGGATAAAATTTCTGTACGTAACAAAGCATTAAATGTCAAGACTATAAATGGAAACTATACATAAGTTAACTAATTAATTTACAAAGCTAAACACTAACAATCAAAAACAAATAATACATTTTAAAATGTTCCTCCAAGAGCTAAACATAGATATACATATGATCAAATGATTCCACTTCTTCTTATATACTCAGATACAATAAAATCAGCTTGTAAAAGAGATGCTGCTAATTGCCATATCCTTATTAACATTATCCAAGACATGGAAAACAGCCTAGGTGACAGACAATGATAAATGAATCAACAAAATGTGCTATATACATAAAACAGAAGATTATTCAGCCAGAAATTATAAACAAAATGCTGCAATTCACATAAAAGTATATGGAAAAAAGGGTGGGCATTTTGGTAAGTGAAATAAGCCAAAATAAGACAAATTTTAAATGCTTTCTCTCATTTCTAGAAGCTACAACATCAATATAATACATCATAGTAATGACAAAATAACAGAAAAGATATGGTGGTGAGGAGGATACAGAGGTTTGATAAGGCATACCAAAACCTATTTATAAAGTAAGAATAAATTCTAGTGCTCTACAACACACTGAGGTGACTATACTTCATTAAAATATTACAAATTTTATGAAATCTTGGAATGGAAGAGCTCAAAAACTATAAACATAAACATATGATAAAATAATACAATGAAGAAATTGTAATTATTCTGATTTGGTCAGGGTATGTATGTATTGAAATACTATTCTATATTTTATTAGTGTATACCATGTACTAAATTGATGAAGACAAAGTGTATTTTATTCATAAAAACTATTGTAACACTGTATGTTCTGCTCTCTGCGAAACAATGAGGATTTCCTTGCAAAACAAATTGGATCATGATTTTCTTGCTTAAATACCTCAAGTTCATGAATCTTCAGTTAAAAGCCATGTCCTTCAGTGTTCTTCCAGTCATGCAAATCTCATTGTATAGCATTTCCCTAACCACGGAGCCACTTACTTTGTCTCATACAAGTTATACTAGTTCTTATAGAAAGGCAATTATATTTCCTTTATTGCTGAGTATAAATTTCTCTTCATTGTGCTCTGCACATAATATTTAAGTTTATGGCTGAATAAATAAATTACTTCAGAAAATAAACAGTTCTTATATTTATATTATATTCAAACCTTTGTTACCTGATTTTAGTATCTGTTTAATACTCTATTATTAAAAATAGATTTCTTTGAAATTTTGTTCTATGCCATGCAATTTTTGTTTCTTCATTGGAGCAAATGTACGTTTTTTGAGTATATAATACTAACATCTTGTTCTGAAAACATAATACTATAGCTGTGTAGTTGGCTCAAGGCCTGTAGCACAAAAATTGAAAAATGGACATGAACATTTCCTTGGACCTTTTGCAGTAGCCTACTAATCATGTCTGTACCTAATAGAGATCTAACTCTTTTTATTCTTGATTTACTGTGGTACACAAATATTGCATTTATGCACCGATTGAAATTTTGTAACAACTTTGTGTTAAGCAAGTCTACCAGTGTTATTCTGGTAACATTAGCTTATTTCAAGTGAAAGCACTGTCAAGATTCATTGATCTCGGTCTTATTAAGAACATCTGTGATTCAAGAAAGGCACTCTAACTATCAGCATTAAGAAATTTGTAAGGAAGAAAAATTTGTTGGACTTTGTAAGTGGGTAACCTAGAGGGAAAAGAAACTTCTTTCTGAAAGACTTCAGGATAAGAATAATAGTTTGAAAACATGCTGTTTTTATTTTAGCTTTTCATATTTATTTATCTAATTAGGAGCCTAGTGTTTCTGAAATCATGCTCATTACAATTCCTTCCATATGACTTGACTTATAATATAAGAATTAAAGACACTGAAGCATTAAAAGAAATTTTGTTAAGCTAGGAGTGGTGGTGCATACCTCTAGTCCCAGGACTCTGGAAGTGGAGGAAGGAAGATCAGGTGTTTAAGGTCGTCTTCGGCTACATAGTATATTAGAGGCCAGCCTTGGATATGTGAGATCTCATCTCAAAGAAGAAAAAAGGCCCCTGAAATGATTCCACTGATAAAATCACTGACAGCAATGTCTGACAAACCTAGCTCAATCCCCGAATTCCATGTAAAAGTAGAATGAAAGGTAACTCCACAAAGTCGCCATCTGACTTCTAAACATACACTGTAGTAGTACGTGTGTGGCTCTTCTCCATGCTGCATAAACATATGCACAATAATAAGTTTTAAGGAGAAAAGAAACATTTCACTAAAGCAAAGTTATGTTGAGAGGAAGAAAATCGGGCTCTCAGAGGCAGCTCATTTCTGATAATGTGCATAAAACCAGCCCTTTCAAGTTTTTGGTTCCTAAAAGATGCTGATTTAATTGGAGAGGTTCACTTGTTGAGCTAATTTTACCAATAATCCACCATACAATGTAGATAAAAACTGCACATCTGGGTAGAAGTTGAGGAACAGCTATGTGACAGAGCATTTGCCTAGCATACTTAAAGCTCCAGGTTGGATCTTACAGTAATGTAGCCCCAAATACCAAACTCACAACCAAAAACCCACCAACACACAAACCATCCTAACCACCCAAAACCAATGGACAGGCTTAAGAAAACAAACATTCTATTCCACAGGGTCTCTGCGAGTATTTGCAAGCAAAGACGACAGACAAAGCCCCCTTTACCACAGTGAAAATGATGGCATTTGGGAGCTTTCTTCCTTCCATGTCACTCATTCTACGGGAAGTTGAGTTTGAGGTAGAAAGGAATATGGTTTTCCTGGGCCAGTGGCCTGAACTGCTTTTGTGGAATCAGAGGTTTGTTTGAAAGACATTGCACATCTGGATTGGTGAAGAACCAGTACTTTAGCTATGTTCAGCCTAAGAGAGATGGAGAAGAGTGCAGTCGGAAACACTCATTAATAACACCACACGTGGGTGGGAAGCATGTCTTGCATCGTAAATAATAATGAAATTCTAAAATGAATGGCCATATTCTTAGTAAATAATTCTCCTCATTTTTCTTTTTTTTATTTTTCAAGACATGGTTTCTCTGTGTAGTCTTGAGTGTCCTGGACTCACTTTGTAGACCAGGCTGACTTCCTCCTTCAGAGCTAAGACACCATCATGCCTGGATCCTTTTCCTTCTATTTTATAGTGTGTGTGTGTGTGTGTGTGTGTGTGTGTGTGTGTGTGTGTGTGTGTGTGTGTGTTGACTCTTTACAGGCACTAAAGCAGAGGCTCTTAATGTTTTGCCAATTTTGACCTCTTTCATCTGTATTGGTTAGTTTTTTTTATCAGCTTGTCAAAACCTAGGGTCATCTGGGAAGATGGAAACTCAGTGCTTTTATCATACTGTCCTGTAGGCAAGTCTGTTGGGCATCTATTCACTGATGACTGATGTGGGATATCCCAGCCCATTGTGGGTGGTACCACTACTGGATGGGTGGTCCTGAGGTGTATAAGAAAGCAGGCTGAGCATGCCATGAAGAGGCAGCCAGTAAGTAGCATCATTCCATGGCACATGGATTTCTGTGAGTTTGGGGTATACAAAGAGAGTTCCATGACATCCAAGGTGACACAGAGAACTGGCTCAAAAAAAAGGTGGAGGAGGAGGAGGAGGAAGAGGAGGAGGCCTGGGTTCTCCCACATACAGGACAGTAGGATAGGGACCTTGAGGTTACACAGAGAAACCATGTCTTGAAAGCTTCCAAGCTTTAAAAAAAGACAGAGACAGTTTGCAGCGTGAATAGACACCCCAAACTCTCTATAACATTGGTGCATCATCTTCAGCCTTCTGGCCCAATATGTCTGCCAGACATATCTGTGAGGCAGGAACTATTGAGGAATTGCTTACCTTGTAATGGCAGAGTATGGCCTTTGACTCTGTCTGCATCCAAGCTTGGCCATTTTTAGGCAGAATTCTGTCTGAGGAAGAAACAAAGACATTTTGCCCAGTGGCTGGTTTCCCATATTTGATACCATCTACATAAGGAGATTCTTTGATGTTCGTCATCTTCTTTGAGGCAGCCTGGGAGTTATCAGGAATTAACGTGTCTTATTGTCAATGAATCTTTAAAATAGTAAAAACATCTTTAAATGCCATATTCTCTAAGTCAATTCCTTTTGTAAAGGCCTCTATCATCTTTATAAGATTGGAGTTCAGATAATTTTCTTATGCTTCAGCTGTGTTAGAATATGCAGGGCTTGTTGTAGTAAGATAGCTGAGTTCTGGTCATACACTATTGCCCTGGCTGTTGCTGATTGTGTTCCTACACTGGCCTTTAGATGTCTGGTTTTCTCTGGTGTTGGTAGGCCTCTAGTAATGCAGCCAGAGTTGTGGACCAGAAATGAAGCACCAGGGAGCAGGTGTGGTTTACCACTGTTGGGAGTGTTTAAGTAGACCAGTGGATCAGAGGGAAGCAAGTCTTACCTTGTGGTCTCTGATGGCAGCAGGCTTCAGGAATGCAGGTAGAGCTGTGGTCCAGGAGATGGCGAGCCTAGGGGACAGGGCAATGCTCACCTCTGCTGGGCTTGCCCAGGGGGACCCAACAGAGAGGGAACTGAGACATAGGGGTCTCACCTGTCCTTCTTCGGTGGCAGCAGGCCTCAGGAATACAGGCAGAGCTATGGTCTTGGAATCCCACTGGTTGGAATATAGACATGACACACCTTTTAATGCCAAAGGATGGTTAATTCAGGGATAGACCAAAGGACAAATCAGAGATATCTGACCAAATGAATCAGGGATAGGATACACCCAACTCTCACAAGAATAGACAGGAAGAAGAGGATCCTTTAGAGCAGTGCAGGGAGAGAGAGAGTGAAGATTTTGGTGCAGTTCAGCTGAGTACAGTTGAGTCCCTTCAGTTCTGTTCAATGTTGTTCAGTTCATAAAGTCAGTGCAGTCAGTGTACTTCAGTTCAGGAAGTTCAGAGGCAATTTTTCCAAGCCAAGCAGTTTAGTCAGAGTTAGAGAGAAGCCACAGTGAAGTAGTCAGCTTGGAGAGGAGTTTGAGCCAAAACAGGTGAGTTGAACTAGAAAGGGTGAGTTTATTCAGCAGTATGCCTTAGAAGCTGAAAATATTATAAGCCTAGATTAACAGGCATAGGTTGGAAACTGAAGCCTTCAAGATCCAGCCTTATAGAAGATTAGGCTTCCAGGCCTAGGCCTATGGATAGATACAACAGAGACAGAAATGCTCTGCACAGCACAAACTCTGTATTAGTAAATCTTGGGTATGGCTCTCACATTATCTCTTCCTCTGATGAAATAAAAATGATATTTACACAAATATGCCACAGCTCAGGAAACATGCATCCAATAAGAAAGGAGGAACCACTGTAAAAAAAACTTGAAAATATGAATGGCCTTTAAAAAATATATCAAACCAATGGAAATTGGTTATAGAATAAAAATATACATTTTTACATTTTTTCTGAGTGTAAACTTCAAGAGAATTGTAGGGGGAAAGCTTGGATATTGCCTTTTTCATATTTTAAAGTAATAGTTAATATATAATTTCTTTAAAATATGAAGTTTATATGTATTAGTGTGCATCTGACCATATATACTCACTATATATATATATATATATGTCTTAGTGTTTCTATTGATAAAGTACAGTGACCAAAACAACTGAGAGAAAGAAAAGGGTTTATTTTAGCTTACAACTTTCAGGTCACACTGCAATACTGAGGGAAGTCAGGGCAGAACCTGAAATAGGGCAGGAACTTGGAGACAGGAACTGATGCAGAAGCCACAGAGCAGTGTTTCTTACTAGCTTGCTCTTTTCTGAATTGATCCATTTGCTTTCTTATATACAACTAGATCACCTTCCCAGGGGTGGCACTACCTACAACAGAAGGGCCCTCCCTCATCAATTACATGCCCTCCACATGCTTGGCCAAAGGTTAATCTATATAAGATACTGTTCTACTGCTGTAAAGAGACATTATGTCCAAGGCAAATTATAACCATGTGACACAGTGAATACTAGGCTGTCCTGAATTCTCTTCTGGCAAGGGTATTAGTCCAAAACTCTTCAATTTAGCCTTCAGCAGATTCTTATGATAAGGACAAAAACCAGACACATTTTTTTTGCCAAAATATCATAACAATAGCCTCTAGGCCAGTTGCTATTGTTCCCATCTAAAACTTCTTGAGCTGGGCCCCCACAGTCCAAACTGATATCAGCAACACAGTCTTCCAATCTTCTACTAGCATTGCTCATCCAGCCCCATTTACAGTATTCAGAAACATCTTAAATTCAATGTCCTAAAGTCTAAAGGAAGCAGCATAGTCAGGCCCATCACAGCAAAACCATACTCCTTGTACCAACTTGTGCCTTCGTTACTGTTCTATTGCTGTGAGGAGACATCATGAACAATGCAACTTATAAACAAAACTAATTTGTGGTTTGCTTGTTTCAAAGAGTTAGTCTATTACCACCATATCAAGGGGCATAGCAATAGGCAGACAAGCATGGTGCTTACGCAGGAGCTGAGAGCTTATATCTTATCCACAAGCATGTGGCAGAAAGTGAGTGGGATAGGGCCTGGTGTGAGCTTTTAAAACCTCAAAGCCTACCGTTAGTGGCACAACTCCACCTATAAGGCCATACCTCCCAATCCTTCCTAAATGATCCACCAACTAGGAATGAAGCATTCAAATATATGAGCCTATAGGGCCATTATCATTTAAATAACTACAGAAGCATTTTCTCATTTGAGGTTTTTCTTCCCAAATAACTACAGCTTGTGTCAAATTGACATAAAACTATCCAGTACAATGTATTAAGCTTAAAGAATGAAAAGTAATTCCTTTTTATTAATTTATTCTGTTTACATCCCAGTTGTAGCCCCTCTGTACTCTCCTCCCAGTCCCCCATCCCATCCCATCCCCCTTATTCCTCATAAAATGGGAGGAGCCCACCCCCATGCAAGGAAATTCATGAAGTCCCATCAGGACTGAGTTCATTCTCTTCCCCTGTGGCCTGGCAAGGCAGTCTGACCAAGGGGAAGTGACCAAAGAGCAGACAACAGAGTCCATGTCAGAGATAGCACCAGCCTGCCCAGGGTTCTTGGGGGTCCTCTAGAAAAGTTAATTCTTAATAATGACCAAAGAATGTTGGTCCTACAGAATCTACTTCTGGTGAATATTTTACATACATACATTGCTTAAATGAGGAAACAATTAGAACAGTGTTTCTAGATCGCCTAGTGCTGCAGCCCTTTAATACAGTAATCAGGTTGTAGTAAACCCCAACCATAAAATTATTCCATTGCTACTTGATTAATACAATTTTGCTATTCTTATGCATTGTAATGCAAATGTCTGATATACAGGATATCTGATATGTGACCCCTTTGGGGATTGCAACCAATATGTTGAGAACCACTGATTTAATAAGCGACATATGTAGCTGATAAAGCCTTAGCAAAGTTTGAGAGGATTGATCACTGTTTCCAGTGGTGTTATACTGTGGGTATTATGCTATCACATAGCACTGCATGGTGAAATATAGATCATTCTGGAAAGAAGAATCAATCAATAAAGCAAACTAGGTTGTCTTATTTTAAGAAATTCCTACAGCTACCCCAGCATTCAGTAATCAATAACCTGACACAGTAGACAATACATCGAAGCAATACAATCTACTGAACAAAAAGAGATCAGATAATGACTAGAAATGTTAACTACAATCTATTATTGAAGTAAGGTATTAAGATATGTGCCTTTTTAAATATAATGTTATTATATACTTAAATGGCTATATACAGTGAGAAACCAAAAAGTAATTTTGCTATACTTGCTCTTTTGCAGTGAATTGAAATTGAAATAACTGTGAATCAGAGATGAATCTGTTATAATTTTCAGCCTTTTAAATCTTCTGATTTATCAAATCCATGTTATTGCTAGAACTAATTATATCTGATCAACCAAGACCTTTTCCCTTTTTTCCCTTATCTTCTTCAAATAATTCTGGCAGTTTTGACCAAGAATCTCCTTTCTTTGCACTGAATTATAAGATAAAAGAATTTTCAAAATTCATCCATCTTTTTTTCTGATAATTTCTTTTTCATACTTATAGAAAAATTATTCCTTAATAAATAAGAAAAAAAGACTACCAGTACATATAAATATTTCTCTATATATACTTGAATATCAGTTTTTAGAGTAAATGTTGTAAAATTTTTACAAGTACTATTCTGTAGTTCTTATATTTTTCAAAATACTTTTTCTCAACATTTCTTGACTTTTAAATGTGAAATTTCTTAGATCAAATTTTATCACACACTCTTAGCTCACATTCAGGTTATCTGACACTATATTTCATGTTTTGTGCTTACAGAACTTTTTTCCTTAGCTTTATTAAGATATAGTTTTATAGTGAAATTACAAAAATTTTGTTCTTATAGTTTGGCAAGTGTGAAAATATGCATGGATTCGCATTGACATAATAAAGAAGGAACAGCAAATATTTGAAGAGAGCAAAAAGAAGTTAGAAAGACCATTTAGGAGGCTATGCTAATCATCTTGGTGAAAGACTATGGTAAATTTTTCAATGATGTTGGTTGGATAATCATAAAGGATTGGATATATTTTTGAATATATTTTGGATTATATTTGGTGATACATAGTGTCTGGCTACAGTAATAAGGGAATGCTGTCCAGACCAAAGGTTACTATGAGGTTTCTAACAAGAATACTGAGTGAGTGGAACTGCCATATTGTTAATGAGGCAAAAATAAAGAACAGGCAGATAAAGCATGAAAAGAAAGCATTGATTTAAGAATATTGCAAGATACCAAAATAAAGGTCAGAAGAAATACTTCAAGTGTCAAATTTATATTTGCCCTAAAAGAAAGTTGGAATCTTGTGGAATAGTTTGTCTCAAATCTAGTCATGCACTAAAGAAACACAATGGAATATTTAGGTTAGCCAGGGCTGCCTTCTACAGTTATTAGTCTCATATCTGAAACCAATTCCAGAAGAAGGAATAGGAGAGTGCAGTAATAACATAAGGCTGCTGTTTCTCACTTCTGGCATGCAAAAGAGTTTGACTCAAATCAGGGTTGCCTGTTTCTTGTAGAGAAGAGCAGAAACAAAACTCTCATCCTCAGATCAGAGCAACCAATGTGAGAGTCAGATACAGCTCACAAGGTTCAAATGCTCTCCAAGACTGAGTAAATCTTAGATGAGGTGGCAGTGGTTAAAATTAGTTAAGACTGTGATGTCTCCCAATTTTAGTACTGAGATAAATCTAAAGTGTCTTCAAATGGAGAAAAGGATGGAGGAAATCTAAATTAATCAACAGTGCCTAAAATAATTCAAGATCAATTATTTTATGTGAATTATATATTAAGGAACATAGCTATACAAGTAAATAATCTGAATAAATGCATGAGAGATACATTTGGGGAGCTATCCAAAGAGGTTAATAGGCTTAAGATTCAGGGTTTTCAAGAATGTGTAATCCAATTAACTGACGGAGTTCTTCCTAAGGATCCTTATAAATCATTATCCTTCCAAACTAGAGCATTAAAAATTAAATAGTGGAAGTAACACTACTGAAGCATAAACTGTATACTTTTCTATGCTACTACTTGCTAAAAAGTGTAAAATACAAAATCATTTCAGTACAGACATTACCTCTCAATAGTCCTGTTCCTTACTACAATTATGCAAGAATTCTAAGTATTTTCCCCATTTCCCTGTATTTCATTTAATGACATAAAGAACAGATTATACTTGAAACTCACAAAAAAGAGTAAGAAACTTGAGTACAAAAAGAAACATGTAGTTTATTACAGTGAACTGGAAGGTAAGCATCAATACCAGTTGATGGATATGTTTCAGGAAATCATGTTCCAACTGCTTGTGGTAAGATCTCTCATTCTATGGACCAAGTTCTTCAATTTCGACCTTGCCATCTAGTGAAATAAATAAAATTCTAACTATGGTTGTAGAAAACATACACCTATATCTGTCAAAACATGATCTTGGTGACCTTAAAAAAATCATTTCCCCATGTCATTTGTAGAAATGGCATGGGATGAAGATTGCAATCTCAACATTAACCACATGTTCCAGCAAATTTGTTTACATTATCACCTCACTGGTTAATTGTGCTAAATTTCAAAAGAAAATGGAAGACTGGAAAAGCAGTACACAGGATAGAGTTGCTGTCAAGGTTGACAATTTGAATTTATTCCATATGATGTAAAAAGAGAATTGAATCCATCAAGTTTTCATCAGACCCGGGGGGGGGGGAGGTAGGGGAGTAGGGAGAGAAGAGACAAATAATTATTTAAAATTTTCACATAGGGAAAACAAATCTTCCATCTCAGCTTCTATCATCTGTTTTGAAAGCTTTAAAGCACAACTACCAACTGATTTTGTGCAAATTACTACCTAGGCAGATCTTCTTATTATTCCTCCAAAATCAGACTTTGGAAAGGTACATACACCTTTCTAAAAACTGTGAACTAAGAAAGCAGGCTATATATTCCTATAAGATAAAGATAAACAGATGTTCTATCTTTTTTATTTATTTTATTTATTAATTTATTCTTGTTACATCTCAATGGTTATCCCATCCATTCTTCCCTCCCTCCCATTTTCCCCTTATTCCCCTCCCCTATGACTGTTTCTGAGGGGGATTACCTCCCCCTGTGTATGCTCATAGGGTATCAAGTCTCTTCTTGGTAACCTGCTGTCCTTCCTCTGAGTGCCACCACGTCTCCCCCTCCAGGGGACATGGTTAAAGGTGAGGCACCAGAGTACGTGAGAAAGTCATATCCCACTCTCTACTGTGGAGAACGTTCTGACCAATTTCTCTTATGAACATCGATGCAAAAATACTAAATAAAATACTTGCAAAACAAATACAAGAACACATCAAAGATATCATTCATATGACCAAGTAGGCTTCATTCCAGGCATGCAGGGACGGTTTAATATATGGAAATCCATCAATGTAATCCACCATATAAACAAACTGAAAATTAAAAAACCACATGATCATCTCTTTAGATTCAGAGAAAGCATTTGATAAAATCCAACACCCATTCATGTTTAGAGAGATCGGGGATACAAGGAACTTTCTTCAACATAATAAAGGCTATATACAGCAAGCCAATAGCCAAAATCAAAGTAAATGGTGAGATTCTCAAGGAAATTCCTCTAAAATCGGGAACAAGGCAAGGCTGCCCACTCTCTCCATATCTCTTCAATATAGTACTCAAAGTTCTAGCCAGAGCAATAAGACAACAAAAGGAGATCAAGGGTATCCAAATGGGAAAGGAGGAAGTCAAATTATCCCTATTTGCAGATGATATGATAATGTACATAAGTGACCCTCAAAATTCCACCAGAGAACTCCTACAGCTGATAAACACCTTCAGCAAATTGGCTGGATACAAAATTATCTCAAAAAAGTCTGTAGCCTTCCTATACACAGATGACAAGCTTACAGAAGAAGAAATCAGATGTTCTATCTTTATCTCCTTTTGCAACCACTTGCAATATTGAAATAAATAGTATGCCCATACATACATGCATACATACATACATACATACATACATACATACATACATACTGGCTGTATTTCAATTGTACAAACCAGCATACTCAGCTAGTCATTCCTCAAAGATCTTATTCACAGATAAAGCAAATATTTAGTTGCAGAATTAACAAGACTTTTCGTTCCATCAGCATCAAATTTTATTCAGAAAATGAACAGGGTCTTCAGTTTTATCAATAAGAACATGTTCACTTCATCAGTAAGAGTTTCAATTGCACCACTGGTAAAATCTCCAGTTCCTGACAATTTACAAGGTCATATACACCAATGCTAATGTCTTAATGCCCACAAACAGTCTCTTCAGTTCTATCACCAAGACATTCATCTCCAGAAATATCAAGATGTTCAGTTGGTGCAACTCACCAAAGTATACTACTGGAATAGTATCAAGATGTTCAGATGTGCCACCAAAAAAGACCATCAAAACAGACAATCATCTAAGCATTTTGCTCCTTTACACTCCATCTTATCAAATTTAAAATCAACAAAATTGTCAGTTTACATCCATTGCTATAGTATATGAAAATAAAATCACCATAAAAGCATGTCTCAAACACTCAGGCTCTTATCACTTTCACCATCTTCACCAGTTCCAGTTAGTCCTAGTTTTAAGTAACACCCATTAACTGTGCCAAAAAAATAATAAAAAACCAAGCTCTGGTGAAAATATTAAGAAAGGTGATTAAAACCACAGTTCGTTAGAGATTCCTGATAACTAGGTTGAAAAGCTATTATACATTTTATGATGTATATAGTAAAGTTGATTGGATGAATAAAAATACTCATAAATTAGTTATGCTTATTATTTCCTGGTTTTATAACATTAATTTACTTCTAGTGTTCTACTTATTTTTTTAAGAATTCAACCATTACTTCATATTTTTCACGAAAACTACTGCCACGTATTCCCTACAAATTACTGGTACTTTATAAATTTCTTAAATGGCACAATTTGTTAAATTAAGTAAAAACTAATTATTAGCATCAACTGCTCCAAAAGTAAATTTTAAAGAAAAATGATAATAAAATTCTGTAGATATTCATATTACAATGTTTAACTAAAGTCTTCAATTACTCCCGTGAAATCACAAGCTCCAGTTAGTATATATAAATATGTATAATATGCATGTATACACACATACACATACAGACATACTTAATGGAGGGAAAGTGGGGGTTCTGTTTTATTTCTGGGTTTCATTTGTATGCTTTGGGGGATTTTTTGATGTGGTATTTTGATAATGATAGATTTGATGGGTGATTAAGTTGTTTAGATGGATTGACTTTTTCAAAAAGAAATACTCAAAATTTAAAAAGTTTATCAAATGATAATAAAGGTACATCATGTTTTAAGAAATCATCAAGGTATTTATTGTGGCTAGGTGAACATGACAAAGAACATAATGTAATTTAGCTGAAAGCCAAGGTCTGAGCCTTAAGATATTCTAAGTGTTAATATTATCAGAGAGCTAGAGAAACACCAGACGTGACCATGTCTAAAAGATTGGAAATACAAGAAGGAAACCAGAAAGATGGCCTATTTAAATCATATAAGCTATCACATGAATATTTCAACAAAATGAATAGTTAATAATTTCTGTCACACAAATAAGTAATGTGAGAACTATTGGATTTAGAAGTTTTAGAAAAAACCTTTCTAAGATTTATTGTGAAAAACTAACAAAGACAAATTAATTGGAAAAATACATATACAGCCACAGGGTTAATCACATAAGCTATGTGATTCAGATATGATTCAGAAACTTATGAACCACTTATTTAAAGTTTGGGGATATTATTAGCAAAGTTTTATAAAATAATTTCTTAAATTGTACATCAAGAAAATGAAGAGAGAGCTCAGCAGTGCAGAGCACTTGCTACTTTTCCAGAGGACCTGAACTAGAGTCCCAGAATCCACATTGAGTGATGACTCACCACTACCAGCTCTAATTTCAGTTCCCAGGGATCTGACTCCCTCTTCTGTCCCCTATGGGCACTGAAGAAAACTCTCAATAACACACATTTACACATAAATAAAAATAAAATATTTTTTAAACTGTTCATCTAAGTGTGGACCATGTTTGGAAGCTCCAGTGAACAATTCAGGGAATTGCACAGTTTTCTGAGCCAGGAACACCAAGGTCCCCACACCACGGCAGCAGGAGTGCTCCACAGTTCGGAGGGACCAGGGTGAGGAGGACCTGCTTACCCCTGCACACGGGAGAAGCACGGATTTTCTCTGATCAGAGCAGTAGCGGCAGAGAAAGCAGTGTCACCAGCGGCACCAGCGGCGGTGGCTGAGGTTTGCAGCTCAGAGCCTTCTAATGGAGGCGATTGGTGTGGTGGACGGTGCGAGTTGCTGCGGGAGAGGAGAGTCTGGACAGGATTTGGGTCGCGTGGTGCCTTGAGACCCAAACTGGACTCGGCAGACAGTTCAGCCCCAGAGTCCCGGGTTTGCTCAGTGCGCTGTGCCGTGGAGACACTGGCTCAGCTCAGCAAGCAATACTGCCTGAGGCACTACCTCAGTGCAGCCGCAGCTCCCCTGCTGTGACACAGGCTGAGCCGAGCGCTCAGTTCCACCCTACACCAGCTCAGCGCAGCCGCAGTTCTCCTGCTGTGACGCAAGCTGGGCGGAGTGCTCAGTTCCACCCTAGGAGCTTGCTCAGCGCAGCCGCAGTTCTCCTGCTGTGACACTGGCTGGGCGGAGCTCTCAGTTCCAACCTAGGCACCAGCTCAGCGCAGCCGCAGTTCTCCTGCCATGACACAGGCTGGGCAGAGAGCTCAATTCCACCCTAGGCGCTAACTCAGTGCAGCCGCAGTTCTCCTGCTGTGACACCGGCTGGGCGGAGCGCTCAGTTCCACCCTAGGCACCAGCTCAGCACAGCCGCAGTTCTCCAGCCATGACACAGGCTGGGCAGAGAGCTCAATTCCACCCTAGGCGCTAACTCAGTGCAGCCGCAGTTCTCCTGCTGTGACACCGGCTGGGCGGAGCGCTCAGTTCCACCCTAGGCACCAGCTCAGCGCAGCTGCAGTTCTTCTGCCATGACACAGGCTGGGCAGAGAGCTCAATTCCACCCTAGGCGCTAACTCAGTGAAGCCGCAGTTCTCCTGCAGTGACGCAGGCTGGGCGGAGTGCTCACTTCCACTGTTGGCACCAGCTCAGTGCAGCCACAGTTCTCCTGCTGTGGCAGAGGGTTCAGGCCCTGATAATCTAGCTGAGCTCGACTCGTGGTTCGGGACAAGTATCCATGGCTGGACTTGGCAGGGGACCCAAAAGGCTGTGGATACCTTGGCCTGTTCCAACGCTCATTCAGAGACCCAGAACGTTTGCAGGACCCACAGCAAAGGGGAGCTGAGGATCATGGGCTGTGAGTGCCCAAAACGACAGGGCTAACCTCCTGCCATCCAAACCAGAGAAGTATCAGGGCTTCCAGCCTACAGAAATCATGAGAAAACAAGTGAATCTATCATCAGACTCCCTCCAACCAACTCGGGAAGTTACCCAACAAAAACAGAGACGGCAAGATGTCTAAAGGACAGCGTAAAAGCATACGCAAAAAACCCCCAAAACTGCCCGTCACATAATAATCAAAACACAAAACATACAGAACAAATAAAAAATATTGAAAGCTGCAAGGGAAAAGGGCCAAATAACATTTAATGGCAAACCTATCAGAATTACACCCAACTTCTCAGCAGAGACCATCAAAGCCAGAAGGGCCTGGACAGAGATCCTGTAAACCCTAAGAGACCACAGATGCCAGGCCAGACTACTTTACCCAGCAAAACTATCAATAAACATTGATGGAGAAAACAAAATATTCCATGACAAAACCAAATTCAAACAGTACCTATCCACAAATCCAGCTTTACAGAAGGTACTAGAAGGAAAACTCCACCCCAAAGGGTCAAGCTAAAACCAAAACTACTCAGGAAATAGATAACTATACCATGGCAAAAACACAACTACACAAACGCTTGACTGGAACCAACATCAAAATTAAGACTCTTAACAGTCACTGGTCATTAATATATCTCAACATCAATGGCCTCAATTCTCCAATAAAAAGACACAGACTAACTGAATGGAAACATAAATAAGATCCAACATTCTTCTGCATTCAAGAAACAGATCTCACCCATAGCGATAGGCATTACCTCTGGATAGAAGGTTAGAAAAAAATATTCCAAGCAAATGGTCACAAGAAGCAAGCAGGTGTAGCCATTTTAATATCGAACAAAATAGACTTTCAACCAAAATTAATCAAAAGGGATGAGGACCGACACTTCATACTCATCAAAGGTAAAGTCAACCAAGATGACATCACAATTCTGAACATCTATGCTCCCAATACAAGGGCACCCACATTTGTAAAAGATCTGCTAAAAAGGCTTAAACCACACATCGATCCCCACACAATAATAGTGGGAGACTTCAACACCCCACTCTCACTGAAGGACAAATCACTGAAACAGAAACTAAGCCGAGAAATAACATCATTAACCAATGTCATGGGTCAAATGGATCTAACAGATATCTATAGAACCTTTCACCCAAACAAGAAAGAATATACCTTCTTCTCTGCACCCCATGGAACCTTCTCCAAAATTGATCACATCGTAGTTTGCAAAGAAAGCCTCAACAGATACAAGAAGATTGAAATAATACCTTGTATCCTATCAGATCACCATCGGCGTAGGCTGCAACTCTACAACAGCAGAAATAACAAAAAGCCTACACGTATGTGGAAACTAAACAACTCTCTGCTAAATGATACCTGGGGCAGGGAAGAAATGAAGAAATAAATCAAGGAGTTCCTGAAATTCAATGAAAATGAAGGAACAACATACCCAAATTTGTGGGATACATTGAAAGCAGTGCTAAAAGGAAAATTCATAGCACTAAGTGCCTTTAAAAAGAAATTGGAAGCATCGCACATAAGCACCTTAAAGACACAACTGGAAGCCCTAGAAAAAAAAGAAGCAGAAACACCCAAAAGGAGTAGATGTATGGAAATAATCAAACTCAGGGGTGAAATTAACAAATTAGAAACTAAGAAAACAGTCCAAAGAATCAACAAAACCAAGAGCTGGTTCTTTGAGAAAATCAACAAGATAGACAGACCGTTAGCCAAACTAACTAAAAGGCAGAGAGACAGTATTGAAATCAACAAAATCAGAAATGAAAAGGGAGACATAACAACAGACACTGAAGAAATACAAAGAATCATAAGATCCTACTTTGAAGGCATATATGCCACAAAATTTGAAAATCGAAGGGAAATGGACGATTTTCTTGATCAACTTCACTTGCCAAAGTTGAGTGAAGAACAGATAAACAAGCTAAATAGTCCCATTTCCCCTACAGAAATTGAAGCAATCATTGATAGTCTCCCAACCAAAAAAAGCCCAGGGCCAGATAGATTCAGTGCAGAATTCTACTAGACCTTCAAGGGCGAGCTAATACCGATACTCTTCAAGCTACTCCAAAAGATAGAAAGGGATGGAACATTACGAAATTCATTCTATGAGGACATAGTCTCATTGATACCTAAACCTCACAAAGACTCAACAAAGAAAGAGAATTTCAGACCAATTTCTCTGATGAACATCGATGCAAAAATACTCAATAAAATACTTGCAAAACGAATACAAGGACACATCAAAGATATCATCATGACCAAGTAGGCTTCATTCCAGGCATGCAGGGATAGTTTAATATACGGAAATCCATCAATGTAATCCACCATATAAACAAACTGAAAATTAAAAAACCACATGATCATCTCTTTAGATTCAGAGAAAGCATTTGATAAAATCCAACACCCATTCATGTTTAAAGTTTTAGCGAGATCGGGGATACAAGGAACTTTCATCAACATAATAAAGGCTATATACAGCAAGCCAATAGCCAAAATCAAAGTAAATGGTGAGATACTCAAGGAAATTCCTCTAAAATTGGGAACAAGGCAAGGCTGCCCACTCTCTCCATATCTCTTCAATACAGTACTCGAAGTTCTAGCCAGAGCAATAAGACAACAAAAGGAGATCAAGGGTATCCAAATGGGAAAGGAGGAAGTCAAATAATCCCTTTTTGCAGATGATATGATAGTCTACATAAGTGACCCTCAAAATTCCACCAGAGAACTCCTACAGCTGATAAACACCTTCAGCAAATTGGCTGGATACAAAATTAACTCAAAAAAGTCTGTAGCCTTCCTATACATAAATGACAAGCTTGCAGAGGAAGAAATTAGAACAACCACATCCTTCACATTAGCCACAAGCAATATAAAATATTTAGGAGTTATTCTAACTAAGCAAGTGAAGGACTTGTTTGAAAAAAATTTCAAAACTCTGAAGAAAGAGATTGAAGATGACATGAGAAGATGGAATGATCTTCCTTGCTCATGGATCGGGAGAATTAACATAGTAAAAATGGCCATCCTACCAAAAGCAACCTACAGATTCAATGCAATCCCTATCAAAATACCTACACAATTTTTTAAAGACATTGAAAGTTCAATTCTGAACTTCATATGGAAAAACAAAAAACCCAGAATAGCTAAAACAATCTTGTACAATAAAAGGTGCTCCGGAGGAGTCTCCATACCTGATCTCAAACTGTACTATAAAGCAATAGTAATTAAAACAGCATGGTACTGGCACAGCAACAGGCTGGTTGATCAGTGGAATCATATCGAAGACCCAGATATGAATCAACACACATATGGTCACTTGATTTTCGACAAAGAAGCCAAATCCATTCGATGGAAAAAGGATAGCATCTTCAAAAAATGGTGCTGGCCTAACTGGATGTCTATGTGTAAAAAAATGCAACTGGACCCATATTTGTCACCTTGTACAAAACTCAAATCCAAGTGGATTAAAGACCTCAACATAAAATCAGAGACAGTAAGTCACTTAGAAGAAAAAGTGGGGAAGAGCCTGGAACATATTGGCACAGGAGACAACTTCCTGAACAGAACACCAACAGCCCAGGCATTAATGTCAACAATTAATAAATGGGACCTCATGAGGCTGAGAAGCTTCTGTAAGGCAGGAGACACTGTCAAGAGAACAAAGCGACAGCCTACAGACTGGGAAAAGATCTTCACCAACCCTACATCTGACAAAGGTCTAATATCCAAAATATATAAAGAACTCAAGAAATTAAACACCACCAAACCAAATAACCCAATTGAGAAATGGAGCTTGGAACTAAACAGAGAATTCTCAACAGAGGAATATCAAATGGCTGAGAAACACTTAAAGAAATGCTCAATCTTCTTAGTCATCAGGGAAATGCAAATCAAAACAACTCTGAGATTCCATCTTATACCCATCAGAATGGCTAAGATCAAAAATTCAAGCGACACCACATGCTAGCGAGGATGTGGGGAGAGAGGAACACTCCTTCATTACTGGTGGGAATGCAAACTAGTACAGCCACTTTGGAAATCTATCTGGTGCCATCTCAGAAAAATGGGAATAGGGCTTCCTCAAGACCCAGCTATTCCACTCCTTGGAATATACCCAGAAGATGTTCCAACACACAACAAGAAAATTTGCTCAACCATGTTCATAGCAGCCTTATTCATAATAGCCAGAACATGGAAACAGCCTAAGTGTCCCTCAGTTGAAGAATGGATAAAGAAACTGTGGTACATATACACTATGGAATACTACTCAGCTAAAAACAAGGAATTCCCGAAATTTGTGGATAAATGGATTGAGCTAGAAATGATCATAATGAGTGAGTTAACCCAGAAGCTGAAAGACTCAAATGGTATATACTCACTTATATCTGCATATTAGCCCAAGGGGCATGTCCCACGAAAGCCTTCACTTACCAGGAAACTGAGAGAGAAGGGAGGATATTCTAGTGGGACTCTAGATGAGAGCAGCATGGGAGAATGGCAAAGTAGAAGGATCCAGAGGGTCCTAGAAACCTACAAGTAAAATATTATGATAGGCAGATTTGGGCCCACGGGTCCCGCTCAAACTAAGGCACCAGCCAAGGACAATACAGGCCGTAAAACTTTTCACCCCTACTCAGATCTAACCAATGGTCAGAACATTCTCCACAGTAGAGTGGAGAGTGGGATATGACTTTCTCACATACTCTGGTGCCTCACCTTTGTCCATGTCCCCTGGAGGGGGAGACCTGGTGGCACTCAGAGGAAGGACAGCAGGTTATCAAGAAGAGACTTGATACCGTATGAGCATATACAGGGGGAGGTAATCCCCCTCAGGAACAGTCATAGGGGAGGAGAATAAGGGGAAAATGGGAGGGAGGGAAGAATGGGAGGATACAAGGGATGGGATAGCCATTGAGATATAACAAGAATAAATTAATAAAAAAAGAAAAAAACAAAACAAAACCAAAAAAGAATTATATAAATGTTACATTCATAGTGTTTTGGCTATTTGTATTTGGCAACCTTGAATAAAGCAGCTTTCCTATCTTGGTATGTCTAAAAAAAAAAAAAAACCTGTTCATCTACCTGCAAAGTATAACTTCTGTTTTCATGGAAGTTTGTCAAATTTGAAACATCTGTGAATATGCAAACAGATCGTTCTTATAACATGAAGCCTTGCGCATATGATTACTATCTTAGTAGATATGCATATTTAGAGGTGGAGAGATAGCAATTAAAAGCACTTGCTGCACTTTCATTGGCCCTGGGTTCAGTTCCCAACATCCATGTAAGGCAAATCACCACAACTGCCTGTTAACTCTAGTTGTAGGAGTCCTGCTAGTCACCCACATGTACATGCAGATGTATACATAAACACAGATAGACTTACACATAAATAATAATAAGTATTTACTTATACAAAGTTTTGATTTTATGCAACTTTAGAACAAATAAAATGTAGTATTATGTAGATTTATCTTAGTTTAAAAAGTATACAAAGAGGGAAGGATCCAAGATGGTGGCGCCCATCTCACACTGTGTCTAATCAGCAGGACAGCACTGACTGCATATCAACCAAAGGACCAAACTGTGGGCTCCAAAACACCAGTGTTCCCAGATAAGAGGAAACAGGTTGGCCCAGCCTCTGATCACCTGGCTAATCCACAGAAAAGTCCCTGGGTCCCTGCAGGTGTTGGCATGGTCTCCAGCATTTAGCCACATGTCTGCTGTCAGGACAGTGTGTGTTCTGTGTCTCAGACTGAAATGCAGCACACGAAACACCAGTATCTGAGTATCCCAGTCAAGTTGAGACCTAACGGTGTGGGACAAAGTAGATCTGACCACTTGGTAGGTGGATGCCCAGAGGGATTCCCTAGTCCCTGCAGGCTTGGGGTATCAGCCTATAGCCACTCACCTTCAAGCTGCTCTCAGTGACTAGTGAAGGGCATAAGAAATTACCACACTATGTCAGAGACAGTCAAGTGGCTAAAGGCCAGCATAAAAACACAAACAACAAAAGCCAAATAAATAGGGCATCTCTGGAACCCTGTTATTCCAAAGCAATCAGTCCTTGACACTCAAACACACCTGAAACACAAGAAAATGACATCAAATCTATTCTAATGAAGATGATACTGGAGCAAACAAGTAAAATCCATAAATAAATACAAGAAAATACAGTCAAACAGATTGAAGACCTTAGAGAGGCCATGGCAAAGGCCTATAGAGAGGAAATGAAGAAATAACTGAATGAAATTCAGGAAAATGCAAACAATCATATAAAGCAAATCAATAATATTATTCAATATCTGAAGATGAAAATGAAAGAAATAATAAAAATGCACAAACTAAGGAAGTCCTGAAAAGAGAGAACTTAGAGAAAACAGGAACTACAGAGGTAAGCATAACCAACAGAATACTAGAGACTGAGAAAAGAATATCAGTGGTAGAAGATAGAAAGGAAGAATTTGATGCCATCAAAGAAAACTTTAATCCTAAAAAAATTCCTAACAAAAAACATCTAAGAAATCAAGGACTCCATGAAAAGATGAAACATAAGAATAATAGGAATGGAGGAAAGAGAAGATTCCTGGCTCCAAGGTCCAGAAAATATTTTCAACAAATCATAGAAGAAAATTTCTCCAATTTATAGAGATGCTATAAAAATACAAGAGGACTACAGAACACAAAATAGAGTAGACCAGAAAAGAAAATCCTCCCGCCATATAAACAAAACATTAAATATACAGAACAAAGAAAAACATTAAAAACAGCAAGGAAAAGGGCCAAGTAACATACAGTGGCAAAGGTATCAGAATCACACCTGAATTTTCAGCAAAGACCATAAAAGCCATACAACCCTGGGCAGATGTCTTGCAAACCCTAAGGGAACAGATGCCAGTCCAGACTACTATACCCAGCAAAACTTTCAATAACAATATATGGAGAACAAGATGTTCTTCAACAAAGACAAATTTAAACAGTGCCTATCCCCAAATCCAGTCCTATAGAAGATACCAAAAGGAAAACTCCAACCCAAAGAGGCTAACTACACTTAGGAAAACACAGGAAATAGCTTCACTTTAGCAAAAACAAAAATTAGACAAGCACACAAATACAATGCCATAACTAACATAAAAATAAAAAGACCTAACAGTCACCTGTCATTTATCTCACTCAATATCAATGGATTCAACTCTCCAGTAGAAAAGGCAAAGACTAACAGAATAGATGTTCAAAAAAGACACAATATTCTGCTGCATACAAGAAACACAACTCAGCCACAAAGATAGACATTACCTGAGAGTAAAGGTCTGGAACGAAGTCTTCCAAGAAACCAGACACAAGAAGAAAACTGGATTAGCTATTCTAGTATATAATAAAATACTTTCAAAATTAATAAAAAGGATACAAGGAAGGACACTTCATACACAGCAAAAGGAAATTCAACCAAGATGTCACTGCAATTCTGAACATATGCCCAAATATGAGGGCACCCACATTTGTAAAAAACATTAATAAAACTTAAACCACACAACAATCCCCACACATTAATAGTCAGAGATTTAACATCCCACTTTCACCAAAGGATACGTCAATAAAACAGAAACTAAACTGAGAAATAATAACTAACAGATGTCATGAATCAAATGGACCTAACAGATATCTGCACACCTTTTCACCCAAACACAAGAGATTCTTCTCAACACCACATGGAACCTTCTCCAAAATTGATCATAGTAGGGTAAAAAGCAAGCCTCGAAATATACAAGAAGATTGAAATGATATCTTGTATCTTATCAGACCACCATGGACTAAAGCTGGACCTCAAAAACAACAGAAACAGAAAAAAAAAGCCTACACATACATGGAAACAGAACAACTCTCTACTCAATGACAACTGAGTCAGGGAAGAAATAAAGAAAGAAATTAGAGGCTTCCTAAAATTCAATTAAAATGAAGATATAACATACCCAAACTTATGGGACACAATGAAAGCAGTGCTATGAGGAAAGTACATAGTAGTAAGTGTCTTCATACAAGCAACATAACAGCACACCTGAAAGCCACAGGAACAAAAATAAGCAGACACATCCAAGAGGAGTAGACATAATGTAGGATAACTGCACTAGAATACACAGACCTAAAGAAGCTAAATAACAAGGAGGATCCAAGGGAGAATGCTTAATCCTCATTCAGAAGGACAAATAGAATACATACCAAAAGAGATTGAAGAGGACAGAAGCCTAGCATAGAGGTCCTCTGAAAAACTCCACACAGCAGGGTTTCAGAGCAGATTCTGAGACTCACAGCCAAACTTTGAGGTGGTGTGCCAGGGAGTCTAATGGAAGAGTTGGGTAATAGAAGAACCTGGACAAGGAGAGCAATGGAGCCAAAAAATTTGGGCTGTGGAGTGTGGTGCTGCAGAGACTGATGCACCATCCAAGGAGCATGCCTGGTATGGACCTAAACCCTCTGCTTAGATGTAGTAGATAGGCAACACAGTCTCCTTATGAGTCTCATAATATGAGGAGTTGGGACTACTTCTGACATGTACTCTGGTGCCAACATGTTGAACACTTTCTCCTGGCAGGGCAGCCCTCCCAGGCCACGGAGGAATAGGATGCAGTCAGTCCAGATGAGACTTGATAAGCTGATGTCAGGTACTAGGGCAAGAGAGCTCCTCTTTCTGAGGACTAGGGGAATGGAGAGGAAGAAAGACGGAGGGATAGTGGGACCAGGAGGAGAGGAGGGACAGGGAGACAATCGGGATATAAAGTGAATCAAATAAAAATAAACAAAAATAAAAGAGACAAATGTGAATGCATCAGAGGAAAAGGAAATTTAGAGGGTATGGGACTGACTGCTTGCCATCATATTTGTAGAATAATTTGTCTTAATATGCTGCTATTAAAAAGGAATAAAAATAAAAATTCCAGAAAGAAACAGTCATATAATATTGAATAATATTGCTAAAGAACAAAAAATAACATTTTACAATGCACTATTTTTGCTAAAGTTTAGTACTTATAAAACATGTTAAAGCAATTAATCAAAGAGAATTAAAGTAGAAAACTGAGTCACTTATATAATGGAAGTAGTTACATCAAAGTATCATTTATTATGAATGATGTATATGGGAAAAAAACAAATTGCCACCTACCCATCTTAGGTATTGTCTGGGGGCCCTTAAATAATAGATTAACAAAAGTAAATGAAGCCTGTTTTTGCATGGAAATTTTGCGTACACATGGGAAATAACCAGAGAATGAGTAATTCTCCAAGTTGTGGCTTAGGGGAAGGGATGTTGGTGGATTAGAGGTACTCAGCACTCCCTTGCAATTTCATGAATCTAAAATCAAACATCACAGCCATGGTTACTGGGAAAGTTAGCTGATGAGGAAAGGCAAAGGAACACAATTATAAGCAGTAGACTCTTATAGGCCAGATGAAATCCAGGAATATTGAACTTTAGATTCAGAAAATAAATAGTGAACCATCACACAAAGTACTAGATCAAAGTGGTAAGGAATAAAAAAAACCCACCATGCAGGTCCCTTTAAGTAAAGATGTAATTTAAAAAAGCCCCACAAGCACACATTATGGCATTCTGCAAAAATACCATTCATGATTGGAGATTTGCAAACTGCATGGCAAACAGACACTAGACAAGGGGTCACTGTCCTTTCTATGTTGCTCTTGGTATCAAGTGGGCAGCCAGTTTTAGGAGAGGATTTAAAATAAAATGTTAAGACCTTGGGTTTTTTCCCCTTAGTTCTCTGAGAATATCACACATGGTTTTATCTTTTTAAAAACTAGTTCTTCAATATTTTTTAAAAATGAGTTTTGATCATATTTACCATTCATCCCCCCCAACAGTTTCCATATCCCCCTTTCCTTCCCCACTTAATTCTGGGTCTTCCCTAACACAAAGGGTCAATTTGTTCTGCCCAAATATTTTTAGATATGTGGTCTTCCACTGGAGCATGGTTGAATGATGATGGACTAAACTTTTTGAAAGAACTGACCCTCTCTTTCCTAGCAACTAACAGTTGCCAATAACTCCTTGGCTAGGGACAGAATTTCATGCCCAACTTCCATCTCCATGCTAAGATTTGGTCTAGCTGAGAAATCTGCAGTGCTTTGTTCTCTTCACCTTATCCAGTTGTGGAATACTCTTATTAGCCATCCAGTGCAAATAGAAGCTTCCCAGATGGAGACTGAGACATGCCTTGCCATATAGGTATAACACTAAGTTATTAAGAGTCAATTTAATACTATACTCATTTAACAGCACAGTAGTAGGGTGTTTCTCCTAAGCTTATGATTGATCTCTTTAGCCATAGGTTCTTTGCCCAATAAAAATGCCATATATGAATTTCATCTTGTAGAACAGGACCTAAGCCCAGTCATAAAGTAGATGTATACTCCCTTGATGTTTGTACCACTATTGTAAGAGTGGATTTTTGCCAGACAAGTCATTATTATAGCTTGCAATTATTTTTTAAGTTTGTTTGCTTATTCATTTTCCATCCAAGTCCCTATCCCTCCTCATCTTCCAGTTCCACCCTCCCTTTCTCTCTCCCATCTGCCTCCCTTATTCCTCAGAAAAGGGGAGCCCCTCTTCCTATCCACCCCAGCTCATCAAGTCATAGGGGACTGGACTCAGCTTGTCCTCTCCCTGTGGCCTCACAGGGCAGTCCCACCAGGGGGAAGTAATTGAAAAGCTGGCAAGAGAATCCACTTCAGAGAGAGCTCCTGCTTCCCTTACTAGAGGACCCACTTGAAGCCTGAGCTGCCCATTAGCTACATCTTTGTAGGAGTCATGGCAAGGATGCGGAAAAAGGGGAACACTCTTCCATTGCAGGTGGGAGTGCAAACTTGTACAGCCACATTGGAAATCATTCTGGCAGTTTCTCAGAAAATTGGGAATAGCTTTACCTTAAGACTCAACTATACCACTCCTGGGCATATACCCAAAAGATGCTTCACCATACAAGGACACTTGCTCAACTATGTTCATAGCAGCTTATTTGTATAGCTTACAGTTCTAACAGCTGAATATGAGTGATGGTTACTTCTCTCCTCCAGTAGCATGCATAGAACCTTTCAGCACTATAAAAGCTGGAAGGAGGGGAGAAGTTTCCAAGCCAGTACCATCTTGATCCCTTCATGTTCAATGACTCAGATTTGTGGTGTCTTCAGCAAAAGGCTCTCAAAGTCAGATTCTAGTTAACGAAGAGCACTGCTATAGCCTATAAAGCTTGGATGTCTTTGTAATCTCACTGGCCAACAAATCAAAAAGATGTCCCCCATTTCTGAGACTAAGCATTTATTTTGTTAGCCTTGGGTATCTAGTGGAAGCACTGTTGTTTAATTGGAGTTAAGATAACTCCATTTAAGTCTTTTTAATATATGTTATAGATGGAGTATATGAAGATTCTACTGTAGAAGGATTATTTATGTTTCACTCTTTTGAATAGTCTTCAGCGTTACTTTACCTCCCAGTTTCCTCAATCTACTCTGTCCTCCCCACCCCAAACAATTTATCCCATTCTTTTCCATAATTCCCCTTTAACCTTTTATCTCAATGCTTTCTATGTCCCCTGCCCCAAAAGCTTTTCTCTGTGACTCCTCAGTAATACTATGGCCTATGTAGGTATTAGAAATGAAGCAAATATACCTAAAGATTAAAAGCATCAACATATGAGATAAGACATACAACATTTGTCTTTGTGTGCTCACTAAGAATTATTCAAATTAACTTAAATGGTACAGAATACTTTCATCATATTCATAGCCTTTTCCAACTCATCCAAAGCAACCCTCCTTCCCAACCCATCCGATTTATTATTCTCTTGAATTATTTTAAACCACCAAGTACAATTTGTAATGCCCATAATATACTTTAAGATATGTGTCCTTCCACTAGACCATAGTTGACTTACCTGACTCTCTCTTCCAGAACCTATCAATTACTAATCACGTCTTAGGTAAGGGTAGGATATAATGCTTACCTTCCCTCTTCATGATACGATTTGGTCTGGCAAGATCTAACACATATCTTGTGCATGCTGTAACAACTACTGTGAGTTCATATGTCCATATGCCCTCCTGTGCCCAGAAAGCACTACTTCCTTGTAGCCATCTGTTACCTATTGTTCCTATACATTTTTTACAAAGATCTCTGACCCTTGAAAGGAGGGGGTGTGATATAGATATTCTATTTAAGAATGATCATTCATCAGACTCTCAATGTCTGCACAATGAATGATTGTGACAGTTCTTGAATTTTAGATATCTAAACTCCAAAAGCATCTCCTTCTTTACTAGCTAAGGTAGTGGTCATGCCAAGAATCAGCTTGGACACACACACACACACACACGCACGCACGCACGCACGCACGCACGCACTCACTCACACACACCTGACCTTTTCCTCAGATTCAGAGACATGGGTATTCCTGAGTGGCAAATATGTGCCATCCAGCAGATTAAGTCAACAGGTGATTAGAGGATAGCAGAGGACAGACAGCGTGTGTTCACATTTGAGAATGATAGAATGGGAACAGCACAGCCAGGATCTTGTCTCCTAAGTAGTTTGCATAAAATTGTATTTGAATGAAGTTTAATATGGTGACTTACTTTCTTGAGGTATTAAATCTTATCATGCTACTTCCTTTTTTTTTCAGATTGCCCATTTGGAGTGAAGCAACAAAGCCAATAGGAGTGAGGCTTGAATTGTTTGCATAAGGCATCAAAAACTCACTGGGTCATCCTTCAAGCCACTAGGGCCTGATGTATATAAAGTGGTGGGTTTTTCTTTTTGGCCTATTTTATCTACATTTATTTGCCTTTATTAATTAGCAATTTGAAATGATTAATGTAATTCTGAACATACAGAAGAATGTGAATGGGCACCAGAAAAGGAAGGTGAAATTCAATGGAGCTAAAAGAAAAGGCCAAGGCTGATGGTGAGAAAACACCAAGATGAAGAAAGAGAAAAGATCTCAAGTAATTCCTGAATTTTGACTGAGCTTTTAAAAGAATTTTTACTTGCTCAAAAACATGGTCCAGGAACACGATGAACTTATCCTGAAGCACTTGAAAGCTGACCAGCCTGTGAATTTTCACTTTATATTTTCACTTTTGACTCAATGACTATTCACAAATGAAGTGTTATCAAAGATATAAAGGATAAGGAAATATCCATATTATTTGTATCTTTTTTTCTTCTGATGATCAGGAATTCTGGATTGTATAAGATGCTAGGTATATTAGAAAAAAAGAAAATAATGTCACTGAAATGATTATGAAGAGTCAGAAACAAAGAATATTGCTATTTCATACTGTGACTTATAAAGGAAGGCCTAAAGGAGTATGATTAAATCCCACTCAGAAGGAAAAATATAATAGACAATGGAAGAGGTTGAAGAGAGGGAGCAAGATAAGAGGAAACACAGAGAGATATGAGGGTGGGAATCAGATCTGGGAAGAGTGGAGACAGGAGGACAGAGGGCCTGCAGAGAGAAGAAAAACCATGGGTGGAGGAATCTCTGTGGCAAGCGGGAGACATAGGACAGGGTAGGCTTCTGGGAAGATGTAGGGATGACTCTAGCTGAGATTTCTAATAGTAGGGATCACGGAGACCGAAAAGAACACCCTCTAATTAGACATGACTCCTAGTAGAATAAGAGAAACATCAATTCACTCACAAAAAAAATCGACCCAAATTTTACTCTGCCTACAAGATATGCCATGATAAAGATAGAAGAGAGATTAAGGGAATGTCCATCCAATGGCTGGCCCAACCTGAGACCCACCCAGTAGGAGAGAGCCAACCCTGACACTATTAATGAAACTCTGCTATGCTCAGAGACAGGAATCTAGCAGAGTTGTCTTTTGAGAGGCTCCACCCAGCAACACTTTGAAACAGATGCTGAGACTCACAGCCAAAGGTTGGGTGATGTGCAGAAAATCTTGTGGGAAAGTGGGGGGAAGGAGAAAAGGACATGGAGGATACAGGAACTCCACAAGAAGAATAACAGAGACAACTAATCAGGGCCCAGAAGGGCTTGTGGAGACTGAAGAGCTGGCCAAAGACCACGCATAGAATGGACCTACACCCCCTACACAGATGTAGTAGATGGGCAGCTCAGGCTTCATGTGGGTCCCCTGGTAAGAAGAGCGGGGACTGTTTCTTACATGGACACATACACACAGAGAGGACACACACACACACACACACACACACACACACACACACACACACACAGAGGAGGGGCAGGGGACATGTATACACACAGAGGGGGCACACAGTCTTGATTAGACTTAATGAGCTGGAGGGAAGTCTCCCCTTTTCTGAAGAACAGAGGAGGAGGTATAGTGGAAGAGGGAGGGAGGGAAGGTAGGACTCGAAGAAGAGAAGGGAGGGGGCTACAATCAGGACGTAAAGTGAATAAATTAATTCATTTTAAAAAATTTTAAAAAGTTTCCAAAGAAACTTCAATATTTTTGTTCCTTCTGAAACTTCTGAGCTCTGAATGTGTTGCTGCACAAGTAACTCATGTTGCAGACTTTGAAACTGGACATGTTTTGGATATGTTTATAATCCTAACATAATAGTAAAACTTTACAATAGCAGTTACTAAGGCTGATGGCTATATTATTATGAAAAAAGGAAAGATGCAAATTCATGTTATCATAGTTTTAAAGAAAACAAAAGCTACAGTAAGGTTTTTTTCCAGTGTTTGCTACAGTAAATCTTTACAAGAAGCTGAATATGGAAGAATACAAATAGATCTGCATCTCCTGGTACGAGTCCAACTAGATCAAAGACATCAACATAAACTCAGACAAACTAAACTGATAGAAGAGAAAGTGGGGGAATAGCCTTCAATGCATTGGCAAAGGAAAAGATTTACTGATAGTGCAGACACTAAGATCAATAATTAATAAATGGGACCTCATGAAACTGAAAAGCTTCTGTAAGGCCAAGGACACTGTCAATTTAAAAAAAAAAAAAACAAGCTGCAGCCTGTAGAACGGTAAAAGATTTTCACCAACTCCACATCTGACAGAGGGTTACTATCCAAAATATATAAAGAACTCAGGAAGCTAGGTAATAATAATAATAAAAAACACAAAATAGTCCTATTAAAAATGGGATACAGAGCTAAACAGAGACTTCCCAATAGATGAATCTTAATGTTGACCTATTATTGAACATCCTTAGCCATCAGGCAAACACTTATTAGAACTACTTTGAGATTTGAGATTTCATTTTACGTCCCTCAGAATGGTTAAGACCAATAATGCAAGTGACAGCTCTCATGCTGCTGCTGCTGAGGAACACTCATCGCTGGTGGGAATGCAAATTTATACAGCCACTACAGAAACTAATATGGCTGTTCCTCAGAAAATTGAGAATCAATCTACCTCAAGACCCATTATACTAGACAAAGCTTCCAGTGGCAGGACTGGGTTGTTTGCCAAGGAATACTCATGGAAATCTCCAAACAACCCAGGCTGCTCTTCCCAAACTGACTGTGGAGTCCAATTCACACAACTCATTGAACCTGGAAGAGTCAAGCTGGTATTTATATGGAGCCTTTGCCCTTACATTCTAGTGTCTTTGGTACAAGAAGGTAGTCTTCAGGTGACTAAAAGAGAAACATTAAATGCTGACCCAGCACAAAATTTTTGACCTACAATCTGTCTTACCTGCAAGTCATACTAGGCCAATGGTAGCACAGTTCTTGTGGGAGTAGCCAACCAATATCTCATTTTATTTAAGGTCCATTCCTCAAGAGAGAACTGATATCCAATACTTTTTGGATAATCAAGAAGAGACTAGAAATCCCAGAGAACAATGGAATTTATAATGTGCCTTGTTTAGTTGATACAGAGGGCCATGTTCCCCTTGTGTCCTCCTGGCTCTTACAATCTCCACGGGATTCCCTGAGCTCTGATGGGAGGAATTTGATGGAGACTTCCCTTTTAGACTTTCAGTTTGAATAATGTCTAGCTGTGGGTCTCTGCATCTGTTTCCATTCACTGCTGGAGAAAGCCTCTTAGATGATGACTGGATAAAGCACTGATATATGAGTATAGCAGAATATCATTGGAATCATATTACTGATACTTTTAAAAAGACAAGCAGTGTTTTGTTCTCCAGTGAAGCAGAAAGCACAGGGCCTACATGGGTCTGTACCAGGTCCTCTGCATACATACCATAGCTGTTCAATAGAATCATTTTTGCTTTATTTCAGAACTCTACTGTACTGTCTATAGTAACTGAATTTCCCATTCTCTCATATCTCTCTCTCTCTCTCTCTCTCTCTCTCTCTCTCTCTCTCTCTCTCTCTCTCTCTCTCTCTCTCTCTCTCTCCCTCTCCTACTCTTTCCTCTCTGTTCTGGCAAGATTTGGGTGTAACTTATCTCTCACTCACTCTGCCAACTCTTTCTCTGATTCATCATTTTGTCTACCTCTCAATCATATGTCATAGTTTGTGATTAAAGGTGTGTGCTAAATTCCAGCCAGAGGGATTAAAGGTGTGCCATATTTATATTCCAGATAGATGGATTAAGGTGTATACTAAGTGGGTGTGTGTCTTTGTCTGTGGTGTGTGTGTGTGTGTGTGTGTGTGTGTGTGTGTGTGTGTGTGTGTGTGTATTCTAGCCTGTTCACACACAGACCTAAGTCTTTGGGTATGATCCCTTGCCAAAGCAGCCATGCTGATGGAATAAAATTCCTCTACAAACCAACTCGGTAATCGTAAAAATCTGTTTTCCCATAGAATAATTTCTATTAATTTTTCCATCATTATGAGCTAATATTTCCATCTGTGTGCTTATTTCATGGCTATATTTTGAAATTTAGTATGGAGACAGTAGGAACCATAGTCTATATCATTTCCTTCATCTCTTCATACTAAAATTTAAAATGCATCCATGAAGTACATACAACTATGAAAATTAACAACCATCAAACACACACAAACAGAAAATACAGAAGTATTATCACTTAATACATAATTGCTATTATCAAAACTAAAATAGGTAATGAATGTGGTAAGCATGCAGAGAAAACATAACATCTGTGTACTGTTAGCAGGAATATATACTAATTCAACCATTATAAAAAATAATACAAGACTTTGTAAAAAAATTTAAAAATAACTATCACATGATACAGCAATCACTTTTATGAATACAAACTGAAATGTCTTCCCTCTATGTCCATTGAAACATACTAATGCTGCATTATATATCTCACTCGGTAGTATACTCTAAAATATGCAAATAAAATAGACTATATGGAAACAGATAGTAGAAATGTTGTTAAAAGAAGAGTCATCGCAATGAACATTTGAAAGCACAGAAGTGTGGACAAAAGGGTATACTATGGGACACACTGTGACACACTACAGCTTCCACAACGAGATTCTTTTGTTGGGGTGGGGAGGTTTCAAGGATGGAAAGTGGGTATGAGGGGAGCGGCAAATGAGTAGGATTAGGGTATGTGATGTGAAAATCTCAAAGAATCAATACAAATGTTTTAAAGAGAGAGAATATATAAGGGTACCAAGGTCATTCAGCAGGGAAAGACAAAGATTTCAAGACATGCTACTACAAAGTTTATGTATGTGCACACAAAGAAATATTTTGCACTATTTCCTTATGCAATGTTTAATCTTTATTGAGTAGATTGACTAGATGTATAATCACCTGTGAGAGGTTTCTCTGCATGCCTATTGGTGCATATCCAGCAAAATTTAACTGAGGAAGGAAAAAGCACACTGAATGATACCCAGAATGTAGCACCGTCACATGTGGTCAGATCTTGCACTAAATTTAAAAAGGTAATAAAATGGAGAATGAGAGCTAAAAAAAAAAATAGTATTTATGCCCCATTTCTCTGTTTTCTGACCACAAGTAAAATTGAAGAGCTACCTCCTGCTCCTACCACCATATTTTCTCCATCATGATAGATTGTATCCCCTCAAACCATAAGTCAAAATAATTCCTTTCTTAAGTTGCTTTTGTCGGTTATTTCAGCATGGCAATGAGAACAGCAACTAATAGACCTTACGTAAACTCTAACCAAATGAAAGATTGAAATATAATGGCAAAATTATATTTGTAAGAAAAATTAGGAGGAAACATCATGCATGGTTTCTTTATACCAAAAAAATGGCTTCAAAAGGAAAAATCAATAAATTAGATTTTTCAAAATTAACATTTTTATCACAGAATATTGTTCTATAAAATATAAGAAATATTGCCATGCCACCTGTATGGAAAGGAATTAATATTCATTATGTGTAATGTCTATCAAAAAATCAAATTTTAAAATGTACATATATGTGGTAAGGCAATATTATGAAAATGTGCCTTATATCTTAAGACAGGAACTTTTCTTGAACCTCACAACCTCAGTTAGTAATAACTTGAAGTCATTTAAGACTTAAAATTGCCAGCCTACTCTATACTCAGCCTGTTTCTTTAATCAACATTTAAGAGAAAAATATGAGTCAATCTTACTTGCTCTTTATTTCACATGTATATAATCAAGGGTTATAACCCTAACTAATGTATAGTTGTAATCTTGCTATATACTCTTGCAGGTCCATGACATAGCAAAAACTGAAGGTTGAAAACAATCTTCTAAAATGAATATCCACCATAAATGTTGAAAACATTTGGATATTAGTTGATAAGCAACGTTGTTTGCAGTGCCCTGTTAAAGATTTCTATAAAGTATCCTATTCTTTCACCATGTGATACTTCATGTTCCTTTCAATAAAGACAGACAAAGGCCATTTGTTAGGGATAGACCCACACAGTAAGAAACACAGTCACACAGAGACACAAGCACTATTACATATAAGGTCAGGGATAGATTCACAAGACAGCCTTCAGGCAGACACAAATTCAGACTCATGGAACAAACAGATGGAGGACAAAAGACAGGGAACATGAAGTAAAATCTTCAAATCTGAGTTCACTCAATTAGATGACATTAAGGGAAAGTTCTCTGATTCCTTTCTTTAATGTGACACTAATGTATTATTAGTTACTCAGAGTTAGTCACTGATGAGTTTAATCTACTCACATAAGTGTATAAACGTCATCAAACAGGAAAGCATAAAAGAAATGAATAGAGCATGTGTTTAAAATTTTTCCAACCAAAAAAGTCCAGGGCCTGATGAATAAACTACATACAGCAGGAAGACACACGAGAAAATTAGGAGTTCTTTTTAGATGGTGTCCTGCCTAAGCTGCTACTTTTGGTGGTAGGGGTAGAGATGGGGATGGGTTAGTAACATACAATAAAAAAAAATCAGTTCTTTCTAAGCTTTTGGCTATGTAACAATTTCTAAGCCAATGTAAGCTACATAACAAATTCTGTCTCAAAAGCAAATTTAAAAATAAAGAAGTAACCAGCCCAAAGGAAATCCAAAGATTAGTAGCACAGACGTTCAATTTTCAAGGTCCTATACCATAATCTTATATGCAAACTTTATCCCCATGAATGGTCCTGAACTAACTTTCCTTGCCTCTTCTTACCAAGTGCTGAGAGTATTATCATCATCATCATCATCATCATCATCATCATCATCATCATCATCAGTAGTAGCAGCAGCAGCTGCTGCTGCTAGAAATAAATCATTTGGGAATTTTGGAGAAGGCTCAGGAAAAGGAAATAGTTTCTAGAAGTAGTCTCATGCAGAAATGAGGGTTTGATTAGAAATTGGAGGAAAGGTACATCCTTGTCATACTGGGTTTATTGGTCTTTTTTCATCAGATATACAGAGATCCTCAGAAGCAAAATGAGAAAAACTTGGAAAGTTGACAGCGTGTCTTCTCAAACATATTTTTAACCCAGGAATATAACTTTATTATTCTAAATTTAAGAAGGACGATATGACTGAGTAAACCCTTCAAAAAGACATTAGCACATATAAAAACTATCCATGTGCTAATTGGCAAAACAATGTGAAAAAAGCCTTGAGAGTATCTCAGCAATCTTCCTGGTTGTCCTTATCATAAACTCAGAGGCCTAGAAAAGTAAGTCTTTCATGAAACTTCAGATTGCTCTCTTTAGGCTTGTTGCTCTGTACTGCCTTAGGATTTGCTGTCTTGTACTCAACCAGAAAATAATTTTATGGCTACAGCTGTGATTCACAGAAACTTTGGCACAGTTAGTTCCAGCGGTTGACCATTTCAGCATCTATTGGCTGCTCTTTCTTCATGTATACAAAATATTAGCATCACAGGGTCATGGAAGCTTCTGCTAAGATTAAGGAAAAAAAGTACTGATAGGCCTAGAAGAATTTTTTATACTGGATGCCAATGCTTGGGAGTACAGTTCCAGTAGATGCTGTGTTTGCTTTTGAAGACGGCTTCCATTATCATGAAGACCCAGTAGGTAGCCATGTGGCTGTAGAGTCATAAAAGATGGTTGTCAGATTCCATATGGGTTTATCTTTTGCCCTACATACTAGTGTTCAAAATATCCCTTGGAATATACTCATTATTCAACATAGCAAAAGTAAAACAATTATTGGTTAGGCTTTCCTTCCTTTCTTCCTCTTACCTTGTAAAAACAACTTTATGATTCCATTCTGTCCTTTAGTGGAATAGTGTTCTACCTTTTCTCAGGAAACATACAGTAAAAACAAAAAACGTTCAATGGCATTAGCCTCTGTGAAAATTAACCTTTGTCAACTTGATTGAAACTATAATTACTAAGAAGATGGTGACACATACCTTTAATTATGTCATTGAGGGCATTTGCAGAAAAGACCAACTAAGAGGAAAAGATACACCTTAAATGTAGGTAGCACCATTATCTTATTGGCTGGAGGTTCTAAAAAGAAAAAAAAAAAGAGGAAAAGGTGAAAATTAGCGTACACTATGTATACCCTGTATCTCCAACAATGAGTTTGAACTGCTCTTCTGCCATACTATCCCTGCCACAATGGGCTGAACTCTCCAAAAGCATGAGCCAAAATAAATTTTTGCTCTCCTACATTGTTTCTATTCAGTATTTCAGTCACAATGATGAATAGTAGCTAATACTGCTTCTCAGTGTCACCACTATATTTGCATAAAATCTAACAAATACACTCACTGACCGTAGATATAATTTTACTGTCTATAAGTGAGTATATAACTGTAGAAAATTGTTTACTCATCCAATAGAATATTTCTTTGCATTAAAATAATGATTCTACATGAATACTACAACATGGATAAACCTTAGAGGAATTATGCTCAGGGAAATTATTCAGACACCAGACATATATTGTACTATTTCATTTAACAGGAAAAATAATAAAAATAGAATTTTGTTATCTGTAAATTAGGGAATAATTAACTAATGGGTACAAAATTTTGCTCTGGGGGAATGATAAATTGAAATAGATAGGGAAGTTTGCATAATAATGAATATATTATTGAAACTGAGATAGACACTTAATGGTTTAAAAATAAGTTATTATGTATGTTTTATGGCAAATGGAAATGCTCAACATTTTAAAAGCAAGAGACAAATTTTAAATCTAAATAAATTGAACTGTATTGTATAAACTATTGTCAAAATGTTGTTGTCGTATCTAAAGGAATAAAATCATTAATGTAGATTACAGAGTAGTAAGAGTAAGGAACACATAAATCTTAGAGCTAATGTATAATAAAATAGCAGTAAAAAGGCACAAAGCATGTATAAAAGTCTAAAAAATAAATAAAACTTTTAAAAAATAACAAAAATTATAATTAATTTGTATTTCTAATAATTTACAAATCTTTGAACACATAAATCTAAATAGTTGCATGACAAACTAATGAAATATAATACAACTGGGACATAGCAGAATATTTGAAGTTATGAAAAATACATGAAGTACATCAACATTTCCAAGAGGGAAATAAAACATAACTTAAATCATTATAAGTTTATCTTTTGTTGCTGTTTGTTTTTTGAGACAGGGATTCTCTGTGTAGTTTGGCTGTCATGAACTCACTATGTAGAGCAGGCTGGCCTCAAACTCATAGAGATCCAACTGCCTCTGCCTGCCTGTAAGTGCTGGGATTACAGGCATGTGCTACCATGCCTGGTCTATGTTTGTTTTATTTTAACAGTATCAAAGTATGTTTCTTTGCAGATAATATGGTTTTAGATATAAGAAACCATAAGAGAAGTAGTAAATCTATTCCAGGCTTTCAGTAAAATGGCAGAGTAGAAAGTGAATGTACAAAAGTCAAAGCCTTCCGGTAGACCAAAGAAACATGCTGGAAAAGAACTCACAGAAATGATTCTTCTCACATCTGCATCCAAATCTAACAAGGAAGTGAAAGAATTTTATACTGAACACTTTAAACAATCAAGGGACTGGGAGAAGAGGAGGGAAGGAAGTTGTGATTGGGATGTAAAGTAAATAACTTAATAAAAACATTAAAAATATGAAAATACAAACACACACTATGCTCATGGATTGAAAGAATTAACACTGAAAATGGTGGCATATAACATATTCATTTTAATCCTCAGTGAGATTTCAATGCCATTCTAATATGCTGTGTGTGTGTGTGTCTGTCTGTCTCAAAGTTAATATGAATGTGAAAAAATGCAGATAATCAAAGCAATTCTAAGGTAAAGGAATAATACTGGAAGTATCACAACTGATATCAAGTTATAATACAGATCCTTAGTAACAAAAAGAGCATAGTATTGGCACAAGCACGCACACACAGATCAATGTATCATATAGTGGACACAGATATATGTCCATGCAAACATCCAGTTTAATTTTGACAAAAGTATGAAAAATAAACCTTAAAGATACAACGAAAATCTGTGTTGAAGAAACTGGATACTCATCTGAGGAAGTATGAACCTACATTCCTGTATTTCATAATACAAAATTACATCCAAAGTGATCAAAGTTTTTAACTTTTAACACTTTTTATTCTTCGCTCATATATTATATCCCAATCACAGTGTCCTCTTCCTCCCTTCTCCCTAGTCTCTCCCCCATCTCCCCTCTCCCAAAGATCCACCCCACTATGACTGCCCTAAGACAAGAGCAGGTCCCCTAGGGACATCAATCAAACACAGGATAACAAGTCACAATAAGACCAGGAACATGCCATATCATGGATGGACAAGGCAGCCCAGGAGGAAGAAAAGGGTACCACAAATAGGCAAAAGAGTCAAGGACAGCCCCTGCTCCTACTGTGAGGATTCTCACAAGAACCCCAAGGTATTAAGCCATAACATATATGCAGAGAACCTAGATCAGACACCTAGAAGCTCCCTGACCTCTATGAGTTTCCATGAGTCTCAGTCAGTTGACTTTGTGAGACATGTTCTCATAGTGTCCCTTCTTCCCCCTCCTCCACAGGACTCCATGAGTCACACCTAATGTTTGTCTAGGGTACTCTGCATCTGCTCCTATCAGTTGCTAGATGAAGTCACCTTGGTCCGTTTGATGGTGAATCTACTAGACTCCAGTCCCAAGGCACTCTGCAGGTAGGACAAACTGTAGGTCAAAGGTTTTGTGGCTGGGTTGGTGTCCTAATCCCTCCACTTGAGGCCTTGCCTAGTTACAGAAGATGGCCAGTTTGGCTTCTGTGCTCCAAATTAGTAGGAGTCTTTGCTAATATTATTCATGTTAGATTCTATAGAGTTTCTATTGCAGTCGGTTTCCACCTCAGCCTCAAATGTCCCCCAGTTCCAGTCGTTTCTCCCAGGATATTATCTATCCCTTCCAGCCCCCATCTGATCCCTCTTGCTCACAAGCCCACCTGACCCTAGTACACCCACAAAATCTATTCTATTTCCCTCCCAGAGGGAACCTTCTGTCTCCCCTTTACTGGATAAAGAAAGTGTGATACACTTAAATTACTCAGCTATTAAAAAGAATGACATCATGAAATTTGCAAGCAAATGAATGAAACTAGAAAGGATCATCCTAAATGAAGTAACCCAGACCTGGCAAGACAAATATGGTATGTACTCATTTATAAGTGCATATTGCCTGTAAATTAAAAGACAATTCTACAGTTCACAGACCCAAAGAAGTTAATTATACCTTTTTGTAGCAACAATTTTTGTAGCATACATGTTCCTTGAGGATGGAGAGATAGCTCAGTACTTCATAGAATTTGGAATACAATCATGATGACTGGAAATTGGATACGAGCACACACTGGGAAAGCTGGAAACCTAATAAGCACCTATAGTTCCAGTTCTGAGGGATCCAATACTCTTTACTGGACTTCTTAAATGCTCAAGCACACACATATACACACTACCACACACACGCACACACACACGTGCACGCGCACACACACACACATACACACACATAAATCTTTCAAATATTAATTTCTTCTATACTTTCCAGTTTATTGTAGCATTTGGGTTTTTGTATTGTTAAATATATTTTTACATATACATTTATATTATTATTCCTATATACAATAAACTACCTACAGCAAGAAGAACCATAAAACAATCAGAAATTATATAAATGTTACATTCATAGTGTTTTGACTATTTGTATTTGGCAGCCTTGAAGAAAACATCTTTCTTATGTTGGTGTGTCTAAAATCCTGAATTGAAATCAATATCCATCATATCTAATTTCTATCAACTTAAAACATCTATCTAGACCTGAAAACATCTTAACGCCTAAACAACAAAGCTTAATTGTAAAACTAAACTGTCTGGTCTTCAACCTCATCAGAGACTTGAGAAGGAATAAAATTAATTACCTGAGTATACAGGGGGTGCAGGTTAGCACCTTCTCCCCAAAAAATGGCTGAGACAGTTTACTGCCTGAATATTCACCCAAAACTCTCCATAATGTTGGAGCATCATCTTCAGCCTTCTGGCCCAATAGATCTGACAGAAATACTTGTGAGGCAGGAACTATTGAGGATGTGTTTACACTGTCTTGGCAGAGTTCAGTTGTTGACTCGGCCTCTGTCCAAGCTTGCTCATTTTTAAGCAGAATTCTGTCTGTTGCCCAGTGGCTGATTTTCCACATTTGAAACTATCTCCCTAAGGAGGTTCTTTGAAGCTCATCATCTTCTTTGAGGTAGGCTGGGTGTTAACCTGTCTCATTGTCAAAGAATCTTTAAAATAATAAAAATATATTTAATGTCATATTCTGAATATCTCTGAGGATTTTGAAGACCTTATCTATTTTACCTTATCTTTCCATCGAATCATAACTGGGCCACAAATGCTATTCCTAGCTTGTTTAACCATTTTCCCTTATTTTATTTGGGCCCCTAAAAAGGTAATATTCATCCCAAATCAGTCCAAAGAAACCTTAAGAGAACGATGTCCCATTTTCTTTAAGGAGGTTGGATAGGTTTTTGGTTGCTTTCTTGGGTGATAGATGTCTGTTTTCATTGGGATTTGATTATAAGTTATTATTGGTCTTATTTAGAGAGAAAACAAGGTTGGACTCAGGAATGTCTCTCTTTTCCTTTATCTTTCTTTCTTAGGTTGAGAGATAGGGGTTGAAAAGAAAGAAGGGGGGAATATAGAAATATATAGGGATGATAGGACAAAAAGTAGATTAGCGAATCTACTCCTTGACTTAATGCCTTAATTGTTACAAAGTTATTTTTAATTTACTGGTATAGAATTTTGTGTATAGATGCAAAATAAGTTTAATTTTAGATACATTGGTATAAAATTCAAATTTAAGATTATTCTTCACACACACACACACACATATATATACACACACACTCTAATATGCAGTATTGTACAGATACAACTCAATTATAATACAAAGTTTATTTACAATAATTTGAAAGTGTTATTGCAGGCTATTTAGGATAACTAAGTTATACAAGTTTACTGTTAGCTGATCAAATCATGGTCATATCAACTACTAGTCTATTTTTATCACAAGAATATATATCCTAGGTGTAAAACATAGAATTTGTTTTTAAAATATTGCTTATAAACCTATGGATTTCAGGGGTATCTGTTGTAATGTCTTTTTCACCTCTATTTTTAAACATTTGGTTTTTTGCTTCCTCTTTTTTATTAACTTGGCTAAAATTTGTCAACCATATTTCGCCTTTGAAAGTATCAACTATTTGTTCCATTGATCTTTCATATTGAGCTTTAATTTTCTATGTCATTATTTTTTGCTTATATTTAACATTTCTTGTGTTGATTTTGAGATTTTCTCGTCTTGTTTTTCGAAGAACTTGAGGTGAATCAGAATATCTGAATTTCTGATTTTTACTGCTGTGGATCTAAAATTAAGAACTGTCTTAGCATCATTTTAGTAGAACATTACAAGTTCTGCTATACTTTGTGCATGCTTTCCCTAGTAATGATTTTTAAATCTATCATTTACCAATTTATATTAACCACAAATCATTCAAAGTACATTGTTCAACCTCAATGTTTGTATATTTCCTACATTTCCATTGATACTGATTTCTAATTTCATTCCACTCTAATTGGATAAAATATGATATAAATATACCAGGAATACATATTAATTCAAAAGTGGGCTCAATATCATTAGCAGAGGAAATTTCAAGAGAACATAGCATTAGTGTGTGTTATGGTCACTGCTCGAATCTTTTCTTCAGTATTCAGTGAGATAGAACAGAAAGATGAAATATACTGTTGGCAAGGAAACTAGTGTTAAAGTTTCATACATGGATGGTATAGATATAATTTTTATTAGTGTAAAAGAGATTTTTTTCCTTTGGAAAGAAATTTCCTCTTCACTATAACAAGAGAAAGGGTATCTCGAAGGCAAGGTTCTATCTTCCCATGACTCTGTCTTGTGGAAACTTATTCAAACAGAGAGATCTTGAACTTAATATGTCATGTGTTTCTTGCTAACACAAACTAGATTATGGAAATATTTGTGCAGGGCCAGCAGACAAGGTTCATAGAAGATATTACAACTATATCAGATGAGGGCCAGTCTACATGTTGTGATGGCAACAGAACATTACAGTATTGTCTACATTGTTCTGATTTTGAAGGAATGTAAAATGCAAGAGTTGCAGAGTTATATATGCTTGTACCTGACATCATGAAAGCTACTTAGGACAGACAATGTGTGGGAGGGTTAGGTTTCTGAGAAAAGAGACTATTAGTGAGGCTAGTAAGGCAAAGCCTAATTTGTACTATAGACCTCTGGATGTTGGAAAGCACAAAAACGCCCATGGGATCTCTACTGAGGAAAGCTTCAGGGCTACTTTGAGATTTCATAATGCCAATATAAATTACAGAGGTTGGACATGGAGCTAGAGTATTTGGTGTTAAACATAATGAATTCAATATTGCTCTGGTATGATCTTTCCTTGACATATTGATATATGTCTATTTAAAATGGAAACAATTATTTTATGTCATTGTATACAGGAAGTATGCAACATTGATTTTGTTTATTATAAAGAAGCTAACAATAAAGAATCACAATGAATCTCAGAAGACTTTGGGTTTGGGTGTTTGAACACTAAAAGACCTATTAACTTTTGAAGACTATTGAGATGAACTAAGTATATCTAAATTGGAAGTTTGTTTGACTTTGGTTCATGAAGCCTTAGCTCCTCAGAATGTGCCTGTACTTTTATCTCTGGAACTTCTATCAGTTTGTGAGCCTCAAAATATTTGTACTAATGCTGAACAAATATGGTCACTGTTCAAATGAAGAGTCTATGTCATTCTATAATAGGCTTGTGTTTCTTGCTTCATGGATACAAAGAATACTCCTCAGCATTAGAAGTAGTACAACTGTTGTTTCTCTACCCAAAGTTTTAATCTAGACATTTGTGCTACTATTACTCCATGATCATGCATAACTCAGAAATAAGAAGCACTGACACAGTATACTACTATCCCATGCACTGGACCCTGGATCTCCTTTTGTTAACTACATAATTGTCCAACAGTGTTTGGATCCATGATCCCTGTATGAGAACCTGCACCATGGATTATGGAGCAATGTATGTAGATCTATGTCAAGATTCTCAGGGCATTAAGACTTTTGTCTTAAATCATATTCCTGGCTTCTTTTTTTTTTTAAAGAGGCATTCACACTTACCAAAATGTTACTAGTAAAAGAAACAGAGAAAACTTAGTCACAGAAACAATGTTTTATTGACAAAGTATATAGCTGTAGTCATTTAGTATTAGCCTATGCCAAAGAGTCTGGCTTTATGATCAAAATATAGTATATATCTACATCTATAGCATATCTATTATCATGATGGTATCCACAAAAAAAAAAACCCTCATTGTCAAAAAGGATTTCTTCCAGGTAAACCAGCAGTAGTCAGCTTAGCCTTGTTCCTTTTTCACCACATTTCCGAGTAAAGAGCTCTGCCTGCACCACTCAAGGCCTGTTGGCACCAGGGACAACCAGGTGAGACCCTTATACCTCAACCCCCTGCCTACCGGGTCTTCCAAAACACAGGCAAGCCCAGCAGCAGTAAACTCCACCCTTTTCCCTGTGTACTCCATTTATTGGCCCACAGCTCTACCTGCATTATCACAGGCCTGCTGCCATCAAAGACAACCAGAGGCCTGCCAACATTATGGACAACCAGATGGCTAAAGGCCAGTTTAAGAAAACTATCAAAAAGAGCCAGGGAAATATGGCACTAGCAGAACACAGCTATCTTACTACAGCAAGCTCTACATATCCTGAAATTTTTCCTTAAGTCTAATCTTATGAGATGGTACAGGCCTTTAAAGAGGAAATAAATAAATCACTTAAAGTAATACAGAAAAATACATTCAAACACATAAGGAGAATGAATAAAAATGTTTAAGACCTGAAACCGGAAATAAAAGTAATAAAGAAGCACAAACGAAGGAAAACCTGGGTAAGAGAACAAAAATTACAGACATAAGGCCAATAGAATACAAAACATATCAAACTATGGCACCTGCCAAGGACAATACAGGCAGTAAACTTCAAACCCCTACCCAGATCTAGCCAATGGACTAGATTTTCCACAGTTGAGTGGAGAGTGGGGTCTGACTTTCACATGAACTCCGGTGCCTCACCTTTGACCATGTCCCCTGGAGGGGGAGACCTGGTGGCACTCAGAGGAAGGACAGCAGGTTACCAAGAAGAGACTTGATACCCTATGAGCATATACAGGGGGAGGAAATCCCCCTCAGGAACAGTCATAGGGGAGGGGAATAAGGGGACAATGGGAGGGAGGGAAGAATGGGAGGATACAAGGGATGAGATAACTATTGAGATGCAACAAGAATAAATTAATAAAGTTAAAAAAAGAATACAAGACATAGAAGAGAGAGTCTCAGGTATAGATGTTACGATAAAAAAAAGATACATTGGTCAAAGAAAATGTTAAATCTACAAAACTTTTGAACAAAACATTCAGGAAATCTGGGACCCAGTGAAAAGACAAAACTAAGAATAATAGGATTAGAAGAATGAGAAATTTTCTAGCTTAAAGGCCCAGAAAATATTTTCAGCAAAATCATAGATGAAAATTTACCTATCCTAAAGAAAGAGGTGCCTATAAATACAGAGGAAGCTTACAGAACATTAAATAAACTGGGCAAAAAAGAAAATCCTCCTTCCACATAATAATCAAAACAGTTAATGTACAGAATAAAGAAAAATATTAAAAAATGCAAAAGGGAAGAGGCCAAGTAACATATAAAGGTAGACTTATTAAAACTACACCAGACTTCTCAGAAAAGCCTTTAAAAGCCAGAAGGCATGGGTGGATGTCTTGAAGTCTCTAAGAGACCTCAGATGCCAAACCAGACTGCTATACCAAGAAAAATTTTCAATCATTGTAGCTGGTGAAAACAACATATTCCATGACAAAACCAAATTTAAATATATTTCCACAAATCCAGTTGTACAGAAGAGTATAGAAGGAAAATTCCATCCCAAGGAGGTTAATTACACCCACCCAAGAAAACACAGGAAATAAATAACCCCACACCAACAAGAAACAAAAGACAGGAAACACACACAGACACACAGACACACACACACACACACAGACACACACACACACACACACACACACACACACCACCACCACCACCACCACCACCACCACCACCACCACCACCATCAAAATAACAGTAATCAATCATTGGTCATTACTATACTCAACATTGAGATGGACTCAATCCCCCATTAAAAAGACACAGGCTAACAAGATGGATGCTAAAACAAAATTCATCATTCCCATACACACAGGAAACACACTTCAGAAAAGATGGAATTGACATTAGCTCAGAGTAAAACGCTGGAAAAAGACTTTCCAAGCAAACTGACCCAAGAAGCAAGCTGGAGTAACCATTCTAATATCTAATAAAATAGAATTACAACCAAAATTAATCAAAAGAGATGGGGAAAGCCACTTCATACTCATCAAAGGACAAGTCCACCAAGATGATGCCTCAATTGTAAATATTTAAGTCTCAAACACAAGGGCACTCACATTTGTAAAGCATATATTGCTAAAACTTAAATCACACATCAAACACCACACATTAATAGTGGGAGACTCTAACACCCTACTCTCACTGATGGACAGTTATTCAGACAGAAACCAAACAGAGAAATAAAGAAACTAACAGATGTTATGAATCAAATAGACATCACAGACATTTACAGAACATTTCACCAAAACACAAAAGAATATACTTTATCCTTGGCCAGTATTTAATGGGGCCTTCTACAAAATTTAGCATATGCTCAGCCACAAAGCAAGCCTCAATAGACACAAGAAGATCAAAACAACCCCTTACATCCCATCACACAATCATGGATTAAAGGTGTAACTTAAAAAAAAAACAGAAAGCCTACAAACACATGGAAACTGAACACCTCCATGTTCTATGACCTATGGGTCAGGGATGAAATATAGGGATTAAAAACTTTCTAGAATTGAATGAAAATGAATGCACAACATACCCAAATTTACAGGACACTGTCTGCATAAAGACCTTAGAATGATCCCATACTAGCAACTTAACAACACACTTAAAAGCTCTAGAAAAAAGAAGCAAACCCATCGAAGAGGAGTAGAAAATAATTAAACTCAAGGCTGAAATAAATAAGTTAGAAACAAAGAAAATAATATAAAGATTCAAGGAAACAAACAGTTGATTCTTTGAGAAAAATCAACAAGGTAGAAAAACACTTAGACAAACTAAATGAAAAGCAGGGACAGAGAGAGAGAGAGAGAGAGAGAGAGAGAGAGAGAGAGAGAGAGAGAGAGAGAGAGAGAGAGAGAGAATCCAAATCAACAAAAACAGAAATTAAAAGGACATAATAACAGACACCAAGGAAAAAAACAAACAAAACATAGTCTTACTTCAAAAACCCATATTCCACAAAATTGGAAATTCTAAATGTAATGAACAATTTTCTTGATAGATACCACTTACCAAGTTAAATCATGATCAGATAAACAATTTAAATAGACTTAGAAACTCTAAGAAAATAGAAAAAGTATTTAAGTCTCCCAACCAAATATGGCCAGGACCACATGATTTTACCTATTGTCTCTGAGGCAAAAAATCTTAAGGAAAAATGGGGAAGAATTGTAGGCATTATACCAGGTGGAGGAGGTGGGTCTTGCCTCTGGCTCCACTGCTTGGAAACACCACTGATACTCCACTGAGATGGACATTGTTGAAGACTTGCAGGAACCATCCTGGGTCAGAATTCAGGAAACAGACAGGAGACTCCAGCCAGGCAATTGTGATTCTAATCAGGTATCAATGGGCTGAGGGAACCTGAGGAAGAAACTAGAGATTACACCCTAGAGAGAGACACAGACAAAAGAGAGAAGGCTGCAGGTCTGGAGCACAAGCACACATCGATTGGGGAGATGACCCAGCTTACAGGCTGGACCAGCATGCAGGCCAGAGACACCTAGGGATCCGTCCCATGGAACAGATACTAGAAGGTTTATTCTTGTTTCCCTTTAACCTTTTTTCCCTGTTGTATGAGATAGTTGGATTGTATAATAAGGTCTACTTGTTTAGAAACAGCCAAAAAGTGGTGCTCGACATGGGGCCTGATGGGTTCTGTAATTTCTAAAGGTATGAGGGAAAATTCAAATTTCTAAGATAGAGAAATGCTGTTTCAGAGTATCAACAAAATCGCATCTACCATTGCAAAACTCTTTCCTGCTTTATACTTAGAAGGAATTTTCTATTTTTCATTGTTCTTTTATTGTATTTCATTGTTAGAAGGATTACAAGAAAGGCTAATATGATAGAAAAACTGGAAGGGTCAGTAAATTCTATCCTTTTGGAGAAGATGGCAGACTTGACTGGACAGATGGAAAGAATGAGGAAAGAAAATGAAGGGATGAGAAAGTGAATAGCATATTTGGTAAAGGGGAGTGAAGAAGGGCAGAAAACAAAAAGACCGGAAAACCAGAAAAAAAAAAAAAAACCAGAAGAGTCAATAAGCTCTATCCTTTTGGAGAGAATTACTGACAACTGAACAAATGGGCAAAATGCAGAAAAAACTGGAAAGGCAGAAAAGGCAAAAGGCACCTTTGGTTAAAAAGGGTGGAGAAGGTCAGAAACCAGAGGAAAAGGAAGGCAGACAAACCAAGTGGTCTTTGGAAGAAAATGTCCCAGTGGAGGATAGATCAAGAGTCGCCCAGACACCTTCAGCTTTTGCACTCACTATAAGACATGTCCCACTCAAAATAGTGCAAAGGCTTATGATGAAATGGCATGGCATCCGGTAGACATAATGGGTTTAAAACATTTTAAGGACTCTATCGACAAATATGGTATGCACTCTGCCTTTGTTAAACAAATGTTAAACAGCTGGGCCACACAGAATAGACTTGTTCCCCACGATTGGAAAATATAGTTTCAGTGGTATTAGAAGCAGCACAACAGTTACAGTGGCTATCATGGTAGCTAACTGACACTATAAGAATAGAGCAATAAAATACAACAAGGGGAATAAATATTAATAGAGATCAATTGCTTAGTGAAGGACAATATACTAACTAAGAGAAAAAATTCAATCTGAAGATAGTGATTGAACAATGTAGTATTGCAGCCTTGAGACCTTGGGAGCTGGGAGAGGAACCTGGGAAAACAACTATTCCATTTACTAAAGAATTTCAGGGACGTGTGGAACCCTTCACAGAATGTCTACAGAGATTAGAATCCGCTATGGATAGAGTGTTGCCAGATTCTGATACCAAACAGACATTAAAACTTGTCATGGCTTATGAGAATGCAAATTCTGAATGTAAGAGGGTACTTAGGCCATTAAAAGAAAGAGGATCTCCATTAGATGATTGGGCAAAGGAGACAGTTAATATTAACTGTCAGGAATATCAAAACAATATTGTGGGACAAGCTATAGCAAGAGAGCCCAGATATCATAATACCCGGTGCTTTAATTGTGATAAAATTGGTCATGTGCAAAGAAACTGTAGAGATAAAATCCAGCGTGATAACCCGGAAGAAAACACAACTCATAGGAGAGAACAAGGAAGTTATAGCCATAATGGTAATGAGATGTCCAGGGTGCTGTAGTTGCTGTGGGAAAGGAAAACATTGGTGTACGGATTGTCAATGTAAAAGAGATGTGCAAGGCAATATCTTGCCCACAGGAAACAGCAGGAGGGCCCAATTGACCCGCGACCCTTTAAACAATGCAAGCCAAATTCCCTTGGCCAGTCCAGAAGTGACAGACCCACAGGAAAATGGGAACTGAGTATTAGTGATCTAATGCATGCTACTGAAGTCAGTGCAGCCTTGGATCTGGCTTCAAATATGTCTCTTACCCTGTCTCCAAAGGTTGAATGTTACAAATTAAATACTGGTGGTTTTGGTCCTTTGCCTTTAGGCACAGTAGGAATGGTTCTGGGAAGAAGTAGACTGACTTCTCATGGTTTTATTGTGCATCCCAGTATTATAGATGGAAATTCTAAGGATGAAATAAAAATCAGGGCATGTGTAAAGAAGGAGATGAAAATTAATGCTGGGCATAGAATTGCTCAACTCTTACTGTTTCCTAACATTAAGAGAAAAGCTGCTCCATTGGAAAGGACTGATGCATTGGGAGGCACAGGGACACGTATGTTCTGGCAAACAATAGTTAATGATCAGAGACCTAAATTAATCATACAAATGAGTGGTGTTAAAATATAAGGCTTAGTGGACGTAGGAGCCAAGGTGTCAATCATGTCTCAGTAGTCTTGGAATCCAAATTGGCCACTTCAGAAGATTTATACAGAAATTATAGGAATTGGCAAATTATCTCAAATAAAACAAACTGTGTGAGGCTTGAGTGTGTGAGACCAGAAGGGCAGACAGGGAGGCTGAGACCCTATGTGGCTGACATACCCATAAATCTATGGGGAAGAGATCTCTTACAACAATGGGATAATCAGATCAATATTCCTGCAATTAAAGAGATGAACAATGTTGAAATTGTGGTGAAATGGTACATACTTCTGGGGAAGAGATTAATGTAAGTGATCAGGAGCGACCACAAGCTGTGCCCACTGTACAACCTCAGAACTCCTCAGGTTTAGAGTATCCAAATTTATAAGAGGGGCCACTGCTGAGATTCCAGCAGCCCTGCCCCTAAAATGGATTTCAAACAGACCTGTATGGCAGGAGCAGTGGCCCTTAACAAAAGTTAAGTTATAGGGGCCTCACTGTTTAGTGAAAGAGCAGCTGGAAGCTCAACACATCGAAGAATCTTCCAGTCCCTGGAATTCCGCAGTGTTTGTGGTAAGAAAGAAATCAGACAGGTGGAGAATGATAATGGATTTAAGAGCTATAAGCAAGGTTATTCAACCCATGGGTTCCGTTCAACCTGGAATTCCTTTGCCGTCCTTGTTACCTAGTCTTAGCATATAATTACAATTGATTTTAAAGATTCTTTTTTCATAATACCTCTGCATGAGAAGGACAGGGAAAGGTTTGCTTTCTCAGTACCTACTCTGAACTGTAATTCTCCAATGAAGAGATATCATTGGAAGGTACTTCCACAGGGAATGTTGAATAGCCAAACCTTATGCCAATATATTGTGCAACAACCATTAGAAATAATTCATAGACAGTTTCCTCAATCTATCATTTACCATTACATGGATGATATTCTGCTAGCTGATTTTGATCCTAATGCTTTAGAATACTGTTTAAGGAAGCACAAAGAATTCTGCCATGCTGGGGATTACAGATTGCTGTAGAAAAAATACAAAGAGGAGATTCAATTACCTATTTAGGCTACAAAACAGTTGAACAAAAAATTTGGCCACAAAGGTACAGATCCGTAAAGATCAATTGCAAACTCTTAATGACTTTCAAAATTAATGGGAGATGTTAACTGGTTAAGGTCCACAATCGGGTTAGCTACCAATGAGTAACTTGTTTCAAATGTTGCAAGGAGATTCGGATGTAAACAGTCCAAAGCATCTAACCACTGAAACAGAAAAAGAGTTAATTCTGGTAGAACAAAAACTGCAAAGGCATATGTGGATAGAATAGATCCTGAACTTGGTTGCATTCTGGTTATTATGCCTTCAAAACATTTTCCTCCAAGGCTTCTTATGCAAAGGGAAGACAGAATCATAGAATGGATATTCCTGGCAAATTATCAAAGCAAAATACTGAAAAAATACATAGAGAAAATTCTGAATTGATTACAAAAGGAAGAATAAGGCTGCACCAACTGTCAGGGATGGACTCGGTGGAAATCATAGTGCCTCTTACTGATTCTGAGATTATGTCATTATAGGTAATTAATGAAGATTGGCAAAGAGCTTGTAGTAACTATTTGGGAGACATTAACAATAGATACCCAAAAAGCAAACGTATACAATTTATAGAAGGAACTAAATGGGTCCTTCCAAGTATTGTAAAGAGGTCACCAATTCCAGGAGCACCCACCTTCTTCAGGATATGGCAGGTCATAAGTCTGATAAAATGGCTAAGGTGATTAAAAGCCCATTTACATCAGTCCAAAAATCAGAATTGTATACAATCCTTATTGTATTGTTAGATTTTCCTGAATCTCTTAACATAATTACTGACTTTCAATATGCTGAAAGAGTTGTTTTGCATATAGAAACTGCTGAACTATTCCTGATAACTCAGAATTAACTACATTATTTATAGAGCTGCAACAGGTCATCAGAAGCAGAAACTATTCCTTCTTTATTACTCATATCTGATCCCATACAGGTTTACTAGGTCTATTGGCACAAGGAAATGAAGAAATCAACAAATTATTAATAGGTAATGTATTCAAAGCCCCAAACGTTCATGAAAAACATCATGTTAATGGTAAGGTGTTGAAGAAAAGATTCCCTATCACCTGGCAACAAGCCAGAGAAATAATTAATAAGTGTCCTTCGTGTTCCCCTTATAATCAAATCCCGTTACCTACTGGAATTAACCCTAGGGGTACCAAAAGGAATGAAATTTAGCAGATGAATGTGTTTCATTTTGCAGAATTTGGAAAGATGAAGTAGGTGCATCATACCATCGATACATATTCAGGTTTTCAATGGGCAACTGCCTTAAGTTCTGAAAGGGCTGATTGTGTGATTACTCATTTACTGGAAATAATGGCAATTATGGGAATACCTGCACAAATTAAGACTCACAACGCTTCTGCATATGTGTCCCTGTGTCCCTTAAGATGAAAAAATTCTTTATGTGTTATAATATAAAACACGTTAGTGGTATACCTCACAACCCCACAGGACAACCAGTTGTGGAAAGATCTAATCATACCTTAAAAGAAATGCTTATTAAACAAAAGGGAAGGGTAAAGACCCCCAAGTTCCAATTAAATAATACTTTGTTGACTCTAAATTTTCTTAATGTTAATGATGAATGGATGACAGCTGTGGAAAGACATTGGGTGATAGGAAAAACTGAGGAGCTGGGACAACCAATATTCTACAAAGATTTGTCAAGTATGAAATTGAAACCTACAATAGTTTTGAGATGGGGTCATGTGTATGCATATGTTTCCACAGGGAGTGAAAAGATGTGTTTACCAACAAAACTTATAAAGATTAGATCTGACCATATTGCAAGTGAATCTTAAGAGCTATCTCGTTCTTATATCTTGACATTATTATACAGCTTGGAGAACTAATGCCCTTTTCTGGCCTGTTGCTATACATGCAGACAGAGCCTTATATTATTCCAAAAAAAAAAAAAAAACAGGACAATGATGAAGGCAGCCTGGGTGATTTAACCCTAAAAGAATGCTTGTAGAATGCTGAGCAAGGTGCCTTAATGTTTTTTTCCTTGAAAATTTATATGTGTACAAATATACCTTTACTAATGATTTCAAAAGTTGGCTTACTTTCAGAGCAAAAATCAGGACTAAACCTCTGCCTCTGGCACTACTATTTCCTCAAAAAATTGTATGTATATTAACAGTAAAAGAGATAACCAAAAGGATCAATGCCAAAAAGACTGGAGAAAAACAGATACAGCTAGCTTTTCAAGGGCATGGCCAATATATTATTTTTCTAGGGTACCCAAACATGTTTTTCTCCTAAACACCATAAAGTAATTTTGAGAACATGATGCCCCCATTCCCAGTAGTTGGAGTGGGTGTTTTTGTTGAGTTACCAATGCTCACTTTTGCCTGAGGGGGTTAGCTATATTTTAATAAAAGATTCATTTAGGGATTTCTTTCTTCTATCTTTCTTTTTCTCTTATCTTTCTATCCCATCTAATATTAAGGAAAAGGGGGAAAGGAGGGGAGGATATAGGTTTATAGAATAAATGGTAGATTATTGAATCTACTAGCCTCAAATATCTTACATTGATATTGTAGATTGATGAAAATTTAAGACTATTTTGATTGATAGAAATTTAAGAATATTTTATTAATCTTTTGCTTCACATTGATAAAAACTTAAATTGTATATTGTTATTCAACTTTTGCCTTATGTATTGCACATTATACGTTGATAAATTCTTGTTGTATATAGTAAGTTAGTAGAAACTTAAGATAATTTTTGTTCAACATTTATTTAATGTATTATTCATGTGCCACTCATTCGATAAGGTAATGTCTTATGAAAACTAACTATTAATAACCTGTTCAGGAAGATAGGAAATAAAAGTTGGTATTTAGTTACATATAAATCTTATTGGATACTAATTTACTTGATCATAGAGCACATTTGTTTAGTTTCTTGTATGTGTCTTCAAAGGAATAGATTGATAACTTTAAGAATAGATAGAGAGATGGTCTTCAAACTCTTCACAGATCCACAGAATATGGCATTTAATGATGGAGGGCTTTCCTGACAGAAAAAGACATCTGCTCCTGGCTGTATCTGCATATATATCATTGAAGATGAGGGCATCAAGAGACAAGGGTGACAGAATAGTCACTGGACTAAAGAACTGCTCTTATCTCTACTGCTGATGTCATACTGACTATTCACTATAATTAACAGTGATGCTGAGAAGTTGACCGTCCAGCTTTGCAGAGACTAGGTGGACCAGACTGTCAAAATTTCTGCTTCACAAAGCAAGTTGAGGATGATTTGGGCCGATAACACTGAAGACTGCTTGCCCCAACGTTGGAGAGAATCCAGTGTCTGCCCAAGCAGTCAGCTCTCTCTGTCCTATCCACACATGGAAGTTTCCCATCAGCACTTCCTTTACATTAGATAGACTTTTCTTCTTGGGTCTCTGATGGGATTGAAGACTAGATAGCCACAGTGTTACTAGAAGCTTTAGCTTAAGAATTAAAAACACATTTATAGATTGATAATTGCAATTTCTAATGAAGAGACTCTAGAAAACTTTAGACAATAGGAAAAGACTCTCTTTGATAGGACAGTGGGATACTGTCTCCAAGGTTGTCAAATACAAAAGGACTGGGTTATGTACCTGATGCTTCTGTATATATGTATATTTGTATATATACTTCTTAATTAGTTTTTAAAAGAAAAGGGGGATGTGTGGAAGGACTGAGGCATTATCCCAAGTGAAGACTGTCTTGGAGGGGCTGGCCTTGGATTCTGCTGCTTGGAAAAACTACCTATACTCCAGTGAGATGGACATTGTTGAAGACTGGGAGGAGCCATCCTGGGTCTGGAATTCAGGAAACAGACCTGAGACTCCAGCCAGGTGATTGTGTTTCTAATCAGTCATCCATCTATGAGAGGAGGGAGCCCTGAGAGGAATGAGAGACACAGGTGGAGAGGAGAGGAGAAGGCTGAAAGTTCAGAGCATGTGGATCAGGAAGATGACCAGCGTGCAGACCAAATACACCTAAGGATCCATCCTGTGGAACAGATACTGGAAGGTTTATTCTTGTTTACCTTTCACCTTTTTCCCCTCTTGTATAGGTTAGTGAGTTGTATCATAAAGTCTAATTTTTAAGAAACAGAGCCAACAGAACAATTTTAAGGTAAGAAAAAGTACAATCTTAATAGTAAAGCTAGGGACTTTTTGAGGTTGATGAGCAAGAACAATTATCCAGAGTAGCACTGGCTGACATGATTCTTTCAAGCTGGGTTGCTGACTGATATGACAATTGATTTCCCTGTTCTATTTTTTGTTCTCAGCTTCTTGATATGATTTAATAAAAAAAATTAATGAGTAGATGCACACCTTTGCGATTTAAAGTAGAAATGGCTGATTAATTTTGTATAGAAATTTAGATTTGTGATTCTTTTAGGATTTTTATAAGATTAAATTTTAAGATAATTGATTATTTCTTTCTGACAGCAAATTGCAGCCTGCTGGGAAAGAAAAGCTGACTGAGAAATTACCTTGCTTGCTCATACTTTTTTAATCTATAACTGGTTGCTTAGTTACAAATGCATGTGGGTTTTTAAAAATGATGTTTTTATCCACCTATAATACGTAAAATGTTTTTCACTAAGGGCATCGGAAAAACATACTCTTTTTATGATTATTTACTAAAAGAAAAATGAAATTTAATCACATTGTAACTTTTATCCTGCTTGAGATATTTTTTCTGGGGTATATAAACTGTGGGAGAAAGAATAAAAGTTAGAAGATGCTTGGTAGAACCTACCTGCTAGAATCTGCCTTACTTCATCAAGTGTAAGTGTGTGTGTGTGTGTGTGTGTGTGTGTGTGTGTGTGTGTGTGTGTGGTGTGTGTGTTCCTTTCCTCTCCTTCTTTCCCACACTTCAGCCAATAGCTCTAGCCCACACTTACCATAATATGTAAACCTACAACAGGAAGTTATCAGCACTGGCCAATGTCAGCAATTTACTTAATAAATTCTGGCCCCTCAGTTGCCTCTATCAGTGGAAGCCCCTGTCAGTAACAATCAGTTCTAGCTACTCAGTTAACCTCAGAGAAAGTCTGCTGGGTGACTAGGCAGCTGCTGGCTATGCCCTTACTCAGTTTAGCCTGTGGTGTTGAAGCTGGTCTGCAACAACAAATAATATCTTGCTGTAAGTATAATAAGTCAAAGTATAAGAAGTCAAAGACTTCTATGACAATAACCTCAAGTTTTTGAAGAAAGACACTGAAGGAAATATCAGAAAATGGAAAGACCTCCCATACTCATGGATTATTAGGATTGACATAGAAAAAAATGGCCACCTTACCGAACGCCATCTACAGATTCAATACAATTCCTAACAAAATTCTTTACAGACCTTGAAAGAACAATGCTCAACTTCATATTGGAATAAAGAACCTCAGGATAGCTAAAACAATCCTGTACAATAAGAGATCTTTTGGAGGTATCACCATCCCTGATCTCAAGCTGTACTACAGAGCAATGGCAATAAAAGCTGGATGGTATTGTCATAAAAACGGGCAGGTTGATTAACAGAATAAAATAAAAGACCTAGAAAAAAACCCACACACTTATGAACAGTTTATTTTTGGCAAAGAAGCAAAAACTATAAAAATGGAACAAAGAAAGCATCTTCAACAAATGGTGCCAGTCTAACTGGATATCTGCATGTAGAAGAGGCAAATAATTCCACCCTTCACAAAACTCAAGTCCAAGTAGATCAAAGACCTCAACATAAAACCAAACTAAACCTGATAGAAGAAAAAGTGGGGAAGAGCCTTGAACACATTGGTACAAGAGACAACTTCCTGTGCAGAATACCTACAGCTCAGGCTCTAAGATCAACAACTGATAAATGGGATCTAATGAAACTGAAAAGCTTATGTAAGGCAAAGGACACTCTTAAAAGGACAAAACACCCAACCCTATGTCTGACAGAGGGCTGATGTCCAAAATACAAAAAGAACTGAAAAAAAATTAGACATCAACCAACAAACCAAATAACCCAATTTTAAAAATGAGGTAAAGGGCTAAACAGAATTCTCAAGAGAGAAAACTCTAATGGTCAAGGAGCACTTAAAGAAATGTTCAACATCCTTAACTCATCAGGGAAATGCAAATCAAAATGACTATGAGTCCATCTGATACCTATCAGAATGGCTAAGATTAAAAACAAAGAAGCAAACAAAAACCAAAACTCAAGTGGTAGTACATGCTGGCAAGGATGTGGAGCAAGGTGAACATTTCTCCATTGCTGGTTGGAGTGCAGCCTTGTACAACCACTTTGAAAAGCAATTTGGCAGTTCAGAAAATTTGGAATAGCTCCACCTCAACACCCAGTTATACCACTCCTGGGCATATACCCAAAAAGATATTCCACCACACCACAAGAACACTTGCTCAACTATATTCAAAATAGCCAGAAACTGGAAAAAAATCTAGATGTTCCTGAACAGAAGAATGCATAAAGAAGATGTGGTACAAAGTTCCCCCATCCATCTACCTCCAATGCCTAGTTTATGTCCCTTTTTTAATGAGATTCAAACATCCTCCCTCGAGACCTCCTTGTAACTTAGCTTCCTTCGGTCTGTGGTTATCCTTTACTATATGGCTAATATCCACTTATAAGAGAGTACATGCCATGTATGCATCACTCAGAATGATTTTTTCTAATTCCATCCATCTTCCTGCAAATTTCTAGATGCTCATGTTTTTAATAGCTAGGTAGTAACCCATTGTATAAATGGACACTGAACATTTCTTCACGTGTTTCTTGGCCATTTGAGATTCTTCTGTTGAGAAATCTGTGTTAAGCTCTGTACCCCATTTTTAACTGAGTTAATATGGGAAGGGGAACAAGGGTGGGGACTAGTAGAGAGACTGGAGGAGAGAGGGCTGGGTGAGGTAGGGGGGATCTGTGGGATTTGCCAGAGACCTGGGAGAGGGGAGGCCCCAGGAAGTTTATGAGGATCACCCTAACTGAGACTCCTAGCAGCGGGGGATATGATGCCTGAAGCAGCTACCTCCTGTAGCCAGGCAGGACTTCCAATAGAGGGATAAGAACACCAACCCATCCACAAAATCTTCAACCAAACAATTGTCCTGCCTACAAGATGTGCAGGGACAAAGATGGAGTAAAATTTGAGCAAAAGACTGGCCCTACTTGAGACCCATTCCATGGGAGAAAACCAATCCTTGACACTAATAATGTTATCTTCCTATGCTTATAGGCAAGAGCCTACCATTACTCCTCAGAGAGGCTTCACCCAGCATCTAATGAAAACAAATGCAGAGACCCACAGCCAAACATTAGACAGAGCTCTGAGAGACACATGGAAGAGTGGGGGGAATGACTGAGGGAGCCAGAAACGTACAGAGTCAAGTAACCTGGGCCCACAAGGGTTCACAAAAACTGAACAACCAGCCAAAGAGTATGCATGTACTGATTCTAGGCCCCTTGCATATATGTAACAAATGCATAGCTTGGTCTTCATGTGGGACCTCGAATAGCAGGAACAGGGATTGTCTCTGACTCTGTTGTCTGCCTTTGGATCCCTTTCCCCTAATTGGAGCAGGGTCCTCATTGGCTCTGATGCTTCCCTTTGGATCCCACTCCCCTAACTGGGCTGCATTACCTGGCCTCAGTGAGATAGTATACACCTAGTTCTGCAGCAACTTAATGTGCCAGGGCAAGTTTTTATGTATGGGGGACCTCTGAGAAGAACAGAAGAGAATAAGGGAAGGGTGTTTGAGGAGGGACTGGCAGGAGATAAAGGGAGCTGCGTTCAGAATGAAAGTCAATAAATAAATAAATTTAAAGGAAATTTATACAATGGAATATTACTCAGCCATTAAAAACAATGCCATCATGAAATCTGTAGGCAAATGGATGGAACTAGAAAATATCATCTTTTTATTTTTCATATTTTGATTTTTTGATAAAGGATTTCTCTGTGTGGCCCTGGCTGTCTTGGAACTGACTCTGTAGGCCAGGCTTGGCCTCAAACTCACAGAGCTCTGCCTGCCTCTGCCTCCAGAATTCTTAGATTAAAGGTGTGCACCACCACTGCCTGGCTTAGAAAATACCATCTTGAGTGAGGTAACCCAGATTCAGAAACACAAGGATGGTAGATACAGACTTATAACTAGATAGTAGCCATAAAATATAGGATAACCATGCTACAATTTACAGACCTAATGAAGCTAATTAGCAAATAAGACCCAATGAAGGATGCTTGAATCTCCCTGAAGAGGAGAAATAAATAAGCATCTGGGATGGATAGAAAGAACTTGTTGGAATAAGGGTTGGTGAGGGGAGTAGAATGGATAAACTATGAGGAGGAGGGTTGGAGAGAACTGACAGAGAGACTGGAATCAGTGGGGGAAGGTATGTCTGAGACAAGCTAGAAATCTAGGACAATGGAAAATTCCCAGGAATTTATGAGGGTGGCCCTAGCTAAGACTCCTAGAAATAAGGGTTATGTAACAATGAAATGGTCACATTCTATAAAAGGCAAGACTTTCATTGGAGGGATAGGGACAACTCACCCACAAAACCTTAGATCCACAATTTTTCCTACATATAAGAGGTGCAGGGATAAAGAAGGAGCAGAACATGAGGGAATGAATGGCCAAACAATGAGTGGCCCAACTTGAGTTGAAGGCCATGAAGGAGAGCCCACAGATGACAGGCTAGCATAACTGTCATCTGAGTGGCTTCACCCAGCAGCTGATGGAAACTGATGCAGAGACCCACATTCAAACATTAGGTGGACCTTGGGAAATCCTAAGGAAGGCATGGATGAAGGACTGAAAAGCCCCTGAGGTCAAGGACAGCACAAGAAAACCTACAGAATCAACTAAGCTGAGCCCATAGGGCATCACAGAGACTGAGCTACCAGCCAGAGAGCATGCATGGGACAGAACTAGGCCAATTACATGTATATAACAGATGTACAGCTTGGTCATCATGTAGGACCTCTAACAGCAGAAGCAGGGGCTGTCTCTGACCCTATTGCCTACCCTTTGGATCCCTTTCAGGATCCAAACTGGATGGCCTTGTCTAGCCTCAATGGAAAATGATGAGCCCAGTCCTACTTGATATTCCAAGGTGGGTTGATAACCATCAGAGATCTGCCTTTCTCTGAGGAGAAAGGGGCATAGATGCAGGGGAGGTGCATATACATATACATACATACATACATACATACATACATACATACATACATACACACACATACACACACACATACACTGGTAGGAGAGGAGAGAGTGGAAGATCTAATAGGGATGTAAAGTAGTAAATACATTAATTAACTAATGAAAAATACACTTTAAGCTATTTTTCTCCCAATGACAAAAATGGAGAACAGAAAATCACTATCAGTCTTTATCATCACACACACTAAGACTCTTTATAGCCACTAAGAATGCTTACAGTAATAAAGTAAAATCATGTATTTCTGCAATGTTTAGATTTTAGATTTTTAAAAATTAATTGAATGCAGAAGATAGACAATTTATGAAAGAAATATGACCAGAAGAATAGAGAGTGGGATTAACAGATAGAGGTGGCTATCATTAAAGTATATTAATAATGTATGTAAACATACAACTCCGGGGCATATATCCAACAGACTTTATACCTACCCTAGTACAGGAATATTCATACACCCATATACATTGTTTCTCTACTCACAATAGTAGAAAATGGAACCAACTTAGATATGCAACAGATGAATGTCCAAGAAAATGTGGTACATATATGCAATGGAATCATACTGAAATGTAAAGAAAAATTAAACTACAACACTTTTAGATAAACAGCTAGAACTCAAAAAAGTTTACTGTATGAGGAAACTCAATTCTAGGAAGACAAAAACTTAATATAAGTCCTGGCTTCTAATCCTTTCATTTTTAGTGTTTAACTTGGAGCACAACTACGAACTAGGAAACTAGAAAGTGTCCTATAGGGAAACATGTTAAAGAAGGGAAGATAATAGAATATATGTAAAAAAATGTAGAGAGAGTAGAGAGTTTGAACACTGGGAGCAAAAAAGGCTAAAGAGGGGCAGGGCGCCAGAGAATGAGGTGACCCAGAGGGAGAAAGGGAGGACCTACATGAAGAAAGAGAGTATGCGAACCAATATAAGGACCTACCATCTGAGAAAACTGCTTTTTAAAAGTGAAAGAGTAGTAGAAAACATGTGAAATGACAGAAAGGAGTAATAATAAGAGTTAAAAGACTATGTAGAGATGGGAGTGGGGAGACTTTTGGAGATGCATGGTAGTGTTAACCAAAACTATGGTTCTAGGAAAAAGCATTATGAAAACATAGTTTATAAGCTAATTTCAAAATACAATTTTAAAAGTTTGAATGAAATTAGAAATACATGGCAAGAACCTATTGATTAAGACACTACCTACTTTGGCTCCAGAGCATAAAAAATGTCAATCTCAAACAGACCCGGATACTACTCCTCTGCTGGCTAGATTTCATAGTGCTGGAAGTACAGGTTGCTGGACAGAAAAAGTCAACAATGGTCTCACCAAGACCTCTACACTGTACTATAAAACCAACTTTCCAGGCAAAATTTGTCCATGGATGCAATAGTAACATGAGGGTTATGGAGTAAGTAAGTACTTTATGATTAGATTTGAGGTATCCTCCATAGGAAGATATTTCCTGCATGGTACAATAATTCTGGTTAAATTCTGGTATGGGATGTCATAGACCTTAGGGTGGAACAACCTATTATTATTTTGCTGAATAATCATGATGTCAATTTGTCTTCTAAATATTTATATTTATACCTATAGATCCAGGCTGCTACTCCTAATATGGCCAGAAAAAAAGTTTTGTTTCCCTTTTTTTTTGGGGGGGAGGATATTTTTTGCAGTAGGCAAGTCAATAGAGAAATGCATAATTAGTCAATGTGCTGACAACAATAGTCTTAATTCTCAAGCCTAGATAGGACAACTGTATTAACACCACCAACAAGGCACAGAGAGCATTGTAGAGTGGAGACCTAAAGAACTGGAAGATAATAAGAAATGTTGTGAAATGGTGTCTTCTGGACATGATATGGCGATGACAATGATGGACTCAAAGTAGCTATGGTTACCTGCAAAAGATCTACAAAATATCAAACCAGAGTAAAACATAGATAGGGAGTATGATCTCTAAGGCCCACCTTTTATCGGAGAGTTATTTGCAGTGAACAGTTTCTAGGGGAGGGAGAGTCATAATTTTTGGAAAGTGTGACCACTTTGAATGTTCCAGTAGATGGCCTAATGCCCTTGCACATATGGAAAGTACTAAATACACTTAGTGGGATATTTTAAAAAACACACAAGTTAGGGAGTGGAATATAGTGGAAGACACAAAGAAGTTGTATGGAGGAACTAGGGGTAGATATGATCTTACTTCATTATATATGTGCATGAAATTCTCAAAAATAAAGAAAATTAAAGAAATTAACACTATGAATGTAACATTTATATAATTCCTAATTGTTTCATGGTTCTTTTTGCTGTAGGTAGTTTATTGTATATATGTGTAATAATATAAATGCATTGTAAAAAAGAAGAATAGTTTAAAAAAAGAGAGAAAATAATGACGCTCCTCTACATACCATCAACAAAACCAATAAAATGTCAATAGAAAGAAACATTAAACTGGGCTTGGGGGGGCAAGCCTTTAATCTCAACACTCACTATAAGCTCACTGTAAGTTCGAGGCCAGCCTGGTCTATAAAGCAAGTCCAGGACAGCCAGGGCTAACAGAGAAACCCTGTCTTAAAAAACAAAAGCAAAACAAACAAAAAGAAACATTAAATTTTTATGCCTCAATACCTTACATTTGTGAACAACTTTGGTATAGGGGTTTCATATGATGCTATTCCTGAAAAGTGAGACATCTATGGACTATATGGCTTACTTGACATGTTGGTCTTCATTTGATATATGGATATTAGAGGAATGAAGGTAATTCTTAAAAGAGAAAAATGTTAAGAAAATGCAAGGAGTTGAGGACTAGCTGAAGTTATGTGCTCACAGAGGAAAACAAGGACTGTGTTTGATTTAAAAGAACATGAAAGAAAAAAAGTGAACGACTAACAAATGAACAGTGTCACCCGATGTGTTGTTTAGATTTTGTCAATTTGACATAAACAGTCACTTATATAGTGGAGCCTTACCTGAGAAAATGTCCCCATCAAATCGTCCTGCCTGCAAATCTATGAGGCATTTTCTTGATTAATGATTGAGGTAGGAGGATCCAGCCCACTGCGGACACTGCCATCCTTGGAAAGGTAGTCCTATATTCTGTAAGAAAAAAGGCTTAGTGAGCCATTAGAAGCAAGCCACGCCAGTAAGCAGTGTTCTTTTAGTCCTCAGTGATCTGTTTCAGTTACTGCCTCTAGATGCCTCCCCTGATGACGGACTGTAAAATGTAACAAATACTTTCATCCCTATGATGGTTTTGTTCAGTGTTATTTAACAACAACAGAATCTAAACTAGGACCCTCACCTATGTTAATAACTTAGACCAACACCATCCAGCAGGGTTGGTTCTGCTTAGACAGCTTCTGAAAAGTCTCTGCTGGCTATACAATGCCCTAGCAATACCATGCTACGACTCTAGATGTTGACACAATATAGTAAGTGAAATTTTCCTAATATAAAGCCTCAGTGTTAACCCTAGAATAAACATCTTGAAAAGGGGAGAATCTCTTTTTCCATATAATAAAAGTGAGAGAGCCTCCATAACGCATGATTGATGTCATCTTTTGTCTGTATCAGCTTTTGTCTTATTCAGTCTTTCTCTTATTCAGTCTTATTCAGTATTTCTCTTTCCAATGTTAGTGATTTCTACTATTATATTCCTTGTCTCCTTTCCTTTCCCACTTAAGTTCAGTTTCTTCATACATTTCAAGTTTTTGTTGAAAGCTTAGATTAGTGATTTGAGATATATATTTTTTAACATTAGCTCTTAGTTACCATGCTTCCTGTCTAAGATTGTTTTAACTACACTCTGCATATTTTTATACATTCGGTTGCATATTTTTCTGATGATGGTTCTCTTGTTGTTGGATATAGACATACATTGGTTGAATTTTTTTGTAAACTTCATTACCAAATAAAAAGTTATGGTATGGACGTGTTTTGAATTTTCTACAAAGTCATGCTATCTAACAAAAATGTTGATCATTTATTCTAATGCTATGTGTTTATTTTTCTTCGTTGAGCTGGTAAGGACTACAGAAAAAAAGTTCAGCAGTGAGTATAAGCGGTGGTATAAGGCACTGTGCTTTGTGTCCAGTCACAGGAAAAAAAACTTCAAATAATTTACACTAAGTAAGATGCTTTTCTACACTTTCTATGTAAAAACTTCAAATGTTTCGTTCTATTTCTGATTGCCTGGTGGTTTTTAATTAATTTCTAATTTCTTCATCTACTAAGATAACCATGTGTTTATTTCTCAGTTTTTCCAATTTACGGCGAATAACATTCAATTAGCTTTTAAAATGTAAAATCATATTTTTGGGGTCCTGGATTCTCATGTTACCATGCTGTATTGTACTTGTATACAGTCAGTGTTAATTTGTTAATGTTTTAATGAATGTAACCATTCTTATTAGCATGAAAAGCTTCATAATTCTCAAATCTGATGACCTCCCTATATAATTTTAATGCTGAAGCTTTTTTCTGGATTAAAAGAAAAATGAGTTGTAGCATGCTCTTTCTGTTCTCTGGAAGAGTTTACTCAATATCAAGAAAATGTCTTTCACATATGTTGAAAGAGTTTGCCAGCAAAGCCATCTGTGCCTCAGATTTCCTTTGGAAATGTTTTAATAATGGAATAATTTTAGAACAAGCATATGAAAGGATTGCTTTCACATTTCGGATATGTATAAATTTCAGTTGTTATAACTTATTTAAATGGTAAAACTCTCATAAAACATGCTTTAGATCACATTTACCAGAGTGTAGTAACACTGAATAACTTCAAAAATAGACATTTTGCTGCTAGTTCTTCAGTCTGTAAATCACTGTACAAAACAAACAAACAAAAAACCCCAATCATTTGTTATCATAGGTGACCTATCACATCTTTAAAATCTTTGGGAGTTTATCTGTAATTAAGTTCATAAAGAGAAGATAAACCACACAACATCACTGTTTCTTTAGATTCCAGTGGGAAAACCATAAGATACTACTTTGCAACAACAACAAAAAAAAAAATCATCATAGATGACATTAGGGAACAGAAGTGAAATTGCAGCAAATAAGAGCATAATAATATTATAAGTGAATTGGATGTGATGGAAAGATGGAAAATGGTGACAGTAAGGAATAAGAAGAGACTTGTGTCTGCATGTGGCTACATTACAAACCATATTAGAACTATCTGATGAGCTTAACTGAGTTATTTGTCTTTTCATTGTTGATTTGTTTGAGCTCCTTATATAGTTTGCTTATTGGTTCCATATCGTATTTATGGTTCATAAACATGCTTTTCAGCTCTTAGATTACCTCTTCACTTTGTTCATTATTCCATCTGTTATTCAGAATCTATACTTGTATGTGGTTTACCTGCTTTTGCTTCTATTGCTCAAGCCTCTGTCACACTTCCCAAAGCATATCATCAAGCCCAGTGCTCAGGAGCTTCCCCCTGTGCTTTACTCTGCTGGTCTATAATTTCAGATAACACAGTTAATGTTTAATCCATTTTATTTCTGTATATAGTATAAAGTATGGGGCCAATTTCATTATTCTGCATGTAGATATCCAATGATCCCAAAACTAATTTTTGAACTCTCTGTCCTTTCAGTTATTCTTTCAAGTCGAAAAGAAATTACCCTTAAATGTGCAGAGTTATGCCTGTGTTCTTTTCTTTTTACTGAGACATAATATTATCATACATTTATGTGGTGTGTTATAATTTGATACCTAGATACTATCTGTAATAAAAATAAACTTTTCCATTTTTTCTAATAGTAATACATTTTATGTTGAGAAATAAATGAACTTTTTCTAGTCATTTTGAAATAGATTATAGATGTTTTAACCAATAGTCACCCTACTGTGCAATGTAAAAAACAGAAATAAATCCCTTATCAAAAGTATTTCCATGTTCCATGCCCCTTGCCTTTATTCATCAATGAAATTATCATTTTAATTTCCACTAAGTCAGTGGGAATGTGCAGCATTTGTCTTTCTATGAATGGCTTGTTTTCCTTGACATAACTATCTCCAGTTCCTAGAGATTATGTTGCTGAAAATGTCAAGATTTCATTATTATAATAGCAGAATACATTGCATACAATATGTTTTTCTTTATCCATGAATTCAATAACAGACATCTAGAATAATTCCTTATTATAGCTACTACAAATGGTGGTACAATAAGCACAGAATTACTGATACCTTTGATAATGATTCTATCCCCTTGGGAACTGCATCCAATAGTAAAATTTCTGCATTTAATGGCTGTTCAACTAGCCCATCATGCTTCAACAATCTCCACATTGTTTTCCAGAATGACTGACTGTACTAACTTACATCTTATCAGTTATATGTGACTTGCCTTCCTCAGCTCCTTGCCAGAATTTGGTAGTCTTTGTGATTTGGTTTTTATGATTTTCATTGCATTTCCTCCAAAGATAAGTGAATTAATTAAATTTTCACATACTTAGCTATATTTATGTCTTCTTTAAAGGACTGGCTATTTATACTTTAGTCTGCTTTTAAAACTGGAATGATATAATCCCATTTGTCTACTTTTACATCTGAGCCTTTGAGTCTTACTTTTAAAATCATTGCCTATACCTACATATTGATGCGCCTTCCTTATGACTTCTTACAGTTTAGATTGTGTTGTGACTGTGAAAGACCTTGGAGGCTTTTGAAGCTGAACTAAATGCATTTGCTCAATGATATGGCCAGGAGCCTACACAGGCCAGGGAGGAGAGTATGGTGGTTTTAATGAGAATGGTACCATAGATTCATGTTTGAATACTTGGTCCACAGTTGGTAGAACTATTTAGAAAGGATTAGGAAGTATAATCTTGGAGGATGTATATCACTGGGGATGAGCTTTGAAGTTTCAATACACTCACACCATTCCCTCTGTCCCCGTCAAAGCTTGTGGATCAATATGTCAGCTCTCATTCCTCCACATCATTTCTCTGTCATGAAATCAAATCCTCTTAAATTGCAAGATAATTTAATGCTTTCTTTTAAAAGTTGCCTAGATTATGGTATTTTAATAACAGCAACAGAAAAGTAACTAATGGTGTATATCATAGTTTATTTTTCCATTCCTTTGTTGATTGGCAGTTAGGTTTAAAAAAAAAGAATCCTTATTCAGACAAAATAATTTTCTTTTTTTTTTTTGAAGCCAAATTAATCATTTATTGAGCCCCCTGAAAAAAGAGCCAATTAAAGGATTTACATGATAGACTCTGCCAGTGGCATTCATTACTCTTTCTGTACAATCCACACCCTCTATATGCTTACATTGTCACAAATATACCTCTGCAAAAATCTTTTACATCTAATCAATATGTTATGCTTACATGTCAATCAATTAACTATTTACTAAATTTAGTTCAGTAATTATAAGAAACAGAAAACAATGGTTCCTGTTTCAGAGATTATAATTAGATTTGGAGACAAGAGGAAAAGCTAATGAAACAACTATTTAAAAAAACATGTAATTAGATGGTGCTTTAAGAAGTCATAAATTACAAATATAAAACTTTAAAGAAAGATGATTCAGGAAAGCTCCAGATGAAAGAAATAATTTTCAAATATTAGTAATACTGAACTTTAACAAGCAGGTTTAAGTATAAAACTCAAACTTTGAAGTCTATTATCCTTAAGAAGTATTGGCACACACTTAAAATATATATAATAAACTATTTCTTTACACTTCATCTTTGGCTTTAAAATCATCACTCCAATCCATATTTTCTATCTATCTATCTATCTATCTATCTATCTATCTATCTATCTATCTCACAAAGAAGCAAAGACATTCACAGACACATACACACATCTATTTGTGAAAAGCTTCTTATACACTTTACTGGGGTCCACTGGTATATTAGGAATGTCTTTAAAATATGCTGGGATATTAGCCTCTGCAGACTCTGGGAAGACAAGTAGGACTTAGGATTCAACTTTGAATCACATTTAGCATATGCCTATGTTTAGTCTGCCAAGTTATATAAATATAGTCATTGTTTTATGTATTTCATATGTTAAAGTGATTCAGCAGCATTCTAAGGAATAACCTGTGAAAGTTTGTCTGGATTTCCTTTTAAGATTCCATGGAAAGAAAAAATTAATTTCTTTGAAATAACATAAGGTGATCAAATAAACAGTTAAATGAGGCCAAGAAATTATTATATTTGAGAGATATTTAATGTTTAGCAGACTCATCCACATTTCTAAATTGTATGGCTGTATGACTTAAAGTATGACTTAGAAGTGCTCGGTTCCTCCTTCTATGCTTAGATTTGTGATTTTAACTTGCCATATTTGCAAACAGACTATATATTTGCGCAAAATTTTCTGTCTGTAAGTGACAGTCTCCTTTGGTGACATCACAATATAGTATTTTAAGTGATAAACAATAAAAATAAATCAAGTAATTTTTCTTCCTAGAATATTGGTGTAGGGAGATTTTGAGTGATATAGTCAAAACATTTCATTTTGATGATATTTGAGGTCATAAAATTGATTGACTGAAAGTCATATAATGTGTGCAATTAAGGCTACAAGCTAGATGACCAAAGTAAATGGCTTCTAGTTTTCATAAATATATTGTCTGACTTCTTTATAATTTACCATTTGTAGATTTGTTGACCTGGAACTGTGTGTGTTCTAATTGGAGGAGTGAACTTTTGTGCTTCCATAGCATGTTATCATTGAAAAATAAAGCTAAAGACAGTGAATCTTGGAGTAGTTTCTATGTTCCTATTCAGTATAATAATCTCCTCTTCTTGGAAAGATACAAGTGAGAGGATAGCAATTGTGATGTAAATTGAATAAATTATAATTTTTAAAATCTCTCCTGTTATTCCCTACAGTTAATCACGTAGTTACTAATTTCACTCAGTACTTGCGTTGGCTCATTTATGTCAATTTGACACAAGCTGCAGTTGTTGGAGAAGAGGGAGCTTGGAGAAAATGCCTCCAGAAGATTGGCCTTCAAGCAAGTGTGTGATGCGTTTTCTTGATTTAGTGATTGATAGGGTGGACCCATCCCATGATAGGAGAGAAGTGCCACACCTAAGCTGGTTGTTCCAAATGGTGTAAGAAAACAGGCTGAGTAAGCCATCAGGACCAAGTCAGGAAGCAGCATTCTTATATCATCTCTGCATAAGTTCCTGCCTTGAGTACCTTCCCTGACTTCTCTGGATGAAAGAAGACAAGCTATATGATAAAGTATAACCTTTATTCCTCAATTTGTTTTTGCCCACTGCAATAGAAACCCCAAGACGTTGTTCACATAGTGTATATTACTTTATAAATGATAAATTTTGTTAAGAGCACTCCATTGCTATCATTGTCTTGTAGTGCTTGAAATGGGCTCTGACTAAGCAAAACAGTATCTTTAAACTAAGGGGGAGCAGAAACAGTGGTATAAAAACCTAAAGAAAAGCAACAATTTTCATAAGATCACTACAAATAAGTAATAAGGGTCCTAGTTCCAAGGCACATTATCATGACTACTTCAGTGTTCTTTCCACATCAGTCAGCAAAACAATCATTTCTACTCATGATCCTGACTAGGTCTTGATGAGCTTCCAAAGCTTTGACAGGAAGTCTATTTCCTCTTTGCTCATATAACTTGCCTGTGTTGACACTAACTGTCTGAATTTATAAAACCTAGAGAAGTTATTTTCATATGTTACTCATCATATTCCCTATTCTCCACACACGCTCAGACATTTTTAAACTAAATGTAAGCTAAATGATGATGGTAAATCCAAATGTTTTTATGTGATATTATTTTCATACCACATACTTCCTTACTTGCCATCCTCTGGGCATGTTTTAATTCATCAATAGTCTTCCCCTTAATATTGGCCTAATCCATAGCACAAAGCACAATGGGACAATTACTGCCTAAAGGCTAAACACTATTACTTCTGCTAATGCAGACCAAGATTTCATTAGCTCTAATTTCTAAGTATATACGTCACTTCTGACTCATTTTGAGATCACACTCTACTCAACCCTCAGGTTGTTTTCCCCCCATGAAGTGCTGTTAAATTCACATGTTCCCAATTCTGTGTATATACAATTGATTTTTTGGAGCCAGAATTCAGAAAGTGAAGTTGGAGGTCAATTTTGAAGAAAAAGAGGGAATATTTTGATGGATTTCAAAGACTGGATTATAAAACCCACAGGAAAGGGAAAATTTATAATAATGATGTAAATACTGAGGGAGATTTTAAAGAGAGTACTTGCCCAAGAGAAATGGAAAACACAAGAGAGACAATAGACAAAGAAAAATCAACTGTAATTTTTATATTTCTTTAGATAATAAACTAGGCTACTGAGAGTACTTGCTACAATGTATGGTTAAAAGCAGTAGTTTCTCTTGGGATGAAGAACATCATGTATACTTTGTGAGCTTCATAAAGTTATAATAAAATTGAGACCTGTGAATCTTGGTAGCTAGAAGGACTTTTTAAATAATCACAAGTTCTGCTTCCAAATAAACAGTCTGACTCTTCACAATTAGACATTTCTATGCTATTCCAATAACAAGTAAAATATTGTGGGTAAAATATAAATATCGAATGTAGAGGGTTGCTAATATATTATTTAGGAGAGATTTATATGACCTACTGTCTCTGCACAAGAGTTTGTAAATGCTGAAATTCTATGACATCATTTGGTAAAATGGACATCAAGAGAAAAAAGATTATGGTAGTAACATTTGTGCGACTTTTCTTAGGAATATATAAACAAATATCTATTACCCTAGATATAGAACCCATGTCACACAAAAACTACCTTACCATCATATAATTTGGTGAAGCCATAAATTTGCTGGGGTTAATTACAGGAACATGAGTGACACAAAGGTTGCTATGACACCTAAATACCTAGCCCAGCCTGAGTGACAACTCACAAAAATTGCACTCTTGTAACTCCCAATAGAATTGTAGGCATCTTAACTGGTGGGAGAGACTCCTCATCTCAGAAGAATATATTTCAAGCTGTTTAAGCTGTGCAGCACACAGAAATTTTGTTTCATTATATGCATCATCCAATTTGTTAAAAAATAGATTCTATCCTATGGACAAGAAATAATTATACTCCTATTGATGATAGAAAAAGTAAACACAGTAGTCGCTGATATAGAATCAATTAGTTGTTTGAAATTTCGTAAGCTATTTGATACATATTCATTATATTTCTCTACTAAGTTTTTGAACAATAGGTAACTGACAATTATCAAAAGGCTCAATTTATTTTTCATTCATTTTTCATGCACTCAATATGAAATAGGTATAAGTATGAAAGCAAAATCTAAGGTTTAAGCTTTCAGGTAGATGGGTTAATAATCAAGGTATTTCAACATATGTTAAATTCTATAAGAATTCCCAAAGCACTAGGAAATCAACCTGGGGGGCATATAACCTAGTGTGTTTGCAAGGTAGGGGAGGACAATAAGAAAGTGATCTTTTAAAAAGTAATATATAAGTGAGATTTCAAAAATAAGTAGAATTTAGTCATGAGAGAAAAGTTGAAATAGAAAATATTCGTTATAATTCACTGTATTTGTATCATAGAACTGTAGAAATATAATAAACAATAATTATGAGATTATAATTAAAAATACAAAGCATAGAGAGTTTAACAATAGCCTTGAGAATAGAAATGAAAAGCAAAAATATTGAGAGAAATTAATTACTATAATTTAGTATCCAGTTTGATATAGAGTATTTATTTGGTCGAAAGAATAGACATGAGCAATGTCACATGGTTTTACTTGGAATGTCCTATGTCAATTCATGATAAGCACTGATTACAGATCTGGTATCTGCAGTCAGAGCAATTTAGGAAAGACCCACTTATCTCTGCTGTGTCTCCCTCAGAATGCTGATGCACCCAGTATAATTTAACTACTTGAAGACAAATAAGAATAATGACAAGTATCAGTACCAATATCATGCATGGCCTTGCCAGGTTTCAAATAGATGCACAATGTCGATATTTCAGAATAAGAAGAAATGGACAAAAGTAAGAAGTGACATAAATTCCCTCATAGTTCTAGTGCACTATCCTAGGGATGTGGGACATCGGTCCTCTGAACTGTACATGGTACTGTAGGAGTGAAAGAAGGGAGGAGGGTAAAAGCCCAATACTTTCTCTCAAATGAACAAGAGAGAAATGGAACATGAATCAGGTGTCATTGCAGTCCACATTAAAGGAGTTAATGGCTATCAAAAATATGGCTCTATAAGAATAGCTGGACTACGTACACTGAGAATTCTCCTACTGAAGGAAGGGATCAAGGATGTATCTTCCTAAACACAAAAATATAAACCTTTCAGTCTGTATAATGTCATTTGTATATATGTTCTCAGGGATGACCATTTGGTACTGTATAACCAGTTTGTGTGCTCTCTCCTGGGAAATAACATTTCTATATGTAAAAACAATTAATAAAAAAGGATCCCGAGGAAAGTTGATAGGGGGATCTGGGAGTGGTGTAGGGAGGTAAAACTGTGGTGGAGATGTATTGTTTAAGAGAAGAATTTATTTTCAATTATAAAGTAAAAGAAAGAAGAAGCCAAATATTTGAAAGAAAGTAATGTGGGGCATATGGGAGGGTTTGAAGAAAAGAAAGGGGTGGCAGAAATAATGTGACTGAAATATAATCTCAAAATATTTCTTAAAAAATGGATCTCACTGAAGTAAAATATTTTCCTAGCATGCATAAGGCTGTGAGGTCAATTCCCAGTACTATAAATAAAAAGGTATATATGTAGCTTGAATCCAAGCTTCCAGACTAGAGAAAAATGATGAGAGACAAGAAAAGCACAACAGTGCAGTATTAAAAGATTCTAAAATCCAGAGAGTTCTAATGGGAGGAAGAGAAGAAAATCTAACACACAATACCTAGTCATTTCAGTGCTCTGTCCCAGACACAAATAGGTAAAAGTCTATCATGAGCTGCTGTATATCGATAGGATAGAAATAGGTAGAAAAAAAACCAGGCCATTCTTGCCAGAAAACCAATTAAGCTACCCACCAATGTATTAGTGCCACCCCTCTGATCTAATCACCCTCCCTTCCTCATTGTCATATCCCAGCCTCCAACTGGAGTCTCACTGCTGGATCAGAGTTCACACTGGCCACCAGAAATCTAGGTAGGCCACCTGCCCACAGACCTTCTCCACTCTCTTAGCACCCTTCAAAAATATCCTCAACCTTCCCTCCCCTTCTCCTCACTGTAAACCAGCCTCTCATGTGGGCAGAGACTCCATGCTGTATCAGAGGTCATGCAGGCTGCCAGAAGTGCAGCCCTCAGTTAGGGTGGATACCCCTGCTGAAACACAGGCCACATAGTCCAGAAGACCAAAGTGGAAAGAAAAACAAGAAACAAAAGATAAATATCCAACAAAGATAAACGCAGAAATTCACAGTGAGACCTATAATCACCCCAAACCCAGATGCCTAGACACCAGCATAAGAATACAATCACCAATAGCCAAGGCAATATGTCAATACCAAAGCCCAGCTATCTAATGGCAGCAAGCACTGAAAATTCCAATAGAGCTGAAGTACAAGAAAAAGGCCTTGGGGCTGGCAAGATGCCTCAGAGGTTAAGAGCACTGGCTACTCTTCCAAAGATCCTGAGTTCAATTCCCAGCAATCACATGGTGGCTCACAACCATCTATAACGAGATCTGGCATCTTCTTCTGGAGTGCAGGTGTTACATGCAGGCAGAACACTGTATACATAATAAATAAATAGATAGATAGATAGATAGATAGATAGATAGATAGATAGATAGATAGATAAATCTTTTTTTTTAAAGAAAAAGACCTTAAAAGGAACTTTATGAAGATTGTGGAGGTCTTGAAAGAGGAAATGAATGAATTCCTTTTTAAAAAAAAACAAGAAAAAAAACAAACAAAAAATTGGAGGAAATTAATAAATCCCACAAAGACAATAAAACGCAAGCAGTTTAAGAAAATGATTAAATTATTCAAGACTTGAAAATGGAAATAGAAACAATAAAGAAAGCACAAATGGAAAATTTAGATAAGTGAACAGGAACGACAGACAGAAACATCACCAACACAATACAATAGATGGAAGAGAGAATGTTAACCTTTGAAGATACAGAAGAAATAGATGCATCAGTCAAAGAATATGTTAAAAATAAAAAAAAGAACATTCCTGACACAAAAAATCCAGGATTTATGGTACACTATGAAAGGACCAAATCTATGAATAATAGGAATAGAAGAAGAATCCCAGTTCAAAAGTCCAAAAATAATTTCAACAAAATCATAGAAGAAAATTTTCCTAACCTGAATAACAAGATGCCTATAAAGATACGAGAAAAATACAGAACACCAAATAGATTAGACCAGAAAAGAAAGTGCCCTTGACAAATAATAATTAAAATATTAAACATACAAACAAAGGATATTAAAAGCTACAAGAGGAAAAGACCATGTAACATATAAAGGCAGACCTGTGTAAATTACACCCAACTTCTCAGAAGAGAATCTGAAAGCCAGAAGGGCCTCAAAAGATGTGCTGTAGATGTTAAGAGACCGCAGATGCCAGCCCAGACTGCTATACACAACAAAACTGTCAATCATCATAGAAGTAGAAAATAAGTTATTCCTTGAAAAATTCAAATTTAAACAATATCTACAAATCCAGCCCTACATAAGATACTATAAAGAAAACACCAACCCAAGGAAGTTAACCCATCAAAACACAGGAATAATCTTACAACAGCAAAACCAAAAGAAGAGAAACACACACACATAGGCACATGCACACATGCACACACACTCATTTACCACCATCACCAAAAACAACAAAATAATAGGAATTAAAATTCAATGGTCATTGGTATTTCTTAATATCAGTGGTCTCTATTCTCCAATTAAAAAACACATATTAGCAGAGTGTTCTTGAAAACAGGATCCAACCTCCTACTGCATACAAGAAACACAGTTCAACATCAAAGATAAGCATTACCTCAAAGTAAAGGGATGGAAGATTTTCAAAGCAAATGGTATAGCTATTCTAAAAATCTAACAAAATAGACTTCAAGCCAGAATTCAAAATCAAATTAGATGAGGAAGGAGACTTCATGCTCATTAAAGTAAAAACCCACCAAGATAACATTTCAATTCTTAATATTTATGCCCAAATACAAGGGCAGTCATGTTTGTAAAAGAACCATTACTATATCATAAACTACATATGGATCCTCACATACTATAGGGGGACACTTCAGTACTCCACTTTCACCAATGGACAGGTCACCCAGAAAAAAACTAAACAGAGAAATACTGGGGCTAACATACATTATAAAACAAATGGCTACAGGATATTTCATCCAAACACAAAAGAATACACCTCCTCAGCATCTCACAGAATTTTTACCAAAACTGTCCACAGAACTAGGTAACAAGGCAAGTCTGAGCAGACACAAAAATTGAAATAACCCCTGCATCCTGTCAAATCACCACAGATTAAAGCTGGATTTCAAAAACAGAAACACAAAAATCCTACAAACTTATGGAAACTGAACAATTCGTCACTGATTCAGTGCATGGAAGACTTCCTAGGAGTCAACGCAAATGAATGCACAACATTCCTAAACTTATGTGACACAATGAAAGTGTTGCTAAGAGGATGAAAGTTCAAAGTACTAAATGCTTGCATAAAAAATTGGAGGAATTTCATATTAGCGACTTAATAGAACACCTAAATTCTATAAAACAGAAAGAAAAAGCACATCCAAGTGGACTAGACAGCATAAAATTATCAAACTGAGGGCTGAACTCAATAAAATAGAAACAAAGTGAATAATACCAAGAATCAATGAAACAAAGAATTGGTTCTTTAAGAAAATCAACATAATAGACAAACCATTTTCAAAACTAACTAAAAGATAAAGAATATCCAGATTAACAAAATCAAATATGAAAAGAGGGCGTAGAAACAGACACCAATAAAATCCAAAGAATCATCAGGTCATACTTTATGCTGCACAAATTTGGAAAATCTAAAAGAAATGGAAAATTATCTTGGTAGATATCTCTTACCAAAATTAAATCAAGATCAGATAACAATTAAATAGCCCCATAACTCCCAAGGGAAAAAAACCCTGAATAAACCACATACTTTATGTTTGTCATATAACATGAAGAAATCAACCTGCTACTCACATGAAAGATTCATCTTTATTGGCTAGCTTTCATAGTGCTGAATATGCTGTGCATGCTACAAGGGAAGAAAATTAATAAACAGTCTTATCTAGACATTAGCACTGTGAGCTACAATGACTAGCTTGCCACTCATGCAATACTATCACCATTATATGGGGGTAGCAAACAACTGCTTTTTAATTGGATTTAAGACACACTGCAGAAAATGAAACTTATGCCTGCCTGGTATTGTCAGCTTGGTCAAGAATCTGTGGCTGCATAGATCCTTGGCCCTAGAGGAGAACCTATTACTAATATTCTGCTGAATGGACACAGAATTAAACTACCCCTAAATAGTTATATTTATACCCATAAATAGTGTATCTCCTTGTAGAGGAATTTTAATCCAGCAACATGGCTACTCTGACAAGGGAGCACTTCCAAAGACCTAGATTTTTGTAATCTGGTTGGAATATAAACACACCCTGAGTATATACCTTTAATTACTCTGGATGGAATAGACAAGCCCTTAGTATACATCTTTAATCCCAAACAATGGGGTCTAATTGAGGGCCAGACAAAATGACAAATTAGAAAGATATGACAAGAATGAGTCAGAGATATGACATGACCAACTCTCATGAGAACACATAAGAAAGAGAAGCTACTTAAGAACAGCACAGAGAGAGAGAGAGAGCAGGGGAGTTCATGGAGGCAGTAGAGTTGTGGAGTATAGTATAGTTTAGTGCAGTTCCAGGCAGTTCAATTGAGTGAAGGTAGTTTTGTACAGTTCAATTAGTAAAGTTCAGAGGCAGTTTTTCTGAGCAGAGCAATTCAAGGAGAAGCCACTTTAGACCAGTCAGCTTCAGCCAGAACAGGTAAGTTGAACCAGCCAGCCAGAGTTCAGAAAGAAGTAAAAAGGATGAGCTTATTCAGCAGTAAGTCTCAGAGGCTGAAAACATTCTAGACATAGGTTAGCAAATGGAAGCTGGAAGCTGAAGCCTTCAAATCTGGGCTTACAAAAGATTAGATTGTAGGGAGAGTGGAAGCTTCCAGGCCAAGGCCTATAGATAGCTAGAACAGAGAGAGAAATGCTCTGGGTTCAGCTCAAGCCATGTACTAGTAAAACTTGGGTATGGCTCTCATCTCATTCCTTCATCTGAGAAAATTTTAAAAAAACATTTATATCTCCCAACCCTCATGAGAGATGGTTCTTTGTGCAGTTAATGACTATTAATACATAGTCTCATAAATGATCAAAGTGCAGAGAATAGGAGGCTGGTAAGTGCCTATTTATAAATGGGACAACTATATCACACCCCACTGCTCAAGACTCGGGTATTATTGTAAAAGAGATAAGCAAGATGAATAAGAACAAGAGGCAGTGGGAAGACTGCAGCAGAACAGTATGTAGGGCATGAGAGGGTCATTGCATACAGGAATGGACAGTGGCTATGACTGTTTACAACAGACCAAATAAGTTAAACTCCATCCCCATATAAGAAGCTATTGACAACTGATTATTGCTAGGGGAGAATTAGTTGTTTTGTTCGGATGCTACACCTGACACGCTGTCCGTGTTGCAGTAAATAATCCTATACACAAGTGCATGTTGGCATCATTAAGTGAATTAAGTGGGCCTTAAAAATAGTATATGAAGTTGTGAGAGAAAAGTGGTAAAAGGGTACTGAAGGAATAGGCACAGGGAAGGAGTGCGGATGGATTTGACCAAGATACATAATAGTCATGTTTTAATAATTTCTTAAACAATAACACATTAGTTACTTTTCTGCTACAGTGGTAAAACACCATGATCAAGGTAAGTTATAGAAAGAAGAGTTTATTTTGATGTATCGTTCCAGAAGGATAAGAGTCTTATCATGTTGGGGAGGCATCTAGGAGCAGGCAGGAGACATGGTGGCAGATATGAAAGCCTATTTTTAAAATTTCTCATTTAAACAACCAAAAATAAATTTAAAAGAAAATATTTTGAGACAAATAAAAGTTAAAGTAAACTATCATTATTGGAATTCATCAAAAGCTATGATGAGAGTAGTTTATAGGAAGAAGTATTATTTTAACAAGAAAGATCTCAATTTTTATTTTACTCCAAACTTTAAGAAAAACAACAACTAAACTCAATGTCAATGAAACAATGTTTATAACAGAAATAAGCAAAACAGAATACATCAAAACTATAAAAATCAAAGCAATAATTTTAAAAAATGCAAACATTATTGACAAACCTTTAATTGTGCTAACTACTAAAATAAAGAATCATAAAATTAGAAAGAATGAAAATATATTATAACTATCACCCAAATATAAAAGACATATATAGAACATGATGATAATTATATATCACCATTCATGCTGAGTCTACAGTGTGAGTAAGAGTAATTAATACAGGTTCTTAGTTTGAATTTTATATAGCCAGTGGTATATCAAATAAACTCTTGAGGAATATGGAACATGCATTGTATAAAATATTTATATCCCCCCAAAACATCTAGAATAGTACTAAAATCATTCCATACATTCACTAAATATTAAATGAATGTGGCCTGAAAATAACTATTGATATTAAATGCAATGAATTATATTAGTTATCCCACGTATACCACACATTAAGAAACATTTACTACTTTTTCCCCTTTTTTTTCAATACAGGGTTTCTCTGGGTAGCCCTAGCTTTCCAGAGACTTGCTCTATAGATCAGGCTGGCCTTAAACTTGGAGATCTGCCTTCTCACTGCAGGGATTAAAGGTATATGCCACCAGGCCCAGGTCATTTACTACATAAATGTATGTACCTGATTAATCAATAGATAAAATAGATTGATAGGTCATACTTTCTTCCCTCAAGGACTTCCATTCTAATAGTGAAAATGAATGGAAATGCCTTGCTGCATGAAGGGATGGAGGTAGTTATGAAAGAAATGTCTAAGCTGGTTCATGAAGAAAGTACATAATTTTTCAAGAGAATACAGAATGATTGAAAATTTACTTGTTCAGTACAAGTATCTTGTTATCATAATTTTCACTAAATGATAATTAAATTATTTCAAGGGCCTAAGAGATGTCTCATGAAGTATAAAGTAAAGGTATTTGCCACCAAGGCTGATGCCTTGAGTTTGATCTCTGGAACACACATAGTGGAAAAAAAAACTGTCCTCTGGCTTTCACCAACCTTGGACCATGGTGTGTGTGTGTGTGTGTGTGTGTGTGTGTGTGTGTGTGTGTGTGTGTGTGTGTATGTGTTTAAAAAGCAGTAAATCAGTAAATAATTGTAAAAAGGACTTATTTCAAGAGGACCAGCTAACCCAAAGAAGAAGTTATGTGTTGAAAGTGAGACTGTCACTGAAATGTCACTGAAAAATAAGAAAGAATTTTAGGGATAGAGAATTGCAATAATTCTGACATGTGACATTGATGTTGATTCTACCTGCTTATTTGCAGAGATAAGTAATCTCTTCTTGTATCCTATGCAATACATAAATGTCATATTCTGTGCAAAAAGGTGGGTTTAGCATAGGAGAATTCTAGTAAGATAAGTGATGAAAATTGATTCTCTTCAAATGAAGAAGAAAATGTGACAAGTGCTTGAATTGGATAACTCATAATACCTTTTACTCTGTGGCACTAAGTACAGTTGATTATCTCTAGTAATGTAAAAGAATGACATAAAATCCATCCAATGTGAAATAAGTACAGTACTTATTGATTTGCCTGTGCAAAATATCACATTCATTTCTGAAATTTTAACACAGAATAAGAAATTATTTTCAGTCTTGAGGTCAAAATATAATTAGTAGATAACACAACTACTTATGAGAAATTACCAATAACAATATTGAAAATATAGGAGGTTTACTCTTATCAAGAACTGTAATTCTTTCCTGATTACTTAGATAAAAGAGGTATGGTTCCTTCACCCTCAATTACTTGATGATTTTTCAGAGACATTAAAAACACTAAAATCTGTAACTGTAAAAATAAACAAATCTAATAATAACCAATCTTTTTTTTAGTTTCTCGAGAATTTCATGTGATTTCATCATACTCAGCCTCCCTCTGTGATGCTTCCAAGGATCTACCACTCCTCTTACCGTCCTATCCAGTTTTGTGTTCTTTTTTTTCCCTTTTTTGGCATCAAAGGCAATTTGTACTGCTGAAATAATGTTGGATGTGAGTGAGACCTTCCACTAGAGTGTGCTCTATTCATCATGGTTACACTTTTAGAGAAAACTGACCTTTCCTCTTCTAGCAGCTAAGCATTCAGATTTAGCAATAGCTCTTTGCATAAGAACAGAATTCTGTGTCCACTTTTCCCATCTATGCTGAGATTTTGTCTGGTTTAAGCTTTCACAAATATTGTGTTTGATGTCACAACCTCTGTGAGTTCATTATGTGTAATTACTCTGCAGTGTCCAGAAGACACTATTTTCTTGCAGTCAGTTATTGCTGTTGTAACTTAAATTCTTTCTGCTTCCTCTTCTACAATGATCCCCAAGTCGTGGGAGTAAAAGGTGTGACATATATATTACAATTAGAGCAGGGCATTCTGCAGTCTCTTATTCTCTTCAGCTAATCACTTGTGGGTCCCGGTGTTAATCACCTCATACTACAAACAGAAGATTTTTGGATGAACGTTGATAAATATCTTAATATATGAGTATAGGGTTGGTTTAATACTATTTCTGTTCAGCAACATAATAATGTTAGATACTCTTTAAGGCCCATAACAGGTCTATCCATAGGTCCATGGACTAATAATGGTGCCATGTGAAGCAGAACTTAAATCTAATAAGAAAGTGATCTGATACCTGGTCCATGATATTTGTGCCACTACTGTACCATGTAGTGGGCATGTATTGCCAGGCCAGTTGTTATCTTTGATCACAGGCTTCACAACTGGGTATGAATAATCATTATTCTTCTCCAACAGCACTATGAGGGCTAGATTGTAGGAATGAAGATTCCAGGTCAGTTCCATTTTAATTTCTCTGTCGGGGTCCAGGTGGTCTGCAGGATTTTTCTCAGCACAAACTCTGACATAGATGAAGACCCACAGCCGAGTGGAGAAACTTCAGGTCCAAGATGAATCCTAAGAGGAATGTCCTCTAGGGCAAAGCAAGGCCCTGACGGAAGTTATGTTCAGAATGAAGAACTCAGATAAGTAGGTGAAACATGCTGTTCTGCTTACAGTGTTATCTCTAGTGGCTACCTAGGCAATATACAAACAGCAATAGGAAAAACAAGAACTATCCATTCTTGAAGTGAACCTAGAGTCTTGTGTCTCTGTCTACCATTACCCTTTTCTAGGTCCCTGTGATAGCCACAGAAAGTGGTGCCTAACAAGGACCTGACAAAAGCTCTTCTAGTCTACTCAGAAGCAAAGCAATTTAGGTTTGGACCAAGGAGTGTAAAAACTTGGGGAACATATTTAGAATTAGTAAGTGCCCAAGAACATGGAAATTCTGAATATGTTCAGGAAGTGTATGTCTCTTCACTTAATTGTATGTTGAATTTAAGAAGACTTAAAATTAATCAGGATGAACTAGAGCAATACTTAGATACTATTATTTAGCATAATCCCTGGCTTCCAGAAGAGGGAAAATTAGATTCCGAGGATTGGCAGAATATATGAAAATCTGTAAAAACAGAAACAAGAGTAAAGTAAAGCAACTCCTGTAAAATTCTTTAGTATTGGAATGCTGTTGCTGTTGGAACCTCTGGGAAACTTATCTATGTCATCCTTCAGAAGCCAGCAAACTGCTGGGGAAACTTAAATCCCTTGTCTTCTCTCAGCACCACAATATAAAGCCTTTAGTTCACATGAAAGTAATCTAAATTAAAAAGAAAAAATATTCTTTTCAGAGTATAGAGAATTGCTAAAAACAAAGCTGTTCTTAAAAAAGGGTTAAAACAGACTTCAAAGGAGTGCCTAAAGATTCCAAACTGTCTCATTTTCAACAAGTTTGTAAACTTTCGTCTCTGGACACACAGGGCATGCACAAATCCTGGGGTCCCCTTTGTCCCAAGCCCTATCTTAGTCACACAGTTCAGCAGTCCTGCCATCTGCTACTACAGTAGCAAGCAAATCTCCTCCAGTTCTTCCACATAGGCTACCTGGCTGTTCCATCCTTACTTTTTTTTAAGGCTTGTTTCTCCTTAAAACCATTCTGGTTTTGCAATAACTTTGGATGCAGAGAAAAGAATGAATATGTTGCTTGATGGTGGTACAAACTTGAGAGATTTAAAGGAAAATTGAATTACCCTTGTCTCTTAAATAAAGAAACTTAAAAAGTGAGGCTCATTTTCTTCCAGTCTAATAAATGAATGAATAAATAAAGGATAGCCCTGATCTTAAGGTCTTCATGCACCAAGAGAAAAATCTTTGTGGAGCCAGATGTGGTGGCGCATATCTTTAATCCTAGTACTAGGGAGACAGAAGCAGGTGGACCTCTTGAGTATGAGGCCAGGTTGATCTACAAAGTGAGTCCTAGGACAGCCAAGTCAACAAAGGGAAACCCTGTCTTAAAAACACACACACACACACACACACACACACACACACACACACACACACACACACACACAAATGTTATGGACTTTGTGAATCAGGTACCATTAGCTATACAAAGACAGATAGTTAAAGAGATTGGTACCACCTAATTTCTTTCATTCAGTTATGAAAAAACAATTCTGGCTAGGCTTCTGTTTCAAATTTGTTCAAAAAAAAAAACAAAACAAAATCAAAAAAACAAAAAAGCAAAAAGAAATAAAGAATTAAACTGCTTAAGAGCAACTTGCAAAGAAAACTTATACTTTAAATTTTAAAAACTGTTTCTCTGAAATTTTCCCTGACAGCACAGAAAAACATCACAAAAACCAAAAATTTTTATCCAAAACTCATGTTTTTCTGTACACCCCCATCGGACTATAACCAAGGTCTGGATCCAGTTCTCTTTGTAACTTGGAGCCTAGGCTCCACATCTGTGCTTTCTGCTACAGGCCTTTTTTTTACCTAACAGGGTTAGTAAAGCCATAGTGTTAGTTGGCCCCAGAAGACAACAATCTGGCTGTCTCCGCATCCAAACATGGAGATTCACTGGCCAAGAAAGAGCTGCTTATGTCATCATGATGCTACAAAATCAGAAGTGGGGAGGTATTAACGTCTATATGGTCTGCAGTTCTTTCTCAGGCACAAACTCTGACTCAGTTGTGGCCTCATGAGTTACTGGGAAAAATGACAGACACAAGATAAAGCCAAGAAGCAATGTCCTCTGAGGCAAAATAAGGCCTTGAGGCCAAGGATGTTCAGAAGAAAGAACTCAGATAAGTGGGTGAAAGATACTGTTCGATGAAACTCTGCTTGAAGTATGATTGTGAGGTTTTTGTGGATCCTGCTTGGTTTATTAGTAAAGACACGAAGACATCAATATAGTTTTTTAAAGTTGGCATTTTGCTAGGGGTGTCTCTCAGCTAGCTACTAACTTCTGACTTCTCCAGTACTCTGTCTGTCTCTCCAGGTGACTCTCACTGCCTACATCCCAGCTCCATTCCATCTCCCTTCCATTTTCCTTCTTCCTCCATCAGCATTTGCCTGTAGCTTTATAAATTAGTTATTTACCCCATCCAATTTCCCTCTTATACCCTGCTCTCCCTTACCACAACTATAATTTATCACTTCCCATTTCATTATTCCTGTTTCATCTTTATACCTGTTCATTCTACTACTCCTCTCTTAATAATTTCCTGACATCCACGGGTATTAAAGAAAACTCACATGTCAAAAGATTCAACCATCCACAAATGATGGAAATCTTTGGATTTCAAATTTTCACAACTGTCTATTCACTTCATTAGTCCTCGTTTTTCTTGGTGTTTGGAATCCATCGTTCTTTATATACTCTAGATATTAATCTTCTCTCTGATAAAGATTTTTTTCTCTCATTCTATAGGCTTTTTCTTCACTCTCAGGATTATATATTTTGTTGTGGTTTTCAATAATTTATGTGCAATGTGACTTTTTAGGGGGAGAATTTCCACCACTTAGTAACTTTCAGGATGCTACAGTTCTTGAATACAATACTTCTATAGAAAATTCACTAAAAAGCACCAGCCTACCCAGTATAGACTCCAAATCATTATTCAACATACTTTACAAAACCTCATAGCCACCTCACTTTTCTCTATTGATCGGACTCTTATCACTTTGAAGTCTCTTTCATGTTTTCTGTCATTCTGCATTTTCCCTATTATCTTTCATTTTCTGCCTATTTTATTCAACATGTTCTCCCAAGTGTTATATGTCCTGAAGTACTGAGAATGTGGGTTCTAAACTATTACTGAACTCAAAATACCGTTATTACTTCTAGGTACTTCTACTCTGTATTCTTCTCCTCCTAGAAAATCATAATTAGGCTCATTTCAAAGATATTGTATGTTAAAAGTAATCACAGTGCTTTAAACATAAAGAGTTTCAGTGAATGATCGTTCTTTAAATTGTCATCTATGTACAATTAGAATTTATTACTAAAAACCCTAAAGCTTCTGTACAGCAAAAGAAGAGGGGACAGAGAGATTGTAAGAGCCAGAGATCAAGAATCAATATTGAAAAATAATGTCTTTTGGACATGACAGGGCTATTTTTCCTCATGCACTCATAATAGCTGTGGTTGCCTGCCCAAGGCCTGTAATGTTATGCCAGTCAGTCATGCATCACAGATAAGAGGAGGGACTCATGAAGACCCACTACTAGTTGAGGAGCAATCGGCAGTTGATTACTGCTAGGTGAGAAGGAGTCATTACACAGGGATGAGGGGTGGGGAACATTTGGCCCATGGTCCAAAAGACAACCCTATACCATATACATAAAAACAACACTAAATTAACTTAGTGAATTATAAAGGAGAAAGAAAGAAAGAAAAGAATATGAAGTTGGAATGAGGACATGAGAGGGCCTGGGATAAGTTGGAAGGGTGTTGAGCAAGAGTGAATATATCAAAATAAATTGTATACATGTACAAACTTCTCAAATAGATAGATAAAATACTGGCTTTTTTTTTCAAAATATAGTACAGTTATAAATCACCTTAAAGCAAACACCCTGGCAAAAAGTTTTCAACATTATTAACCATCATGAAAAAAATGCAAATTGAATCTGCTTTGAGATCCCATCTTGCTTCATTCAGATGCCCATGGGAAGTGAAAAGTGTTCTTAAGAAAAGGTTGAGAAAGGGGGAAAAATGGAAGAAGACTAATAGAATATATATGTCATGAAAGCAAGAAGGAGGATTAATGAGACAGGAAGGGAACCAATAGAAGGCAAACTGTCAGGGAAGGGAAATGTGGGAAAAGAATCAACAAAAACAAATTATATCTGAAAATTTCATGATGACATCCATTATATCAAAAACAGTTGTAAAAAAAATGACCTTATCCATAATGTAAGTTCACTAGTGTTAACAGAGCTTCATCCACAGAATATAATAAACTAATATAGTCATTTTTAGAAGTTAGTAACTTAAATAAATATAATATACTAAGAACTTGTTTGAATTAATGATTCAATAACTGTGAAAAGCACTAATTTCTTAGAGTCCATTATAAAAGCCCTGAAAGTATGATCTTTCTTACTATTTGTAGTTCCTGCATACTCGTGTACCATTTTTAGAAGTTAGTAACTTAAATAAATAAAATACATATTAAGAACTTGTTTGAAAGAATGATTCAATATTTATAATGAGCTCTTATTTCTTTGAGTCTATTATAGAATTTTAGATGCACCAAGATAGGAAAGATGTTTTTTTCAAGGCTGCCAAATACAAATAGCCAAAACACTAAGAATGGAACATTTATATAATTCCTGATTGTGTCATGGTTCTTCTCCCTATAGGCAGTTTATTGTACATATGTGTTACGATATAAACATATATGTAAAAAATTAATTTTTTAAAGTATTGAAAGTGTGATCTTTCATAATACTTGTATTCCCATACATAATTAATTTCGGGTATCCATGCCAACTCTTGCAAGCTTCTGTAGGAAGTGGGATGATGCATTCCGTATCTGTGACAGAATTTCTGTTTAGAATTAAACAAGTTTAAAAAAAAACAGAAGTTTGAAAACAGTGTCAACATGAGTAAAGGTGCTGTATGAAACAGATTCGGAATACACACTGAAACAAAATGTTTGTCATATATTTTGCCATGGTGCTATCTTTCCAGATCACTCATCATAAAAAGCCAGAGAACAAGAATGTATGATGCTAGATTGCATATTTTAGACATGATAGGAATATTTTCCAAGAAAACATACCTAAGAAGCAAGCTGGAGTAACTATTCTAATATCTAATAAACTAGGCTTTCAATTAAAAGGTATCAAAATGGAAGGGAAAGGACACTTCATATCCATCAAAGGAAAAACCAACCAAGATGACATCTCAATTCTGAATATCTATGCTCCAAATGCAAGGACATCCACATTCACAAACAAAACATGACTAACCAATAAATCAAACACTGAACCTCACACATTAATTGTGGAAGATTTCAATACCCCTCTCTCACCAATGTACAGGTCACCCAGATAGATAAATAATGAAACCAACATGCTATGAATCAAATAGACTGACCAGATAACCTACAAAGCATTTCACACAAACACAAAAGAATACACCTTCTTCTCCACATCTCAGAGAATCTTCTCCAATTTTGACCATATGCTTGGTCATAAAGCAAGTATCAACAGATACAAGAAAGTTGAAATAACCCCCTGTATCTTATCAGAATACGATGGATTAAAGCTAAAATTCAGTGACAACAGAAACAACGGAAGTCTACAAACTCATAGAAACCAAATAATTCTCTACTCAATAACCACTAAATCAGGAAAGAAAAAAGAAATTAAAGTCTTTTTAGAATTCAATGAAAATTAAGGTATAACATACACAAACTTATGGGACACAATGAAAGCAGTGCTAAGGGGAAATTTCATACCACGTCTTCACAAAGAAATTAGAAAGATCTCATACTAGCAACTTAACAGAACACCTGAAAGCTCTAAAACAAAAAGAAGCAAACACACCCAAAAGGAGTAGACAACAGGAAATAATCAACCTCTGGGATCAAATCAATAAATTAGAAACAAAGAGAATAATACAAAGAATCAACAAAACAAAAAATTGTTATTTGCTTTTAAAAATGAACAAGATAGACAAACTAACTAAAAGGAAGAAAGAGAATATCCAAATTAACCAAATCAGAAATGAAAAGAGAGGACACAACAACAGACACCAAGGAAATCCAAAGAATCATTAAGTCTCACTTCAAAACCCTGTACTCCATAAAATTGGAAAATCTGAATGAAATGACAATTTCCTTGAGAGATACCACTTACCAAAGTTGTCAAATTAGGTAAATCATGTAAATAGACCTATAAACCCTAAGAAAAAGAAACAGCCATTAAAATCTCACAACCAAAAATGAAGCCCTCGGCTAGATGGTTTTAGTGCAGAATTCTACCAGACTTTCCAAAAAGAGCTAATATCAATAATCTTCAAATTATTCCAGAAAATAGATACAGAAACAATACAGCAAAATTCATTTTATGAGGCCACAGTTACCCTGATACCTAAACCACACAAAGACTCAACAAAGAAAGAGAATTTCAGACCAATCTCTCTTGTGAAAATTGATGCAAAAAGGCAAAATTATGCAAAAATACTCAATAAAATATTCACCAACCAAAGACAAGAACACATCAAAAACATCATCCACCATGATCAAGTAGGCTTCATGCCACACATGCAGAGATGGTTCAACATACAAAAATCTATCAATGTAAGACACCATATAAACAAACAGAAAGAAAAAAACCATGTATGTCTCATTAGATACTAAAAAATCCTTTGGACAAAATCCAATACCCCTTAATGATCAAAGTCTTGGAAAGGTCAGGGATACAAGGAACATATCTAAAAACAATAAAGGCAATATAGAGTAAGCCAATAGCCAACATTAAATGAAGTGGAGAGAAACTTAAAACAATTCCACTAAATCAAGGACAAGACATACTTGTCCACTCTCACCACACCTATTCAATATAGTACTTGAAGTTTTCACTGGAACAATAAATCAACAAAGCAGATTAAGAAGATACAGATTGAAAAAGAAGAAATCAAACTAACACTGTTTGCAGATGATATAATAGTACACATAAATGACCCCAAAATTTCTATTAAAAAACTCATGAAGCTGATAAACACCTTTAGCAAAGTAGTTGGATAAAAAATTAACTAGAAAAGATCAGCAGCCTTCTTGTATGCAAACAATAAATGAGCTTAGAAAAAATTAGAGAAACAACACCTTTCACAATAGCCATAAATATTATATAAGAGCTTGGTGTAACTCTAACCAAGCAAGTGAAAAAACAGTATGACAAGAGCTACAAGTCTTTAAGGAAAGACCTTGAAGAAGATATAAGATGGAAAAATCTCCCATGATCATGAATCAGTAGGATTAGCATAGTGAAAATGGTCATCTTACTAGGAGCAATCTACAGATTCAAGGAAATTCCTATCAAAACTCCAACAAAATTCTTTAAAGACCTTGAAAGAAAAGTACTCAAGTTCATATAAAAGGACAAAAATTCCAGGATATCTAAAACAATCCTTTACAATAAAAGAACTTCTGGGTATATCACCATCCCTGACTTCAAGCCATAATGCAGAGCAAAAGTAATAAGAACCATGTAGTATTTACATAAAAATAGACAGATGGACCAATGGAATTGAATTGAAGTCCCAGAAGTAAACCCATACACCTATGAACACTTAAATTTTGACAAAGAAGCCAAAATTATACAACGGAAAAAAGAAAGCACCTTCCACAAATAGTGCTGGTCTAACTGGATATTTGCATACAGAAAAATACAAATACATCCATAGCTATCACCTTGCACAAAACTCAAATTCAAGTACATCAAAGACCTCAACATATAATCAAATACACTAAATCTCCTAGACGAGAAAGTGGGGAATAGCCTTGAATACATAGGCATAGGAGACAACTTCCTGAACAGAACACCAACACCTCAAGCACTAAGTTCTACAATTAATAAATGGGATCCTATGAAAATGTAAAACTTCTGTAAGGCAAAGGACACCTTCAAAAGGACAAAATGGGAAAAGAATTTCATCAACCTTATCTGACAGAGGGCTGGTATTCAAAATATATAAAGAACTCAAGAAACTAGACTTCAACAAATCAAATAAGCCAATTAAAATGGGGTACAGAGCTAAACAGAATTATCAGAAGAAGAGTCTCTAATGGCTGAAAAGGACTTAAAGAAATGCTCAGTGTCTTTAGCCATTAGGGAAATGCAAACCAAAACAACTCTGAGATTCCATCTTACACCCATCAAAATGGCTAAGATAAAAAAAAAATTCAAGTGATAGCACATGTTGTCAAGGATATGGAGAAAGGGGAACACATCTCCATTGCTGATGGGAGGGCAAACTTGCACAACCACTTTGGAAATCAATCTGGTGCTTCCTCAGAGTTGGGAATAGTGCTACCTCAAGACCTAACTATACCACTCTTGGACATATACCCAAAAGATGCTCTACCATACAACAAGGACATTTCTTTATTACTAATAGCCAGAATCTGGAAACAACACAGATGTCGCTCAACCAAAAGATGGATAAAGAACCTGTGGTATATTTACACAATGGAATTCACTCAGCTATTAAAAACAATGACATCATAAAATATGCAAACAAATGGGTAGAACTGGAAAAGATCATGCTGAGTGAGGTAATCAGATCCAGAAAAACAAACATGGTATGTACATACTTATAAGTGTATATTAGTCTTAAAGTACAGGATAATCATGCTACAATCCACAAATCTAAAGAAGGTAAGTAACAAGGAGGAACGAAGCAGAGTACACTAGAATCTCATTAAGAAGGGAAAATAGAATAGACATCAGGGATTGATGGAGGGAGGGAACAGGGTGAAGGAGGGGTGGAGAGGGATGCAGGGGGAATCATGGGGTAGGAAGGACTGAGAGAGAAAGTACTAGGAGAAATAACTGGAATAGGCATGTGGGGGCATCTCTGGGAGGAGCTTGAACCTAGGACAATGAAAACTCCCAGGAATCTATGAGACTGACCTTAGTTAAGACTCCTAGCAATGGGGGAATAAAGAATGTGAAAAGGCCATTTTCTGTAACCAGAAAACGTCCCTAACACTATTAATGACATTCTGCTGTATTTGCAGACAGGAGCCTAACGTAATGGTCATCTAAGAGGCTTCATCCAACAGCTGATGGAAACAGATGCAGAGACCTACATCAAAGCATTAGAAGGAGCTTGGTGAATACTGAGGAAGAGGTGGAAGAATTATAGGAGCCAGAGTGGTCAAGGACACCACATGAAAACCCACAGAACCAACTAACCTGGGCCCATAGGGGTTCACAGAAACTGACCCACCAAACAGAGAGTATACATGGGACAGAACTAAACCCTCTACAAATATGTAACAGTTGTGCAGCTTGGTCTTCATGTGGGACTCCTAACAGCAGAAGCAGGAGCTGTCTCTGACTCTGTTGCCTGCCTTTGTGACCCTTTGCCCTAACTGGGTTGCCTTGTCTAGCCACAACTGGAGAAGTTGTGCCTAGTCCTACTGCAAGTTGATATGCCAAGGCAGGATGATATCTCCCTTTTTTATTGGAGAAATGGAGGATGGGGGGAGGACCTAGAGGGGAGGAGAGAAGGGATGCTGTGATCAGGTATCAAGGTAATTAATTAACCAATTAATTAATTAATAATTAATACCTTGTAAAATACATGTGATTACCTATTCTGTTACTCTCTGCTTAATAATATGATATACAGAGCAGATAAACAATCCCCTTAATTTCATGTGGCTAATGCAAGTGTGTAAGTGCTCATATCTAGATATGGCATATTCTGTTTCAAGCCTTCTCCAGATATCCTACCTATTTATACAGGCAGACATTTAATATGTTTCCCAGGCTCACCTGTCCCATCTTCGTCCAGACGCAGCAAGCAATGGATAATAATTGCTTAAATTCAGTGGGAAAACTTGGGTTTAAATCTTATGATCTTAAAATTATTATTGTATTGCCTTCCACATTTTGGAAAACCCTCATTCTTAATAGGTTTCTATACCTGAAAACTACCCTGCTGTGTTCACAGTTTTCCTGTGAGAAGATCAGTGTTTCAGTATACTGAGGAGTGTTCTGTGAACACAGTAAACTGTTTCAGAAAGCTACAAAAATTCTTAATAGGATTCTATTTCTAGAACAGGTTCTCAAGTGTGTTTGTGGATCTCACTGGATTTCTTTATCTACTACAAAATGATTAGTTACAGTCTAGGAGCATGAATGCTGTTCTTTCATTCCTTATTTACGAGTATTGCATTTGGATGCTAGTAATTAGTCATTAATATACTTATGGTGTAGAGGCTGATGTGGCAGGAAAATATAATCACTTCACTTTTGCCATAGTTTTTGATGACCACAGTGTTTTGTTGGAAAAATAATTAAAAATTTATATGCAGATCCCTTAAAATATATTTAATCAAATTATAATTTACTGTGGTAAAATCTCTATGTAAAGAGAATATTCCCCCACAAAGTTATTATCCTAAATATAAAATGATTAAAACTTTATCAAAAATTAATTTTCAATAAAAAATGAGAAAATGTTAAATGGTACTTGACTGGTGCTTAAAGTAACTGATCAAAATTTAAAAGAATTCAAATCAATTCACAGTAATTTGAAATCATATGTATCTTTTGCATGGAATGCTGTACAATACTGTCTTCCAGAAATAGCATAGTGTCCATACTCTTAAAAGCACAGCAGCTGTAATTACCTGCACCAGCACAGGAAGTAACACCAAAAATTGAAAAAAATAGATTGGATTACATTTAAAAGTTTCTGAATGGTAAAGTAAATGATCAGCATAATGAAATACAGTGTATAGAATCAGGAAAAAAAACTTTGCCAACTATACATTAGATAGAAGGCTTTTCTTCAGAATATATAACCAACTGCAGAAATTAAAGACAAAACCTCACAATTGATTCAATCACTATATGGGTTAATGAAATGAGTAGAAATTTTTCAAATGAGCAAAAAAGTTGCCAATAAATGTTACAGATCTTATAATCCTTACCTATCAGAGAAATACTAGCTAAAACTGTTTTGAGACTACATCTCCACCAATCAGAGTAGATACCACCAAGCTAACAAATGACAATAAATACTGATGGAAATATGGAAATAGTAACCTTTTCATATTGCAGGAACGAATATAAACTGCTATAGACACTATAGACAAAGGTATGAAAGAATTTAAACTAAAAGTACAATAATCATATGACCCAGCAATAACACTCTTTGATACATGCTTGAAGGATTCTAATCCAACATACCAGAGATACTTTCATACCCAGTTTACTATTACACTGTTCACAACAAGTAGAAGCAGAATTAATCTACATGTCTAAAATAAGATGAATAGATATAGGAATGTTGTACATATACATAATAGAATTTTAATCCAGCCAAAAAAGAAAGTGAAACTCTGACATTGGCAGGATAATGGATAGAAGAGGTCATGATGTTACCACCAAGGTATGAATGTGAATATTGCATGAACCTTAGGGCTATTTTGTCAAGCTAGTCATTGTTAACACTTTTTAAAGAAAGGCTACTATAGCACTACTAGCTTTTCAATTATTAAACCCAGGGGCTACAGAGATTGCTAACTGGTTAGAACACTGCCTGTTCTTCTAGAGGGCCCGTTCAATTCCGAACACTCACATAGCGGCTCACACCACCTATAACCATAATCCCATGGGATGCCATACCATCTTCTGGCATGCAGATATACATTAGACAAAACATTCAAAATCAATGTTAAACCCAAATTATAAATTATTATTTCTAGAAGGCACATATCATGCTGACTAGGGAGGTGAGAGGTAGCATACTACAAAGGGAGATGGAGGGAGGGATCAGGGGTAAATAACACTAAGGACGTTTTTTAAAGCCTTATGAAACTTATTTTTGTTTTCTTTTACTGTGCATGGAGAAGATCATAGTTCATCATTTATCATTCAAAAGTTATGTAAACTATTTTCATGATGGAATGTGTTCTAAATATTCAGTTATATAAACAACACATAATGATTTTAGCTTAAAAAGCAATATGTAATCAATGAGGTATTTGGATTTTTGTGACATTGCGCTTAATTTAAATATTTTAGAATGCAGACTTTCAGTTACTTACCTTTCAAGTAAGCCAGGGCTAGGGCTCTCTTCAACAGCGAAAGCGTTCTTTATGCAGCAGGTGTAAACTTTTTACTTGGTGTTCATAAACTCCAAGAAACAATAATGGCTGTCTTTTATAAGAAATGAAAATATATCATTGGAACATGTAAAATAAAAAACAAAGCAATCCATTTTTAACACAAGAAATCAACATTGTTTAAATTCTGCTAAGCCAAACACCAAGTAAAAAATGAAACTTATTTTTACGATAACTTTAAGTACACATACACATATAGCGTGTGTGTGTGTGTGTGTGTGTGTGTGTGTGTGTGTGTGTGTGTGTGTAGTTTAGATGGAGCTCTGCCACAAGACAGGATAATGTTCCCCTCAAGAATAATCTAACAAAATTTCTGTGCCAAGCATTGCAATCTCCCATTGAATTGCTGCCTGCAGAGGGTCAAAAGACTCCCCAAACAATATAAGCTATTGCCATTGCCCTTGGTTGTCTCCAAGAATTTGAAGGTAAATCCCTATTGTTGAAGAAACCATTCACATTAGACAGAATGCATGGGAGAAACAGGGCTGACCTGGAAGTGTCCTTGCTGCAGACTAACTTTGACAATATCAGAGGTACTATACATGCTACAAAAAGAGAAAATTAATCAATAATTATATATATCCGCAAAGCCTATGAGTCACAAGAATGATTGTCCTGGCAAGATACACACAACAGTGTAATAGTGGCACTTACATCTTAAGAGTAACCAACAGATAACTGCTCAATAGAAGAGAATTCATGCCTGGTACTGTAAACCTAGGCAACTACCCACAGCTGGTGAGGCTATGGGCCATAGAGGAAAACCTACTATGGCCAAACTATTATAACTTTTAACTGCAATCTAAAAACATGTCTTTATACCAACAGATAAAATTAGTTCCCGACATTCGACATTCATCAAAGTAGCTTCTTTTTGCCACTGATAGAAAACTATCACAGAAATCTACAACTGGTCAAACTGCAGAGAACAAAGGATGATGGGGTGCCAAACTCCACTTGATACATCCATGATATGGCTCCTGTACCTAAAGTTCAAGGATATAATAGAAAAGGGGACAGAAAGATATTAATAACCATAAGACCAGTATATCTGAGGCACTGTGTGTGTGTGTGTGTGTGTGTGTGTGTGTGTGTGTGCATGTGTGTGTATGAATGACACGGAACTGCAACTATGAAATATCAAAAATATTGCTGTCTAAACAAGACTGGCACACACGACATTGACATGGGTAGCCTCACAAGTCTCCACACCTATATCAAGAGCTACAAGCAAGTAATGGCTGCTGAGAGGGAAAAAATTAGTCTTACCCAAGGATCCCTTTCTAACACTTACCCAATAATAATTGGTCAGTGCTAAATACATGTACATATACGTAACACTGAATGCACTCAGAGACATGTGTAGTATATATGTATGTATGTAACATTAATAAAGATATAGAAAGACTTTGAGGAGCTAAAGTGAAGGGTGGAAATTATGTAAGAAATTCTCACAAAATAAAAGAAATGGGTAATATAGTTTTACTCTGACAATTCCATTTATTCAGATCTTTGAGTAAAATGAGAAGAACATGAAAACTCAGCATTTTCTTCCTCTCTTTATTTCCAAAAAATGTTTTTAATGTGGTCATACATAGCCAACAATGATATTGAATTCCACGCCTCTTGTCTACATGTCTCAAGTTCTTGGCTTTTGGATTATGTGCATTTAGCACATGCTTTCCAGCTTGTGATGATCCCCAGGATTCTTAGCTTCCTTATGTATCATTGGTAATCCTTAATTTTGACTATCAGGCTCTAAATGTCATCAAACGTTATGTTTACAATACCAGGAAAATTCCAGAGATGGGATACAGTGCTCTGATTTGTCAGAAGGGGAAGTGCACAGTCAAATCACAGCCAAGTGGAGAAAGGGAGATCTGGCAGAAGTGAAAGAACACTTTCCGTCTTGGGCACAAAGATATTTGTCCTTGCTTCCATGTGCACAGCACAATAAAGGCTGAAGGAGACAAAGACCAGTAAAGCCACTTAGGTGACTCCTAGAGCCTGAGCAAGAGCCAGGGCCAGAGCCATTGCTCCCATAGTGGCATCCCCAGCTCACTGATAACTCTTCCCTGGTCACTGCAGCCCTGGTCATCACCACTCCTCTGCTCCCAGATTTAAAGATTTGAGAAATGCAATCCTGGTGCTATAATAGCAAATTCAAGAGACTTATGAAACTGAAGTGATTTTTAATGCCATTATGTACAAAGGGATATCAGCATAGGAGGAAGAGGGGTGCAAGAAAGGAAGAAAGGGAGAGAGGGAGGGAGGGAGGGAGGGAAGGAGGGAGGGAGGGAGGGAGGGAGGGAGGGAAGGAGGGAAAAGGGTACACTAGTTTTTACATTCTCTGTCTTTTTTCTCGTAGGACTAGACTTTAGAAACTCATAATCTATGTTAGTTCCCTTCCCAAAAATTCCCCTTCCTATTGTTTTAGGATGCAAAATGTTACTGAATGAGACTGCCGGGCTAGATCTTTTTTTTTTGGGGGGGGGGGCTGGCTAGATCTTTAGGAGACTGTCTCTCTCTTCAACTCTAAGAGTTCCAAGAAGAAAAGCAGGTGCCAGCAGTCAGCCAAGGGAGAAACAGGCCTAGTGCCTCTTGTGCACCTCTACGACTTTAATGAATTGTAGGTATACTTCATAATGAAAATAAATGGTAACAATTTATTTCTTACCAAAAAAATGATACCAGAGTAACACACAACCACAGGCCTCAAGAGGCACCAGCACCAAAGAGGGAAGGAATACCATATGGAATGTGAGTGAAGGCATGGGCATCCTCAGGGACACCAATGTGCAGACTGGCACCTTTCCATTGACCTTGAATGAAAAATAGAAACAGCACTTATGACATCTAAACATCCAACGTTAATGAAGACCAGTGCTAGAGCTCCTCATGGTGGCACATGCTGGCAATCCAGGTACTAGAAGGCCGGATGCAGGAGGATCTCCAGTCCAACTTCAGCCTGAGCTACAGGGTGAGAGCCTGTCTCAAACCTAACCAAACTCTAACATAGACCAGCAGGGCTCTTGCCTCTGAGGACTACAAAGCACACACAAGCTAACCCCTGAGAGAAGCTCTCCTGGACTATAGAGCGTGCCCAGACAGCTCACAGAAGGGAAGTGGCACAGAAAGGACAGTGTCCCACAGCAGAGGCACATGGCAAAGGGCCTCCCTTGTAGGCTCTGGGAACTTTGATTTTCGGATGTGTGCCAGGTCTGTTCAGCCTAAAGCTGTGACGGAGATGTACCCCACTCCTTAGCAACTTGGTGCACACACTGGAAGGAGCTTGGATCGATGGTCAAACAGCTGCCCTGATGACTAGAGGCTGACCTAATGAAGAATGTCTACAAGTTGGGATTCACTATTATCTGTGGTCACCTACCTATACGTACACTCTGGGTGCATAAAGGATTGCCCTCAGCAAACTCCATCAGATTTGACAGCAAGAGGGCAGAAGGGACAAATTAGAGACAAAAAAGGAATGCTGGTCAGATGGTGACAATTCTTGGTCTCTAAGGAAGTTCCACATGGACATCTTAAGGTCCACTATTTAGAAATGTCTTCAGGATCTGGCTTCTGGAAAGCCAGAAATTTTTGGCAGAAAGTATTGTATACCCAAGGTCAGCTTGATCTACACAGTACGTTCCAGGACAGCCTGGACTACATGGAGTGACTCTTTCTAAAAATACCACCATAGAGACAATGGCAACAACAGAAACAAAGAGAGAAAAAGGAAGACAAACCTGAAATTGGTTTAGAAGTACAAAGGAACCATCTGGACTCCATGGAAGCACGTTGCAGGTAGCCACTTTCCAGATGATCACAGTCATGCTGTTTAAAAGAAAGAGGAAAATACACAATTGGGGAATTTCAACAAGAAAGGGATATCCCTGAATGATGGCTGGTCCGAGTATTACCATCCTTTACCTGTGGATCCTAGGAAAGTACCCAATAAGAGGACCACTTCACTTCTAAGTTACAGTGTCAAAATTGAAACCACTGCCAATAAGCAAGATAAAATCCACCCACACAGGAAAGACATGAAGCAAAAAGTTACACCAAACAAACAAAAAATCAAGTTCATAGCTGCTGTAAACAACAACTTCTAGAAAGACGATACTGCTAAAGGCAAGAGCCACCTGGAGAAATGACCTGTTATTTGGCTGACTTCTAAAAACCTGTAAACACAGAACAATCGCTGTTCAACATCAATTAAGATACCCTGCCAGTGTGACTGAGAAATGACTAGAGGAGATTTTTCATAGAGAGGGAGAGGGTCCTACAAAGACAGATGAGTAGGAAGACAACAGCTAGTTGGGGCCGATTCTCTGACATTCTATGTCTAGACAGTATTGTGTGGTATCTATTAGAGAAAACTGCTCAGACATGGATTTAAACCAAAAGAAAGTCTTTATTAGCCAGCCAGCAACTAACTACACTGGATGTTCAGGATCCCAGTGTAGCACCTAGCCTTTCACAGGGTGAGCTTGTAAGCACAAAAACCATGTCCCGGGTCAATACACTTCAGTTAACAAGAGCAGTTGGCCAGAAACAGAACTACAGAAGCCCAAAAGCAACAAGTACATTTAGAGACTTTCAAGAACTATGGACTTTAATGGATTAGGCCTTTGGTTTCATGTTTGGCAGGTGGTGCTGTCTACATGCTGAGTTTTACAGGCTGAATGGTACTTTTATCATGGAGTCAGCTGTGCTAAGGTCGCGGGCTTACTAAGGTCTAGGGCCCTATTATAGGTGAGAGGAGCATGATTTGTGGTCTGGGCTTTCTGGAGAAACCTAGATGTGACAGGGTAGAGAATGAGGCAGGGAGACTGCTTAGATCCCGAGTTCACATCATCTAGTACCCAGTTAATTGATCGACTTCTTGTACTCTTGAGCACTTTCTGGGCTATTACTTTGCTTACTGTTTTCCACACAAACAGGTACTCAGACGAGTGCCTATTGGAACTGTTGAGGATCTCCCAGATCTTGAGGCAGGGAAACTCAAGGGACCCAGAAACCACACTGATAATACAAAGCCACCGCTGCAGAGAAAGTGGTTCCATGACTGACAATATAGCCTTGTAAACCCTTCAAAGTACTTAAGTGGCCATGCCCCTTCCCTAGGACCTCCAATCACCAGGCTCCACTCACAGAACATTCTAACTGCCATAATGGCTGGATCCACCACCCACTCTACAGAATAAAAAGCCTAAACTTCACACTTGAAAACCCACCAATCCCCACCCTGGAAAGCTCTACCCTCAAGAAATGCTGTATAAACTTCCCTCCCCCTCCCCCCAAAAAAACCCGTTGCACAGTGTGACTTTGTGGTATTCCTTGGCTCCCATGTGCCAGGATAATGCTCCCTTTAGCGCTGTAACACCTTGGGGAATGCCTCCCGAAGGACTCCTATCCAACCCTCCAACCCCGACCTGAGCAGAGCTGCTAATAATTGGAGTTGGGAAGCCTTGCCCTTCAGAGCTGTAACACTTTGGGGAAGCTTTTCCCCTCAGAGCTCTTACACTCACAGAAGCAACAGCTCTCATCTTGCTTACAGCACCACACATGATTGGTTGGAAATATAGAAAATAAAGCACACCCCAATTGTAAGCCATGGAGACCTCCAGAGATGGCAGATTCCAATTACTAGAAGATCCACAGACAAGTTCTCTCATCCAAGCATTTTGCCCTAGAGAATGTTGTTGTTGTTGTTTTCCTGAGATAGGGTTTTTCTGTGTAGCCCTGGCTGTCCTGGACTCACTTTGTAGACCAGGCTGGCCTCGAACTCACAGTGATCCACCTGCTTCTACATCCCGAGTGTTGGGATTAAAGGCATGTGCCACCATGCCTGGTTTATTGTTGATTTTTTTCATTATTTTTTTTCACTATTTCCTTCATTTCTGGGTTGGATCTAATTGGATTTTGTTTGTTTCTTTGTTTGTTTGTTATTTTTGTTTTTTGAATCAGTCTTTTGAGGGTAAGCTGGGCCAGAACCCAATATTTCTGATCCTCCTGTATCTACCTTCCAACTGTGCAATTACTGGCTTGAGCCACCAAGACTGGCCTCATGTATTCTTTATTTACCTCTGTCCATTTTTTCTTCATCTTTTTCCTATTGTCCCTACTCCCTTTTTATGTGTTTATTTTCCTCTTTCTTTCTTTCTGTCTTTGAGATGAAATCTCACTGTATAGTTATGCCTAACTTAGAACTCATTATTGTATACCAGGCTAGGCTCAAACTCATAGACATCTGCCTCCCTTCCTGAGTGCTGGAATTAAAACTGTACACTGCCAACTCTAGATTTTTCTCCCTTTTAAAATCTTCCTTCTTTCTTTCCTCCCCAGAAGAAAACCAGGGACTGAACTCCAAGATTCTAGTACCCACTTTGGTTGGAACGAAAGGTAATAGCTGTTGTGTTTGGAGAAGGGGAACACTGAGATTTTCTATCAGATATGTATGAGAAGAGATAGTAATGTCACAGACAGTATCACAGCAGGGGGAGATTAGACCAACATGGCAGAGTGGTGATCCCTTTTTATAGGATTCAGAGGAAGAAAGATAGGAAGTAGACTGGAAAGGTTCCTTGACTGTCAATTGGCCATAGCTAAGATTTAACCAGTGTATATTCAATTAAAGAATAAATATATTGTGGCTGCCCATCACTGGGAGGGTTGGTAGGGCAAGGAAAGCAAGAATATAGAGAAGCAAGTGACTTGAGCTTTAGGAATCAAATCACATTAATTTCTATCAAAATGGAAACGTTTTATGAGATGGTATAGTCATAACTAACATAAGGTAGACATTTATTAGGGAATTAGAGCAAGAAAAAGATGCATGTCAAGAATCTGCCAAATTCTCATTAAGAAATACTATAGGAAAATAGCAGGGCTAACACATAAGCTGTCTGACATTTTGGTAATTTTCTCATAATATTGGAAAAAGAGAGCATGATTTTTGGAGAAAATAGATAGGTAAAACATTTGGCCATTGTAAAGAAGTTTGCAAAGTGTAAAGTATTACCTCTGGACAGTGGAGCATGCCTTTAATTTCTAACAATTGGGAGGCAGGGGCAGGTGGATCTCTGTGAGTTCTAGGCCAACCTAGTCTACAAAGTGAGTGCCAGAACCAGCCAGGGCTACACAGAGAAACTCTGCCTCAAGAAAAAACAAAAACAAAACAAACAAACAAAAAAACGAAAACAACCCCCAAAATAACTTGCCATAGTGCAGCGGGAAAGTTGCCAGGAAGCAGTATTTGTGACTTGCATGGCATGGTGAGAACCAGTTCCTTTGAAGATGTCCTAGCAAAACAGTTAAAGGCATGGGTTGCTAAGTTTCGTTCAAATTAATCATAGAGAATATTTATCCTTACACATTTACACAAAGATAATATAAAGGGAAATTCCTTCAATTAGTTGTAACTATCAAAAGAATCAAGGCCTGGATTCAGGGCACTCAAAGGAGCATATTAAGTAAAGTGTGCCCAGTTAGTGTGTAAATTAACTCTTTTCAATGCATCTTTTGAATGGAGAGTAAGCTGCAATTGAGAAAAATGTTCCAGGGAATCACTTCTCCTTGGACAGCAATATAAGGATATTTCTTTTTTTTCTCCTTTATTAATTTATTCTTGTTACATCTCAATGGTTATCCCATCCCTTGTATCCTCCCATTCTTCCCTCCCTCCCATTTTCCCCTTATTCCCCTCCCCTATGACTGTTCCTGAGGGGGATTACCTCCCCCTGTATATGCTCATAGGGTATCAAGTCTCTTCTTGGTAACCTGCTGTCCTTCCTCTGAGTGCCACTAGATGAGAGAAGCATGGGAGAATGGCAAAGTAGAAGGACCCAGAGGGTCCTAGAAACCTACAAGTAGAATATTATGATAGGCAGATTTGGGCCCAGGGGTCCCGCTGAAACAAAGGCACCAGCCAAGGACAATACATGCGGTAAACCTTAAACCCCTACCCAGATCTAGCCAATGGACAGAACACTCTCCACAGTAGAGTGGAGAGTGGGATATGACTTTCTCACATACTCTGGTGCCTCACCTTTGACCATGTCCCCTGGAGGGGGAGACCTAAGGATATTTCTTAAAAAATACTTTATAAGAAGTAAGGAAGTATGCAAGGATAGTACCTGATCTGAGGTTCATGATGAGAAAGGCCTCATTAAAGAAGCCAAGTAAAGGCTCCTGTGAATCTCCCTTTGTCCAATTCCAAGCTACACAAAGAGAAACTTGGGGAAAGGAGACTCAAGTTCAGGCTCTGGATCTGCAGCCCCAGGCTCTAATGCACTCCTCCCACTCTTCTGGCCAAGAGGTCAAAGGACTTCCTCTACCCCATGTCCCATAGCTCAGGAAGCAAAGTGGGAGTAAGGCTCTATACACAAAGGAGCAGGGCACAAAAGATAGTAAAGACTTTGCCTTTGAAACTCAGTGCCACCCTGGCAAGGGATTTATCAACAGCTGGGAAAATGTGCCAGAGATCAGGGGGAGACTATAAATCTCCATGGAATTTTGGCCTGCATAACTGCTAGCATTTCAGCAGACCTGGGAACATACATGCCTGTTCTCTACAAAACACACACACACACACACACACACACACACACACACACACACACACACAATCTCAAGACCCTTATTCCTAAAGGGCATGTACTGTCAGCTTTTTTTCTTTAATTTCTTATTTAATACTAAGGATATAGTTCATTGTTAAAGTTCTTGAATAATATGCATGAAGCCTTTAGTCCATTTACAACTTACAGAATAGGAGAAAATATTTGTAAACTGTGTATCTAACAAAGGTAAATATTCAGAATTTGTAAATATCCTAAAGCTTAAGAAAACAAATTTCAAAACTGAAAGTAGCTTAGTTAGGATTTCTACTGATGCAACAAAATATCTTGACCAAAAAGTAAGTTGAGGAGGAACAGGTTCATTTGGATTACACTTCCTCAGCATGGTTCATCTTTAATGGAAGTCAGCACAAGAACTCAAACAGGGCACAGACCTGGAGGCCAGAACTGATTCAGAAGTCATGGAGGTGTGCTGCTTACTGGCTTGCGCCTCATTACTTGCTCAGCCTGTTTTCTCATAGAACCTAGGGCCACCAGTCTAGGGATGGCACCATTCACCCTGGGCTGGACCCTCCCTCATCAATCATCAATAAAAAACTGGCCTCAGCCGACTGGATCTTACGGCACTATTCTCTCAACTGAGGCTTCCTCCCTTCAGATGATTCTATCTTGTGTCCAGATGACATAAGACTAGCTGGCACAGGAGGGTAAGTATAGTGGTTCACCCCTATATTTCCTAGCACTCAGGAAGCTGAAACAGGAGGATTGCTGAGATTATTGAAGCCTGAGTGGTCTATTTATTGTGTTACGGGACACTCTGGGCTATAGAGTAAGACACTATCTTAGAAAATATTATCCTGACCCAAAATATCCACCTGAGAAGAAGTCAGCAAAACACTTAAGTAGACATTTCTCAAGAAAAGACATGCAAATGGTTAACAGATCCATGAAAAAGAACTCAACATCACTAATTGTCAGGTAAATGCAAATCAAGTCCTTCACATTCAATTAAGAATTCTATAGTCAAAAGTCCAAACATAAATAAATGCTTCCCTGGGAGACCTCAGTAAAATGTCTTGTCCACATTTTCCCTCTTCCTTTCCTATGTATCAACCACAGAACTTCCCCCCTTTGATCTTATATTTTATTTTTTCTTTTCTTTTCTTTCTTTCTTCTTTTTTTTTTTTAGACAGGGTTTCTCTGTGTAGCCTTGGTTGTCCTGGACCCATTTTGTAGACCAGACTGGCCTTGAACTCACAGAGATCCACCTGCCTCTGTTTCCCTGAGTGCTGGAATTACAGGTGTGTGCCACCATGCTAAACAAAATGTCTTTTGAATGACAATTATCTCATAATTGCTTGTAATCACTGTGACTAAAGAGCAATAGCACCTCTAGTGTAAAACAACAGGAATAGGAAGAAGGGTGGTTTGGCCTCTCTTTAGGACAACGTGCTACTAATTTCTTTGCTTAGCAACACTGAAAGGCAGCAGGAGGCATCAGAGGGATACTTTAAGTCATCCTCCTAAGTAGATTCTTCTCCAAAAGAAAGCCTCTTTCTGTTTAGTATTCTGTTATACTCAGTTTTTTTACATATATTTGTAACATATTATGTTATGTAATATAACATTAAATGTATGCATACATACATACATACATATATGTATGTGTGTGTATATATACACACATATATACATACACATATATGTGTGTGTGTATAGATAGATAGATAGATAGATAGATAGATAGATAGATGATAGATAAATAGATAGATATTCCTAATGCTCTCTCTCTCATCTCACGGCCCTTTCTCTTAGTAAACATCATTCTCACTACTGCTGTAGATGTGCATTGTGACAGCTAATGCCTTTGTTATTTTGGTTTTGCTTGTTATTGCTGTGGATTCCCATCCTAAATTCACAACTTGAAAGCTGACTTTTCTGCAAATGCTGGTGTACTCTGAGTTAATCGCTGAGATCCAAAGATTCCCTTCCTGAGCCACCCCCTTAAAATCTGAGCAGACAGACTAAGTTTTAAAAACCTTTTCCAAATAATAAGGCTTAATTTACATTGTAAGTTTTTTGGAACAGGCCTGCTGAGTAAGCCTGGCCAGCGGACAGGGGAACACTGGGGAGTTTTTGGACAGCTATCACTGTTGTTTTCCTATCCAGCTGGGCCTACCCTGTGGAGTAGGAGAAAAGTACACTCCAGATACCCTTGGGTGTGTCCAGCCAAATGTCACTGTGGAGGTTTCTACAAAACTAGGCACAGCCTCTTTCCAAAGACGCTATGGGTATAACATCCTGAGTCATCAGTTACCTTGACTGTGCTGTGGCTTCTTTCTCACATCCTGTAGGGAACAGAGAAGATCACCTTACAGCTAACCAAGGTTTGCTAAAGGAATACATTTATTTACAGTTCTGGCCAGAAATCAAAAGAGATACATCCTCAGTCTCCTTTCATCTTACCTATGAAGACATTATAGAAAAGATGAAAGAATGATATATATTATGTAGATTCATCAGGAAACCAAAATTATTAAAATTGATAGGAAGTCCTCTGTAAGATAAGTACTTACGTTCATGCCCAGGCTCCTGTGATGGGGTGCCTAGTCACATTGCCAACTTAGGCTTTTCCAGAAACATTCTAATCCTAATGGTTCCTATTACAATCACTGGAACTCAGAAGGTTCTGGAAGGATGTGGCAGGGGTTGTCAGGAGCTGCAAGAGGAAACTATCGAGTCTGGTAGATCTGGACTCTGGACAGTGTATGGGGATTGCACAAACTGATGCACCAACCAAGGACATTGTCAGCAGAGAGCCTAGACCCCCCTGTTAAGATATAGCCAATGGACAGCTCATTCTCCACGTTGGGAGGGGGAACAGGGAGAGCAGGGACTGCCTCTGACAGGAACTCTGGTGCCTCGGATTTGATCACTGCCCCTTGGCAGAGAGGTCCTGTGGGAACACAGAGGAAGGGGATGCAGGTTATCCAGATGAGGGCTGATAGCCTGTGGTCAGATGGTGGGAGTGGAGGACCACCTGTCAGAGGTCTAGGGGAGGAGAATAAGGCAGATGAGGGAGGGAGTTTGGAAACAATAAGATAAGAGCAAGGGGATTATAATCAAGATGCAATGTGAATAAATTATAATAAAAAATGAAAAAAAATGAGAATATAGTTCAATGATTGAGGACTTGCTGAGCATGGACAAGACCCTAGATTCATGCTGGGCATGGTGGCGCACACCTTTAATCCCAGCACTTGTGAGGCAGAGGCAGGCGGATCACTGTGAGTTCAAAGCCAGCCTGGTCTACAAAGGGAGTCCAGGACAGCCGAGGCTACACAGAGAAATCCTGTCACAAAAAGCAAAAAACAAAACCTAGATTCATTTTTAAAAAGACCCAAATTATATGTAATAATCATACAACAACCAACAGCAGGGGGAAAGGGCTAAAGAGGATATAAGAGAGAAAGGAGGAGGGGAAGAGACAGAGGAGGAAAGGAACAGGAAGGGTCAATTAGCACTTGTATTCCCATCCTTCGACAATAGACTGTTCTTTACAATGTATATTTCAAAACAGAAAATTATTTCCTGCCAGAAATAATTTTGGATTGTAATTTGCTACAGGAAAATATATTTGGTGCTAAAGCAGAAATCTTTATTATTCCTAATGCAACATCACATGGGATCTAGCTCTGTGTTCTGGATTTGCAGAATGTTACTAGGGACAGGCAAGACTGCCTAGAAGCTATGAGTTCTATCTCCTGGGTTCACAATGTAGAAGGAAAAAAACAACTCACAAATTTTTCTCTGACCTCCACAGTAGCACATGTCCACTTGCACACATATGCTTGTATACACAATAAATAAATAAATAAAATATAACATGCCTGTTACATTAGAAAAATATTTTGTCAGCCTGGTCAACAAAGTGAGTCCAGGACAGCCAAGGCTACAGAGAGACCCTGTCTCGAAAAACCAAAAAAAAAGAAAAGAAAAGAAAAATATTTTGTTACACTATAACAGGACTTTAGTATTTTTTAAAAGCTACTTCTAAGTATGAAACCTTTATAAAGGAAAATTGGGCGAGGCTCCTTTAAATTGGGCTGCAGGCTCCCATATAAACTCTGCAATTTTTTTTTCTTTCTTTTTTTCTGGGAGGGTCTTTTTTGTTGTTGTTTTGTTAGAGTTGCTCTTGGTGTTGTGGAGAGTTGTTTTGTTTTTTGTTTGTTTTTGTTTTATTTAGTTGTTTTTTGTTCTGTTTTGTTTTTGAGGCAGAGTTACTCTGTGCAGCCCTGGCTAGTTTTGGAACTCACTCGGTGAACTCAAACTCAAACTCAAGAGATCTGCCTGCCTCTGCCTCCCGAGTGCTGGGTTTAAATACCTGTTCCACCACTGCCTGGTTTTGCTCTGCAATTCCGGATTGTCTTAGATGAACAGTTTCCAAGCAACCTTTACAGATCCCACACCGCACGCACCCTCGCACCCCCGCAGCCCCCGCAGCCCCGCAGCCCCCGCACCCCCGCACCCCGGACCCACTGCACCCCGGCCCCACTGCACCCCCGCACCCCCGCAGCCCCCGCACCCTCGCACCCCCGCACCCCCGCCCCACTGCTCCACTGCCACCCCGCCCCACTGCCCCACCTGCCTACTCCAGCTGCACCCGACACTTCGACTTGATTCATTCACTACTGCCTCCTGGCTGAATTCTTTGCTTATTGCATGTCTGTGCTTTGCTTTTTCATTGTGCTCAGCACCCACCCCCTTGCCTGAGATAAATGTCTCACTTACTCTCATCTCCCTTTGAATCGTCCACCTCTATCTAGCTCCTCCCTCACCTCATGGTTTCGCCTTGCCTAGTGCCTCTGACTTTACCTTGTGATAATCACTTGACTTCCTTCCTGGTTTCATCTTGCCTTCCCCTCCCCAGAGGTCTATTCTTAGGATCCAGTCTCACCTTCTGGTCTGGCCTAACTTCCTGGTCTTTCCCCTTTGTGCCACCTCAAGCCTTTAAGCGCCTCCCAGTCTCACGTTGCTTCCTGATCTTGACTCACTTCCTGATCTTGGGGTCCAGTCTCGCTGCCTCGACATCCAGTCTCATCTTGTCTGACTCTGGGTCTCGGCTCTCCTGGCCCCGCTTCTGGGTTCTGGCCTTGCCTGAGCCCCGGGCTGGTCTGGCCGGCCTCAAGGTGCGTCCGGGCTGGCCTCACCTGACTACCTGACTCCTTGACTCGCCTAGCCTGTCTCATCTCCGAGTCCAACTTCGTCTCCTCTCGTCTCGTCTCCAGATTTTGCCCTGCTTCCTGATCTTGCCTCGATTCAACTCAGGATCGCGCACGGTGGTCTCATCTCAGAGTCTGGTCTCACCGCCACACCTGGACAGGTTTTTCCTTCCCTTCGGGTCTTACTTCAAGATCTCAATCTCTTTGCCTCCACATCTCAGCTTATCTCTCGCCTCTGCTTCACTTCTCATCTCTGCTGTGCACTAAAATCTGGCCATGCCCTTGCCCAGGATGTCGCGTGCCAGGCCAGCTGTGGAGAGCAGCCCAGCGGCCCAAGAGGGCAACCTGGATGCTGCCAAAACAGAGGGAGCAGAGGGAACACAGAGAGCAGAGGGAGCAGAGGGGGCTTTGGGTCCTGCATGCCAGGACTTGCCTCGGGCAGCCGCCACAGCACCTCCAGCTGGAGAGGAGGACCAGTCCACCAGTGGGGAGGTGGAAACTCAGGAATGTCAGGCATCTGACCCTCAGGGGGAAGAGGAGAAAGCAGAGGTGGAGCCTGGCCAGGAGGAATGCCTTGTTCCTCTCTCGCAGCTGACCCCGTACATTGTCTGCTCTATTTGCAAAGGCTATTTAATAGATGCGACAACCATTACAGAATGTCTTCATACCTTCTGTAAAAGCTGCATTGTGAAACATTTTGAACATAGCAAAAAATGTCCAAAATGCAACGTTGTAGTGCATGAGGCCAGACCTCATAACAGCCTGAGGATGGATCCGCAATTACAAAATATAGTGTACAAATTAGTGGCAGGTCTAGAGGAAAAAGAAAAAAAGCAAAGGCGTGAATTCTATAAGCAAAATTGTCCAGATACGCCAAAACCTGCGGCTGTTCCACAGTCAGGCCCTTCAAGTGAAGAGCACACTAAGGAAGTTGTAGACTAGTGTCTTCGTTCATGCGAACTTGATGTCATTAGTACTGGAGTATATGGGTACTAATGCATATATTATACATGTTAAGCCACTGAGAACCATTTATCTGAGTCTTAGGAAATGTAATCATTGGACATATAGAAACTTTTCTCCAAAAAATGGGCCTTTCTGCAGCTTGTTAAGTAAATAGACATCACACATGCTGGTCAGTTGCTGAAGGACTTCCAATCTCTACAAGAAGTTCAGTGTACAGTATGGCATGCTGGGATGCAGGATACTATGCTGCTTTGTATTATGGTCTTGTGGTTTCTCCTCTCAAAGTGACTTCTTATGATTATTATGAAAGGACAGCAAGTAAGAAGGCCTCTGCAGAACTGGATCATACTGAAGAGTTCTAAAAAACATGGAATCATTATGATTTGCACTGGTTTTGACATGCTTATTTTCCATACCAGTCATCTTTGCATTTATAGGTACAGCTTGGAACAATACTTTGGAATGCATCAGTTTCTCCACAGGCTGTAAAAAGCACTCAGACCTTGAAAAATAATCAAATGTTGACTTTTAAAATTCTTTGTGATTCTGAACACTTCAACGTTGTTTTTATTTTGAGATGAGTTGATTATAATTTTCTACTCTGTTGAACTGGCTATGAGTTGAACACTCCTTGCTACTGCTACATTACCACAGGCCCAAATCAGGGACAATCCAGCCACAGGTTTGATTCTCTGAAAAACTGAGCCAAAATGGACATATGTACTTTAGATATTTGCTTTCTTTTTGCAATGATAGAAGGCTAAGTAACTTGTTATTCAAAATGTTGGGATTTTCATCTGTGGGATGGCATCAGGAGGTCTTCCTTTTGGAGAATGAAGTTTGCTTTTGACTTGGATATACAAAGTCAAGCTTTGTTTAATTGGAGAATAAACTCACTGTCAAAGGCCAAAATTATTGGCTACATTTTCATGTTCTCGTCATGTTTTGAACTTACCATCTTTGGAACTAAGAACACTGCTGAAGAGATGCTATTCAGCTCTAAAAGGTATGAATCGATTTGTATAGAGACTGTCTCCTGTAGGTTGTATGGCTAGTAACACATTTTAACATGTCTTAAAATAAGAGGTGATCCTTTGTAGTGATGTCATGCAAGATTTCCATAGAAGGGAGATTGCTATCTTGTAATGATGCTACTTCTGAAACGGAAAAATTAAGGTGAATTCAGAAGGTTACAGAATACTTAGTGTCTTTTCAGGAAATTTGCTTCATTGACTGAATATTTAAAGCCAATTTTCTATAATTTTTTCACCTTATTAAAAATAAGAATGTTTGAAAATTCACTGTAATAATAAAGCTTCAAATTTGAACAATAATTTGTCCCAAATTTACAACCTTGCAACCTTGTGCTTTCTTTTTTTTTTTTTTTTTTTTTTTTTAGGGAGAAGACATTTTATTGAGATTTTGCTATATGAATACATACAGGAAAAGCTATGGGAAAGGACTGCTGACCGAGCAGCTACTGTCTTCCTCTATGAACTCACTAAGGTACCCAGGGGAAAACAGGTGGGAGGGAGACCGTGTCCCCCCCACACACAACCTTGTGCTTTCTAAGAGATACTTTCAGGGTTTGTTCAATAGAAAAAAATCTCAATCTGTAGAAAAAACACTTCAAAGTTTGGACAAGGAATGACAATTGTAAAGAATGTGAGCAGTAGCTCAGCATAGTAGTGCATGCCTGTATTCTCAGCAATTTGGAAAGAGGGAAGAAAATGCAGAGATAAAGGTCCTTTCAGCTGTATAGAGAGTTGAGAACTTAGGCTTGCCCTGTGGAAGAGGTGGGTTAAGTTATTGGGAGTAGGTGCTTAAAAAGAATTGTACCTCTTACTCATTGGGCTATGTGTTGAACACCTCATGCTTCATTTCCCCTACCACACAGCAAAATCAGCTACCAACCAGCCATGGGTTTGAACCTCTGAAACAGTGGGACAAAATGGGCATTCTTAAGTTAATTATTTCACTTTTTTCCCCCGGTTTTTCGAGACAGGGTTTCTCTGTGCAGCCTTGACCGTCCTGGACTCCCTTTGTAGACCAGACTGACCTCAAAGGCTAAGTAACTTCTTAGGCTTATAAGTAGAAGGTATGCCGAGTCACCAGTGGGCAAATTGTAGTGAATTATTATTATAATTGTATGCTGCTATAGTTTCCACTTGAAACCTAAATTAGCATTAGTAACTTTATACATTTTGACCTCTCAGTTTCCTTCCAGGTAATCCATCCTGATAGCTGCTTTATGCAAAAACATTCAAGTAACTACCTCCCTCTGGGACAGCTCACAAGTTATTTGGCTAACCTGAAGACCTCCATACCAGGCCTCCCACTGTGCTCATAAGCCACAGGAATGACCTCTCAGGCAACATGTGAAACCATGTAGTTACTGACGGCTCAGTTTTGATGTTGTTATTATTAATTTTGTCTTGTTTCCTGCCCACTGGTTGAACAGTTGATCATGTGTACTTTGCTACTCTTTTTTTACCTACAACTCGAAATAAACATATGTTGTATCACATCTATGTCTCTCTGTATTTTTTTAATGTGCTCCCTCTTTTTTTGTCATGATTGACACACTGCAAGGATACACATGGCAAAGTCACTCTCCTGGTGAAGACTTTCTTAGTCAGTGGCTATTTTGATAAAAAAAAAAAAAACTAGACAGAGATCATACAAGTGTGTCTTCCACAACCAACTATTCTGGAGCTCTATCAAAGCAAGCTAAGACCCCAAAATTTCCAGTGTTCCTATCCCCATGAGGGTGTCCACACGTACTGCTGGGTGTTGTGTGGCCAAGCTGATAATGGAGTTAAACTGAGTCTGTTCTCAAGTTTCCATCTGTACTGTAATGGCTTCTTCCAGAGAGGCAGAGGGGAAAGGGCACGCCCCAGGCAAGGAACTGTCAGGCGCAGATACTGGGCTGGCCTGAGGACTTGCAGACTGAAAGAGAGGGACTCCCATTAACTTAGTGAGGCTGTAGATGAAGCTGGAATTTTCACCCTGGCAAAATAGAAATGTCCCATTCGCTAGAGATAAAGATCCTCACTGGCCACAGTAGCACTGTCTTCCCCAGCCCCTGTGTCTCCTCAAGTCCTGACCCATCCCCCTGTGGCTCCTAGAGCAAAATGACAAAAGGCTTAATGCTTCTAACTAAAAGGCAGAAGTATCTCATCCTCACCCCTGACCAGGGAGCCTGAAATTACAGAACGGAAAAAGCCAGTCCAGAGTTCTGTGCTCTGCAGGGTGTTCAGGATGTCTGTCCAGTGTCCCTGGGCTCTTTAGAGAGTTCAGAAAGTCTGTCCAGTGCCCCTGTGCTCTGCAGAGGGCTCAGGATGTCTGTCCAGTGCCCCTGTGCCCTGCAGAGGGCTCAGGATCTCTCTTCAGTGCTGCTGGGTTCTACATAGTGCTTGCCCAGTAATATTGAGCACTTAGGATCACTCAGTATATCCAGCCAATGAGCCTAAACTCTGCACAGAGCTCAGAATGTCTGCTCAGTGCCCCTGGGTTTGCACATTGCTCAGAAAGCCTGTCCAGTGCAGCTAGGCTCTGCAGAGTACTCAGTATGTCTATCCAGTGCCCTGAGATCTGTAGAGTGCTCTGGATACTGGTGTAGTATTGCTGAGCTCTACAGAGGGATTAGGGTGTTTGTCCAGTGGCTCTGGGGTCTAAAGAATGCTCAGGATATCTATCCAGTGCCCCTGGGCTCTGCAGAATTCTCAGGATGTTTCTGCAGTGCCCCTTGCTCTGTGGAGTACTCAGGATGTCTGTCCAGTGCCTTTCAGCTCTGCAGAGATTTCAGAATGTCTGCTCAGAGAGTCCCTAGCCTCAGAAGAACATTCAGGATATCTGTAAAGTGTCTATGTGCTGTTTGGATTGCTCCAGATATATGCTCAGTGCCTCTGTGTCTGTGGAGTTCTCAGGATATGTTTACAGTGCCCTGGGCATTGCAGAGCACTTAGAATAATGACCCACTGATGCTGATATCCTTAGAGTGGTCACTATGTCTGTCCATTGCCCTGGGATCTGCACAAGGCTCAGGATTTCTGTCCAGTTCCCCTGTGCTCTTCAAATTAATCAGGATATCTGACCAGTACCAATGAACTCTGCACAGTGATAAGAATGCTTTCCAATTTGGCTGGTCTCTGCAGAGTGCTCAGCAATCTTTCCAGTACCCCTGGGCTCTGCTGAGTATTCACTGAGGTCTATCCAGTGGACTGGGCTCTGAACAGCACATGTGTATCCAGTGTCCCTGTGCATCTGTGGAGTACTTAGGAGGTCTGTCTAGTGCCCCTATGACCTTCAGAGTCCTAAGGATATCTGTCTTGTGCCTCTGTGTTTACAGAGTCCTTATTATGTCAGTCCACTGTTCCTGGGCTCTGCAGCACACTCAGATATCTATGCAGTGCCCCTGGGCTCTGCATTGTCCTGAGGTATGTCCTTCCAGGCACCTGTGACTCTGCAGGGAGCTCAGGATGTCTTTGCAGTCCCCCTGTGTTTTTTAAAATACTCAAGATATCTATCCTGTCCTGCTGTATCTGCAGAGCCTTCAGGATGTCATTAAAGTTCCTCTGGGCTCTGCATAGTTCAGAGAGTGTATACTCAGAGACCCTGGCCTCTGCGGGTCAGTCAGGATGCCTTTCCGGTACCCCTAGAACTGCAGAATGTTCCAGATGCCTATCCACTATCTCATGGCTGTGTAAAGTGCTAAGGATGGCTGCCCTATGCAACTGAGCTCAGCATAATGCTCTGAATGTCTTTTCAGTTCCTCTGGACATTCCTTAGAATGTCAGTCCAGTGTCCTAGGATCTGCAGAATTCTCAGAATGTCTGTCCAGTGTCCCTATGCTCTTTAAATTGAACAGGATATCTCTCCAGTACCCCTGGGCACTGCTGAATTCTCAAGATGTCAATCAGGTGCCTTTGTGGCTACAAAACCAGAGGATGTCATTACCATTCATTTGGGTTCTGCATCAGTCTTAAGATGTCTACCCAGTGCCCTTGGACTTTTCTGAGGTCTCGGAATATCTTTTAATTACCTATGAGTTCTGCAGGTCCCCCAGGATTTCTGCTCAGTACCCTGGGGCCCTTCAGAGCTCTCTGGATGTCTGTGTGTGCAGTATCCCTACACTCTTTACAGTAATCAAGACATCTCTCCAGAACCCTTAGGCTCTGCTGAGTGTTCAGGAGTTCTCTCAATTGCCCCTGTTCCCATCAAAGTGCTCAGGATGTTTATGAGGCACCTCTGTGTCTGCAGATCCAACAGGATGTCATCCCCAGTCCAATAGGATCTGCATAGAGCTCAGGAGGTCTACCCAGTGCCCTTGAGCTTTGCAGAGTTCTCAAGGTGCCTTTTTAGTGTCACTGTGTTCTGCATAGACCTTAGGATGTATGTCCTGTGTCCATAGGCCTTTCAGAGTACTCAGGATGTGTGTTTGGCCACTCTGTGTCTGCAGAGTCTTCAAGATGTAAGTCCAGTGTTTCTGAACTCTGCAGCACACTCAAGATAACATGTAGTGCTTGCATTCTTCAGAGGTTTCGGGATGTCCATATGAAGCCCCTGAGCTCTGCAGAAGAGTCAAGATATTTTTCCAGGGCGCCTAGATCTGCAGCGTGTTCCAGACACCTATCCAGTGTCACATGACTCTGCAATGAGCTAAAGATGGCTGTTCCATGCCTCTGAGCTCTGCTGAGTGCTCTGAATGTCTTTTCAGGCCCTCTAGTCTCTGCAGAGTGTTCAGGATATCTGTCCCATGCCCTTATGCTCCTTAGATTGATAAAGATATCTCTCCAGTACCCTTAGGCTCTGCTGAGTGCTTAGGAGTTCTCTGCATTTCCCCTATTACCTTCAGAGTGCTAATGATGTCTGTAGAATTCCTCTGTGTCTGTAGTGTCCTCTTGATGTCTTTCCAGTGTCAATGGGCACTGCTGCACCCTCAAGATATCAAATAAGTGACCCTATGTCCTGCAGAGTGCTCAGAATGTTTTGTTTTTCAGTGCCCTATGCTCTGCGGAGCACTCAAGATAACCATCCAGTCCCACAGATCTCTGCAGAGCATTCAGGATGTCCTCCAGTGGCCCTGTCCTCTACAAAGTACTGAGGATGTTTGTCCAGTGACCCTAAGCCCTCCCCAGTGCTTAGGATATCTGTCAAATACATCTCTGTCTGCAGAGTCCTCATGGTGTTTGTTCAGTGTTCCTGTACTCTGCAGCACTCTCAAGATTCTATGCAGTACCCTTGTGCTCAGTGGAGTTCTCAGAACATCTTTCCAGTGCCCTTGTGCTCTACATGGCACTGAAGATATCTATCTACTACTTCTGGTCTCTGCAGAGCCCTCAGGATGTCTATCCAGTACCCCTTCACTCTGCATAGTGCTCAGAATTTCTGGCCAGTGACCTGGTGCTCTACATAGCACTCAGGAGGTCTGTACGGTTCTGCTGATCCTACAGAGAGCACAGAATTTCTGTCCCCTGAGTGCCCTGTGCTCTGCAGAACATTTGAGATGCTGTTCCAGTGGGGAAGGGTTCTGCAGAGCACTAAAGATTTCTATTCATTTCCACTCTGTTCAGCAGAGTGCTCAGAATGTCTATTCGGGTCTCTGGGCTCAGAAGAGCACTCAGGATATCTGAGGAGTACACCTGTGCTCTGCCTGGATATCTGTCCAGTGCCCTTGAATCAGTGGAGTTCTCAGGATTACAATACCTCATGGACACTGCAAAGCACTCAGAATGAATGCTCAGTGCTACTGGTCTCTGTGGAGTACTCAGGATATCAGTCCACTACCCCTAGCATCTGTCAAGTGCTTAGGATATCTGTTTAGTGCCTGAATGCTCTGAAGATTATTCAGGATATCTGTCCAGTACCCATGGGCTCTGCAAAGTGCGAAAATGCCTGTCCTGTGCCGGTATTCCCTTCAGAATGCTCAGGATGTCTTTTGGCTCTGTAGAGTGATAAGGATATACATCATGTGCCACTTGGTTCTACAACATGCTAAGGATTTTTGTCCAATGTCCCTAGGCTCCTCAGAGTGCTGACAATGCCTTTCCTGTGTCACTGGGCTCAGCAGAGTACTCAGGATATGTGTCCAGTGCCCCCATGCATCTTCATAGAGCTCAGGATGTCTGTCATGTGTTCCTACTCATTTCAGAGTGCTTAGGATTCCTGGCTAGTACGCCTATGCTCTACAGTTTAATCAGGATATCTGTCCAGTACCCATAGGCCCTGCACAGTGCTAAGAATGCTTTAAAGTCTGTTGGTCTCTGGGTGTGTTGGCACATGCCTTTAATCCTAGCACTTCAGACTCAAAGGCAGAGGCAGGTGAATTTCTGTGAGTCTGAGGCCAGCCTTGTCTATGAAGCAAATTCAGGACAGTCAAAACTGCACAGAGAAGGGCTGTCTCAAAAAAAATCTTCACATCTCTGCAGAGTACTCAGGATGTCGTTCCAATAACTCTGGGTACTGCTGAGTGCTCAGAAGGTCTCTCCAATGGACTGTGCTCTGCGTAGAACTCAGGATGTCTATTGCATGTAATGGGCTCAGTACAGCACTCAGGATGTCTGTGCAATGTCCCTGTGCATCTTTAGCATATTGAGGATGTCATTCCAGTGCTTCTGTGACCTTCAGAGTGTTTAGGATGTTAGCCCAGGGCCTCTGTGCTTGCCAAGTCTTCATGAAGTATGTCCACTGTTTCTGGGCTATGTATCTCGCTCAAAATAACTGCAGTGCTCCCAGGCTCTGTCTTGTTCTGAGGATGTCTACCCAGTGCTCCTGAGCTCTGCAAAACAGTCAGGATGCTTGTCCATTGTGCCTATATCTGAAGCGTCTTCTGTACTGCTGTGCAGTACATGCTAAGGATGACTGTTCCATACTGCTTGGCTCTGCAGAATGCTCTGAATGCCTTCCCAGTTTCTCTGGTCTCTGCAGAGTTTTCACGAGTTCTGTCTGTTACCCTTGAGCTTCTAAGAGTGCTCTGGATATCTGTCCAGTGCCCCAAATTATGCAGAGACCTCATGATGTCTGTCCAATATCACTGGCCCCTGGTGTGGATTCAAAATATCTAAGCAGTGGCTATGGGCTCTTCAGAGTGGTCTGAATAGTTGTCTCTGCCCCTGGGATCTGCAGAGAGCTCAAGATGTGTGACCTTCAGAGTGTTCATGATGTCAGCCAGGGACCCTGTGTCTGGAGAATCTTCATGACTTCTGTCCAGTGTCCTTGGGCTCTGCAGCACACTCAAGACATCTGTGCAGTGTCCCTGGGCTTTTCAAGGTGTTAAGAAAGCTGGTTCCAGCCCAGGTGCTATGCAGAATGCTAGAATGTTTTCCCACTGCCCCTGTGCTTTGCAGAAACCTCAAAATAGCTCTCCAGTCTCACTGGATTCTGCAGAGCCCTCAGGATGCCATCCAGTTCCTTTGGGATATGTCTAGACCTCAGAAAGCCTATTCCATGGCCCTGGGCTCTGCATGGTGCTGAGCATATTTATCCAATGGCTTTGGGCTCTACAGAGTGCTCAGGGATCTCTATCGTGGACTGGGCACTGCAGAGCAGACAGCATGTCTACCCAGTGGCCTTATGCTCTTCAGACCTCGCAGGATGTCTTCTCAGTGCCACTGTGAATTTGCAGAGGGCTCAGGCCACTATGCCCTTCAGAGTCCTCATCATACCTGTACAGTGCCTCTGTGTCTGCAGAGGCCACTTCTTGTATGCCCAGTGGTCCTTGGTAAACAAGAACTTTCATCATATACATGTAGTGTCTCTGTGCTCTAGACAGTGCTGGGAATATCTTTCCAGTGCCTCTGTCCTCTGAGATGACTGAAGATACCTCTCCAGTGTGTGTGTGTGTGTGTGTGTGTGTGTGTGTGTGTGTGTGTGTGTGTGTATCTATAGGACCTTCACGGTGTTAATCCTTTTCCCAAGGGCTCTGCATAGTGCTTAGAATATCTATCCAATACCCTTGGACTCTGCAGTATGCTCAGGATGTCTTTCCAGTGGCCTTGAGAACACAGAGTTATCAGGAAGCCTCTCACTGCCACTTGGCTCTATAGAGTACTAAGGATATTTGTCCTATGCGGCTTCATTCTAAAGTGTACTAAGGATTTTTATCCCATGCTGCTTGGCTCTGCAGAGTGATCAGAATGCCTTCCCAGTATCACTGGTCTCTGCAGAGTACACAGCATATGTGTGTCCAGTACCTCTGTGCATGTTCAGAGGACTCAGAATGTCTGTCGTGTGCCCTTATTCCCTTCAGAGTGTGCAGAATTTCTGTCTAGTGTCCTTATGCTGTGAAGATTAATCACGGTATCTGTCAAGGAGGTTCTGCAAAGTGATGAGAATGCTTGAAGGTTCTGCTGCTCTCTGCAGAGTGCTCAGGATGTCTTTTCAGTAACCCTGGTCACTGATGAGTGCTCAGAAAGCTCTGTCCTGTGGACTGTGCTCCACATAGTATTCATGAAGTCTACCCAGTGTCCTGGGCTCTGCTGAGCACTCAGCATGTATATGCAGTGTTCCTGTGCATGTGCGGAGTGCTCAAGATGTCGGTGCAGTGGCCCTGCGCATCTGGAGCATTCTCTGGATGTCTTTACAGTGCTCTTGTTCCTTTCAGAGTGCTCAGTATGTTGGCCCAGGGTTTGCAAAATCCTCACCATGTCTGTCCATTTTTCCTAGGCTCTGCAGCTCAAGCAATATATATGTGCAGTGTCCCCCACACTCTGCAGTTCTCAGTATATGTTTCCAATGCCCTTGGGCTCTGCAGAGCAGTCAGGTTCTTTGTCAAGTGTGCCTATAGTTGCAGTGTCTTCTAGATGCCTGTTCTCTATCATTTGGCTCTGTTGAATGCCAAGCATGGCTGTCCATGCCACTAGGATCTGCAGCATGCTCTGAACATATTTCCAGTTCCTATAGTGTCTGTACACCACTCAGGATGTCTCCCTGGAGTTCCTGTGCCCTTCAGAGTGCTCAGGATATCTTTCCAGTGCTCACATGCCCTTCAAAGTGATCATAGCATCTGCCCAGTGCTTCTGTGTCTGTGGAGTCCTCATGATGTCTGTCCAATATCCCTGGGCACTGCAGCACACTTAAGAATCTATGCAGTGAGTGACCCTTGGCTCTTCAGAGTTCTCAGAAGGCTTTTGCAATGCCCCTGTACTCTGAAGAGCACTCAATATATCTAAACAGTGCCAATGTAACCTGCTGAGACCTCAGGATATCATCCTGTTCCTTTGGTATCCTTTGGTATCTGGAGACCCCAGAGTTTTCATGGGGTCTATTTAGTGCCCCTGGGCAGTGCACAGTACAGATAATCTCTTTCCAGTGTCCTTAGAATCTACAGAGTGTTCAGGAGTTCTTCCCAGTGGACTGGGATCTGCGAAACACGCAGAATGTTTGCCCAGTGACCCTAAGCTCTGTAGACTTCCCCTGAAGTCTTTTCAGGGTCACTGTGCATCTTCAGACTGCTCAGGTTTACTTTACAGTGACACTAAGCCCTTCAGAGAGCTGAGGCGGTCTCTCCAGTGCCCCCATGCTCTGCTGATTAATCATGATATCTGTCTATTACCCATGGGCTCTTCACAGTGCTAAGAATGCTTTAAAGTTCAATTGTCTCTGACAAACACTCAGAATGTCTGTGCAGTGTCCCTGTGCATCTTCAGAGTGCTCAGGATGTTCTGTCTTGTGACCCTATTCCCTTCACTGTGCTCAGGATGTATGTCCTGTGACCCTATTCCCTTCACTGTGCTCAGGATGTGTGTCCTGTGACCCTATTCCCTTCACTGTGCTCAGGATGTGTGTCCTGTGACCCTATTCCCTTCACTGTGCTCAGGATGTCTGTCCTGTGACCGTATTACCTTCACTGTGCTCAGGATGTGTGTCCTGTGACCCTATTCCCTTCAGTGTGCTCAGGATGTCTGTCCTGTGCCCCTATTCCCTTAAGTGTCCTCAGGATGTCTATCTTGTGCCCCTATTCCCATCAGTGTGCTCAGGATTTCTTTCCAGTGCCCCTATCTGTCCAGGACCCATTGGCTCTGCCCAGTACTCAGAGTGTTTTAAAGTTTGGCTCGTCTCTGAAGAGTGTTTGGAATTTCTTTCCAGTAACTCTGAGCACTGATGAGTCCTGCAATGGTATGTACAGTAGTTTGTGCTCTGCACAGCATTCAGGATGTCTGTGTAGTGTCTCTGAGCATCTGCAGGGTGCTCATGATGTCTTTCCAGTGCTTGTGTGCCATTCAGAGTGCTCAGGATGTCTGTCCTATGCCCCTATTCCACTGAGAGTGTTCACAATTTCTGTCCAGTGCCCCTATGTTGTGAAGATTAATCACAATATCTGTCTAGGACCCATGGGTTCTGTAGAGTGCTGAGAATGCTTGGAGGCTTTTCTGGTCTCTGCAGAGTGCTCAGAATGGCTGTCCAGTAACCCTGGGCACTGATGTGTGCTCAGAAGATCTCTCCAATTGAATGTGCTCTGGGTAATAAGCAAATGTCTGTCCCATGTAATGGGCTCAGCACAGACTATGGATGTCTGTGAAGTGTCCCTATCCTTCTGTAGCATGCTGAGGATATCATTGCAGTGCTCCAGTGCCCTTCAGAGGACTCAGGATGTTGGCCCAGGGCCTCTGTGTTTGCCAAGTCTTCATGATGTCTGTCCACTGTTTCTGGGCTCTGCATCTCACTCAAGATATCTGTGTAGGGGTCCCAGGCTGTGCCTACTTTTCAAGATTACTACCCAGTGCTCTTGAGCTATGCAGAACAGTAAGAATACTTGTCCATTGTGCCTATATCTGCAGAGACTACTGTACGGTAATGCAGTGGTTTTACAGAGTGCTGAGGATGACTGTTCCATGCTACTGGGCTTTAGAGCATGCTCTGAATGCCTTCCCCATTTCTCTGGTCTCTGCAGAGTTTTCTGGAGTTCTGTTTGTTACCCTTGAGCTTCTAAGAGTGCTCTGGATATCTGTTCGGTGCCTCCAATTATGCAGAGCCCTTATGATATCTGTACAATATCACTGGGCTCTGGTGTGGATTCAAGATATCTAGGCAGTGGCTATGGGCTCTTCAGAGTGGTCTGAATATTTGTCCCTGCCTCTGGGATCTACAGAGAGCTCAAGATGTGTGTCCAATGACACTATATAATTCAGAGTGTTCATGATGTCAGCCAGGGACCCTGTGTCTGGAGAATCTTCATGACTTCTGTCCAGTGTCCATGGGCTCTGCAACACACTCAAGACATCTGTGCAGTGTCCCTGGGCTTTTCAGGGTGTTAAGAAAGCCGGTTACAGCCCAGGTGCTATGCAGAATGCTAGAATGTTTTCCCACTGCCCCTGTGCTTTGCAGAAATCTCAAAATAGCTCTCCAGTCTCACTGGATTCTGCAGAGCCCTCAGGATGCCATCCAGTTCCTTTGGGATATGTCTAGACCTCAGAAAGCCTATTCCGTGGCCCTGGGCTCTGCATGGTGCTGAGCATATTTATCCAATGGCTTTGGTCAGAATTCCCTCTCCAGTGTCACTGGTCTCAGCAGAGCACACAGCATATGTGTCCATTTCCACTGTGCATGTTCAGAGGGCTCAGGATTCCTGTCCTGTGCCCTTATAACCTTCAGATTGCTCAGGATTTCTGTTCAGTGCTGTTTTGCTGTGAAGATTAATCAGGATATCTGTCCAGGATCCATGGTCTATAGAGTGCTGAGAATGCTCAAAGGTTCTGCAGCTCTCTGCAGAGTGCTGAGGATGGCTTTCCAGTAACTCTGGGCACTGATGTGTGCTAAGAAGGTCTCTCCAGTGGACTGTACTCTGCATAGTACTCAGGATGTCTACCCAATGTCCTGGGCTATGCACAGCACTCAGGATGTCTGTGCAGTGTCCCTGTGCATCCACAGAGTGAACAGGATGTCTGTGCAGTGTCCCTGAGCATCTATAGTGTGCTCAGGATGTCTTTGCAGTGCTTGTGTGCCCTTCAGAGTGCTCAAGATGTTTGTCCAAGGAAGTACTGGAGGCATTTTCCCAGGTGAAGGCTCTTGGAAACACCAGGAATACTCCACTGAGATTGACATTGTGATAGACTGGATGGTGCCATCCTGGGTCTGGAATTCAGGCACCCAGGCTGGGCTATGTGGGCTAGAAGAACATTGATGCGAGGAGGGATCCTAAGAAGAGACCTGGCATGGCAAGGTAGAGAGAGACACAGGCAGAGAGGAGAGGAGGCTGCAGGTTTTGGAGCATGAGAACACATGACAAGCATGCAGGCCAGAGACACCCAGGGATTCGTCCCATGGAACAGATACCGGAAGGTTTATTCTTTTTTTTTTTTTCCTCTTTTTTATTTAATTAATTTACTCAGATCACAATTCAATTGTTATCGCACCACTTATATCCTCCCATTCCTCCTTCCCTCCTGCTTTCACCCTATTCCCCTCCCCTAGGTCTGTGACCAAAGAGGACCTCCTCCCCCACTATATGGTCATAGGCTATCAAGTCTCATCTTGGTAGCCTGCTTATCCTTTCTCTGAGTGCCATCAGGCCTCCCCACCAAGGGGAGGTGGTCAAATATGGAACACCAGAGTTCATGTCACAGTCAGTCCCTGCTCTCCACATAACTGTGGAGAATGTCCTGTCCATTGGGTAGATCAGAGTAGGAGTTCAATGTTTACTATTGGAATTGTCCTTGGTTAGTGCAATAGTTTGAGCAGACACCTCGGGGCCCTAATCCACCCACCAAGATGTTCTTCTTGTAGTCTTCTAGGACCCTGTGGATCCTTTTTATTTCCATATCTCCTATATTTCTCTTTCTTAGAGTCCCAGTAGGATGTGTTCACATCTATCCCAATTTCCTGGTAAGTAAAGACTTTCATGGGACATGACTTTTGGGCTAATGCCCAATTATAAGTGAGTGTATATCATGTGAGTCTTTCTGCTTCTGGGTTAACTCACTCACTCTGATCATTTCTAGTTGCATCCATTTGCCCACAAATTTCAGGATTTCCTTCTTTTTAATAGCTGAGTAATATTCCATAGTGTAAATGTACCACTGCTTTATCCATTCGTCAACAGAGGGACATTTAGGAAGGATTATTCTTGTTTCCTTTTAACCTTTTCCCCTCTTGTACAGGATAGTTGGGTTGTTTAATAAGGTCTAATTGTCAAGAAACAGCCAAAAAGTGGTACTCAACTAGGGGTCCAATGGGTTCTGTAATTTCTAATGGTACAAGGGAAGATTCAATAGTCTAAGATACAGAAATGCTATTTCAGGGTATCAGCAGAATCACACCTACCACTGCAAAACTCTTCTCTGCTTTATACTTAGAGGGAATTTTCTGTTTTTTCATTGTTCTTTTATTGTATTTCATTCTTAGAAGGATTAGAAGAAAGGCTAATAAGATGGGAAAGCCAGAAGGGTCAGTAAATTCTATCCTTTTGGAGAAGATTGCAGATTTGACTGGACAGATGGAAAGAATGAAGAAAGAAAATGAAGGGATGGGAAAGCAAATATCATATTTAGTAAATGAGAGTGAAGAAGGACAGAAAATAGAGAGATGGGAAACCCAGAAAAAAAACCAGGAGAGTTAATAATCTCTATCCTTTTAGAAAGAATTACTGACTTGACTAAACGAATGGGTGTAATGAAGAAAAGAACTGGAAGGATTGGAAAAGAAAAAGGCACCGTTGGTTTAAAAAGATGGAGAAGGTCAGAAACCAGAGGAAAAGGAAGGCAGACAAACCAAGTGGTCTTTGGAAGAAAATGTCCCAGTGGACAGCGTCGCTCAGACACCTTCAGCTTTTTCAGTCACTATAAGACACATCCCTGCTCAAAAATGGTGCTGAGGCTTAGGATGAACTGGCATGGCTCCTGTAGACATGATGTATTTAAAATATTTTAAGGAATCCATTGTCAAATATGGTATGCACTCTGCCTTTATTTAATAAATGTTAAACAGCTGGGCCACGCAGAATAGACTTGTTCCCCAAGATTGGAAAAATATGGTTTCAGTGGTATTAGAAGCAGCACAACAGTTACAGTGGTTATGATGGTAGCTAACTGACACTATAAGAATAGAGCAATAAAATACAACAAGGGGAATAAATATTAATAGAGATCAATTGCTTAGTGAAGGACAATATACTAACTTAAGAGAAAAAATTCAATCTGAAGATAGTGATTGAACAATGTAGTATTGCAGCCTTGAGACCTTGGGAGCTGGTAGAGGAACCTGGGAAAACAACTATTCCATTTACTAAAGAATTTCAGGGACGTGTGGAACCCTTCACAGAATGTCTACAGAGATTAGAATCCACTATGGATAGAGTGTTGCCAGATTCTGATACCAAACAGGCATTAAAACTTGTCATGGCTTATGAGAATGCAAATTCTGAATGTAAGAGGGTACTTAGGCCATTAAAAGAAAAAGGATCTCTATTAGATGATTGGGCAAAGGAGACAGTTAATATTAACTGTCAGGAATATCAAAACAATATTGTGGGACAAGCTATAGCAAGAGAGCCCAGATATCATAATACCCGGTGCTTTAATTGTGGTAAAATTGGTCATGTGCAAAGAAACTGTAGAGATAAAATCCAGCGTGATAACCCAGAAGAAAACACAACTCATAGGAGAGAACAAGGAGGTTCTGGCCATAATGGTAATGAGATGTCAGGACTTCCAGGGTACTGTAGTCGACTCGGGGTCCTGTAAACAATTCCAGCCAAATTCCCTTGGCCAGTCCAGAAGTGAAAGACCGCAGAAAACCGGCAACTGAGTATTAGTGATCTAATGCATACTACTAAAGGCAGTGCAACCTTGGATCTAGCTTCAAATGTGTCTCTTACCCTGTCTTCAAAGATTGAATGTTACAAATTAAATACTGGTGTTTTCGTTCCTTTGCCTTCAGCACAGTAGGAATGATTTTGAACAGAAGTGGGCCGACTTCTCATGATTTTATTGTGCACCCTGGTATTATAGATGGAGATTCTAAGTACAAAATAAAAATCATGGCATGTGTAAAGAAAAAGATGAAAATTAATGCCAAGGATAGAATTACTCAAATGTTGCTGTTTCCTTGTGTTAAGGGCAAAGCCGCTGCAGGGGAAAGGACTGGTGCATTGAGAAGCACAGGGACACGTGTGTTCTGGAAAATTTTGTTTATGATCAGAGACCTAAATTAATTATACAAATGAATGGCCTTAAAACACTAGTCCAAGGGATACATACCATGAAAAACTTTACTTACCAAGAAAGTGGGTCAGAGGAGAGGACATTCTACCGAAACTTTAGGTGAGAGTAGCATGGAAGAATGGGGAAATAGTAGGACCCACAGGGTCCTGGAAACCTACAAGAAGAACTTTATGACAGGCAGATCTGGGTCCTGGGGTCCTCCTCAAACTAAGGCACCAGCCAAGGAGAATATAGGCAGTAAACTTCGAAGCCCTACCAAGACCTAGCCGACAAACATGATATTCTCCACCTTTGAGTGAAGAGTGAGATCTGACTTTCACACGAACTCTGGTGCCCCTTTTCTGACCACGTCCCCTGGATGGGGAGGCCTGGCGGCACTCAGAGGAAGGATAGCAAGTTACCAAGAAGAGACTTGATAATCTTAGAGCATATATAGGGGAAGGAGGTCTCCCTCAATCACAGACATAGAGGAAGGGAGAAGGGGGAAAGTGGGAGGGAGGGAAGAATGGGAGGAAACAGGGGAAGGGCTAACAATTGAGATGTAATATGAATAAATTAATAAAAATGTAATAAAAAATAAAAATAAAATAAAATAGAAGGCTTGGTGGACACAGAGACCAATGTCTCAATCATGTCTGAGAAGTCTTGGAACCCAAATCGGCCACTTCAGAAGGTTTATAAAGAAATTATAGAAATTGGTAAATTATCTCAAATAAAACAAACTGTGTGCTGGCTTGAGTGTGTGAGACCAGAAGGGCAGGCAGGGAGGCTGAGACCCTATGTGGTTGCCATACCCATAAATCTATAGGGAAGAGATCTCTTACAACAATAGGGTACTCAGATTAATATTCCTGAAATTACAGAGTTAAACAATGTTGAAACTAGGAGTGAAATGGTGCATACTTCTGGGGAAGAGATTAATGTAAGTGATCAGGAGCAACCACAAGCTGTGCCCAATGTCCAACCTCAGAACTCCTCAGGGTTAGAGTACCCAAATTTACAAGAGGGGCCACTGCTGAGATATCAACAGCCTTGCCCCTAAAATGGATTTCAAACAGACCTGTATGGCAGGAGCAGTGGCCCTTAACAAAAGTTAAGTTATAGGGGCTTCACTGTTTAGTGAAAGAGCAGCCGGAAGCTCAACACATCAAAGAACCTTCCAGTCCCTGGAATTCCACAGTGTTTGTGGTAAGACAGAAGTCAGACCGGTGCAGAATAATAATGGATTTGGGGGCCATAAACAAGGTAATTCAACCCATGGGTTCACTTCAACCTGGAAATATTTTGCTGTTCTTGCTACCTAAGTCTTGGCATATAATTACAGTTGATTTTAAAGATTCTTTTTTCATAATACCTCTGCTTGAGAAGGACAGGGAAAGGTTTACCTACTCTGAGTTGTAATTCTCCAATGAAGAGATATCATTGGAAGGTACTTCCACAGGGAATGCTGAATAGCCAAACCTTATGCCAATATTTTGTGCAACAACCATTAGAAATAATTCATAGGCAGTTTCCTCAATTTATCATTTACCATTACATGGATGATAATCTGCTAGCCGATTTTGATCCCAATGCTTTAGAAAAATGTTTAAGGAAGCACAAAAAATTCTGCCATGCTGGAGATTACAGATTGCTGTAGAAAAAATACAAAGAAGAAATTCAATTACCTATTTAGGCTATAAAATAACTGAACAAAAAATTAGATCACAAAAGGTACAGATCCATAGAGATCAATTGCAAACTCCTAATGACTCCTAATTATTGGAAGATATTAACTGCCTAAAGTCTACAATCAGGCTAGCTACCTATGAGTTAGGTAACTTGTTTCAAATGTAACAAGGGGATTCAGATTTAAACATTCTAAGATGTCTAACTGCTGAAGCAGAAAAGAAGTCAATTCTGGTAGAGCAAAAACTACAAAAGGCATATGTGGATAGAATTAATCCTGAACTTGGTTGCATTTTGGTTATTGTGCCTTTAGAATATTCTCCTACTGGGTTTCTTATGCAAAGGGAATACAGAATCATAGAATGGATATTCCTGGCATATAAAGCAAAAAATTGAAAACAAACGTAGAGAAAATTTCTGAATGAATTACAAATGGAAGAATAAGATTATGCCAACTGTCATGGATGGATCTAGCAGAAATTGTAGTGCCTCTTACTGATTCTGAGATTATGTCTTTATGGGTAATTAATGAAGATTGGCAAAGACTTGTAGTAACTATTTGGGAGACATTAACAATAGATACCCAAAAAGCAAACATATACAATTTATAAAAGGAACTAATTGGGTCCTTCCAAGTATTGTAAAGAGGTCACCAATTCCAGGGGCACCCACCTTCTTCACTGATGCAAATAAATTGGGTATGGCAGCTTATAAGTCTGATAAAATGGCTAAGGTGATTAAAAGCCCATTTACATCAGTCCAAAAATCAGAGTTGTATTCAATCCTTATTGTATTGTTAGATTTTCCTGAATCTCTTAACATAATTACTGACTCTCAATATGCTGAAAGAGTTGTTTTGCATATAGAAACTGCTGAACTATTCCTGATAACTCAGAATTAACTACATTATTTATAGAGCTGCAACAGGTCATCAGAAGCAGAAACTATCCCTTCTTTATTACTCATATTTGATCCCATACAGGTTTACCAGGTCTATTGGCACAAGGAAATGAAGAAATCAATAAATTATTAATAGGTAATGTATTCAAAGCCTCAAACTTTCATGAAAAACATCATGTTAATGGTAAGGTGTTGAAGAAAAGATTCCCTATCACTTGGCAACAAGCCAGAGAAATAATTAACAAGTGTCCTTCGTGTTCCTTGTATATTCAAATCCCATTACCTACTGGAATTAACCCTAGGGGTACCAAAAGGAATGAAATTTGGCAGGTGGATGTGTTTCATTTTGCAGAATTTGGAAAGATGAGGTAGGTGCTCATACCATCAATACATATTCAGGTTTTCAATGGGCAACTACCTTAAGTTCTGAAAGGGCTGACTATGTCATTACTCATTTACTGGAAATAATGGCAATTATGGGAATACCTGCACAAATTAAGACTCACAACGCTCCTGCATATGTGTCCCTTAAGATGAAAAAATTCTTATGTATTATAATATAAAGCATGCTATTGGTATACCTCACAACCCCACAGGACAAGCAGTTGTGGAAAGAGCTAATTGTACCTTAAAAGAAATGCTTATTTTAAAAAAGGGAAGGGTAAAGACCCCCAAGGTCTTATTAAATAATGCTTTGTTGACTCTAAATTTTCTTAATGTTAATGATGAATGGATAACAGCTGTGGAAAGACATTGGGTGATAGAAAAATCTGAGGAGCTGGGACAACCAATATTCTACAAAGATTTATCAAGTATGAAATAGAAACCTGAAATAGTTTTGAGATGGGGTCGGGGTATGTATATGTTTCCACAGGGATTGATAAAATATGGTTACCAACAAAACATATAAAGATTATATCTGACTATTTAGCAAGTGAATCTTAAGAGCTACCTGGTTCTTACAACTTGTCGTTTCACACAGCTTGGAGAACTAATGCCCTCTTCTGGCCTGTTGGTGTAAATGCAGGCAGAGCCCTGTATTATTTTCAGGGAAAAAAAAAAGCACATACACACACGCGCACACACACACACACACACACACACACACACACACACACACACACAAAATCAGGATAGTGATGAATACAAAGCAGGCAGCCTGGGTAATTTAACCCTCAAAGAATGCCTCTGACACTATGAGCAAGGTGCCTCCAATGTTGTTTCCTTGAAAAAATATATATGTACTAATATATCTATAATAATGATTTCAAAAGTTCGCTTATTTTTCAGAGCAAAAAACAAGACAATGATGAAGACCAAACCTCTGCCTCTGGCACTACTGTTTCCTCAAGAAATTGCATGCATATTAAAAATAAAGGCACTAGCCAAAAGGACCGATCCCAAAAAGACTGGAATCCATCCCATGCAATAGAAGTTTTATTCTTATTTCCCTTTAACCTTTTTCCCTCTTGTGTAATATAGTTGGGTTGTTTAATAAAGTCTAATTGTTAAGAAACAGAGTGAAAAGTTATCCTTTGATGCAAAGATTAATCAGGATATCTGTCCAGGTCCCATGGGCTCTATAGAGTACTGAGAATGCTTTAAGGTTCTGTTGGTCTCTGCAGAGTGTTCAAGATGGCTTTCTAGTAACCCTGGGCACTGATGTGTGCTCAGAAATTCTGTCAAGTGGACTGTACTCTGCTGGGTACTCAGGATGTCTAACCAGTGTCCTAGTCTCCGCACAGCACTCAGAATGTCTGCTTAGTGTCCCTGTACATCTGCAGTATGCTAAGGATGTCTGTGTAGTGTCCCTGTGCATATGTAGTGTGATCAGGTTGTCTTTGCAGTGCTTGGGTGCCCTTCAGGGTGCTCAGGATGTTGGCCCAGGGCCTCTGTCTTTGCCAAGTCTTCATGTCTGTCTACTGTTCCTGGACTCTGCATCTCACTTAAGATATCTGTGCAGTGCTCCCAGGCTCTGTCTTGTTCTGAGGATGCCTACCCAGTGCTCTTGAGCTCTGCAAAACAGTCAGGATGCTTGTCCATTGTGCCTATATCTGAAGCATCTTCTGTACTGCTGTGCAGTACATGCTAAGGATGACTGTTCCATGCTGCTTGGTTCTGCAGAATGCTCTGAATGCCTTCCCAGTTTCTCTGGTCTCTGTAGAGTTTTCAGGAGTTCTGTCTGTTACCCCTGTACTTCTAAGAGTGCTCTGGATATCTGTCCGGTGCCCCCCAAGTATGCAGAGACCTCATGATATCTGTCCAATATCCCTGGTCTCAGGTGCACATTCAAGATATCTAGGCAGTGTCTATGGGCTCTTCAGAGTGGTCTGAATATTCGTCCTTGCCCCCAAGATCTGCAGAGAGATCAAGATGTGTGTCCAATGACACTAAATTCTTCAAAGTACTCATGACATCAGCCAGGATCACTGAATACGAAGAATCTTCATGATGTCTGTCCAGTGTCCCTGGGCTCTGCAGTACACTTGATACATCTATGCAGTGTCCCTGGCCTCTACAGGGTGCTAAGAAGGTCTGTTCCAGCCCAGGTGCTATGCAGAATGCTAGAATGTTTTCCCACTGCCCTTGTGCTTTGCAGAAATCTCAAAATAGCTCTCCAGTCTCACTGGATTCTGCAGAGCCCTCAGGATGCCATCCAGTTCCTTTGATCTCTGGGATACAAGGCACATACCTAAACATAATAAAGGCTATATACAGCAAGCCAATAGCCAACATCAAATTAAATGGAGAGATACTCAAGGAAATTCCTCTAAAATCGGGGAAAAGACAAGGCTGCCCACTTTCTCCACATCTCTTCAATATAGTTCTTGAAGTTCTAGCCAGAGCAATAAGACATCAAAAGGAGATCAAGGGAATCTAAATGGAAAAGGAAGGAATCAAATTATCCCTATTTGTAGATGATATGGTAGTGTATATAAGTGACCCCCAAAATTCCACCAGAGAACTCCTACAGCTGATAAATATCTTCAACAAATTTGTTGGATACAAAATTAGCTCTAAAAAGGCAAGTAGCTTTCCTATATACAAACAACAAACATGCAGAGGAGGAAATTAGGAAAACTACACCCTTCTTGATAGTCACAAGCAATATAAAATATCTAGGAGTAACTCTCACCAAGCAACTGAAGGACTTGTTTGAAAAAACTTTAAATCTCTGAAGAAAGAGATTGAATATGACATCAGAAGATGGTGAGATCTTCCTTGTTCATGGATCGGGAGAATTAACATAGTAAAAATTGCCATCTTACCAATAGCAATTTACAGATTCAATGCAATCCCTATCAAAACACCTACACAATTTTTAAAGACATTGAAAAGTCAATTCTCAACTTCATGGAGAAAAACAAAAAACCCAGAATAGCTAAAACAATAATATACAATAAAAGATCCTCCGGAGGAATCTCCATACCTGATCTCAAGTTGTACTATAGAACAATAGTAATTAAAACAGCATGGTACTGGCACAGCAATAGGCTGGTTGATCAATGGAATCGAATTGAAGACCCAGAAAAGATTCTAGACACATAGAGTTACTTGATTTTTTACAAAGAAGTCAAATCTATTCAATAAAAAAGGATAGCATCTTCAACAAATGGTGCTGGTCTAATTGGATTCTACATGTAGAAAAAATGCAATTAGACCCATATTTGTCACCATGCACAAAATTCAAGTCCAAATGGATCAAAGACCTCAACATAAAACCAGAGACACTAAACTGGTTAGAAGAAAAATGTGGGGAAGAGCCTGGAACACATTGGAACAGGAGATAACTTCCTGAACAGAAAACCAACAGCCCAGGCCTTAAGGTCAACAATTAATAAATGGGACCTCATGACGCTGAGATGCTTCTGTAAGACAGGAGACACTGTCAATAGAATAAAGCGACAGCCTACAGACTGGGAAAAGATCTTCACCAACCCTACATTTGACAAGGGTCTAATATCCAAAATATAAAAGAACTCAAGAAATTAAACACCACCAAACCAAATAACCCAATTGAGAAATGGGACTCAGATCTAAACAGAGAATTCTCAACAGAGGAATATCGAATGGCTGAGAAACACTTAAAGAAATGCTCAACCTCCTTAATCATCAGGGAAATGCAAATCAAAACAACTCTGACATTCCACCTTACACCCATCAGAATGGCTAAGATGAAAAATTCAAGCGAAACCACATGCTGGCAAGGATGTGGGGAGAGAGGAACACTCCTTCATTTCTGATGGGAATGCAAACTTGTACAACCACTTTGGAAATCTATCTGGTGCTTTCTCAGAAAAATGGGAATAGGGTTTCCTCAAGATCCAACTATTCCACTCCTTTGAATATACCCAGAAGATGCTCCACCACACAACAAGGACATATGCTCAATCATGTTCATTGCAGCCTTATTCATGATAGCCAGAACCTGGAAACAGCCTAAATGTCCCTCAGTTGAAGAATGGATAAAGAAACTGTGGTACATTTACACTATGGAATACTACTCAGCTATTAAGAACAAGGAAATCCCAAAATTTGTGGACAAATGGATGGAACTAGAAATGATCATAATGAGTGAGTTAACCTAGAAGCAGAAAGACTCACATGGTACATACTCACTTATAATTGGGCACTAGCCCAAAAGGCATGTCCCATGAACGTCTTCATTTACCAGGAGATTGGGATAGATGTGAGGACCTCCTACTGAGACTCTAGGTAACAGAAATATAGGAGATGGGGAAATAAAAAGGATCCACAAGGTCCTAGAAGTCTACAAGAAGAACATCTTGGTGGGTGGATCAGGGCCCGGGGCTGTCTGCTCAAACTATTGCACTAACCAAGGACAATTCCAGTAGTAAACATTGAATTCCTACTCTGATCTACACAATGAACAAGACATTCTCCACAGTTATGTGGAGAACAGGGACTGACTCTGACATGAACTCTGGTGTTCCATATTTGATCACCTCCCCTTGATGGGGAAGCCTGGTGGCACTCAAAGAAAGAATAAGCAGGCTACCAAAATGAGACTTGATAGCCTATGACCGTATGTATAGTGGGGGAGGAAGTCTCCCTTGGTCTTAGACCTAGGGGAGGAGAATAGGATGAAAACAGGAGGGAAGGAGAAATGGTAGGATACAACTGATGGGATAACAATTGAGTTGTAATCCGAATAAATTAATAAAATTTAAAATTTAAAATTTTTTTAAAAAGACAAAAAAAAATAACAAGGTATTTAGGCTCTGCAGAGCAGTCTGAATATTCTTCCCTGCCCCTGGGATCTACAGAGAGCTCAAGATGTGTGTCCAATGACACTAAATCCTTCAGAGTGCTCATGACTTCAGCTAGGACTCCTGCATCTGGAGAATTTTTATGATGTCTATCCAGTTTCCATGGGCTCTGCAGCACATTCAAGACATCTGTGCAGTGTCCCTGGGCTTTTCAGGGTGTTAAGAAAGCCGGTTATAGCCCAGATGCTATGCAGAATGCTAGAATGTTTTCCCACTGCCCCCGTGCTTTGCAGACACCTCAAAATAGCTCTCCAGTCTCACTGGATTCTGCAGAGCCCTCAGGATGCCATCCAGTTCCTTTGGGATATGTCTAGACTTCAGAAAGCCTATTCCGTGGCCCTGGGCTCTGCATGGTGCTGAGCATATTTATCCAATGGCTTTGGGCTCTACAGAGTGCTCAGGGATCTCTATCGTGGACTGGGCACTGCAGAGCAGACAGCATGTCTACCCAGTGGCCTTATGCTCTTCAGACCTCGCAGGATGTCTTCTCAGTGCCACTGTGAATTTGCAGAGGGCTCAGGCCACTATGCCCTTCAGAGTCCTCATCATACCTGTACAGTGCCTCTGTGTCTGCAGAGGCCACTTCTTGTATGCCCAGTGGTCCTTGGTAAACAAGAACTTTCATCATATACATGTAGTGTCTCTGTGCTCTAGACAGTGCTAGGGGCTAGGGATATCTTTCCAGTGCCTCTGTCCTCTGAGAAGACTCAAGATATCTCTTCATTTTTCTGTGTGTGTACCTATAGGACCTTCAGGGTGTCAATCATTTTCCTGAGGGCTCTGCATAGTACTCAGAATATCTATCCAATACCCTTGGCCTCTGCAGTATGTTCAAGATGTTTTTCCAGTGGCCTTGGGAACACAGAGTTTTCAGGAAGCCTGTCACTGCTGCTTGGCTCTGTAGAGTACTAAGGATTTTTGTCCTATGCAGCTTCATTCTAAAGTGTGCTAAGGATTTTTTGTTCCACATTGCTTGGCTCTGCATAGTGATCAGAATGCCTTCCCAGTGTCACTAGACTCAGCAGAGTATACAGCATATGTGTCCAGTGCCTCTGTGCATCTTCAAAGTGCTCAGGATTTCTATCTAGTGTCCCTATGCTGTGAAGATTAATCTCAATTTCTGTCCAGGAGCCATTGGTTCTGCACAGTGATGAGAATACTTGTAGGTTCTGCTGCTCTCTACAGATTGATCAGAATGTCTTTTCAGTAACCCTGGCCAATGATGAGTGCTCAGAAATCTCTGTCCAGTGGACTGTGCCCTTCATAGTGCTCAGAATGTCTACCCAGTGTTCTGGACTCTGCCCAGCATTCAGGATGTGCTCTAAGTGTCCCTGTTTATCTGTACCATGCTCAGGAAGTCTTTCTAATGCTCATGTGCCCTTCAGAGTGCTCAGTATGGTGACCCAGGGGCTCTGGGTTTGTCAAATCCTCACAATGTCTATCCATTGTTCCTGGGCTCTACTGCTCGTGCAATATATCTGTGCAGTATCCCCAAGTCTCTGCAGTTCTCAGTATATCTTTCCAGTGCCCTTAGGCTCTTCAGAGCAGTCAGGTTCTTTGTCAAGTGTGCCTATAGCTGCAGAGTCTTTTGGATGTATGTCCTGTGTCACGGGGCTCTGGCTAGTGCCGAGCATGGCTGTCCACACCACTAGGATCTGCAGCATGCTTTGAATATCCTTCCAGTTCCTATAGTCTCTGTACACCACTCAGGATGTCTCCCTGGAGTTTCTGTGCCCTTCAGAGTGTTCACGATATCTTTCCAGTGCTCATATCCCCTTCAGAATGACCATGGCATCTGTCCAGTGTGTCTATGTCTACGGAGTCCTCATAATGCCTGTCCAATATCCCTGGGCACTGTAGCACACTTAAGATTTCTCTGCAGTGAGTGACCCTAGGCTCTGCAGAATTCTCAGAATATTTTTGCAGTACCCCTGGGCTGAGCTCTGCAGAGCACTCAATATATCTAAACAGTGGCGATGTACCCTGCTGAGATCTCAGGATGTCATCCTGTTCCTTTGGGGTCTCCAGAGTTTTCAGGAAGTCTATTTAGTGGCACTGGCTAGTGCACAGTACAGTGGATGTCTTTCCAGTGCCTTTAGAATCTACAGAGTGCTCAGGAATTCTGTCCAGAATATAGGGGACTGCATAACATGCGGTATGTCTGTCCAGTGACCTTAAGCTCTGCAGACTTGATGTCTTTTCTGGGTCACTGTGCATCTTCAGACTGCTCAGGACCACTTTACAGTGACACTAAGCCCTTCAGAGGGCTGAGGAGGTCTTTCCAGTGCCCCTATGCAGTGAAAATTAATCAGCATATCTGTCCAGGACCCATAGGCTCTGCACAGTGCTAAGAATGCTTTAAAGTTCAGGTTGTCTCTGCACAGCACTCAGGATGTCTGTGAAGTGTCCCTGTGAATCTTCAGAGTGCCCAGGATTTCTGTCCTGTGCCCCCATTCCTTTCAGTGTTCTTAGGACTTCTGCCCAGTGCCCCTACAGTGAAGACTAATCAGCATATCTGTCCAGGACCCATAGGCTCTGCACAGTGTTCAGAATGCTTTAAAGTTCTGCTCGTCTCTTCAGAGTGCTCGGGATTTCTTTCCAGTAACTCTGGGCACAGATGAGTGCTCAGAAGGTCTGTCCAGTAGTCTGTGCTCTGCACAGCATTCAGGATGTCTGTGCAGTGTCTCTGAGCATCTGCAGAGTGCTCATGATGTCTTTCCAGTGCTCATGTGCCTTTCAGAGTGCTCAGGATGTTGTATCAGGCCCTCTGTGTTTACAAAGTCCTCTTGATATCTTTTCACTTTTTATGTTCTTTGTATCTCATGCATGGTACCTGGTCAGTGGCCCCCCAGGATCACCATAGGCCTCAGGATATCTTCCTACTGCCCTTGGTCTCTGCAGAGCAGTCTGAATGATTGTCCTGTGTGCCTATATCTACAGAGTCTTCCGGAGTCCTGTCCAGTGTCACTTGGTTCAGCAGAGTGCTAAAGATGGCTGTTCCACACCACTGGGCTCTGCAGAATTCTCCAAATGCCTTTCCAGTTCAACTGATATCTGTAGAGTGCTCAGGAGTTCTGTCCTTTGCTTCCTGCTCCTAAGAGTGCTTGTTATGTCTGTCCACTGCCTCTGTGTTGGCAGAGTCTTCCTGATGTCTGCTCAATGTCTCTGGGCTCTGCAGCACATTCAAGATATCTACACAGTCACCTGGGACTCCACAGAGCACTCTGAATGTCCAGCCCATTCTCTGAGCTCTTCAGAGTGCAAAGAAAGTTTCTGCAGTGCCTTATACTGTAAGGAACATTCAAGATATCTACCCAGTCCTTATGGAATCTGCACAGCCCTCCGGATGTCATGCAGTTCCTTCGGGATATGCATAGTTCTAAGGAAATCTCTTCAGCACCCGTGAGATCTGCGTAGTGCTGAGAATGTCTATCCAGATCCTTTGGGCTCTACAGAGTGCTCATTAGGTCTGTGAAGTGGACTTGGGGAAGCAATGTTGGCAGGATGTATGCTCTGTGAACATAAACCCTGCAGATCACTCATAATGTCTGCTCAGTGCCACTGTGCATCTGCATAGTGTTCAGGATGACTGTCCATTAACACTTAGCCCTTCAGAGAGCTTCTGATGACTGTCCGGTGCTTGTATATCTACAGAGTCCTCATGTTGTCTGTCCAGTGTCCTTGGGCTGTGCTTCACAATCAGGATATCTGAGCAGTGTCCCTGGTCTCTGCAGAGTGCTCAGAATGTCTGTTCTGGTTCCTGTACTCTGTACAGTGTTCATGATGCCTGTCAAGTGCAATTAAGCCTTCAGAGTGCTCAGGATATCTGTCCAGTGCCTCTATGTCTACAGAGTCATCATGATTCTTTCCAGTAGTCTTGAACTCTGCAGGACACACAAGATATCTTTCCTGTCCTCCTGGACCCTGAAGAGTGCTAAAGATGTTTCTCCAGGGCTCTTGTCCTCTTCAGAACCTTCAAGATATCTATTGTCCACATGGGATCTGTACAATGCTCTGTAGATTGGTCAGGAGAAATATCCAGTACACCTGGGCTTTGCTAAGTCATCAGGGGCTCTGTGCAGTGGATTGTTCTCTCCATGACACTCATGATGTCTTTTCAGTGCCCTTGTGCTCTGCAGAGCACTCGAGATATCTATCTAGTCCCCGTGGTCTATGCAAAGCCCTAAAATATCATTCCAATTACTTTATTCTCAGCACAGTTCTTAGGATTTCTGTCCTGTACCCTTGGGCTCTGTAGAGTTCTCAAGATGTCTTTCCAGTCTCTCTGTGCTCTGTGGAGAATTTGAGATTTCTACCTAGTCTCACTGGTATCTGCAGAACACTCAGGATATCTATCTGGTGGACCTGGTATCTGCATGGTGCTCCAAATGTCTAATCAATACCCATAGGCTTTGCAGAGCACTTAGGATATCTTTATAGAGTCCCTAGTTCTGAAAAGTGTACAGGATGGCTGTCCTATGCAGCTATGCTCTGAAGTGTGCTCAGGATGTCTCTTCAGTGTCCCTATGCTCTTTAGATGGATCAATATATTTGTCCAATACCACTGGGCTCTACAGAGTGCTAAGGTTTGTGCAGTAGAATGTACCCTACACAGTACTCAGGATGTCTGTCTGGTGGCCCTGGACTCTGCAGAGTGCTCAGGATTACTGCGTATTGATACTAAGGCCATCAGAGTGCTCAAAGTATCTGTCCAGTGCTTCTGTATCTGCAGAGTCCTCATGATGTCTGTCCAGTGTCTCGGGGCTTTGCAGTACATTTAAGATACCTATGCAGTGACCCTGGGGTCTGAAGAGTGCTCACAATGTCTGTCCCAGCCCCTGTGCTCTGCAAAGTGCTCAGAATATTTTCCAGTGGCCTTGTGAATCACTCAAGATATCTATCCATTCCCTCTGGTCTCTGCAGAGCCCTCAGGATGTCAAGCTGCTCCTTTGGGCTCTGCATAGTTTCAGTAAGTCTTTTCAGTGCCCCTAAGCTCTGCATAGTGCTGAGAATGTCTAGTGCCTTTGGTCTCTACAGAGTGCTCAGGAGATCTGTCCAGTGGACTGAGGAGTGTATAGCATGTAAGACATCTACCCAGTAACCATAAGCTCTGAAGACTTCTGAGGATATCTGATCAGTGCCACTGTGCATCTGCAGAGTGCTCAGGATGTCTTTCTAGTAACTCTATGCTCTTCACAGTCCTCAAGATGTCTGTACAGTGTTCTCTGGCAAAGCAGGGCACTCAAGATATCCATGCAGTACCCCTGGGCTCTGGGTAGTGTTCATGATGTCTTTCTAGTGCCCTTGTTCTCTGAGGAGCACTCAAGACATCTATCCATTCCTTCTGGTCTCTGAAGGGCCTTCAGGGTGTCCATCCTGTTCCTTTGGACTCTGCATGGTGCTCAGAATGTCTATCCAGTGCCTTTGGGCTCTGCTGAACCTTCAGGATGTCTTTCCAGTGGCCAGAATGTGCAGAGTGTTCAGGATGACTGTCAGTGCCACTTGACTCTGCAGAGTGATAAGGATGTTGTCCTGTGCTCCTTGGCTGTACAGTGAGCTAGGGATTGTCCCATGCCACTCTGCAGAGTGCTCAGAATGCCTTTCTAGTACCCCTGGGCTCTGAAGAGCACTTGAGATGCCTTCCAGAGTCCCAGTCCATCTACAGAGTGCCTAGGATATCTTTCCAGTGCCCCTATTTCCCCTGAAATATTCAGGTGAGTCTGTCCAGTGCCCCTAGGCCCTTCAGAGTGCTTACAATATCTCTCTACTGCCTTTGTGTCTACAAAATCCCTATGTTGTCTTTCTAGGGTTCCTTGGCTCTACAGAACACTCAAGATATCGATGAAGTCCTCCTCATCTCTGCATAGCTGTCAGGATTTCTTGTGCTCTTTGGATCACTCAAGATTTCTATCCAGTGCCCTGGTCTCTGCAGAACCCTCAGGATGTCATTCCAATCCCTTTGTTCTCTGCACAGTTCTCAGGATTTCTGTCCTGTACCCTTTGGCTTTGGAGACCTCCCAACATGTCTTTCCAGTGCCCCTGTGCTCTGTAGAGCACTCAAGATATCTATCCAGTGTGCTGGTCTCTGCAGAGCACTCATGATATCTATCTGGTGTCCCTAGGCTCTTCACCATCCTTAGAATATCTATCCAGTGCCCTTGTGCTCTGAAGAGTGCTCAGGATGTCAGTGCTCCCAGGTCTGCAGAGTGTTCTCAAAGCCTTCCAGTGCTGCTTGTCTCAGCAGAGTGGTAAGGATGGTTGTCCCATGCTTCTGGACTCTGCAGAGGGCTCCGGATATCTGCACAGTGCCCCTATGCTGTTCAGAGTAATCAAGATATTTTTTTCAATATCCATGGGCTCTGCAGAATGCTTATGAAGTCAGTCCTGGTCTGGATACACTCAAATGTCTGCCCAGTTGCCCTTAGCCCTGCAGAGGGCTCAGCATGTCTTTCCTATGCTGTTAAGCCCTCCGGAGTTCTCATGATGTCTGTCCAGTGACTCTATGTCTGCATAGTCCTTGTGATGTCTGTCCAGTGTTCCTGGGCTCTGTGGCACATTCAATATATTTATGCAGTGCCTCTGGCATCTGCAGAGAACTCAGAATGACAATCCCAGCCCCTGTGTTCTGAGCAGTTCTCAGGATGTCTTTCCATTGGTCCTATACTCTATGGAGTACTTGAGATATCTATCTAGACCCCTCAGGATATCATTACAATTCCTTTGGATGTCCATAGCTCTAAGGATGTCTGTGCAGCACTCTTGGCCTCTGCTGATCATTCAGGATATCTTTCCAGTGTCTCTTGGTCTGTAGAGTGTTCAGGGTGCTTTTCCAGTGCCACTTGGCTCTGCAGAGTGCTTAGAATGCCTTTCCAGTTCTGCTGGTCTCTTCAGAGTGCTTGAGATGTCTGTCCATTACCCATATACTCTTTATACTGATCAAGTTGTTTTTCCAGTGCTCCTGGGCTGTTTTCTTAGGGAGGTCTGTCCAGTGGACTATGATCTTCATAGCACTCATGATGTCTACTTAGTGCCCCTAAGCTCTGAAGATGGCTCAGGATGCCTTTAAGTGCCCCTGTGCATCTGCAGAGTGCTCAGAATGTCTGTCAGTGATCCTATGCCCTTCTGAGCACTCAGGATGTCGGTCAAGTGCCTCTGTGCCTACAGAAACCTCATGATGTCTGTCCAGTGCTCCTGGGCTCTGCATTGCGCTGAGGATGTACAGCCCATCCCCTGTACTCTGTGGAGTGTTCAGGATGTCTTTCCAGTGCCCTGTGCTCTGTAGAGCACCTCAAGATATCTATCCAGTCCTGCTGGTATCTGTAAAGCATTCAGGATCTCTGTCTAGTTCCCCTAGGTCTGCATAGTGCTAAGGATGGTTGTCTGGTGCCACTGGGCTTTGCAGAGTGCTCAGAATGCCTTCCCAGTTCCTCTGTCTCTGCAGAGTGCTCAGGATGTCTGTCTTGTGCCTCCAGCCTCATTAGATTGATCAACGTATCTTTGCCAAGTGGACTGTGCTCTGCATAGAACTCAGTATGTCTGCACAGGACTCCTGGCCTCTGCCGAGTGCTCAGTATATATGTCCAGTGTCCTGAACATGTAACATTGTTGAGAATGTCTTTCCACTGCCCCTGTACTCTACTTATCACTTAGGATGTCTATCCAGGTACCCTGGACATTTCAGAGCCCTCAGGATGTCATTTCCATTCCTTTGGGCTCTGCATAGTTCTCAAGAGTTCTATCCATTGCTCTTGGGCTCTGCAGACTTCTCAGATGTCATTCTTTGTTCTCTGCAGAGTGCTCAGGATGTATGTCTAGTGCCTGTTTGCCCATCAGAGTGCTCAGAATGTTTATCCAATGCCCTGGTCTTCTTCATAGCACTCAAAAGTTCTGTCCAGTTCCCCTATGCTCTGTAGAGGGCACCAAATTTCTGTCTCATGCCCTGTGTTCTGCAAAACTCTTAGGATGTTGATCCAGTGACATTGGGTTCTTGATAGCACTCAGTATGTCTATCCAAGGCCCTTATGCTCTGCAGAGTTCTCAGAATGTCTATTCATGTCTCTGGAGTCCAATGAGCACTCAGTATACCTTTGCAGTGCCCCTGTACTCTGTGAATCACCCCAGATATTTGTCCACTGATTCTGGGTGTGTGGAGTCCCAGGATGTCTGGACAATGACTGTGGGCTCTGAGGACTGCTCAGCAATTCTGTTCTGTGCCCTTGTGCGCCCAGTGCCTCTGTCTACAGCATCCTCATGATGTCCTGGACTCTGCATCACACCCAAGATATCTTTGCAGTGCTCCTGTGCTATGTAGAGAGCTCAGTATATCTTTCCAATACCCCTGTGCTCTGCTGAACACTCACAATATTCGTCCAGTCCTGCTGTTCTCTTCAAAGCCCTCTGGATATCTATCCACTGGCCATGGTCTCTGTGTAGTGTTCAGGACGTCTGTTTAGTGTCCCGGTGCATCTGTAGAGTGCTCAGCATTTCTGTCCTGTGTCCCTATGCCCTTGAGAGTCCTCAGGATATCTCTTCAGTGCCTCTGTGTGGGAAAGACTGTAAGCTTTGTCATAGGTGAAAGCAGTCTTGGCAGGCTTTACCCTTGGACACCCCATAGATATCCTGAGATAGACTGGGTGGAGCCATCCTGGGCTTGGAATTCAGGAAGCAGACCTGGGAACTCCACCTGGACTATTGTTTTTCTAATTGACCCTCAATGAGAGAAGGAGACCACCCTTCTCACGTGACACAAAAAGGTGGAGAGGAGAGAGCAGCAGCAGATTCAGACCCAGACCGGGCTTGAGCGCACATGGATCAGCCAACAGGCTGGACCAGCACGCAGGCCAGAGAACCTAAGGACCCGTCCTGTGAAATGGATACCGGAAGGTTCACTCTTTTTTCCCTTTAACCTTTTTTCCCTCTTATGTAAGCTAGTTGGTTGTATAATAAAGTTTATTTGTTAAGAAACAGAGCCTACACCTCTGTGTCTACAGAGTCCACATGATGTCTGTTCAGTATTCCTGGGCTCTGCAGCACACTCAAAATACTATGTAGTGTCCCATGGCTCTACAGAGTGCTCAGAATATCCATCCAGGTGTCTGTGCTCTGAGGAGTGTTCAGGATGTCTTTCCAGTGTCCCTAAGCTCAATCAATCCAGTCTCGCTGGTCTCTGCAGAGCCCTCAGCATGTCTGCATGATGCCCCTGGTCTCTGCAGAGTGCTCAGAATATCTTTCCAGTGCCCCTGGGATCTCCAGGGTGCTCAGGATGTCTTTTCAGTGCCCCAAGGTCTACAGAGTGTTCAGGATGCCGTCCAGTGCTGCTTGGCTCTACAGAGTGCTAACTATTGTTGCTGCATGCTGCTGGGCTCTCCCAAGTGTTCAGAATACCTGTCTAGTTCCGCTGGGCTCTACAGAGTGCTCAGTAGGTGAGTCCAGTGCTCTGTGCTCTGCAGAGCACTCCAGATGTCTATCTACTGTCCCTGGGATTCTGGGAGTGCTCTGTATGTCTTTCCAGTGCCTCTGTGCTCTGGGGAGTGCTCCGAATATCTAACCACTGCCCCTAGGCTCTGTAGGATGCTCAGGATATCAGTCCAGGTCCTCTGGGTCTCCAGGGTGCTCAGGATGTCTGTCTTGTGCCACTGGATTCTGCAACATGATAAGGATATCTTTCCAGTTCCACTGGGCTCTGCAGTGTTCGGGATGTCTGCCCAGTGCCCCTATGTTCTGAAGCGTACTCAAGATGTCTATTTAGTGCCCCATTGTCTATAGCATTCTCAGGATGTATTCCAATGCCCTTGGGCTCTGCAGAGCCCTTAAGATTCCTGTCCAGTGCTGCTGGACTCTGCCGAGTGTTCAAGATGTCTGTCCAGAAACCCTGAGCTATGTCCAGCACTCAGGGTATCTGTCCAGTGCCCTTATGCTCTGCCGAGTGCTCAGAATTCTTATCCTTTTTTTTTTTTGCTGAGCTCTGCAGAGTCATTTTGATTTGCATTTCCCTGATGACTAAAGGTGCTGAACATTTCTTTTTTAACTTTTTAAATTTATTATAATTTATTCACATTACATGTGAGAAACTGTAAAATTATAAAATGTAAGATGCTTGTTTGCTTGTCCAGCCTTGCTTAGGGGCTTCTCCGAGTTCTCGTTACTGCTAACCTCAAGAGTTCCACCCTAGTTCCCAGAATAGTTACATGCGAGCTTCCAAATATCAGACGACCTCATACGGTTTCCAGTTACCGCCCTAGGGACCCACACCCAAGTCTCCACAAGAGGTCTCCCAACACCACATGTCCTAATGTCCATATGGTTTAAGTTGATAAGCAACCCCACCTGCTTTGCGGTTTTTACCTTCAAAACTAGCTTGTAACAGTCACTCGGGGTCCTTCACCTCCTGAGTGCTGAGGGACCCTGACGCGTCAGAAATAAACCTTTGCTTTTGCATCAGTGCTCCATGTTTCGAGTGGTCTCTCGCGGCGACCCCCTTCCCGAGTTGGGCATGAGGGTCCAATACATGTTGATTGTTATCTCTTTGCTCTTATCTTCCCATTCCCACCCTCCCTCCCTCTTCCACCCTATTCCCCTCACCAAGACCTCTGATGGAAGGCGACCTCCCCACCACCACAAGATCACAGCTTATTAGGTCTTACCCTGATAGTCCACCTCCCCTTCCTCTTTGTGCCTGCCAGGCCACTCCACCAAAGGGCAGTGATCAAATTACAGGGCACCAGAGTTCATGTCAAAGGCAGTTCCCACTCCCCACCCCTTTCAGATGTGGAGAATTAGCTGTCCATTTGCTAAATCTGAACAAGGGCTCTATGCTCTCTGCTTGCAACGTCCATGGTTGGTGCATCAGTTTGTGCACACAACCCCATCCAGATCTTCCAGGCTTGATGGTCTCCTTGAGGAGGTCCTGACTCCTCTGGTTCCTTCCATCCCCCAATTCTTCCATGTAACTCTCAGCTCAGAATCCAGTTTCAAGTCCTAGTATTTGTCTCAATCCCCCGCTGGGTGGAGTCTTTCAGGGAACATCTATGTTGGGCTAATATTCACTTATAACTGAGTATATAGCATGTGTATCTTATTGCGGGGGGGAGTCTGGGTTACCTCACTCAGGATGATCTTTTCTAGCTCCACCTACTTGCATGTAAATTTCAAGATTTCCTTGTTTTTGATAGCTGAATAGTATCTCATTATGTAAATGTACCAAAATTTCTTTATATATATACACTTTTATTTTGTTACACATGTATAAAACAAACTACATACAGCAGGGAGAACCATGTGGCAATCATGAGAGTAATGAGTTTTATACATGTTACATTCATAGTGAATTGGCCATCTGCATTTGTCCTGTCTTTTTGGGTCTAAATTTCCAGATGAGATTCAATATCTATTGTATCTCAACTCTAATAGCTTAACTTCTTTATCTTGATCTAAAATGATCTTGTCCCCTAACCAATTAAGCTTGGTTGTAAAACTATACCATCTTGTCTTCAACACCCCTCAGAGACTTCAGAGACTTGAGAAGGGATAAAACTTAAATTCCTGATTGAACTAGCAGTGTGGGTTAGCAACTTTCAAAATGTACAAATTGACTAAGACAGTTTACTGCCTGACACTTTATAACATTGGAGCCTCATCGTCAGCTTTCTGGCCTAATATCTCTGCCAAACTTGTTTGCAGGGCAGGAACTATTGAGTACTTGCTTACTCTGACTTGGCAGAGTACGGACTCTGCCTGCATCTAAGTTGTGCATTTTTAGGCAGATTCTGTTTGTGGCAGGAATGAGGACATTTTGCCCAAAGGCTGGTTTGCCACCTTTGAAGCCATCAATTTTTTTTATCCATTCTTTGAGGGACATCTAGGTTGTTTTTAGATTCTGGCTGTTATGAATAAAGCTGCTATGAACATAGTTGAGCATATGTCCTTGTTATTTGGTGGAGCACCTTTAGGGTATATACTCAGGAGTGATATAGCTGGATCTTGAGATAGCACTATTGCCAATTTTATGAGAAAGCACCAGATTGATTTCCAAAGTGGTTGTACAAGTTTGCACTCCCACCAACAATGGAGGAGTGTTCCCTTTTCTTCAAATCTTCTCCAGAATGTGGTGTCGCTTGAGTTTTTGATCTTAGCCATTCTGATGGATGTAAGAGGGAATCTCAAGCTGTTTTGATTTTCATTTCCCTGATGACTAAGGATGTTCAGCATTTCTTAAGTGTTTCTCAGCTGTAGTCATTCAATATTCCTCTGTTGAGAATTCTCTGTTTAGCTGTGTACCCCTTTTTAAATTGGGTTATTTGATTTAGTGTTATAGAGCGCCTGTTCAGATATATCCAATGGACAGCTCATTCTCTGCAGTTGTTGGAGAACTGGGGGCTGCCTCTAACATGAACTCTGGTGCCCCCAATTTGATCATCTCCCCTTGGTGGTGAGGCATGGCGGCATACAGAGGAAGGGGAAGCAGGCTATGTGAATGAGAGCTGATAGGCTGTGGTCATATGGTGGGGGAAGAGGTCTCCTTCTGTCAGAGGTCTAGGGGAGGGGAATAGGGCAGGAAAGAAAGGGAGGGTGGGAACAGGAGACTCCAAGCAAGGTTATTACAATCAGGATGTAATCTGAATAAATTATAACACATTTTAAAAGGAATAAAGCTAAACCTAATTGAATAATTAAAAGACCTCTGCAATGCACCTATATTCATAAAGTATCACAATTAATACCCTTTAAGTATCTAGATTCCCAAAAGTGATCTTCAGAGTCAATGTGACCTCCATGTAAATTCCAATGATGTTCTGCAAATATCAAGGAAAATGAAATCCTAAAATTCGTATGAAAACACAAAAGACCCCTATCCACATAAAAACACAGTTCTCTCCTCAGAGAATAAGAGACAAAGACCATATAAGATGATTTATTCTGGAAATAAATACTAGTAACCATAAACCAGGAACACAATTCAGGTTATCCCAAATACTATTTCCTAATTCAATAACATCTTCAAGATGTTTTTACAATTAAAGAATTAAAAAGTCATAAATCAGAAGACATTTTATAAACATCAACAGAAACACCACGCTGAGTGGTTACAGCAAAAGAGAAATATCTGCTATTTGTTTTAAATGCTATCTTATGAAGTTCTTAGCATCTTAGTGAAAGCCAATGGTCTGCTAATGTATTCCAATTAGCTTCATGATGGATAGCTGGACATAAAGAAGAGTAATAAAGGGCTATTACAGATCCAAAAAGATCCCAGGATAATTTGACACTGAACCTGTTGCATTCTAACTCTCCTCTAGGTTCTAATTAGTTAGTCAGCCTCACAGAATTCTTAACAGTTATAACGGGAGTTTGTGGGAATTTCAGTTCATATTTTGAAAGGGAATTTAACACAGACATTGGGTAATTTAACAGCAAGTGCTTGCCTACTGGAACCCAGTAGGTTCTAAGGAGAAAAAGTAATATTTAGAAATAAATTTGTACTTGTAAATATCTATAGAAAAAGAAAAACATCAAATTATTACTGTAACTCCATACTTCAAAAACCTTAAAAAATAAGATTCAAGTAAACCAAGAGAAGCCAAGCAGAGGAAATAAAATAATGGATATTATAAATATTACATTAGAGAGAAATAAAATGAAAACTACAACATGAGTGAAATTCAATGAAACCAAAAGATAGTTTATTGTACAGTTCAATCCACTGAGACTTTTCAAGCCATCCTAGATAAACAAAAAAGCAGAAGCCTCAAATTATTAGACAGTTATAAAAGAGGAATCACAACTAATGATACTGGAATTGAAAAAACTAAAGGAAATGTGCATGCAAACAAATAGAAAATATTTCAAGGACATAAACTTCATAAAATAAATAAAAACTAGAAAATCTGTTTTCTATAGATTCTACAGATGTAAAACAGATTGAAGTGGCAATTTAAGAATAACCCTTAAATAACACACTATACCCAGAAGTATAACATATAGAATTTTATTAAATATAATAATGGAAGAGGTCACAAAACATAAACCTGAAGACAAATATCAGTTATATAAACATATACAGTTTCAAAAAAATACTGAAAAATTAAGTACTGAAACATATACCACAAGATATACACATTGAACAAGTGGAATATATGCTATGATTCTAAGATTGTGAACAGGTTGTGTTTATATATTTAAGATATACATGAGTATGCACACATAGACACCAACACACAAACACAAACCTACTCAGAATTTAAGAAAAAAGAGACCACGAATTAAAAAGAAAGTAAGAAGTATAAATCTTAGGAGGGTTTGATGTGGGGAAAGGGACGGGAAGAATGATGTAGTTATAATCTCAAAAAACTAAAAGTTAGTTTTAACATTGTGGGTTCCACATATGAAAGAAAACCATCAATGTAATGGGCCATATTTACAAATGGCAAAAGACATGTAATTTGTTTTTAGAATTCTACAAACAAATGTATATGCAAGCAAGTTATGTGCTTAGAAAACTATAAATATAAGCATGTATTTATACATTTCTAAACAGCATTTTACAAATTCTGCAATTCTTTTGTGATTTAAAAAGAAATGATTTTATTAAGGCTAAAGAGGAACAATCACAACCTGAAGAAGGAAATGTATGAACAACTTCCTGCTCACACAGAAGGAATGAAACCTTTCCCAGTAAGATCCAGATGAAGAAGTGTGTGTGTATGCTTTTGTCCATTTAATTCAACATTAGACTGGAAGTTCTAGCCAAGGCCATTATTCTAGGGAACAAAATTAAACATATTCATATTGGAAAAGAAAAGGTAAAACTATTTCCATTGGTAAGTAAGATTCTGTTGAATAAATGTAATAGAAGGTGATTAGACATCTATAGTAAAGACTATAAAACAACATGAAAAGAAAATTGATATGCATTTTCCAGATAAACAGAAAAATTGTAGTAGATAATCAAGCTTATAATAGGAAGGCCTTAATATTGTTCTAATATATTACCTAGCATTGGAGTAGGTCTTACATCATGAAGAATGTTATTCATAGACCATAAAAGAGTTTTTTGGTACTTAATAGCCTAGGTCTCGGGAAAACCATGCTAGCTTCAAACTTAGTTTGAATGATAATCTGGAACTTCACATCTTCCTGCCTCTACTTTCCAAATGTTGGGGTTATGCACACACATCAACAAGCCTTTTGTGTGGTACTGGAGTTGGACACAAGCGTCTCGTGCATATCGCACTGAGCTGCATCCTGAGGGAGACATTTATTTTTAATGGTAACACTGACATTAAACTCCGATGACAAATTAATCATTGTGATTTCAATAAGAGGCTTTCCAAGAGGAGAAAAAGACAAAATGTTTTACCTTGCAGATAAGAAAGGTGTTTCGTCACAATCATCACTGTTTTACTGCTATAATATATAGTTACCTGGAGAGTTCTCTACATTACACTCTCATCATGATGAGCTGGGTCACCAATAACCCTAAAACAATGGGGTCATTTCATAATGGACTTTAAGTTCCAAATCACTCAGTCAATATTTTTTCTTTTTAAGTTGATTATCCTTTTAGGTATACCATAGTTATGAATAGCCAAGAAAAATAATAACTATCCCCTTCTTGGATAATATTTGGGTAACAGAATTCAAAAGCTTAACATTTATAATTATTTTAAACTTCCATTAAGTACTGAAGTTTAGTTTGTAGGTACCAGAAAAATAGATAAGATCTTTTCCTGGTGGATCAAGGATGAAGTTTGTGTCACATTAAATTAAGGTGGCTTTTCTGAAGACATGAATGACTTTAATAGAACCTACAGGTTTTCATGAAGTAAGACACATCATCATCTCAAATTTGCCATTGATGCCCTTTTAAAATCACATCTGCCTGCCTCCTACACCTATTGAATGAAATGCTATGTATTATAAGTTAATATTAATTCATTAATTATTATCATCTGTTGCTCTTCAAATGTCCATATGAAGAAGGTGAGTATATAAGTTAAATGTAGAAAATATCTGATACTTACTATATGAAAAGTTGGTCAATGTTGTTAGTTATGAGGGTAATTATAAATAACAACCAAAGTGGAAACATTTTTTAAAAGCATAAAATACTGGCAATGATGCAGAGAAAGTTAATTTCTCCTTCTTTAAGAATGTAAAATATTATAATTTACCTTATTATTACATAAATTTATTATTTAAGTAATTTATTCAGATTACATCTCATTTGTTGTTATCCCCTCACTTGTATCTTCCCATTCTCCCTCCCTCCCACTTTCGTCCTATTCCCCTCCTCTAGGTCTGTGACAGAAGGGAAACTTGTCCCCCACTATAAGATCACAGCCTATCAGGTCTCTTCCTGGTAGCCTGCGTACTCTTCTTCTGAGTGTCACCAAGTAAATGTGAAACTACAATCCCACCCAATTTTACTCCTCGTAATTTGTGCAAGCAAAGTGAAAACTTGGGTTCACACAGAATCCTTGTGCATGAATGTTCTTGACAGCATTACGCATTATAGCCCCAACCTGATATGAACTCTTATATCCTCTCATAGGTGAGTTATTAACAGTAATTTGTACCAGGAAACACTACTTTCACTAAAAAGAATCAAGCTACTGCACTAATACATGTAACTATTTGAATGGATCAGCAGGAAGTGATAGTGTATTACAAGTCAATTTCAAATTAAGACCTAACGTGAACTCCACTTACAACATTTTAAGGACAATTCTAGATTAAGAATACAAAACAGATGAGTACCTGCAGTTGGGATGTAATATATGAGAGTAAAATAAATGAAAAGGAAAAAATAGATGAGGAGGCAGGTAGATGTGATTTTAAAAGGGCATCAATGGCAAATTTGAGATGATGATACTGTTTCATGGTTTGTTTTCATTATTATTAAGTAAATTCATTTTCAGAAAATTTCTCACCAACTATTCTCATTCTAGGCCTGCCGGCACCTCTTCCTCTACAAATCTTTCTCTCACATTAACACCTATTCATCTTGTTCTGTGACTCACTGACATTAACCAGGGCTACCTGTGTCCCTGTGTCACCAACAGTTTGAAGCTAGTGGTAGTTAATGAGTGCATACAATAACTAAAGTCAGTGGTTTGCCTCTATCTCAGAATCTACTAATATCCAAGAGTTTGCCAATAAAGGGTAAGGCTCATCGAGCCTCTGATGATTCCTTGACTTACAGTTGATAGTGAAGGTCTTATATGAGTTTAGTGTGCTAAGTACACTTGTTAATAATTTGTTTTTTTAAACATTTATCTATTTAGAAAGTGGAATAAAAATTACCACAGAGGTAGCTCATATATGTTAGAAGACATCTGCAGGACTAAGTTTTATCTATCCATCATGTCGCTGTGTGGGATCAAACTCAGAGAGATCATACACATTGAATTTTCCATAAGCCCTGCTACGTATTTTGGATATTTTGCTTCATATTTAAATACGCACATGAATTCAAGTTGTATAAACTAGGCCTAAATAAAACCAGGAAAATGTGAACAAAATCATTGGATTGTGTCAATTTTAACATGCCCATATGTTTGTTGTGATATTATGCAATAGTTTTAAACACACACACACACACACACACACACACACACAAACACAACCACTATTAGAAGAAATTAAATTAGGTATGTGTAGACTTTTTATAACTGCAAAAAATTTTAAAAACTTTTCAAAATTTAAAAGTAATCTGTTAAAAAGCTTCTAACTTGGGATAAAAAAGATCTTTAGAATGTATCTAGAGCTCAGGGGTACAGCGCTTATCTAGCATGCACAAAGTCTTGGGCTCAATCTGTAGTAAGAAAAAATTTTTCCTGAATCCTTTAAGGAAAATGATACCATGGACACTGAAAGTATTTTCCTATGTGAAATTTGTATAGTATGTAAACATCCTAACAGACTTTCCTCATCATTCTGTATCCACAGTCACTGTATTTCACTGGGCATGTGTCTCTAAGGAGTGAAGGAACATGTGTCCTCTGTAACTCTCCACAGAAAAAGGAGAAGGCAATGTAAAAAATATATATGTTCAATGCTCTAGGAACATGTTTGATCATCAGCATCCTGTCCTCTCTGGCTCAGCATTAATATTTGGTTACTTTCATCATCATAATAAGTATTCTATTGATCAATCACATAAAGGTGATTGGTACAGAAGTTTTATCCTCCAGGAATGTCTGCCTATTGTTGTGAATTTAACTTCTGTTGATATATGATAGTGGGAATGTATGCATAAAATGCTATGTTTGTGAGTACATGTCTGTCATGTGCATGAAGTTGCATGGATATATGTCATGAGCACCTGTATGTACCATACCCTGTAACTCATATTATGGGAAAACATTTTTTTAAAAAATGGTTCTGGTCATTGAAGAAGATAACATACAATAGGCTTCTCTCACTATCCTGCAAATGTCTGGGTCTCTATACTGTATGTAGCAGAGATGGGCATACTAGAGTATAATCTGTTGCCACAATTATCAATGGGCTATGAAAGGAGCATCACTAGAGCCCAGAAGTTTGATGCTTTAGTGTGGCTAACACTATGGATATGACATTCAAAACCAGCCAACAAACCATTAGATAGATAGATAGATAGATAGATAGATAGATAGATAGATAGATAGATAGATAACACAACATGAAGAATAAAGATAAAGAATAGCATTGAGATAGATAGATAGATAGATAGATAGATAGATAGATAGATAGATAACACAACATGAAGAATAAAGATAAAGAATAGCATTGGAGGTCCCCTTGTCAGATAAGGTGATTGTGGGTGGAAGGAAAAGTTAATTTCCATGAGACCCTGTATATGGTATTCTCCTGGGACAAATAGTAACAGAAGCAGTAATTTATTTATTCAGAAACTTATTTTATAAAGAAAGAAAGGGAATGACTTGGCAGTAGTAAAATATAATCCTGATATATGAGTTCATCCTCCATATTATTATTATTTTAGGAAAATATGACTGGATTTTCTAGGACAAGAAGCAAAGGAAGGGCTTACAATATGACAGTGTTTCAGACTGTAATATCTAACCCTGTGAATGTTTTTGCTTTTAATTTCTTTCTGGGTGTGAGCTATGTTTTAGTCCCAGTATTCTTCAGTGAATATGGAAAAATGAATATGGAGTAAAGTATGCTCTGTATTTTGTCAGCAAATTTTAATTACCCTCTGCCACTGCTGGGATGGATCTGATCTGACTTCAATAAAAATACTCTTTACCTCATCCCTCCTAGGTCTTTTAAAAACATTCTCTTGGGCCTGTGTATTAATTTCCAGGCAGAATGAAGTTCTTTGTCTTCCTAAGCAAATTACTTGATGTTTTGACTCTCTTTAAAAACTGGGAAGGACTGAGCTGGAAATGACAAAGAAGTTTCTTCCATGAAGGTAAGCTGTTATAGTATGAGAATGAAAGTGCTGTGCAAACTACTGAAGGAGATAAGCAATCATTCATCCTACTCAGTTTTAAAGCCTATAACTAGGAATTTATCACCAATGGCCATTTAGTAGACTTGAAGTCTTCCTATCAGGAGAGAATTCATGTCTGATACTGTAAACTTTGCCAGCTACTGCCCTTTTCTTGAATCAGTACAATATCTGACTATATTCTAAGAACTTATCCTTACAGATAAGTGAAGCTCTCACCCCCTTGTCAAAGCAGCTGTTTCTTCCAACACATAGAGAACTATGACAAAGATCCAAAACTGGTCAAAATAAAAAGACTAAGAGACTGTGGGTGTCCCACTCCAACTGAAACACTGACATCATAACCCCTACACTTAAAGCTTATTCATTTATATAGATCCAATTAAGCACCTTCAGCCAGACTCTCTCCTTCTTTTGTAGAACTTAACTAAATACCAGCAGGACCTCCAAGTCATCACTGGACCAGGGGATCTGCTGATTATAATCCAAGCATTGCAGAAGTGTAGACAAGCAGATCCCTGGGGGTTCAATGGCCAGCCAACATAGCTGAATCAGGAGCTCCAGATTTAATGTGAGACGTGTCTCAAAAAGGAAGTTGGACAGTGACTGAGGACTAACATGCAATGTTATCCTCTGGCCTACATAAACAAGTATACATCTGTATACTCATACTAACACAACCATGAATGCACATATATGTATGTAAAAACACAAAAATTCAGAGTGTATGAACATGGCTCCTTTGGAAAATAACTAATTTCCACATAAAAATCAAGATAATAGATTAGGATACAGGAAATGCATATAACATCCACAGAGAGACTATCCTGGAAAAGATATGCTTGAGGTTGTTGAGATGTTATAGTGCCTAATTTTTTGTCCTCCCAGACAGAGTGGTGATGGGGCTTATTTCAATCAGGATTATCAGCTTGGAAGGAAGGGAGATGCACTTAGTGCCCCTTTTAATCATTTGTTTCATGGGCTCCATAAAGTTTTTGTTTTGCTTCATTTTTATTATTTCTTTTATTATACCTATTCTCTTCCCTCCCTCGAAACCATCTCTAAACCCCTCCTTGTTTGCTTTCAAATTTATGGTCTATTTTTTACTTTAATTGTTGTTATATCCATGTATGTTTTCACATAGATATTCCTAAATGAACTGCTCGGTCTGTATAATATTATTTGTATGTGTCTTTTCACAGCTTACTACTGGAATAACTTCAGAAACAAGGAAAGTAAAAATAGGTCATTGTCTTGTTGTGTGGGTGGCAATAGAGAAGGTGATAACAAGGTGCAAGTGATGTGGCCAGGGAAATCAAGAGTTTACTTAAATTTATTTTTAATATTCACTTTATATCTGGATCACAGACCCCCTCTGTCCTCTCCTCCTGGTTCCTCTCTCTCACCCTTTTCCCCCTCTACTTGTCCTCCAAAAAGGGGACCCTCCCCAACCCACCCCAGCACATCAACTCACATCAGAACTGAGATCCTCCTCATCCATTGAGGCCAGGCAAGGCAGCCCCATAGAGTGAAGTGATCAAGAGAAGGTGACAGACATTGACAGCACCGGCTCAATGTACAGTTTGCTTGCAGCTCTAGGGCACGCACCCCTGTCTTTGTTATTCTGTTCATCCCTCTATGTCAGATTCTGTTGTTTCCTTTATAAATCTAACACTAAGTGTTTCTGGATTTATCTCTTTTCACACTTCCTATGACTTTCTATTTCCTTTTCCAAGTTCTTACCTCCACCAGACCAGTCTCTCATCATGTGCTTACTTTGAGATTCAACAGGACATGTGAAACTACCATTGTTATCTTTGATACCCTTTATAAATATAAAACTTAATCTTGACTATGAGAAATTGAAACTTTTAATTTTTCCTAGATAACTCTTACATTGCAACATCTAATATATTTATAATAACTGTTTATAGATTTTAAACTATATACTAACTTTACAAGACTTTCCAAATTTCTGTAAAACTATTTGTACTATGATAATTCAGCACTACTATGTCTACAAAACCCCATGCACCACATGCCCTCTATTGACTAGGCATCATTAGAACATCTGTCTATGGTGTCAGGCCCAGCAGCCTGAAACTTCCCTGTCTTTAGGAACCCCAACTCAGGTAACCCCAAGATTTGTGGCTTCAAAGCACAACAAAATTTAAAGTCTAACTAATATGAGGCAGAGATAGCATTTTATTGAAGAAAGAAAGAAAGAAAGAAAGAAAGAAAGAAAGAAAGAAAGGCACTCAAGAAATCAAAGCACATCCAAGAGCATGGTGCACACTTCTCAAAGACTTGCAGTTTATTTTTTTTATTTTGTAATATATGTTATAAAATGTGTTTCATTATAATTTGTTCATGCATATGTAGCATGTGTTTTGATAATATCCACACCTATCACCATCTCTTCTTCCTTTCCCACTCCCACTGATATCCTTCCTCTTCCCCACCAGTCCCTTTTCTAATTTCATGTCTTGTTTTAGTGATTCAGATTAGTTAGGCATCCATGCATGAGCATGGGGAGACATATTTAAAGAAATAACTTAACAGACTATAGTACTAAAAAAAAGTTTGCCCCCCCCAACTATTAACTGTCAGTAGAACTTGAGAGAATGGCAGTTCATAAAACCCTCTCTTAATAACTGTTTAATTGACTTTTAACTGATTTTGATCGCAAAGATTAAGAGAAAGAGAAATGCTTAAGGAAAGAATAAAACATACCTAAGTATGGGTATGGGCTTCTTAAGGGAGAGTTGTAAATAAGCATCTTAGCATTAGCTATACATACAGTTGGTAGCAACTTATGACTCAAAAGATTGCTAAGTATATTTTATATATTTTTTGATAATTGATCCTTGGCAAAAGATGTCTTGATGGGATTATAAACAAATATAGTAAAATCAGGTATCATTAGGGTTATGCAACAAATTTCCAGGGTAATCCCTATCCAAACCACAGGTTTATAGCTAGGAAAAGAGAAAACTCTTTATAGAATCTTATATATGTTGGAATTCTTGTTTCTCAGCTAGTGAGCATCTTCAACTAAACTCTTGGGAGAGAGGCTCTTATCTATTCCCATGTCCCCATAATTTTTTTTGTCTATTTCAATTCCCCTCCAAGACTTTGAATCTTTAATTTTGTGTTTTGAACAGCCTAAAGATCCATTTTTCTATAACATTTTGCATGCTACCCTACATATCTGGGAGTGAAATGCAGCAACCTCTCTAATCTAAAAGGAGCAAGGGAAGCTTTATGTTCAGAGGTGGAAGGATCATTGTTTGATAGGAATCTGGACAAGAGATATTATTACTGTAGACATCGAATTACAAAATCAGTAATGCAGACAGTAGACTCACATGACAGGGTTAGCATAAAATAGCAGGATATATTTATTGTGATATGCCTGAGAATCATGATATTAGCAAATCATTAAAATTTAAGAGACAATCTGGCATAGATTTGAGTATGTAGGTGTTGGAATGCTGAAGACACAGTATCCTGTTTTCAGACTTGTTAAGAGTCACCTGCTCTTAGGCTGGCCAGATGGCTCAGAGGTTAAGAATACTGTCTGTTCTTCCAAAGGTCCTAAGTTCAATTCCTAGCAACCACATGGTGGCTCACAACTATCTATAATGAGATCTGATGCCTCTTCTGGCATGTAGGCATACTTGTGGGCAGAATATTGTATAAATAAAAAAAATAAATAAATATATAAATAAATCTTTTTTTAAAAAGCATCACCAGTTCTTACAAAGTTGCTTCCCTTGTTACTTTAACTTTTGAATTTAAGAGTGAGGTCCCTAGACTGTAGAAAGAACATACCAATAGTAACATAACACTATGGTAAAACATAAAGAAATAATTTAAAGAAGAAATGCAATAGTAGAATAGATCAAAAGAAAAATAGTATAAGATTATATTCAGAAAACATGTAGTGTCAAAAGAAAAATGGTAAAACATACTAAAGCATAATGTAAGGTACCATTTGCTAATAACATTATGAATGAGATGATTTTGTGTTCTAGAGGTTTCATTTTTGTTTTTTGTTTTTGTTTTGTTGTTGTTATTGTTGTTGTTCCAGTCTTTGTTATTTTGTCTTAGTATAAGTAGAACTACTTTAGATTACCTGATCCATTATCTATCTATCTATCTATCTATCTATTTATTTATTTATTTATTCACTTCACATCTCAGTGGCAGCACCCCCCTCACCTCCCAGTCCCACCCTCCCTCCCTCTCACCCATCCACCCATTTCCCCCACTCCTCAGAAGAGGTGAGTCCCCCTCCCACTGCAGCTCAAGTCATACCAGGACTGAGCATGTCATCCTTCTCTGTGTCTTGGCAAGGAATTTCCACCAGGGAGAAGTAATCAAAAAGGCAGCAAGAGATTCCATTCCAGAGAAAGCCACTGCTCCCCTCAATAGAGGACCCACATGAAGCTCTAGCTACTCATTGGCAACATCCCTGCAGGGGGTCTAAGTCCAGTCCATACAAGGTCCTTGGTTGGTGCCTCAGTCTCAGTAGGCTCCTCTGGGGGCCCTGGTTAGCTGGCTCTGATGGTCTTCTTATGGAGCTCCTGTCACCTCCAGGTCCTTTTCTCCTTACCCACACTTTTCCCACTAGACTCCTATGCTTCTCCTACTTTTTTCTCATTTGAAGAGAAAAAGAAGCAGGCATCAGAGTCCATGTCTGAGCCAGGCCCCATTTCCCTTACTAGGGTACCCACATGATGACAGAAGTGACCATTGACTACATCTGCGCAGGGGGTCCAGGTCTAGTCCTTGCATGGTCCTTGGTTGGTGCTTCAGTCTCCACAGGCTGTTCTAGGCCTTGGTAAATTTGCTATGTCGGTCCTCCTGTGAAGCTCCTGTACCTTGTGAGTCCTCCATCCTCCTCCTTCACTCTTCTCAAAGACTCCCTGTGTTCCAGCCCATGTTAGACTGCGGATCTCTGCATGTGCTTCCATCAGCTGCTGGGTAGAGCCACTCAGAATGGCAGCCATGCTAGGCTTCCATAGTTTTCCTTACAGAAAATTCACTTGACTTATTTTCATTCTCATCTGTATTAGAGTGTATAGGTATTGGAGGAATTAGAGATCCTTGAGAATCATAGAGATTTTTTGGTCTTAGTTGGCTTAAAATGCCAGATGTTCATGGTTACTAAAGTTTCAATTGAGTCAGTGGTTCTTTGTCTCAAGAACTTAAAACATGGGTATTAAAAATGATAAATTTAAGGAGTTTTGTATTGGGAGAAATGTTTTATTTAAGGAGGATGTATCGCAAAGACAAAGCGAGCAAAGCTTCACATGGCATGAGGGGTCCTAAGAGAAGGTTGACTGAAAAATTAAGATTCCCATATACAACAGGATGAGGTCCCAAAGAGGGATAGCTACTGAGAGGTTTTCATTTCATAGTTAAATAGGCTTTTTTCCTATGAAAGTAAATTGATCTTTGAAATGACCAGGATGATATGGAGGAAGTGATTTGGTCATTGAAATTCACCCAGCCATATGTACCCTTGAAGTGTCAATGTGCCCCTCTATACCAGTAACTAGGCTGAGGTTCTGGCACACACATTCAACAACCAACCAATGAGGTCATTGATCATACACAGCTTCCAGATAGCTGTGTTTATTAGATTGTTGTGCAAAAGAAAAATAATAAATAATAAAAAATAACAAGGACACAATCTAGTGCATTTGGCCTCTGTCCAAGACAGAAATGCTGATCAGATTAGAGACCCTTATAGCCACAAAAGATCTGCTTGTCAAGGACAAAAAGCAGAGCTGTTCCTCTCTAGGTCCACCTGTTAACTACCTGAAAAGTTTCTGTCTCCTAATTCCATCAGTAGGAGTGAAACTTTTGGAATGTGTTTTGCTTACTTCTAGCCAACAACAGCCTCAACCATCACTGAAGTACTCTTCAAAAAATAGATATTTTGTGCCAGCATGAAACCCTTTGTTTCTTGGTCATTAGTCTTCACTTTTCATTTTGAAGAACAAGTATGTAGTCTGGATCTGTCTTACTCCAAGTTATACAGACATTCAGGCACACAGACACACAGACACACACACACACACACACACACACACACACACACACACACACACTTTTATTTGTGGTTTTTGGCATAAAAGAGAGTTAGAGGCATATAAGTAGATGAGAAATGAAAGCAAGCCCTATGAGTGGACAGTGTCTTGTTCCCAGAAGACTTTACAAGGAGAGATGGACAGAAGGCAGAGTCAATATCTACACAGGATCAATAGGGGAAAGGGAAGGAGCCAGAATCTTCATGAAAGATATTTGCTAGTATACAAAAACAACTGTACTAATTATATTGAAAGTAAAAGACTTTCCAGTTTGAACGTCAGTATTTGGTATTTGCTTTAAAACCTCAAAAACTTAAATGAATCTTATTTCTGGATCACCATAGAAGAATCAGGAGTTTTTGATTGGGAAAGATCACTAGGGAGAGAGTAGCTATGGACTCCCATTTGGCTAGCACCTCTGCTCTCTTCCTGGCTCTAGCTGAAGCACAGTCTCTACAAAATAATAAGCAAACTGGAGAAGTATCCTTCCAACCAAGTCTCTGTGGCAAAGAGACAGTGAATCAGCAGCAGGTGTTCCTTAATTATCTTTCCCAGAATTCGAACCTCTACAGCCTCCAGCCCTGGGACCTTGCCTACCAGCCCTTCAGCCCTTTCTGTGACCAGTGAGAATGAGTCTAGCTCAGCAATCAAGAAAGAGCTGGCTTCTGATGCAGCAGAGGGAGAGTATAGCTGTGAGAGCAAAGAGTCCTTCAAAGAGGTAGAAGTAGATGAAGACTAGTCTGAAGCAAGCTCTTCAGAGACAGAAACGCATCTACCAGCATGCAATGGCCCCACCTAGGCCCCACCCTTTTCTAAAGCTGAGGAGGTAAAGTCTCAGGAGGATATTGCTCTGTGTTCCTCAGTTCCATCTCTGTGAAGGCACTAGACCCTGATGGAGCAGCCATCTCCCCATGAAGTAGTCGTCCACACTACACTCGATTGAAGAAGTGTAACAGATGAAAAAAAAGGAGTTTCTATTCAGAGGACATAAGCACCACCTAGTAGGCCTCCACCACCCAAAACCCCTCCAAATCCCAGACTTGCCTCTGGGAATAAGCCCAACAGCCTCCCAAGGATTGAAGAAGGAAGGTTCACACTCAGTCCCAGTGCCCTGTTAGAAGCCTCTCCCAATCAAGAACCACCAGAAAAAGCATCTGGGAATGCCTAGGCCAGAGAAAATGAAAATGCTGGTACCTGGGGCCCAGAAGAGCCAAGTGCTTCCTCCACTGTGGGTGTCACACAGGACCAAGGCCCTCAGGTTCATATCATAGTACCTGAGCCTCAAGAGAGGTATTTACAAGTGAAAACGTAGAACTTTGAAGAGAAACTGCCAATATACCTAACCCCATCTGCTCAAAGAAGTTTCTCAAGCAGTGGGGTCAAGAGTACAAGCCACATCCACTACATGTTCTCAGGCAGTGTGAATGCTTAGTCACTTAGTGAAGACCTGTCATTGCTGTAATCTGAGGAGTAGCCTCATAGAGGAGGAGGGCATTATGGTCGGGGAACATTTTACTCAAAGCTTAAGCCTTAATAAAAGCAGGGCTATAATAATACTTAAACAAAAGCATCTATAGGCATGTCCACACATTATTAGAGGGAGACAGAGGACCAGCAACCCATTCACATGGCAAAGACTTAAAGCTTCACATTACAAAAATGTGATTTTGACTAGGAAAAATGATCTTATCCTTTGAGTTAAAACAAAAACCCAACCCTAAGTTCCTATAAGCAGACCCTCAGCCTGAGGACACCTCACATCCCAAAGTTTAAGCCTGTTGCTTTCCCTTTATTTGCAGGTCAATCTTCTGTCTTTTCTGGATATGAAGTTCATTATCAGTCCCTATCCCTGGAAATGAGACATATGTCTCTGTGTGTTTGCATATCCCATCATGATCATGAGGCTAAAGTACAAGTTACAAGAGTCTGTTCTTTCTTTCCTTCAAGTGGATTCCAAGAATTGCACTCAGGTTATCAAACTTGGAAGTAAGTACCTTTATCAGATGCGTAATCTCAGTAGACCGGTGTATTAAAAACAAATAAACAACAACAAAACATTTAGACCATGATGAGATGAGCTATAGATGCAAGCATGTAGGGTGATAGAGAATAGATCGAACAAAGATAAAACAATATCAGAAAAACCAGATAAACAGATTTAGCCATGCTACTGGGTGTAAATGTTGTTTTCATTTTCTCAGATGAGAGGACGAGCCATTCCCAAGACTTTCTAGCTCTTTCTTAACTCTCACTTGCTCGTCCAATTCAGATGTTGTGGCCTAAACTCCTCTCCAAGCTGATTGATTCAAACTTGGTTCTCTTGGCTTCTGATTGGATTGTTCTGCTTGGCCTCAAACTGAATCTATCAATATGTTTTAATCTTCTGGCTCTTTCTCACCTGGCTCATTCTTTATTTGTGTCTATCTTGTTTGCTCTGCAAACTTGACCTTTCTCTGTAAAACTATCCTGGTAATCAACTCTTGGTAAAATCAAAAACAAAACAAAAAAACAAAACAAAAAAATCTCCTCTCTATCCTGTACTATTCTTGTGAGAGTTGGGCATATCCTACTTCTGACTTACTCTGTCAAATATTTCTCTGATTCATTACTTTGTCTGCCTCTCATAGGCAATCACTTTTAAACATGGCTGCTTTCTTCTATAAACTAAACTTACCTTCATTCTTTGGGATTAAAGGTGTGTACTAAGTAAGGGTGTGTCTGCATTCCAGCAGGATCATATAGACTGGGAAGATCTTTGGATGTGAGCCTTTGCCAGAGCAGCCATGTTGGTGAATTAATATTCCTCTACAAGTAGGGACATGAGTAACAGTAACGGTCAGTGAAAAAAGTGGGATATATTAGCTATATATTTAGGGGTAAAGCAAGCAGTCTGGATGAGTGGAAAGGAGCCTGGTGGTGAATTATTAAAGATAACGCTAACTACAGTACTTGACAAAGAAGTGTAAAGTGTTGTGATGAAACCCACTGCTTTGTGTACTACTTTTCAAAAAAGCTGAAGGGAATTGTTTCATCAGGTTACCCCATAACCTTTAATGAATCTAATTGATTATAAATGCATTTCATTACAAAATGTTTTCTAGAGCTTTGTCTTATATTTAATAGTTTTATCACTAAAAAAACCCAATAATTTATCTCTTTTTCTAGTGACATTTGTGACTAGTTCTGTGGTTTAATTCCAACTGTTTCCAGGAAAGAAGAGAGTTGGATTCTCTGTTGCTTCAAGATTAAATGTACTAAAGTTGTTTCTTCTCTACATTGAAGTACTTTCCTTAACATGAAAAATTATAGTTCCAGAAAGTAATTTTAAGTGAACGTAAAATAAAATAATTCTATTTTTATTTAAAAAGACAAAGATAACTCATAAGTTTGTGCATGAAGAACATAGTGGAGGAAACTACCCTACTCAGAGGTAAGGCAAGATATCTCTGGTCAAGTGTAAGAACCACAAGGAGACAGACATAATTTAAACTCATGCCAGTATATATGGAACCACAGAAAACAGTTTAGACTTCATACTTTGTATTATACTAACACCAAGAGACCAGGGGATAACCTAAGCTTTTCTTTCTGGGGTAGCTTTAATACCTTCTTATAACTAGCCTCAACAGAAAATATGGCAGAGGGATGGGTGTTGCTGAAACCAGAAGGCATTGTTCCATCACTCATGACTTAACCAGAAATTTCTACTATGATGCAGTGTTGCCAGGTTACTACTGCTGAAAATCTGAAGGCAGAAAGCTCTTGGCCTCAATTGAGAGCAAGCAGCCTCTACTACAAATAGACATTGCTGGCAAGGCTCTTATGTCTTCAAACACCTCAGCAGATCTGAGAAAGCGTGCTGATGGTTAAAAGAAGGTAAGGTGGGAGTGTACCTCCCAACATTTTTAATACAGATATGTCGTTAAATGAAGAGAAAGACGGTGATGATCCAAGTAAAGTGAGGCGGAATCAAAATGTTCAAGATGAGTTAGTTCGCGGAATCCATGTGTCCTTAAATAACATAGCTACACAAGTAGATAACTTAAATAAGCATGCTGAAGGGATACTTGGGGCATTATCCAAAGAGGTTGATTTGGTCTGTTGCAGATATTCCTGTTTACAACATTGTGTAACCCAGGTAAATAATACCATCTCTACAAAGAACACACAAAAAGAACCTTTTTTTCAAGCTACAAAATCGATGTCTTCTCACAGTGCATCAATTCAAACAGATCTAGATTATCCATCGGCTTCATTACCCGCTAAAGTATGTGAAACCCATGATGTTAGTGTGCAGACAGTACCTCTTTATATGTTTACTCCTTCTCATCAAAATGGTCCACAAGTTTTAGTGGTTCCTAAATTCCAAGAAGACAAAGAAAGCTTAAGGATTCCGTACAGCCAAGATAGTAAAGATGATTCAATGATTCCATATTGCCAAGATAATGAACATGATGTAATGATTCCTTACTGTATAGACAGTGATCCAGGATTAGTGGTTTCTGCTAATCAATCATACTACTCAAAAACTCACAAAGAAAAGGTTAGAGCTGGAGTTAACGAACAAGTGCAAGAAAGATTCAGGAAAAAGAACAAACATGTAGATCATCCCATTGAAGTAAAAAATGTGCCTCAAATTACTCTGAGGGGAAAAGACATTACTGTGGGACGTGTTCCACCCACTTGCCTAGAGAAACCTAGTTCACAGATGAAACCATCAGTAGAATGTTCTGGATTCTCCACCTATCCAATTAATGAAATAAGTAAAGTCTTAACAAAAGCAGTAGAAAAAGTAATAGTCAGCCCTACACGCCCACCGAGGAAAGAGTTCAATTTCCAGAAAATTTCAGAACCATATGTCAGATACGGAATTGGAAAGGGGGAAATGAAACCACAACCTCGAATTCAAAGTCGTCCTAAGATAGAGGCATTTGTGAGTCCAACAGCACCTGCTTCACCACCTCCATTACCACCTAACTGGTTGTCTATGTTAAGAGATTCAAAGAAAGAACACTTTGCCTTCAAAATGCAGTTTCCATCACCGGTTTCGAAAACTTCACCTGACACACATCTTCACACTTTCCTCCAGACTAGCCCAGAGGTAGATATTCAAACTATTGACAAAGATGATGATGACTTCGAATTTCCACCTCCACCTCCTGATTGCTGTGGAATGCTAGAAGACGATCTTCTGAATGACGATAGCGAAAATGAAATGTTGCCACCGCCACCTCTGCCTGCTTCTCCAGCACCCCTACAAAGAATTGAAGAGAAGGATAAAAGTGCTGACCTACTTGCCCATGCTTCCTTTATACAGTCACCATTGTCTTTTGCTTATCCACATCCAAAGGCCTCATTTTCAAAATCACCAAAGTTTTCAGCTTCAAGATCACAAAGACCTTTAGTTCTATCACCATCAAGCTCACAGGACTCATCAACAAGGTATACTGATTCAACCTGTTCAAACTTATCAAATGCAGCATTGCCAAGATATTCACGTCTAGAAACTTACCAAAGTTCAGTTTCACTATCTGAATCGTTTTCACAATCAACATCTTCAGTGTCATCAGGAAGATATTCATCTATTTATACACCAACACGTTCAATTTCTCCAAAGCGTTCTGAAAAACAGTCTTCAAGATTTTCCATGTATTCAGTAGAGAAGACTTGCATTGAACAACCGACAGAAAATCTGGTTCCACCATCAAAACAATCTTCTAGTTTGAATGCAACAAAATCTTTTACTATACAATCACTATTTTCATTCCAAAAGCCAGCACCATCTAGCATCCCAAGCCCTCAGGCTTTATCCGTGATACAGTATGCAGAAAACTCAGTGAACACTGATCCAAATCAACGACCAATTTTCACTAAAGAAGGAAGTGTCCTCATAGACTCAGTAAAGAAGGGTGTTTCACTACGCAAAACTGAGGACCATTGCATACTGAAAGCTCAAATAGAGATTTCAAAAAAATGAAGACAATTCTATCCTCGTTCTTCATAAATCTATGGGATGCCAATTAAACAGTATGGCCAATTTCATGCTGAAATGAAACAAAATAAATCAAAGTAGATGAAAAGCAACACTAGTTTTGTATTCTTTGCTGGCTGATATATTACTAAGTTTATTGTTTGCTTTACAATACACTATCTTCTTACTATCTCCTAAAAAAATCCTATCACCACATATTCCATAATAAATGTTACTTTTCTTAAGGAACGTGTTACTTAACTGAATCCAAACTAAATATTGAGAACCAATAATGCTAAATTGTACTGTAATGACAATACTTAAATTATAAGATCAGATTGAGAGGAAATATTCAAATCATTATTATGGAATGTGGTATTGTTATAATTTGTTAAGATTTTAAAAAATGTATTTATTATGTATATGAGTACACTGTCTTCATGTGCACCAGAAAAGGGCATCGGATCCTATTACAGATGGTTGGGAGCCACCATGTGGTTGCTGGGAATTGAACTCAGGACCGCTGGAAGAGCAGCCAGTGCTCTTAATCTCTGAGCCATCTCTCCAGCCTCTGTTAAGATTTTTATACAAACTCAATTTTGAACTCTTTTGTTTTTTCTTTGGCATTTTCATACATATATACATTGTATATTTATTTATATTCATCTATTAAACTCCCTCGAGGACCCACATCCCATCATATCTTCCACCTAATTTCATGTCCTCCTTTTATAATTTCTTATAATTTTATTTCCTTTTGAAAATCACTGATTCCAGTTCCTGCTAATCACGTGCACATGAATGTGATCACCCACTGGGACATGGGGAACCTAGCAGCAGCCATGCTTACAAAGAAAACTGACTCTCCCTCTCAAACAATAATAAACTTCCAATAGACCCTCAACTAGGAAGGAATACTCAGGAGTCCTTCCATATGCCATAGTGCACATTTTAATTTGCTTGATCTTGTACAAGAGGTCTTCCATAGGTGATCATTGTTGATATGAGTCCATGAGTGCAGAAGTTATGTCATATCCAGAGTACAGGAATTCACAATATTCCTCTTCCTCTTACATTCTTTCTACTTCCATTTCCATGATGTTCTCTGAGCCTTGGGGAAGGATTATAATATAGAGGTCCCAGCTACAGCTGAGCTGTTACAGTTCCTTATTATCAGCACTTTGAATATATATATATATTCATAATAGCCAGAACATGGAAACAGCCTAAGTGTCCCTCAGTAGAAAAATGGATAAAGAAGCTGTGATATATTTACACTATGGAATACTACTCAGCTATTAAAAACAAGGAATTCCCGAAATTTGTGGACAAATGGATTGAACTAGAAATGATCATAATGAGTGAGTTAACCCAGAAGCAGAAAGAATCAAATGGTATATACTCACTTATAACTGGACACTAGCCCAAGGGTCATGTCCCATGAAAGTCTTCACTTACCAGAAAAGTGGGACAGAGGGGAGGACATCCTATTGGGACTCTAGGTGTGAGAAGCATGGGAGAATGGGGAAATAGAAGGATCCAAAGGGTCCTAGAAACCTAAAAGAAGAACATTATGATGGGCAGGTCTGGGTCCTGGGGTCCTGCTCAAACTATGGCACCAGCCAAAGAAAATATAGGCAGTAAACTTCGAACCCCTACCCAGACCTAGCTGATAGACTCCGTTTGTGTGGAGAGTGAGGTCTGACTTTCACATGAACTCTGATGCCTCATATTTGACCAAGTCCCCTTGATGGGGAGGCCTGGCGGCACTCAGAGAAAGGATAGCAGGCTACCAAGAAGAGACTTGATACCCTATGAGCATATACAGGGGAAGGAGGTCCCCTTCAGTCACAGACATAGGGGAGGGGAGTAGGGGGGAAGTGGGAGGGAGGGAAGAATGGGAGGATACAAGGGATGGGCTAACAAATGAGATGTAATATGAATAAATTAATACATTATTTTTGAAAAATATATATATGCATTAACCACTACCCTCTGCAATGAGAAACACGTCTCATGTCTGACAAAGGTTGGGAGCAGGATTAATCTATGGATATAAACATTAACCTTTAAAAGGCCATTTGATAACATAGCCTTTTGATAAAAACATCAGTAAAAATGTTTTTAAAAACCAGTTCTCCTTTAGGGCATAGGTATGTTTACTGAAAAAAAAAAAAGAGCATGAATTCCCTCTTGAGGAGTAGTGTTCAAATCCAGTCCAAAAAGAAGTTAGGCACCTGCCTAAACACTCTTGCCATTATTGCACCAGTGGGAACATCTTGCATGGCATGTTGGTATAGTAACATGCTGGGTCCAGCTCTGAATAAGATGTTTTACCTATTAAGGTAAAAATATATTGTTTATTCTTTATTTTCTGAATATGGTTTGTCACTCATAAGTTTTCATGTACCATTGCATTCAGGAGGGATGCCTTATTAATGTGAGGTAAGTCTTCTTTGATCACGGTAAGTGATCATATTAATGGGCTATTAAATCTGTTTTAGTATTATTCTGCTGAGAACTAACCAACACTCTAACCTATATACTCCACTTCTCCTCCTATGTTCTTGTCTGGGTTTGGCATCAGGGCAATTCTGTCTTTCCCCCGAAAATAAGTTGGTAAGAATTCTTTTCTCAAGATTTTAGAAGAATTTGAGAATAATTGGTTTATCTTTAAATGCTTGTTAGATTTCAATGTGAAGACATTTTAGTTTAGTTTTCTCTGATAAGATATATTTAATTGTTTCTTTATTCACATTTTCTTTTGCTTCGTTGTGATGAGTTATATATAAAATAGTTTACATGACCCAATGTGTTGACTCATCATTCTTCATTACAGTCTCATGGTACTTTGTATTTCTATAATATTCATATAATTATGATTATATTTTAGTCTTGCCTGTTTTTCTTGCCCATGATAAAGTTCATTTTATTTGTATCTTCAAAAAACATTAATTGGTCACTTCTATTGTTTCTTAATGTTGTATCATTTATTCCTACTCTGATAATTTTATTGATTTCATTTCTTCTACTATCTTTGGGGTTTGTTTCTTTTTCTAATTCTATGAGATGTATTGCTAGGTTGTTTAATTTAGATCATCTTTTGTTTTTATAAATATTGATTGGTATAGCCCTGATAAAGCAATCCTTTAATTTTCCTTTAGTTGTCTTTAATGTAGGGATGCATTGAGCTTAAAATTTTTCAAGAATTGAAACTTTCTAAATGGAATAGTCATAATTAGTATTTTTTCAGAATAATTAAAAATATATTTTATAAATTACTCTAGAAAAATAAAATGACATAAGATTAGGTTATAAATAAAAGAATAAAGTACTAATACTCAGAAAATCTAGAATTTCAGCATGGACTGGGAGAAAGGTTCATAACCCTCTACCACCAGGTGAGGAGTTATTTACATCTATGGCCGCTGGGGAGGGAGAGTCAGTTATCTATAAGGGTATGGCCCCTAGTAGGTTTATCATGGCTCTAGTGTATGGCACTATTACCTGTGCATATATGGGCAACACAAATTGGACGACATCATACATACATACATACATACATACATACATACATACATACATACATGTGTGTGAGTGTTAAGGGGGAAACACAAGAAAAAAATTGAGGTTCAAAATTATGAGCGAGATGAAGGATCCTCAAGTAAGACTTAACATAAAATGTTAAGAACTGTGGGAAATAAGTCCAAACCTTAGAGGAACAGTTTTCAGCCTGTGGGTTGAGACCTCCTTGTGGGGTGAACAACCCTTTCACAGTGGTCACTTATGAGATATTATATGTTATGATTCAAAACAGTAGCAAAATTGCAGGTATGAAGTAGCAATGAAAATAATTTTATGGTTTGGAGATCACTACACCAAAAATAATTTTATGGTGGGGGGGGGTCACTGCAACATGAGAACTATATTAAAAAACTACCATATTAGAATGGTAGGAAACCAGTACCTTAGAGCCAAAGTAAAATGAGAACTACTGTTTGAGTGGCCTAAGTCTCTACGTCATTGACAATAAATTCAATGTGGAGTCTCTTGGCTTCAGTAACAACTTTAAGATAATTACATTAATATGCCAAAAGGAAGTGAGTAGCACCATCTTCCGTCAAGTTGTGAGCAAAATAGAAAATATGGTGATTAGTGGGAAATTAATATATTAAGAAGAACAGGACTATGGAAGGTCTGTGAGTGTTGGTGTGTCTGTTGTGAAGTCTTTTTAAAATATCCAAAGTTTCTCTAAAACTCTGGAAATTGTGAATTCTCTTTTAAAATTACAAAGTCTCTTAACTGTAATGTAGTGTAATATTTTTAAAAATAGTGAAGTATGTTTTTATCCTAAGAAGAAAGAATCATGACACACACACACCATCAGATCAAAGCAAATCCAAAGCCCAATAGTGTAAAATTCAATGTGTATTCATGTGAAAGACATCAATTCATGGTCATCAAATTAATAATAATGGTTTTCTTTAGAAGAGTTAGAGAAAATATTTACTCATGTATTTTTATAACATTTAAAAATGTTCTCATATATTTATCCATTAACTAAAGAAATGTTATGTAAGCCAAGCATGACCAATGTATTGTGTTATTTAAATTTCAGCACTTCTATTGCCAGCAAAAAGGTATGCCACAAGATTGGGCTTGTCAACATTCCATCGCAGGGTGGAGAGAAGCTCATCTCCTCTTTCTGTAAAGTTATGAGCAGTTAACAGTTTGTTCTGGGGAGGAGCTAATGGGGCCCTGCCCCTCCCTGAGGAGTTATAGGCAGTTAACAGTTTGTTCTTGGGAGGAGCTAATGGGGCCCTACCCCTCCCTGAGGAGTTATGGACAGTTAACAGATTGTTCTGGGGAGGAGCTAATGGGGCCCTGACCCTCCCTGAGGAGTTATAGGCAGTTAAAAGTTTGTTCTGGGGAGGAGCTAATGGGGCCCTGACCCTCCCTGAGGAGTTATAGGCAGTTAACAGTTTGTACTGGGGAGGAGCTAATGGAACCCCACCCCTCCCTGAGGAGTTGTGGGCAGTTAATGATTGCTGGGAGTGGGGGTGAGGTTGAGATATTCCCTTCAATGGTAAAGTGATAATGCTCCTGTAATCAACTGAAATAAAACTCATTGGTTTGCAAAACATAAAAATAGAAACTAACTTGGAAGAGAAAGAGGATTAGCAGAAATGAGAGGAGGACAAAAAACAAGGGTCATGGGGATAAAAATTATCAAGATATATTATATGTATTTATGAAGATATAATGAAAACTACTATTAACTACTATTATGCTTGATTAATATACACTAATAAAAATTTAAAAATAACACTACCACAAACACAATAGCCAATGCTTGAAGCCAATTTTCATATATATTACATTCTAAGCATATAAGAACAAATAAAACTTATAATATACTGATAGCATTCTATTAAGTGAATGTGATACATTTTCTTTATCTACATATCTGTTGATAGAACTTATTTGATTTTCTCATTTTGTTATTGTGAGTAAATGATACTAATGTTACTGTACAGGTACCTGTTTGAACCTTAACTTTCAAATATTTTTACTATGTACATTGAAGTAGAATTAATGAGTCATAAAGTGATTAAATGATTAACTTTTGGGGAAAACATCAGTATTTTTGCATAGTTTCTGCATAACTATATATTTACTTCCAAAATGCACGCTTTCCAATTTCTGCACACTTATGCAGCTATTTCATATCCACTTCTTTGAAAATAGCAGGTCTGTAGGCATGATACAGCCTCTTCTGGTAGTTTGAGTTGCATCTTCTAGAGATTATTAGCCTTTTGCAGATCTTGTTTGAAAAAATTACTATTCTTTAAGTGTTTCTCAGCCATTTGATATTCCTCTGTTGAGAAGTCTCTGTTTAGTTCTGAGACCCATTTCTCAATTGGGTTATTTGGTTTGGTGGTGTTTAATTTCTTGAGTTCTTTATATATTTTGGATATTAGTCCTTTGTCAGATGCAGGGTTGGTGAAGATCTTTTCGCAATCTGTAGGCTGTCGGTTTGTTCTGTTGACAGTGTCTCCTGCCTTACAGAAGCTTCTCAGCCTCATGAGGTCCCATTTATTAATCATTGACCTTAAGGCCTGGGCTGTTGGTGTTCTTTTCAGGAAGTTGTCTCCTGTACCAATATGTTCCAGGCTCTTCCCCACTTTTTCTTCTAACTGATCTAATGTCTCTGGTTTTATGTTGAGTCTTTAATCCACTTGGACTTGAGTTTTGTGCGTGTTGACAAATATGGATCTATTTGTATTTTTCTACATGTAGAATCCAGTTAGACCAGCACCATTTGTTGAAGATGCTACCATTTTTCCATTGAATAGATTTGGCTTCTTTGTCAAAAATCAAGTGACCAAACATGTGTGGATTCATCTCTGGGTCTTCTATTCGATTCCATTGATCCACCAGCTTATTGCTTTGCCAGGACCATGCTGTTTTAATTACTGTTGCTCTGTAGTGCAGCTTGACATTGGGTATGGAGATTTCTCCAGAGGATCTTTTATTGTATAGGATTGTTTTTGCTATTCTGGGCTTTTTGTTTCTCCATATGAAGTTGAGAATTGATCTTTCAATGTCTTCAAAATATGTTGTAAGTATTTTGATAGGTATTACATTGAATCTGTAAATTGCTTTTGGTAAGATGGTCATTTTTACTATGTTAATTCTCCTGATCCACAAACAAAGTAGCTCCCTCCATCTTCTGATGTCATCTTCAATCTCTTTCTTCAAAGATTTAAAGTTTTTTTCAAACAAGTCCTCCACTTGCTTGGTTAGAGTTACTCCTAGATATTTTATATTGCTTATGGCTGTCGTGAAGGGTATGGATTTCGTAATATCTTCCTCTGTCTGTTTGTCATTTGTATATAGGAAGGCTGCAGACTTTTTTGAGTTACTTTTGTATCCAGCCATTTTGCTGAAGGTGTTTATCAGCTGTAGAAGTTCTCGGGTGGTATTTTGGGGTCACCTATATACACTATCATATCATCTGCAAATAGGGATAATTTGACTTCTTCCTTTCCCATTTGGATCCCCGTGATCTCCTTGGGATGTCTTATTGCGCTGGCTAGAACTTCAAGAACTATATTGAAGAGATATGGAGAAAGTGGGCAGCCTTGTCTGGTCTCCGACTTTAGAAGAATTTCCTTGAGTATCTCACCATTTAATTTGATGTTGGCTATTGGCTTGCTGTGTATAGCCTTTATTATGTTTAGGTATGTGCCTTTTATTCCTGATCTCTCCAGAACTTTAAACATGAATGGGTGTTGGATTTTGTCAAATGCTTTTTCTGCATTTAATGAGATGATTATGTGGTTTTTATCTTTCAGTTTGTTTATATTGTGGATTACATTGATGGATTTCCATATGTTAAACCATCCCTGCATGCCTGAAATTAAGCCTACCTGGTCATGGTGAAGGATGTCTTTGATATGTTCTTGTATTCCTTTTGCAAGTATTTTATTGAGTATTTTTGCATCAATGTTCATAAGAGAAATTGGTCTGAAATTCTCTTTTTTTGTTGGATCTTTATGGGGTTTAGGTATCACCATGACTATAGCCTCATAGAAAGAATTTGTTAATGTTCCATCCATTTCTATCTTTTGGAATAGCTTGAAGAGTATCGGTATTAGCTCCTCTTTGAAGGTCTGGTAGAATTCTGCGCTGAAGCCATCTGATCTTGGGCTTTTTTTTTTTTTTTTTGGTTGGGAGACTATCAATAATTGCTCCTATTTCCATAGGTGAAATAGGACTATTTGTTTATCTGATCTTGATTCAATTTTGGCAAATTTTGGTTGAGAAAATTGTGTTTTTCCCTTAGATTTTTCAAATTTTGTGGCATAAATGCCTTTAAAGTAGGTTCTTATGATTCTTTGTATTTCTTCAGTCTCTGTTAGGATCGTGTTTCTTCATCTTTTAGTTAGTTTGGCTAATGGTTTGTCTATCTTGTTGATTTTCTCAAAGAACCAGCTCTTGGTTTTGTTGATTCTTTGAATTGTTCTCTTTGTTTCAGCCCTGAATTTGATTATTTCCAGACGTCTACTACTCTTAGGTGTTTCTGTTTCTTTTTTTCCCTATGGTTTTGCAGATGTGTCATTAAGTTGTTTATGTGGGATGTCTCCACTTTCCTTCTAAAGGTGTTTAGTGCTATGAATTTTCCTCTTAGCACCACTTTCATTGTGTCCCACTAATTTGGGTATGTTGTTTCTTCATTTTAATTGAATTTCAAGAAGTTCTTTATTTCTTCCTTTATTTCTTCCCTGACCCAGGTGTCATTAAGTAAAGAGTTGTTTAGTTTCCATGTATGTGTAGGCTTTTTGTTATTTCGGTTGTCGTTGAAGTCCAGTCTTAGACCATGGTGATCTGATAGGATACAAGGTATTATTTCAATCTTCTTGTATCTTTTGAGGCTTGCTTCGTTACCTACTATGTGATCAATTTTAGAGAATGTTCTAGAGGGTGCTGAGAAGAAGGTATAATCCTTTGCGTTTGAGTTAAAAGTTCTGTAGGTATCTGTTAGATCCATTTGATTCGTGACATTGGTTAATGAAGTTATTTCCCAGCTTAGTTTTTTATTCAAAGACCTATCCTTCAGTGAAAGTGGGGTTTTGAGGTCTCCCACTATTAATGTGTGGGGATTGATGAGTGGTTTAAACTTTGTTAATAGTTCTTTTACAAATGTATGTGCCCTTGTATTCAGAGCATAGATGTTCAGAATTGTGATGTCTTCTTGGTTGACTTTACCTTTGATGAGTATGAAGTGTCCTTTCTCATCCCTTTTGATTAATTTTGGTTGAAAGTCTATTTTATTAGATATTAGAATGGCTACCCCAGCTTGCTTCTTGTGACTATTTGCATGAAATATTTTCCCCCAACCTTTTACTCTGAGGCAATGTCTGTCCTTGTGGTTGAGATGTGTTTCTTGAATGCAGAAGAATGTTGGGTCATATTTATGCATCCACTCAATTAGTCTGTGACTTTTTATTGGAGAATTGAGACCATTGACGTTGAGAGATATTAATGACCAGTGACTGCCAAGTCCCTTCATTTTTGCTATTCATTACAGTCGATATTTTGTGAGGTTGTGATTTTGCAGTGGTGTAGTTATCTATTTCCTATGCAGTTTTGGTTGTAATTTGACCCTTTGGGGTGGAGTTTTCCTTCTAGTAACTTCTGTAATGCCAGAGTTGTGGCTAGGTATTGTTTGAATTTGTTTTTGTCATGGAATATCTTGTTTTCTCCATCAACCATTATTGATAGTTTCATCGTATATAGTAGTCTGCCCTGGCATCTGTGTTTTCTTAGGGTTTGCAAGACCTCTGTCCAGGCTCTTCTGGCTTTCATGGTTTCTGCTGAGAAATCAGGAGTGATTCTGATAGGTTTGCCATCGTATGTTACTCAGCCTTTTTCTCTTGCTGCTTTTAAGATTTTTTCCTTGTTCTGTATATTTTGTGTTTTTATTATTATGTGGCGGGAATATTTTCTTTTCTGGTCTATTCTATTTGGTGTTCTCTAGGCCTCTTCTATGCTCATATGCATCTTCTTCAAATTGGGGGAAAAGTTTTCTATGATTCTGTTAAAGATATTTTCTGGGGTGGCTGTGGAGTCGGTTGTCCTCTCTTTCCTCAATACCTATTATTCTCAAGTTTCGTCTTTTCATGGTGTCCTTGATTTCTTGGATGTTCTGTGTCAGGAAATTATTAGATTTAGCATTTTCTTTGATGGTTGTTTTGAGTTCTATGATTATATCTTCAAGTCCCATTATTCGTTCCTCCATTTCTTGCATTCTGTTAGAAAAGGACACCTCTGAGATCCTTGCTTTATTCTCTGATGCCTCTCGATCACGTTTTTCTTCTGTGTGTTACTTTATCATAGCTTCCATTTTTATCTTCAGGTCTTGAACTGTTTTAATGATTTCCTTCATCTGGTTATTTGGGTTTTTTTTTTTCTGAAATTCTTCAAGTGCCTCTTTATATGACTCTTTTAAATCTTCAGACCTCTTGTTTTCCTCCTCCTGCATTTGCTTATAGATTTTATTCATTTTTTTCCATTAGCATCTTTCTTACTAAGGACTTGAGGTCATTTTCTTGTATATTGATTGTTTTGGGGTTCTCCACGTTGTTTTCATTGGGATTGCTGGGATCTGGAGATGTCAAATTGTTTTGGTTTTTTTTTTTTTTTTTTTTTTTTTTAGTGTTCTTTCGCTGTCCTCTTGTCATTTTGGGGACTCTGATGTTGGAAGGTAGTTTGTAGTGACCTTCACTGGTTCAGAGTGGATAGTTGATGACTGGTTATAGGTCAGGTGCCCTTGCCTGTGGGGATCAGGGAGTATTTCCCTGGTACAGGCAGGTGATCTGGTTTCCACTCCTGGAGATTTTTCTCTACACCTTAGGCTCCAGACTGAGTCAGCCAAAGTAGGTTTCTGTTTGGACCCTTTCACCTTACTGCTGTAATTCAGATCAGCAGTTTTGGGACCTAGAACAAAGACAGCACACAAGCACTCTGGTTGGGTAAGATGTTCCCAGCTGCCTGTCCTTCCTATTGCTTTGTAGCCAAGACCCCAGCCGGATCAGATCTTCTAGGCTGCAGCTGTCTTTTAGCTCTGCCTCTATGCCCTGTAGAAGTGTCCAGCCTCTCCCAGGAACATGGGAGATCTTGCCAGGACTGTGGGAGCTGAACCAGATAGTTTCTGTCTATTGTAGAGGCAATACATATTCAGGTCACTGGCAGGATCCAAAGTGGCAGCACTTTTCACGCCCTTGGAACCCAGGAAGCTCGGAGAACCCTCTAAGTCAGCAATTAGACACTGCAGGAACAACCCACATCTCCCAATAGCATGGGAGATCTTGCTGGGCCTGCAAGAGCTGACCCAGCTAGGTTCTGTCTGTTTTTGAGTACAGGTTCAGTGTGCCATGGGCCAGAGGCAATATGGATTCAGGCCGCTGGCGGGATCCAAAGTGACAGCATTTTCCGTGCCCTTGGAAGATCCCTCTAGGTCAGCAATTAGACACTACAGGCATGACCCATGTCTCCTGATAGCTTGGGAGACCCTGCTGGGCCTGTGGGAGCAATCCAAGCTGGTTTCTAACTGACCCTGTTTGCAGGCTCAGACCATTGTGTCTGGCTTTATAGTGGGCCCAGGACAGCCCACGAGCTGCATGCCCTCTCTAGCTGATTTTGGTAGGCCCCGCCACCTGTGTTTTCACTCGGTCTGGGTAGGCAGGCGACCTCTGCCGCTTGGCTTGGGGTGGGTGGAGGGATCCAAGGGAAGTTTCACACTATTCCCTGAGAGTCCTCAGGCTGGGGGCTCTGGAAAACCACCTCCCCACACAGCGAGTTTGTGCCTTATATGCCAGCTGCAGCTCACATGTGGATTCTGTTCCAGAGTCTGGGGAGTGCATTTAGCACCTCCGGGCTGATGCTTGTCCTGGGGTTAGGCTCACCAGTGGTCTGCAGAGTTTGGAACCCCACTTACTTACAGTTCTCAAAATCCAGCAGTCTGTGGCTCCATTCAAGTCCCTGGTCTCCTTGCAGTAGATCAGATACAGTGCATATTGGTCGACGCCATCTTGGAACACCCCCCCCCCATGGATGTGATCATTAATTTTAACTCTTTGCCTGAAATTCTTCCACGTCATTCTCATCAAAGGCCATTATTTGAGAATTTGTACTATTTGGAAGAGAGATATTGTTTTTGATTTTGTGGCTTTCTTTCTATGATGGGATTTTTGCATCTAGAATTATTTGGATGAGTGGAAGCTTGGGACAGACTCTGAGATTGCTATGTAATGATAGAAGAGTTAGGAGAATGGCAAAAATATAATAGTGTGGGCCAGTAGCTGGGGATTGAGGACCCCTTACCTGTAGGAGTTGGTAGAAGTTAGTGCTGAAGGCTCATTGTCTGTTAGCACTGGAAGCTAAGAGGACAGCAGAAATATGACGAAGTTTAATTTGATTTTTATGTATTTGAGTGCATGTGTAGATGCATGTGCAAATGTATATGAAGGGGGGCATGTGTGTGGTATTATGTTCATATGGTGATCAGAGTATGTCTTTGGAAGGTTGATTATCTCCTTTCACCAAAGATTCTGGGAATCGATCTTATCTCATTAGGCTTTCAAAGCAAGGCCTTTTATCTAGTGAGCCATCTCACCAGCTCAGTTTCCCATGAAATTAAGTCAACCGAATTTCAATTGGCTAAAAAGAATGTTCCTGGGTGATACTGAAAATATTTGAAAAATATTCAGTATCTAGAAGTAATCCAAATGATATAAAGTAAATGAAGACAGCCATCCAAGAAAATATACTTAAGCTGAATAAAAATAACAAAAATCTTTAATGCCTGGACATTAACCTGATATTTATTTTATGTTATTATCCCAGAGTTATGGAACTCTACTCTAGAAAGATACATGCAAGAAGACAGAATCCATTATCAACTAAGTCACAATAACATTCCAGGACGAATACAATAAATATTTCTTATCCCACTTCCAGATGTTTGCTGTCAAGTCTGTGTCATAATATATGAATTTGGTATTTATGCTATAAATCCCCTAATCATGAAACACATGTAATGCTTGGATTGAAGCATATTATAAATAGATTATTGTATATTGATAACAGAGTCAATTCATATGAAAAAGTAAAGTACAAAAATGTGATATAAAAGTAAGCGATTTTGAGTAACAGACAGTTCTGCAATAATAATTAAAAACTTCCATCTTTTTCTTTCAATATCAAGTAAAAATCTAGACATAAAAATAATAAGGAAATGATGTCCAGAAAAACACACTAGAACAAATAAATATCCATTCCTCACAAGAGCACATGAGTGCTCTCCAGAATATGCAATATACTGAAAAACAAAACAAGTTTTAATTCTGACACACATCAGAAAAGGTAATTCATATGGTTATATTTAAATAAAGGTAAAAATCAGTACCAAAAGGGAATAACAAAACATTTTTTGTCTTTGGTATCACATAAAAAATTAGAAGATCACAAATCATTTTCAGATTAATATAAATAAAATTATGTTTATCAAACTAATGGCATTCAGAAAAATATTCTTAGGTGGAAAGTACTACAAAACTCATGAAGCTCTTAAATCAATAAGCTACATTTAAAACATAAGGAGTTAGAAAATATCAAACCAATTCCAAAGGTAGCAGAAGAACTATAATAATGCACGTTAGAGTTTCATAAGATATAGAATAGAAATAGGAGCACTTCCTAAATAAGTCTATAGCTCACAACTATGGTATCAAAGCCAAAGACAATCTAAGAAAAGTGAATTGCAAGCCAATAACTATGTGAATATAGACAAAAAGATCCTTCATAAAATAGTACAGAATTTATCCCACATAAAACTATAAGAGCCATAAGATAGCCCATTAGAATTTATTATAAGAATATAAGAATGGCTAACCAAAATAAATTTAAACAATACATGACATTATTAAAAGGGAAGACTAGATCATATGAGTATCCCAATTGATACATATTTTGAAATTCTCTAGACTGGATACTCTGCCTTGATTTTAAAAATTAGATAAACAAGTTAAGAACAAAAGATTTTTAAAAACATAGTGGAGGCCATTTATTTAAAACTATGTTACTAATATAGTCAATGGTAAAAGTAAAATAGAAAACTTCCTTATCACTACCAACAAATTTTGATAGTGAATATTTTATCTGGAGTGATTGCTCAGAAATACATCATAAATAATCAAAGTTCATAGAATTTAGGAAAAATAATACTTTATATTTTTGCAGCTAAAATGAAGCTATATACAAAAAACTAAAAATTCAAAAAAATACAACATAAGTTTAAATTTTGACAGCAAAAGATAAACAGAGAAATTATGGTTCTATCCATATGCAAGAAACTGAATAAAAACAGGTTAGAGAACCACATTTATTTATGATATTATATAGAAAAATAATCTTGGGATAACCCCTAGCCCCACTGAACTACATAAGCAGCAGTTTTTGTTTATGCTTGTTTCATAGGTACAGAAAACTTTATACACCTTTTCCTTTTAAATGTTAGAAGCTTAACTGGCTGGGTCTTACAGGACAGGCCCTTCTTTAATGGTATTAATTTCTTTAACAATTACAGTCTTCCTTCCAGCACATACATCTGCTGTTGATATTAAGTTTCCTAGTGCTCCTCTTACCAAACTGTACATTTTGTACTTCTTCCTGTTATAGTCTCTCTTTTTCATTGTAGACCTACATTAGCTTTATTAGAGATAACCATGTCAACATTATGTTGTCTTGAAAGTTTCTCAGACCAAAAGAAAAAAAATTAGTCCCTCTCTTTAACATTTAGCATCAGGAAAGTACTTAGAAATAAAAAAGAAGGTAGCTAGTTTCTTTTTTAAACTATCACAGGAATACACTCTAGCCAAATTGTGGTTAGGGTGCTTACTTCCTCTAGCTCCTCTTGAGCCAGGTCTTTCTTTTTTTCCTAGGCACTTCTGTCTTTAGACTTTTCCTAGATCAGCTTTGCCTACAGTATGTGCTCAAAGTTCCAGTCTTTGATATTCCTTTAAAAAACAACATAGCCAGGTTCTTCACAACAATATTCCACTCTCAGTACCAACTTCTGCATTAGTTACTTTTCTGTTGCTGTGATGAAACACCATGACCACAGACAACAAAGGTGAGAATTTACTGGGGCATGTGTTTCCACAGGGATGACAGTCCACCATGGCACAGGGGAAGCATGGCACTTAGTAGCAGGCCTGGGAGCAGGAGCAAAAAAAATTGAGCTTTCAATATAAGCAGGAAGCAGAGAGTTCACAGGAAGTGGGGGTGAGGCTTGAAACTCTCCGTCTAGCCTCCAGTGATGTACTTTCTCCCTCCATCAAGGATGCACCTCCACAACTTCTCCAGACAGCACCACCAACTAGGGACTGAGGATTCAAATATGCCTGATTCTAGGGAAACATTTCTCATTCAAGGTGACATGCTTAGGAATGACTTTTAACTAAGGATATGAAAATTTTGTGTGCTGAAAATTATAAAATATTATTCTAAATTTTATCTGATTTTATGTATATGGATCTTTTCCATATATATATGTACAACTTTCATGTTTAGTACCCACAGAGGACAAAAGATAAGCTGGAGATACAGGTGGTATCAAATCCAGATCCGCTGTAAGATCAGGCAATGCTCTTAATTGCTAAGCTAAGCAATCTTTTTAGCCCCTAAACTATTTTTTAAAGAAATAAAAATATAAGTAATGCAAAGTTATCCTGCGTCTGTTCTGGGATAATATTAAGTTGGAAGATTTAATATTATTAAGATAATACAGTAATCTATCAGTTGAACTTAATCTCTTTCAAAAATCTCAGTGGCTTTTGTTCAGAAGTGTAAAAAACAATACATAGGTTTATGTATACTTTCAAACACCTTAATAGTTGTAACAATAAATGAAAATATAAAGGAAAGTAGCATGTTCCAATTTTAAAACTTGACACAAATGCTAAATAAATGTCAGTGAAAGTGTCAAGATCAATCAATGGGGCAAATATTCAGGTCAATGAACAATGTTAGAGTGACTCAGTTCATAGGCAAAAATAACATTTGACTTCTACTTCATATCACATTTAACAACTATCTCAAACTGAATCAAAAACTGAAATATAAGAAATAAAGAAAAAAATGAAAGGCCGAGTACATGCCTTTAAGCCCAACACTTATGAGGCTGAGACAGGCAAATCTCTGAGAGTTTGAGGCCAGGCTGGTCTACAGAGAGTGTCCCAGGACAGCTATGGCTACACAGAGAAAGCTTGTTTTGAAAAACCAACCAAACAAACAAACAAAGCTATAAAAATGTAAAGAGCCTTTGTTCCAATTTTGTAGATAACACTGATTACGAATAGAAAGTCTGCTGGCCTCACCAGCACTGTTACACTAAAACTTAGTACACAATTAGTTTCAATCACCATGGCTTTGATAAAAGTGATTTCCTAGGGTTAGCAAAACTAGCCAACATCCAGACTGTCATCTTAGCACTTGTTTCCCTGGACAACAAAATAGTCTCCTATAAACATCTTTATAAACTCTTGGGCCATTATTTACGATTACCATGCACTTGAGTAAAGAGATTCCCAATAGAAACCAAGGTAGTAGATATCTCTGGGTACACTAGGATCTCTTCTAGATACACACTTATATCCACTTGAGAGTTTCAATTTTTATTCAATGTGAAAAAACACTTGTTTTACATCTCAGAGTATTTAAATCTGGTTCCTAATGAGGTATTAATGGAAATTTTGCCTTCCCTTGAGGACTAATGCAGGTGGACATAATATGATGACTTACTCCCAAAATTTACTATTTAAATTGCAAAGTTCTCAGTGGATCTTTCTGTTAGATGTCATTATTGTCACAAGCACAAATAAATGTAAATTCATGCTCCGTGCTGGCTAGTTTTATGTCAACTTAACACAAGCTAGTGTTATCTCAAAGGATGGAACCTCAACTGAGAAAATGCTTTCATAGGATCCATCTGTAAGGCATTTTTTCAAATAGAGATTGATGGGGGAGGTCCCAGCCCACTGTGGGTGGTATCATCCCTGGTCTGGGGTCCTGGGTTCTATAAGCAAGAAGGCTGAGTGGTACCTGAGAAGCAAGTAGCCTTCCATGACCTCTGCATCAGGTCTTGCCTCCACATTCCTGCGCGGTTTGAGTTCCTGTCCTGACAACCTTCAGTGTTGGACCACAATGTGGAAGAGTGACCCAAATTAGCTCTTTCCTCCCTAACTTGCTTCTTTGGTCATGGTGCTTCATCACAGCCATAGTAGCTGTAACTAAATCATGCTCACCTGGAACATAATCTTTCTATACCAACATCACACTGGTCTCTTAATTGCCTTGGGGGACATGAAAAGGAGATTTGCAAATTTCATGATTTTTCTAGTCATTGTATCACTAGGCTTTCTCCCTCCTAATTAACTGATCATTTCATACTTCTTAAAGTTTTGGTTCATCAAAATCAAACCAAGTTATCAAGTGTAGGGAAAGACTTAAAATTAAAGCCAGAAGATGGCCATATTTGGCTTATTTTTATAAGAACTATAATCCTTTGGAAACTTAAGTCATTTGAGGCTGGATTTTGTCACTTACAAGTAAAGGCACCCAGAATGATGCACAAATGCATGCTATTCTCGTCAGTCACTACCAGTAACTGAAATACTAAAATAGAGCAAAATAAGATACTATATTTCCTTCTTTAAAGTGAAAAAAAAACCCCAAGATTCAAAAAGGTTAGTGGCACTGTTTAGTGAGGTTATGGAACCTTTAGGATGTGGTGTCTTGCTGAAGGAAAGACATCAATATGGGGGGCAGTGAGAATTAATAGCCTCGCTCCACTTCCAGTTGCTCTATAAAAAAGATCAAATGGGTCAGAAAGAAATGCAAAATGCAAAGTTCCACTTCTGAGGGAAAAAAAGAACTACAAAGGTTGACATTATAGCCTATAGCCAAGACAAGTTCTAAAAGAGAGAGTATAATTGTCACACAGATTAGCATAATTACAGAGAGGTCTCCTGCTTGGCACTGGAATAATAGAAACAGGAAAGTCTCACCCAGCTAAGTTTCCAATTTGTGAAAACTGAAAGCCACTAGGTGGTTTCTTGCTCCTAGAAAGCAACTGGTTCAAAATACAAATATGGCTGCTAATCTGCTAATGTGAGTGATACCGGCAGTGAAACTTGGCAGCATTATCTATATTGTATGGACTTTGGAGGAATTAAAGTTGCAAGACTGAGGCATGTGGCAAGGGAGTCACTACATAAAGACTCCGAGGGGCAAAATGCACCATATGTCCAGCTGTGAATGTAAAACCTGGTTTGTAGTAAAGATTTCAAGCTGTTCACATTGCCAGATACATGAAATAACTGTCAATGATATAGGGAGCAGAACTAGTCTAAGAAAGAAATGTGTGCTATAGGCAGAGAAGCTGGAGGAAGGGAGCCATCTAAGACCTTTCAAATTAAAGTTGCAGACATAGGACATGTAGAATTTGGTGATTGCCCTGCTTGGTTTCAGTCTTGCTTCAACAAGTAGTTCCTCACTGTTCCCTCATTCCTCCTTTTTTTTTTTTTTAGAATGGTAATGTATATTCTGTGCCACTGTATGTTGGAAGTATGATTTTTTTTTTCAAAAAGGTGATCACAGTTAAAACATTGTCCTGAATCTAAAAAGATACCTTGAACTTTGGAATTTTGAAAAGTGTTCACACTATTATATATTTAAAGCTGTTCTAAATGCATATTGCTGTGAGTCTATGGAGGCCAAGGAGTGGCATGTGATTGTTTGAATGAAAAATTCCCCAATGGGTTCAGTTATTTGAATATGTGATACCCAGTTGGTGGCACTCCAGACAGATTATAGAACCTTTAGAAAGTGGAGAGATAACTGGAAGTTCTACCCTCAGTGGTGTACTCCTTCCTCCAGTTATCTCTCCACTTTCTGTTTGAGGTTTAAAAATGTGATCTTTCAGCTTCTGGTTCTGGCCATTTACTACTATACTTCCCTTTCCATTATAGATTTTCCATCTGGAATCATAAGCCAAAATAAACTCTTCCTTCTAAAAGTCATTTTTGATCATGATGTCTTATCACAGCAACAAAAATGTAACTAATACAGCTCATCTGATCTAAACACTCTGTCCTTTTTTAAAATAATATTTTATTCTTTGTAAGTTTTATACATTTGTAGAATATATATTGATCATATCCATCCACTACTACCTTCCTACAACTCACCCTAGTGCTCCCCTAGTGCTCCAGAATCTTTACCAATTTCATGTATTTTATTGTTATTAATAACTCCTTAAATCTAAGTAGTGACGCACATATGGAGATAGGTGTGTGATCACTAACCAGCATGTGAACAACCTACTAACAGTGACTCTCACTCCTACAACAGCCATCAACTGCCAGTAGCTCCTACAATAGAGGAGGGACTTGGATGTCCCTCCCCTATCCACACTGAAATATTTACTAACTTGATATTGTGCAGATCACTATAGCTGCTGTAAGCTGACAGATAAAGCAGTCATGTACAGATGTCATCAGTTCACAGCTCTTCTCTTGTCTGTGTATTCTTACATACTTTTTGTACCCTGTCTTGGAAGATTTTTGGGTCTCTGATCTCTGATGATGGGAAGTTAATATAGATGACCCATCCACAACTGAGTACTTAGCTAAACACTATTTTTATTCATATTTATTCATGTTTCAGGCTTTTTCTAAGACTTTTCAGACTCTGTGCTTGCCTACCAGTTTGCCTTGCAAATATTACAAACATTAATTGGCCTTATTTGTCTAGCTTTCTGATGGCTCAGATCTTCACTTCATGCTAGTAGTTTTTCTATTTGTAAACATTGCTATTCATTGTTGTCATATATATAGAAATTTCTATTCACCATTGTTTCCATTTTTTGGAAGGATACAAAATAATAGAAGCAGAGTTTGACTCCAAGAACTGTTGACCAAAAAAAAGAAATCTGACTCTTCTGCTCATGTTACATTGAGTAAAATACCATATTTGGACACATTGCTATATCTGAGATTTTCACTTTTATTTGGAGGCATAAAAGGCACTTATTATTAAAGGTAATGAAGTCAGGAGAAAGCATATCTTTGTTCTTATACGATACTTTAATCTTGAAAGAGTGGCAATAATTTACAGGGTTTGTGCTAGAATTCACAATTCCATAGACTAACTATAAATGTGTCCCAGCATCATTGTCAGTAGTAGTGGTGATATATGTTTTTAAATCATCAGTAGTGGTGAGGACATATGCATTTTTGTAACTTCCCATTTTCTAATTTTAGGTCTTTTGTCTTATTGCCACTTCTAATAATTATCAGATATTTTAACAAGTTAACAAAAATCAGTTAGTTATTTTAATTCAAGGATGCTAAATGAGTTTATTATCTGATCACATGTTAATGATATATATCTTTTCTACTTTTTTTTGACAGGATCTCACAATGTTGCCCTAGGTGGCCTGAAATTCCCTATGTATACACGAAACTGGCCTTGAACTCTCAGAGACCCACTTCCCTCTGCCTTCTGAGTACTGGGATTAAAGGAGTGTACTCCCATACCTGGCTTAATGCTTAGATTTCTAACTAATGCAAATAATTGAGTCTATCTAAAGCTTCTCACCTCTCTAAATATGAGAAAGAGCACATGGTTTGTACAATGAAAGAGAATGGATTCTCATACATGTAAAAATAAATTGAAGCCATTGAAAATGTGTTCTTATATTTTTCATACTTGGTTTCAGAAACCAAATCATTCACACACACAAACACACACACACATGCATGCATGCATGCACACACACACACATGTGTGTGCACATGTGCACCTCCCATTACAGAGCTTCTTCAGTATAGTAACTTCAGGCCATTTAAGACTGCACTTTTGAAAAAGCAGCAATTATAGAGTTCAGACAATTATAAAAGGAACGCATAAAGTGATATTTTTAAAATTTGAAAACATTTCTATAAGTGGGCTTTGATTTAGCTGCACATTTTGCAGAACCCATATTTACCAAGTAAACAGTGACATCTGTTGTTAAACAAACATTCACTAGAAGCCCCAAAGGGTAAAGCATATTCAGTATATTTCTTTACTTGGTTGTAGTCCAGGAGTCTGCAAGACTTCACTAAGGAGAAGCTACATATATATTTATTAATTTCATGATTGTTTACAAGATGGGAATGGTTCCAGAATATAAATTGCAAACTGGAAATGATTTCTGGTTATAATACAGTTTATGCTATAAATTCCTGAGAGAATACACAAAGAAAAGGGACTTAAGAAAGAGGCTTGGAGATGTTCCAAATAAGGGTGTTAAAATATACACATCTTACAGAAGTGCCCTGCAGAAACTCTTACAGTGCTATGCTTTGTGCATCTTTATCATATCTCATGTTCTTTATAGTTTGTGAAAAAAAACTGGAAATTCTTAAGAAACTCACCAAAGATTTAACTTGTGTTGTTTCATTTTTGAAGAATGAGCTTGAATATCATGTGTAAACATTAAAAGAAAATAAAGATGCTTCTGATGGGCATGTAACTCTCCACACAAATACATAGTCCTTTAAAAGTCTGGGTACAAATGGTAAATAATAAGTATACATTCAATACTGTGGAACACACAAAGCATCAAAGTCTTTTATATCATAATAAAAATCTAGGAGAGCCACAAAGGTCCTCCCTGATTAAGAAGATCTTCTATAAAATACTTTTCTATTGGGTGTGACCATGAGTAGACTAAAAGCTAAAGAAATGAATAAAATACTACTCAAATATTCTACTTACTTTCTGAATAATCTGTCTTCCCATTAGCATCTAGATACAGAATATAAATTTTGTCCTTTTTACATAAATAATAGGTTCCATTATAACATTTTAATATATATATGTAATTTGTTCATATTTCCCTCCCTTTCTCATTTTCCCCTCAAATAATCCTGATGATTCTGGTTTCATATGATAGACAAATGATAGATAAATAGATAGATAAATAGATAGATAGATAGATAGATAGTACTTAATACATTTATAATATGAGAGAAAACATGCCATATTTGTATTATTTGTCACCCACATTACTGTCTCTAATTCTTCTATTTTAAACTCCATCTATCCATCACATAGTCTATCTTCTATTTCATTAATATGTAAAAGTAAATGTTTATACTCAAAATCTATATATATGAAAAGAAACCATGTGATATTATATTTCTGAATCTGACTTATTTTTTTAACATGAGGATTTCCAGTTTCACTTGTTTCCTTGTAAATGATACGATTTCATTTTTAGATGCATGAAACTTCATATACATTTATATATATTGTGTGTGTGTTTTACTAAGCCTCTTCTAAAAGAATGTACCTTATTCAACCTAGGATTGCTTCTGCATAACTTATCTAGTCATTACAGGATCAAATGTTAAAGTTACTAGATCCACATTTTCCTCATTCGTTGAAATTTACCAACAGTTCTGGAAAGAACACAGACCATTTAAAATATATTTTTTAATTTTTTATTAATTTATTCATATTACATCTCAATGGTTATCCCATCCCTTGTATCCTCCCATTCTTCCCTCCCTCCTATTTTCCCCTTACTCCCCTCCCCTATGACTGTTCCTGAGGGGGATTTCCTCCCCCTGTATATGCTCATGGGGTATCAAGTCTCTTCTTGTTAACCTGTTGTCCTTCCTCTGAGTGCCACCAGGTCTCCCCATTTGACCATTTAAAAGATTAATGGTAAGGCATTTTGTTATAATTTTAATTTGTTTTGCTTTATTTTGTTTTTCAGAATCTGAACTATAGTCACTAACCTAACCCCATCAATGGCTTAAATTTAGTGTAAGTAGTGTCAGCCTTATTTTCCTTCAGGATGTGACCAGATTAGGCCATACATTAATATATAATCCCACTCTGTTCTAATCTCTAAGTTTTTTTCTAAGAGATATCAATACAACTATCATTAGAAGAAAGAACAATCATATACATTCTTCTAACTTGTTTTTTTCTTTTTCAAGATTCTCTCTTTTTTGTGTAAGTTCCGACAGTCTGGCTTCAATGTGACTCACATAGTTCTTTTAGAACGATCTTATTTAGAACCTTTACTAAAGCTTATTGATTTGTATTTTTATTCTTTCTTAAAATAAGTTCTCCATTTCTTTATCGCCCTTTTCTGGAACTCCTATGATGTGTATATTATTCTGCTTAATGATCCTATATATCTTTTAGCTTCTCCTTTTTTTTTTTTATTTTTCTTACTCCCCTGGCCCAATAATTTCAAAATGCCTGTTTTCAGAGTCAATGATTATTTCTTATGCCTGACTATCTACTAGTGTGTCTCTTTGATGGATATTGTTAATTTGTATTTCTTTTCTTATATAATTTCTATTTTAATCCTTTCAGTACTTTCTATTTTACCACTATTATAATTTTCTGTTAGCATCATTATTCTTACCTGACTTAATGATCCATTTATGTTTTCTTTTAACTCACTGAGACTTGATATGGAGATAAATTTGAATTAATTGTTTAGTGATTCATTTATCTCTGTACTTTTATAGTTTCTGGATATTGAACTTCCTCCTTTAAATATACGACACTTCTCTGTTTGCATGGGCTTCTGCTTCAATTCTTTTGCTTGTTTCTTTGTTGTTCTACATGTTAAGTATCAATCATTTCTCCCTCTTTCCTAGAAGCTATGGGCAAAACTTTCTTGACTCAGCTCCATTGAAAATCTGAATACTTGTAATCATTAAAGAAGCTGAACCTTCCCTAAACTTAAGTGAGCAATCTAATTGAAGACATTTTGTAGTTTCTATTCAGGAGTTCCTACTGTGGGTGATCCTACTGCCTTCATGTTAGAATAAGCTGAGATACGAAAACTCCACCTAATGTTTACCTCCTGTCCTGCAGTCTCTGGTACACTTTGTTTTTATTCTCTGAGGTCATCATCCTGGCTGCTATATTCTTGTTTTTACAATCAGGAGTACTGGGGTCTAGGCGAGTTCCCTAAATATCATACCTTTAAATATATGCTTTACGGTTTTCCTTCCTCAGGATGAAGGCGTAAGTTCACGGTATGTTTCTTAATCAAAGGAGAGATTCTAGTGTGAGAGAATGTTGTGACTCTTCCTAGTTGGTTTCATGTTTACCCAAGATGCAGCAACTTTCTAACTGGTTTCTGGATTTCTCAGAGGAATATTCTGTTTATGTATCATTCTTACATCCATGTCTCTTTGGAGGATAAGGATCTGGGAATTTTTATTATTATCTTGCTAATGTTTTCTCAAACTTCAAAAGATTAATCTAAAAGAAGTACTTCCAGAATGGTACAAGAAGGTACTGAAATTATTTACGTACAGAGTTCACACAAAAAATCAGTTAAAGAAATAGCAAAAATATTCAAAATCTACATTTTTAGAACTCTTAAAGTTAACCAAATTCTTACAACAATTTGAACAGCATTTTCTGAAGAAGAATAGGTAGAAATGAGAACAAATCCCGCTCCTAAGCAAGAAGCTATTAGAAATCATAGCTACTCAGCCAAGAAAAAAACATTTTTTTCGATACAGTGACACTGGGTATATGCTTATGGTTGGTAGTAGATGGACAACATAAAGTGAACCCCATGGTTTTAATGGATTTCTTTCTTTTCTCTTTAATAGAGAAAATATATGAAGTTGAGTGAGTTGAGAGAGGAGAATCTCGGAGGAGCTGGGGAGAGAGGATGAGAAAGAATATGCTATTCTGTTCTATTACCTTGACCACAAGATAAAAAGGGATAAAAATAGAGCAGAGATTGAGGGAATGTCCAAGCAATGCCTGACCCAACCTGAGACCAACACCATGGGAGAGAACAAACCTCTGACACTATTAATGATATTCTGCTATGCTTGCAAACAGGGGCCTCACATAGCAGTCCTTGAGAGACTCTACCCAGCAGCAGATTGAAACAGATGCTGAGACTCACAGGAAAACACTGGGCAGTGTAAAAGTGTGTTGGGGGTGGGGGGGAAAATGGATAGAAGGACTTGGCAGGGACAGGAGCCCCACATGAAGACCAACAGAGACAACTAAACAGGGCCTAGAGGGGCTGGCAAGAACTGAAGCATCAACCAAGGGCTATGAATGGTTTGGACTTGGGTCCCTACACCAGTGTAGCTAATGGGCAGCTCTGGCTCTGTGTGGGTGCTCTAGTAAGGGGAGCAGGGGCTGTCTCTGACATAGACTCTGTTGCCTGCTTTTTGATCACTTCTTCCTGGTGGGGGAAGAGGATGGGCCAGTCCTGATGAGACTTGGTGTGTTCTGGTGGATTGGTGGGGGAGACTCCCATTTTCTGAGGAGTAGAGGAAGGGTACAGGGCAAAGAGAGAAGGAAAGAAAGACAGGGAGGAGAAGGTGGGGCCTGTAATTGGGATATAAAGTGGATAAATAAACAAAAATAAAAATATTCATATATAAAAATAGATATGGCTCAATAAAGAAATGGAGGCCTTTTAAAAAGAATACGATAAAAACATTTCACAAAATTCTCAAGTAATAAATAAAAAAATTTAAAGCTAAAACTAAACAAATTTTAAAAACAGCAAAACAATATATCAGAGCTCTGTAGTATTTTCATCTCCTTCTTGCCATTTCCACATTACCTTTGAAAATCAGTAGTTTTGCAACCACAGTTGTTCAGAATCAAATACTCACGCAGCCACTAAAAGGTCACTAGAATGATTTGATTAAGGTCACATTAAAATCTGATTCAAAGGGAATTACCAAATTTTGACCTGTTTACCACCTTGAAAAACTTTAATGTCAGAGCTTGTCTTTATTTTACCTGACCTAGAGGTCACTAAGTTCAATTTAACATAGTTTCCAGAGCATTCCTAGAATATATTGAGCAGCATTAAAAAAATTCATCTGCCTGAAGAATCAATGCAAGTAGGAGCAAATAAAACAATGGCCAGAAAGCTTGAACAGAAATATGAGAATAATGGGATATCCATATGTACCTTTAAAGAGCTCCAGCACATTTTTGAGAATCTGGAAAATCACATATGATATGAATATATTCATATTATATAATATGCACATGCTTAGGAATGTTACAAGAAAACAAGACCTTAAGGTATGACTGTTGCCTAGTAGTAAGACAACTCCATAAGAGCAAGACATGAAAAAATAAACAAGAAAATTAATCCTGGATTGGAAAATTAGCTTCCCAAAGTTTCCAGATTATGTTTAATTTTTGTTTCCAATACAATAAAATGAGCAAGTATTACAGGTCTAAAGAAAAATATAAAAAGCCAAACACTTTACTTTCTTTTCTGACACTGTAATAAAATACTCTAACAAAAGCAACATGAGGAAGAAAGTTATGCTGGCTCACAGTTACATGACATTGACACCGGGGCCACCACAACTCTTAAAAGAAAAATCATTTAATTGGGGGCTTACTTATAGTTTCAGAGGCTTAGTCCATTATTATCATAACAGTTAATGTAGCAGCAATTATGGAAGGCATGGTGCTAGAGAAGTAATTGAGAGATACATCCGGATTCACGGGCACAGAGAGCAGGACTGAGTCTGACATGGGCTTTTGAATTCCCCATGCCTACCCTCAGTGACATACTTCCTCTAAAAAGGTCACACCTAATCCTTCTTATCCTTTCAAATAGTGCCACTTTCTGGTGTCTAAGAATTCAACTGTATGAGCCTGTGGGGAGCAATTCTTACTCAAACCACTACAATCATAGTCCACTATAGTCAGAATTCACAGCAGCAGGAACTTAAGGGAACTACTGATTATGTATCTATAATCAAGGAGCAAAGACTAATGGTGAATGAATGTATGCTAGTACTCAGCACACTTTCTCTAGGATTTTCTACCTAGAAAATAATCTCACCAACAATTAATGTGTCTTCCAATATCAATTAATAGACTCAAGACAATCCCAGAGAACCTTCTACCAGGTGATCCAAGATCCTGTCAAATTTAAAATTAATAACCATAACAGCAATAAAAAGGCGTTTAAGCAAATTTAGATTTTAAACTTGACAAGGATTTTTTTTTAGATTTGCTGCTGCTGCTGCTGCTACTGTTGTTGTTGTTGTTGTTAGTGGTGGTGGTGGTGGTAGTGGTGGTGTGTGTGTGTGTGTCTGTCTGTGTGTGTGTGTCTGTGTGTGGGGGGGTGGGGGGGGGTGTGTGTGTACAGGAGTCAGAAAAGAGTGTTGAATTCCCTGAAACTGGAGTTCTGAACATGGGTTGGTCCTCTGCAAGACAAAACATTGTTAGCTCTCATCTATCTCTTCACCCTCATAGACAAAATTTTAAATAAGCACCTGTAAATATGTATAAGCTGAAAGATGCTCCATCATACAACAAGGACATTTGCTCTACTATGTTCATGGCAGTTTTATTTGTACTAGCTAGCATCTGGAAACAACCTAGATGTCCCTCAACAAAGAATGGATAAAGAAACTGGTACATTTACACAATGGAATACCACTCAGCTATTAAAAACAAGGAAATCTTGAAATTTGCAGGCAAATGGATGGAACTAGAGACTATCATCTTGGGTAAGGTAACCCAGACCCAGAAAGACATGCATGGTAAATACTCATAAGTGGATATTAGCCCAACATAGATGTCCTCTGAGAGACTCCACCCAGTGGAGGATCAGGACAGATACTGGGACTCCAAATTGAACTCTTGGTTAAGAGCTGTGAATTGTAAGGAAGAGATGGAGAATGGAAGGATGGGGTGGGGGAGGGGTCAGAAGCTCCACAAGGTGACTATCAAGGCTGGTGGATCTGGATGCAGAGGGGCCTGAACAAACTGATGCGCCGATCAAGGACATTGCAAGCAGAGAACCTAGACCCTCCTGTTCAAATGTAGCCAATGGACAGCTCATTCTCAAAATGGAGAAAGTGAGGGGAGAGTGGGGGACTGCCTCTGACAGAAACTCTGGTGCCTGTGATTTGATCACTTCCCCTTGGCAGAGAGGCCCTGTGGGAGTACAGAGAAAGTGGATAAAGGCTATCCAGATAAGACCCTGATAGGCTGTGGTCACATGGTGGGGAAGGAGGACTCCACCAGTCAGAGGTCTAGTGGAGGAAAATAGGGCAGAAGAGGGAGGGAGGGTGGGAACAGGAAAATAAGATCAAGGGGACTACAATCAGTACATAATGTAAATAAATTATAATACAAATATGTCACAAATATATATGTTTAAGCAAGTAATGATAAATATATCCTAATAAATTTAAAAAGTGTGCAAAATTGTGTAAACAGATAAAAAACACTGGCATAGTTACGTTAAAAAAATAGAAATCTTAGCTGAAAGATAACATAATTTAAATCCAAAATATAGTCAAATTGTAATACAAATTTCAGCTGATTGAAGCAAGAGTCATTGAAAAATAGGTCAGTTTTCATTGTGCTGTGTAAAAAAACAAAAAATATGAATAAAATGATCATGGATTTAGAGATAGCATGAATTTTATTACAGTAGATCTACTGGGAATTCTAGAAGGAGAAAAAACAAAGACATAAAAGAATACTGAATGAAGGAATATCTAAGAAAAAATCCTTTTCTAAACTTCTTTTTATGGAAAAAAAATCTCTATATAGCCCAGTAATTCAATGAACCATAGATAGATAAGATATCTAACAATTCACATTATAATCAACCAAAACACAAGACCAAAAATAAAATGGTTTTTACTTACAAAATCTTTGTAAAATTAACATAACTTATTAATAATCATGAAGTCCAGAAGTGAGTCAGATGGCATACTTCATGTGCTAAATAAAAAGAATGTCAACCTAATATTTGTTATCCCAGAAGATGAGTCATTGAAAGCAAATGAAAGGGAGCTGGAGCAATGTCTTTAGTGATTAAAGAAACTTCATGCTTTTCCAGAGTACCCAAGCTCACTTCCCAGTACCCACATCAAGTGGCTCACAACTGCCTAGGGCTATAGTTCCAGAGGAATCCCACACTCTGTGTTGGCCTCTGTGAGTCTCTGCATACATGTAACCTATGTACACACAGAGGCACAAAAGTAAAAATAAAATCTACCAAAAAAGGACATACATATTACATAATAATGATCTTAGAACTTGGATAAGACGATGCTTTTTTTTCACACAGGTGATAAAGGCAAAAATGATTTTCATAAGTGATTAAGTTGGATATCATAAGGATTAAAATACGTGTCTTGTAGGATACCAAGAAAAAAGTAAAACAGTAGGCTAAGGAATGGGAATATATTTTGTGGACTATTTTTACAAACAATTTTCTTTTCTCTTCTTTTTTTATCTTTATTCTTTTCATTTATGTAGTTTTTTTTAAAAATTTACTGACAATTTCATCTATTTGTATACTGGATTATGATCACATTAACACCCATTATTACCCTCTTGTACCCACATTTATGACTTGCTGACCTTCTTTGATCATCCTAACTAGTTGCTGTCCTTCTTTCATGTACTATACTCTTATGTATATGGGTGCTTTCCTTGCATATATTTCTGTGTATGCAGTGCTCTCAAGCTGGAAGATGCTGTTGAGTCATTTGGAACTGGAGTTACAGATGGTGGGAACAGAGCCTTTGGCCTCTGCAAAAATCAGCCAGTACTCTTAACCACTCAGCCACCTCCTCAGCCTCTATCATGTCTTCTAAAAAATGCAAGTCTTGTTCAGGTAGCTGCAGCTAATGTGTGTTCATGATTCTGTTAGCCGTGTCAGAGATGGTTTTATATAGTACTCCTCCAAATTCTACAGTTCTTACAATCTTTCTACCCTCTGGTTTATAATGTTCTTTGGCCTTTGGAGGGGTTGATAAAGATATCCTATTCAGGACTGAGCATTCAGCAGTCATTTATTCTCAACATTCCAATCAGTTATGAGTCTCTTGGCTATAGATCACCACCAGAAAAGCAAGGTATATCTGACCAAAGCTGAGAACATCATAAGTGTATAGGTGTAAACATAAAATTTTAAAGGCTGTTTGGCTGCATGTCCATTTAACAAATTATCAGTAATAAATTCCCTCCAGAGCCTGTGACTTCTGCAGGCATGGGTCTTTGATCAAGTTTACAGTATCAGGAATGTACTGCCTATCTTGGTAAGGGCCTCAAGCCCAATTGGAAAATGGCTGGTTATCATTAAAACAACCATGTCACTATGGCACCAACAAGGTATTGGTATTGTAGTCACAGGATCCAGAGTTAGGGAAAGACCACTGATCAAGGCCTTTTCTTCCCCAGCAGTGTGCATAGCACCTTCCAGTACTACAAATGCTTTTTGCAGTTATTTTACCAGTATGGCCTAATAATACTTATTATTAGGCCTATAATTATATTACAGTAGTATCTTCTAACTTACTGGCAATCAATCAAGACACAGACACCTGTTATATTTTAAAATAGCCTTAGTTAACCTGGGGCAGGGCAGATATTAATTCCCTAAACTACTTCCCATAGTAGGGCAGGTATGGGATACCTGCCCCAATCCCATGCCATCTGTTTCTAATAATTTCTGTCAAGCTACTTCCTATCCATAATCCCAAATACTTGCTAATTGTCACTATCTGTGCCAAGTCTCCATCCACACCAGCACTATACTTCTCCTCCACCATGATGGTGCTGCCTCGCCTCCTTCTCTCCTCTCTCCCTCCCCTCCCCCAGAAATCCTCCCTTGCACTTCCTGTCCTTCTGCCCAACTGATTGGCCAAAGAGCTCTTTATTGGCAACTGCTACATCCACTCAAGGCATTCCTCCACAAATGCTAGCTGGAAATTAAGTGAAGTTTCCAATTCAGTTTCCACTTGAATTCTCAGTGTCCTGTATTGAAAATATAAAGTATCTTCAAAAATAAGATCTTATCTAGTTCTAATGTGTGACTGAGAGCAATAGCAATAGGATATATTATTTGGGGACCTTTGGAACTCCTTGGCCAATAATTCATAGTGAGGTAATCCCATATCTCACATTGGAAATTTTGCTTAAATAGTTGCTTGATGAGCTGGGGTGTGTGGGTGGATGGGGGCTCCTTTTTTCTGAGGAAGAATGCAAGAGGATCATTCTCTTTGAACCACCATAGTTGTCTATATTACTCTTCCATAAACCCTTAGCTTGGGCTGACTCTCCCAACACTCCAACCTTTTCCCCATCCTCTTTCTCCCAAAACATTTAAGCCTTTCCACCACCTCTATTTTAATATCACATGTGCTTTGCTATTCCCCACCCATTAAGACATATTTTCTTCTCAACCTTTCCTTTTTTTCTTCTTCTAGATTCACTATAGCTTAACTACAGTACACTACACTAAACACAAAGACCCAAAAATTCAAAGCTAAGATCTTCATATGAGAGAAAACATGTGGTGTTTGTCTTCTTAGGCCTAGGCCTCCTTGCTCAGTATGTTTTCCAATTCCACCCATTTTTCTGAAAATGTTTTCTTCAGAGCTAAGTAAAATTGTGTTGTCTATACATACTAAAATTGCATTACCCATTCCTCAATTGATGGATGTCTAAACTGCTCTGCTTGCATTTTCTAGCTACTGTGAATAAAGCAGTAATGAATATGCACATATAAGTATGTCTACTGTAGGATATAAATCTCTTCTAGTACGTGCTCAGGAGTGGCACACATGAGTCTTCATATTTTTAGCCTTTGAGAAATCTCCACACTAATTCCTATAGTGGCTACACCGTTTTACACTCCACCAATCGTGAATCATGGTTGTCCTATCCCACCATCCTCACCAGCATTTATCATCATTTTGTATTCTTAATGATGTCAATTCTGACACTGGAGTGACATGGAATCTTAAATTACTGTTTGTCAAAATATCTGGTGTCTGTATTTCTGTGCCCTATTATTTTGTTTTTATTTGGTTTCATTAATCTATATATTTGTTTTTGTGTCACTAATCATGCTCTTTTATAACTATGGTTCTGTATTATATTTTGAAATCATGTATGATGATATCTTCTTTTTTATAAGGTGTGCTTTTACTCTATGGGAGTTTTTGTGTTTCCATATGAATTATTTCATTATACTCATTTACTTGTGCATGTGTGTATTTGTGTGCACATGCATGTATATGTGTGCATGCGTATGTGCACTATGCTCCATGAACAACTTGAAGACATCAGTTCTCTCCTTCCATCATGTGGATCTTGGATGTTATCATAGCATTAGATTTGGTGCTAAATATCTTTCCTACTGAGCCAGCTCACTGACCTTCTATATGAATTTTTAGATTTTTTTCTGTTTATGTTAAAGAGTAATGCTGAAACTTTTATTGAATTTGAACTGAAGTTGTAGATTGCTTTGAATTGTATATATCCTATTATAAAGAATTTCTATAACTCAAGAATTAAAATACAATCCAATTATTCAAATATACTAATAATGTAAATATACATTTCTTTGAATTAAGTGAAATATAAAACTTAGCAATAAGCACATGAACAAACATATAGAATTATTAGTCATATAGTAAATGCAAATCATAACAACAAATAAATACCACTTCATATTCACTAGGATAGCTACATTCCAAATACAGATATCATGTATTGGCAAGAAAGTAGAATAATTAAAAGCTTCATATATCATTACTGGTAATAATAATAGTGAGTAGTCACATAAAAATGTGTGGTAATTCTTTAAAATGCTAAATGTAGATCTACTGTATGAACCAGAATTCTGTTTAAATTTTATGTGTACTCCTTTTTAATTTTATGTGTATGGGAGTTTTACCTGCATGTATGTCTATGCATCACAAGTGTGCCTGATGCCAATGGAGACCAGAAGAGGGTATCAAGTCGCCTGGATCTGGAGTTATAGGTGCTTGTGAGTTGCCATGTGGGTGCTGGGAAACAAACTCAGGTCCACTAGGAAAGCAGCCTCGCTTTTAACTGCTGAGCCAGCTTTCCATCCCCAGTGCCAAAATTTAATTTAAGGGAATATTAAAACATAACCTCAACATATTGTAAACAGATGTTCATTACAGTATCATTAATAATAGCCAAAATAAACCAAATGTCCATGAGATGATGAATTAATAAATAAGTTTGGCTTTGTCTCTTATTACTTCCCTGGATTCTCAAATATGATTTGTTTTCCCCTTTCAAATGAATTGTTATTCAGTAATGTAAAAGAATGAAGCACTGAGGCATGTAAATATTCTAAGTCAAAGATTAAATATTATATTACCCCATCTATATGAAATGTCATTATATGTGCATCTAGATACAGAAAGTACTTTAGTGGTTACCTAGATAGCTTGGGAACAAATAGGGAGTGTCTGCTAATGGGTATAATGTTTGTTTAGTGGGTGATAAAATTGTTCTAAAATTTTATCTACTGAAGTAAGTATACCTGTGTGAATATACAAAAAATACGCAATTATTTAAGGAAGTAGATTTTATTATTTGTAAATGATGTCCCAGTAAATCTGATTTTCAATAACTTTGATCTCTCAATGTTCTATTTCTATGCTCATCAACTCTCTTAGGCACAGCATTCCAATTTAGCCATCTCTGTATGTTGCAAGCAAAGATATGGATCTGCAGTAACAAATTCCAGATTCTTTTACTTAATCAAGAAGTAAGGAATGAGGCTCAGTCTCTGAAAAATAAATTGGAACAGCTTTTGGAAGACTCATGTCTGAGAAGCAATCAGAGGCAGTAAGCAGGTCAACCTTAGTACAGTGGGGGGGGGGGCTTTCTTTCTGTCTCTGTACCTTATAGAGTCTAATTCCACAGTCGTGACATGATAAAGTGGCAGTAACAGCTTTCTTTAATTTTCATGGATTTCATAGTGTTTCAAATTTGCTAAGTTTTTTTGACATAGTGTGCTCACAACAAAGTAAGTAAATGACTTATGACAGTTTTCAGCGGTCCATCTGCCTGCTTACATTACTGCCACCTTGTGGTAGCAATCATAATAGCAGTCAAAGTTGAATGAGTAGAGGAAATGAGTTTGGAGATTTTCTTTCTGACATAGTAATTATCAACATGCTTACATGCTTACTTTTACAGATCATCATTTTCTTGGATGCCATTGCTATTACAAAAAAGAAAAAACATTTTATGTAGTAGGAAGATTTTCCATGCTAATTTATTATTGACACATTCAAAAGGACTAATTTGGGGGGTCTTTTGTTTTTATTTTTTGAGAATTGTACACAATATATTTATTTTATTATACTCTCTCATCTTTCACAGCTCATCACAGGTCTTTCCCCTCTCAATAGCCATAAAACTTAATGTTTTTCTATCTCTGAAAAACAAACCAAAACAACAAATGCACTTGCTTCGCTCTCTCTCCCTCTCTCTCTCTCTCTCTCTCTCTCTCTCTCTCTCTCTCTCTCTCTCTCTCTCTCTCACACACACACACACACACACACACACACACACACACACACAAATCATTGTATCTGATCTGTATTAGCCACCTACACTCGAGAATTAAGGCTCTCTGGAAGTATGGCTGATATGCGCAGTGGAACTTTCTTTTATAAACCAGCTGTGAAAGAATACATAAAATATACAACTCACTTTTTAAAAGCATGTAAGAAAACACAGTGATGCTCATTTTCCATGGTAAGATTATTGGTTTCTTTTTCTTATGTTAAAATAACTTTAAAAATCATTAAAGTCACATTTATGAAGAAGAAGAAGAAGAAGAAGAAGAAGAAGAAGAAGAAGAAGAAGAAGAAGAAGAAGAAGAAGAAGAAGAAGAAGAAGAAGAAATGAGAAATAACTGATAGCTGTGATTTGGTCTTGATAAAATGGAACCTGTCAAAAAAGAAAAAACAGAGAAATATTTTAACACTGAATGGGGAAACTACAATGACATCCTAGAGAATTTTCCTGCTCCATGTTCCATCTGTCAAATCTATAATTCTTGGAATGTTATGAAGGAGAATGCAGACAGAATCAGAAAGTTGAAGGTCTTTAGTTATGCCACTTACATACTCTTAACAATGCCCTTATTATTACTTACTCATTTTCTGGTAAGCGAGATGCTTTTCTTGTCTATGATTTAATTGATCTTACAACAGTAAAGATATTTTGAGATTTCAAATTTCCTACATTGGGAATTCTATTTTTCTCTAGTAACAGAGGTACCTATTTCACAGGGACAGTTATTGAAGAACTCTAGAAAGTTTTACTACTTAGACAGTTTTTCCTCTGGCATCCACCCACACATTCTGGTATGTGTGTGTATACACATATTCACAGTGAATAAATATAATAAAGGTACTTTAGACAATAATAAGGACCTGGTGGTGGTGATACACACCTTTAATTCAAGCACTTGAGAAGAAGAGGCAGGCAGACATGTGAGTTTGAGTCCAGCTTGCTCTACAGAGTGAGTTCCACAACAGCTAAGGATACACACAGAAACCCTGTCTTGGAAAACCAAAATAATAGCAGTAATGGCTGCTATTTGTCAAAATAATCCCTCTGCCTCGATACCATCTGTTCTATGCTAGCTCCTCATAGAAAGTTGATCGCATTCTTCTTCCAAAGCCTCACAAAACATTCCTTCCTTATTTTTCAAGTTAGAACATTTGTTTGAAGTCTTCTCATTTGTGGAATTTCTTTTTACTTTTTATTAGTTCTTTGTGAATTTCACATCATGCACTATAATCCCACTTATCTCCTCTCTGCTCACACCCTCCTTCCACGTTTACAACCTTCCCACAACAGGGAAAAAAATCTTGTTGTGGAAGCTGTAGTATGTCACAGTGTGTCACACAGTATACTCTTTGTCCACACTTGCAATGCTTGCAAATGTTCATTGCAATGAGTCATTGGTCTGGTATGAGGTCTCTGACTTCTGCTACTCTATCCACACTGGATCCTCGCTGGGACTCCTCTCTGATATTTTGTTGTTGCCCTGTGTCACGGGAGATCCTGTAGTCTGGGATCTATAGGACCATCTCTTTTAAGCACTCCAAGGGTTCATCAATGGGGTAGATGTTGGTCTTGGCCAATTCAAAGCCTGGATCTGGGCCTGAGAGGTATCTGAGGTGGTCAGCCTACTGGCTGGCTCTCCTACTCTCGGGGCTGGCTCACCAGCAACTTCTGCTACCAACACCAGCTCTACCCTGCTACCCAGGCGAGGTGCAGGGCTCAGTCTCCAGAAAGTTGCAGTCAGTGAGGGACATGGTCAATTCTCCCACTCTCATGACCCCTAGGGCCAGCTCACCTGCTTGCTGTTGATGACAAAGGATGATGGAGGAGAGGAGGGTATCTCTCCTTCATCTGTGCCATCACCTAGCAGACAAGAGGTAGGGAAGGCTCTCCACACTCATGCCCTCAGCCAGGTTCATACACAACCCCCACAACAAGTGCCAGCTCTCCTCTGCTTCCCAGGTGAGGTGAAAAACCTGCTCTCCAGAGTACTGCAGCAGGTGAGGAGCACTGGCTGCTTCCATGATTTCATGACCCTACTGAGTCAAGCTCTCCTTCCCACTATTGGTGGCAAGAGCAAAAGAGAGGAGAGGGGTTCTGTCCCTCATCAATGTCACTGCACAGCAGATAAGAGGCAGGGCCAGCTCTCCCACACTCTTTCCCTCAGGGAGGCTCACCTGCAACCTCCCACATTCAGGGCCAGCTCTACTGTGCTGCCCAAGTGAGGTACTGGGCCTGCTCTCCCAAGTGCTGCAAGTAAGGGGCAGGACCAGCTCTTTCGCTCTAATGACCTTGGAGCCAGCTCTCTTGTCTGCCATAGCGGGCAGTGGGCAAGAGAAAGAGTCATCTCTCCCTTGACCCTGTCACCACATGGCAGACAAGTGGTGGAACCACCTCTCACACACTCATGCCCTCTGGGCTTGCTCTCCCTTGCCTCTGCTACCAGGATCAGCTCTATTGTGCTGTCTAGGTGAGGTGCAGGGCCCACTCTCCCAAGTGCTGCAGCTGGTGAGGGGCAGGGTCAACTCTCCTGCTCTCATTCATCCTGCACAATCCTCAGACATCAATCCCAGACCAGGGACTTCTGACTGGCCTTTGGTAGTAACAGACTCCTGCTGCTGCAGGGCCATAAATGCAGACGTGGACCCATGGTGGCAGAACAGGTCAGGGCCTCATCATGATCCCAGGTGGTGTCACCAGCTATTTATACCAGGCTGGTCCTCACTACCCTTGAGTCTCCAGTTCTGCCTCTCTTCATTGTGCCCACATCCTTCTGCTTCTCTTTCTCTTCCATTTCTCTACCACTTACTTGCTTCTTTTAGTGGCACCGGGGGGGGGGGATTCTCTGAATGTCTGAGTCATCTCAGGAGTGTTATGCCCCATTCGTGCTTTATGGCACAGGGCAAGGGTCATCTTGAGCACGGTCTGCCCAGTCTCTCAGGCTTGCATGGTGCTCAACTAGTGGCTGTCTCAAGCTAGCTCCTTGTCCAGGCCCCATGGCACTGGTCTGATGGTCATCTTGGGCTTGTTCCTCACCTGGTCTGCATGAGTGGCCCAATGTGTGGGCCAGTCTCAGGCTTCCCCACCCTGAGCCCTTCTAGTCTCTAGCTTGCTCTAGCTTCTGGGAGCCATCATGGCCTGTGCAGTGCCAGACTAGTGGTCATCTCTGGCTCAGTTTTTTTTTTCAGGGAATGTTAGGCTGCTAATCATTCAGATGTTCACAGGTCAGAACACTGAGCATGGATATAGCCTCTCTCCTCTCTGCCACCTGTTGAAGCACATATGACACAGCAGCCACACCTGCAATGCTCCTAGGGGATGGGTAATCTTTTTAATAAAGCTATTTTCTGGTGATTTACAGGTTGGTTTTCTTCTACACCTTCTAGTAAAGTTTAATAATACTTATTCTCTAAGACCCAGAAACTTCAACAATGATCATGGAGCTTCTAGATTGATCATGGGGTATTTTCTGTTCTCAAAACACCCACTATCTTAGACTGTAATGATTCCACAATCCTTCATCTTCTACCACCGTTGTACAACTTAATATTTTGTTCTAAGATAGACCCACAGCAGGACTTCTTTGCTGCTCACTAGTGAGTGATGTACACTGTATAATCCCTACATACTGTAACAAGTACTACATGTCTTGCACAGTAATTTCATTGTAACAACATTCCAACTGAGGTACCAACCCTTGATATTTCCACTTTTATATTTTTAGTACTTTAATTTTATTTTTTTTAATTTAATTTTTAAAGTGTTAGGGATCAAGTCCAAGGCCTTGTACATGATATGTAAATGCCCTACAACTAAGCTGCACCTCTGTTAATTATTCAGTTTTTTATCACACAATTGTTACTTATAGCAAGATTTCATAATTTTATTGAGAAATTGGCAGTTTCTATTGGCAGATGGTTATTATACATAGTAATAGGATTCATAAAGATATTATTATACAAATATACCATTTACTTTTATTATATTCAACCTCATTTTCCACACTGCCCCTTCCCATTGGTCTTCATTGTTAAACCAAGTGTATTTGCTCCTACTCTCATGACATATAGATACAAATCATTTCGTGTGTCTATGTAAAATCAAGGATACACAAATGAAAGAAATCATGTGATGTCTGTCTTTTTGTGTCTGACTTACTATGCTCAATGTGATGATCTCCAGGTGCATCTGTTTTTCTGCAAAGAACATAATTTTGCTTTTCTTGCCTGAAAATATGTGTATATCACATTTTCTGTATCTATTCATCTGTTCACAAACCTTAAGCTAGTGCCACTTCTTAGCTATTATGAACAGTGTTTCAATTGACATATATGTGTGTGTGTGTGTGTGTGTGTGTGTGTGTGTGTGTGTGTGTGTGTATGGTCTATTGACTTGGAATCCTTCAAGTATTATACCTAGACATGATATAGTTGAATCACATAATAGTTACATGTTTTTATTTTTTACATAATAGTTATATTTTTAAAAATTTTTGAGGAACCATAATATTGTTTTCCACAGTGCATGAACTAATAATTTACAATGCCACCAGCAGTATAATAAAGGTGCATTGTTATCCAACTCCTTTCCAGGATTTCTTGTGACTTGTTTTCTTAATGAAAGCCATTCTGACCAGAGTAAGATAGACTCTCAATATATATTTAGCTTGAATTTCTCTGACTAAAGAACTTGAACTTTTTTTTTCATGTGTTTATTGGCCATTTGTATTTCCTCTTTGGTACTGCCAAATCATTTAACTAGCCAACATATAAATCTAGTTGTTTGCTTTTTTATTTTTATCTATTTATTTTTTGAGGTTTGCTTTCTTAATAGTTAGTTGTTGTTTACTTAGTTCTAGTCTTTGATCAACTGCCCAATGTAAAGTTATTGAATATTATTCTATAATTCTATGGGCTGTCACTTGACTCATTTCTTTTGGTGAACAGAGGATTTTTTTAACTTTATATAATCACATTAGTTAATTCTTGGTTTTATTTTCTGTATGCCTTGTGCCCTTTCTAGAAAGGCCCTGTATATACCTATTTCTTGAAGCATTTATCCCAGTTTTACGTGTTTATCTTTTATTCTGTTACATTGTCAAAATATTTATCAGTTCTAAGAATTTTCTGGCACAGCTACCTCTGACATATAGCAATACATCCTTTGCAAATAGGATATTCTTATTTATTTATTTCTTATTTGATTCCCTTTGCTATTTTATTTCTCTAGATAAGACTTCAAGCACCATTCTAATTAATAGTGGGAAAACTCAATAACTTTAGTTTAATGATGTCCATAGGCTTGTGAACTATAGTTTTTATTCTATTAATGTATATTTTCTCTTCTTAATTTCTTCAAGGTTTTTAACAAGAAGAGGTGATAGACTTTGTTAAATTCCTATTTTATTTTCATTTTTTATTTTCAGAATTTCTTGTCTATATACAATTAAATATAACCATATTTATATCCCATCTTATCCTTCCAATTCCTCCCATATCCTTCTCAACATATCCTCCCTCCCTAATTCATATTCTGTTCTTATAATGCAAGTCCAATTAGTGTTGTCTATATGTGCATGGGAGTTGGCCTATACCCTACAGTGTGGAAATGCTATAATTGACCATATCCTTTTAAAAGACTGATTCTTCCTCCACCAGCTACCCACTGCCAATATAACTCCATAGTAAGAGGAAAACATGTACCCTAAATATGCCAAGATTAGGGCTCTCCTGATCTTGTGCGTGTCTAATTCAGGTAAACCACAGTTTCTAGAGTTCATGAGTGTGGCACACATATCATGTCCAGAAGGCAGTTTTTCAGCACTCTTATCATCCTCTGGCATCTTACATTCTTTTTGACTCCTCCTTTTCAACGTTTCCTGAGCTTTAGTATTTGTAGGAGTAGTAACAACATAGTTGTCCTGTTCGTGGCTGAACACTCAGTCTCCTTTTGTCATAACTTTGACCAGTCATACATCTCTACATTGACTGCTATCTACTGTGAAAATAAATTTCTCTGACAAAGCCTGAGAGCAGCTTAGGTCTATGGATATAAATATATGATATAAATATATGCACTTTGACAGTATGGCCATATAGCACAATAACAAATCTGGTTATAAAGCCTATGACTTTTCTAGCAATTAGCTTATCAATGACCTTTTCTACATCTATTGAAATGGTTTTGTGATGTTTATCCTTGTGCTTATTTAGGTGACAATACATTTTCTGTTTTGTGTATGTCAAGACATCATTGCAACTCTAGAATTAAACCGATTTCATTATAGTAAATAATCTTTTTGAATATTTTTACTTTGATTTGCTTACATCTGATAAGAATTTTTGCCTTAGGGCTATGGAGATGGCTCAGTGGTTAAAAATATTTCTTAATTTGCAGAGAATCCAGTTTTATTCCCAGCAGCCACATGGTTCCTTGCAAATATAAAATTCCGGGAGCTCCAACAGGCACACACACACATAGTGCAGATATATGCACATAGGCAAAACATCCATAAGTATAAAGTAAAATAAATAACTCCTTAAAATTAAATTTAAAAACATGTGCTGAAAAAATTTATATCTATGTTCACCAGGAAAATTGGTCTGTAGTTTTCCCTTTTTGCTGTGTCTTTATGCCATTTTGGTATTGGAGATGCTGTATCTGAAATGACTGGTGTTTTCTGTTCTATTCTGTTTTAAGGAATGCTTTAAGGAACATTCCTTAAATATCAGAAGAATTCAACAGTACAACCATCAGTACCTGGAGATTTTTTTGGGGGAGGAGCATTTCATTCTCATTCATCTACTTCTGCTACCTTTAAAATGTTTATTATGATTTTTAAAAGTCATAATAGAACTTGAAGGTGGTGGCACATCCCTTTAATCCCAGCACTCAGAAGGCAGAAGCAGGTGGATCTCTGAGTTCAAGGCCAGCTTGGTCTACAAAGTGAGTTCTAGGACAGCCAGGGCTACACAGAGAAACCCTGTCTCGAAAAACCAAAACAACAAATTAAAAAGTCATAATGATCCTCTTTGTTTCATTAGTTTCTATTGTGAATCCTCTATTTGCATTACTGATTTTGTTGATTTGGGTTCTCTTCTTTCTCTCTCTTAGTTTGGCTAAGATTTTTGTCAATTTTGTTTGTCTTGATAAAGAAAAAATATTTGTTTCACTTATTCTTTTGGGGGATTTTAATTTTAATTTTAAATATTCTTTTGGATTTTATCTCTTTTAAACTCATTAAAATCCAACATTTTGTAATTGGAAACATTTGAGGGGCTCATAATGACTTAGTTTTTCACATTTCTAGTATTTCTGTTGGCATTTTGTACATCTGAAGTAGCTGAGTGGTTTAAAAGTTTATGACTGTTTTCTTTCCGATGACATATTTGAGATATTTGAGTGTAATTGTTTTGTAGTATGGCTGAGATAGAATTCATCTCCAATGTATTAGGAGTGGAGCTTAGTAACTATCAATTAGTCCACATGTTCAGCATATTAGACACAATCTCCTGTAACAGTCTGGAAGTAAAATGCTAACTCTGCAGTAGCAGCTGAAAATGATGGATAAGCATGCAATAGAGGTTTAGTATTAGTAATTTCAAAACAATAATTCCATTATAACTCTGATAATTTTGGGGGGAAATAAAAGAACAAGGATAATATAGTGTGGACTAAGATATCAGTAACTAAAAACAGGACTAAAAGTAAAATAAACTATGACTGTGTATTAGTATTTCCTCAACAGAGAAAATAGAGCAAGGAATGTAAATAGAAATAGGCAGTTGGCATACTGTTAAGGTAAACAGAGTTTAGAGATTTCTAAAAGCATAATAAACCTCTAGTTAAGACTAAAAAGAAAAACACAGGATGTGAAGAAGAGATAATGAGAAGAAACTATATGGATTGTTGGTAAGAGAGAAAACAATAAAATAGGTACAGAAACAGAGGAAACAACCATCAATAGCTGAACAATATATAAAACTAAAACAAAGGAATTCTGATATATTTATAGCTTATTAAAGATTATTTATTATGCTTTGTTTGGGCTTTTTTCTCTTTTTGGTCTTACTGGTCTTTTGCTTGTATAAATATGTTTCCCAACTTTGTGTTTTCAGTGTGTGTGTGTGTGTGTGTGTGTGTGTGTGTGTGTGTGTATGTGTGTGTGCGCACGTGCGCGCGCGTGCACGTTTGGGTTTCTTTTTGGGGGTTGTTTAGGTTTTTGGTCTGTTTACTTGCCTGTTTGTTTTTTCTTGAAACAAAGGAAGAAAGGGTATGGAATTGGGTGTGTGGGGAGATGGAGAGAATCTGGGGAAGTTGGTAGAAAAGAAACTATGATTTGAATATATTGTACAACATTTTTTCCATACAAAACATTTTTGAAAAGACTAAAAATCCCCCCAGAATAGCCAAAGCTACACAGAGAAACTCTGTCTCAGAAAAAGAAGGAAAACAAGAAGAAGAAGAAGAAGAAGAAGAAGAAGAAGAAGAAGAAGAAGAAGAAGAAGAAGAAGAAGAAGAAGAAGAAGAAGAAAACAGGAAGCCAGTGTAACATGAAAATTAGATACAGATATTGTAGAATCAATGTCTCTTCTTTTCTGGCATGGATATTAGATCACTATTCTCTCTGAAATGCCTTATGGAACAAACTCGAGCTGGTAGTATCTCCAAATCAAACCTGCTAGACTACAATAGTGTATGTAGTGTCTCAATGCAATTTGTTTGCTTGTTTGTTTTTCTCTTATATATTACATTCTGACCAGAGTTTCTCCTCTCTCCTCTCCTCCCAGTTCCTTACCACCACCAGCAGCCCTCTCCCTAAGATCCACTCCTCCATTTCCCTTCAGAAAAGGGCAGGCCTCCCAGAAATCTCAACCAAACATGCCATAACAAGGTGCAATACCACCAACCAAAAAGCATGCACAGACTGGACCTAGGCCTACTACACAGTTGTAACATATGTCCAGCTTGGTATTCACTCCCCCTAACAAGAGGAGTGGGAGATGTCTCTAACATGGGCTCTGCTGCTTGCCTTTGGGCCACTTTCCCTTAGCTGTTCTGCTTTGTCAGGCCTCAGTGGAAGAGAATGTGCTTAGCCCTGGTGCAATTTGATTTACCAGGGTAGGCTGGTGTGGGGTGTCTCATTTTCTGAGAAGGTGAAAGCAGAAAAGAGGAAGAGAGTGGAAGGGTTGGACCAGGAGAAAAGGATAGAGTGGTCTGTGATCCAGATGTAAAGTGAATAAATATTTTTTAAAAGACTAGCCACAGGCCAGGCGTGGTGGCGCACGCCTTTAATCCCAGCACTCGGGAGGCAGAGGCAGAGGCAGGCGGATCGCTGTGAGTTCGAGGCCAGCCTGGTCTACAAAGTGAATCCAGGACAGCCAAGGCTATACAGAGAGACTCTGTCTCGAAAAACCAAAAAAAAAAAAAAAAAGACTAGCTACAAACCCTCATATCAGGGCTGGACAAGGCAGTCCAGTGGGAGGGAAAGGGTTTCAAAAGCAAGTGAAAGATTCAGAGACATCCTCTGCTCCCAATGTTAAAAGTCCCATAAGAACACCAAGCTACACAATCATAGCACATATGCAGAGGGCCTTGGTCAGCTCCATGACTGTCATTTCAGTCTCTGTGAGCCTTGATGAGGCCAGGTTCTTTTAATCTGTGGGTTTTCATGTGTTGTGTCCTTGACCCATCTGGCTCCTATAATCCTTCCTCCCTGTCTTCCACAGCATTCCCCAAGCTCTGCATAATGATTGGCTGTGGGTTACGGCATCTGTTCCCATCAGCTGCTGGATGAAGCCTCAGTCTGATGATGATTATGCTAGGTTCCTATCTATAAGCATAGCAGAATATCATTAGAAATAATTTCATTGACTTTTAAAAAGACAGTGCAGTTTTAATAGATTACTTATTGGGGTGAATTTCTTCCCAGGCATCAGTAGGTGTCAGGCCTCCCTTAGGAGTTTCCAGACTTCATTGTAGAGTACTGCTCTATAGTCTCCAAACCACATGCTATTTTCCAAGTGTAATGAATTGTTCACCTTCCCCTATGTTAATTTCAATATCCAAAGCCCTCATGTGGTCATGCCCAAACTTAATTTTCCACATAAAACCATTAAACACATTTTATTAAGATGAAATTCACTTATACAGTTTCAAAACTTTTGTAAAAACATACCACATGTGACTTGGTAAAAAAAAAAAAGATACAAATTCAAAGATTATGAGAAATAGAACTTTTCTATGAAACAGAAACCTAAAAGTGATTGTTCATCATTTAAAGAACCAGATGAAAATGTACATTGCTGGGTCAGTGGTTCTTCACTTATGGGTCACACCTTCTTTGTGGCTGCCTAAAACCATAAAAAACCCACAATTATTTACATTATGATGTATGACAATAGCAAATTAAGAGTTATATAGTTGGAATGAAAATTATTTTATTTTTGTAGGTCATCCACAATATGAAGAACTGTACTATAGGGTCACAGAATTAGGAAAATTGAAAACCACTATATTAGGGGATGCCTATACTTTCCTTTACATATGTTGTTTTCTCTTTAAAATTTTATTTATTCATTTAAATCCTGGGTGTATCCCTCCTCACTTCCCAGTCCTACCCTCTCTTTCTCTCCCACATCCCCCTCCCCTATTCCTTAGAAGAGGGGAGCCCCCCTTGCCATCCACCCCAGCTTACCAAGTCTTATCAGGACTCAGTGTGTCCTCTTCCTCTGTGGCCTGGGAAGGCAGTTCTGGCAGTGGGCAGTGATTGAAAAGATGGAGATAGAGTCCATGTCGTAGAGAGCTCGCACTCCCCTTACTAGAGCACAGACATGAATCCTGAGCTAGCCCTCAGCTACATTTTTTAGGGGGCCTAGGTCCAGTACATGCCAGCTCCTTTGTTGGTCCTTCAGTCTCAACAGGCCCCTCTGGGCCCTGGTTATTTGGCTCTGTTGGGATTCTTGTGAAGCTCTTGTCATCTCCAGGTCCTTTTCTCCATTCCCCCACTTTTCCTCAAGGTTCCCTACATATCTGCCAATGTTTGGTGCTGCTGGGTAGAGTCCCTCAGAGGACCAGTCTTTTTGACTCCTGTCTGCAAGTATAGCAAGTATAGCAGAGTATCGTTAATAATGTCAGAGGGTGGGTCTAAGCTTGAACCAGGCATTGGATAGACCTTCCTTTACTCTCAGCTATACTTGCTCTATGTTTATCCCTGCACATCTTGTAGGCAGGGTGAATTGTCAGTTGAAATTTTTGTGCATGGGTTGGTGTTCCCTACTCTCTATTACTTGTTTAGTTTGAGGGTGTCATCTTCAGTCTCTATGCCCCCTGCTACTAGGAATCTCTGCAGGAGTCCCTTTCATAACCCCCTGGGACCCTACCAAGAGGCAGGTCTCCAGCTTATCATGGAGAAGCCCTTGCCCACAGGGATTTTTCTCTACAGGCCTTTTGTCCTCCCACCCCAGCTCTCCCCAGGTCTGATCTACACCCTCCATACCTCTCTGTGTTCCTTCTCGTATTTTGTTCCCTCTCTTCAGACACTACCTCTGTCTATTCTATTTCTCCTTCCTAGTGAGGTTTAATCCTCCTTGTTATTTATTTTCTTTGGGTCTGTGCATTGTAGTGTCCTTATCCTGTACTTTATGGCTAAAATCCACTTATAAGTGAGTACATACCATGTGTGTCTTTCTCTGTCAGGACTACCTCACTCGGGTTGATCATTTCTAGTTCCATCCATTGCCTGCCTAGTTCTTTGTTTTCAATAGCTGAGTAGTATTCAATTATGTAAATGTATCACAGTTTCTTTATCCATTATTCAGTTGAGGGGAATCTAGGTTGTTTCCAGATTCTGACTATTACAAATAAAGCTGCTATGAACATAGTTGAGCAAATATCCTTGTTGTATGATGGGTCATGTTTTAGGTATATGCCCAGGAGTTGTATAGCTGAGTCTTGAGGTAGAACTATTCCCATTTTTCTGAGAAAGTGCTAGCTTGATATCCAAAGTGGTTGTACAAGTTAGCACTCCCACCAGCACTCCATTTCTCCAGCTGCCTATTTCTGTGTCTCTAGTCTTAACTTGAATGAGGTTGCTCTACCTAGTTGTAGTTCAGGTCAGCTAACATGTACTGTATGCATGGCTGTTGTGCTCTTAGAAGACAGGGGCAGATTTTGGTGTTTGGAAATGCAGTAGGACTGTGCTTTCTCCTCCTTGTCCTCATTCTGACAGGGTGATTTGATTGCAGTTTCTATCCAAAACTGTTCCCACTTTGTTTCAACCTTTCTAGGTAGTGACGCTACACAGCCAGCAGTGGAGCGTTTCCCAATATCTGCTTCATGTAATTTATGCTCTTCCTAATTATTAGTTTTACACTTTTGCTTCTACGGATTTCTCCTTTTCTCTTTTGATTTCAGGATGGGGAGGTGGAGCCAGGTTTCTCCTCCCTTGCTTGGGTTAAAGCCCACTGTCTCCCTTATAAACCTAGAATTTAATATTTCTGTATTTCATTAAGTCATTCATACACAGTCCAGTTATTCTTGCAATTCTTCATGGCCTTTCTTCCAGGCTTCACCACTTTTTGGAGTCACAAATCACACTTTTGCTTTCATAATCATGGAGATGTAAAAGTCCTGGAGATCCCTATTTCCCTCACTCTTTTATTCTATCCATACTTTATTTAGAAGGAAATGGAGTCTCAAATATTTTAAGTAGCTTCCTCTGATGACAGTAAGCCGATTTGTAGAACTGGGATAAGTCTTCTCTTTACAGTTATAGAGATGGAATTAGATCTCAAGATAATTTAATTGAAAGTTGAAAGGTCACAACTATAATAGTCTGTCATATACATTTTTCTAGTTCTCTACTATTCAAATTTCAGTAGTATGATAATTATATATCAAGATGCTATATTTTTTCTCCATTTGTCTCCTTCTCAGATTAGATTTTCTCATATTGTTATGTTATAAGAAACATTTTGTAGTAGCTGGTTACTAAGAAATTCTGTGACTATAAAAATGAAGGTGTGAACAATCAGAATGTCTAGCATCAAATAACATGACAACAAATGTTGGAGATTATGTGATTCACTGCTCACTGTTTCTGGCAAAGCACATTCATATAGCCATTATAGAAATAAATGAAATTATTACTGAAACAATTAAAAATAGAATTACCATATGAACCATCTATACTACTCTTAATCATATGGTCACTCAAAGATTTTCACAGATATATACATACCCATGTTTATCAGTGCTCTATTCACAATTACTAGGAAATGTAACCAACCCAAATGCCTGACTCTGGATCCCTTTCCCCAGCTGGACTGCCTTGTCTAGACTCAGTGGGAGAAGATACACTTAGTCCTGCTGCATCTTGAGTTGCCATGATGGGTTGGTACCCATGGGAGTCCTTCCCTTCTCTGAGAAGAAGGAAAGGTAGGAATGAGGGGAAGGGGTACATGAGGGCCAGACTGGGAAGAGAGGAGGGAGAGGGTTGGAATCAGGCTGAAAAGTAATTAAATATTTTTTTAAAAAAGAAAGGAAAACTTAAATTATCGATTTCAGCTGTACTTTTTTATTCTGTAGATTTTGCAAGCCTGAATATGTAATAAGAGTAAGATGATTACAAATTAAAAACATACAAATGTTTTCCTGTAGACAACTTAGCTTCATCTGGAACAAACTGATGCTTATATTGAACATATTTGGATTAAAAGGACACAAAAGATATTTTTTCTAAAATACATGTTTCTAAAGTCAATATATATATTTCTCTCATCTACAGACACCCCTCCCAAGCGCTGCAGGGCCACGTCCATGCTCTCCAGGGCCACACACACCCACTCTGAGGCCACACCCACACTCCAAGACCCTGCCCACGCGCCCGGAGGCCACGCCCACAGACTCAAAGGCCCCGCCCACTCTGCCCAAGACCCCGCCCACTCTCCGAGACCTTGCCCATGCACTCCAGGACACCGGCCACGTGCCCGGAGGCCACGCCCACAGACTTGGAGGTCCCGCCCACTCTACCTGAGACCCTGCCCCCTGTCCCCGGACTCTGCCCACGCGCTCCAGGGACACGCCCATGCGCCCGGAGGCCACGCCCACACTCCAAGAACCCGCCCTCTCCGGTGCCCCGCCCATGCACTCCGGGACTCTGCCCACGCACCTGGAGGCCACACGCAGTGTCTCAGAGGCCCCGCCCACTCTGCCCGAGACCCTGCCCACGTGCCCAGAGGCCACACCCACAGCCTCGGAGGCCCCGCCCACTCTGCCCTAGGCTCCGCCCACTCTCCGAGACCTCGCCCACGCACTCCGGGACACCGGCCACGCGCCCGAAGGCCACGCCCACAGACTCGGAGGCCCCGCCCACTCTGCCTGAGACCCCCGCCCCCTGCCCCGGACTCTGCCCACGGCTCCAGGGACACGCACATGCGCCCGGAGGCCACGCACACACTCCAAGAATCCGCCCTCTCTCCAGTGCCCCGCCCATGCACTCCGGGACTCCGCCCACGCACCTGGAGGCCACGCCCAGAGACTCGGAGGCCCCGTCCACTCGGCTTGAGACCCCGCCCACTACCCCCCGGACTCCGCCCACGGGCTCCAGGGCCACGCCCACGCATCCCCCGCGGCATCCCTAGCGGCTCCCCCGAAGCCGACCTCACCCCGAGACCTGGGACGACCAGAGTCTGGACTCTGCTCACCGGAGCCAGCGTCCCGCTCAGGAGCCGGGTCGGCTCGCTGGGCCCGGACCGACCGGAGACTCCAAGTCCGGAGCGGAGGTCCGAGTTCAGTCCAAAGCAGCGCAGGCGCCTCCTCGCGCCTGCCCACGCCTCCGGAGGCCACTCCCACCAGCCCGGAAGCCCCGCCCATCCACTCGGAGGCCATGCCCACTCACTCCGGGACACTGCCCACGCACCCGGAGGCCACGCCTACCCACTCTGAGGCCGCGTCCACTATCCAAGACACCTCCCACTCTCTGAGGCCCCGCTCACGCACTCCGGGACACCGCCCACTCGCTCAGGGACAACGTTCACGTGCCCCGAGGCCACGCCCACAGACTCAGAGGCCCCGCCCGCTCTGAACGAGACCCTGCCCCCTGTCCCCCAGACTCCACCCACGTGCTCCAGGGACACACCCACACACCCCCCGGCTTCTGCCCCGACGCAGATGCCCCAAGACCAGGGACGACCAGAGTCCGGACTCTGCCCACCGGAGCCAGTGTCCTGCTAAGCAGCCGGGTCGGCCCACCAGACCTGGACCACCCGAGATGCCAAGTCCGGGATAGAGGTCCAAGTCCGGCCCGGGGCGGTGCGGGCGCCTCTCTGGGACCACCCTCGCCTCCGGAGGCCACGCTCACTCGCCTGGAGGCCCCGCCCACAGACTCAGAGGCCCCACCCACTCCCCACAGGACTCTACCCCCTGTCCCAGGGACTCCGCCCATGCGCTCCAGGGCCACGCCCAGGCACCTGGAGGCCACGCCCACCCACTCTGAGGTCACGCCCACTCTCCGGGGCCCCGCCCATGCGCTCCAGGACCCCACCCGTGCGCTCTGGGACCCCGCCCCCATCCGCGGAACCCCGCCCACGTGCTCCAGGATTATGCTCACACACCCCGGAGGCCACGCCCACCCACTCTGAGGCCACACCCAGAGACTCGGAGGTCCCACCCACTCTGCACGAGACCCTGCCCACTGTCCCCGGAACCCCGCGCTGCAGGGCCACGCCCACCCTTCAAGACCCCGCCCGCTCTCTGAGGCCGTCCACTCTCTGAGACCCCGCCCACACGCTCCAGAAGACCGCCCACTGGAGGCCATGCCCACTGACTATGATGCCATGCCCACTCTTCACATGACTGTCCCCAGGACAACGCCCACCACCCGGAGGTCATGCCCGCCCACCCGGAGGCCACGCCCACCCACTCTGAGGCCACGCCCACTCTGCCCAGCCCACCCGCTCATGGACACCGCCCACGCATCTGGAGGCCACGCCCACGGACTCGGATGCCACGCCCAGGAAATAAACAGGAAACAACCAGGAAGTAAACAGGAAGTGACATCTTGTTTAATGGTGTGACAATGAGGAAGTGACCAGGAAGTAAATAGGAAATGCAGAAAACAACCAGGAAATGAAGTCTTGTTCATCGGAACGTGACCAGGAAACAACCAGGAAGTAACTAGGATGAAAACAGGAAATGATGTCATGTTCAATTAAATAAGAGGTTTTATTAATTAATTAAATAAGAGACACAGAGCGACAGAGAGACACAGAGACACAGAGACACAGAGACACAGAGACACAGAGAGAGAGACATGCTGTCAAAGAAACTAAGACACAGAGAGATCAAGTCAGAGACAGAGAGACACGAAGTCTGTAAGAGACACTAAGAGACGTTCCTACAGAGACATTGTGAGAGACATCTGGTCAGAGACACTAACACAGAGACGTCCAGTGAGAGACGTGGAGACAGAGACATGGAGTCAGAGATGTGGAGACAGAGACATGGAGACAGAGACGTGGGGATAGAGACGTGGAGATAGAGATGTGGAGTCAGAGACGTGGAGACAGAGACTTCTCGGGAGAGACTCCCCAGTCAGATGCCGGTATGACCAAGCGGGCACACTCACTCCATGAACAGCTCTATAATAAATAAATAAATAAATAAATAAATATATATATATATATATATAATTAATAAAATTTTAAAAATAAAAAAATTTATTTTATAAAAACATTTATTTTATAAAAAAATTTTATTTTATTAAAAAATTTTTATTTTATAAAAAATTTATTTTATAATAAATTGTATTTTATAAAAAAATTTATTTTATAAAAAATATTTTATAAAAAAATTTATTTTATAAAAAATTATTTTATAAAAAATTTGCTGGGGGAACTACATTTGCAGAATAAAAAAGGACTGGTGAGTGAGTTTCTAACCGTACTTGAATTGATTCACCTGCTCCAGAGATAAAGCATATAAATTAGTTGCATTGTATTTCTGGTCTGATAAATAGTATCTGCCTCTCCTTCCACTTTAGAATCGCTGCCTTTCCTCATACACTCCTATCTATTTGTCTTTTCTGAAAATATGCATGGCCATTCAGAGGAATAAAGGAGTCTGTTCTAGAAAACGCAGCCTGGTGACCTAACAACTATCAGAACTCATCATAATTCACCCTTTTTCCTATTTCAGAAACTGCACCCAAACTACTCACATCCATTCTGATATTAGTATTTCTTCAGAACACCAATCGCATATCAGATGTAAACTATTAGTGATATATATGAGGCATTTCTCTTTTTTATTCCCAAGTATAAATGAATTGAGGACTAAGGCAGTATGAATATTCCAAAAAGGGAATACAATAACAAGGCAAGTAATCAGTGTAAAATGTGGATGAGTATTTGGGATGAGGACCAATTTATCACTGAACAAGAAAATAGTATACATCAGTATACATTTTGCACTTTACAAACTTATTTCTTCCTCACAACTATACCTTAGGGCTCTAACTCTTAACTGCCCTTTAAAAGTCCTTCACAAAACACCCTTCACTCTACTTTTTTCCCCAAGTAGTCCTATTCTACCTGCTACTGTCAAACCGATATTCTATACAGTAATCCTGATTCTATCTTTACATTAGAATTCTCTAACCCAAGACACAAATACCACAGGAAAAAAGAAATTAGATCTCCAGGGAGTTTATATCACCTCTTCGATGTATAACAACAATGCTAATAGATATTGCACAACACTGACTGTCTAAGTGTTTACATCTCCTAATAACATGACAAAGAAGGTATTATTTCTTCATTATTTCTAACATTCACAAAGACAAAATAATTTAGATTAACAGAATCCAAACGGTGCAAACTGTTGCTCCAAGCCAGGCAGTCTAATATGTAACCCAATGTTACTAATGTAACCCAACATGATGTACTTAAATACTTAATAATTTCTACTAAGTCTACTACAAAATAGTCATAACGCAACCTCTTATTTTATCTTATATGAATTAGTCCCTTTTGAGCTCCTACTATATACCCTATACAATGTTAGATACCTGGCATTTTATTTAAATAAGCACAATTGTGTTCTTCAGACCATGTCAGATCCTATGGCATGGCTATTGCACACATGGATACACAGTAGCCATGGGTAACTTGAGGAAACCTGCACAAGATCGAGCTAGTTTAAAATTCCAGTACAGAGAAGGGAGGGGTTCCAGAGGCCTCACCCCTAGCTGAGGAGTTGTTGGCAGCTGGAGGAGAGAGAGTTAGTTTTCTTTAGAGTGTGCCCACTGCTGGTTCCCTGTGCCCTAGCAAATGACCCTCTGCCCAGGGAATTAGCCTGTATTCATTAAAATCAGTTGGTTTGAATAAACAAAGAAAATAATTCATAAAAGGATGCTGTGGAGTTGGGAGTGAGATACAATGGGGGTCCTGGGAAGAGTTGTAGTGAGAAGTAACAGGTAGATATGATCAACATATATTGGAAAGAACCAGGGCTCATTTTGAAATTAAGTCATTAATTTTCTTGATTTTAATTCTTTATGACTTCATTGTATTTTCTGGATATTAGCTATCTCACAGGTATACAGCTGGCAAGAAATCCCATTTGTCAATTGGCTGTGACAGTGTTTCCAGAGGTTTAGCTGAGGTAGGAAGACTTCCATTCTCTGAGCTGGGGTCCTAGCCTGAAAAAAAAAAAAGAGAAAGAGAATACTGTACCAGGATTCAGAGCTCCCTGAATGCTTCATATGGGTCAATGTGAGAAGACGCCTAACACTCCTATGGGCATGCCTTCTCCTCCATAATGACATGGATTCCCCCAAATGTAAATCAAAATAAATCATTCCATTTAGTGATTATGGAATGAGTCAAAGAATTGTTTCTTCTTATTCAATTGCTTTTATATATGAAGTCATAACATACATAATAACGCTATAAATCTTAAGGGTAAACACTAAATGTTATTGGTCAGATGAATTTTTTCTTTCCCAACCTTAAGCAAAATAAAAATGTAAAAATTATCTTTATTGAACAATGACATATGACATATGAAGTTATTCAGACATATGAAGTTATTCAGAAAAAAAATACATGCACATGCACTTAATACCAGTGCTCAGGAGGCAGAGACAGGCAGATCTTCTTGAGTTTGAGACTATCTTGGTCTATGAAGAGAGTCTAGGACAGTCACGGCTATTACAAAAGGAAAGGCTGTCTCTAAAAACAAACAAACAACAAGAAGACTCTAAAAAATTAAATGTAAACAAGTTGTGGAGACTCCAAAGCAGGGACTTTATTGACAAATTATGCACTATTCATTAATGGAGTAACAGGAAAAAATATAGCTCAAAGTCAGAAAGCACGAGTTCAAGTCCTACCTCATCTGTTCAACTGCTGTGTAAGTTTATTAATATCCCTTTGAGCTTCTTATTTTCATAGTGTGCAGTTAGACAAGTTTCAAAGTACTTTTCCATTGAAACTTTTTAGGTTTATTTAATGACTCTGGTATAAAGGAAAAACGACAATACCCAAATCCAGAGCACCTGCAATTCTGTCATGTGGGGCTTTCACAATATCATTTTCTTTATATTAAAATCTACCATTTATCATCAGTATGATTTGGTACAAATTAGTGAAGTACTGTAAATCTCAATTATTTTCACCTGTAAAATAAAGATAGCAATGGTGGCTATCTAGTAGAATTATTGTGGTTCATAACAATTAACCAAGAAATATTAGATATTACAATTATGATAATTATTAAATTCATGGAAAACTAAAAGAAGTGTAAAATAAAAAATAGCAAGTAGTACTCAATAGTAGATAATTAGAAGCAAGGTCAAGAACTCTGCTCATAGACTCTACTAAAAGACAGCACCCCATATATCCATATGCATGGATTGAGTAAGCTCTTGCATTCAGGACAATATCTCTGTGGCAGCTAACCTAAGCTGTAGTGGTGTGACAGGAAGCACACACCCTAAACATTTCAGGGAGTTGTTCTAGGAGAAGAAAATGGAAGTCCTTCAACACAAGGACTGGTGTTCTGTGGGAGTGAGCAAAAGGTACTGAATTGTAAGGCTTCTCCTGTTTATGAGGCAGTGCCAAGAGTGAACCAGAAAAAAACAACTTAGAAAAGCACCGAGAGGCCCATGTAATACCTAGCCAGGCTCAATAGTAAATATCTTTCCATATCAGACTCCCTTTAGAAAAGAAATGATTATGTAAAACTTTAAGTTAAGAATGCTTGGCTAGCAGTGGTGGCACACGCTTTTAATTCCAGCATTCAAGAGGCAGATTGAATTCCAGGCCATCCTGGTCTACAGAGCAAGTTCCAGGATAACCAGGGCTACATAGTGAAACCTTGTCTCAAAAAACAAACAAAAAAATCCAAAACTTAAAATGAACAAATAAACAAACAAAAGAGAATGCAAAGCTTCAAAGAAACAGAAAGATCTATGACTTGCCCTGCCAAGAACTGTGAACATGTTCATACATAGTGTGTTCATATACATGGGAGAAACATACAATAGACTGTCATTCAGTCCTACAAAAGAAAGTTTTACCACTTTAAATAACGATTGTATTTACAGTGTATTGTGTCTTATGAGGTAAAGCAGACATAAGACTATAAATGCTGCACGATCTCATTATATTTGGACCATAAAATACTCCAACTCATAAGAACAGAGAATATAATAATAGTTTCCAAGGGCCAAGGAGACAAGAAAATGGGCAAATGATGCTTACAACATACAACTTTTCAGTTAACAGAGTAAATAAGTTCTGGATATCTATAATAAAACATAGCACTGATTAATAATACTTATTAAATACTAATTTGCTAAGAGTACAAATCTTAAGTTAGTTCTTAACAACAAAATTCTGCAGTAATATGAGGAAGAAGAATCCTTGCAATGTGATACACATGTTTATACCCTTGATAGTAGTGATGTCTTTATGCATATCCTTTTATTTCTACATTAATCAAAAGTTTGAATTAAATGTTTGCAGATTTGCATATGTCACCTAGATCCCAATAAAATCCTTTTGTTAGAAAGCAAATACTAAAAGTGTAGCTCTGTAAAGATACACAGGGTTTTTATTTTCAGTTTTCTCATTTAAAAATGGGGAAATACATATTTTATTGAAGAAAAATAATATATATAAAGACCATAATAATCAGGGCTGGTGAGATGGTTCATCAGTTAAAGGTACTTGCTTCCATACCTAATTACTTGAGTTTGATCCTCAGGACCCACATAGCAGAAGGTGAGAAAAAACTGCACAAAATTATCTTGCAACTTCCACACATACGTGGTAGCACACTCACAAGTTATCCCCCCCCCTCTCTCTCTCTCTCTCTCTCTCACACACACACACACACACACACACACACACACACACACACACACATTCCTGTCATTATGACACCACTTGCCACAAGGCCTTCATCCAGAACCAAGTTGATAATTGTATTATGCCCTTGAAACTCTAGGATGAAGAGCTAAATAAAGTTATTTGCTTTATAAAACTACCTTATAGTGTTAAGGAACAAATTATTGTAATACACTATTTTGAACTGGAATCACAAACACATTCCATGTATATGCTCTATCCATACAAATGCATACCTTGCACTATTATGAATATGAAACACCAAAGCAATACATTTCTTATAATTGGTGAACTCACATTGGCACATCATCATTACCACTCAAAGTTTGTAGTTTACATTTCAGTTCTCTCCTAGTATTGTACATTTTATTTGGACAAATGTATAATGATGTAATTTAACTACTCTATGCTCCTTCATATTTTTTTAATTTTTAAAGTTTTCTTACTGAATGTTCATTCTTTAAAATGTTACATTATCATAACCAAATATGGTTATCCACAGTTCCCTGAATGGGCTGTATGCTTTCCTCCTTATATGACTTTACTCTCTCTTTCCCATCTGTAATTTGTTCAGGAGATAAAAAAGACTTTAAGAATTTTTCTCTTCATATGCTATGGAAACATTTTCTTCCTCCTCGTTCTTTGCTTTGAAAGGCCAACCGTAAAAGTAGCAGCTTTCAAGTTTGAAAATCTCTGCCCGACATTTGAATGCATTCCTACAGGGCTTGAAGGTCTTTGAATCATTGTGAACTCCTTCCTCATTTAAAATTCAAATACTCCCGATAGGAGAGTCCATATAATGGCTAATATTCATTCCAGTTCTGACATTCTACAATTTTATAATTTTAGGGATTCTATGCTCATCTGTAATTCACAGTATCATTACTGTTTATAAACCTTATCTTTGAGATGGTGAACTCCTAGCCTGGCTTTTTAAAATATTCAGCACTAAGAGAGTAATTCTGTTTTCTAATAGTTTCTTTTTCATATAAAAAGCTTTAGTGAAAGGCTTACTTAATAAAAATTCAAAAATGTAATAACATTCAGATTTTGTGATCCTTGATTTTAAAAACAGGTTATAGAAATTCTAATGAAAATAACCACTTTAACAACCTACAGGTCTCCCTCCACCCAATTGAAAGATTTTTTATCTTCCGAACTAACCATTTTCATTAGTATTCATGAAACCTTTGTGGAAAAGAGTGATCTAAAGGATGGTTTCACTGGTAATTTTGGTATTCTAAAGGAACATAGTGAATGGAGAGGCAATTTTCTGTCTGCATATATGTCTGTCTGCCTGCCTATTTCATTCTCTTGCTTTCTTTAAGCAGCTTGTATAAATGGCTCTAAGTATCATACGATACATGTGGGCAAATGAATCAGTACTACAGACACTAACCAAATCAAAGGAACATACTACATATTGTTAAAACATTGAAATGTTCTGGTGTCTAAATTTGAAATCAAGAAAAAATAAGTTATAAACTAAATTTTAGTCTATGAAATTTTAGCATACTCCAGTCAATAATTCACTACTCAGACATATAGACAAGTAAAATTTAGTTCTAATTATGTTGATTTTACTTTTTTATCCCAGACCACACAACATGATAAAGAATATTTATATCAATTATTTTATATTTCTTATAAGAATTTAGCCCATTTCTAGTTTGGTAGTTTGAAGGGTAATTGAAGAAATTTTTGATAAAATAAGATTTATACTTAGTCTCATGTTTGCTGTAACTTGAAGGAGTATATATGCTTATATATATATATATATATATATATATATATATATATATATATATATATTACAGTGCAATTTTGTGACTGTGGCATTATGTTATCAGCTTTAAGTGTCTACAGCAAACTTAACTCCTAAAATTATTTTTCTTTGAAACTTATAACATTATAATGTTGGAACACTACCATGATATTTTATATGAAAGACCTCTGCACCTTAATGCTTTTTCACGTTTTATAATCCTAGTTTCACATTCCTCCAATCCAGACATGCCCAAACATGTGTGTGTTCCATTGTATATGATGCCTTTTTGGGGGTTTACAGTCCCTGCTATGACATTTCTTTGACTCCTAATTACAGCACAAAATTCCAAAACTTGGCTTTACTTTTATTGTCATTGTTTCTTCCTCTTAAGTAGTCTAGACAGTAGCTATTCATTCTGATATTTAGCTTTTATCAGCTTCTTTTTGACAATATCTTTAACTGGACTTTCAATAAAATTTTCCTTCTCTGTGTTCCCATAACACTGTGTAAATGCTATACATTTGCTTCCATGGGGCCTAACCATGGAAGAAATTCTATTTTTGTTGTCTCTGTGTTCCTAGTACCAGATATGTATTCAACAAAATTGTGTTGAATTAAACTAATTTTTTTCTTTAGCAAAAGACAAATGATTGGTTTTGGTGCACAAAGAGTAATCACACTTATGAAGTAAATACCAGTTTAAGGTCCTTTGTAGTTTTTACCCAAAAAAGGGAATGTTTATTCATCAATGTTATTTCCATGTCTAAGTAGAAATCTCCTTTACAACATTAAATGCTTCCAATTAGGATGAAAACTCATGCTGATGAGTAGTAGAACTTGACAGTACTTTCCTATGAGATTTTTGGATGGTGTTACAAGGAAATTAAATCCTTATGACCCATTCAAATGTGGATTAAATGAGCAGGACTCTCTTCTGGTACTGTGACAATGTCCCATTTCATCAAACAACTTCTAATTAAAAATAATGTTTATTTCAAATTTATTATTTTTTAGTACCTGGTACAAAGCATAACTGTTTCCTTAATTCTTCACTCCTTTATCAGGTCTTCCCATGGCAGTACTACAACATCAGTTTACAACACAGTGTGTTTTCTTTTCACCACGTTGATAATAAAACCTGTAGCCAAAGATCCATCAGTAAAATTAATGCCACAGAAAGTCTACTCAGATTATCTATCAAGTGTTTTGTCTATTTAGACCACTATAACAAAATGTCTTGGACTCAGTAGCTTATATATAAAAGTAATGTATTTCTCACAGTTCTACAGCTAAGAATTCTGAAATTGTTCCTTTTTCTGTATTTATATATTTTTGATAACTACATACATGAATAGAACAGATTCTGCTCATATTTACCATCAATTTCTCATAATCCCCCTCCTCCATTCTTGTCAGTTCCCATCTTCTTCCCAACTATTCATATTCCTAGCCTCATGTCCCTTTTATCTTTTTGGATGTTCAAGTCTTGTGCAGGTAATCGTCATAGTTACTGTGTGCCTATTGCAAAAGCTATGCTGTATCACAAAGAGCATTTCACAACACCCCTCCCCGTCTTTCCACTCTTACACTCTTTGCATTCTCTAATCCATGATGTTCCCTTAGCCTTGTGTGTGTGTGTGTGTAAAATATATATATATATGAATAAACATGAAAATAAAAAATCTTTTGAGAAAAAAGAATATGATTTTTGTAAGAGTTTCAAAATTGACTCTGAAAAAAATAAAAAAGAAACTCTGGGTAACCAATGATCAACACAAAACAATAAGTGGAATATTTTGGGCAGGGATATAGGTGGCCTTAAATCAGCGACACTGAAAGGTCTGCACCCTACATAGGGCCTTCCCAGCCCATATACTTCTAACCCCTCCTTAGGGCCACATGCAATTAGGACAGACTTGCATACACCTGTTTGGGAGAAATGGTTGAATACTCGGGTGAGGGTCTCTTGACTCTTCATATTCCTCCTTCTATAAAATAGTATCAACAGTCCAAAAGCCTAGCTGTGTGTGGTTATCTTTTTGAAGTGGGCAGAGATGGGCACTTTAAAAATGTGGCAGTTTGGATTTGAGGATACATACTCCTGTACAATAGGTAGGTACAAAACCCTAGCCCTAGCTGAGTAGCTATTAACATTTGATAGCTAAGAGATATATTTCAAATGTTTAATGTTTCCTAGAAATTGGGCTATAACAAATTGAAACCACATGGAAGTCCCATCCGGCAATTGGAATGGCTTTCAAAAACACTGACAACAGCAAATGATGGTGAAGATGTGAAGAGAGAGGTATCATCATATAGTGCTTGTAGGAATATAAACTGATATAGCCACTATGAAAAACAGTATAATAAGTCCTCTTAAAACTAAAAATAGAACTGCCATGTAAGAAATATGTGTCAGCATAAAACAGAAGTGCTTGGACATTTGTATTTATTCCTCCATTATTCACTATAGCCAAAGTATGGAGCAAATTTAAATGTGTATCACAAGGTGAATGGGTAAAGAATATATATATATATATATATATGCATATTTAGATACAAACATTTATCAGAAATTGAGGAAGCTTTGAAGAAGAATGAAATTTTGTTATTTGCAGGAAAATATGTGGAAATAGAGATCATCATAGGAAACAAACCAGATTCAGACAACCATCACCTCCCTCTCTCTTCCTCCCTCTTGTATATTTGAGGTAGATTTGTGAAAAGGGGTCCACAAGAACCAGCACATGATAGTATGGAAATGGATTGTGAATATGTTACAATGACATATGTACAAAGATGGCATAATAAAACCCACCATTTTGTACACTATCAAAATCAATGTATTAAAATCAATTACCCTAAGCATAAAAATACATTTAAGTTTTAAAACTTTTAAGGCAATATACTTTTGAGATGGGTAAAGATTAAATAGACATCTCAACAAAATAATACATAGGTAAAAAGTAAACACATAAAAATGCTCTACTTCATATCAGCAGAGCAAAACCAATTAAAGTAACCATAATATTGTAAAACATAGCTATTAGAATGGCAAAATGCAGAACATGGATCCAGAACACTGACAAGGATATGGATCAGAGGGACCACTCATTACAGATGGGAATTCAAATGCTACTGTCACATTAGAAGACAATGGCAGATTGATAGACCACTAGAAATTGGTAGTGAGTATAAACTAAGTACGTTTAAAATTTTAATACATGTGTCTTTTAATAAATAAAAGTCTTTTGAGACTTCTATTACAAAAGTACATTATACTGACTACATTATATACAACAAAAATATATTGCTCACAGTTCTAGAAGCTGGAAAGGCTAAGATCAAGACACTAATGAATTCAGTGTCTGATAATGACATGCTCTCTGTTTCTAGATCATGCTGTTTTGTTCTGTTTTGTTTTCTCTTTCCTTCTCTTCCTCCTCCTTTTCCTCCTCCTCCTCCTCCTTGTCCTCCTCCTCCTATTATTATTATTATTATTATTATTATTATTATTATTATTATTATTATTCCTGTTCTTCTTCAAGATAGGCTATTTCTTTTTTTCTCCTTTATTAATTTATTCTTGTTACATCTCAATGGTTATCCCATCCCTTGTATCCTCCCATTCTTCCCTCCCTCCCATTTTCCCCTTATTCCCCTCCCCTATGACTGTTCCTGAGGGGGATTACCTCCCCCTGTATATGTTCATAGGGTATCAAGTCTCTTCTTGGTAACATGCTGCCCTCCCTCTGAGTGCCACCAGGTCTCCCCCTCCAGGGGACATGGTCAAAGGTGAGGCACCAGAGTATGTGAGAAAGTCATATCCCACTCTCCACTCTACTGTGGCGAGTGTTCTGTCCATTGAAGATAGGCTATTTCTAAGAGTCTTCATGGATTAGCCTCCCAAATGCTGATATTGAAGACATGTCCCAGGACACTTAATTCAGATGGTGTTTTGTGATGCTGTAGATTTGCATGGCATGTATGCTTAAAGGAATTAGAATATAGCAAAGAGATGCAAACAATCCCTTATTTGGCACTTCACTCCCTTTGCTCAGATTCTGGGAAGGTTCAGCGTAAGACCTGGCTTTGATTCCTAGCACCTACATGGCAGTTCACAACTATCTATAACTCCAATCTTTGAGGATCGGATCCCTTCTTCTTATCTCTGTGGTTATTCTGGACATCACACGGTACACAGAAAAATATATGCTGCAAAACACCTATATACATAAAAATATTTTTAAAAGAGATCTGTCTACCTACCCTGATAAATATAGTTGACTAAGTCATATCCAAAACAGCATGGGAACAAAGTGGTATGCAATTGTATTATTATTGACTCATTGGATATCTATAGAGGTTCCAGATAAAGATTTGCCTGAAGTAAAACTTATAGAAATAGAAATTATTTTCTGCTTCCTAACCATGGATTTTAATCATGGAACTGGTGCTTTCTTTTTAAAGAAGAAAGAAATTACCTATAATCCCAGCCTCAGGAGACTGAAGCAGGAGAATTATAAGATTGAGATCCGTCTGGACTATGTAATGAGGCTCTGTCTAAAATTAAAGCAAAGCAGTGTTATCCAATGTTTTTCTACATTCCCAGCAAATCCTCTTCCTCTGGAATGACCATAGAATTCATCTGTGTTTAGTTTTTCTCTCTAAAGTTAAGCAAAAGTGATATTTTATGACTAGTTTGGGGGCCAACAACAGTCAGTTTTCTCATACTGGAGTGCAGTGTAGTTACTGCAATGCAGCAGCTTTCCAATTGCTTCTTCACCATCTAGCAGCAGAACAAGAAGTTGCCAAATGAGTTCATACTTAAAATTGTTATGTTATGACATCGTGGCATTTTTTTATTCAAGAATAAATCAAAGAGCTTGTTTACTATAGAATGTGGGTAACACATAAAGGATACTACATTGTGATTCAAAGGAGATTGAAAAGTAATGGGTATAATGAATTTATGTCATGGCTTAGATTTGGTTTTCAGCCCAAGGTTCTACACATTGGAAATTTTGGTTTTTTTTAATAATTTTTTTAAATGATAAATTTATAAATAGTATTACCTAATGGGAAGTTTTTAGGTTACTAGTAGGACTGGATCCAAAAGTGATTAAGCTAGTTTTGTGAGGATCTACCTCTTGCAACCTGGTTGTTATAAAAGAACAGGACTTGATTCATCCAAATTTTTAGCCTTATAATGAGATCTCTTCCTCTCTTGTGCATTTCTCCTTGAATCCCCCAAAACTGGGAACCAAATAAACCCCATAACCTATATGCAGATATTTTGTTACAGAATCAGACTAATACAGCATTCATAGGCTTCATCAGAATATATAACTGTATATTTCAACTCAATGATATTTGAAGTTTCAAAATAACAGATAAAATAAAATTTAAAATTTGTAACATTAGATAATTAGATAATAATGAAACTCAAATTTGATTTCATCACTTATTCCAACTTTGGGATTTTGCTTCCTTATTCTGTAAAATAAAAATAATAACTGGTCTTTCTCTATTCTAGGACAGGATAAAGCTACATATGTTAATATATGGGACTGTTTAACACTCTGTGAAGTGATTTTGCTTCACACTACCACACACAAAGAGACACTGCATGTATGAATAGTTTGACTTAAGATTCATGTCCTCCTTTGAGTCTCAGACAAATCATTCATGTGAGTATGTTTTGTTGTTGTTTTAAAATACTTCTAGAACTTCTCTCTCACGATATTTTTCCAATACAATATATTGGTTCTTCCCTGCCATCTAGATTCCTGTTCATGCCTCCAAACTCTTATTTGTATAGTCACTGAAGGAGAAGTGAAATGTCACACATAAATAACACTGTAAGTATTTTAAAAAAATATTAGGATAGTTTTTATCACAATAATTTTTTGAGATTTATTTATTTATTTATGTAGTGTATATAGGTGCTTTATCTGTATGTACACCTGCACACCAGAAGAGGACATCAGATCACATTATATAGATGGTTGTGAGCCACCATATGAGAGTTGGGAATTGATCTCAGGATCTCTAGAAGAGTAGGTGGTGCACTTAACTGGTGAGCCATCCCTTCAGCCCACCACAATAACTTTTGTTTCTGAATAACAGCCTTTTCATACATTACATGAGGTTGTTTGAACCAACCTATTTAGCTTCACCTAAAGTCTCTTGAACTGATCCAGATTAAACATGAATTAATAAAATATGTTCCATCTGTGACTTCCCCTGGAACATCATTGTCTTGATCATATGCTAAATTTCCCATAACACGGCTTTTGTCTTTCACTGAGATATAAACTACTTTTGGCCAGATATTAAAAATCTGTGCTGCATATGAGAAATATTTAAAATATTTTTGTGACCTTATATGTATTCATCAAATAATTTAATTTTTTGATAATTACAATATATTATTTTAAAGTATTATTGACGACTCTCCTCCTCTACCTCTCAGAGTACCTTCATATGCTTTCCAAGAACCACTCTGAATTATTCTCCCCCATTTAGAGTTACATCTAAAGAGTAATATGTAAATTATGTAATATGAGTCCAAGAAAGATTAAATATGTGATTAATAATGTGATTAAAACTTGTGAATCAGAGCTGGGTGACAACGGAGGAGTCCTGGTTGTCCTTGTATCCTAGGCAGGCCTTGAACTTATAAGCAGCCTCTTGTTTCTGCATCCTATTTAGCTGGGCTCATAGGCCTGTGCCTCTGGGGCAGCTCTTGTTTTTTTGGGTTTTTTTGTTGTTGTTGTTTGTTTGTTTTATCTTCTTTGTGTCAGGATGAAATTGAAACCAAGTCTCCCCAGTACTCTTGAACTACTTGTTAGCTGTGAAAAGTCAGGTCACACCTGGAATTTCCCTTCTAGGAAGAGCTACAGAAGTAGGATGTGTGCATCAACAGTCCACAGAAGAGGGCATGTTTCAACCTACAATGCCTGAATTTAGCCATTACTTGAGCCAGATTGCTAGGCAGGGGTCTTTGTGTAGATCTAGGTATAACAGATATATATGATTCTATAGATATGTAGTTCGATAAGGTATTAAAAAACCTTGTATTCCAAAACCTTGTATTATTCTAAAGATTCATTGACAATAAGACAGTTTAATTCCTGGCAAAACCCAGCCTACCTCAAAGAAGATAATGAGCTTCAAAGAACCTTCTTATGTAGATGGCTTCAAATGTGGCAAACAAGTCACTGGGAAAAAATGTCCTTGTTTCCACCACAGACAGAATTCTGCTTTAAAATAGAGCAAGCTTGGATGCAGGCAGAGTCAACAGCCAAACTCTGCCAAGACAGGGTAAGCAAGTCCTCAATAGATCCTGCCGCACAAATATGTCTGTCAGATATATTAGGCCAGAAAGCTGAAGATGATGCTCCAACACTATACAGAGTTTTGGATGACTTCTCAGTTAAAAAACTGTCTCTGTCATTTTCTCATTTGGGAAGCTACTAACCTACACTCCCTGTATACTCAGATAATTAAATTTATTCCTTCTCAAGTCTCTGATGGAATTGAATACCAGATAATTTAGTTTTACAACGAAGTTTGTTTAGGGGTTAAGATGTTTTTAGGCCTAGATAGATGTTTTAAGTTGATGATGAGATATGATAAATATTGATTTACATGCAGAATTTTATTTTTTAATTTATTTATTTTGTATACAATGTTCAACCTGTATGTACACCTGCAGGCCAGAAGAGGGCACCAGATCTAATTATAGATTACTTAGAGCCACGATGTGATTGCTGGGAATTGAACTCAGGACCTCTGGATGAACAGTCAGTGCTCCTAACCTCTGAGCCATCTCTCTAGCCCTACATTCAGAATTTTAGATGCACCAAGATAGGAAAGGTGTTTTCTTCAAGGCTGCCAAGTACAAATAGCCAAAACACTAGAAATGTAACATTTATAATATTACTGATTGTTGCATGGTTGTTTTTGCTGTAGGCAGTGTATTGTATATATGTGTAATAATATAAATGTATATGTAAAAAGTATTTTTTAAAAGTATTACTTTATGATCTTTTTTCCTATCAAATAAGTTGTAATATTTTCCTGGCCAGACTGACTTAAAAAATAAAAAAATGAACTTTATTACTTTAGGAATGATAAAAAGAAGATGGCTCAGTGAGTATGAATGGTTGCTCTGGAAGAATGAAAATCTGGTCATCTGGTATCCGAATGGCTAGGATCAAAAACTCAGGTGACAGCACATGGTGGCAAGGATGTGGAGAAAGGGGAACACTCCTCCATTGCTGGTGGGAGTGCAAACTTGTTCAACCACTTTGGAAAACAATCTGGCATTTTCTCAAAAATTTGCAATAGTTCTTCCTCAAGATCCAGCTATACTACTCCTGGGTATAGATCCACAGTAAAACAAGGGACATTTACTCAACTATATTCATAGTAGCTTTATTCATAATATCCAGAATCTGGAAACAACCTAGATGTCCCTCAACCAAAGAATGTATGAAGAAACTGTGGCATATCTACACAATGGAATATTATTCAGCTATTTCAAGGAAATCTTGAAAATTGTAGGAAATGGTTGGAACTGAAAAAGATCATCCTGAGTGAGGTAACCCGGACCCAGAAAGACATGAATGGTTTATACTCACTCATAATCGGACATTAGCGACATAATACAGGATAACTACATTACAAAACAGTCAGAAACATCAACCAAGGACCAACTATGATGTGGACCTAGACCCACTGCTTGGATGTAGTAACACAGTCTCCTTGTGGATCCCACATCTGGAGAGTAGGGTCTACTTCAGGCATGCACTCTGGCCACAGGACTTCGATCACTTCCCCCTGGCACGATGACCATGCCAGGCTACAGAGGAAGAGGTTACAGCTAATACAGATGAGACTTGATAGTCGGAGGTCAGATATTAGGGGAAGAGGACTCCCCTGTCTGAGTACTAAGGGAGGGAGGGAGAGGGGATGAGGGAGGGAGGGGGATCAGGAGGGAATGAGGGAGGGGGCTACAATCAGGATGTGAAGAATTTACAGTGTAGAACAAGCAGGTAACTTATATTGCTAATCCCACCATATGGGACCAGCTCTGAGACTGACTGAAACGTGAATCTCTAGGCATACACAATGCTTCATGTTAACTAAAGGACCCCTATGAATTACTATTAAATGTCATTCTTCATATAGCATGATTGAAGGTTTACAGAGGTCTTCTTTTCTTGCTCATATAAAGAGCAGAAATCCAGCCTTAATTATTCCATGCATCAGGCACACCTTTTATACACTTATAATTTTAGGACTGTATAATGCTTTTGAGAAATTATATGCTTTCAGAACCAAAGAACCAGACATTGACATCGGATCAGACCTGACAGGATGCACTCCTCACAGCATACTAGACATTGACATCCTGTTTGGAGAAAGTGGTTGAAAAGAAAGAAGGAGGAATATAGAAATATATAGGGGAATATAGAAATGCACAGGGAAGATAAAACAAAAAGTAGATTAGTGAATCTACTTCTCAACTTAATGCCTCACTTGTCACTCACAAGATATTTTTAATTCACTGATATATAATTTTGTATATATGCAAAAAAGTTCTAGATGCAGTGGTATTGAATTCAAATGTAAGATTATTCTTCACATACATTATATATATATACATATATATTTCTACTCTAATATGAGTTATTGTACCCATATAACTCAATTATAGTACAAGGTTTACTTCCAGTGCTTTGATCGAGCTATCAAGCTGTTTAGGAGAAATAAGTTATACAAATTAAATGTTAGTAGATTAAATCATGGTCACTTCAATTGCTGGCCTACTTTTATCACAAGAATATACATCTTAGGTACAGCAGATAGATATGACTCTATAGAAAGACAAGATCTTCAAAGACCCCAGAGACATGCAGAATATGGCATTTAAAATGTTTTTATTACTTTAAAGATTCATTGACAATGAGCCAGGTTAACTCCTGGCAACACCCAGCCTACCTCAAAGAAGATGATGAGCATCAAAAAACCTCCTTATGGAGATTGCTTCAAACGTGGCAAAACATACAGCCACTTTGGAAATATATCTGGCACTATCTCAGAAAACTGGGAATAGGGCTTCCTCAAGACTCAACTATTCCACTCCTTGGAATATACCCAGAAAATGGTCCACCACCCAAGGACATATACTCAACCATGTTCATAGCAGCCTTATTCATGATAGCCGGAACCTGGAAACAGCCTAAATGCCCCTCAGTTGAAGAATGGATAAAGAAACTGTGGTACATTTATGCTATGGAATACTACTCAGCTATTAAAATCAAGGAAATCCTAAAATTTGTGGACAAATGGATGGGACTAGAGATGATCATAATGAGTGAGTTAACCCAGAAGCAGAAAGACTCAAATGATATACACTCACTTATAATTGGGCACTAAGCCAAAAGGCATGTCCCACGAAAGTCTTCACTTACCAGGAGATTGGGATAGATGTAAGGACATCCTACTGAGACTCTAAGTAAGAGAAATATAGGCGATGGGGAAATAGAAGGACCCAGAGGGTCCTAGAAACCTACAAGAAGAACATCATGATGGGTGGATCGGGGACCAGGGGGGTCTGCTCAAACTATTGCACTAACCAAGGACAATAGTAAACATCGAATCCCTACTCTGATCTACCCAAAGGACAGGACATTCTCCATAGTTATGTGGAGAGCGAGGATTGACTTTGACATGAACTCTGGTGCTCCATAGTTGACCATGTCCCCTTGGTGAGGAGGCCTGGTGGCACTCAAAGAAAGAATAAGCAGGCTACCAAGATGAGACTTCATAGCCTATGACCACATAGTGGGGGAGGAGGTCCCCCTCGGTCATAGACCTAGGGGAAGGGAATAGGGTGAAAGTGGGAGGGAGGGAGGAATGGGAGGATACAAGTGATGGGATAACAACTGAGTTGTAATCTGAATAAATTAATAAAAAAATTTTAAGATTAAAAAAACAAATGTGGCAAAACAGCCACTGGGCAAAATGTCCTCATTTCTACCACAGGCAGAATTCTGCCTAAAAAAAAAGGGCAAGCTTGGATGCAGGCAGAGTCAACGGCCAAACTCTACCAAGGCACGGTAAGCAAGTCCTCAATAGCTCCTGCCTCACAAATATTTCTGTCAGAAGGCTGAAGCAGATGCTCCAATGTTATAGAGAGTTATGGGTAACTATTCAGCTAGAAAACTGTCTCTGTCATCTTTCCATTTGAAAGCTACTAACCTGCACTCCTGGCATACTCAGATAATCAAATTTACCTTCTCAAGTCTCTGAGGGAACTGAAGACAAGGTAGCTTAGTTTTACAATGAAGCTTAATAGTTTAGGGGTTAAGATGTTTTTAGGTCTAGATAGGTGTTTTAAGCTGATAATGACAATATGTGATGGAGATTGATTTACTTTCAGAAATTTAGATGCACCAAGATAGGAAAGATGTCTTCTTCAAGGCTGTCAAATACAAATAGCCAAAACACTAAGAATGTAACATTTATATAATTCCTGATTGTGTCACAGTTCTTCTTGCCAGAGGTAATCTATTGTACATATGTGTAATAATATAAATGTATATGCACAAAAATAAAATAATAAAAAAATAAAAAGAAACCCCCCAAAAAAGAATGAAAATCTGACTCCAGATCCCCAGAACCCACAAAAAGGCCAGTTATAGCAGCACACCCACCTGTAACTCCTGCATAGGAAAATGAAGAAAGAGTCACTAGAAAATATAGACAAAACAGTGAACTCTAGATTTAGTTACAGACCCTTCCTCACAAGCCAAGGTAGAGTAGTGATTGAAGATGTCACCTGATATCAGCCTCTGGCCTCCACATGTACATGCACACAAATGTGCACATGAATGTATATAGTACACACACACACACACACACACACACACACACACACACACACACACATTGATTGTAAAGGGTTTTCTTTTAAAATATTTAAATATATGATTTATATGTACTAATTTCCCCTTTAAAACTGAATTTACTGAATTACATATGTTTTAGTATATTGTGATTTTCTCTAAATTTTTTCTAATTTCCATTTCAATCTATTTATTGACATTGAAACTGTGTCATTAAATGATTACTCACATGTGGATTTTAGTTTTCCCATGGCATTGGCTCTAATTCTATTCCATTCTTTATATAAAAGTTATGGCATGTGTTTTCAACCTTTCTTAGCTCATTTAACTTGTTTGGTGTCACAGTATGTGGTAATATCTAGAGAGTGTGTCACATGTGCATTCTGTTGCTGCTGATGATAACATTGTTCAAAGCCTCCACTTCATTGTCATTTCATTCTGTGAATCAGAAAATGGGTCGTCACCAGACGGTGAATCTGGTCTGGCTAGTCTTCATGTCAAACTTGTATCCCCCAGAACTATGAGAAGTAAATTCATGCTGCTATTGGTTACACATTCTATAGTATATTTGATTTTTTGTAAGGATTATAACTGCTTAAATCTTTTTTGTTTTTTTATATTTGTATTTGTTTTTATTTTATGTGTATGACTGTTTCACATATAAATGCACACACATATAGATATAGATATAGATATAGATATAGATATAGATATAGATATAGATATATGGCATCACATGTGCCTGGTACCTAAGGAGGTCAGAAAATGGAATTAAATTCGCCCACAATTGGAATTGTAGATGGTTGTTAGCTGCCATGAGAGTGCTGGGAACCAAACCCAGGTCCTCCAGAAGCATAGCTTGTGATCTTCACCACTGAGCAATCTCTTCAGACCTGTAATATTTTTATAAGTGTTTTAAAAGGCTAAGACAGGAACTTAATCCTCTGATATTTAAGTAATACATGATAAGGAACCTTTAACCTATGAACATTTTGTTAACTGTTTACTTTGACTTTTTAAGATTTGTTAATTAAGCCAGGCATAGTGGCCCACGCCTTTATTCCCAGCCCTCGGGAGGCAGAGGCAGGTGGATCGCTGAGAGTTCGAGGCCAGCCTGGTCTACAAAGTGAGTCCAGGACAGCCAAGGCTACACAGAGAAACCCTGTCTCAAAAGGGCAAAAAAATATTTGTTTTTTATTATTTTTAATTGTGTGTAGGTTCGTATGTCTGTACATGGTCAGAGAAATAGAATCCCAGTTGTGAGCTACCTCATGTGGGTGGAAGAGCAGAGCACCACATACTTTTAAGTGCTGAACCACCTCTCCAGACCTTTCCTTAAGGTTTTTACATTAATATCTCTTACATAATTTCCTTACTGCCTTATAAAATCTTGGTGTTTACAAAGTTTTATGTGACAACATGTTAGATTCCTTGTTTTTATTTCTTTTTTAATATACATTCTCATTGGTCTGCACAAATTTAATCTGAAATTAAAAGTTTGTATGTTTAAAAACTGATAATACATTAGGTGCATTTGCATACAAAGTCTATAATTTTTTAAGTACATTGTTGATGTTACAGATTTTTACATCTTTATATATTGTATATTTTCCTTGATTTTATCAATCAAACTTAGAATAATTATAATAATTTAGAGTTTTGTATTTTTCAATATTGCTAACATTGCTGAAGTAGTTTGTTTCATCTCTTTTTGTTTTACTCTCTAGGAACTTTACTTCAGTTTTAGTCTCCATTAATACTTCTTGAGAAATAATTAAATTTTTCAGATGTTTCTCCTTTATTTTGCTTAATAATTTCCAACTGACTATTTACCTTATTTCAGCAATTTAAATATATTAATCCCACAACATTCTAGTTTTCAAAGATTCTGTTAAGAAATTTGTTTCTAATCTTATACAGGCTAAATATACATAGTTATCTTTCTCTTGCTGTCTTCAGAATACTTTCATTATTTTTGATTGTCCATAGTTTAATTATTATTTGTATAAATATGGGTCTCTTTACATTCATCCTAGAGTCTATTGAAATTCCTATATTTCTATGTTCCTCTCTTACTTAAATTTGGGAAATATTCAGCTACTATTTCTTCAGATAAGTGCCCACTCACTTTTTCTTTCTCCTGGAATGCCTACAATACCCATGTTGGTCTGCTTAATTATATTCCACTGGGCTGTTTCCTTTCTGCTTTTTTTTTCTTTTGTGCTTTGAGTTTTAGAATTTCCACCATCTTTATTTACTTTCTCATCTCCTTTGTCTGATCAAGTATACCATTGAGCCCCTCCAGTAAATTTTTTTCACTTAGATTATTGCAACCTTCCCTGACAGGAACTCTGCTTGGTTCTTTTATATAATTTGTATCTCCTTGGTGGTGGTTTCAAAGGGTTCCCATGCAGTTGCATTGATTTTGTTTACTTGTCTGGTCATGCTCTCCTTCAGTTCATTGAAAATAGCTGACAGTTATTTTATGGTCTGTGTGACGTAATTCAGAGCCCTGCTTCTTTAGTTTCTGTTTCTGGAGATTCACTTTGTTGGTTTAAATGGGGCATTTCCCTATTTTTGTAGTTTTCTTATCTTTCCTTGAGAATTTAGCACTTGATAAAGCATTGGCTCTGCTAGTTTTTGTATACTGCTTTCAGCCACAGAAAGGCCCTCACTAATCAGCCAGATATAAAGATGCAAGGACCTCTCAAACTTTTCCCAGGGTTTCATCGTGCTTGACTCCTGAGTGTTTTGTCATTTCCCTCTTGAGCATAGCTGTTTTTAAATATCTGGGTTTAAGAGTTTCCTGCTTTTTTTCTGTCGCATCCTCCTGTCTGTCTCAGATCTGCAGCTTCCCAGAAGTTTGTTCTTGTGCAACAGTGCCTGCCATTTCTTTCAACAGCCTCTAAACGTGGCAGATAGTATTTGCAACTATTTTAATCAGCACTCCAACTTAGGCAAGACAGAGTCCAGGTCCTCTAGCAGTTCTCAGATAAGTCAAGAGTGTTGCCAGGAATTCATAGCACATTCTACACTTTCCTTTTTATCCTAAGGAAAGATTTAAGCATTGAGCTTCCCAATAGTGCCTTGTTATACCAAGGAGGAATTAGGGCAAACTACTACATTTTCTTCAATGTTAAGTCTAACTTTTTCTTGGTTGCCACATCTTCTTAACTAATTAATGGTGTTCTTACAAACTTATTTTAGTATGTATATCATTGCCAATGGAACATGTCTGTTGGAAGATGTGAGTGGCTAAAAGGTATTATTAGCCTACGAACTTGGTTAAAAAAACACTACTTTAATCTATTTTAATTGTTATAGCATTGTTCCACTATATGAAAATATCACATTTTATTTATCCATTAATCAGTTGATGTACATTTATATTTTCTCTTCTTTTGCATACAATAAAATAAATTAAAATAATTGTTTTCAAGGTTTTTGTATGGACACACATTTTCCTCTTTCTTGTGCATTATTTCCAGGCAGTATGTTTACTTGCTTCCTTGTTTTTTGTTTGGGGGACTTTGTAATAATTTTGTATTTAGTTTTTTCAGAACTTCCCAACTATTTTCTGAAGTGGCTATACCGTTTTACTTTGTCATCAGGCCAAAAATGATGATTAATATACTCAGAAGACAAGTGTAAAAATATGTATATCAAACAATGGAAACAGCAGAAGGTATCCATTTAGTTTCACGTAAATGTTCATTCAAAATCATGGTAAAAATGACCATATGGCCCATCTCCAGGCTCTGACAGATGATATAGCACAGAAAACAACAAAGACAGACATACACAAATAAAATGAAATCACCTCACATTTTGTGTAACCATTTTAAGTCTCAACATACAAAGTAGTTACACATGCTACTCCATTTATTTTCTTTTACATTTTATTTCTTTTACATTGGCTTCTTAGAGACCCCTATTTTCTCCAGGTGCACATAATACAAAGAGAGGTAACAGAGGGTGTCGGAAAGAAAATATAGCATTGAAGATGAGAAACTCCAGGCTGCAAGCTTCACTATCCTATCAAATTCATGGATGATTATAGGAAATTCACTGCTTTTTTCTAAATCATAGCTCCCTATGAATAAAATGTACAGTTGAACTGTAAGATTTATCCAAAAATCTTTCCAGAACTATAGTATATGGCTCTGTTTCCTTACTCATTTAATCACTCAATATATGTTCATTTGTTGCTATGTGACAAAAAAAATTGCAGATAAACTTGAGAATGCAGAGCCTACTCAATTATAATATTCTACAAAAGGGGGATCATGAGGCAGAAATAGTAATTGATGATGAGAAGACAATCAAGGCTTGAGTGCTTTAGGTATTGGCTTCTAACAACTTAGATTAAGGCAGGATATGAAGACAGGAATTTCTAGCAGTTGGGAAGGAAACATCAATTAGGATAGGATTAGTTCATGGAGGAACTCCAGGTCCAGGAACTCTGTGTCTCTCTTACATACACTTTGTTACAGGACTATTTCCCAACAATTCCAAAATATATTAGTAATGTTTTAAGAATTACCCTACTTAAAAAAAATTCCATAGCCTTTAACTACAAAAATCTTGTCCTGTAGTACTAGAAACAGTTCACTAAATGTGCTGGAAACATCATGAAGTTACTCAGAGGGAAGAAATATACCTTAAATGTTACCTCTGCAAGTTGTTCTAAATAAGTACCACACAGCCAGGCTCAATGGATTAAGGATATGGGAAGGTAAATATATTATTTTAAGTTTAATTTATTTTTTTTAATTTACTCACTTTACATCCCATCTGTAGCCCCCTCCTTCATTTCCTCCCCATCCCACCCTCCTTCTCTCCTCCCTCCTATTCTCCTCCCCCAGTCCTCCAAGAAAGGGAGTCCTTCCGCAGTACCAACTGACCCCAGTCTATCATGTCCCATCGGGACTGAGTCATCCTCTTCTTCTGTGGCCTGGTGAGGGAAGTGATCAAAGTGCAGGCAACAGAGTCCACTGCAGGAACAGCCCCTGTTCCATTTAATAGGGGACCCATATGGGTTCTGAGATGTCCATTGGCTTCATCCTAGGTCCTCTCCATGAATGGTCCTTGTTTGGTGCATCAGTCTCCAATGGACCCCCTGGGCCCAGATTTGTTGGATCTGTTGGTCTCCTTGTAGAGGAGCTCCTATACCCTCCGGGTCCTTCTATCCACCCCCCAACTCATCCCTGTGCTCTACGGCAAATATACTTATCATTAAGTTAATACTACTGTCATGGCTTGGTTATAACAATACGAAACTACATGGAGAACTCACATTAATACTTCAATTATCTTTTTTTTCTACAATATATTTCTATGTTATAGTCTTAATCTAAAATGTCTCCTACATACTTATGTGTTGAAGGACTGGTCGCTAGTACAGCAACGTTCAGTGGTGAGACTTTAGACAAATGATTGGGTCATGACTGGTCTGATTTACTCAGTGGATACCTATACTGGTGTATTTATAATTGAACACATTATTGGGACATGGAAGCCATAAGGGTTAGGGGTAGGTAGGTTGAAGGAAAAAGTCACTAGCCTTGAAGGGTATGTCTTACCTTTGACTATACTTATTCCTCTCTTGTCTGCCTGAATGCTTTAAGGTAAACAGTTCTATTCTACTACCATCTTTCTCTGACTCACTACAAACCCAGAAACAAAACATGCAAGCAACTATAGACTAAAGCCTCTGAAACTACAAGCCAAAATAAGTCTATTGTAATTATATCCGTCACCCACAGGTTTATGTGTTGAACATCATCTTATCCAGGTGATGGCAGTATTTAAGAGTTTATAGCACCTTCGGTACATGGGACCTCCTTGGCAGTAGTGAAAAAGAATGGTTAGGACTTTAAAAGTAATAGTTTGGCCTCTGGTTTCAGAATTCATTCTGCTTCTTGTGTGTCATTAAGTGAACAGACTCTATCACAAGCTCTTACAACTATAGATTGAGACACAATACTACATTTTCTCTCACACAATGTCCTAAAACCTCTCTCCTCCTCTCTCTAAAACTATGAGCCAAACTACATCCTTTCTTTTCTTTCTTTCTTTCTTTTTTTTTTTTTTTTTTTGATGTTTCTTTAAAATGTTCTGGTCAAAACAACAGGAAAGTACTTAATACTAAATAATTCTTCCATTAAGCTTACTCTCTAAGATATTGGGCTAAACCAAAAAATATAAACAAACCCTAACTAATAAAATAATATGCTGTTATTATATGACCTTTTTAGTTTATTTTCTTATGCACGTGTGTTTGGCCTAACTGTATGCCTATGCACCCACCACATGCATGTCTGGTGCCCAGAGAAACCAGAAGAGGATGCCAGATCCCCTGGGAATGGAAGTACAGACTGATAGCTGCCTTGTGGGTTATGGGATTTCAACCCAGATTCTCTAGAAAAGAAGCCAACACTCTTAACTGCTGAGTCATCTCTCCAACCCATCTATAACCTTTTCATATTTATTTTGTTAATGATGGCATTTGAACTTCTTTCTTTGAAAGTAGAGATTGAATTTTTCAGTGAACACTCACAAACATGATATTAGTAGAATTTCTGTTTTTACAATTGATCAAGATTACTGAACTAAACACAGTGGAGGAGGATGGAGAAAAACACACTAAAAAGGCTGAGAAGAGCTACTAATCTGGAAAGCATGAATAGAGAAGAAGAAGAAGAAGAAGAAGAAGAAGAAGAAGAAGAAGAAGAAGAAGAAGAAGAAGAAGAAGAAGAAGAAATAGCACAACTTAACAATAACATTCCCTCAAGTGCCAAACGGATGTTTCACATGACTGAAATTCTAACCAATATAAATGCTCAAGAATCAACTTTTTAAAAAGGCAGATGAGAACATTGCTGGGTTAGGACATAAAATGAATAAACATATCCAGACAGAAAGTGATATGAGCCACCCATCATACACTACAAGGTATAGGCATATAACAGAAAAGTAGGAGAAAATATGAAGAAATCACTTATAATTTTTGAAGCTATGCATTTCCTCAACTTATAAAATCCTAGAGATTCATTAACCATTACTCTTACCCACCCTGATGACAAGAAATCACACTCAACAAGAAAGAAGCAATTTCATGGTATAAGAAATACATCACAAATATCAAGCACTAAAACTTAGAGTTAAAAAATGAGTTTAACTCAACTAAGCATAACAGCATACATAGACTGAACTATTTTTTTCACTGTAACAAAGAAAATATTTTATATCCTGGTACAAATGAGGTACAAATGGGATACAAATGGATGAGGAAGGATTAACAGGAGTGTGTGGGTGTATTAAGCCAAAGGCCAGCACATCTCAACTTAGTATCAATTAGCTTCCTGTGAGGTTTTGGGTGACTTACTGACCACATTCCTCATTTCTTTCTTTCTTTTTTTTTTAAATGTTGCTTGTAAATGTCTTTTTAAATTTTTATTTAACTAATTTATTCAGATTACATCTAAATTGTTTTCCCCTCACTTGTATCTTCCCATTCCTCCCTCCCTCCCTCTTTTGCCCTATTCCCCTCCCCTAGGTCTGTGACAGAAGGGGACCTCCTCCCCCACCAAACGGTCACAGCCTATCAAGTCTCATCTTGGTAGCATGCTTACTCTTCCTCTGAGTGCCATCAAGTCTCCCCACCAAGGGGAGGTGGTCAAATATGGGGCACCAGAGTTCATGTCAGAGTCAGTCCCTGCTCTCCACACAACTGTGGAGAATGTCTTGTCCATTGGCTAGATCTGAGTACGGGTTCAATGTTTACTGCGTGTACTGTCCTTGGGTGGTGCAGTAGTTTGAGCAGAGCCCCCCTGGGTTCAAATCTGCCCATCAAGATGATCTTCTTGTGGGTTTCTAAGGCTCTCTGGATCCTTCTATTTCCCCATTCTCCTATACTTCTCTCACCTAGAGTCCCAAAAGGAAGTTCCTGCACCTATCCCAATCTCCTGGTAAGTGAAGACTTTCAGGGGACATCCCTTTTGGGCTAGTGTCCAATTATGACTGAGTATATACCATGTGAGTCTTTCTGGGTCTGGGTTAACTCAGTACGATCCTTTCTAAGTTCCATCCATTTGTCAATAAATTTTGGGATTTTCTTGTTTTTAATAGCTGAGTAGTATTCCATGATGTAAATGTACCACAGTTTCTTTATCCATTCTTTGACTGGGGGACATTTAGGTTGTTTCCAGGTTCTGGCTATTATGAATAAGGCTGCTGTGGACATGAGTGAGCATATGACCTTGTTGTGTGGTGGAGCATCTTCTGGACATATTCCAAGGAGTGGTATAGCTGATTTGAGGTAGCCCTATTGCCAGTTTTCTGAGAAAGCACCTGACTGATTTCCAAAGTGGTTATACAAGTTTGCCTTCCCACCAGCAATGAAGGAGTGTTCCTCTCTCCCCACATCCTCGCCAGCATGTGGTGTCGCTTGAATTTTTGATCTTAGCCATTCTGATGGGTGTAAGATGGAATCTCAGAGTTGTTTTGATTTGCATTTCCCTGATGACTAAGGAGGTTGAGCATTTCTTTAAGTGTTTCTCAGCCATTTGATATTCCTCTGTTGAGAATTCTCTGTTTAGTTCCAAGCCCCATTTCTCAATTGGGTTATTTGGTTTGGTGGTGTTTAATTTCTTGAGTTGTTTATATATTTTGGATATTAGACCTTTGTCAGATGTAGGGTTGGTGAAGATCTTTTCCCAGTCTGTAGGCTGTTGCTTTGTTCTGTTGATAGTGTCTTCTGCCTTACAGAAGCTTCTCAGCCTCATAAAGTCCCATTTATTAATTGTTGACTTTAAGGCCTGGGCTGTTAGAGTTCTTTTTAAAAATTTTTTTTTATTAATTTATTCTTTTTTCCAAGATATATATTATTTTATTAATTTGTTCTTGTTACATCTCAATGGTTATCCCATCCCTTGTATCCTCCCATTCTTCCCTCCCTCCCATTTTCCCCTTATTCCCCTCCCCTATGACTGTGACTGAGGGGGATTACCTCCCCCTGTATATGCTCATAGGGTATCAAGTCTCTTCTTGGTAACCTGCTATCCTTCCTCTGAGTGGAAGTTGTCTCCTGTGCCAATGTGTTCCAGGCTCTTCCTCGCTTTTTCCTCTAACCGATCTAATGCCTCTGGTTTTATTTTGAGGTCTTTGATCCACTTGGACTTGAGTTTTGTGCACGGTGATAAATATAGGTTTACTTGCATTTTTCTAAATGTAGACACCCAGTTAGACCAGCATCATTTGTTAAAGATGATATCCTTTTTCTGTTGAATAGATTTTCCTCCTTTCTCAAAAATCAAATGTCCATATGTATGTAGATTTATTTCTGGGTCTTCGATTCGATTCCATTGATCGACCATCCTATTGCTATGCCAGTACCATGCTGTTTTAATTACTGTTGCTATATAGTAGAGCTTCAGATCAGGTATGGAGATTCCTCTGGAGGATCTTTTATTGTACAGGATTGTTTTAGCTATTGCGAGTTTTTTGTTTTTCCATATGAAGTTGAGAATTGATCTTTCAATGTCTTTAAAAAATGTGTAGGTATTTTGATAGGGATTGCATTGAATATGTAAATAACTTTGGTAAGATGGCAATTTTTAGTATGATAATTCTCCTGATCCACGAACAAGAGAGATCTTTCCATCTTCTTATGTCATCTTCAATCTCCTTTTTCAGAGATTTGAAGGTTTTTTTTCCAACAAATCTTTTACTTGCTTGGTTATAGTTACTCCTAGATATTTTATATCACTTGTGGCTATCATGAAGAGCATAGTTCCCCTAATTTCTTCCTCTGCATGGTTGTCATTTGTATATAGGAAGGATACTGACTTTTTTGAGTTAATTTTGTATCCAGCCATTTTGCTAAAAGTGTTTATCAGCTGTAGGTATTCCCTAGTGGAATTTTGGGAGTCACTTATATATAATATTATATCATCTGCAAATAGGGATAATTTAACTTCATCCTTTCAAATTTGCATCCTCTTGATCTCCTTTTGTTTACACTGAACTTTTTTAAAAAGCAAAAGCAGCCATAGAATGGAAATGTAAGAAAGCTACCATGTTGTTACTGGGATCTGAGAGGATGGGCTTTGAGACTATGAGTATTACAAAACAGTTTTTTAAAACGAGTTGTTTCATTACTGAACAATTCAGTTTATGAGGACATCATAACAACTCAAACACTCAGGAAACATAGATAGAAGGATTGTTATCTTCTAGCTCCCATCCCTCCCTCTTTTGCGCTATTCCCCTCCCCTAGACCTCTGATGGGGTGTGGGGGGTGGCTGGCTCCTTCCCCCACTGTCTGACTACAGCCTATTGGGTCTCATCTGGATAGCCTGCATCCCGGCCCTCTTTCCTCTGTGTGCCCCCAAGGCCTCCTTGCCTCCTGCCAAGCGAAGAGATCAAATCACAGAAAACAGAGTTCAACATGGAGAATGAGCAGTCCATTGGCTATATCTGAATAGGGGATCTAGGTTCTCTGCATGCATTGTCCTTGATAGGTGCATCAATTTGTGCAGCACCCCACCCCTGTTTAACTTTTAAAAGGAAAAGAAGGGGGCTGGAGAGATGGCTTAGTGGCTTAGAGCACTGACTGCTTTCCCAGGTTCAATCCCCAGCACCCACATGGTAGCTCACAACTATCGGCAACTCAAGTTGCAGAGGATATAACATCTTCAGGCAAATATATACAGACAAAACTCCAATGCACATGAAATAAAAGTAAGTGTTTTTAAAAAGGGAGCAAAAGCCTAAATAAATAATGTTGGAGATATAGAAGGGGACTCCATAGCAGATTTCAAACATTTTTAGACAACAATTAGGGAGTATTTGGAAAATGTCTATTCCAAAACATCCAGAAAAATATAAAAGAAGGGAATACACTTCTAGAAATCTCCTACCCATAAGAAACAACAACACTGAAAAGTAATGTGTCTCTTATAAAAGAAACTCCCAGAACCTGACAGATTTGCTGCTGAATTTTACCAAACCTTTAAAGAAGAGCTCCTCAAACTTTTATAGAAAAAAAGAGAGGAAAGAAACACTACCAAACTAATCCCAGAAAGCTAGTATTTTACTACTAACAACAACAGATAAAGAAAAACAAAAATACCATATACCAAAGGAATACTGCATCTTACCACAGACATATACATTTCTGGGCTTACTGCTACATGTTGCGCTAACTTTTCCTGAGACCATGTAAGCAAATGTGCATTCACCAATTCCAGTGATACTCAACGTGCCTGACAAATGAGTGTGTTGGGCTTATTTACAGAGCTGTGTGGGGTGTCCTGAACACATTATGCCAGAAACATAAAGGGGCCCATTTATGTCTTTTCTCAATGTCAAAATTTGCTGAAAAACAAATAATGTACTAAATGCAGCAGTTTTAATGGCAGCGATTTGCCAAATAATCCTTACTTTGGTGATTTGGCCACAGAATGTAGGTTCTTCTATTCTAATCTGAATTACTAATATTAACTCTCATATCATGAATCACACAGTGATATACACACTGCTCACCAGGTATCAGGTTAGTGGGGTGCTGTCATTCTAGTGAAAGGTATCTATCACTTTGTGGAATCTAGGCAGGGGAGTTCTACTCTTTCCTTTGTCTGGCATGACTGATAAGTTCTTGGGCCTGGTTTCCCTGATATGATTTTGATACATCAATATGCTCCTACAGTGTCAATTCAGTCTTATAAATTTATAGTGTGGTACCCTTTCTACTCTCAGGCAGTGCTTCATGAGTGGTACTGGACAGATGGATTTACCTACACAGCCAAGAACATGCTCAATCATCCTCCAACCTCGAATTAGAGTCAAAGGCTACTTTTTAAAATAGAGTATGACATAACAAAGCAGTCCTGAAAAAAAACACTGTTTTACACATTATACAGTACCTAAGAGTTAAATGATCCTCAAACAGCTGCACCATCAACTCTATCATAGTTTAAAACCATGGAAACTACATCATGGAGTCCCTTTAAGTCAACTTTCCATTTTCTATATATTCTAGCATCTCTCAAGATCACTTGCAGATAAAAGAGGACATCAAGGAGTAATAACTGGACACCTTGATGGAGGTACTGTGACCCTCTCCTCATCTAACTACTAAATAACATCTGCAGCTCCATTACCGTAATTATATCAATGTGTTGTCCTGCCCATGGCTAATAAACCTCTAAGATGGGAAAGAAGCAAACATTCTCAGGTGAAAAAGACATACTACAACACTGCGCTAATGTGTAGCAAGAACATTAAATTAGCTGAGAATCCAACAACAGGTGAATGGATAAGGAATATGTGGCATGTACACCCAATGGAATTTTATTCAACTATAAAGAAAAATGAAATTTGAAGGAAAAGGTATGGACCTAGAAAATACTATATTAAATGGGGTAAGACAGACACAGAGCAGCCAACACTTAATGTTCTTTCTTGTATGTTAAGACTAACTGTAAGTATATATTACATTTTATATAGAATATATAAGAGGCTACTGGGTATGAAAGGGTATTCAGATCAGGCTGTGCTCATCCTAAAGAGGATGCCTCTACCTTGGTGGACATATGAGCTGAGTAGACACATCCATTCAGTACAACCTACATGCTACAGACTGATAAATGCTTTATTCTGGGATGTAGAAAGTATTCTACCCTTTACACCTAGTAGAGTGAATTGGAACTATATGCTCATATGCTCATATGCTCATATCAAAATCATATGAGGAAAACCAGGCCTGATACTTTACTGAGTACATGAGTCAAATAAAAAAATACTCAGCTCCCTCATCTGAGTCCCCCTAAGGATTAGATGTCTCTAATCCTCAACATGACAATGGCCTAAACCAACCTGTCATGTGACAACAATGTGTATGCATATATTGTTTATAAAATGTATGATACAACATGAATAAACATTAAATATTTTACAATAAGTAACATAATCTAGTCATGAAAGACCATACCATATATGACTCAATTCACATGAACTGCTCAGAACAGCTCAAGGGAAACAAAGAAAATGAACACAGTGTTTTATGAAATTTCCCAGTGACATTTGATGAATGTATATTTACAGTTATGTCTTCTTGAGGTACTATTCCCCTCATTATTATATAGTGATCTTCTTTGTCTCTTTTGAATGATTTTTGTATAAAGTATGTTTTGACATAAATCAATGACTATTTCCTCTTACTTTCAGATACAATTTGCTTGTGATTTCATTTTCCAACCTTTTACTTTCAGTCTGTATATATCCTAGCTGATGAGATGGGTTTCTTGCAGACATAAGAAAAACCCTCAGGTATTTTAATCCAATCTCCACTCCTTATCTTTGAACTGGGTAATTAAGACCATGTACACTTGGGTTATTATTGGAAAGTTTATGTTCACTAATTCTTGTTATGTTGTTGGCTTTTGTCTGGCTGTTTTAAACAATCTTCTCTTTGTTTCCTTCCTTATTCATCTAGGGTTTTGACTAATTACCAAATTGTGTTCAGTTCTTTTTTTCTTAATTTAAGGTTAGCTTTATCGGATTATCTTAAACAAGACAAGTGAATTGTTGTTTCAGTATTAGGATTTTCCAGAAATTTTTTACAATTTTATAATGGGAGAAAATGAATATTCAATTTTTTACTCTTTTGTTCAAAACAAAGTAAATATAAAATTAACACTTCAGCACAGAATGCTGCCTAGATTGTGGATTTGATGGGTGCAAATATACCGTATTTCTCAGTATATATATTAGAGTCCTCCTGTTCCTACCTGTCACTTAAATGAGCGTTAAAGCTCCAGGGTATTCCTCCAACTGTGGCTAACTTAAGAGATCACAGAACAGTAACACAATCCAGGGGAGCGGCAGTAAGGATAATTCATTGTTCCAATAGGCGAAGGGTCACCGAGCTCAGCAGAGGGGACTCACCATTGGGTTAGACCGCACAGGTCTGGGGTATGCTTCTTTAATCTTTTATCTCATTGCCTTGGGAAGACAGTAGAGCCTTTGTTTTTCTCTGAAGCATAAACAGGGCTCTGAGCTTTAGTTACATGGGGATGGAGCACCTTTCAACAGCAATTTCCGTTAACTTTTATACTTTTTGATGTGCTCGTGGGTGATGATCAGCCTCTGAATCTGTGCAGTACCTTCATAAATCTGATAGATCTTGGCACGCCGCACCAGCTTTTCCACAGGGTATTCTTTGTTGAGGCCATAGTCTCCGAAAATCTGTACAGCATCCGTAGCTAACTGGTTGGCAATATCTCTGGCAAAGGCCTTTGCAATGGAGGCATAATACGTGTTCTGGAGACCTGAGTTAACCTCCCTAGCTGCTCTGGTAACTGAGTCTAGCGAGCAGAAATGAAACTCCTTGGTGCTCTACTAAAAGCTTTCCAAATGTTTTCCTGTCCAGGACATACTTTGTACAAGCTTCATCCAGAACTCTCTGGGCTAGCCCAATGGTGTCAGCTGTGACCGTAGGTCTGGTTCTATAAAAAGCCCCTATTGCCATCTTGAAACCAGCTCCTTCACCAATTAACACATTTTCCTTAGGCACACTGACATCTTGAAGGCAATTCCTCTCATATTGGAGCACTGCTGGTCCATGTTCAGTTCCTTTTTTCCAACGTGTATTCCTGGAGTGTCAGCTTCAACAATGAATCCAGTAAAGGCTTTACTAGCAGGAGTTTTAGGATCTGGGTTAGAGCTCACCAATAACTAATACCAGTTAGCCTTTCCTCCGTTGGTATCCACACCTTCTGGCCGTTGATAACATAACTCCTCACCCTTCTTTTCTGCTTTGGTCTTAATACGAGCCACATCAGAGCCTGCTGAGGGCTCTGTAACAAAGTAGGCACACATCTTTGGCTCCTTGGTCATCCTCCCTGAGTACTTCTTTTTTTTTTTATCATTTCCAGGAAGAATCACAGGAATTTGCCCCAGAGAATTTGCTTCAGTAGCAGTTTGCACCCCTATGCCAGCTCTTCAGTAATTAAACAAGCATCGAAAGTCTTCAGTCCAAGGCCGCCACAACTCTGCGGAATGTGTGTGTTGATCAAACCAAGTTCCCAGGCTCTTTTAATTAGAGGGAACAGGTATTCACCAGTTTTGTCTTATTCTGCAGCGACTGAGATTATCTGCCCCCTGACAAACTTTCGAGCAGTTATTTACAATTCTTTTTTTAAATATGTTTTATTAGTTTGTTCATATTACATCTCAATTGTTATCCCATCCCTTGTATCCTCTCATTCCTCCCTCCCTCCCATTTTCCCCTTACTCCCCTCCCCTATGACTGTGCCTGAGGGGGACCTCCTCCCCCTGTATATGCTCATAGGGTATCAAGTCTCTTCTTGGTAGCCTGCTATTCTTCCTCTGAGTGCCACCAGGCCTCCATATCCAGGGGACGTGGTCAAATATGGGGCACCACTTTCTGCTGTTCAGTCAACCCAATACTAAACCACACTCCTGGCTCTTGCTTGAGCGATGCCTTCGTGTGCATGCTTGCCACTGATTTTGTCATGGTTATTCTTGCTATAGGTAGTTTATTGTATATATGTGGAATAATATAAATGTATATGTAAAAAAATCTCAAAAACCACAAAATACAAAAAAAAGAAAAAACAAACAAACAATAAACAAATAAGAAACACTTCTCAGGGCCCTGCGTCCTCTGTGGACTGCCACTGCCATGATCACTCCTTGCTCCTGTGTTCAGTTCTTAAATAGTACACTTACATGTGATTTCATGATTGTGTTCTTTTGTTCTCCTATTACTTACTTTACTGGCTTGGTAAGATTTAATTGTTGTAATCTTACATGCATATTTTGAATATATAATGAAGGTATTAAAATATCTTCAAATTTCAAAAAATTAGTTAAAATATTATTTGCATGAATGAAAAAGATTCAATTGTTTTCTTTTTCTCTTGGGTACATCTGATCTAGTAGACTTTATGATTTCATATGCTTTCATGGTGGTAGTTTCTTTTGATTCCAGATGTAGGGTTCATTTAAGCATTTTTTTTTTTACTGCCAATTTCATTGTAATCATCTTCCTCAGTATTTGCTCACATTTCCATGTGTTTCTCCTTTATTCTTGAAGGACAGCTTTACTAGCTATAGTACTATTAGGTACCAGTCTCTTTCCTTACAGACATATGAATAAGTCTTCCTGTTCCCTCCTGTTTTGTAAGGTTTCTACTGATAAACATGCTGAGTCTAATGAACGATCCCTTAAAGATGACTTATGATTTTCTCTGGAAAGTTACGCAATTATCTTCACTTTATTATTTTAGAACTCAAATTTTACTAATTCATTGGCTAGAGAGATAGCTCAACAATTAAGGGCATTGCTGCTCTTCCAGAAGACTCAAGTTTGATTCTTAGCACACACATGAGTTGTCTCACATCAGCCTAGAATTCCAGCTTCGGGATCTGATATCCTTTTCTGGTCTCAGTGCCACCATTATGGGAGTAAATGTAGATGTTCATCAAAAAAAGAAGTAAACATAGAAATGCCATATGAACCAATTATACTATACCTAAATATACATCTAAAAGACTATAAGTCAGCATTCTACAGGGGTACATGCATATCTGCATTTATTGTTACATAATTCAAAATACCTAAAAAATGAAACCAGTCTAGATTCCTATCAACAGATGAATGTATAGCAAAATGTGAAATGCAAATAAAATGAAATTTTATTCTGCCATAAAGAAAAATGAAATCATGACATATTCAAGAAGTGAATAAAGCAGAGATAATTATTTTTACAAACCATATTCAAAAAGACAGGTTTTCTTTCATATGCAGAATCTAGGTTTATATATATATATATACACCTGCACAGAAGAGGAATTCATAAAAGTAGAAAGGCAACCATGAGATAAGAGAAAAGAAACCTTTAGAGATGGTAAGGAGAGAGGAATAATGACATGAAACCAGAAGGCAGGAGAATGATTGTGTTGAAAGAAGGAGATCAACAGTAGGGAGATAGAGGTGGTAGGGCAAAGAAGATGGTTGGATAAATAAGAACAAAGTAGAGTAACATATGCATGTGAACATGCTTTAATGAAACTCATTAAATGTTGATGGAAAATTATTTTTCAAAAGTAAAAATAACTTCACAAAGGCCAAGTAATACAAATGTTTTCTGTTTTTATTTAGGTGAACAGTACACAGGTGAGTACATAATAAGACTGATTGAATTGTCCAGTTAAGACCTATCCATTTGTGCTAGGGAGATTCTTGGTGATTAATAGTGTGAACTGGCTGGGCATGGTAGTGCATGCCTTTAATCCCAGCACTCAAGAGACAGAGGCAGGCAGATCGCTGTGAGTTTAAGGCCAGCCTGGTCGACAGAGTGAGTCTAGGACAGCCAAGGCTACACAGAGAAACCCTGTATCGAAAAAAATAGTGTGCACTGGACCTAAGATTTGTTCCCAAACCTGTGTCAAATGCGGTTCATAGCAACCAGTAACTCCAGCTACACAGGAATCCAACATCTTTGGCCTCCATCGACACATGTGCACAGAGAGAGAGAAAGAGAGAGAGAGAGAGAGAGAGAGAGAGAGAGAGAGAGAGAGAGAGGGAGGGAGGGAGGGAGGGAGGGAGAGAGAGAGAGAGAGAGAGAGAGAGAGAGAGAGAGAGAGAGAGACAGAGACAGAGACAGAGACAGAGAGAGACAGAGAGACAGAGACAGACAGACAGACAGACAGACAGACAGACAGACAGACAGAGACAGACACAGAGAGACAGAGAGAGAGACAGAGAGACAGAGACGGGGGCGAGGGGAGAGAGTATGTTAAAAGTAATAAAAATACACCCATTAACTTGATTTTATGTAAAGTTTATCAGCCCCTCATGTATTCTTACATGAGTATTTCAGTAATCTATAAGAAACCAAGTTTCAGGTCTGCATTATTTATTGCATCTCTATTTTTTATTCCATAATGATACAACATTTTATGTGGTTTTGTCCAAGGTTTTATAACTCTTATCAACTTATAAACATTATACTTTAACTTTGAGAAACAAGTTAAATGCTATCCCCTTTCCCAAAATTCTTTTTTGAGATTTTACATTACAAACCTCTTTGTCTAAACGCCTCTAATGTGACCCAGAGATATGACTTAGTGGTAAGTCCATTGGGTGCTCTTCCAGAGGCCCCAGGTTCAATTCTCAGCACCAACATGGTGTCTCCTAGCTATAACTCCAATTCCAGGGGATTTGACATTCTTTTCTGGCCTTGGTGTTTACCAGATGATCACATGGTATACAGACAAACAGGCAGAGGGTGTGTATGTGTGTGTGTGAGTTTGTGTGTGCACATACTAAAATAAATAAATCTCCAAATTCTTTAATGTTTCTCTGTGTCAATTTATGCATTGCACTTTTTACTACACATATTTTTATACCCTTAATGGCAATATCCTGAAAGGCAGTATAATGAAAGATATTTGTTAAATGAATGAATGAATGTACAAATTCATATACATTGTGTCATTCAGAAAAGACTTTATAAAATATATGAGTTGGATACCATCCATTTATATATCAAGATTTACCTTAGTATAGGAACGGCAAGTGCATCCTGACATTTTGACTACCTAGAAAAAATTCTTGTAAGTTACTTTTCTGCTCTAGTACCTTGTTGGGCTATGACATGATTCACCCTGGTCATAATTCTGGAGATTTGCTCGAAGGACTTTGACTCTTCAGACTCATTATGTAGCAGAGTGATCCTTTATTCCATAGCCAGTCTCCAACTATATTTTCCTCAGCAAATAAACTATTGTTGACCTTTGATCATTTCCTATGCTAACTTTAACCTGAGAGGCAACAACCTTAAACAGCCTCTGCTGCTCTTACCTCCACTGATTCTCTGGTTCTCATTGCTTTGAAAACTGAGTCTCTGAAAAATGTTTGCAATTCATATAAAGGTTTTTCTAGATTTAGGGAGACTTATGGAGAATCATGCACATGATTTATACTTCCTTGCTTTATGATAAAGATACAATTATTCCCCTTCTCAGAGACTCTCTTGTATTTAGAGTTGAAATGTTTACCATAGACATATTTGGTGATCATGAAATATCTTTGTGCTACCTTTTCAAACCCACATGCAATATGCATGCTATGTGCAACTGTGATACTAGTTATAACCAATAATAAGCAGTGAATTTAAACTAAATTCCAAAGCAAAGTACTTGAGAGTCATTAGTTCGATCAATATTTCTTCTGTTGTGGTTAGAGAATGCTTACATAGCATGGTACGGCCTCTATATAGTCTTTGGATGACTATATGGTAGAAGACTGTTGCTGAGAAGGGTGGCCAGGAAATATAGACCATACTCAAATTTTGTCATTTTTTTGACCAGTTGAGATATCGAAGAATAAATTGGCAATGAAACATATCCTAGCTTAGTCCTTCATATAATGCCATTTTATATCCTCAACTGAGGGTATCTAACTACATGTTAGGAACAGAGGTATTCTGAAAATACTCAGAAATTGACTGATTTGATATTTACCAAGGATTACTTTCAAGAAGATTCTAACTTGCAAAGTTGCTTCATCCAATATTGTTAGAACAGTGATGAATAAAAAAAAAAGTTAAATATTTAAGTCACAAACCACTCAGCCAGATATATTTTCCCTGTAACTACCCCTAAAACTAATAGGACTATTTTCCAGAGTGGAGAGCAGAAGACATGATATTTCCGATTAGTGTATGTTGCTATTGTAGTAGGAACCCTGAATTTCACAAACACAGAGGCTGTACAAAATAGAACTGTCACATGTTAAATAAGGTTTATAAAAACAAATGTCTGACTAGAAGTTCCTTTGGAAAAGTTTAAGTAATTAAAATGTTTGGCACTCTTCCAGCTTCCTTTTCCATTCATTCATTAACTTGACAAATATTTACTGCCTGCCTGTTACTTGCCAGCACCCATTCTAGGTTTGGACAATGACGAGACAAATGTGACATAAGTTTTGCAGTCAAGGAAGTTCAGTTAGTTGGAAATATAAACAGATAGCTATAAAACAATATAATAAATCTTAAAATGTACTGGTTTCATAAATGGTAGGATACCAAGAGTACAGAACCTCAGCAGAATCCTTGCATTGATAACTACATCTACCATTGAACAGTATTTCATGTAATTATCTAACTTGAAAATCTTTTATGTGTCACTATATATGCTTCCAAAGTCACGCTATCCTCTCTCCAATTTGCTGGTCTCCAGAAATTATTGGAAAGAAATCAGTCTGAATAAACTAACTTACCTTAGATGTGAATGAAGTATAAACACTAGTATTTAATTGTGAAACTTATATTTCTAAAATTTGCCATATTAACTCAAATCCCTAAAATGGTTAAATTATACGTAATAATGAAATTTTTTAAAAAAAGTCAGGTGACTCTATTTTGTCAAATGGAGAATGGTATGGTAATGAAGGGAGTAGAAATGGTAATGTCCATCTTGTTAGTTATGTAACCAGCCATCTGATTTTCATATGATTAATGTGAATTTCTTCAGGAAATTGACAATTTGGCATTTATGACAAAGAATACTTCAAGTGCTCTGAGAATGATAAATATTGACTACAACTTCTTCCCAGTCTTGCATTGACAGGCAGGAAGCTGTCTTGTAGGCTTCTATAGTTCTAAGAAGTAAAATAACATCTCAACATGTTCCCTTTTCATCAAAGTGAAGTGCTTTGAATACCATAGTAATTTGTTGCTAATCATTTGTCCAAAAGTGGTAGTAAATATGTAAATATTTTGTGAATTAAACTCTAAAATCTGTACAAATTAAGTCTGGAAACCAATGACTGGAACAAATTGAAGATTATTTTTCAAAGGCATTAAAAAGGCAGCCCCAAGCAAAAAAGAAAAAAAAAAAAGCTGTAGTCTACAAACAGAAAGTCCAATTCCCTAACTGTAATTCAAAGCTCTGTAGTCTGGATCCTGTGTAGCTATTAATTTTCTGCCACTGCTCATTGCAGAAAACTCATTGCTTGCCTCAGTTACTTTAAACTGTTTGTCTGCTAAACATATTTTCTTTGTGGTACCTGGGATTCAATTTTTAAAACTCTAAAGTTGCAGAATTGATTAACTTAGTGAAAGATTATTCTATCATGTGGTATGAGTGATTAGATTTCTCTTTCCCATTAAGTTAATGACAATGATTAGTCTGGCATTTTCTCTCCTTCAAGATTATTTTCTGTGTCTATAAACTTAAGACCATGGATCTAACTAATCTCCCAGGTTCTTTACTGTCCAAATACATACTAACTCTATTATTCTCAGCCCATTTCATTTTCCAATCATCCCCCTGAAACTTCATTCTCACCACTTATTTTCCTTGATGCATTTGAGAACTATTTTTTTCTCACAAGAAATTAGAGAAGCCCTAGTGTATTTCCCCGGACAGAGGCCTAATTGTTTCCAATAAAACAATATTTTCTCATCTCATTCTTTGACAACAGCTTTTAGAAGGTTGCTGACCTTGGGCCAGGATTCTATGAAACCGTCATCAAATTACTTTACTGGGGAAACATTGTTCAAGCTATTATGAACAGAAAAATAGGGAAGAAATGATGAGCACAAATAGAGATTTCTAATCCAATTTTTACTACTACTTATAGTATTTGTAAATAAACATTGCTTTTTTTCTTTATACCCTTAGAAAAGAGCTCTTTGAAGCAAAACTACTCTAGAAACGTACCAACTAATACCAAAGTTCAAATTCCAAACCAAAATTAAGTTTAGAGTCACAAAATAGATTCATTCTGAACCAGTGGTTGTTGAATTAACAGAGGTTCTACAGATTCATGTTTTCAGTCTATATTAGTCCCTGTTTATCCAACAGAGACTATCCCATATAGCAGAGCCTCAGCAAATATTTGTTGACTTACTAAAGGGAATATAGCTGTATTCAGCAATTACTTATTCACTGAGCCTCACTGAGAATAGTAGAGAAAGCTTTATTTCATTCAAATGCCTCTTGGTTTCTAAATGACAGAATTGCTGAAACATGGCCATTTGGATTTATCATCTCATTAACCTATATATCCAAGACAGGCCTTTGAAGTCTCATTATTCCCCAAAACATGACTATTATAAAGGCTTCAGAAAGTTGATTTTCTTTTTGTCATAGCCAAACTGTTTCCAAATCACAGCACTTTGTTTTTCTCTTGATATCTTGGGGGTAACCAACAACTGTATAATTTGACTTAAGGCCCATTCAGTAGGAGGGAATCATACCTGGGACTGAATCTAACCAACTGTCTGTGGCTGGAGAGGTCATAGATAGACCTGAGAGGAGAGCCTACTACTGTCATTTCTCTAAAGCAATACACTGTTAACTGTATGCTAAAACATATCCTTATACCCACAGATAAGTGTAGTTCTCACTTCTCACCCTCTTCAATGAAACTATTTTTCTAACAGATTAAGACTGTTAAAGAGGACTTCAACCAGTCAAAATTCAAGAATAAGTGTTCATGGGCTGCCCAGTCTCAATTGGTACAATCTGCAATACAAGCCCTACACCACATGTTCAGGGAACACCTCAACAGAGGGGCCAGAAAAACCATAAAAGTCAGATGGTCAGGACAGTGTCTGCTGGACATGCAGGGAAAACATCAGTTATGAAATCTTAACAATATGATTACCTAAATAAGATCAATATAATAACACGAGTTGACACACCAATGTGGATAAAGGGAATTTCAGAGGTCCTCATCCCTAGATTAAGAGTTTCATGTAATCAGTGGCTGCTATAAAAAGGACACTTTTCTCTGAGAATAAATCCCCTGATAGATAATCCAATCCCAAGTAGTCAGCCCTGAACACACATATATACGTGCAACACTAAATGGTAAATGGATTCAGTCGGTTATATGACTTTATGTATGTATGTATGTGTAATAATACTTATAAAAGAGGCCATGAATTTGAAAGGGGACATAGGAGCAGATGTAAGGGGAATGGAGATTTTGAAGTAATGAAAGTACAGTATTCATGTATGAAATTCTCAAAAATTTAAAATATAAATTTAAAATATAATTGATAGTGAAAATGTAAAGCTCCATGGCTTGAGAATGGCACTTATAATTGTATAGAAGATAATTGAGTTTAGAACTGACACAGTATTTTTATGACTACCTAAATCTAGCTGTGTTGTGTTTTTTTAATTTTTTTATTAATTTATTCTTGTTACATCTCAATGGTTATCCCATCCCTGTGTTGTGTTTTTATTGTGAGTTCATTATAATAAAGAAATTTTTAGTTTTAAAAACCATCCTTAAAATTTGCACTCAAAATGTCTCACTTGAACTGCCCTATTCCTGGCCCCACTTAATCTAGATTTGTCAGTCACAGCCTCAGTATTGACACATGGAGACAGACTGTGAAAACTTTAATATGTTGCAAATGTAAAATTAATGCAGCAGCACTCATTGAGAACTGAGAAATTACCTGCAATGCAATGTTTAATGACCTCAAAAGTTATGAAAAATTTAAGGATTTTGTTTGCAAATGAAAAATGATGTCAAGGAAAAGGAATTGGTGAAGACAATGTTTATGGACGGTTTATTATATCCTGAGTACTTTGTGGTTCTATTGATTATATTTTCTATAACAACCTTGTGAGTTAGGTATGGTTATCTATACTTTAAAGATGAACACATTTTAATTCAGAACTGGGAGGCTGCTGATTGTAGGAATATGAGGGCTGTCCTGTCCTGAATCTGACCTTTTGGTTCTTTATCCAAAACTCCTGTGTACTAAATGTGCATTATTGATTTAACACTTTTGGAAAATCAATGTTATTTCAAAAGAAATCTATTCCAAGCTGTGAAATGGCTCTGTGGGGAAAACTGCTTGATATACAAACTTGACAACCTGAGTTCAATCCCTAGATTACATAGTGGAGAGAACCAACTCCTGAAATTTGTCCTCTGACTTTTGTATGTATGTCATGGCACACACACACACACACACACACACACACACACACACACACAATGAAATCTTATCATTTTAATAGGCTTGATTTTGTTAAATTTCTTTTCAGAGATGCTGTCTAACTTTGGGTTACCCTAGATACATGTTATCATCAATTTCATATGGCTAGCAGAATAAAATAAAAATTTGTAAAGTAACATATAACTTTTTAATTGCAAATCAACAGGTTTGATTTGTCCTACAAATTCTATTACCTGCATTATCTATGCTCATGCAGCAAGGTCCATTATGAGTCACTTCATATCATCAAGATATTCCTATAAGCAATGTGGCCATGATGCTTTTGTGTCCCCTACTTCACCAAACACGGATATGAGCAGGATTCAACCAGACCAATTTTGTTTTCCACTTACATCCTATATAATTACTCACATCTTGTTTCTGTCAAATGGCAATATCTTTGTCAATTAACCTGAATGCCGATTTCCAGATTTCCAGGCCAATAATAACATTAGCATACAACCCCGTTTGGCCCATGATTTGGGGAAGGTGTTACTCTAAACTTCAACATCTACTATACTTCATATCACCCTTCCAGGCAGCCTTGCTCTTTGGCTCTTTAGTTTACTCTGAACTCCCCAATTATTCTTCCTTCATTCTGGTTTTTTTTTACATGAACTGGAGATAAAAGATGTCATTTGTGCTTAAGGTTCACATTATCTTTATTGTAAGCTATTATAATTCAGTCTTTGTTACTTGATGTTTGTGAGGAGACAAGTTCTATTCTTTGAGCCCTGACAGAATGGTGATGACAGCTAATTAAGCCTTGGTTCTTCTACTGAGGTGACTTTCCTGAGTTTGACAGATAAAGCCTGTCAGACCTTGCTGCTATCAGCTATTGAGCTCATACCTCTTCAGTCTGGATGTCACCTCAGGAGGAGAAAGTCAACTACCCTTTATAGCCATGTGAAACAAAGAAGGATTTAGAGCAGTAGGAGGCAGAATCTGCAGTCAGTTTTAAGCCCGGTTTTCTCCCAGCCACTTATCTAGAAATTACAACTCCTTATATAGATCATTTAGTCTTTCCATAAACAGCAGAGAGTAGATATCAAAAAAGACACAAGAGGGCCTGGGAAGTTGGGTAAAGGGACTTGCTTGTGCATTCCAACCCTCATAAATAGATCCTTGGAATTCATGTAAAGATAGGAGAGAGCTGGTTCCACAGAGATGTCATATGATCTTCATGTCACACTGAAGTACTCACACCTGTACAGACACCCCACTTCCATGACAATAATGATAACCACACTATTTTTTAAAGCTACAATAAATAGGGCTAGAGAGATGACTCAGTGCTAAAGGCCTGAATGTTCTTCCGGAAGACCTGGCTTCATTTTCCCTTAACCACATGGTGGCTGACAATCACCTGCAACTCCAGTTCAAGGACATTGAACACCCTCTTCTAGGTTTCATGGACACCAGCCATGAAAGCAGTACATATGCATACAGGTTAGAAAAACATCCATACATATAATTTTTAAAAGACACTGCAAGAGAGTGTTATTTATCAAGCATTGTTTAAAACATTTGACAGAGTCTATCTTTGACCAAATATTACTCATATTTCTCTCATACTTTTTCCTGACTAGACATTGAAATGAGTTTTATCTTTTGATGTGCTTGCTTAGCCCAGTTTTATAAAAAATCTTAATGTTTAAGAGAAAATCTCTAGTCCTCAATAACAATTTAAATTATTCATTGTCTGTCTTTGAGATATATGGTTGGCCTACATTCAACAAATATCCTAAGTTAAATAAACAAAAATTTCCCTGCACTTTGTGACTATTAATAATTGTTAACCCACCATTCATTCAAAAATGCCTCTTGGTTATAAACTCATATAAGCTCTTGATGTGTTTGCAGAAGAACCTAATCTCTTTCACCTACTGGAAGAGTCTTTACACCGATGATGATACTCAGGAACAACCTTTCCTTGCCATTTTCACAAGTATAATGGTAAATTATTCATTCACAAATCCACCACATATATCAATGAAGCACATTAAGTGGCTCATAGAGCTCTCTCTAAAATATATGAACATTAAGAAAATAAGATGACTCTAACAAGCAAAAGTAAAGTGAAATAATTTCATATATTACATAATAGTAGAATAAAATTAGAAATAACTAGCAAGAGAAATCACAGAAAATTTACAAATGCTTAGAGATCAAAAAATATATTCTTGAATGGCAGTGGGTAATTTAAATAATTAGCAACAAAATTTTCTAACAATACAGTGAAAATGATAGTACAAGTTACAAAAACTTTGAGATGCCAAAAAAGTAGTTGCAATTAGAAAGTTTATAGTTCTGAATGCTTATATTATAAAACCAAAATGATTTTAAATTAGTTGAACAATGAAATTCAGGGTCCTGAATAAGCAATTGAGTGCCATAAGCAGCAATAAATCATAAAGATAGGGAGGGCAAATAATTAAATGAAAGTAAAAGAAAAGTTTATAGAACCAGCTAAACAGAGAAAAGAAAAACTAATAAAACTAGTGGGGGGAGTTAACATTATAATAGATAACAATGAAATTTAGAGCATCATTATAGAATACTTTGAAAGTACATTTTCCAGTAAACTGGATAATATTATAGAAATCTATATATTCTTAGAAATATAACTGGGAAAATTAAATCAATAGACTATAGAAAACTTAGATGAATTCATAAAAAGTAATGAAACAAGTAGACATAAAGTCTTTTAAGAAAAGAAAGCCTATGATTGGACAGGATCTGTGCCATATTCTACCAAACCTTTATTAAAAAGCTAAGGCCAAGATCCTTCAAGCTGATTCATAAAGTAGAAAAAAAAGAATACTACCAATCTTATTTTGTAAAGCTAGCATTATCCTGATTTTAAAAAATACATAAAAGGTAAACAAAAGGAATGAAAAGAACACCGTTGTTCAATTTCCTTAATGACCATAGAGGCAAAAGTTCTCAATTAAATAAAACCAAATTTGAAAACATGTTAAGAACATCATATGTCATGACCAAATATGTTTCATTCAAGGATGCAAAGATAATTCAATATGTATAATCAACAAGTTTAGTAGAGCACATAAATAGATGTATAGACAAAACTCAGATAGTTATCTCAATAGATACAGATTTTATTTGACAAAGGTGTGTGTCCTATAAGGGTTATAAACTGAAAAAATATTGAGGAACAGAAGGAACATATTTCAACATAATTAAACCCTGTAGCCAACACTATGCTAAGTGGGAGAAAGAGAAAGCAGTTCCTCTAAACTCAATATAGTTTTCAAAATCTTAGAGAAATAAAGAATTTAAAAGGTGATACAAATAGAAAAGAAAATGTTTTTAAAATCCTATTTGCAGATGGCATGATTTTTTTCTTCTCTAAGAGTATGATTTTAGGTGTTTTTCAGGTTCTCAAATCCATGTTGTTGTTGTTATTTTCTTCCATATATTTATTTATTCACTTTACAGCCTGATCCCAGTGATGTCCTTCCTCTCTTCCCAGTCCCACCCTTATGCCTCTGCTCCCCTATTCCCCCTTTTACTTCTTAGAAAAAGGGAGGCCCCCAAGGAGTACTAACACACCCTAGCAGGTCAAGTCGAAGAAAAACTAAGTTGATCTTCTCCCACTGAGGCCAAGCAAGGCAGCCCAGCTAGGGGGAAAGGATCCAAAGACAGGCAACAGAGTCAGAAACAGCCCCTACTCATATTATTAGAAGACCCACATGATAACCATGCTTCACATCTGCTACATATGTGTAGGGGGCCTAGGTACAGCCCATGCATGCTCTTTGGTTGTTGGTTCAGTCTCTATGAGCTCCTATGGGGCCAGATTAGCTTACTCTGTAGGTCTTCTTGTGGTGTCCTTAACACTCTCCTTCCCTCAATCCTTCCTCTCATTCTCTCATAGGACTCCCCAACTTCAGCCTATTGTTTAGCTCTGAGTCTCTGTATCTGTTTGAAAATGACATGATTTTATACTTAAAATAAGACCCTAAATATTTCACCAGAAAACTATTGTATCTGGTGGTAAACTTGGGAAAATAGTTTAGAGTAGAGGAAGTATTGAGTGAATGTACAAAGAGCAGATGAGTCATGGAGGACTGACCAGTGTGTGTATCCAAACAAGCAATGGCAGCTTCTTCCTCATAGATGACTGCAAAATAAGACTGCTTACCTATAGAGACCTCTCACCAAAATTAGCTAACTCCTACCCCTGTGCTGTACATAGTAAACATGCTGATGTTCCTGTTGTCTGCATACTTGGTGACACTCCAACAGTGTGACATAGCCCCACTTTCCTATACCTATGTGTCTGTATCTGGACTTTCTTCCTTTGTTTTCCACCTTAGTCAAGTCATGACCAGCCAATTTGGATGAGGCAAAATAAGTAACAAATACCAATGTGCAAAAATTAGTATAATAGTGGTAATGATTTTTCAAAAAAAGAAAATATAAAAACAGCATAATCCACAGTAGCTACTGGTTGGAGATGCAGCTTAGTGATAGAGCAGTTTCCTAGCATGTATAAAGCCCTGAGTTGTATAGCCAGTACCACATAATAAGGCGAAAGAGAGTCTGTGAATAGATCTAACTAAAGATACGAAAGATTTCTACAATGAAAACTTTAACAACAAGGAAAAAGAAAGTGAAGATACTAGAAGATAGAAATTCCTCTCATTTTCATAGAAGTAATATTGTGAAAATAACTGCTCAAAGTGATCAAAATACTCAATACAACATTAAACTTTCTAATACATTCATCAAAAAACTAGAAAAAAAAAATCCTAAAACACATTGAATCAAAAATGATCCTGAATAGCCAAAGCAACTCTAAGTAGAAAGAAATGTTGGCAGTATCACAATACATGATCTCAGTTATATTTTAGATACAGAATCATAAACAAAGAGTGATAGGCACATAGACCAAAGGAATACACTAACAAATCCAGAAGCAAAACTATCATCTACAGACATGTAGACTAGGCTGGCCTTAACCTTCTGATCTTCTAGCCTTCACTCTCCAAATTCTGAGATCACAAGCTCAACCACACCTGCCACAGACATCTAGTTTTTTACCAGATGTCAAAAACACACATCAGAGAAAAGATAGCTTTTTCAATGGCTAGTGTGGCAAGCTCATAATCACCATCTAGAAGACTAGAGCTAGATTGATTTTTTAATAAACAAAAAAGAAAGATAGAAACTGCATCCATGTTCCTCAAACTATACAAAAACAGCTATTCAAATTGGAACAAAGACTTTAATTGAAGAGCTGAGACTCTGAACTACTAAGGGAAACAGGTAAAATATTCCTATGTAAATAAGCATAAAATACATCAATATAAGTAAGCATAAGCAAGGACTTTCTGACAAGGACTCTAAGAGCTTAGAAAATTATATTCTGAATGGGCAAATAGGATGTCATAAAATAAAAAAGTTTCTTACTATTCTATGTCTGAACTCAGATAATAACATGTGAAATATTTTTGAGATGCCAAGCTTTTCAAATTTTAAAGTATTTTTGCAAAGAATTTCAGTGGTTGCTACAAACAAAACCCATCCACAGAGTCTGGTTATAAAGTACAACTGTAAAAGGTTTGCATCCATAAGAAGTCTTTTAAAATGGAGGCTTCTCTGTCAGGGAAATAATGTACAAAAATGTTAGATATGCTAGGAATGAACTTGGCAGTCATCTCCACTAATGCCTTCATTCCAGAGATAAGAAAGTAAAGTGCCAGAGAAAAAGAATCTAGGACATTATTTCCACCATGGTGTTTAGTCCATTGGTTAACTGTCTCATTCTTTCTTCTGAACCCCTCACAGTTATACAAGATCTTGAAAAAGTACTCTTACTCCCGTCATACTTCTCGCGAATACTGACATGTAATTCTTCCACAGTCATTGCCACAAGACTTGGCTACTCATTTTGCTTCACTTTCTTTTTGGGACTTATGGATCAATTGTAATTAATTTAATGCTAACTGACTGAGCAAAGACAGAACCAAGCTCACAATTTTAAGCAGCAAGGGCAAAGCCTGATGAGACTTGGGTTTCAAGCTTCAAGTATAAACTGAACTTTCTCTCTGCTAATAATTAGGGTACCTCATGCTAATATGTACCACTACTAATTACTTTGATGAGAGATCTGAATATCTTTTGAGTGTAAAACTAAATATGGCAGTTTATGGCCTGGCAGGGGTAGCGCATGCCTTTAATCTCAGCACTTGGGAGGCAGAGGGAGGTGAATCTCTGTGAGTTCAAGGCCTGCCTGGCCTACAGAGTGAGTTCCAAGATGGCCAGGGCTACACAGAGAAACTATCACGAAAAATAAGAAAAAAAAAAAAGGAAAGGAAAAGGAATGAGGGAAGGAAGGAAGGAAAGAAGGAAGGAAGGAAGGAAGGAAGGAAGGAAAAGAGAAAGAGGCAGTTTGTGAAGAAATGCAAGGGTTGCATGCTTTATATGGTTAATTTAGGTCAGATACTTCCATACATTAGTAGAGTAATCCAGGCACAGGAGAGTCTTATTTACTAAAGTCTGCACCCTAAGTGGTTAAACGCTATGAAAAATAAATTAAACAGGAATAATACCTAGGACATTTCATATTCCTCATTTGACATTATCTAACTCATCTATTGAAATGGGGATACTATTTTTGTTTTCAAAAGACATAAGTATAACAATTTTCAATAATAATGAAACATGATAAATTGCTAGGCATCAAGTCACAAAAGTGTGATTTTTCTTGTACATAATAGTACATAAACAAGAATATCCCTGTATTATGTTAAGTGTGCAGTTACCCCTAAGCCCTTATCTTCCAAAGCACTCTTTCACCACACCCTCCTACAAATAAAAACACTCACAAGCTGCTCATAGTTTGTGGGGGGTTTTTTTCATGAAATTAATATTCTAGCAGCAACTTTAATGATCTGTAACAGCCCTTTCAGAAATAATAGAAAATTTTGGTTCCTATCAACAGAGAAATCTCATCCACCATTTCTGATCCTTAAGGTCGGTGGTAGGATATTTAACAATAATCCTCACTGAAATGATAAGAAGAAACATGAAAACATGGAGGTACTCAGAAGGAAAGAAGTAGAAAAACAAGTCAACAGGAGCTCCACAAGAAAAATGTCCTTAAGCATCCAAGTAACTAGCATGTCATTAATTCCATCATGTTTTGTGGCTAAATGCACACACATAATGCAAGAAAACACATTATAATGAGTTTTAAATATATTCATTCTAGTGTAAATAATGTGAGCACATATAAACATCGATTTCTTGATATTTCTGATGGTGGAGTTTGTCTATAGGACAATAGCAACAAGACTGCAATGATTTTTAGAAAGCTCGCCTTCATTATCTAGGAGAAAAGTATCTAATTAGTCAGTCTTGATTTTTTAAATATTGAATGGCAGGCACTTTTTAGCAAGTGCACAAATGGCAGTCTAACAAGTATTGCAGAACTGTACAATGCCTTTCCAAAGGTATTTATAGTGACTCACACACACTGAATTCGTACACCATTTAATTTTCAGTGTTTAAAAAAGATGCTTAAACTATTCTAATTTGATCAGAACCTTCTCCTTTGAGATGAATTTCTTTGTAGGACACGAGTGACATTAACTGAACTACTAAAAACACTGATGACAACAGTCATTGGTAACACTTCTTAAAAAGTCATGTAGGAGGTTAGAGAGAAGTAGACTCTGGTTATAGGTGCTGCTACTCCTGAATCAGGACAATGCAAAGACACATGTTTGTTTTCTCTTTAGAAACTATTGTAAGGTCTGGAGAGATGGCTCAATGGTTAAGAGCTCTGTCTGCTCTTCCAAAGGACCCGGATTCAATTCCCAGTGCCCATATGGCAGCTCATACCTGTCTGTAACTCCAATTCCAAGGGATCTGACACTTTCACAACAATGCACATAAAAGTAAAATAATTATTTAAAAAAAGAAACTATTGTAAATAAATGCTTCCTTAGAAAATGGAAGCAGAAAGAACTCCTCAGTTTGTTGGCAACATGTGCATGGTCATTCATGAGTCCTTCTTGAGTAACTAAAGCTAAGTATTCTTAAATCTTACTCTGATCATAGAGCATGAATTCTGCTCTGAAAAATTTCACAAGGCCTGGTCTAACCAGGGCCCACTTCTATTTACATCACAGAAATTCCTCTGACCCAGAACTCCCTCTTTTCTTCCATGCATATGATTGCCATGTATTTTACTTACTACTATATGACAAGCTCTAGGAAGGATAAACTGTGGAATTTTCTCCCCAAAATAAAAATATCACAATGTCAGTTGAGCTAAAGACAGTGGGTAGCCCCCAAATTAAGCTTCATTCCTGTTTTGGGTATCCCCGTGTCTCTATCTGTACACAGAACACTCAAGTAATCTTGTGTTCTGCTTTCCCATAATTTTCCTCATTGTTCTGCCCACCGTTGTCCAGTCTCTTAACTCAAATTTTTGATACTCCTTTAACCAAGTTTTGCAATCTTTCTCATCCTGGCATCCTTTGCATCCCAATTCACCATCTGGCTTGCTATATTGAAGTCTTGGTGTGTGGTGGTGGTTTGAATGTGACCTCCCACAGACTCATACATTTAAACACTAGGTTTGAAGTTACTGGAAATGTTTGGGAATGATTAGGAGATGTGGCCATGTTGGAGACATGTCACTGAAGGTAGGCAATGAGGTTTCAAAAGCCCAGACATTCGCAGTTAACTCTCTCTGCCTCACAGTAGTGTCTCAAGATGTGGGCTCTTGAGCTCTGCTCCAGTGCTATGCCTGCTTATCTGCCTGCTGTCATGCTCCCTACCATGATGGTAATGACTCTAGTCTTCTGAATCCACTGGCTCCAAATTAAATGCTTTATAATATCAGTTGCCTTAATCACAGCAATAAAAAGTGAGTAAAGCAGTGTTATATTCCCCATTCTATTTGCTTGCCATTCCTTTAGAAAGGAGCATATGTATTTTCATAAAACACTAATGAGGTTCTAATAGTAGAAAACAAGCAAAGTGTATCATTCTGGAACATAAAGCAGTAGCTGTAAAAGAAAATGAAGAAAACACTAATTCCTGAGCAACAGTGTCTGCAGAAGACAGCCATACTTGAAGAGGGTTTTTTTTATGTAACAAATTGCCCAATGAGTAAAAGCACAGCAGAATAGCCTATTTACTGCCTGCTACCTTTGAGGAAACAGACAAGTCACATTAGATTTGCCAGCTCACATGTTGGCACTCATTTATTTGCAATGCTAACTTTAAGATTATGTACGAAAACAATATCTTTGTTCTTCCACATTTGCTTACTATACCAGAAGACATATTTCCTGCTCAATGTACAGGTCCAGTGACACAGGACAAGCAAGTGCAACAGGCACAAAGACCTGCAACAGTTGATATCACCATCAAAAAGCGTGATTGGCGCTTATATTTAAGGGCTTTCTTCACTCTTTCATTTGACTGTTCAATATAGTCCTGAGTGCGCAAAATGTTATACTCAATGCTATCCAGTAACTCTTGCTGTCCCAAGATGAACATTTCTACTTGGAGGAAGATGGTACGCAATTCACTGATCTGGCACTCCAGGTCCAGCAGCTGCTGGTGACGTACTTCAGCCAGAGCTAGGCCCTGCTTAGCCTTCAAAACATGTAGATCACGACCCACAATTTGAGGAGGCACAGGATTAGCCATCAGTTTCTCCAGGTCCTCTTCCTGGAGCTTCACCCCAGCTAGTTCAGCCTGTCTCATCATCTTCTCCTTCAGCCTAATCATATTCTGAGCCTCACAGGCATAGTGGTGGCTGATGATCCCACGGTAGTGACTAAGGAGAAATGAGAGCTGGCTCTGACGAATGCGGTACTCAGCCCGCCAGTACTTACAATCTGTGGCCAACTCATGCTGGATGGTGCTTAGCTGAGGTTGGATGAGTCGGGCTTGGCTGACAAAGGAGGCTTTTATAATATCCAACTCACTCTTCTCCTTGAACACGCTCTCCTCTGTGGTACAACACAGGACACTTTGCTGCTTCTTCTCTATTAACTGAGATAGCCCTTTTAACTTTGCCAGTGCCAGAGACAGCTCAGCCACTTCCTGTAAAAACTCTTCGATTGGGTTTGTTTCACTCTTTTCAAAAGCATGGTTATCAAACGTCAAGGTGTCATCCAGCTCCGAAGGGACTCTTCCATGGTTAACGTGATTCATCAGTTCCTCTAATCTGTCCTTCATAGTCGACTCCAGCTGCTTGCCACATTTGTACTGCAAGGACTGGGTAGGGAGATGTATCCATTGGCTTTGTCTGGTGGTGTATGAAGTCAGGGACAGCTCAGTTTTGCGTCAGTAGAAGCTATTAAAAATCTTTCCTTCCCAGGCAAGCAAACAATGACAAAGCCAATAAGGCCACTCAACTGTTTATTCAGTATCAGGAGTGTCAGGTGGTAAAGCATACAGGAGAGACTAAATTGTATTCCAGGAATGGGCCAGACACTTGCCTGATTTCTCAAGGGCTGAGGAAAGGGTACACAGGAGCTCCAGAGGTCTGGGCTAAGTGGTAACAAAGTAAAAGACTAGATTCTGAACAGCTCCTGGAAGCTTTATTGTTGGTTGGTTTTGAGGAGGGTAATCAACATGTGGAGAACACAGGTAAGGAAAGGATTGAGAACTGCTCAAAAGCATTGAGATTGAGAACTGGCACACTCATTCACAGAAACACAAAAGCCAAATAAATAAAATTTAAAAATCTACTAATAGCATCCAATTAAAGAAAAAAAACGTTGCTTCAGTAAATTCCATGGCACAAATAAAAGAAAGAAAGAAAAGTGTAGCTTCCCAATTACAGACCTCTTTCAACTAATAATAATTTTTTGACCCTTTCCTAAGGGTGACTGGAGACCAGTGATTGGAGTGTGTTACCTGCAACTAAAACCTGCCTGTTACCTTTCCATCAGGTGCCTACTTGCCTGTCATGCATTAAGTTCCTTCATATAATTGAATGAAGCAAATAATTACATTCTTTATGGTATTTTCAAATATCATATATTGAAATTTAACTGTTTCTCCTTTCTTCTCATTGTCAAATCTTTATTAAGACATGTTTCTGACACTGCATGTATGACCTGAGACTAGAGAGCCCTGGGACCTAGGGTAAAATTTAAAACTACTCTTCTTCTAAATGAATGTAGTAATAAAATGACTCATAATGACATTCTGCTATATTTATAGATCAGTGTTTTGTCCATCCATCACCAGAGAGCTTCCTTCTGCAGCACATGGGAACAAATAGACTCACAGTCAGACATTGTACAGAGAGAGAGAGGAGTCTTGGAATACTCAAACAGTGATAGGATGTCTCCATCAAATGCCTCCCCACATGGGTCAGAGAACCCTGCAGAAGAGGAGGCAGAAAGAGTGTAAGAGCCAGAAGTGCAGGATGAATGATTCCAAGGAAACAAGGTCCTTTAAACACAACAGGACCAACACAAATATGAATTCACAGAGATGGAGGAATCATGCAAGGACCTGCATGATTTTCTGGCCTGTACCAGATAAGGCCCTAGAGCTGAAAGGAGAAGTGGACATATACACCCATCCCTAACCCAGAAGCTATCCTCTAATTGACAACCACTTGCAAATGAAAAATTAGTTTTCTCCAAGGGATTCTCACTTGAAAAACAAACTACTCTTAAGGGTAGACTGCATGGCCAGCAGTAGGTGACCAACGGAAAATGAACTCAACTGTGTCTTTGGATGCTGATTGTCTTATAATGTCATGTCAGGCCTTTTTTCCAACCTTTAAAAAAGCTTTTATTAATTTAAATTTAATTTAACTATTTTATCTTATTTTTATCATATGTATTCTCTTTTTACCCTATAGGTCCTCTGAATATGCATACACATACATGTGTGTACATATATATGTATACATGTATTTCTAGTTTTGTGTTTTTATGGAATTCCTGAGTGTATAAATGAGTAGGTATCTGCTTTCCTGGACTCTTTGTTTGTTTGTCTTTTCCTATTCTGGTGTGTTAGATATTTTTATCACATTATATTTTATTATTATACCTTTAAATCCTGTTAGTTTTCTAATGAGAGACAGAAAGGAAGGGAAGGGGAGGTGGGACAGGAAGTAGAAGGAGTAGAGGGAGGGAAAACTGTAATAGTGATATAATTTGTAAAATATATTTTTCAATAAAGTGAAAAACAACAAAAACTGTTTTCTGGTTATTAATCTATAGTTTCCTTTTTATAAAATCTAAGATGAGTTATTATATTCATTTAACTTTTACTCAGGTTTCTGTTTGACAAGATAAAACAAATATAAGCATCAAAGACCTTTTTAGAGATTTATTTTTTATGTGTATGTGTGCATGTGCACTTGTGTTTATATACCATGAAGGTTAGAAGTCAGATCCTCTGAATTTAGAGTTACAAGTGGTTCTGAGCTACACAACATGCTGGAAACTGAATTCTGTTCTTCCTCAAGATTAACAAACATTCTTAAAAGAGCTATCTCTCCAGGCCCTCAGAATACTTCCTATACTCATAAAATTCCCTGTCATCTGCCCAGTAATTTACACCATGCTATCCTGACTCCCTCCCTGTCCTTTCATTTATCTAGATATCCCCACTCCACTTCTGATAGCTTCTGGAAGCATAAAACCCTATGCTAAAATCAAGCTGCCTTCCCTGTCACAATCTAAATATCCTGATGCCTACCTACAGAAACCAAGTTCTCCTAGTACCTTGATTGCCACAAGCCTTACTAGAAGGAAAGCTCTCAGCAGAACACAAGTATACCAGTGTACTCCTAATTTTATGCCCAATCTTTTATTGTGGTTTGGTTGGTTGGTTGGTTGGTTGGTTGGTTGGTTTTTCAATACAAGGTTTCTCTGCGCAGTCCTTAGCTGTACTGGAGACAGCTCTGTAGACTAGGCTGGGCTCAAACTCACAGACATCCACCTGCTTCTGCTCCTGAGTGCTGAGATTAAAGGTGTGCACCACCACTATTTATTTTGTTCTTTAACAAATGCCTTGGAGAAATTCTCATAGAACTTACGAAATGAGAGCTACTTTTACTAAAGGAAAGTTTCTTTGGTGTATCTCAGATCCTTTGTAGACCTTTATTGCCTCCGCTGACATAATGCCACTCAATCAGTCATAAGGAGACTCAGCTTTGGGTGGAGGAGAAGAGAAAGAAACTAAAAAAAGAGAGGCTCTCATGGCACCCATGGAATCCTTTAGTCACAGCTCTCAACATATTTTCTCTATTCCTCAATATTTACCTTGCCTTGTGGCTCTATGTCACATCTCAGAATTTTGCTAGAACTTGAGAATCACTTGAGACTAGTTGAGAATACAATATTTTGTTAATTTCTTGCCAATACTCTTAGGGTTTTTATTGCCACTCCCCAGTGTCCCACTCTATTGCTATGTATACATAAACTTCACTAAAATGCAACCACCACTTCACATGATTTCTGGATTAGATCATTACCTAAAATCTGAAGTTGCTAAAACTGAACTTGACTATGTGATGCCACATACTCAGAGTTTTCTATAGCAATCCTGATCCAATGTTTCTATGCACAGTTAATACCATGATGTGTGAAATAACCAGAGTTCAGACTAGATAGAACATGCTTAGATGAAGAATCATAGACTTCTTGGTGCCTTTAGGAGAGTTTTCAAAGAGGTTTAAATGAAGAGGGAAGATCCACTAAAGCAGGACAATCCCATGGGTGAATGAATCTGCTGAGTTCCAGACTGAATGAGCATCCAATTGAACATCTGCATTAATCTCTCTGTACTTAAAAGCCACCATGACTTTTTCTGTCATAATAGACTCTTGTAAAATAAGCCTTTCTAATGGGGAAATAGTAGGACCCACAGGGTCCTGGAAACCTACAAGAAGAACTTTATGACAGGCAGATCTGGGTCCTGGGGTCCTCCTCAAACTAAGGCACCAGCCAAGGAGAATATAGGCAGTAAACTTTGAACCCCTACCAAGACCTAGCTGAGGAACATGATATTCTCCACCGTTGAGTGGAGAGTGAGACCTGACTCTCACACGAACTCTGGTGCCCTTTTTCTGACCACGTCCCCTGGATGGGGAGGCCTGGCGGCACTCAGAGGAAGGATAGCAAGTTACCAAGAAGAGACTTGATAATCTTAGAGCATATATAGGGGGAGGAGGTCTCCCTCAATCACAGACATAGGGGAGGGGAGAAGGGGGGAAGTAGGAGGGAGGGAAGAATGGGAGGAAACAGGGGAAGGGCTAACAATCAAGATGTAATATGAACAAATTAATAAAAAAATGGTTAAAAAATAAAATAAAATAAGCCCTTCTTTTATAAAGGTAATTTTTGTCAAGAAATGAAATAAAAGTAAATATATTTCCCCCTATATTTACATGGTCTATCTCTCTCTTCCCATGTAGAGTTAGAGACTAAGTTCCCCATAACAACCAACTGACATTGCCCTGGCACATACTAAAACATTAAATCCATTTTGCTCTACTCAGCCTCACTATTCCCAGCTCCAGGAATGTGGGAATTGGTTTAGGGGGAAATAAAGAGGAGGGAAATGAGATCTTTTAAACCTTAATGAGGCTTTCAGGTTTTTCTGTTTTGTTTGGTTTGTTGTTGTTGGCGGGGTTGTCTTTTTGTTGTTGTTGTTGTTGTTGTTGTTGTTGTTGTTGTTGTTGTTATAGTGTAGAAAGCATTGCCAGAAAATTCTCTGTTTTAGGTCACCATTTCTCCTACTTTTTGACATGAGATTGAAGTTATTTCTACCTGTGCTTGTTATCAATTATGGGTTCCATGTTTCTCCTATACTCTGCTCAGCATGTGTATGAGAGGCTAAATGAAAACCCAGGGATCTTACCAGTATATTATTTCAAAAGTCCAAAGTCCCTATCTTTAAATGAAGTTTTATAGCTTTTTCTGTTTTCTTCCTGGTGCTTTATGTGAAAGCAGAGAGACCATGGAGACCTGGGACTACTTACTTACAGAACTGTAAATTTCTTAGGTATAGTTTATATATATATATAATCAGTTTGAGTGAAAGAAAATGTTTTGCAAGGAGTAAAAGTATTTTGAAGGTGTATAATGAATTGAAATTATATAATAAAATCTTTCCACTCCAAAAGTATCTTTCCACTCCAAAAGTATTCTTTATTTCTTTCCTCTTTACATCTTTAGCTAAATCAACTTTTTATTGCATTTTTACCCTGAACGTTATACAAATGTTACTCTAGCCCTGATTTTTTTCAATTTTGTGTTTTCCCTAGTTCCTCTGTTTAATGCATCCCTTCTAAAAATTATATTAGCACATTTGGGCTGCTATAAAACTACAAAAAGTCAGTTGTCTCATAAACAACATAATTCATTTCTTGTAGTTCTGAAGACTAGAACATCTAAGATCAAGCTGTAAACAGTCTGTGTCTTTTGGGGATCCATTTCTTGGCTCATGGATAGCCATTTTTGTTGTGCCCTCACATTGCCAATGAGGTGAAAGAAGGCTCTCAGGCTGCTTTTTGTCTGGAGTCTGTTTTATGAGATAACTCATTTAATTCATCAGGACATTCATAGCCCAATCATGTTCCAGTGGCTCCATCTCCGAAAAACATTATGTAGAAAGGCCTCATTAAAAAAACCTAGAATAGGACCAGTTATGCATAAATACTTAATAAATATGTGCTAGAAATTTCAAAATAAGAAATGGCCTAATTGAACTAGAAAGAAAAAAGAACAAAATAGGAGGCTGACAAACGCTGGAGTTTTATGTTATGGTCCTGCTTCAGGAGCTACATTGACTGAACTAATTTAGAGTATCACAGTGCCCCCAGTCAGCAGATCTACATGGAGAGAGTTGATACAAGCCCACTCTGTCCCACCTACATGCCTACATTTTTCCCCTTACAGATATTGGAAAAATGATGAATCCAGATGATTTTTAAGTAAATTAAAGACTGGAGGAAACAGCCAATTCGTGTCTCCTTGTCCTTCCTATTGTTGCCATTGCAATTATGCAGAGCACAACTATTGAGAATTTCAATATCAGAGTTACATGTGTCTTCCTGGATATCTCCATATCCAGGAATTGAGAATAGATATAATGACTGCTCATGAATATTTATTCCAAAAAGTGATGTTAGCTTTTTTCTTTATGAAAAAATTCCTACACAGAACCCATCCTTTATTTAAGACAATTACACTACTTGAGGAGTTTTCAGAAGCATCTCCAGTGGAGGACGTGTCACAGAGCTGTGTGAATATGATCCACACATACTTGAGCAAATCCTCACGTTTAGAATATTATTTGGAAGCCTGTTTGACACCAATAGGTCTTAGTATATAGACTGTAAAAGCAAATTATACATATGGATGAATATATAATATACATTTTTAAATGTATCCAACACTTTATATGTTTTCTCTTTTGAATAGATTAAATTGTACAAAACTGGAAAAATAAAAATAAATAAATATGTGCTAAAGAATACAACATATGTTTTTAACACTTCCTTAAGACTTCTTATAAAATATAACATTAAAAACTAGAAAAAGCGATACTGCTCCTTGACATCTTCCTACTCCATAGATACTTGATTGGCCATGTTCATTGCTCATCTAGTCACAATATCAGGAACTGGAAACAAATTAAATGCTAAATATCCTTCAACTGATAGATGGATAATGAAAATATGGTACATATACACTGTGGAATACTATTCAGCTGCAAAGAAACAATGAAATTGTGAACTTGCCAGTAAATGGATGTAACAAGGAATGATCATATTAAGTAGGGTATCTCAGACCCAGTAAGACAAGCAATGAATCTTCTCTTTCATCTTTAGCTTCTGGCTCCAAATCTTCATGTGTGAGTATATAACCTGTATCAATCAGAGAAACCATGAAAATAAAAAGGGACTATGCTGGGAGGGGGTTGGTCTACAAAGGGGAATAGCAGGAGTCAGGTGATATGAATCCTTAATATTAAATCCTTAATATTAAAAATAAGAAACTATCTGATCAGCCTAAACTATTTTGTTTACATACTCCTCTCTGGGAAAAGTGGATTAGCATAGAATTATTAAAACAATGTACTGTGGTGAAAAGTACATCCCCAAAAGGAAAACATAGTCTGTAATCGAAGAAAGGACATTGATATTATCCCTCAAGTATCTGATCTAGACTAGTGCCTTGTCTAAGGAAGAATATTAAATAGTAAGTATTTTAAAATAGTAAAAGTATAATAACAATGAAAATGGAGTAAAGAGTACAACCATTATTCTAGAGAAATTATATACTCAATAAACACATGAAAAAGTACACAAGTTTTGAAATGCAAAAAAGTACACAAGATTTGAAATGCAAATCACACCTCCCTGGCATACTTCTAGTTTGTGTGGTGTGTGTTTGTGTGTGTGTGTGTGTGTGTGTGTGTGTGTGTGTGTGTGTGTGTGTGTGTATTTAAGGGATAATAATAAAATAAAATAAAACCAACACTAACACACCAGAGTAGAACAAAACAAAAAAGAAAAGGAAAACAGCCAAGAAAAGGTACAAAAAACAAATATTGGCACAGAGACCCACTTGTCCATAAACTCAGGAATCCCCTAAAAACACAAAATGGAAAGCATAATATATGCAAAGAACCTGTACAATAAAAAGAGAAGCAAGAATAAATGAATAAATAAATAAATACGTTAAATTAATTTTTTTTTTGTTTTTTAAAAAGCTCTGACATGACATTTTGATACAATCAACATCCAAAGCATGGTTGAGCTCATTGTCTGCTGGCCATGCAGCCTACCCTTAAGAGTTCTTTGTTTCCCCAGTGAGACTCCCTTGGAGAAAATGAATTTTCCTTTGCAAGTGGTTATCAATTGGAAGTAGCTTCTGGGTTAGGGATGTGGATATGTGTCCACTTGTTTCAACTCTAGAACCCAATCTGGTGCAGACCCATTGCAGGTCCTGTGCATGCTGCTTCAGTCCCTGTAAGTTCATATGTGTACCAATCTTACTGATTTAGGGGACCTTGTTCCCTTGGTGTCCTCCACCTCCACTGGCCTTTACACTCTTTCTGCCTTCTCTTCTGCAAGGTTCCCTGACCCATGAGGGAGGGATTTGATGGAGACACCCTATCACTTCTGAGTGTTCCAAGGTCCCTCCCAATCTCTGCAGAATGTCTGTCTGTGAGTCTATTTGTTCCTAGGAGGAAGCTTCTCTGATAATGCCTGGACAATGCATTGATCTATGAGTATAGCAGAATATCATTAAGAGTCATTTTATTGCTATGTTTTGAGGGGGTGATTTAGATCAAGATACTTGTTTTTACCCTAGGTCCTTGAGCTATCTAGTCTCAGGTTCTTGGTCATCCAAACAGCATCACATATGGGTTCCATCTAGTGGAGGGGACCTTAAGTCAAATCAAGTATTGGTTGGTTACTCCCACAACCTTTGTGCCACTATTGCACTGGCATATCTTGTAGTCAGGACACCATAGTAGATCAAAGGGTCCATATTTCTCTTTACCTTCCTGTCCCTAAGATGCTAAGAAATATGTAGCTATGTAGGCACTAGCTTGACTTCTCCATGTTCAATGACTTCTATGAGTGTTGTCTTTAACAATGGGTTTTTTTAAATTATGGTACACTTATACTATGGAATACTATTCAGCTATTAAAAATGAGGAAATCTTGAAATTTGCAGGCAAATGGGTGGGACTTGCAATGACCATCCTGAGTGAGTTAACCCAGACCCAGAAAGATACACATGGTATATACTCACTTATAATTTGACATTATCCCAACTGAGATGTCTCTTGAAAGTCTTCACGTGCCAGGAGATTGGGATAGATACTGGGACTTCTTATTGGGACTCCAGATGAGAGAGGTATGGGAGAATGGAGAAATAGAAGTATCCAGAGGGTCCTTATAAGCCTACAAGAAGATCATTAAGACTGGCAGATCTGGACCCAGGGGAGTCTGTTCAGACTACTATACGAGCCAAGGACAATGCATGCAGTAAACCTAGAACCCCTATTCAGATCTAGCCAATGGACAGCACATTCTCCACAGTCCTGTGGAGAGCAAGGACTGACTCTGACATGAACTCTGGTGCCCCCTTTTGAAGGGGAGTAGGTCCCCTTCTGTCACAGACCTAGGGGAGGAGAATAGGTAGAAAGAAGGAGGGAGGAGGGAATGGGAAGATACAAGTGAGGGGATAACAATTAAAATGTAATCTGAATAAGTTACTTAAATTTAAAAAAAAACATTTTTAAGGGTTCCCGTGGGACTCTATGGCCAACAAATCAATTATATGTAACCTATGTAACCCTTTCCTGGTATTGAAAACTCCATTTGGTTGGGGACTAATTCTCCCACTTTCAGTATTCCTTAGCTATCTGTAGTTCATTGGGTAGGGTTCAGGCTTAGTAGGATTTGCCCTGAAATTTGAAGAGAGAAAAAGAAAAGAAAAAAACGTTGTAATCATAGTCTCAAAAAATAAAAGTTTTTTTTTTCAAAAAGTTACTATAGGTGGAAGCATACAAGGGAGGTAAAAGGATATGGAAAAATGGAGGAGGGGGAGAGTTGATAAAAACTGATAATAAAACTCTATAACAAAATATAATAGTTTATATCCTAATTATAAAGTAAATAATAGCTGAAGTGTGGAAGCAATCCAAATGCCCAGCAACAAGAGAAAGTATAAATAAAATAGTGCACCCATACATAATGGAATACTATTGAGTCATAAAGACAAATAAAGTACTGGGACATACTACAAGGTAGAGAGACAATAAAATCATTAAATTTAATTAAAGAAGACTGACGCAAAATGCTACGTATTCTGAGATGAGACTGATTTATATGGTATATCCAGGAGAAGCAAATCCCTAGACACTTCCCATCAAATCATGGTTTCCTAATGCTTGGAGTGGCTGAAGAGAAATGGCAATTACCTGCTAAGGAGTGCAGTCTTTGTGTTGGAAAAGCTTCCAAAATTGTGATGACGGTCTACAACTTTGGGAATATGCTGAAAATTACTGTGCTGTACTTTAAATTGGGAAATTATTTATCCTATGGATTGTATTGTAATAATGCTGTTATTTTTAAAAGGAATGCTTACATATTTATCTGAAATACTTGCATTGGGGTGACTTCAGAGTCATTGTTTTCTACTTTTTGTTTTATATTAGTATACATGCCTCAACTAATGCCCTGTCTTTGTTGACTATAATCAAAGCTGTTATCCCTGCCCCACTAAGCAGTTTTATAACAAAACCCAGATAATAAGAGAAAGATAAAAGTGTGGATGGAGAGGATAGGCAGAAAGAAAGATGAGTTAGCAAATGCACAATCTTAGTAGTTCTAGAACTGGATTCTGGATGTTTAATATTAAATCCCAAACTAAGCTCATGGTAAACACTTAAAACCCTAGCGCTTAGGAGGCTATAGTTTGTGTTATTTTCCCTTAAAAACTCATCTTAGCTAGATATGGGGGTTTATGCCTGAAATTCCAGTACTTGAGAGGCAAGACACTGTCTCAAATCAGAACAATAAGGCCACTATGGTGGCACACACCTTTTTCGTTGTTGTTTTGCTTTGTTTTATTGAGACAGGACTTCTCTGTGTATCCCAGGCTGTCCTGGAACAGGGCAGTGGTACAGGCCTTTAATCACAATACTTGGAAAACAGAAGAAAGCAGATCTCTATGAGTTTGAAGCCAGCTTGATCTACATAGTGAGTTCTAGGACAGCGGGAGCTACAAAGTGAGATCCTGCCTAAAAAAATAAAATAAATTAAATAAATAAATAAATAAATAAATAAATAAATAAAATCTATACAAATATATTATTCAGAACTGTAAATATAGCTGTAAACAAGATTTTTCAATATTTCCCACTAATGTAGCTTAATGGCAGAACAGAAATCATATGTGCCTTTTGAAAGTGTAAAGTAAGCCAAAATATCTTATGCACACAAAACATCTTTGATCTCAAGATTTAATCTTAATTTTTTATTGTTTGTTCATGTATGGGCATTTTAACATTGACTAACGCTTTTTCCCCCCAAACGTTCTGTTATCGCTGTAAGAAATAGTGCCATTTTTACCTATTTAAAGTAATTTGTGAGTATTATGAAATATTAAGCTAGTCATTTGGGAACAGAGCATAGTCCTATAGAGGATGAAGTGGGAAAAATATGTCACTACTGCAAATTCATCATAAGCATACTAGATTCCTTTCTAAATATACTTGGTCTCTAACTCAAGTCTAAAAAAATGTGAATCCCATTCCTAGTTTTTAAGGTCAAGTGGGTAAAATCTAAGACCACCTAATAAGAGAAAATACGTGATAAGTTGACTTAAAGTCATGTTAGCCAAATTAAGACATTTGTTTTCATCTCTACTCAGTAAAAAACTTACCTCTTCTTATTTTTAGGGTTATAGTGTTCACCTATTTTAATCTACAGTGTAAATAAGGCCAGATACATGGTTTACCACAGAAAGACATAAAAACCAGAATAAGTTTGCAGCCCTCCCCTTGCGAATCTTGCAAATAGGATCATAGTATGCTAAAAAGAATGAATCCAGTCAGCTGTCATGTCAAGGACAGCTTGCTCTTTTCATTCCTCACCCTAAGTGCTTTCCCTCCAGCAAACAAAGGGAGTGTTCCTTTTTAGTCTCTCTGTTAGCCTGCAAGCAAGTCATTATTAAGGTCCCTTGAATGTCTGAGTATGTGTTCTCAAAAGTCCTCTCTGAAAATGACTCACAGCCTTTGTATTAAAAAAAAGATGTTGAAAACTCACAACAATCTGCCTGCTTGTGTTTCTCAGTTATTTCTCTACAATGCTATGGAATATAATTTATGGGTTTGCTTCTGAAAAAGTACATCTGTAGAGCTCAGCTGTTCATAGCCATGTGAAATCAAACATAGCAAGAGAGAAAAAAATGATGAAATGGGAGGTGGGTTCCCTGGATGGTCAGTTTTAACTGTCAACTTGACACAATTTAAGTCACCTGGAAGAAGAGTCTCAATGGGGCATTGTCTAGATTGGTTGGCCAGTGGGGAATTGTCTTGATTGTGTTTGTCAGTGTGAGAAGATCCAATTCCCTATGGATTTGGAGCCTGGACTCTATAAGAATAGAAAAGCAAGCTGAGTGCTAAGCATGCCCAAGTATGTGGTACTGAAGTCCCCACCACCTTGAGTTCCCTGGTATGATGGACTAAAACCAAGAAGCGTGAGTTAAATAAAGCCTCTCTCCCCTAAGATGTTTGTTTGTAATATTTTTTGACATAGCAACTAGAAATGAAACTAAGACTGCTGACAAGTCCCCACCAGCAAAACAAACAAACAAACAAACTAGTAATCAACCAGGCATGGTGGTGTGCACCTTAAATCTCAGCACTCCAGATCTGGTCTACGTACTAAGCTCACTGACAGCAAGAGCTACATAGAAAGACATTGTCTTAAAAAAAATTCTCTCTCCTCTTTAAACCTACATGTCAAAATTCTGAAGAAACTAAAGTGATAGTTTATAGGAAAAGGACTCAGTCAGCTTCTAACTGGCCAGGTAGTTGTCATAGTGCCATAAGGTGCTACAGAGGGTCCTGTGGGAGAAAAGGCACCAGTTGTCTTACTCAGCTATGAACCCTATAAACTATGATGTCTGCCAGACATACCACCCTCTGACTGAATGTAAGGCACACTCCATGGAAATGAATCCATACTGGGTACTGGAAACCTGCTGAAGAACCTATATCTGGATTGGGGTCATTGGCCCTAGCAGATAACTTAAGTAGTCTATTGTTCAATTAAACTGACATAGCAGTTTACAAATTCTAAATATGTGTGTTTATACCCGTACATAATTGGAAATCTCAGTCTTAATTAGAAAAGGAACTACAGTAAGCATAGAGAGTTATGGCTTTATAAGGTTCTAAGAATAAGATATAGCTTAGTGTTCAACCCTAAAACAAAAATACATTCATGGCATCCCCACCAAAGTTTGAGTAATATTGTAGACAACAAAGCAAAAAGAAAGAGCCAGAAGATAAAAGACAGAACTCAGGGTTTCAAAATGCTATCTTAGGGCAAAACATATTCAAGGCAATCAAGAATTTTCAACAACTGTGGATGAGTGCATTGGGTCTATAGAATATGTGCCTATCAACAATCAGTCCAGGATGGAGAGGGCCTAACAGGGTCCTATACTGCATTAATGAACTATTTCCCACAGATAGATTCAAGAAAATGCAAGAATTATTGCTTTCAGCTGAATGTCCACTGGCAGCCTCACCAGGCTCCATAGATAGTTGCAATCCAATAGACAGATGGTCCCAGTTAAACTCAGTGGGTCACCTGATAAAACCAAAAGTCTTTAATTATAGAAAGAGACTGGGAGGAGAAAGGATGTCTGGTTGAGGTGGGAGGAAGTGAAGAGATAGTAGAGGAAGAATAACCAGAATGCATTGTATACAACTGTCAAAGAATTAAGTTAAAAGAAGTTCGTTTTTCAAGCATTCCAACATTTCAGATTAACCCTTATGTATGGAAACATATATTCGTTCCTTACCTAAAGATAAAATTTTAATAACAGAGGACATTCAGCAGAAAGGTTAGTTGAGTTTCAAGTTAAATTAAACTTGTATAAAGAGTTCAGGTATACACTACAATAGTGTGACATTTTGAGGCCTTAGAGAAAAGGTAGTAAAGAGAAAAGAAGTGTAAAATAAGGAAACTCCATTTAAAAAAAACCACAGCGCTGAAAGGAGGTGGTTAGGATAGAGAACTCTTTGCTGACTCCAAATACTTGGTGGGGGAAAGTGGGCTAATAACAACTCAGAACATACTCTTAAAATGACTTGAAGCAAATTAACTTTTCTGTTATCAATTGCATTATTTTTATAATGTAAATAAACCCTTCTATACCAATGGTGCTTCAGAGAACAAGGTAGACAAATATACATGTTTTTAACACAGTGCCTAACATATTAGTATTCAATACATGCTAGCTATGATTATTTTGACTATTGTTTAAAGAATATTACCTACACCTTGTAAACAACACCAAAAATGCTGTCATCTTTCCAAATAATATTACAGTATTCTTAACTAGTTATTAATGCAACTTAGCATTCTTTTTTTTTTTTTTTTTTTTTTTTTTTTTTTTTTTTTTGGTTTTTCGAGACAGGGTCTCTCTGTGTAGCCTTGGCCGTCCTGCACTCACTTTGTAGACCAGGCTGGCCTCGAACTCACAGCGATCCGCCTACCTCTGCCTCCCGTGTGCTGAGATTAAAGGCGTGCGCCACCACGCCCGGCTCAACTTATTCTTATACCAACATTCTATTTTCTATGTATTATGTGAAATTTACTTTATATATGAGTTTCATTTGTCCTCAGCTGAAGCTTTTTTGTCATCCTGTTAATTTGTTAAGAAGCTAAATAAACCTTTGATAGATATTACATATTTTTAAGTGAACCATGGTTTTACTTTTTGAAAAACAGGCTTGTATCGTTTTCCATCCATCTCGATGCCACCACTCTCCAATTCATAACCTTTGCTGTCTCATTGCTGATTCCAAAACTCTGTTAATGACCACTCGATTCTAACATAATGTTCTAGACATGACGGCTGGCTCTAATCTCAGACAACACTACTTAGTGATTCTCTCACATACCATATCTTTTCACCCTTTTGTGCTTCTGCTGCTTCTGCTATCTGGAGTGTTTAGTCTTCAGTTTATCTCCAGTTTATCACTTTAGACAAAGCTTAAAACATACAGTCTTAATTCTATTGAACAAGAGTATCTCTTTCCTTTACAGTCTCTTTCTCTTGCAGAGTCATTGCTTATGCATTTGAAGAGACATTGACGTCAGTCGGCCTTATGTTAAGATAGTTTACGTGACTCTTTTCCCTTCACTTTATCTAAAGCTCCTTCTCAGGGATGGTATGTTGGCTAATTTTAAAGGCATGTAATGCTTAGTACATTGGCTTTCTCAGAGAAGATAATGAAGGCTTGATGAATTCAAACGAAAGGCGTACTGATAGTGTGATGTTTAATATTTACCATCTGCTTGTCAAGATTTGAATTCACAAAGATACAAACTTTAGAACATGTCTGTGAGAGATTATCTAGATTAGTAAACTGCTGGCTCCACCAGACTACGTGCTTTGGTCTTCAACTCTACAAAAGAAAATAAAAAAGAAAGCTGGATATCATTATTCATGGCTCTCCATTTCCTGAGTATGGATGCTATGTGACCAGAAGCATCATAATCCTGTGGCTATACTTTCCTTTCTTAAATTATTTTGTTAGGTATTTTGTCATATCAATGAGACAAGTGACTGTTTAAAACCAAAAGTGTTTATATTTATTTTAATCCCAAATAAACAATGGTGCTTTCATAGAAGGATGACCCTTAGCCTAGATCAGATTAGTAGTCAGCTAAGAAATTACCTAAACTTTATGTTGGGATCTAAGTTTATTTTGAGTCTAGGTATGGCATAAATCTCTAAAGATGGTGTTTAACTTATTTGAAATTTTCCTTAGAATATTAGTGTTAAAACAAAAAAAAGTGAGATTTTTTAAAGTATTCTTGAACAATAGCTGTAAAATGTGCACTGTAAGAAGAACAAGCAGCCTATTAGTAACAGTTAAAATACAGCAGCAAAAGTCCAGCAAGATGGCTCAGCGGGTAAAGAAACTAGATTCACAAGCATGGTGATGAATTCAAACTCCAAGAACCATGGAACGGGGAAAAAGAGTATCAACTGCATAAAGTTGTCCTCTGACTTCTCATGGAAGTGCCATTTTAGGCCTTCCCTGACATGCACATGCACACATACAAATTCACACACAGACAATAATAATAATAAAATATAATAATAATAATAATAATAATAATAATAATAATAAAAGGAAAAAGAAAATATCACATCCAAAGCAAAATATGAGTTGTGAAAAAATGAATGTCAATATCTAAATCATTGATTTTGCTTTATGGCTAATATGAACTACTTCTTTATTCTGTAATTCAAAAATACATAAGGCAGGCATAGGCAAATTCTGTATAGTCCCTAGACATACCTGTGCACTTCAACAGATTCAACAAACCAATATGACAAATGGACAGTTCAGTAATATACAGCATACACTGTCTATATGCACATTCAAGTTAAATGAACAGGTTTATAATTTGCAAGAAATCACAATACATGAAATGCCATGGGGAAAAAGCTATGGTGTTTGCCAGTTTCCATGTGGCCATTTTGATCACAAACTCAACAAGATGCAAAGCATTCCTGTGACTGGAGATTTCAATTGGAGGCATAAGATGTTTAGTTGGAAGTACTGCCTTCCATGTTATCTGGTGGGTGAGTGTAGAGGTGGATGAGTGGGCATGGGTAATTGCATACACTACACACTCTTAGAAAGGTCAGAGGACAACCTACCGCAGACAGCTGGATCTTTCCTTCCACAGTATGGGTCCCGGGGATTGAATTCAAGTCATCAGGCTTGGCAACAGATACTTTACATGTTGAGCTATATCTCTGATCCAAAAAAGGTTATTCTTAACCATATACTAAAATACACTAAAGCTTGTTTCATTAAATTTGACCCGAGTTTTTACATTGGTATGGAAGAGAGACAACTATAGAACATAGATCTTTTAACCTTTGCTTGAATTTTTCATAAGGTGTCTCAAATTATAAATAAAAATATTTATTTATTGTGGTTAAACGCACTGAAAAATGAAATTATTGCTCAATTTTGAGCATAAATTTGGGATTAAGTTCATTATCAACATAATATAACTATCATCATTCAAACAACCACTTTGTAAAACTTTTTTAATCATTTGAGATTACATCCCAATTGTTATCCCCTTGCTTGTATCTTCCTGTCCTTCCCCCTTCTGCCCTATTTCCTTCCCCTAGACCTCTGACAGAAGGGTCCTCCTCCCTCACCATATGATCAGAGTCTATCAGGTCTCATCCAGACAGCCTGCATCCCCTTCCTTTGTGTGCTACATGGCCTTCCCACAAAGAGGAATGGGAATTTTGTAAAACTTAAGCCACCGTCTTTCATTCCCTCCTCTGTTGCCCCTAGTAACTTTTATTGAACTTTTGTCTTTATGAATTTCTGTGTACTTCATAGAAATGGGGTCATACAGCACATATCCTTTGCATCTAGTTTATTTCATGTATCGTAACTTTTTCATTAATTCTTTCTTCATTGTATCAAATTATACATTAGAACTTACTACTTTAACCAATTTTAAGCCTATAATTCAAAGATATTGAGTATATTCACAGTGTTGTACAACCATAAATATTATCCATTTTTCATACTTTTCTTATCATTCTCAAACGGAAACTTTGTACCCATTTAGCAGTAAATCCTCATTTTATCCCCTGAAGCCTCAGGTAACCTCTACTGAACTTTCTTTCTTCAATAATTTACATATTATACAAATGCCACATAAGCAGAATGATACATAATATTTATCCTCTTGTGTTTATTTCACTTAATATTGTTTTTTTATGTTGGGAAAATCATTGCTTTATTTGTGTCTGTCTAGATATATAAGCATCCCCCCATTACTAATTGTAGCATGTATTCTACACTACAGCTACCATTTACCATTTTATCCCTGTTGTTGCATATACGGAATCTAAATACATTTAGTGCATGTGTGCATGTTAGTCTGTGTGTTCTGAAGATTGGAGGCAGTTGTCAGATTTTGCCATGACAGGGTGGTCTTTTATGGCTAGTTGTTTAGTACACAAAAGGGTTCGGGGATTTCTCAACCGTCTCTGGTTTTTGACAGTACAGGGCTCATATAGAGTTCAAAACTGTTATATGCCCTTGTCTCCTCCTGTTCCCCCATCCCCCCTCTTTCACCCTATTCCCCTCCCCTAGGTCTGTAACAGAAGGGGACCTCCTCCCCCACCATATGTTCACATACTATTAGGTCTAATCCTGGTAGCCTGCTTATTCTTTCTCTGAGTGCCACCAGGCCTCCCCACCAAGAGGAGATGGTCAAATATGGGGCACCAGAGTTCATATCAGAGTCAGTCCCTGCTCTCCACACAAATTAATAATGAAAAAAAGACACTGGGCCACTCTAACTTATTGAGGAAATAATAAATTGGTGCTAAAAGTGTAACATCTAACCATTTCGATTGTATAGGAAAACAATTTCAAGGTCTGGGGAGATGGGTTGTTGGGTAAAAGTGTTTCTATAGAAGAAAGGGAGATTAATCCAAATCTGTGGATCAGGATCTCCACAAAAATCCAGGCACAGCTGTGTGGGCCGATAACCCTAGCACTGGGGTCAGAGACATGCTTATCCCAGAAGCTCACTGGCCAGGGAACCCAGCGAATGGCAAGTCTCATTTAGTGAGAGAGCCTATCTTAAGGCAATAAGGCAGGGATTGATAGAGAAGGATACAGCTAGCATCTATCCATGGTCTCTGCATTGTGTGTACTCCTCAGAGACACAACATTTTAAAACTACAAACCAGGTACTTGAAGTGTGTGTGTGCCTGCACATGCATGGAAACAATTCAATTATATTCTTTTCTATCTATTTTATGGTTAAAAATCAGATAGTCTAATGTAATGTTTATTGTAGATTTTTTTGAAAGTGAATTTTGCTCTGCTGTCCATTATAAATTAAAATTTCTATTTAAAAAAAAAACTGTTACGTGATACACCATGCTTTTTAGGGGTTGGATAAGGAGGCTAAATTCTCCAAATCATTATTAAAGAGACTCCATGATAAACTACATAGAAAAAGAGATGAAACTAATTCTAAGTTTTTAGTGTATTATTTATCTTTCTTTTTCCAGTAACTTCCCAAATTGCATGTTAACCTGGAGTCAGTGTAAATGTAGTAACAAATGAAACTTGACAATTATTTATTCACCCTTGCCTCCTCCTCTTCGTGGGAGTCCACTGGTAATTTGATCATATAAACATCACCATTGCATTTCTTTTAAATGCAGTTAAACTTAAATATGTTCCAAACATGCACTACTTCATACAACCTGAAATAATATGATTTGATCCAAAGAAAAGCGAAACTATTTTACACTGTGATAAATTGTCAGTCACACCTTTTAGCTCTGTTCACATGTTCCTGCTCTCTTCTTATTATCAATTGTGTTAATTCAATCCCTTATATTGTCCAAATATCTGTAGGGTAATTACATTTGTTAAAACAAAATACTAAAAACTTAAACATTTTCCTCTGTCTGGAAGAGTTCCCAGACTTTATGACAGGAGAATGTGGACACAAAAGAAATCAAACAGATGTAATAATCACTCTGGCTTTAAATCTTTTACTTTTTAAGGAAAAAAAAACCACTTATTTTAGTTGCAGTTTTGAAACATCACAAAAGCAGATCCTGAATGAATGGAAAGCATCCACTCGTGTGATGGCATGTCTAGAAGAAAGTTTTTGTGGTTTTTAGTAAAGACAAAATGTTAGAAGGATGGAGAAGGGAGCTTTCAAAAAGTACCATTCTCTAAACAAAGCCATATGTAGTCTTCAAAGCATATCAAACTCTAAGCTCATTCTATTTCTATCTTGAAAAGACTATAACAATATACATACTCTTATGTCTTAACTTTTCTTCTCAGATGTGACATTACCTTCTATCAACTTGAGATATCCTATGTGAAACTGCTTCAGATCTAATTCAGATGGAGAGCCAAATCTAGACTTGGAAGCTCAGAAAGTCTTAACATGCTCAGATTGATGCTCTGTCCAACCAGCTGTATAGTGGTGCATGCTTATAGTGCCAGCTACTGCAGAGACTGAGTCAGGAGTTCAAGGTCAGGAGTTAGGGGACAGCCAGGGCAATGTAGAACAATCTAAATTTCAAAAATCCGTATCCTTATCTATGATTGGCTACCTGCTGACTCTGAGGTAGATTTAGAAGCAAACATCTTAGACATAGCAGGCATTTTATTGTTTAGATGGTTATTTTGAGAAAATGTATTGAATGACAGAGGCTGAATTGTTGAAGAAAGTGGTATATGTTAGCCCACGAACATCATTGTGATATTCATTATGAATAATCATTTTGAATAACTGGTTTTCTTACACCATAAAAATATAAATCAGTATAAATAATGCAATATTGGACTGGCTGACACAGAGAAAGACATTTATTGTTATTTTAAACAGACTCATGACATTGCTCAATGATGGAATAAGAGAGAATTCATATCTAGTGTGAATCCTGTTGGAGTTCAGAAAACAATATACCAAAGTGAAAGGCATAAAAGAAGCATAAGTAAAAATTCTTACTGACATCCTGTTCTATTCCTATGACATCTATTCAACTGTACTTCCCCATAAGCATTAGGATTTTCTTCTCTAAGTCAGGTTATATAAACTAGATCCCTTTTCCCTAAAAGAAAGTCTTAAACCCTCATAACTGTGATTCTAATGTTCTCTTATGCTGCTTTTGTCATACAGATGGCCATACAGATGTTCTCTGACCAATTTTGGTGGGGTTTTTTTTTGTTTTGTTTTGTTTATTTATTTATTTATTTATATTTTTTTCCTTTTTAAATTAATTTATTCTTGTTACATCTCAATGGTTATCCCATCCCCTGTATCCTCCCATTCTTCCCTCCCTCCCAATTTCCCCTTATTCCCCTCCCCTATGACTGTGACTGAGGGGGACCTCCTCCCCCTGTATATGATCATAGGGTATCAAGTCTCTTCTTGATAACCTGCTATCCTTCCTCTGAGTGCCACCAGGTCTCCCCCCACAGGGGACATGTCTCTGACCAATTTTGAATAATGGTATTTAGACCCCTATTTCAGAAGGTCCTGCCACATACTTTGGAAGAAGAAATATTACATGCAGAGGCTGTTAAAAAATCTAGACAGGCCTTGCTGTCTCAACCTGTTTCTAGAAAAGCTTACTTTTGTCTGATCATACCTACAGGGCTACTCAAAATGGATCAAACTCGAGCATAAAAATGGATAGGTCACATTAGGATTTTCATAGCCTTTTCAGTCTGAAGGATCACATTTGCATAAAACTGAGGCCAAGTAAATTTGTTACGTTTTTCTCTGTATTGTCTTTTGTTATAGGAACGTCAAACATCACTATTTTAGATGGTCATAAAAGGGCTCTTGCACACATTCCTTTTTTGTGCTTCTAAATTTTTGATTAGGCAGGTATACTGCTAACCCAAGAAGGAAGAATAAGTAGAATATTCTTGTCATCAGCATTTCTCTCTGGTTTTGCTCCCCATGTCCCAAGTTCAGAAAAAGAGCTGGGAAGATGGATCAGTTGGTAAAAGAGTGTGCAAATATGAGAGCCCAAGTTTGGATCCTCAATACATACATAAATACTGGATGAACTAGCATGCTTCCGTAATTTGTGCACTGAGGGAGAAGGAGGCAAAGACCGAGGACCCTGGAGCATTCTCACCAACTACTCTAGTCAAGCAGTGCACTCAGAGAAGACTTTGTCTCATAAATAATGTGAGGAGAAGATATCTGACATGTTTCCACGTAGAGTAGAGGGGGGCATTCAGACAAGGGACATAAAATGTAATGTACAAGACAGGCAGAATTTATTACAGAGTAAAATGTGTCTCTAATAATGAGTGGAAGTGGATCAAGGCCAAAGAGACCATTATGTTGATTTATATTTTAAACAAGTTTTCTGCTATTTCTGAAATTTCCAAAACAGATGGCCTTCATGGGAAGCATTTTCTTGCCCAGGTGGTTGTCAGGCCCATTTGGATCAATTGTTCCATAAGGGGTCAGTTTATGTTCTTGCTCATTATCAGAAAGTCTTCTGCTATCTTAAGGTTCAGGAATCCTGGAATCAGGTTTAATGTCAACTAATGACCTTCTGGGAAGTTCAGGATGTCACATCTCCTCCCAGGATGGAAACTATGACTCAGGAGCCATTCCTTTAACTAGCAATTAGAGTCCTACATTTCCAATACTTGTTTTTAGCTGATGTTGATTATGAGGGAGGGGTCCAGACCTGATGTCCTCTAATTCTGCTAATATCTAACTAGCTGCATAACAGCTTGACTCCAGCTCACTCTCATTTCTATTCCATCTTGATCAAAGAGATCCAAGAACACAAAGAGAAGCTCAAGCAGGAGAGGTATTCATGTTAGAAAGAGCAACAGAGCAAGCGAACAAAGATCAGTGCTGGTTACTGATTAATGAGGAAAGCAGGCAACAGGATTTTTCAGAAGATAGCAGAAGATATCTAAGGAAACAAATGCCAGCGGAAACCAACCAATTGGAAAACATGTTCAAAAGGAATTCTGAGAACTTCCGAAATGTGAGGAAAGTCTGCAAACCCTCTAAGCACCCTAACACAATCACCAAACAACGTGACATCCAGGGCCACATAAAAGAGCTTAAGAGGATCTAAGGAAATGAAAAGTTTCAGCCTGGATCGTACAGTCATTGTTCTCTTAATTTCACAAGCTTGGATTCCCATCAGATCTGTAGCAAGGAAGAACTGGAAACACATTTTAAAATCCCACTCACTATCTTTATAGTCCTTACCTCTTAATTAGAACACGTCAACCTTAGTTAGAAAATAATGCATGTAACTGTCACGCAAGAGAACTTTAAGGTGTCCATGGAATTATTTGATCATTTACTTAAAGTCCCAAGTTTAAGAAATCCTTCAGGAATTTTTATATAAGGCATCTGGGATAGATGTCCCTTGCCTTTTTGTATCAGGTTAAACCAGATGGTATTCAAACAGGACCAAAGCAATTAACTCTGACATATCTTTCAAGTTAGGCTAATTTCTTGCCATCAGTTGTACTCCAGGTTATCCCGATTCTTTTCTTTGTACAGTAAGCATGCAACTTATAAATTTTCATATTGTATGTTTTTTTAAATCTCCCTTTCTACTCAAAACCTGCTTTTGGAAAGCAGTAGTACTTTAATAATGTAGTACATACACTTACTGCAAGTGAAGAATGCTCTCTTTCTAGGCATATGCTTCCCGCACAAATGGATATGCACAGATGCCACTGTTGCCCCGGAACCCACACTTATTTTCATCTCACTAGTCAATCCATTCCACCTCTGGCAATCCCTTATGCATCTGTGTGCATAGGTCCCATTTTAGCCACCTAGCACAGCGCTTGTCACAAAACTGAAGCTTAGTGTCTCTCCATTTTCTTTTTTTTAACATTTCCTAATTTTTGAACTTAAAATATTTCCCACTTCCATCAGCTGCCAGAGGCTGGGGAAGACCAGGCAGCATGCGGGGGAGGGGGAGGGAGGTGGAGAGGGGGCAGGGGACTGGATTTTTCAGCATTTTCAGTCAGTCTTGGGTTCAGTTGGCTTTCTGCTTAGCATCTGCGCATAACAATGGAGAGTACATAGAATCAGAAATCTAAGGATAAAGATACAGGAAATAATGCTCTAGACTTTAGAGGAATGGAAAGGAGATGAGCACTAATTAGCAAGAAAGGGCTTTGAATAAGAGTGTTAACCAGGAGAACACATTTTCAAAATTAACTAACCAGGCTCATAGGGGCTCACAGAGACTGAAATGGTAATTGTGGAGCTGGCATGGGTCTCACCTAAGTCCTCTGCATTTATGTTGTAGTTATTGTTTTGGTGTTCTTGTGGGACTCCTGGCAGTGGGAGTGGGGGTGTCTCTGACTTTTTTGCCTACTTTTGGGACCCCTTTTCTCTTAACCCAGCCTTGTGTGAGGATTTGTGCCTGGTCTTGCTGTATCTTATTGTGCTGTGTTCCTTTGGTGTCCTGTGGAAGCCTTCTTTTTTTCTAGAGAGAGACTCGGTTGGTGGTGGATATGGGGGGGAAAGGAAGATGGGGGACCACTAGGAGGAGTGGAGGAAGGGGAAACAGCAGTCAGGATGTATTGTATGAGAAGAAAATTTAAAAAATTAAAGTTTTCTCTTTCCCTGTCCTCCCCCTAGTCTAGCATAATCAACTTATTATCAGGGACTATATTCTTAGAAGAGCAATCTGCCCCTTCCTTTGATTGCAATTAATAATTGCCACTAGCCTCTAAACTAGAGGTAGAACTTCATGCCCAAATCTTTTTATTCTTGAATTTGGTCTGGCTTGGGCTCACACAGGTATTGTCTACGCTGTCACAACCTCTGTGACTTCATATGTACAGCTATTCTGCTGTGTCCAAAAGACACAGTCTCCTTGTAGTCATTGGTCACTTCTAGTGCTTTCAGCCCCCTCTTCCTCAGTGACCCCTGAGCCTAGGGAGGATGGATTAGAGTGTATTGTTCCACTTAGGACAGAACGTCCTGCAGAGTCTTGTTCTCTGCATCTTGATCAGTTGTGGGTCTCAGACACTTCTCTGATGAGGGTTGAGGGATGCATTAATCTACAAGTATAATGAGAAATAATCATGAGCTGGTTTAGTACTGTGTCTATTTAGCAGTGTAATTGTAGTAGGTTCTCCCCCGGCCCATCTGACTTTTCTATTCATAGGTTACTGATCCAGTATTGGTGCCAGGTATGGGGCTGATCTTGTGGAGGGGGCCTTAAACCCAATCACACTGTTGTTAGTTACTCTCACAATATTCACTGCTGGTGGAGTGAAGCCTAGTGCAGCTGTTATGGGAATCAGTGTGGAGGCTTTTCAAAACACTGAGAATAGGTTTACCACATGTACTGGTTACCTTTCTATTGCTGTGATAAAGCTCCTTAAACAAGCCTGTCCCGAAGAACTTAATTTCTTCAGCAAGGCCACACCTCATAAGCCTTGTCAAACAGCTTACCAACTTGAGAACAAGTATGCAAATGCCAAAACTGTGGAGGATATGTCACGTCACTCAAATCACAGCACACATAGTCTATCTCTTTTTCACATATTGCTGGGAATTGTGTTAAGAAAGCCTTTTCTTTTTCTCTTTTTATTGTTCCACTCAGAGGTTGTGTAAAATACAGAATCAGTTATTATATCATAAGAGCATTCATATATACAGAAAGTACATGTCAAAGTAAAATTAAGCATCATGTTCAATTCTAAGCTACATGAATGTGTTCACAGAGACATTTACTGAACCTAAACAATGGCATTTCAGGCTTCACTCATTTTCTCTAATTAAATTTCGTTTTCTTCAAGCACCAATGTTCAAAGCAAAGAAATACTCTTTTTGTGTAAGGGGGCTATCCTGTTTCATGTCATCTATCTACTGATTGAAGTTCTATTCTAGTCACTTCTTAAAAGTCCCTTTTTATGGTGGGAACTTTTTCTATTCATTCTACTATAAAACCGTATCCAAAACTTGAGAGCAAGATAAGCATGTATAATACATGTCTTTCTTTCATTGTCTTTAAAAAGGAAGGGCCACTCAAAGATCATTTAGAAGCAGGAACCTTCTTCAGCTTCCTCTTTGGTATTGATCAGAAGCTCCAGACTTAATAAAGCTACACACAGAAGTAAACATATTTGTGTAGTGGCAATGCGGATAGTTTTTGCTGTTGGATGGTTGATACTAAAGATTATTTACACTTGGTGACTATATCAAATCTTATCGATTTCAACCATCCTTTGAAAATCTCTGATCTATAAATAGTTTTTGTTTGTTTGTTTGTTCGTTTTTGGATTTTTCGAGACAGGGTCTGTCTGTGTAACTTTGGCTGTCCTGGAATCGCTTTGTAGACCAGGCTGGCCTTGAACTCACAGTGATCCGCCTGCCTCTGCCTCCCGAGTGCTGGGATTAAAGGCATGTGCCACCACACCTGGCTATAAATAGTTTCTTTAAAAAAAAAAAAAAGGTTTTCAGTATCTTAGGTGAAACTATTTTGGTATCCTTACCAAAGTCTTAAGCATTCAAAAGTGCTTTATCTTATTCCTAGGTATATGTTGAATGAATCTTATCCCTAGGTGACCTATTGATACTTTTTTCCTGACAAATCCTTAGCAATTAATTTCCTTTAGAAGTTGTTGCTTCTTGGCCTATTTTCTTCTGCATATTCAGATTGATAATCAGCTAAACAATAAGGGCATTTGATCTCTACAGTTTCAGTTCTCAAGAACCTGGCTTTCTGTGCTCACATTCTATCTGGAACTTCACTACCAAGAGTACCTAAGAGTTTCATAATTCTGAATTGAGCATTTCAGTTCTTTTCCACATTTGACCATTTATCCACACTTTACTATCCTTAGTTTCCCTTAAAAGCTCTTATTTCAAGCCAGGCAGTGGTGGCGCACGCCTTTAATCCCAGCACTCTGGAGATAGAGGCAGAGGTGAATCTCTGTGAGTTTGAGGCTACCCTGGTCTACAAAGTGAGTTCTAGGACAGCCAGGGCTACACCTGTCTCAAAAAACTAGCAAACAAGTTCTTATTTCACATATCCCTTAAAAGCCAATGTTCCTTGGATCTTCACTTTAAAAAATCTTTCCTTTTACTTCCAAACTTTCCAATTACCAATATTATTCATCCTTGTTCTTGCAGCTCACATCTGTCAATACTGAGTGCCTTCCCGGATTTTGGTCTCTAGGCTCAATTTTCTTAACAAATATATTTTATTACGAACTTATTAACCGAGAGTACGTCACTTATAACCCGACTAACTGAAACAATAGAAAAAGAGGATTAAAGAATACAATAATGAAACCATAAGGATATCAGTTACAAGGAACGATTCTCCTGGCATACTCAGCAGGATTTCTTCTGCTGGAACCTGGAGTAACCAGAACCTGGAACCTCAGCAGGAGCCCGGAGCCCCAAATTCATCCCTTGAGTGGTTCTCTCTAGGAGGTCTCGAAGTGGAGTGATGAACAACCAAAACTATCACAAGTCTACAAATGCCTCTCTTGTTTCTGGCTCACTTATATGTCTCCTCCCAGAATCTGTTCATGGATCTTTTCAGCTGTTCTCTCACAAGACCATTCCCCATCCACACTTGGGATCATAACAAAAACAGATTTATCTCTCCTTCACTGATCTCTTCAATTATCTACTCTCTATGAATGCTCCATAGTTGCCCTATAGTCAGAAAACTCTAACATTTAATTTATCTTAATCTCATGGTTTTAGTTACTTCCTTTCTGTGTCTTTTGTTTATCTTATATTGGGATTGATCTTTGGCCCTTGCACATACTAGGTAAGTTTTATCAAGCTACAGCCTCAGTTCTCTTTTGTGCTGAATCCAAGTAGCACAGGCCAGAAAACAGACTATTATTCAGAATGATTCCTTGTTTAAGACATTCAACAAAGCACTACATTTCACTGTGTATACAATTTCTGATTCTTCTGCTTTTTTCAGCCTCAACAATATTACTCGAATACAGAAAAGTCATGTTCATCTTTTACCTCCAGTATATTGATACCCTCTTATCTACTTTCACTGTCAGTTTTTTTCATTTTTTGATCTTTCTAAAACCTGTATTTATTCTTCCACTATCTATAACTCCTTTACTACATTACTACTACTACTACTATTTATTCAGATCACATCTCAATTGTTATCCCTTCACTTGTATCTTCCCATTCCCACCCTCCCTCCCTCTTTCTCCCTAGTCCTTCTCCCCTCGATCTCTGACAGGAGGGGACTTCTGTCAAATTGGGGGCACCAGAGTTCATGTCAGAGGCAATCCCTGCTCTGCCCACAGCCATGGATTACAAGCTGCCTATTGGCTAGATCTGAACAGGGGTGGGTCTAGATTTACTCCATGCATTGTCCTTGGTTGGTACAGTAGTTTGTGCAGACCCTCCAGGTCCAGATCCGACAACCTTGATGTTCTTTACATCTTAGTTTGGTGAATTGCTTGTTAACACCCTGGATTTACCCTTAGCAAATACTATAAGTATCTTTGCTTCCATAAGTATGCATGCCTTGAGGACTGCTTATGTACTTTTTTTATAACATCTAGACATTGAACAAATGCTAAGAAGCATATGAAACAAAGCTAGCCAGCAACCTGAACTTTTTTTGAAATAATACTATTGCAACCTATACAAGAAAAAGAAAAATGATTGTGCAAGCATATGAAATCCCTCTAGTCAACTACTAATTCTCATTCCAACTCATGCATGTATTGCTGTGGTATACATGAATCTCAGCATACCACTGCTTTACTATCAACTATAGAGAATTAATTTCATCTTTAAATATAAATATGGAGATTTGAATCTTATCAAGATGTTATCAATAGTGGGAAAATAGCAAAATTTCAGCAACTATTCTTCTTATTAATTCTGGAGCTAACTAGATATCTTTTGCCTCTAAGTAAATTTCTAGTGCCAGAAATGAGCTATATCTAATTGAGTTGTTGGCCAGTGGGACCCCATGAAGTACCATAAACAACCCAGACTTTTGCCAAAACTATTGTTTGCTCTCCACAAAGTGATGGCAAGGCCCTATTAATGAAAACAACATCTACACAACTCATGGAACATGGAGAAGTTGAGCTGGGATCTATGTAGAGGTTTCACTTCTACTGAATAGTGTTTATGGTACTGAAAAGTACTTTGCATGCTACTAAAGGAGATAGGTAAACACCAACTCAACCAAATTTTTTGATTTACAATGATTACCTTCAATAGTTGCTTGTGGGAGTAACCAAACGCTATTTGATTGGACTTATGGCCAACTTAATGAGATGGAACCTGTCTTAGTTAAGATTTTATTGCTATGAAGAAACACCAGGACAACTCTTACAAAGGAAACATTTAATTAGGACTAGCTTACAGTTCAGAGAGAGGGCTAGTCCATTATCATCATGGCAAGAAGCATGGCTGCACACAGGCAGAGATAATGCTGGAGGGGTAGGTGAGAGTTCTACATCCATTTCCATAGACATCAGGAACAGAGAGTGACACATTTGGGCCTCGTTTGAGCTTCTGAAACTGCAAAGCCCACCCATAGTGATGCACTTCCTCCAATAAGGCCACACCTACTATAAGAAGGCCACATGTATTAATTCTTTCAAACAGTGCCATTCACTCTGAACCTATGAGGGCCATTTTCATTCAAACCACCACAAAGCTCATGCCTGACACTGCTCAGGTAGTCAAGAACTTGAGACTATGTAGGCCGAGGTGCTAGAGGAAAGCCAAATACTATTTGTTCGGCAAAAGGAACACAGCAATAAAATGAGTTCAATGACATTTAGTATACTCATATATTTCTCAGAAGTTTCTTCCTGCAGCCTATGGGATCCAATTAAAAGAACCACAGCTGGACAACGTGCAAAGAGTGAGAGGATTTGGAACACTCAATCCTAAATGGGATGTCACCATTAAGTACCTCTCCTCAGGCATCAGTGAACTCTGTGGAAAAGGAAGCAGAAAGATTATAAGAGCCAGTGAGAATGGAAGACACCAAGGAAATAGTGTCTTCTTGACATAGGACTTATGCACATATGAACTTATAGAGGTGGTGGCAGCATACACAAGGCATGCACAAGTTCAAGCCTGATTGGGTTGAACTAAGTGGGTTAAATGGACACAAGCCCCCTTCTCTAACTAAGAAGCTATCTGTAATTGATTCCCACTCTCACTGGGTATGCAAACTATTCTTAACAGCAAACCTCATACCCACTAGTAGAGGGCCACCCCAAAACTAACTCAATGGCATTTTTGGAGATGTTTTTGTCTCATTCTGTTCTGCTTGGACTTTTTAATGTTATTGGTCTTTATATATATTACAGCCTTTGAATTTATGTTTTTAATGGATTTTGCTTTTGTGTTTGTACATATATGATTTTTTGTCATTGTTTTTTCTTTCTGTTTTCTAAAGAGAGAATGAAAGTAGATGTGTAGTTGGACAGTTGGGAAGGTTGGAAGGATCTAGGATGAGATGGGGAGGGAAACCATGATCAGAATATGTTGTATGAATTTTCAATAAAAAAAAAGAATTCTAGAGCTGTATTTCAGTTTCTACTTTCATTTGTTTCTTCTAATTATAAGATAGGGAGGGGTCATTAGCACCTCCTAAGTAAGATCTTTTTCAGATCACAAAATTAAACTAATGAATCTTCTAATAATGAAAGAAAGAAAAATGGTGGACAAAAATACCTGGCCCTCTTGCTTCTGGTTTTTAATCTGTTTCTACTGCTGCCATCTAGTGTTTTGTCTGTCTTGTTTACTTTGGGGATTAACTTGCGTGACATTGTTATCTCTGAATGCCATTCAAGGAAGGAACTTGGATATTTTCATTTTCCTGTTCAATGTCTTCCTCTTTCACTATTTTTAGGATATGCAACTCCCAGTTGTAAAAATCTTTGTAGTTTGTTAACTACTTCTAAACATTTGCCACTCCCAAAGATCACGACTGACAGCAATGATTCTGTGTCTAAAATTTTCTAAGTAAAAGAATCACAGAATATGAGCATCAGAAAGATTATTAAAGCACATATAACAAACCACCACAGATGAATGGATAGAGATGGAAACATTCATTCTGATTGGTTTATGAATATGAGCTTTGTATCTTCAGATATATGTATTTAATTTGGAATTGGGAATATCATAGAGTTGAGAAGATTAGTAAGGCACTAGTGAAGTGACTTTCAAGTAAGGGGAAATAGATTGCAATGATATACTGCAATAAAAGAGGAAAAATGGAATTGGGAACAATGGAATAGGAAACAATGGAACAGGAAGGGTTGACTCAGACAGGGATGGGGGTTGGGGTGTGGGAGGATAAGAAGACAGGGTAGAAGAGAGAATGTTAAGAGGGATAACTCACACTAAAGATCTTTCAAAACTCTCTTTTGGAAACCTACTAATGTAGAAGCTTTCTAAAATACACATATAAAATTAATTTCAATTATATTAACCCATAATGGGGCAGCAATGCCTCTAGTAGGTTCCACAGGCTAACAAATAAAAAACCCAGATCTAGAAATAGAGGAAGCAATTATTAATTATTCCATTCTTAGGGACTCATCACAATTGTGAAAGTGTGCACAAGACCTGTGCAAGCTCAAGCCAGACATAATCCCAGCATACATGGGGTCCCTGCCTAGTGGATGAACTATGGAAAATTAATAGCTACTGGGAGGGAGGGAGGGAAGGAGAGAGAGAGAGAGAGAGAGAGAGAGAGAGAGAGAGAGAGAGAGAGAGAGAGAGAGAGAATTTTCTTTTTTCTTTTTTTTTTTTTAAAGATTTATTTATTTATTATGTATACAGTGCTCTGCCTACATGCATGCCAGCACACCAGAAGAGGGCATAAGATCCCATTATAGATGGTTGTGAGCCACCATGTGGTTGCTGGGAATTGAACTCAGAACCTTTGGAAGAACAAACAGTGCTCTTAACCTCTGAGCCATGAGAATTTTCTTTAAGAATGTGGTCCCTGGTAAGTTGGCCAGGCTTCAGTAGGAGGCTACACATCCAAGGTTATATTGGCACCACAAATTGGACATGCTTTTTTAGAAAGAGGACACAAAATGTTGGGTGCTAGAACCACACAGGAGCTTTAGCTTATTTTTAGCAGAACCCTCATGACTACCTCTGGAATGGCATGACAAAAGCCCTTTCCATATACATGCACCTTCTTCCATTTCCCTGTGTTCCTGTTCTTGGTGCAAAGCTCTCTCTGAGCCTTGCAAAAAGGCACTAGATTCTGGAGCTTCTTAATCTCATGGGGGAGCAAGGAAGAAAATGACAGGAGTGCTGGCTGGAGGGCTGTTGGTGGTGCTCAGTGGAAGGGTTGCCTGAACACATAAGGTCCTGGGTTCCATCCCCAGAGCTACAACAACAGCCATTGAGAAAATAATAAAGAAGACACTCAGCCTCAGCATCATCCTTTTCCAGATGCCAGGCAAGCTACTTCCAGTAACAGTTAGAAGAAAAGAGCAATCAGCCTGTCTAGGTGGGTGGGTAAACCTGGCAGTTCTTCTGAATCTTAATGCCAGGTAATAATACCTATTCTTTCTGCCTGGCATCGCTCTACTTTTTCCTGCCTTTAGGTCAGCTTTTGTTTCTCCCTCATCACATCTTGAGAACCCCATACTTTTGTTTTCACTTTCCAGTTGCTGAAACAAAAAAAATATATAGGTTAAGGAAAAAGAACATTCCATGTTCTCTAGACTATGGGCACAAGAGGCAAATTATTCATCTGGGGTGCTTGTTGTGCTTGCTAATGGGTTATAAATTTGAGAGTAAAAGGTCAAAGGGCATGCTTTCTCCAGGTTTCTTTAAGTGGTGGATCTTGCAGTTGCAAGATAAGATCAGGAGTTCATTACGGTCACAAAGTATTAAAGGATTAAATTGGTAAGAGTAAATACTCCAAACAGATTCTCTCTTCTTTAACGTCCCTATCAGGAACTAGAGGATACAGGTACCCATATCTATGTTGGTAAACAAGCACCTAAGTCTCCAGAGGAAGCTCTGGAGAGAGAGACAAAGATGATCTAGATGACGTTCCAATATATCTTCTCTTGTCTTACAAATTGGTAGTTCTCAGCAAAGGCTCCCTTAAACTGTCCTTACCAAGTGGGATTTCTCTGATACAAGAAAGGAAGGCCTGACATACAACAAGACTTGAACAAAATCAAGCCACACAAAATTCTAATATGAAGGGAGTGGTAGTCAGGGAGTCCCAATTCCAGCTAGGGAGCTATTTGGAATAGATGACTACTAGGAAGAGGGAGCACCAGTTTTCCACAGAGAGTGCAGCCCATGAGATGCTATTCATACGTCAATAAGTCATAGTCATATATCTATGCACAGTAACATGGGCAGTCATAAGTAGACTGTGTGTTTGGAAAAATACAAAAACACATGAAATTTGGAGGGCATGATTAAAATGAGAAGAGAGGAAGTGGTGGAGGGAAGAGATTTGGGGGATGACTTGGTTGAAATATATTATATATATGTATATATGTGAGATTCTCAATTAATAATTTTTAAAAGAGCAATGTTGGACACAGTAGTATATATGGAGGATAATACCTGCATCTAGTCCTCTATAATCTACAATCCCCTTTACCTAACCAATCCCATTTCTTCACCCTGGCTACTGTGTTCTTGAGACTATACTGCATTTTATCAGCCCCAATGCTGGGGCTAGCTTGCCTTGCTCAGCGATGAATAGTTCCAAAAGATACTAGAACTATATTCTAGGCTGCTGTGCTTAGATCTGGAGCCGGATCCCTGGTTCCACCAGGACCCCATGCAGTACTGTGGCTGTTGTCTTTCCATCTACCACACCTGGCCTCTGAAATGACCCTATACAGGGCAGAGACTCTCTATTCCCAGGATAAGGTCCTTCAAGTGAAATGTGCACATTGAATACTCTGGGGGAATATTGCTCACCCATATACAGGCTTTTTAAAACATTTCATTTGCACTGCCTTATCATTTATATATTTTGTGAACTGTTGGTCAGACTTCTAAGTTTTACACAATATTATTAGTACAGCATTTGGATATTGATTTTTTTCTGCTAGGAACCAAGATATTGGAATGATTCTTGCTACATTTATCTTTGAGTGATGCTGATATTTATTGCTTCTTGATAATGTTATACTTTATGAACCAAATTTACATGCTGATCTAAGCCAGTTAGATCCACAAAATCATCTCCTAAATCATAAAGATGCCAACCAACCGTGGGGTTCAGCAAAGTGAGGAAAGCCCAACACTAGTCCTGAGGCTCATACCAAATTAGCTTCTTATCTGTTTTGTGACCAGAACTTTATGTGACCCAGTAACCTGAGCTTCAAAGCCGGCTTATGATCCCATCACACAAATACATCAGCAATTACAACATGTTCTTCAGTCCAATAGCCATTTGGAGACATCTCCATATTTGCATGACAGCCTCCATTTATCACATTACCATACCTTGAGGAATAGGACCACCCTGAGATTTCCTTGAATGACATTGCACTTTAAGATGGCTTGGCCTTGTTTGCATATGTTATCATTCATTACCAACACCCCTCCAGAAGATTATACCAGCAATAACAAGTGGTGAGGAAACAGGAATCTCCAGTCAACTGAGCAGCATGCAATTTATGCAAGGAGGGGTAGTTGTATGGCCCCTGCCATGGGTGATGAGACTGGAAACTAATTCTGACTTGTGAGAGAGTAGTGTCTCTAGGGACAATCCTGATATGGCTATCTTTCCCTAGGTGGTAGGAGATGTTATGCCTCCCTGCTGTAGTGACAGTTGATGTTCCCTGTGATGAATGATAAAACATACAACCACTCCTCCTCTATTCATCGTTGGCATTCTTGGTCCCTGTTCATGTGCTAAACTTAGTGTGACTTTTCTCAGAGATATGTGAACAAATGTGTATGCATCCTAGATAGCATGCCAACAGGCTAAAGAAGCATCTTAACTCAAGTGTAGCTTAGTGCCCAGTGTTTCATTGAAGTTACTAACCAAAGCATGAATGACTCAAATGTACATACATCACTGAAAAGCTCACCCCAGCATAAATGATGGCTAATGAAAGCTGCATCCCCAGAGATCCTTGCACAACTGGCAGGCAGCTCAGCTGATTGGAGAGTCTTGTCTCCTCATCAATTGTTACTGTTGACATAATCTTCTGGACGGGTGTTGCTAATCAAGGGTCAGCAGTACCCTGAGCCTTATTTCTTTACTTCCTGCTACTAATAAACCTTCTTTCTCTCTCCAGGAAGGAAGGTTTCAATTAAGAGGAAAGGGCTATACAACAAAGAACACACAGTTACATAGAGATGCTTTTTCTTCTTTCCACATTGATATCTTTTTCTTTTTTCAAAACTAATTTTTCATGTTAAAAATCTCTAGAACAAGGCTTAATAGAAATAGTGAGGTTGTAAATCTACTTTAGGGATTCCCTGCTTGTAAAACACTTAACATTTCAAAACTAAGTATGATGCTAGTTATGAGGTTTTCATGTGCCAGCTATCAGCTTAAGGTATTTTCCTTCTAACAGACATTTGCTGCAAGCTTTTATTGTACATGGCATTGCATTTTGTCATATGCTTTTCTTGAATCTAATGGCAGGAACATGTCATTTTCATTTCATTTTGTTAATATTTTATATTGATTTTGAGACTTACACCAACCTACTTTTGATGACACTTGAGGACATCTGTCAGGCAGTTAGATCTCCCTAAGCAGCAGCTCTGTTTCTCGTCTTTGACAAGCAGTTCTAATCTGGCCTGAAGTGTCATTGGTCCTGTGTGCAGTTCTGCCCTGGCCAACAGCCAGAAGTGCAGCTGTTAGATGTACTTGCTTTTCCTTCCTTAGCATAGCAACCTAATGAGCCTGGAAGCTATTTGTGAGCAAACACTTCACTGGTCCTCAGAGGTGTGCATCAGAACCCTTACTACTGTCACTTGGATGGAGAGGTTAGTGGATACTTCATGGAGCTCGGTAGTTGGACCAGCTGGACTAGCCAGCTCACCTCTCCTTATTCCAGCTTAGTCATTTGAAATACCAAGTTATTTTCTGAATAAAAAGCCTTCTGATCCCCAGACAAAGCCCCTCAGATGCAGCCCTCTCTTGGGAAGCCTCTCATACAGTAGCCTGCCTGAAATTCTCTCTGCAATTAATCCTTCCTTTAAAAGCCTTTGCACTACAGCAAAACTCCCTTTAAAACTCCTGTCAAATAATTCATTTCTCAAGTTCACAAAACAAAAGATTCAGAGTCCCTCACTCACTGGCAGTTTTGATGACCATGGACATCTGGTGCTTTAGTCCGAGTTTCAGACACCCGAGATGAGAAAGTCTCTATTGTTCTCAAAGACAACCACTTAGCCCACATAGCTCTGAGGACAAGGCTTACTTGTGTATACCTTTTTATGCTATTAGATTTGGTTTGGGTTTGTCAGGCACTCTAGGTGATTTTTTTGTATCTATATATAAAAAGGATTTTTTTTGTAATTTTCTTAGGATAGTTCATCAGACTCAGTTATCAGTGTAGTTATCAGTATAATAAGGCTTCACAGAGTTAGTTGGATTTTTCAAATTTCTGCAATAGTTTACCAAAGACTAGCATTGATTTTCCTCTAAATATTCAATAAAATTTACCAGTAAGGACATATTGTAATGAGATTTTGGGGGGGGGGGAATAAAGTGCTTTCAATCTTTTTTACTTGCATCATTCTATCCAGTTTTTCTATTTTTAGTTTCAGCAGTTGATGACTTCCTATGAACATGTCCTTCATGAGTGTCATTTACTCTAACTGCATGCTGGTCACTTTAGACTGAATTTTGTCCTCCCCTAAATTCAACCTCAATGTCTAGCTTCTATTTTCCTATCTGTACCAGAAGCTGTAGCCCTTAGGATGTACAACTTAAGTGATATCGAAAGGGTAGGTGATTGGTATTGGTGTCCTTACAAGCGACATTGTCTCAGTCTTTGTGTCTCTCTCCAACTAGATACACACACACACACACACACACACACACACACACACATACACACACACACACGCCGTGAGCCCTCTCACGACAAGATTTAGAAGAAAGCAATGTAGTCAGCATTATAATCTTTGACATCTACTGTGTGGACAGTGAGAAAACGTACTTCAATTGTTCAAGCTACTCAGTCTGTTCATAGTATTCCCGAACATTCCTTTTTATTTCTGTGAGGGAGGTTATGGTATTTTATTTTACATTCTTGATTTTTTAGTGATTTCAGTTTTTTCTCTTATTTTTCTCACAGATGTAGTGAACATTCACTTAATTTTGCTGATGTTTGCAAAGACTTTTTAAAATTCAATGTATTCTTGGCGGTTTTCTAGACTTCATTTTAGCTGGTTTGCTTACTGTTCCTTTCCCTTGACTTGCTTTAAGTTTTATCTTCTAATTTTTAGAAATTTAGTTTTAGAGATCTTTAATAATAGTTTTCTTCTTAAAGAGTACTTTTGCTTATCTCACTGTATCCTTTTCTCCTTTGGTTGCTGTTTGCATTCTCTTGTCATTTTTTTGTATCTTCAAATTAAAATTTATCACATGTACATAGCGTATAATTGATTTAAGTATCTTTTAAGATTTAGTTTATGTATATGAACAAATATAGATTTATTTTATGTATATTGTTTTCATGGTATATATTATACCACATGAATGTCTGATGCCCTTGGTAATCAGAAGTGGGGATCAGATCTCAGAACTGTGATCCCATCATGTGGGTCCTGGGAACCAAGCGTGGGTCCCCTGAAAGAGCAGCAAGTGCTCTTAACTGCCCATATTTTGTTTTTTCTAAGAATTTTTTAAAATTTGTTTATTATTATTGATTATATAATTCTATAATTCATTATATTATATATTAAGAATATATTTATTATTGATGTTATGACTTATATGGATTAATTTCCATCTGCCATATTTGTTTTCATTTGCATAACTTCATTTGCATATCTATTTTGTTGGAAGGTGGCTGGCCTTTTAGATAATTAGCAACTCTAGACAGGGACACCCCTTCCTATCCCCAAGGCTAGACATTTGATACAGCTATTTGCCTGGTTATATCTTTTGTAACTTGATGGATTATTTTATTAAAATTTTTTCTCTCCCAGTTGTTAAGAGCCTCAGTTTCTTCCTGAACATAGTTCAGCCTGTGGTATGCCCACAGTCACATGGCAAATCAGTCTTTGGGTAGAGGTCTGTTTTACCTCTGGCTATACCTTAAAATCCATTCATTACAGGAATAAATTACACTTAAAATGAATCCAATAAAAAAGGTTGTCTTCTCTGCCCTCCCTCTCCATGCCTACAAATCTATTCACCTTTCTCCACAATCTCTTTGTTTTGTTACACCATATATAGACCAACCCTTTATCACAGGACCTAAATACAGTCATAGGCCTGAGGTTTCACTGCCCTTAAGATCACTTTTAGACTCCATGGAAATACTTACTGTCTCTAGGATGAGATTAGAGTCTTTTACTGAGAGTTCCTCTGGTTTCTCCTCAACCCAGGCAAAATCTGTGAGTCAAGGCTCTGGAATGTCAAACTTCTGGCTTAAAGTCGCCCCCACCCCCACTTTCTGGGAGCTGAGCATTTAACAAGGGTAGAGCAGTAACAGAGGCTTTTCGCATGGTATGTAAATATTTCATGAGCTGGGGCAAAGGTTATCAGGGACTGGCATCTGAGGCTGCAGCAGGAAGAAGGAAGACAGAATTTCAGTTTATGCACTGAGCATTGCACAAGGCCCAGAGTTCTTGATATATCCTCCAACCAGGAAGAAAGTACATGTGAGGGGGCACGTAAATACCAGATTTTTCACCCATCTTAATGAATTGTCACAGGTTTTCTTGAATAGTTTTGTCTCCTTGCTGTTTGCCCTTTGGACCTTTCCCGGCAACTTTTAGTGATTTCAAAAATATTTTCCACAAGTTTTACTGAGAAGAAAGTAATTAGACAATTACTGTACATTGCTGAATTTGATAAGCTTTCTGAAGTCTCTCAAATACTTTAGAGGAGATTTGCCTTGAAATAAGTTATTTTAACCCAGATATGGGGCTTACTAGGCTTCTGAGACTGAAGAGCCTCCAATAGCAGTTCCCTTTAGATTAAGAAGATCCAAAAAGAACAAGTATCAAAGTTCAAAGATAGAACAAGAAGCTCCATAGAAGTTAAGGCTCAATTCCAACTTTTCACAGATGACAATGGAACCAAGGATAACAAGAGACTTGATGAAAGAGACTCAAAATTTCTGACTAAACAAGCCCACTGCCTTTGGTAAGATCCAAGTGGCCATCTTACTATATATTACCAGTCAAAACTGGCAACTTTGTTTTCCCATGCTAGTTTGTCATCTGTAAATGGAGCTAATGGTAATGACTTCCTAATAATGCTTGGCACTTCAGGGAGCTTGTAAGTAACACAACGATTCTGACCTTAAAATCCTACAGATCACCACTAATCGATTCACATTCATTCCACAGCAAATCACTCCGTTCATATCCATTCCATGGCAAAAATGTAAAACCATACCTCAGCTTCTCTGCTACCTCTAGAAACTTGGATGTGAAGCTGCTGTTTGGAACAAATTCTATTCAAACTCTGAACACTTAAGTTTTTCATTCTCTATTAGCCTCTCTTTTCTGAGATGAATCTTAGAGAGACCTTCAAGGTGTCTTCTTATTTCCTCCCTTCCCCCTTACCTCTCCTAAGGCCAGGGTCATTAAAAATTAGAATTTCCCCTGCTGGGGATGAGGAGAGTTCTCCCGTTGGAACCCAGAAAGGAACTTGTTACCTAGCCAAATCTACTTATTCTTATATGCTAGCTTCACCTTAGCTCTATCACTAAGGGCAAGGCAGAAGGAAATGAGGATGTCTTTTTGCCCAGTTCTGGCAAAACTGATAAAAATAACTACCTGTTCCCTGTTGCAGTTATTTTACCAGTATGGCCCAAGAATGTTTATTATTAGGCCTATAATTATTATTATGACAGTATTTTCTAACTCGCTAGTAATCAAGAAAGACACAGAAACCTGTTATATTTTAAAATAGCCTTAGTTAACCTGGGGCAGGGCAGATATTCATTCCCTAAACTACTTCCCATGCCATCTGCTTCTATTAATTTCTATCAAACTACCTCCCATCCATAATCCCAAATACTTGCTAATTATCATCATCAGGGCCAAGTCTCCATCCACACTAGCCACGTGCTTCTCCTCTACCTAACCCATGATGGCGCAACCTTCTTCTTTTCTCCTCTCCTCCAGTCTCTCTCCTCCCAAGATTCTTCCTGTCTTCCCAAGCCCTGGAACCTTAGCCACGCCTATCCCATTTGTCCTGCCCAGGTGTGATGGCCTTTATTGGTCAAACAGGTTAGGCTCTTAGGCAAGGTACAGGTGGGTCAGAGAGACTGCAAGTACTAATTAGCATCAAAATACATCAGACCAACCTCCAACAGTCCCCACCAATTTTCATCTCTTAATCATTGACAGAAATGTGAGCAACCACCTTCAAAGTTAATAATGTGGCCACTTTCATCTAAAGACCTGTGAAACATACAGGGCAGGGCACAGAATGGTGTCTAAGTAAAGCACCAATCACAGAAGATTTCTAAGTTATATTCTATTAATGCAAGCAAAGATAAGCAGTAGAAGGGAAACAGTGGCACCATGAAATAAGATATAACCAAATGCAACTGAAACCGTCCCGGAGGTCTTAAAATATCTATTGCAAAGCTGGGCTGGTGTCCCATGTCTTTAATCTCAGCAGTGGGGAGGAAGAAGCAAGAGGATGTCTTGTCAGTTTGAGGAAAGCCTGGTTTACACAGCAAGTTTGTGGCCAGAACTGTTATGAAATTTGGGGGTTCAATTTACTTTTGTTTTTTTAATGTTGAATGCTCTGTCTACATGTACACTTACCTACCAGAATAGAGCATCGGATCTCTTTATAGATTGTCTTGAGCCACTGAGCGGTATTAAACTCAAGACCTCTGGAAGAACAGCCAGGGCCTTAACCCTGAGCCATCTCAAAACCCTAGGTTCAATTTACTTTATCTAAAAGCCTAATCAAACTCTTACCAATCACCACCACTGGCCAGTGTTAAATAGGAAAAAGCCATTGTAAGGATTCCAAAGAATCTTATATAAAAAGAGAAAAGGTAATCTTTTCTTAATGACAATCATTTGTCTTGGACAGTTTGGATTTGGGGGGCAAATTTTTACATATGAGGTTATAAGAACTGGGGGGAAATTAAATACTGAGAAAAAAATCTGAGATAGCACAAGAGGGAAAAATCGTTAAGTCCAGGGAATCTTTGCATTTTCTAGAAACTTTTATCTGAAAAGCATGCAACAGAGTCCTTGTCAGAGACAGCCCAGGCTCCTCTTACTAGGGGACCCACATGAGGACTAAGCTGCCCATCGGGTACGTATGTGTAGTAGGCGTAGGTCCAGTCCATACACAGTCCTTGGTTGGTGCTTCAGTTTCTGCAAGCCCCTTCAGCCCAGGTTAGTTGGCTCTGTTTGGTCTTCTTGTGGAGCTCCTGTTCCCTCCAGGTCCTTCTATTCCCCTGCCCCCACTTCCATAAGGCTGCCCATGCACCACCCAATGTTTTGCTATGAGTCTCAGCATGTCCCAATCCATTGCTGTGTGGAACCTCTTTCTGTTGGCTTCTTTTTGATCATTGCTGAGAAAGAGGATTTGCTCAGTCCTGATGTGACTTGATGTGCTGGGGTGGGTTGGTGTACGTGGGGCTTCCCTTTTCTGAGTGGTAGGGGGAAAGGGGAGGGAGGGAAGAGCCCAGAGAAGAGAGGGAGCTACGACTGGGATGTAAAGTGAATAAGTAAATGAATTAATTTTTAAACTCACATAACCTATTAGATGAAAAAAAAGGTTCAGATTTGCATTGGCAAAAGTACATACAGTATGGAGGGAAACAAGAACTGGTACTTAGTGTATATAGTGTAAAGCACACTTGTATACACAATCTTAATAATTTAAGTAATTTCTCTACAAAACCTACACTTTCTTGAGTATTTATTTGTGCACACATTTGTATTCATACAGACTTTAAAACTTTACTGATTTTCAAAAATTAAACTTAGTATCCTTAAAATAAATGGACTAGTAAAAATGGAAATGTTTTTCATGATCGTTACTTATTTAGAGGTAAATTTCTCATAATAGAGAAGTTTAAAAAATACTTTGGTGTGAAAGTCAGACCTCACTTTCCACTCAATTGTGGAGAATGTCCCTTCCATTGGGTAGATCACACAAACTCTGGTGCCCCATATTTGACCACATCTCCTGGATGGGGAGGCCTGGTGGCACTCAGATGAAGGATAGCAGGCTACCAAGAAGAGACTTGATACCCTATGAGCATATACAGGGGGAGGTAATCCCCCTCAGTCACAGTCATAGGGGAGGGGAATAAGGGGAAAATGGGAGGGAGAGAAAAATGGGAGGATACAAGGGATGGGATAACAATTGAGATGTAATATGAATAAATTAATAAAATATATTAAAAATACTTTGGCCTCTGATGTAGTCAGTGAGACAGGACTGCAATAATAAAAAAATATTAATAGCCCCATTGTTAAAGTTTAAGACAGGAAAGCTATCTACAGTAAACTGTAGTCCCACTAATGTACATGAAGTTAATCTTGGGTACAGAGAAGTGCTGTTACAAGCACTTAGGTTACAAAGTGTTAGGATCTAATTTCCAAGTTAATTCTTTATGGTATCAAACTCTAAGGCAATGGTTCTCAACCTGTGCCTAGCGACCCCTTTGTGGGTCTCATAGCAAATATCCTGCATATCACATATTTATGATTTGTAAACAGTAGCAAAGTTAGTTATAAAGTGGCAACAAAAATAATTACATGGTTGGGGAGTCACCACAACATGAGGAACTTTATTAAAGGGTCCCAGTATTAGGAAGGCTAAGAACCAACTAAGCAGGGCCCAGAGGGGCTTGCTGAGACAGAAGCACCAAGGACCATGCACGGACTGAACCTAGGCCCCTGCTCAGATGTAGCCAATGGGCAACTTGGTCCTCATGTGGGTCCTTTGATTTCATGCTCTCTCTTCCAACACTAGTCCATTACTAAACTATGAGTGTGCACTAATACTTATTACAACCTGGCTTTTAGAGCCCAATGTCTTTTTCACATTTCCTCTACTGTTCTTCCTCTCCCTGAGCACACAACTTCTCTGAATTTAGTATCCATATTTACCACAGCTCCAAATAAGTCAGCTTTACCTACCCAGATTTTCTCATTTTATAGAGAAAAGAACATTCAACCTGAACCCATGTGGCTTATTACTCCTTTTCTGCTAACCCTGCCATCCCATTTTATAGCACGATGAAATGACACTACCTAGGTATACTCCCTCTAGTTAACAAGGAGTGGAGAAAAGACAACTATACAGTAGTATGTCATAATGGAAGAATCACTCCAGGCATAGCTCTCAACAGCTTAATAACAGTGTGGACACAACAGCATCCGAAGTATGGGTAACAATCTCATGACTCACTTTATACATGGTGTCAGATCCTAAAATCACCTCACCATGTCCGCACAGGAGAAAGAGGCTTGAAGACACAGCTCAGTGAACATCTTATTAAAACTATGAACCATATGCTCTCTTTGGCAGCTCATACACTAAAATTTGGGGGGGGGGGAATGAGACAGAAGCAGAGAAGTTCTCTTTAGGTTACACTTACACGCATAAGCTAGGAGCCTATTTCATAGTTAGGAAGCCAACGGAACTTAAAAACAAACAAAAAATCTAGATATAGGTTTCCTAGATGAATCGCGTTTATTTGCTTGCTTGCTTGATTTCTTTCTTCTTCCTTCTTCTTCTTCTTCTTCTTCTTCTTCTTCTTCTTCTTCTTTTTGGTTTTTCATCCTGGAACTCTGGAGATCCCCCTCTACCCAAGCCTAGTGAGTGTTGCCTGCATGCACCACCACTGCCTGACAGGATGAATCAAAGGTTTTTGATCTACTTAATGGCTACATACCCCTAGGCAAATTACTTGATTTTACTGAAATTCATTTTTCTCACTTGAAAAAAAAGTGGGAGTCGACAGATAGTCCTTCTGGTGATTAAGACTATATTTGAGGAATAAATTTTGTAAACTCTAAATCTCTTGAAAAAAATACAGTGTTAAAAACACAAAAAGTACAGATGAACAACCCTAGGGAGGAACACATGCCTGCTAGCAAATATTATATAGGAAGAAAACCATCATACAACTCTAGAGAAAGAATGTCATTAGTCCCTGACAATTCTGAGTAGAAGAATTGGAATATGTGATAAAAGATTTAGTAACTAAAACTGTCAAGGGCAAGAATTCTTAAGAGGTCAGACTAGATCAAATAACAGTTATGCTTTCTGTATACAAGGCTAGCTCTAGTTTATAAATTAAAACTTAACATATGGAAACAATCCAGAAGTATCAGCATGTAATTATTGCCATTTTAAATGAACAACACCCAAGGGTAACAAAATATCCTGTTAAGATGTCTATTACAAAATTTGGGAGGCATATTTCTCTCAAAATGACATTTTGTAAAATGACAAACTAGAAACACCTTATAAATAACCTTTCTTGAAGTACTTAACGGAGTACACAAAATTCCTAGTACAAATTATATGCTATTATACAAATTCTAGTTAGAATTTCAAAAAGACAAAAATGAACCACAAAACGCCGCTACGAATGAATAAAATACATTATCAATTAATATTAGTAGCCTGTGTTAAGTGATTTGAAATGTTTTTATTTCTTAAAATGTTTGCAAGAAACTTTATAACGTGGGAAACTCTAGGGCACTGAAGAGGCATGTTATTAAGCAGAATTGTACAAATTAATGAAAGCATGTTAGCATCACAGAGTTTTGAAAGTCCTCAGTATATGTTGAAAGATTAGTATGCTAACAATTTTTCTAAAATTAGCTACTAGATATTTATATTCTGGTGAGAAGTAACTTTACTAAGTCAGTTACTACAGATGGCAAAGGAAATGTTAAGAAAAAGTTACAAAACAAGAAAAGAAAAATGTTATTCCAAATTTCAGGGGAAATAACACCATATAAAATTTATTTTACTCAATGTTATATTTGGTCTACCAGCATTATGCATCATAAAAATGCCTTAAGTACTTATATAAAAAAATTGAGACAGTGAACGAAGTAAATGAGCTTAAATATAGCACCAAAAATCCCATTTAACAATTAACCCACAAGCTCAATGTATTAGTTTCAGATGCTTTTGTGCATTTTTGGAAAGTAGCTTTAAGAAGAGGGCAAAGGGCACCTTTTTTCTTGATTTTCTCAATGAGACAAACAATCTTCTGAATAATTTAATAAAGTTGTTATGAAAATTTAAGAAATCTAGGGGTAAAATAAAAAGCAAAAAAACCAAAACAAAACAAAACAAAACAAAAACAAAAAAACAAAGCCTGCTAACAAAGAACTTTTAATGTAACATATTTACATCATAAAAGGGGGTATTTTAAAGCAATCAAACAGCTAAACAAAAATAATAAATCTCCCCAGACATCAATCTGGGAATTGTGAAAATTAGGCTGCCAGTAAATGGATCCAACGCCAGAAATGAGGTGACCTATTCGAAGAGTCTTGATTTAATTCTAAAAGCACAAAACAGACAACCTCCATACAAAAGATGCAGACCAGTCTTTAGCCAGCTTATTTATCTTGAACTCAGTGGAATTCTTGACACTGGGAGAAAACTTGTGGGTATAGATTTAAGGCCAAGTATGAGTGTTCTTGGTAAAAACATTCAGATCCTGTCTCACTTCATCTCTCTCCCTCCTACATTTACATCAAACGATAGCACCATTTACTTTAAATTCAAAGTCGACGGGCAATTTAAGGCCAAATAAGAAATACCAGGTATTCATAGCTCAGCTGTTAAAAAATTTAACAATAAATAAATTAGAAATCTATCCATCTCAAAAGGCTCTGTAGAACAAAGAGCCAATGAGTGCTTGGAGAAAGGGGGACTGCCACTTAAGGCACCAAGCAGCCCACATTTTAAAGTGTTGACATCATATTGATTACCTAAATGTGATCCAAACAATATTAGAAAGAATAGAAAACGTCTTTTTCCATAGGAAGTAACTCAGTTTCCGAGATTAAAAAAAATGATAGTAATAAAATCTCTTATGACAAAGAAGACCCAGGGATTACACAATACAATCTATAAAGCTGGATAGTAGAAAGGTTAATCATATTTCTATAATTCTTTCATCTTGTTAATTTACTCTAGTATGGATTAAGGCATAAAGCAGCAAGAGTGCAACTGATTCCAAACAACTTGGAATTTTATTGTAAACATCCCATAAAGAATGGCAACAAATTGTCCAGTATTTTTTTTGTCTTTGAAGGTAATTGCTTATAATGACCAACAACTGCCAAACAAAACATCTTTTGTAAACCAAGCCAACTTTGTTTACTTTTTCCCCCACTGAATTTTAGTTTAATGGACATTCTGTCCATATACAACATCACATCAACTATTAACTGAATGTTTTTCCATCTTAAAATTTATGGACACTAAGAACAAATGTAAAGTACAGTTTTGTTAATACTGTGTAAAGGATTACAAAAGACAGGGATGATAAGTTACAGAACAAAGAAATAAATTACTGATTGCCATCACCACAGTATTGTTTAAAGAATTAACATTTGTAGTACTGTCTAATGTATATTTGGTGACATATGCAAAAACACGTTTTCCAACTGGGTTTCTATATATTTCAATATGGGATTTAAAAAGTAAACTACAAATGGCGATCTCAATATGTATCAATAACTTTTTTTTTAGAAAATTACCATGCTTTTATATGTCTAAGTCCCATATTCTAGATTTAATTAAGATAGGTATAAGAATAAGAAATGGGCATACATATAAATAAACACAACTTAATTCTAAACTGCAGGACCTTTCTATTTTATTTCTCTCAAAAACGAATCAGAAATTTGCAGTCTGGTTGAAGTATGCTATGTGAAGTGCAGCCTTCACTGCAAAAGAGAAGTGGAGATAAAACAGCAAGCATGAGAGGAAAGACAAAAAAGAAAAGACAGACTCAAGGATCAGAGGACTATATGAATGAATAAATATCAAGAAACCTGAGTGCTATCCATGTTCCACAAAATACAGCACCATGAAAACATTTAATTTTATATTGGATTTTAACCCAAACTTTGTAAATGTGGTAAATTAACACTTGGTGAAGAAACTTTGCTAAGAGATGTAAAGTAAAAACACCATGCAAAGATTTCACTGTGAATTTTAAAAACAAGATTCAAAAATGATCTTAGGATATTCTCAGTAACATTTGTAAAGCCTTGCATGCCACAAAGATGTTGGGGAATGTGGTTAGCATTTAAAATAAAGAACTTTAAATATCAAAAGTCCTACTCCTTCCCCCAGAACTATTAATTTCAGATTTTCAAATGTTATTGTAATTGCTTAAAAGCTTAGGCATCAAAGTGTAATGAAAATCACGTTTTAAGACTCCTTTTTTAAGGGCATGAAAATTCAGCCTTAAAGATAAGTACCAATTGGTAAATGTGCATAAAATGATTCCATATATATTAAGGTGTGTATCATTACCACAAACTTACAAATTTTGAAAAATGTTCAAAAAAGTCGTATTAAAAAGTCAGAAGTGGTATTCACCTCATTCTCTTTTAATCACCATATTGTCTGATGACAATCTACATGATTAAAACAAAAACAAAACATAAATCACTCTACTTTTAAAAATCTGAAAGCTAATTTAGGTGTATGAGAACTCACTTGTGTAGGAGACAGGAATTTTACTCAGTTGCTTTGCATCTGGGTGAAACAAAGCACTATATGAAAGAATTCTAGAAGAAGCCTGATTTCTGGGGAGGGAAGAAAAATAAACAAATAAGAGGCCAAATTAAATTAAAAGACTAGAGAGACACAGTTATATGACAAAACCAGAATTGGCTATCTAGAAGACATAATGATATGGATGATTAAGCATTAATAAATGCACAGGCTGAGCTCTAAAGAGGCAAATAATTGGTAGACAGTGTCCGCCATATAAAATATTCTCTTTTTTAATGTCTGGGATAAGGTATGTCAAACTGAAAAAAGCTACATACATACAAGTACACAAAACTCATACAAAAACAAATTTAGTTATTAGGCTAGTAGGTTTGTAAATGTTTTGGAGAGCATCCTATTGCTAGATGAAACACATACAGCAAGCCAGAGAAGAAACACATGATTCAATTTTATAAACATATACACATGCTAAGATCATAAAGCTTGGAATCAGAACATTAGCATTCATGAGAAATACTATAGCTTACTGACTATTCAGATATAGCATAGGATTAAATTTATCCATGTGTATGCTCTCATGGGCCTAAATAGAACAATGGTCTTCATTTGCAGAATTCTTAACTTATTTCCTACTTTCTTTGCTATGGCTGAACCCAGATCTTATTTAGGTTTAAAAATCTCTACAAAACTGAAATGCTAAAGTATTCAATATGATACAAGTTATGACACATTTTCAGGGAGTGGTGTTAAAAAAAACTAAAATATAAATTGGGGAAAGGGGGAAGTCCAGATTTAAAAAAGTAAAAATATTATTTCCCAGACTTTTATTTTCATACTTATGAAAATAATTTGCATGCAAACAGAAAATTATCTGTTTGTTTTATAATAAATGATAACTATGTTCACCTAACATACTCTGGTGACTAACTCTTTAAATTCTAATAACTGAAATCAATGTCACAGCAAAATGCTGTTCACTAGTATTTCACAGTATTTCACTACATATAAAATATGTTTAAAAATGTCTTTAGCCTTATTCTAATTATGTAAGCCTAGAAAATCTTGACATTTGGGGAATAAATGTGGCATTTTTATTTTTCAAAATAAATTATAAATAAATCTCCAGACAGCTAACACCACACAAATGGCAATTCTTCTACCTTTCGAGAGGTCAGCTCTTCATAGAAGAATGTCAACCAAAATTTCACACTAAAATGGTACACATGATACATAGTTGGGTATATCCAGGAATTTAAGCAACTATATTATGTTGATTGTGGTAGGACAAAATGTTATTGACTCCAGGAAAACACAGGCACAATTTAGTTAAAATGCCCAAGAGATGAATAACTGAAATAGTATATTTTAGTGAAAATCAAATATAGACTCTCAAATGGGAACATGTTGAATCTATAACTATGGTTAAAATGGCAGCTGAGTTATAACCAGAAATCGTTTTGGTATAGTGAAGAAAATCATCATCAACAACAACAACAACAAAAGTATCAGCTTGGTCTGCTCTCCAGCAACAGACATTAGTGCCATTAACAGTTCATTATACTTTCTTAAAGCCTGAACATCATTTCTACTGCAAGTGAAAATTGCTTGAGGGTATTAGTTCACGAATAAATCCCCAACCCCACCAAAAAGCAAAGTTATGTGTGTACTCCTTCCTCTGCACGTAACAGATTTTCAGATGCATGAAATGATTGAAAGCATGAGACAAACACGTCAGCTTAAGAAATACCCTGGACCACCAGGCATATATTAAGAAAATGCTTTATCGCACACGTCTGATCTAAGTGCAACAAGACTGCTGTTACAAAAACAGAGATCAATTGTTATTCCCCCTCCACTTCAAGGATGTATGTAACAAAGTAGTAAATCTGCTATCTCAAATGTGAGGAATAAAATTGATCTTGGAACTGAAGCTCACTTATGGAACCACGTGCACTCTATTGCTGTAAACAAGACCATAAATGATTTTAAAGAGTTTTTCAACTATAAAATAATGATTCAAAATATCTGTTTGCAGTGCAATGAGGCCCTTTTCTGGAAGTCTAGAACAGAAGAACCCTTTGGAATGAGACTAGAAGAACCCATTAAAGTTGATTCCAAGTATTAGCTAGCCAAAATATTCCCACTCAAGTTAGGTGCGTTGATACCTTTTAAGATTCAAATGAAAACCAGTAACTCACAGCTGTTAAATAGTTAAGTGGTAGCAGATATATATATATATATAAGCAGTAGACCACATCTACTTACACAAATATGTTCTACAAAGGCCTAGAGCATATAATACTTAGGAAATCTTGTAAATTACAACTATTAATTTGAGAGCCAATGATTATTGAAAAGTCTCAGCTTATAACTTAGGAATATTCATCCCTACCAAGCTTGTTCTAGTTCTCCTTAGTAATGAGTAACAGCATCTATCTTCCTTAGCATTTCCAGTAGTTGTAGTTAATAGAGGTAGCTGAGCTACTGTTCAAAGAAGTTATTCTTTGTGGATGAGGATTTGTTTTTCAAATGTTTAAGTTACTTTTAAGCTACACAAGTTCTATTAATGCAATAAAATATAACAGAAAAAGAAAAATGGATGCAAGAAACTTTTGCATTTGGCACCTTGTCTAGATTGATACCTCAAGTATTCTCTTTTAATAAAGTTAATGCACACATCAGGACACACCACAAAGATTTGCTACATATTTACAAGGCACCAACCCTTTCTCACCTTAAACGTGAATTAAGCAAATCAATGAAAAGCATATCAAGATACCCCCCACCCCACCCCAAAACTGCAGTATAAATATATACTTCAGTTCAGTACAGTTCATGAAAGTTTGGCCTGGGAAGAGTAAAATAATCCAGATCGTTCTTACAATATAGAAACTGTAAACATTTAATAGCTGCCTTTAGGATTGGTGTATTGTGCAAAAGTTATTATTACTGGGTATAGGAATCAAAATGGCAAAAACAAACTATATAAAACTCTGTAAGAAGGTGCTATACTTCTGTGATACAAAAGCAAAGAGGGATATCTTATTGAGATAAAAATGTCATGCTACGCTTAAGAAGCTGAACGCTCCTTTCATGTAGTAAATCTGTAGTGTGTCTGTGGTGTGTGTGTGTGTGTGTGTTTGTGTGTTTGTGTGTGTGTGCATGTGTACGCGTGCATGTGTTTGTGCACACATGTATATGTGTGGGCGCAATTTGTTTTAATTTAAGGCCTAATGAGTAAGGCTTGTTTGAACAAATGAAGTGTGGAGATTAAAAGTCTTGAAACAAATGTATACTGGCATAATGGAAAAGCACCAATGTGAAAGGAAGCAGAAGTCCCCACACAACTTGCTTTGTAGATTTTCTGGTAAATTCCCTGCAGTAGAAGGCCATTGATTTTATTTTTAAAAATTACTCTAAATTCTTTAACTGTTAATAATTCCATCCCATGAGATGGCTAACCCTGGCTTTTTCTGTCATTTTACGTACTCTGCCTGATCTGGATGTTCCAAGATTCAGAGGATCCTCAGTGGACACAAAATTGTCATTATCTGAATCATCATTATATAAAACAGTCCTCCTGCCTTGGTTTCTTGTTTTAATTCGAGGAAGTCTACTGAAACGTCCTGAAAACATCGTATCAAATTCATCATCTGCAACACGTGCTCGTTTGGATCTGGTGGCTCCTCTAGAGGCACCTCTTCCTCCTCTCCCTCGTCCTCTCCCTCTCCCCCCAGCTCCACCTCTTCCTCGACCTCCTCCTCGTCCCCTGCCACCTCTTCCTCTGCCTCCTCTACTCCATCTACCCCATCTTCCCCATCTGCCTCTTCCTCCTGTGCCTCTCATCTTCCAGTTTCTTTTTCCATTGGTGTGTTGTTTTCTGAGTTTTCGTTTAGGTCTGGTTTGTATGAATTTGCTATAGTCATGATCTCCATCTACATAATCTTGATCTGTTCTGGAAGTAGATTCAGAGTCAGAGTCAGAGCCACAGGTACTTTCTGAACTTAAACTGGATCCTAACTCTCCACTCTCTGAGGAGGATAAATGTGCTTTTTCTTTTGTTTCTTTCATCTCTTTTTCTTCTCCTCCCATGCTTTCGTCTTCTTCTGATGCACTGAGCAGTTTTCTTTTGGTCCCTGTTCGGGGTTCTCTGCCATCACCATTTGCAAGAGGCCCATCAAGGGAGTGATCTAAAATGAAATGGATGATTTTTAAAAATTAGGTCTTGACATTGTAAGATAGTCATTGAGATTCAAAATCAAAATAATCTATTAAAAATATCTAGTGCTCCAAATTGGTTGGACAGAATCATTGAAGGTACTGGAATAGATACTTAGATCTATTTTAAATGAAAGATAATAAAGTTGTGATTCTTTTCCTACTGCTTCTTCTGGAGTAAAAAAAGATACTGAAGGATTATAGCTTATCTGGGCAGAAATTTTTGCATTAAACTTAAGAAGAATTATAGGGAGATATAAATTACAATTTTCATTCATTCACTTAAGAAATACTTAGCAATGAACTAGCATGGCACAGATATTAGGGAGAATTTTGAGCGTGGTGATGAAGCAGACAAAGTCCTTGCTATCAAAATCCATACTACTGAGGACAAAGTCAATAAATAATGAATGCAAATTTAAGTAGAGCTGAATGCTAAAGAATGAAAATAAGAGCAAAAATAGTTGACTATGTTTGGGGGTGCTATTTAGCTCAAGGAGATGTTTCTTAGGATGTAACATTTAAATAAGGAATTAATGAAGTGATTTCTGGGGAAAAATTTTGAGCTGTAGAAATAGAACTAAGGGAATGCAATTTAGCCAGGATAAAATGATAGATGACTAGAGAAAGACAACATCTGTTTAACATTTTTAAAATGTTCCTGCTGTTAATACAGAGAACAGACTGTTGAAGGTGGTTAAATAGAAGTGAAAATCAACTTTAAAAAAACCCTTTGCAGTCAGTAGTCTAGGTAAAACATCATGAGGTGTCAACAAGTGATATCTAATCTATTAGAACATTCCCTCCTAGAAAGCTAACCAGAATAAATCTTTTATTTCAAAGGTGGAACCAATGGGACCTGCTGAGGGGGGCTGATGTCAAATACTAACAACAAAACAGTCTATCTCCTCGGTTTTATAGCCTAAGAAACTGGGTAATAGGTAAAAATATTTGCTAAGTTGGGAAACACTAAAGATTGAAAAAGTTTGGGCAGTGTGCTGAGAAAAGTAAAGTTTTCTAGTTTTAGGTGTCAGTAGAAATCTAAAAAAGAAAAAAAAGAGATGAAAAAATAATCAGGGGTCAAGAGTATAGCTCAAGGGTAAGATATGGTTAGCATGCGTGAGACCCTGGGTTCAGCTCCCGATATACATTTGCATATGTACATACATAAGCATACCCGAAAGAAAACATCATGTAGGTATACAAGCTGAACCTCATAAGATTATGGAGCTAGAGATAGAATTCTGTAAACTTGCAGTCCAGAGAGAGCAAATAAAGAGAAAGAAAATGGATGAGGAAAGCAAGCTATGTTATCTTAACATTCCAAGATTAGGGAAGCACCAATAGTAATAGGGAAGAAATAGCCAACAAGACAGGAAGAAAACAGTAGAGTAAAACAGAAGTCTGGGGTTTTGTGGTGATTAGGATTACAACATTAATTTAGTAAGTTATTTGGACTGAATGACGTGCCTTCAAAATTCTTATGTTGAGGCCCTATCTCCCAAAGTGACTTCATTTGGAGACTGGAGCCTTGTAAAAAGTAATGAAAGTTAATTGAGGTCTTAAGTATTAGAAGAAACTTGGAAGTTTCTAAGTTTCTATCTCTCCATCCTACACACACACACACACACACACACACACACACACACACACACACACGTATACATAATATATCTCTGATACACTATGTAATATAGATACATAGTGTATCACTCCAAGGTGTAGGGGCAGAGACAGACAGACAGACAGACAGACAGACAGACAGACACACACACACACACACACACACACACACACAGAGAGAGAGAGAGAGAGAGAGAGAGAGAGAGAGAGAGAGAGAGAGAGAGACAGACAGACACACAAACAGAGAGAGAGAGAGAGAGAGAGACAGAGAGAGACAGAGAGAGACAGAGAGAGACAGAGAGAGACAGAGAAATAGAGAGACAGACAGAGACAGAGACACAGACAAATGGCCATGAGGGACACAACTTAAATGTGGTATTCTATAACCCTGAGGAAAATAAAGTTCTAGGCAGATAGTAATCTCTGTGTACTTGATTCCTTGGACTTAGAACCTCCAAAACTCTGGGTAAATAAAAGTCTTGTTTAATGAGCTCACTCTGTTATCTCATTATGGCTGTCAGAGTGACTAATACACTTAGCTACAGACTAAGTCGCTATCACAAAAAAGCAGGTGATATGATATTTCAGCAGGATTGAAGAGTTAGAGAGGGACTAGAGAGATGGTGAAGAGGACTTCCTGTTCTTGTAGAGTTCAGCTCCCAACACCCACATGGGCAGCTCAAAACTGCCTGTATCTCCAGCTCCAGGGAATTCAACGCTGTCTTTTGGACTTTGTAGGCACTGCATTTACATGCACAATCCTACAGACAGACCCAAAGATCTATAAACACTCACAAATGAAAATTTAAAACGATTTCTAGAACTAACAAGACTTTACAACTCTGTGGATATGAGAGGTAAATGGAGAGTAAGAATTACTGAGTGGTAATTTACACAGTGGTATGTGCTTCCAACTTCAGTATTCCGGAGGCTAAGTCAGGAAGATAAAGAACCTGAGGTGAACTTAGAGGACACAATGAAATCACACATTTAAAGAGACTTAAGTTGAATGAAAACAATGAGTTTGAGACACAAAGATAAATTTGTTTTTAGGGAGCAACTGGAAATGAGACTGGTGAAATGAAGAGATGCACGGGCTGATGCATTAGGAAGAATGGTTTAGATGAGGAATGGTAGCACATGCCTTTAATCCCAGCATTCAGGAGGCAGAGACTGTCAGATCTCTGGCTGGTGGATAACCTGGTCTACATAGTAAGTTCTAGGCCAACTAAGAACTACATAGTGAGGCTCTGCCTTATAAAAAACATGACGGCTAGTTTACTCAACAGACTTCATTTGCAGGAGCCGAAAAAAATCAAGTGGGCTAAAAATAATAGAAAACTCTGAAAATAAAACTCAGAACAAGCAAATTGAAGAAAAAGCAGTGTATAGGAGTATCAGTAGAATCTATAAGCCAGTAAAGAGCTAGTACAGAAGGAAGTAAACACTGTCCATTGACACTGAGGTCAAGAAGTTAGGTACTAAAAAAAGGAACACTAGTTGGGCAGTCCATATTACTCATGATTTGGAGAGAAGAGCTTTTTGGAAAGCCAGAAAGTAGGCTATAAATGATGAAGGGATCCTGTAAAAAAGAGGCAGAAAAAATATAGGCTACTCTGTCCATAAGATTTTCCCATGAAGGGAAGTGAGGAAGTCTGTGATATAAGTATGAACAATGCAACAGAATCAAAAAACAAACTTACAAAATGGGAAATAAAAGAGCACACTTTAAAGTAATGTTTCAATTGCTTATCAGTCTCCTAGCTCAGATAAATTAACTATAACATGTTTTAACATATAACCAATAATATATTTATAATGTCTATTAAGTCATTTGGTGATTATAAAACAATTCATAAGAAAATTAACATCTAGTAAAATATATATATAAAGTTAAAATAGCATTCCAGTAATATATTTCTAAAAGCAAATTAAGTATTTTTATGAACTTTAAATAGTTGAACACAGAATTTTCCTTGAGCATGCTCAGGGTGTGTACAGGACCCTTTATAAGAGCTTCTGAATAATAACAGTATACTTCAATGTTTATAAAACTAAATCCTTGGCATACAGGATGGTGATATATGATCATGAGTTAGGTTAATCATCTTTGTAAGCACCAAATTTATTTTCTTCTATATAAAATTACTAGAACATCCCACAAAAATAAGACCTTTAAATATATACCTTTTTCTTTTTTATTGACATGTTAAATTTATGAAAAATATTAAATATGCCTGATATTTCGGTTCTTATGCACTTGGGAGAATTCTTCATTTAGTTTTTCTCCTATTCATTTCATTTTACATTGTTTTACAGCAGTTACTAGACATCTGTTCCTAATTGTGGTTATAAAACTCCTTTTGACTTAACCCTAACATAACAGTTTATGACTGTTCTTATCATCATAAGAAAGTAAGTTACTTCTCCCAGGCTCAATTTCCTACCTTGTTTAGCTGGTAAGACTCTACTGCGAAATGATTTGGCTTTCCCTGGGTCATGGCTATTTCCACTTCTGCTATATCCACTGAAACTTGATGGAGAAAATGGCCCATCCCCTTCATCATCAAGTAGATACACTGAAACACCTTCAGCAGCATCTGAAACTTACATTTTAAAATATTGCTATGTTAACATAATTTCATCTTTTTAAAGAAAAGTTAATACAGCCTGCTTTTTAAACTCTACCTTCATTATTTTACTTTATTATAAAATCAACAGTTGCTTTAGAACTGGTAGGACACCTACAATCCCAGCCTTTTGGAAACGCAGGAAGGAGGACAGTTAGTTTGAGATTTGCCTTGGCTACTTAGCCAGACGCTAAGACCCAACCTTTAAAGTAAAAATGAATATTTGACAATGAGATAACAAGTAGTTCATCATTTCTAAACTTCCAAACACAAACTGGCAAAAAGCCCCCCAAGGAACGAGTTCCATTACATATTTAATGTTAAAGTCTTAATGCTAACAAACATACTGTACAAATTCTTTGACATATTATAGATAGTGAAAATAGTACAGTTACAGATATCTCAAAGGGACATTTCAATTCATCTAGTCAGGGGTTAGAGAGATGGCTCAACATTTAAGACCATTGGCTGTTCTTCCAGAGGATTCATGTTGGATTCCCAGCACCCATATGGTAGCTCACAACCATTTGTAATTCCAGTTCCAGAGCATCAGACATCCTCTTCTTGCCTCGCTGGGTACCAGTCATGCATGTGGGCAAACACTCATAAACATAAAATAATGTTTTAAAAAATGATTTTGAACACCACCTAGTCAAAAAACAAACAAACAAACAAACAAACAAACAAACAAACTAAACCACTTTACCTAATGTCGTACTGGAGGGCCATAGAGCTAGCAAGTAGAATAATGACTAAAATGCAATTTTTCTAAATCCAAACCTTTTGTTCTTTGCACTCTAAATAGTGGTACCACTTCTATATTCTTTAACCAGAACCAAAGTATAGAACACAAAACCCAAAGACATATTTACCGGGAGAAGAAAAAGGAGAACTAGTCCTGGCATAAGACACTGAGGTATTCTGGTCATTTTTAGGCTGTAACTTCATTTGCTTCTGTTTCCCTTTTGGACTGTAAATAAAAAACGTAATTATGAACATTTTTCTGTTAGGAATTCAATGTGATAAATAATATGACACAAAATTCTTAAGGTGACCAAAAAGGAAACCACCTAAAATCCAGGTGAAATGCCTAAAATTGGCAGTTTGACAAAATTAAGCTTTAATCACTATAAAAATAAGAAAATAAAAATGTAAAGGCATAGTAAAATCCACATAAACAACAGCTTTGGGTTATAAACTTTTTTATATATAAATCTTTACATCGGAACAAGAGTTCTTGACTCTCTTGTGACTTCCTGAATTTATTCATGAACTTTCACAAATGAGGTAACAACCACAAAGCACTTGAAAGCATCCAACGCTGGATGGGCAGGAGGTACCTGGGAGCTCTGCTGCTAGACAAGGAGCTACTGCTGCTTCTCAGACGCTTTCTGTATCGTGGCCTCTTCCTCTTCTGACTTTGGATTGCTGACTTATATTCAGAGATGATATTCTTAATGTGATTTTCAAATAAGGCAGACAATCGCAGCGTCATACTATAGATCTGAAAAAGTGGAAAGCACAGCCTTGTTTTAGCTAGCAATTACTTTAATTATAAGAAAAGTATGAACATATCTGGACCAATATGAACATCACCTTTCCAGATGCAAAGCACATCCTATCTACTTGAAAAATTCTTAAGGAATTAGGATGTTATTTTTAGTTTAAAAAAAAAAAAGCAACAAATTTTAAACATCATATTTGGTGCTATGAAAGATATGGAAAAAATCCTCATATATTCTAATGGGGAATTTTCACTTAAGTAATATTCTATAAGACAGATTATAAAATGTGCCATAAAAAATTTAAAGCTGTACCTATCCTTTGGCTAATAATTTTACCTCTGGGAGTCTCTTGTAAGAAATCATCAGGGGATTATTCACACATGAAAACATGCTTAATGATATTACAGACATTAGCTATAGTCATTTTTTGTGTTGAGTGGGTAATTATTTTTTTAATTCTAATTTTCTAGCAACAGGATACTAGTAAAAAAAAACAAAACATGCAATGCATGCCTGTAATCCCAGCATTCAGGAGTTAGAAGCAGGTGGATCTCTGTGAGTTCCAGGCCAGCCTGGTCTACAAAGTGAGTCTAGAACCACCAGGGCTGTTACATAGAAAAATTCTGTCTCAACCCCCCCCAAAGGACCAACAATAAAAATAAACCAAGCAAACAAAATCCCAACAAACTATGAAATGATCAGATAAAAAGAATATTATCAAAGCTTTTATTTTAAACAGTTATAATATGGATCACAGATTCTATCAACTCCCATCAGAGAAACTTTCTCTTTTCAGTAAATAGCACTTAATGCTGAGAATCCTCCAACTGATCAACGTGAGAAGAAGAAGAAGAAGAAGAAGAAGAAGAAGAAGAAGAAGAAGAAGAAGAAGAAGAAGAAGAAGAAGAAGAAGAAAAGAAGAAGAAGAAGAAGAAGAAGAAGAAGAAGAAGAAGAAGAAGAAGAAGAAGAAGAAGAAGAAGGAGAAGAAGTGCTCAACCCCAATCAGACTTTAGTATCTCGGCCCAAGGCTCGGGGATCTTCAAGGGGAGAGTGAGATCTGATTCTCACGTGAACTCTGGTGCCCCTTTTCTGACCATGTCCCCTGGATGGGGAGGCCTAGTGGCACTCAGAAGAAGGATAGCAAGTTACCAAGAAGAGACTCAATAATCTTAGAGCATACATAGGGGGAAGAAGTCTCCCTCAATCACAGACATAGGGGAGGGGAGAAGGGGGGAAGTGGGAGGGAGGGAGGAATGGGAGGAAACAGGGGAAGGGCTAACAATCAAGATGTAATATGAATAAATTAATTAAAAAATAAATAAATAAATAAATAAATAAATAAATAAATAAATAAAAAAAAGAGTCAGAGGTGGTGGATGAGCTCAGGGAAACTGTTCTGTAGATACAGCAGGACAGACACACATAGGAACCCACAGAGAATGTGAAAGCATGCACAAGTTCCAGACAGACAAAATCCCAGCATAGGAAGTTAATATGTAATCCTACCAGTAGATGAGGAACTAGAGCATTTACTGGCTGGTAGGAACAAGAAAGTCAGCTTTTGTTTGTTTTGTTTTTAATGATGTGACCCCTGGTAGGCTGACTACATACCAAAACAGGTCCCAATTGCAAGACTATCTGGGCAACACAAACTAGCTTGGTGAGGAATGAATTTTTAAAAATAAGCAATCTCAAAGTTAGGTGGGAAGGAATGGGAGGCTTGACAGGGTAATAAGTAAATATGTGCAAAATATACTGTATGAAATTCTCAAGTAATTAATAAAAATATTTTACATATATACATATAACAAAGTCTTAAAATATAAAACTTAATGTTGTAAAAGTATATGAAGGTCCAAGTATTAGTATAGATAGTCCTAGAATAAAGCACATTAAATATTAACTATAAATAAAAATGTGATAAGTTTGTAATTAAAAATATTTTTCAAGTTTTCCACAGAGACTTATTACTCTAAAAATTATGATGAAAGGGGAAAAAAGAAATAAAAATTATGATGAAAGCAGGAAGAACAAAAATTATACCTAAAATAATTAGTGAAAATTTACTGTATATAAAGAAGTTGAAATAGGTAAATATACACCTATCATGTGACTAGTTTGACAGTTAAATGGATATTAATGACTCCAAAAGATAAATATTATGGTAGCTATTTCTTGCTCTCAGGATATTTTCAGTTTTTATAATACATACAGAAATATTTATGTGAGTATGAATGAAGTTGTAACTTCCCAGTAGGGTTCACTATTTGTGATAGTAGCTGGAATACCCATATCAAGTACTAACTAAAACATTTCATATAAATTAATATTGTCAACTACCTTTATATTGATCAAGTCATTTACTGGAGATTTGAGTATTTAAATCATTAACTTTCTTTCATTGTCTTTTCTACGGCAGATGTAGTTATCATTAAAGAATAAAGAGGAGTTAGATGAGAAAGAAAAAGCTGCTTAACTTCGGAATGATTATTCTAAAAATATATTTACAAATGCCTTAAAAACTCCAGAATTCAGAAAAGATACTGAGAATAAAATTTCAGTGACTGTGTCAAATAGTAGAATATACTTGTTTACAAATATTGAAAACTGTGGAAGGAAAACTGCCTGATATACATTACTGCCCATTTAATATTAGTTTCATACCCTTGACTTTTTATTAGAAGTATAAGCTTTGGAGTTGCTGAATATTTGGCGAACATCTTTATAAAATTCCAGAGGACTATCATAATTTCCTGATTCCAAAGTTTCTTTCACAGTGCTGAAGTCCATAGGTGTGTCTATAACATCTTGATAATCCTACAAATGATAATGTGTTACATTTAAATACTCAAACTGCAAAACAAAAGAATTACATTACCCACTGATGCCAAGTTACACAAGCACTACCTTTATGTCTACCAACTTATTCTCACTCCCAAACCAATTCTTTTGTATGTTTCTGAAACTAATACGAGCTTCAAGAGTTAGAAGAGAAAAGTCAAAAGTCACTGGCTTGAACTAATGCTACCTCGCCAAGTAATCTAATGACAGTTGGTGAGATTACTCAGGAATAATTCAATAGTTCCACTCCACAAATTCCAGCATATTTCCAAGATTCTGAGTTATGACAGACATGTCGTGTACGTTGTCATTAGCTGACGTCAAAGTTAACTGGTCATCATGTTTGTGCTCCCTACACCTCTTTTCTCAGTCTCTGTATGCAGTCAAAGCTGGATTTAAATTTATGATTCTCCCATCTCTGCCTCCCAAGTTCTAGGGTGATACTTCTGCACCATCATATTTGGCTTATTTTTGGATTTTTACTTCATCTAAAGCCTTTAGTCTCAATGATTCAGAATTTAGAAGGAGAAAGAAAAAATCCATTTTAACTTAAATCTTTCAAGTCTAGGGCTGTCATATAGGATAATAGCTGAAGCAGACTTATATATAGGCCTATACTGAATACATGATCCAGTCATTCATGCTACTTAGAATCATTAAGAAGTACAACCATCATATTCTCCTCTAAGAAGAAAGCAACGTACCAAAAGTAGCAAAGAAAAGTTATTATAGAGAAAATCTCTTTTGAAGCATGAAAAACCTTTGAATACATTTCTATAAGCTATAAAAACACCAAAAGTGTATTCTAACAGACTATGCCCTATAAAGCACTAATATTTTCATACAGGATAAAGTCAGAACATGTTTCATAATACAAAAACTCAAGGTGCTCAACTAAATATTTAGAGAAGCTCCAGAGGGAATTATCATCTGTGATAGAAACATAATATAGTACATTGCATGTTCTCTGCTTTGTTGCATGGCTTTATATCTGTGTCTCCAAGTAACAACTATGATGTCATGAAGAACTGGGAAAACATGCTGATTCAAAAAATAAACATACAAAAGAATAAAAATGACCAAAAAAATTAAACAAAGGTATAAAAAAATTGAGTTGAGTTGAAAGGCATTATGAAAAATTTAATGTGTGAAACCGCAGAAAACAATCTAAGTCTGCCTACCTCAGAAAGAGATGGGTCTTCTCTATCTGGAGGGACTGATTCTGAGGATTCTCCTTCTTGCTGTTGTTGAGCCTATTAGGGTAAAGAGCATAGACTGTTCCATATCATCACTACACAGAACAAGGCTTGTCATGAAACAGTGAGTCAAAACTCAGATATCCACAGATGAAAATGTTATTTGTCTTGAGAGAATTCTGTATTCAATATATTTCTGCTATGAAAAACATAAGCTCATTGGGTCCTGCCCAAACTTCCTAACAAACAACTCAAGCTTAGTTGAATGCAGTATTGTTACTCATTTTTCTTTATTACCAAGTATCTACAGCATATGGACTTGTCATATATGTATGTGAAAACGAAACCTAGACACAGGGCAGAGTGTTGCATGCCTTTAATCCAAGTATTTGGGAAGCTATGGCAGGGGGAACATGAGCACAAAGTCAGCTTAGGTACACAGTAAGTGCCACACCAGCCTGGAGTATACAGTGAGACTCTGACATAGAAGTAAAAAGAAATTTTGTATTCTAAATTGTTATAATAGTATCTTTGTTGAAAAGTAATATTGGTACATGGATTATTCTCAGTAGCCATATTGATAATAAATTTACTATGCATTAAGTAGGTGTTACACACCAAGAATCTATCGTGTATGGAAGTAGCATTAGAAGTTAGTAGGATATACTAAACCAATAAATTAAATTAAAGCATGAAGGAATAGAAAGGAGATTTTTTTGTTTTGTTTTGTTTTAGACCGGGTCTCACTGTACAGTCCTGGATCTCTGTGAAGACTAGGCCATCCTCAAACTCCCAGTTCTCCGCCTGCCTCTGCCTGGAATTAAATAAAGGCACACACTACCACAATCAGCTGGTTCAAGTTTCTTTTAGAAACTGTAAAATTTTTGCACTAAGTCTAGAACAAATATTTTTAAAAGTTATGACTAAAAGGAAAGAATTGGGAAAAGTGTTCATAAATAGCTACTGGCTTTGATATTAATGGGAAATTGTCCTGTTGGCAATTATTTACACAGTGGTATGCTTACTGGGTAAGAGTGAGGATCCGTTGACTGGCGAAATGGCTCCGAGTCTTCACGTTCATAAATGAGGCTCAGTAGCTCTTTGCATTGCTTTTTCCAAGCATCAGGATTACACTTTAAAGACTGTCTTCTGCCTCGGCATTTGACCTACAGATTTAACAGAATTACATCTTTCCTTCATTTTCTTGATTTTCTCATAAAAGCCTACTTTTATCTAAGTCAAGATTTAAGCAGCTGAACTAATATATCTGTGTTTCTAATGACAAATCAATTGTATAAAATACAACAACCACTACTTATGTTTCTTAGTTGAAGTCGTCACTCTGGCAAAATAAATAAATAAATAAACCAAAGCTAATGCCAACAGTTCTACATCTAAAATTTCATTTTAAGAAAATCTAAACTGCAAATAAAGTACAGACAAGCAAATGTTTTCCCATTCCCCTCACACACAAGCAGAACTTGATTTAAAATGCTGTTGGCCTGTGGCCAGTATTTGGGAGCCTGAACTGTTTCTTGAACTGTAAAGACTGTTTATTTAAAACAGTATAAACAACATAATCTGTGCAGAGTGCCTGCTTTCCTTGTGGGAATCTGGGATGAAGGGATGTGTTAGTCAGAAGGTGCCGATGTAGCCAGTCACTGATAAAATTCATGGTAACTGAGTCACTAATCACACATGTGTTTCTGGTTTGACTGCTGGAGGAAGAAGTGTGCTGTATGGCCCCTTATAGGAGAGGGAGAACACAGAGGAACTTGTATGGTTTTATCCAGATTCTCACTGTCCTTTTTCCTATGATTGGGCTGTATAACCCAACTGCACTGCTGTAATAAATGTAAATCATATTGAAGCTCTGTATTTCTTTCCAAGAGTCCTAGCGACTCTCAAAAATTGAGGTAAGACTTTGGGATCAGACTTATGAACCCTGGAAATGTTTTGTTCTCAGCAAGTCACATTTACTCACTCTTCTTCCAGATGAAGTTCCAGGACCATCTGAATCTAAATCAACCATTTCCGTATCCTAATTAAAAAGAGAAAATGAGATGCTAAGTTATATTTGAAGTCTTATGAAGTAGATGCACATTCCTGAGTAAATGGCAAAGATAATCACAGTTAACTTTTCCTTCACTGGAGCAGGCAGCAGAACAAATGTGGAGGGAGATTCATTCTAAACTTTGGCAAAATGCTGTGTACAGGTTAGAAAAAAACACTTGGAGAAGAACTGAAAATGCTTTCTCTTCAAACTAGAATACAAATTGAGGGAAAAGGTAAAACTTTGTATTTAAATAAGTATTAGTATTTTTTAGTTATTCTATGTGATTTCTATGTGATTCATTCACTTGATAAACTATAATTATAAAATACTTCCAATGAGACATTGCTATTTCATGAGTTTGTTCTCTAGGGGAAATATAAATGTGTACTAATTCAGTTAAGTAGGTCTCTAAGAGCCAGGTTTGATAACAGAGTCGAGACTCAGGCATCACTGATAAAGGGCAAAACAACTATACAACGCATAGGAGAAATCAAGCTGTTAAAGATTTTCCTCATCTTTTAATTCTAAGCAAAACAGTGCAAGTTTGTGGAGAAATTACATCAAATTATCAATTAAAATACATTTATGGTAAAGGTTAGAAAATGTGTAAAGAAAAATGAATAATTTTTCTTGGATTTTTAATAGGTTAATAGCAAACTGCTGTATCACATTTTACTTATTATTTCAAGAAATAACATTTAAGTATATTAAATATAGATTATTTTATATTCAGATTAATTTTCACCAAGAACGCTATCATTTGAGATTTACAATTTTAAAGATTAATGATACAAACAAAACAAGCATGAAAAATATCTTATGGTCCTCCAATAGGATCTAGCAATATTTAAATTTTGTATCTCTGGGATGAACTGCTTGCTACTAAACACTCTGAATCATCTAGTGGTTCATGATAATCTTGCTGAGAATATTAATTTGAATTAACTCAGAAAACATTTACTGTGTTTAAAACTTCCAAAAAGGAATGAGGTACCAACTCCTTGCATCTACTAAACATTTAAACATTGCAACCCATTTACAAAATCCTTTACATACAATATTGAAATAAAAATCATTACTAAAATTACCATCTACTAAACATTCTTTTAAAATATTGTATGTAAGCTGGGCATGGTGGTACAGGCTTTTAATGTCAGCACTCAGGAGGCAGAGGGAGGTGGATCTCTGTGAATTCCAGGACAGCCATGGCTATTACACAAGAGAAATCCTGTCTCAAAAAACAAAAACATAAACAAAAAAACCACAGACAAACAAACAAAAAACCCCAAACCATTGAATGTTTGAATGCAAAGAAAAAGACAAAAAACAAATACACATAAAACTAACTAAACAAAATAAATACTGAGTACATACTTTTCTTTTTTAAGGGCTAAAAATCAGTGTTGATTTTTAATCATATAAAATGTAGCAAGATCAAAGGATGACTGGCTGCTTGTCTCTAACTACACCTTGTAGATGGCACCACTAAAATTTTGGACTGGACCATCTAAATACATCTAAAGAGCTTTAATATAAAAGATTCAGATGTGCAACCATCTTCTAAAACTTTTCACTATTCCTAACCAATTAAAGCATTTACAATACCAAAGAGGAAAGACAATCACAATCATCAAGCTGTGATCCTTACCTCCTCTGCATCACTGCTGTTCAGTTCTTCTGCTTTAACTTTATTGTAAGTATCCAAAATATCAGTAGAGCTTTGATCCCTAAGAAAAAACGTATGTAAGGCAAATATATATTCCAATATTTAAGAAATAGAACGTTAGTCTCTGTAGAAGATGACATTACTTCTTACCCAATAAACCGAAGTAAGACATCAGTCACCATCTTGGCTGCTTTAACTATAGGACTATCTGGCTCATTGAAAGTCCTAGCATTATGCTCAATATAGCGTACCTCCCACATTAATGCTGATATTCTCCTGTGAAATTAAAATTTCCTGTTAGTCTTGGCTGATATAATTGAATTATAGTCTAAGAATATACATTATCAGATTATTAGGCACTTTTTCATGGCATGTCAAAGGTATTTCAATAATATGTAGGTGACATATATTATATGTGACTTAGGCATGCTTAAAATAACAGCATGGCTCACTGGATGACCTGACGACCTGAGCTTGATGTTCAGGATCCCATAGTAGAAGGAGAGAGCCAACAACTGCAAGTTGTCCTCTGACATCTGTATGTATGTAGTGCCACCGATGTGACCCTCTCCCTCACATATACACACAAATAAAGAAAACACAGAACAACAAAAAGTGCACCAAAAAATCAAAATCATATTTAGTTTAGGGAAAAAGACAAAAATAAAAAAGTAAGAAAATAAAGCTATAGTGCAGAAAATAATATCTTTTCATCTGGTTATACTTGACATAAATGAAATAATACATATTTCTTAAAATATACCCATTTCTCAAGTACCGGAGGCAGATGAAGTAGCTCATGGAATACTGCAGTTAGTGTAAAGTGTGCGTGGCTTAACAGAGTACCAAGAACTGACCTCCAAAGCCCACTCATAATAATTTATGATAAAAAATTATGATAAAATAAAACAATTTGGTCAATTTATAGATCTCGCAATTAAGTTTAATTATCCACTGCAAACTCCCCAAGGAGGATTTTAAATATGCTGCACAGTCACTGTAGCATCTCGATCAAGAAGCATTAATATGCTACCTAATCTGCCTTTAGTAAACTAAATTTACTGTAGGTTTGTGTTTCACTACTTGTGCTGCTTGTTTTTTTCTCAGATAGATTTTTAGTCTGTAAGTGTGATAATAAAAGGGACTTTGGAGAATGGTTTTGGATGGCTATATCATACGTCAAAAAGTAGATCTTAAAAGGCACAAGAACCATAAAACTATGATTTCTGTAATAAATTACAAACCAAACCAAACCTGTAAAAGCGATTTTCAAGTCTTTGTCTGATGGTATTGAGGTCAGTTGGATAAGCAACTACAGTACAATACAAGGGGTAGGCACTGAGATCCACTGGAACAGCAAAAGGGCTGGCAAAATCTACAAGAGTCATCAAAAAATTTTAAAAAGCTAGTTATTAAGCAGACCAACATTTCCTGTTAGTAAAAATTCACATAGAAACAAGAAGAAATGGCAATATACCCAATTTTTAAGACAATAATATTTCAATTATGTAAATAGTATCTTTGAATTATGCATGATATATAGGTCCAAATTCGATAAAATGAAATAAAATTCAATGAGAAATGTGCCAAATTTCAGCTTTCTATATCTTCCCTGAATACATGCCAAACTTTTCTGATGATATATTTTAGAAAAATATAGCTATATATGTGGGTAAGTATATTACTCACTCACTGTCTTTACTAAGGAACCCCTCCAAAATCAGGCTCAAGAAATAGTTGGAGAGCCAAAATGTCTCAAGAAAGAAAAAGGCACTTAAATGCCTGCCTTCACTATTACCACCCCTTTGCCCAGAGTGATGGAAAAGCTTATTAGTTATTACTTTAGCCAAACATATAAAATGGGGACATTAAACTAAAATCATTGTGGCTTTTGAATTAAATGTAAAGTATACTGTCATAAACTATGTTTTTGTGCAGAATTTTAAATTCTTCTGGCTCTTCTCCTAGTAATTTTTCACATTCCTCTTACCCAGGGAAAGAAGGTGGTGGATGCCCTGAATAACTCGTTCACACTCCTCATCTCTGGAATGAGCCCCCCACTCTCCTTCCTGGGGTTTGTATAGTAAAGCAGTCAGTTCTTCCTGGGACACAGGAACGCCAGCACCAACTTCATCTGGAAAAGCAGCTAGGTACAAAATTTGGGGAAAAAAATCCAAAATAATTAGTTTCCAATATCACACTTGCCATTTTGCTTTTCTAAAAATGATAATTCATCTTTAAAGGTATATTTACTTCCTTCTGGAATTGGCTCCATATCCCAGGGGCTCATCTTTTCTCTTTCATTATTGTCCCAGCTATCAACAAAAGAAGAAGATGCAAATCAGATCCCCAAGCGCTTTCCTTCATACAGTAACATAATTTGCATGATTTCTTGAGGGTGAAATTCAGAAAAGAAGCAACACAGTATTCCTGAAAGTACAGCTCTGCTTATATAAGGACAGTAAGAAGCCACCAATAGAGAAAACATGCTATACTAATATAAAGCTAAGAAGGCAGAAGCCCACTCTCCTTAGTAGTTTTCTTTCTTTGCTGATGCTGTAATCAAGAATATATCTAAAATTAACCCGCAGGAAAGGATACAATGATCTATTTAAAAAGCAAACTTTAGGTGACAGAATGGAACATTTATCAGAGGTATGCATGAGCTGAACTTACTGAACACTGTAACACTGGAAAGAACTATCAGGATATTCTGGCTGAAAAGGCTGCTGACTTTCCACAGTTCCAAACCACCAGGCGTCATCTATTATACTGCGGAATCTATCGCCTATAATGAAATAAGAAAATTAAAACAGAACAAGCTCTGTTCCCATTCAAATTATTATATGTTTTTGAATACAGAGAGAGTATGCTAACATTATCATACACAATGATGGTAAACTTTATAAATTTGGCATAAGAGATTACAAGTAGCATGTTATAATAAAACAATTAAAATATAATATTATAATGTAATACAAGTTTCTGATATGGTCTCTTTTAAATATCCTATTACACTACTATATTCACCCTTCTCTTTGTAATTATGAGCTGGTATAATGAGATGAAATGAGGCAATGTAGGCATTGTCATACTATTAGGTTGCTACATAGTAGGTGCCTGAATTTAAACACTAAAGTACTCAGAGCATTCAGAAGACGCTGGTGAGAATAAAAAGCAGATTCAGCATATTTACTGGAAAAATTGACATCCCAGGTGAGAAGGAATGTGACGGTATAAGAATTCACCATATTATTCAGAATGATGAACAATCTAAAATTATGAGTTATTATTTTTGATATTACCAGTTTTGTACCTTCATTCTACAACTGAACATAGGTAATTGAAATGAGATCCAGGGGTGAAGCACTTGTAAATAACTCACGGTGTACATAAAGTTACTTAACATGATGTTTACATTTTTGTTTGCCTTACAGATTTGACTTCTTTACTCAGGTAAATCTTGAACTAGTTTCCTTTTATTAATCAGGGTTACCATTGTACTTAAAGGCTAGTAATTATGAGTGGCAGTTTTATACTTACCAATCTGCCAGTTCCTTTCTTTGGCTTCATTATAAAACTGATGTAACACAAGGAAATCAATGACATCTGGCATGTCATGATACCTACACCAAAAATAAAGCACAGTAGCATCTAATACTGTAATATAATAAATAGTGCTGATCACATGCTCCATCTTTGTAAACCCCATGGTCTCCAGAATGCTTTTACTTAAATAACACAAAGATATCATTATAGTCATTTACATATTATTTGTGTTATTATTTTTAAAATGCCATCCACTATGTTTCAATAATACTATATAAGTAAGCATCATGGAGAGGGTGGGTGGCACATGTCTTTAATCCCAGCACTTGGGAGGCAGAGGCAGGTGGATCGTTGTGAGTTCGAGGCCAGCCTAGTTTATAAAGTAACTCCCCAGGGCTAATATACAGAGAGAGAGAGAGAGAGAGAGAGAGAGAGAGAGAGAGAGAGAGAGAGAGAGAGAGAGAGAGAGAGAGAATGAGAATATACTATATAAAGGTCAGGTGAAGTGATGCATTGATGCATGCCTTTAATCCCAGCACTCAGGAAGGCAGAAGCAGGTGGATTGATGTGAGTTTGAAGCCAGCCTGGTCTACTAAGCGAGTCCAGGTCAGCTAGTAATACACAGAGAAACCCTGTCTCAGGGGTGGGGGGTGGAGTGGGGAAAAACAAGAACAAAAAAGAATACTATATAAGCTTTGGTTCCTTACAATTCTAAGAAAATATCAGCATTTAAGCATGTCCATTTTATGTGAGCAGATTAAATAACTTGCTTTGCTCATCGATCAGTTTACCCATACATGCATTTACCCATTTATAGCATATATGATACAAAGCAACAAACCAAGAACTAAACTCCTATCTTTATAATTTTAAATCATTTAGAAGTGCTACAGTATTTCTTCTCCCAGTTTTTGAGGTCTGAATGGATTATTAAATACATTGGTAACAATGGATATTAAAATTCATATAAATAAACACAGAATCAGAAATAGCTACTTACTTAATGGAAAAAGACTCTCCAGTCATTTTGCCTGAAATTGGGTCCAAAAACGCAAGTTTCAAGCAGCATAGCGTAGGTGGTCCAACCTCATATTTGATTCCTACAATCTTAACAAATTCTTGCTCCTATTCATGGAAACACCAATACATTATTTTTCTACAAATGACTTCCTTTTATTAATACATTTCATTATTACATGAATAACTTAAGAATTATCATAATACTAAATTGTTTGGAGTGTCCAATATAGCAGAAGTAGCAATAACAAACTTTTATTTTTTTTTTCATTTAAAGATATTTTACTTCTTTGTTCCCTTTGGTTTTCTTGAACACAGGGTTTCTCTGTGTAGCCTTGGCTGTCCTGTAATTCACTGTAGACTAGGGTAGCCTTGAACTGACTCAGATCTACCTGCCTCTGTCTCCCAAGTGCTGGGATCGTGTGTCCCAACAGCCTGTTTTTTTTTTTAACTTAAATTTATTATACTACTTTCCACTTCATGTTTCTCCCTTCAGCTTCTCCCATGTCCTCCCACTCCGAAACTACTGGCCTCCTTTTCTTTATTAATGTTAAATACACACACACACACACACACACACACACACACACACACACACACACACACAAATATAACTTGCTAATAAAAAAAAGCCATCTGAATAGTCATCAAAGGATAGAGCTCCACTAAGCTGAAAGTAGTCTCTTCAAACTTAAAATTTAACAGTAAGGCCAGTGAGATGACTTGTGGGTAAAAGTGCAAGCCTGGCAACTTAAGTTTACTCCCAGAAGCAACAGTGTGTGTACAAAGAAGCAACTTTCAAAAGTTGTCCTCTAGCTTTCACATGTGTGCCATAGTATGTGAATATCTGTGCACATGCATATGCACGCGCGCGCGCGCACACACACACACACACACACACACACACACACACGCATATGAAGCCCCATACAAATAATCACAAAAAGAATAGTAACCAGGTCGCTAATTAAGACAGGGCTCCAAACAATGCTGACCAGCAAAATATTCAAGGATGCTTTCCAGAACTTATGATCTTAAGTAACACCCTTAATTCTACAGGTCTTAGGTACACATCAGCCAAAGATTCTTTTTTTAATTAATTTATTCAGATTACAACTCAATTGTTATCCCATCGCTTGTATCCTCCCGTTCCTCCCTCCCTCCCGCTTTCACCCTTTTCCCCTCCTCTAGGTCTATGACCAAGGGGACCTCCTCCCCCACTATATGGTCATAGGCTATCAAGTCTCATCTTGGTAGCCTGCTTATTCTTTCTCTGAGTGACACCAGGCCTCCCCACCAAGGGGAGCCAAATATTCTTAAAATGCAAGCTTCCAACATTTCACAGCAAACTCTATGTTCCTTGGGCACTTAGAATCTTTCTGCTTTCCTCTTTCTCAATGATTCCTGAGCCTTCGTGCAAGAACTGTGTTGTAGATGTATCAGTTTGGACTATGCTCTCCAACTTGGCATTTCAGACACTAATAGGCATGCTAACTTGGAAAGGGTGAAGCTCATCAGGCCTCAGAACTACAGGAAACTCCTTAATGCCAAGAGTCAGAGAAATAGTCTTTTCCAGGGAAGAAGACACCAACTGTGTACACACAAGATATCTCTAATTCCAAACAGTTAGCCATGCAAACATACCCATACAAGTAACATACAAATTGAGCAGATTCTATTTATAAACATATGTGTGTGTGTAGGGTGTGTGTCTGTGTGTATCACAGCAATTACAGAAAAACAGAACTCGTGAATTTGAAAGGGAGCAAGGGGGCACATAGAAGATTTAACAGGAAGAAAGAGAAGGGTAAAATGATGTAATTACAAAAATAAAAATTATTTTAAGCCAGGTGTGGTGGCACATGCCCTTAATCTCAGCATTCGGGAGGCAGAGGCAGGTGGATTGCTGTGAGTTCAAGGCCAGCCTGGTATACAAAAGGACAGCCAAGGCTAACACAGAGAGATCCTGTCTCAAAAAGAAAAAAAGAAAGAAAGAAAGAAAGAAAGAGAGAGAGAGAAAAAGAAAGAAAAAGAAAAATATTATTTAAAAAAATAAGACTTCTCAGCAGATTGTGAAACTGTCTAGTTAAAAAAAAATCACCTGTTCTATTAGCAAAAATAATATATAACCATACAGACTTATGTACATGTTTGAGATAACAGATTGTTAAAACATATAGCATTACAGATTACCGGTCACATTTAAGAAACAAGAAATAAAATTTTTTAAAAAACTAATCTTCCTGGATACAGTGGCTTGATGAAGGTTCTACATAAGCATATAGAAGAGGTAGGACTGAAATCCAGGTATTATTCCAAGCCCATGGTCTTCTATAGTCCATGTACTACGATCCTAGAATTGCCTAGAACCACGGAATTAGGATTAGAAACAAGACAGAAATCTTCTCCCTTAGTTGTAGAAGAGTACTCAATTCTTATCTGATTCTGAATAGATAAGCAGGCAGTAGAGATGATCATAGAAAGATGACTTGATATTTTAATACATTAAAACATTAATATTTTATTTGCAAATGTCTAAAGCATCTACTTAAATATCCAGATTTCTCTTCTTTATCCTTCAAGATAAGCAAACAGCAACTCTTCATTTTACATACATACATACATACATACATACATACATACATACATACAATCATAGTAAAACTGCCCTGTGTTTTACTCTAAGAAACAATACCTCAAATAGAAAATATACATACTAAGGCTGCCTATAGATATTTCATGTATGATAAAGAATAAGTTCATATTAACTGACATAAAATTCAACATAAATTAGCTGTATCTATTTTACTTGATGCCATGAAGTAATGTGGATATTGTACCAAAGCAGACGATCCCACACAATATAGCCTCTAAGCTTTCTGATATTTAACCCATCTCAAAACTACCAGAACCTTGGGGATGTCTGTAGTCCACATAGTTTACCCTGGAATGCACACAATTGTTTATAGGGAAAATATTCAAGCTAGGAAATGTCTGCTTCTTTGTAGTTGAGGAATGGTAAAAACAAGAGAACCCAAAGCTTACAGAAAATCAGGGCAAATAAAAGAACACACAGCCTCAAAATTGTTAAACACTTATTTTACGTGTATGACAGTTTTGCTTTCATATACACAGGTGTACCATTTGAGTGCCTGGTGCCTGTGGAGGCCAAAAGAGGACATTAGATCCCATGGCAGTGAACTTCTGATGGTTGTGAGCCATGAGGTGAGTGCTGAGAACTGAATCCAGGTGTTCAGCAAGTGCTCTTAACCACTGAGCCATCTCTCTGGCCCCATAAAATGTTTTGTTTTTAATAATGCTACATTTTCTTTTATTTGATACTGAGGACACTACAGCCTAGGCTGGTTTGGAATTCACTATGTAGTCCAGGCAGGCTTCGCTTCCCAACAATTCTGCTTTTGCTCCCAAGAACTAAGATTAGAGGTATGAATCACTATACCCTATCATACAGATTTTAAGAAATATATATTAACTAGTCTCAAAAACACCATGCCTCAATTAATTTTAGATCCACAACACCACCGAAATATCCATGAAACAGAAAAAAAGCTTAAAGCAACTTAATCTCCAAACTCTTTCAGTTGCATTCATGCCCTTTGGGCATACTCACCCTGAGATCCATTTTGTTCCATGGCTGTTTTTGTAAATTAACACTATATATTTTTGATTTCCTTACAGCTCGCACATAAGCTTCATGTCCTTGTCTAAAATAAATAAGCTGAAACACAAAACAATGCGCCACACCATCATATTCTATTATAACTCTATACATATAATAATTCCAATTAAAAAATTCCTGATCAAATGATGTTCATTCACCATTCATGTCTATCTAACCTTGTGCTAGATTTCACATTGCTTAAATAATATGTGCAGGCTTTTTCTCCTAAGAAGCTACAAAAGCCAGCTGCAGAAAGAGGTCAAAGAGAGAGGAAAACAAGTTTCAAGGAAGGGGGAGGAGAGGGCAAAAGACACCTGTGACATTAAAGTAGAAAGGAGAGTACTGAAAGTGGAAGGGGACAGGAGAAGAAAGAACTGGGGCAGGAAGATGAGAGAGATGAGAAGGGGGTGTGGGCCAACCAAAACAAAACATTCATGAAAAACAGGTTTTTCTGTTTTTAATTCTAGAACATAATATCATATACAAATGGGATAGACTACATTCATAGGTATTCCAAGTTAGACATCTTTGCTTTACCATATTTTCTAACAGGCTGTAGTTTTCTACAATATTAGTTCTTCAATGAGGACTCAGAGTACCACTCAACTTTACAAAGTCACAACAAAGATAAAATCATCTGTTTCAAGATTCTTAAAAATCAAGCATAAGTAAATTTAACTCCTTGTTTACCTAGCACCCACTATCCTGACTACATTATACCTAACCCCTTAAAAAGGATGCAAAAAGTAATTATATTGAGTCATGTTCTTCAAGAAAGGCATACTTGGACAAATAAACCAAGATAGCACATATATAATTATAACAGAATTACAATATGAATTTCCTGGAGCTGGCAAGATGGCTCAGTCACTAAAGGTATTTGCAGCTATGTGAGCTAAGTTTAATTGCTAGAACCCATGTAATTGGTTGAAAGAGAAATAATTCCACAGAGCTGTCCTCAGAGCTCTGTATGTGCTTTGTAGCATACATATTCCTTCTATTATGCACAGACACTCAATAATAAAGGTGAAAAATAAAATTAATAAAAGATCCCAAGATTGAATGATGTCAATTTTTTAAAGCAAATTTTCTGTTTAATTTATTTTATGTGTCTGCATGAATGTCTGTACATCATGTGCATGCCTAGTAGCCACAGAGGACAGAAGAAGGTATCAGGTCACGTGGAACTAGAATGACAGACAGTTGTGAGCCACCATGTGGGTGCTAGGAAACAAGCCTAGGTCCTCTGGAAGAACAGTCAGTGCTCTTAACTGCTGAGCCATCTTTCAAGCCCAGTGTTAGTATTCCTTAAAGCAGTTTTTATTGGGCAACAAATACCTCATCTCCCATCTGTGGGACAAATGGAGAACGCCGTGGTATGGTATCTAAGATCCACTGAGGGGCAAACCATTCTTCGTTGGGTTCTCCTGCCATAGAAACAAGTCCCCCTTTCTAAAATAAAACAAACACACAAAAAAACCGATTATAGTATTTATAATAGTTCTTAAGAGCAAACTCATAAATAGTAGTATAAAGAAGGCAGGAAGAAATTACTAAAAATACCAGGTTAAATGCCCTCTGGAAATACATAATTTTTCAATATAGTCCCATATGAATTATAAATTTATTTTGTATCAATAAAAAAATCAAGTAGTTTGATTTTAGATTGCAGATAACTGACATTGCACACATTCTAAAAATAGCACATTTTTTCCTCTTTATGTTTTTAGAATACCATGTCAACTCAAATAATAATAATATAATAGTGACCATCAAGAATATAACATGGCGGGGGCTGGAGAGATGGCTCAGAGGTTAGGAGCACTGACTGCTCTTCCAAAGGTCCTGAGTTCAATTCCCAGTGACCACATGGTGGCTCACAACCATCTATAATGAGATCTGGTGCTCTTTCTGGTGTGCAGGTGTACATGCAGGCAGAACATTGTATAAATAATAAATCTTTTTTAAAAAAGAATATAACATGGCATAGACCCAGGGGAGGGGAATAGGGTGAAAGTGGGAGGGAGGGAAGAACAGGTGGATACAAGTGATGGGAAAACAATTGAGATGTAATCTGAATAAATTAATTAAATAATAAAAAAACTAAAAGAAGAATATAACATGGACCAGAGGCTGTAGCTGTGTATTCTAGATACTCAGGAAGTTGAGACAGAAGAATTGCAAGTTCAAGGCTAGCCTGAGCACCTTGAGATTCTGCCAGAAAATTTAAAAAGTAGATAAAAGATCTTGAATTTATAGCTCAGTGGTAGTGTATGAAGCACTAGGCTCAACCCCTAGTATGAATACAATTATGTTGGTGCATTACTAACCTTTAAATTTTGTATAAGAATTTGGAGAACTCATTTGGTAATAGCATCAGCCATTTTCCATTTAGATACATAGAATTCAATAGGAAATATAGAAATAGCATATTCTTGTTACAACATTAACATGTAAACTTAACTATCAAATTTAAAAAACTATGTAGATTAAAGCATTATAGCCCCTAAATAAAATTATAGTGGGGGAAAGAATAATGGGGTAAACTAACATTCAAATTCATTAAACTCTTCCAACCTATGAGTAAAATTTATATATGAATACAAATTTATAATTGGGCAATGACAAGAATAATCATTTTATATTAGCATAGCTTGTTCTCATAGAACTTTGCTGCATTTTAATAAGCAGTTGTCAATGATCTAGTGTAGTAACATATTATAAAGATGACATTGAACTGCTATCTTTGTTACAAGAAATTTAAAAATTCTTTAAAGTCAATTTAATCTTTCTTTAATTGGCTTCTAAGACAAATGCAATTTTTAGAGAAAAACCTAATGTCACTATTAAATATTCAAACATTAAATGGCAAAAATAAACAGCTTATATAATACAAACCTTCTTTCTAGTCTGTTTAGGTTTCTTCTGCCTATCTTCTAATGACTTCAAATTTTCATCTTCAGAGCTACTGTATATTTTCTGTGTTGCCTGCCTTGTTTGCCTTTTGGGAGGCTGCAAATTTATCCCAGCATCTGCTGTCCAATCAGAATATTCACTTGATGAATCACTGTAAACAAATAAAAATATAAATACCTAAATATAGAAAAGGAGTAGCTTTACCTCATAATAGAAATGTATTCATTTTTATCAAAGAGTATTATAAAGGACAAGGATTGAAAAAGAAGGGGGAAAAAAAGAAAGAAAAAGAAGGAAAACAATACAGAATTTTGATCCCTATTTGATTTTAATAAAATGCCTCATGAATAAAACTTAATACTCAATTTACTATAACAGAATTTTAAATCCCTGTTGGAAGCATAGAAGTACCTAAAATTAAACATGAATCTTATTGCTGAAATGATGAAAGAGATACAGTTTTTAAAACTGAAATAAGAGCTAGGCCTGGTAGCACACATCTTTAATCCCAGAGGCAGGCAGGATCTCTGTGAGTATGAGGCCAGCCTGCTCTGCATAGTGAACTACAGGACAGACAGAGCTACATAGTGACATCCTGTCTCAAAAACACAAAATTTGAAATAATTATGTAACATTTCAAAGATGCAGAATCATAAATTTAAAAAGCCTATTTTACAGACAGAGGGAACAAAAATTATAGTGATATCCACAGAATGTGCTAGGCATGAAGAAACAAATGGTATGTAGGCTTCAAACGCAGAACTCCTTCTATTATGTGATATTATTTTACCTATGGTTTTATCAAATTCCTGCAAAATCATGATTTCGTATTAAATGTTGAATAACTTGGGGTTGATCAAAATTGTTAAAACTACCTCGAAGAACTTTCGCTTTGCCACTCAACAACAGGGTCTTCTACAGAAGCGTCGCTTGTACCAATAGTTTCATCTTCCTGTAGTAAAGAGACAGTGATTCAAATATATGCTTAATATTATTTAGAGCAATAGAGCAATATTCTAGTTAAAATGTACAAAATTATTTTTCTACACATATCTCAAATTTATAAATAAGCATACTACATATTTTATAAGGTCTAATACTATACTACTTATTGATATAGAACATTTTTATTTCTTTAGAAAAATTGTTTAAAAGTCAAAATACTTATAACCTTCCTAAATGCTAAAAATAGCTTTAAAAATATTGCATGTGAGTATTCTTATAAGGTCAAAACATTCATGCAGGAAAAGGGAAATATTACTTTAAGAACCATAAATAGCAGAAGAAATAAAGTACTATTATAATGTCAATGTGCAATAAAGCTCTCATTATACACCTAACAAACAGAGTTGTTAAGAGAACAATAGGATTGCGGAAATAGGGACAAGAAGAAAAGAACTGCTACACTCTTTGTTCATTGTTACAATGAGTGTGGTTCTGAGATAAATCAACACTCAATGATCTGTGGAATAGGTAGAGTCCCTAATAAAAGAAAATGGATATACAAGCCAATTACAGAGTGAATCGTTTCTAGGACTGTTTACCTTATTTCTATTATTAATGTTACATTTCTTTCCATTTCTAGAAGATTTCCTTGACTATCTTATCACTGTCACAAAGACAAACTTTTGCTGGCATACGCTATGCCCTTGCCAAGATGATATCTTAGAAATCAGGAAAGACAACGAAAAGGGCTAATTGGGATATCCAAATCTGTTTAAGTGCCTTTTTCATAAGTAAACCAGAACGGATGACACAAAATAAAAAACAGCCAAAAAAATTGCATGGAATAAATCATAGGAGATCTAACCTCTGAGGAGCTGTCCGAATCTTCTTGCACCCCTGAAGTTTGAGATGATGCCTGTGAATTATGCTCTATGTTCGACCTTGTTAGGTAAGTATGCTGACGCTTGCGCTGCGTCCTCCGCAAAGACCGCCCACAGCTGGGCTGAAAATCATTCTGCCACAGAGAGGGGAACAATATTTAAAAAGAAGAAATAGTACAACACTGAACATATATAAAAACAAATCTATTAGGCAGTGGGCAGGGTAAAGGATAAAGATAAATTACTAAAAGTAAAGCAATATATAATTATAACTATATAATTCACTTTTTACTAATACTGATTATTTTCTTGTTTTGAAAATTTTCTGATCAAATATAAGATTTTCATGAAACCTAGGTTGCAAGCATTTGCCCATGTAGAGAGCATTATATATTCATTTATATAATATGGCACATTATTCACAATTATCGTATGAGGAATAAATCTCTGTATTATATTTAATTCTTAAAAACACTTTATTTCTTTAAAAGAAACATAAGAATGTCTGTTAAAGTATTAACATGCCTAATTAGATTGACCATTTATACTTCTTTCATGCCAGATTAGCATTCTTAAGATTCCTAAGGTTTATAAAAGATCTTTAGAATCAATTTAGCACAGCTTTACATGGTTCTTCACAGTTCTAATACCAGCACTTGGGAAAATTAAGCAAGAGGACTACAATAAATTCAAGACCAACCTGAGCTACAGAGTGAGAGCCTGGCCAAAAAAAGAAAAAGAAAGAAAGAAAGAAAGAAAGAAAGAAAGAAAGAAAGAAAGAAAGAAAGAGCGAGCAAAAGAAAATAAAAAGAAAAACTGTATTGGTTTACTTTTTATTTTGTGTGAATGGGTCTTTTGCCTCGATGCATGTCTATACATCACATGCATGTCTGGTGTCCATGGAGACCAGAAGAGCTCATTGATCTCTCTAGAATTGGAGTTACATATGATTATGAGCCATGTGGCGTGAGTACAGGGAATCAAACCTGGGTACTCAGTAAAAGCAGTCAGTGCTCTTAACTACTGAGCACTCTCCAGCCCCAGAAAAAACAATTTAAGACATCTTCCTTGCAGAAACATGGCGGGAGAGAATCAATTGATAGACATAAACTAAACTTTAGATTACCTCTAAAAACAGAAAGGGAAAGACTCAGAGTAATCCACATATAAAAACCAATCATCAAACCAGGTGTTGTGGCCCATACTTATAATCCTAGAACTTGTGAATGGAGGTAGGAGGTAGAAGGAAGATGTGGAGTTCAGTAGTCCAAGGTCATCGTCATCTACAAAACTGTGTTAAAGACAAGCCTGGGCCATGAATCATGGTCTCAAGAACAGTAACAGCAGCAAAAAGTAATATTCCAGCCAGTTTGCAGATCCCTGCATAATATACTACCATCTTTAACTCTGAGAAGAAACCCCAGTCTGATAAAGCATTAGGTCTCTGCTAGCACATGCCTGTATTTCCATCAATCAAGAAGCAAGGGGCAGGAGGAAAATAAGGTCAAGATTAGCCTGGTCTACATAGTAAGTGCTAGGGCAGCTGGGGTTATATAGAAAGACCCTGTCTCAAAAGTAAAACTTCAAACTAATACATATATATTATATTATATTATATTATATTATATTATATTATATTATATTATATTATACTATACTATATTATACTATATTGTATTATATTTAGGTAGTAACAGGCAATTCAGATGATATTGTTACTAGAGTTGGCAGAATACCAATTCTATATACATGTATAAAAGATACTTATTTAGGCCCTAGCTTGCTGGCACATGCCTTTGATCCCAGCACTGAGAAGGCAGAAACAAAGACAGTTGAATCTATGTGAGTTCAAGGCCAGCCCAGTCTATGTAGCAAGATCCAGGCTATCCAGGGTTAAATAATGAAACCATTAATAAAAGACATCCAGTTTTAGCTAATAAAATTTAATGTAATATCTACCTGTCTATATTATCTAATATCAATATGTTGAAAACAGTTTTGTTCATAATACCATGCAGCAAAGCTAAAGCCTTAATATATCATTAGGAACGAGTAAATTTAAAAGTCTTATAAACCAGTCTTGAAGGGCCAGTTTCTTTTTTCTCAGGCCTCAAACTCTCATTATCTTCTTACCTCAGGCCCCAAAATTTTGGGATTACAGATATGCACCACTATGTCTGGCTTCTTTCACCTTCAAAATATACAATGATGTCTAAATCCTAACCTAAATACCTAAATGTTTATATAGCTAGCCTACACCAGATAAATTTAACCAGATACCTAGCATTCCTAGATAACTCTGCAGATTGGCAAATCAGAGGAAAAAAAAAAGCAGGGATTTAGATTCACATTAGAGAGTAAATAAGCTAACAAAACCACAACATAAAAATTCAAAGTAGATACTCAAATCATGTATAAATATTGAGATGTTTATGACAATTAATCCTAAACTTGGTCATTGATATTGAAAAATAGTTAAAATTCAGGGTACATTGCTTAGCTTTTCTTTAAACTGTGAAAATCGTTGCAAATTTTCCAATTAACCACCATCTATAAAGGTGTTGTCACTTGGGAAGAAAAGGTTTACATTCTAATGTCTTTTAACTGGTGAGTGAGAAGTATTAATAAGCTTATTAGGCTGAACGCAGTACAGGCACCCTACCCATTGCTTAGCAGAGTCTATTGGGAAATGAATCTAGTACTGCCCACTGTATAGATTAGATTTTGCTGACATGATTAAGGAGGTTAGAAATTGGTCTGCAGTAGAGATCAACAAACTTTATCTACAGAGGGTCAGAATGTAACCATGTCTGGCTTTCTAGGTCAGATAATTTCTATCCTAACCACTCAATTCTGTCTTTTATAAAAATAAATAAATAAATAAATAAATAAATAAATAAATAAAAACAGCTAATGGCAAGCTATGTGCTTCAATAAAACTTAACTGAAATAAACAGGATGTCATCTATGAGTTTATCAAATCTCTTGTCTAATGTCTAGTATGTTTTACATTGTGATTAATGATCAATAAAACATTAGTTATATTTAACTATATGAAATGATATTCTAATATACATTCCATAAAAGACGATCTTTCATATCTTTTATTTATTTTATTTGTATTAGTAACCACATGATTAAGTTCCAATAGTAGACACCAACTTAAATATCCTATTGATGCATAATGGCTGCCTTTCAAATAACTTGTATTTGCAAACATTAGATTCCAACTTACTCTTTGGATAGGATAAGATGGCTTTTTCTTCTTTTCAACTGTATAAAGACTAATTTCTAGGTCACCTTTTGCATTTCGACATTCTTCTTGCACCCTAATAAAATATTGCAGGTCAAAATAATAAAAACAATGCAATAGTTTAAACATCAAACCTCAAAACTAAACACTTTCAGAATATAAAATTTATCATGCTTCAGTGGCAATATTTTTGTAATCACTACTACTACTACCCATTCTTATTAGATTTTCATCATTCCCAAGATAAATTCTGCAACTATTAAGCACTTCCTTCTCATTTTACCATTCCTCTAGGCTCTGAAAACCTCTAATCTCTGTTATTATGTCTATGAATTCATCTGCTCTATATATTTTATGTTAAGTGGCATTATAAACTTTTTTGGCATTATAAACTTTTGTTCTTTTACATATCTTATTTCACCAGGCATGATAGTTTCAAATTTTATTCATGTTACAGCACTTTCCAGAATGGCTTTGTTATGGCCTAATAAATACCACTGTATGATTAGACCCTATTCATGTATCTATTTGTTTACCGATTGATATGTGATTTGTTTCTACTATTTGCTCACATAGAGTAACTTTGCAATGAAAATTAGTGTTTGAATATCTTAAACCCTGATTTCTAGTCTACTTTTAGGAATTCTTTGAATTTTCTATATTCCAGCAGTTGCCATTCAAAAAAAATTTTCGGTGTCTTTTTTCTTGATTCCTACTCACAACAGAAAGCAGAAGGGAAAAATGGAAACTAAATATATTTTGCTACTTTTGGTTATCTGTTAAAAATACTTGGTAAAGAGGTATGGTTAAAATGAATTTACATGTCTTCTCTAACAGATTTATATATACATATTTTCCATTTACAGTTAATTATATAATTGTTATAATAAAAGGTAGTTCTATAAGTAAAAATAGTGATTCTAGATTTGAAATTATGCCAATGAAGTCCTTTCACCAATGAGGACTATTTAAATGACATTTTTAAGCACTTCTACATTGCATACCCATACTGCTCCAATACTTAATTAGCTGGTGACCTTATTCTTAGAGTCACTGTTGAATACAGAGTCTATAACTACTAGTATTCACATGAGCTCTTTCTTAATATTTGTATTCTTACCCTATAACCCCATATACTTCCAATAATGCATCACATTCTCAGTATTCTCCAGAGCATTGATCGTAAGGTGAGCACATTTTCAATGATGAAGTAATTAGAATTAGCTAATATGGAAAAGCTAATTAATATGTGATGCAACTTGATTAGAATATCTCAGTTACTAGGCTAATTTAAAATAATTCTCCTGTAAATATACAGCTTTGGATGTTCTTATGAAGGTTACCACATCAACTCACCTACTAACCCCACTGCTGAGTTCATTTACCACCACTCTTCTGCTCCAGGCCATAAGATCTCTTTCAGTGGCCATCTGGCTCCTAGGAGCATTGGTGTGCATTTGTCGAACGCCTTCAATCTGACCACTACGCCGAAGGCTAATATTTGGGGAAGAAGGTATGTCCATGTTTGGACTACTTAGAGCTGAAGCAAAAGCAAGGAAAAATACAAGTTTTAAGCAGAGATACTAATATTGTAGATTACAGCTCTAAATAAAAGTTTACAATATAGGATGTTTGGGGGCTGATGTGTATGTAACACAGTGTTAGACTACTTGCTGGTCTAGGAAGCACAAGGCCACAGATTTGATCCCTACCCCAGAAATAAGAGAGGAGAGTTGGGAAAAAGAGGACTGCTGACAATATGAAACTGTTATCCCTGTTCTACATTTTTCTGTGCCATCTTCATGCTTTCATACTGTTACAAATAAAACAAATTCTCAAGAAATGCTAAAATCTTGTATAATTCTTTTAATGTTTTCAAAGTACACTGCACAGCAGGCATCTGATAAATACACAATACAAAACCATGTCTAAATATGATCTGAAAGATTCACACATATGTATTAATAACAGTTCAACATGCATCTTTTTAAAACCTAAATTCTATCTTTGCTTACTTCATTAGGATGTTTCTGAGTAAACTAGGTATGAAGATGCACACCTGTAATTGTAATTCTTGGGAGGCTGAGGTAGATTGTGAGTTATAGGCTAGTGGGGGCTATGGAGCAAGATACTTCCTAGAAATAATGTTTGAGAGTACAATTTACAAAACTTGCAACAAAAAAAAAAGTAAAGTGCAAGTGGGGTCTGGGGAGATGGCTTGGTCAGAAAAGGGCCTGCCATGCAGGCATGAAGACCTGAGTTTGGGTCCCTAGCACCCAGTTTTGGTGTCATGTGCCTATAATCCCAGCAGCCAAGAGAGACCACGGAGATGGCTGCTAGCAGTTCAGATAAATTGGTGGGTAATAGGTTCAGTGAGAGACAATCACAAAAAATAAGGAGAGCAACTGAAGACACTCACCATTGATAAGTGTGCCTTCCTCATGCATGCATGCATGCGCGTATACGCGCGCGCACACACACACACACACACACAGAAAACAAACACATCAAAACAAACAAATCAGGTCTCCCTGTGTAACCCAGGCTGTTCAGAAATTTACTATGCATCTCAGGCTGACCTTGAACCTACTGTGATCCTTAGGCACTAGCTACCCCCAGGATAGAATTTAAACCATGAGTCACCACATCCAGCTAACAAAACATTTTTAATATCACATTTAACTTTAAAGATTAATAAGCAATATAAAAAATGCAGTGATAAAACTTTGTTTTATTCCTATAGTAAGCTTCCTGTTAATTTTTTTCATGTTTGCAAATAAAACACAAATAGAAACTGCAATCTTCAGCTACAAAAATAATCCAAACAGATGAGCATTGCAAACAGAAGTCAGTGGGGTTCCATTGGCTAATGGCATTTCCAATGTACAGCAACTTAGTGTTAGAGGGAGAGCTCTATGTTCATTTCACTAATGAAGCTCTAAATTAGGGATCTAAGAAACTCTGCCTCACAAGAGTGCCACTCAGCAAAACTTAAGTGAGTGGGGTGTTCCAAGGGACCCAAATCAAGAACTGTTTTATTATAATTCTGTGAAATACTCAAAAAATAAGTAAAATATTTTGTGTGTTGCCTCAAATTTAAATAATTTGCTTCTGTGTAACTCAACAGGTGATTTTACCAAAATTTTATATTAATTATGTAAATATAAAAAGAAACAACCAGGCACAGTGGTATGGGCCTATAACTGCAGGTCCTTGGCAGGAGGTGTGGTGGGGGGGGGAAGGCATGATGACTGCAACTTCAAGGGTATCATGGGCAAGGCTTGATCACAAATAAAAATAATGGGTTTAGTATGTGGAGACACTGAATTCAAACCCAAGCACTGCGGAAAAAAATTCTCATGTTTGCTTTTCAAAGTTAAAAACTCATATTTCTTGACAAATTAGAATTTACAAAATTCAATGTATGTGTATGTGTGTGTTTATATATATAAACACTCACATACATATACATACACAAATATATATATATATATTTTTTTCCTCAGGTACAGTGCATAGGTACATTTCACAGTAAGTTAAGAAAGATGTACAATGAATAAATAATACCATTTGTTTTTGTGGGCAGCAAGGTGGCTAAGCAGGTAAAGGTGCTTGTTCTCAAGCCTGGTGACCTGAGTTCTATCCCATGGACATACCCATACACACACTTGCACGCAAAGTCAAATGGGAATTTTTTTTAAAGAATAATTATTATTAAATAAAGTACTTGATTATATAGTAATTTCTACTGTACTGAGATCAAGCTGTTGTGTAAGTCCATTCAGGAGTTGTATTTATATTCCCTAAGGACTCCAGGCTTTTGTCTACTTTCATTCATTCAAGAAAAATGGATGGGGACAAACATCCCGGAGGTACAAAACGCACTCCCCAAACTCTAGAACGGAATCCACATGCAAACTACAGCTGCATAGAAAGCACCGACTCGCTGTTTGGGGAGGGATTTTCCGGAGACTCTAGCCAGGAGTCTCAACGAAGAGGGGAAATCTGCCCTAGGATTCCTCCTTCCACACCACCCCAAACTGCAGAGATCACCCGCCTGGGGCGAGTGGAAACGCAGGCGGAGGGTCCCAACAGGTGGAGGGACTGCAGCTCGCTGGCTATCCAGGGCCCAACCTAACACCAATCATAGTGGATTGAGCCTGCAAACAGCGGCAGTGAGAAGTCAGCTTGAAACTGCTTCCACAGACATATCAGGAGACGTGGGTCTTGCCTAGAGCGATAGCTGAGCGTCAGAGCCCGGCGGGAAGACCTGGTTCCAACCCGCGGGTTTCCTCCAGAGCTCCGCACCGCGATTGTGCCTACCCAGCCAGTAACAAGGCACTGGCCCTGCACTCCCTGAACTAGAGAGCCGATCCGGGGCCCTTGGCCCGACCAAGGCAGGCACTCTCACATTATCGGGAGTCGAGACTTGGGTGGGTCGTGTTTGCAGTGTCTAATTGCTGACCCAGAGCATTAGTGGAGCATCAGAGCCCGGCGGGAAGACCTGGTTCCGACCCGCGGGTTTCCTCCAGACCTCTGCACCGCGATTGTGCCTACCCAGCCAGTAACAAGGCACTGGCCCTGCACTCCCTGAACTAGAGAGCCGATCCGGGGCCCTTGGCCCGACCAAGGCAGGCACTCTAACATTATCGGGAGTCGAGACTTGGGTGGGTCGTGTTTGCAGTGTCTAATTGCTGACCCAGAGCATTAGTGGAGCATCAGAGCTCGGCGGGAAGACCTGGTTCCAACCCGCGGGTTTCCTCCAGACCTCTGCACCACGATTGTGCCTACCCAGCCAGTAACAAGGCACTGGCACTGCACTCCCTGAACTAGAGAGCCGATCCGGGGCCCTTGGCCTGACCAAGGCAGGCACTCTCATATTATCGGGAGTCGAGACTTGGGTGGGTCGTGTTTGCAGTGTCTAATTGCTGACCCAGAGCATTAGTGGAGCATCAGAGCCCGGCGGGAAGACCTGGTTCCAACCCGCGGGTTTCCTCCAGAGCTCCGCACCGCGATTGTGCCTACCCAGCCAGTAACAAGGCACTGGCCCTGCACTCCCTGAACTAGAGAGCCGATCCGGGGCCCTTGGCCCGACCAAGGCAGGCACTCTCACATTATCGGGAGTCGAGACTTGGGTGGGTCGTGTTTGCAGTGTCTAATTGCTGACCCAGAGCATTAGTGGAGCATCAGAGCCCGGCGGGAAGACCTGGTTCCAACCCGCGGGTTTCCTCCAGACCTCTGCACCGCGATTGTGCCTACCCAGCCAGTAACAAGGCACTGGCCCTGCACTCCCTGAACTAGAGAGCTGATCCGGGGCCCTTGGCCCGACCAAGGCAGGCACTCTCACATTATCGGGAGTCGAGACTTGGGTGGGTCGTGTTTGCAGTGTCTAATTGCTGACCCAGAGCATTAGTGGAGCATCAGAGCTCGGCGGGAAGATCTGGTTCCAACCCGCAGGCTTTCTCCAGAGCTCTGCACAGCTTTCCTGCTATTGGGCCTACCCACCCAGTCACAAGGCACTGGTCCTGCACTCCCTGGAATAGAGAGCTTATCAGGGGCTCTTGGCCCAAACAAGGCAGGCAATCTCACAATATCAAGAGAAAAAACGTGGGTCTTGCTTGCAGTATCTAATTGCGGACCAGGAGCGACCTTGGTCCCTCCAGGCATAGAGTTCTGGGAGAAGGTGAACACCTCTACAGGGTATAGAGACAGACCTAAAAGACAGCTACACCTCCAGAAGATCTGATTTACCTGGGATCTTGACTACAAAGCCACAGGAAGGACAGGCAGCAGAGATCAACCTACACAACCAGAACGTCTGTGTGTGGACCTTAATCTAGGTCCCAAAACTGCTGATCTGAATCACAGCAGTAAAATCCAAAGAGAAATCTACTTTGGATGACTCAGCCGGGAGCCCACGGTGCAGAGGAAAATCACCAGAAGGGAAACCAGATCAACTACCTGTTCCACGGAAATACTCCTTGATCCCCACAGGCAAGAGCACCTGACCTATAATCAGTCATCAATTAACCACTCTCAACCAGCGAAGGTCACTACAAAATATCTTCCAACATCAGAGACATCAAAATGACAAGAGGACAACGAAAGAATGCTAACAAAAACCAAAACAGTTTGGCATCTCCAGATCCCAGCATTCCCAATGAAAACAACCTGGAGAACCTAACAGCAATGGATAGTCAAGAAAAGGACCTCAAAGCCCTAGTAAAGACAATGATAAAGGAAGAATCAATTAAAATCTGTAAACAATTGCAGGAGGAGGCAAACAAGAGGGCTGAAGAGTTAAAAGAATCATATAAAGAGGCATTTGAAGAATTTCAGAAAAATATAAATAACCAGATGAAGGAAATCATTAAAACAGTCCAAGACATGAAGATAAAAATGGAAGCTATGATACAGGAACACACAGAAGAAAAACGTGATCAAGAGGCATCAAAGAAGAAAACAAAGATCTCAGAGGTGGCATTATCTAACAGATTGCAAGAGATGGAAGAACGAATATCGGGACTTGAAGATACAATCGCAGAACTGGAATCAACCATCCAGGAAAATGCTAAATCTGAAAAGCTCCTGACACAAAGCATTCATGAAATAAAAGATAACATGAAAAGACGAAACTTGAGAATAATAGGGATAGAGGAAAGAGAAGGCAACCGACTCCACAGTCCAGAAAATATCTTTAATCGAATAATAGAAGAAAATTTCCCCAATTTGAAGAAGGAGATGCATACGAGCATACAAGAGGCCTACAGAACACCAAACAGAATAGACTTGAAAAGAAAATCTTCCCGTCACATAATAATAACAACGCAAAATATACAGAACAAGGAAAAAATATTAAAAGCGGCAAGAGAAAAAGGCCGAGTAACGTATGAAGGCAAACCTATCAGAATTACTCCTGACTTCTCAGCAGAGACCATGAAAGCCAGAAGGGCCTGGACAGGGGTTCTGCAAACCCTAAGAGAACACAGATACCAGGCAAGACTACTATATCCAGCAAAATTATCAATAACCATTGATGGTGAAAACAAGATATTCCATGACAAAAACAAATTCAAACAGTACCTAGCCACAAATCCGACTTTACAGAAGTTACTAGAAGGAAAACTCTACCCCAACTGGTCTACAACCAAAACTACATAGGAAATGGGTAACTATACCATTGCAAAATCACAACCTCACAAAATCTTGACTCTTACAAATACCAAAAATGAAGGGACTTACCAATCACTGGTCATTAATATCTCTCAATGTCAATGGTCTCAATTCTCCAATAAAAAGACACAGACTAATGGAGTGGTTGCATAAACACGACCCAACATTCTTCTGCATTCAAGAAACACATCTCAACCACAAGGACAGACATTGCCTCAGAGTAAAGGGTTGGGGGAAAATATTCCAAGCAAATGGTCACAAGAAACAAGCTGGGGTAGCCATTCTAATATCTAATAAAATAGACTTTCAACCAAAATTAATCAAAAGGGATGAGGATGGACACTTCGTACTCGTCAAAGGTAAAGTCAACCAAGAAGACATCACGATTTTGAACATCTATGCTCCAAATACAAGGGCTCCCACATTTGTAAAAGAGTTATTAACAAAGCTTGCCCCACTTATTGATACCCACACATTAATAGTGGGCGACTTCAATACCCCACTTTCACTCAAGGATAGGTCTTTGATTCAAAAACTAAGCCAGGAAATAACCTCATTAACCAATGTCATGAATCAAATGGATCTAACAGATATCTACAGAACTTTCCACCCAAACGCAAAGGAGTATACCTTTTTCTCAGCACCCCATGGAACATTCTCTAAAATTGATCACATAGTTGGTCACGAAGCAAACCTCAACAGATACAAGAAGATTGAAATAATACCTTGTATCTTATCAGATCACCATGGTCTAAGGCTGGACTTCAACAACAACAGAAATAACAAAAAGCATACTAACACGTGGAAACTAAACAACTTTCTACTTAATGACACATGGGTCATGGAAGAAATAAGGGAAGAAATTAAAGACTTCCTGAAACTCAATGAAAATGATGGAACAACATATTCAAATTTGTGGGACACACTGAAAGCAGTGCTAAGAGGAAAATTCATAGCACTAAGTGCCTTTAAAAAGAAAATGGAATCATCCCACATAAACAACTTAACAACACATCTGGAAGCTCTCGAAAAAAAAGAAGCAGAAACACCCAAGAGGAGTAGACGCCTAGAAATAATCAAACTCAGGGCTGAAATCAATAAATTAGAAACAAAGAGAACAATCCAAAGAATCAACAAAACCAAGAGCTGGTTCTTTGAGAAAATTAACAAGATAGACAAACCGTTAGCCAACCTAACGAAAAGACAGAGAAACACTATCCAAATTAACAAAATCAGAAATGAAAAGGGAGACATAACAACAGATACTGAAGAAATACAAAGAATCGTAAGAACCTACTTTAAAGGCATTTATGCCACAAAATTCGAAAATTTAAGGGAAATGGACAAATTTCTCGACCGATTCCATTTGCCAAAATTGAACCAAGACCAGATAAACAAATTAAATAGCCCTATTTCGCCTATAGAAATAGAAGCAACCATTGATAGTCTTCCAACCAAAAAAAGCCCAGGGCCAGATGGCTTCAGCGCAGAATTCTACCAGTCCTTCAAAGAGGAGTTAATACCGATACTAGTCAAGCTATTCCGAAAGATAGAAATGGACGGAACATTACCAAATTCCTTCTATGAGGCCACAATTACATTGATACCTAAACCTCACAAAGACCCAACAAAAAAAGAGAATTTCAGACCAATTTCTCTTATGAACATTGATGCAAAAATACTCAACAAAATACTCGCAAAGCGATTACAACAGCATATCAAAGACATTATCCACCATGACCAGGTAGGATTCATTCCAGGCATGCAGGGATGGTTTAACATACGGAAATCCATCAATGTAATCCATCATATAAACAAACTGAAAGAGAAAAACCACATGATCATCTCTCTTGATGCAGAAAAAGCATTTGACAAAATCCAACACCCATTTATGTTTAAAGTTCTGGAGAGATCGGGAATACAAGGCACTTATCTAAACATAATAAAGGCTATTTACAGCAAACCAACAGCCAACATTAAATTAAATGGAGAGATACTCAAGGAAATCCCTCTAAAATCGGGAACCAGACAAGGCTGCCCTCTGTCCCCATATCTCTTCAATATAGTTCTTGAAGTTCTAGCCAGAGCAATAAGACATCAAAAGGAGATCATGGGGATCCAAATGGGAAAGGAAGAAGTCAAATTATCCCTATTTGCAGATGATATGATAGTGTACATAAGCGATCCCCAAAATTCCACCAGAGAACTCCTGCAGCTGATAAACACCTTCAGCAAATTGGCAGGATACAAAATAAACTCGAAAAAGTCAGTAGCCTTTCTGTATACAAATGACAAACAGGCAGAGGAAGAAATTAGGAAAACTACTCCCTTCACGATAGCCACAAACAATATAAAATATCTAGGAATAACTTTAACCAAGCAAGTGAAGGACTTATTTGAAAAAAACTTCAAACCTTTGAAGAAAGAGATTGAAAATGACATCAGAAGATGGAGGGATTTACCTTGTTCATGGATCGGGAGAATTAACATAGTAAAAATGGCCATCTTACCAAAAGCAATTTACAAATTCAATGCAATCCCTATCAAAATACCTACAAAATATTTTGAAGATATTGAAAGATTAATTCTCAAATTCATATGGAGAAATAAAAAACCCAGAATAGCAAAAACAATCCTATACAATAAAAGATCCTCCGGAGGAATCTCCATACCTGATCTCAAGCTGTACTACAGAGCAACAGTAATTAAAACAGCATGGTACTGGCAAAGTAATAGGCTGGTGGATCAATGGAATCGAATTGAAGACCCGGAGATGAACCCACACACATTTGCTCACTTGATTTTTGACAAAGAAGCCAAATCTATTCAATGGAAAAATGATAGCATCTTCAACAAATGGTGCTGGTCTAACTGGATGTCTACATGTAGAAAAATGCAATTAGACCCTTATTTGTCACCATGCACAAAACTCAAGTCCAAGTGGATTAAAGACCTCAACTTAAAACCAGAGACATTAACTCAGTTAGAGGAAAAAGTGGGGAAGAGCCTGGGACACATAGGCGCAGGAAACAACTTCCTGAACAGTACACCCACAGCCCAGGCCTTAATGTCAACAATTAATAAATGGGACCTTATGAGGCTGAGAAGCTTCTGTAAGGCAGCAGACACTGTCAAGAGAACAAAGCGACAGCCTACTGACTGGGAAAAGATCTTCACCAACCCTTCATCTGACAAAGGTTTAATATCCAAAATATATAAAGAACTCAAGAAATTAAACACTACAAAACCAAACAACCCAATTGCAAAATGGGGCTTAGAACTAAACAGAGAATTCTCAACAGAGGAATATCAAATGGCTGAGAAACACTTAAAGAAATGCTCATCCTCGTTAGGCATCAGAGAAATGCAAATCAAAACGACACTGAGATTCCATCTTACACCCATCAGAATGGCTAAGATCAAAAACTCAAATGACACCACATGTTGGCGAGGATGTGGAGAGAGAGGAACACTCCTTCACTGCTGGTGGGAATGCAAACTAGTACAACCACTTTGGAAAGCTATCTGGCGTTTTCTCAGAAAAATGGGAATAGGGCTTCCTCAAGACCCAGCTATCCCACTCCTTGGAATATACCCAGAAAATGCTCGAACACACAACAGGGACATATGCTCAACCATGTTCATAGCTGCTTTATACACAATAGCCAGAACATGGAAACAGCCTAAGTGTCCCTCAGTAGAAGAATGGACTAAGAAACTATGGTACATTTACACTATGGAGTATTACTCAGCTATTAAAAACGAGGAATTCCCGAAATTTGTGGACAAATGGATTGACCTAGAAATTATCATAATGAGTGAGTTCACCCAGAAGCAAAAAGAGACAAACGGTATATACTCACTTATATCAAAACACTAGTCCAAGGGATACGTCCCATGAAAAACCTTACTTACCAAGAAAGTGGGTCAGAGGAGAGGACATCCTATTGAGACTTTAGGCGAGAGTAGCATGGAAGAATGGGGAAATAACAGGACCCACAGGGTCCTGGAAACCTACAAGAAGAACTTTATGACAGGCAGATCTGGGTCCTGGGGTCCTCCTCAAACTAAAGCACCAGCCAAGGAGAAATAGGCAGTAAACTTCGAACCCCTACCAAGACCTAGCCGACGAACACGATATTCTCCACTGTTGAGGGGAGAGTGAGATCTGATTCTCACGTGAACTCTGGTGCCCCTTTTCTGACCATGTCCCCTGGATGGGGAGGCCTGGTGGCACTCAGAAGAAGGATAGCAAGTTACCAAGAAGAGACTCAATAATCTTAGAGCATACATAGGGGGAAGAAGTCTCCCTCAATCACAGACATAGGGGAGGGGAGAAGGGGGGAAGTGGGAGGGAGGGAGGAATGGGAGGAAACAGGGGAAGGGCTAACAATCAAGATGTAATATGAATAAATTAATTTAAAAAAAAAAAAAAAAAAAAAAAAAAAAAAAGAAAAATGGATGATCTGCTACTTTCCTTTTAACAAAGAAGAGCCCATTATTGGAATGGGATTTTCTAAAGCTAAGGTGGCTTAAGTTTAAAAACTTCATAGACTGGGTCCCCCAACAAAAGGGAAAGACTTATTCCAAGGCTTCATTTCTAGAAATAATAGTAAAGATTTCAAATAAACTGAGTCAGGAGGAATATTGTATTTAAAGACACTACCTACATTTTTAAACCATAAATAATAACAATGAGGTCATGCTACTTTGGAATAGATGATATTGTAAGTATAAATTAATAAAAATGTTTACATTTATAAATATGAAATAATTTTACATGTATTAACTTGGTATGAGTAAAATAAGCAAAATATGTTTTTATACTTTCCACAAATGTACAAGTACTTACCACCATTAACAGAATATGATCTATTAATTGGAAAATGTGGAGCATCTCCTTCATTAATTAGTCTGAGATCTTGTTCTCTCTGTAACTCCCTGATTATCCCATCAAGAATGCTTTCTTCTTGGTCATTGGTTTGTTGTCCAATTACCTGTTCTACCACCTCACCATCACCTTAATGAGACCAAAGATATAGTCAGATAAGTAGATTACTTTTTAATATACTTTAATATGGTAAAAAATAAGCCTAATCTTTTAAGTAAGCTTAATCTTAAATTTATAAGATATTTAAAAGTTAACTTATAAATTATGAGAAGTAATTAGAAATAATTTAACATGAAAATAAAGTATAAATGAAACAACATTTTATGAGAATATATTTAATGATTCAGCATTTGTATTTGATTTAACCAATACTCCCTAAAATAGACATTATTATCAACACATTTTAAAGAATAGCTATAATGTAAAAGTGAAATAGCCCATTTTTAAAACAAATTTCTAGGTGTTAATATTCTAATGCCAAGCTCAGTAGAGATTTGAGTACTGGGGTTTATACTGTAACTGAGCTTGGTTCATTATAAAGTCCTGCATGGCCTTGAGCACACAGCATTCCTGCCCCAGCCTTCTGAGTGCTGAAATTACGGGTGGAAGCCACCATGCCTGGCTTGAGTGCTATCTAAACAAACTTAGTCACAGTTACCTAAAATGTTTCTTATCTTTCTTTCATGAAAATTTCATTCTGAAAAAAGTTAAAAGTATGGTCTATTTTTTACGTTATTTATAATACCAGTGTTTTAATAAGAAAATTATTCTTATGATAAACTCAAATTCAATGCTTACTTCTGATTGAAAACTTTTAACTTTTATCTTTCTTAAATATATCATGTCCCGTTTCTCATCTTGTTTTGTCATTAGATCAAACACTATTTGGTAAAGTAATGAAGTAATTAGCTCATTTAAGAAACTAAGTATGGTAAGTCAAACTTTATTTATATAGTTTCAGTTTGATATTCAATTTATTATTCACATTTTTCTTTTTGGTTAAGAAATATTAAATCATCAGAGAAACTAGTGCTACTTCATTTCACTATAAATTTTTACTTCAATTTATTCTATAAAGGTCAGTTCAAGCCTTAATTTTCTAGCAAAGAAAGAAAATTCAGAAGCCAGGTGTGATGGCACATGCCTGTAATCTCAACAGTAAGAAGTCTAAGTAAGACAGGGAAATGTGAATTCCCAGCTACCCCAGGGTACATAGTGAGATCCTGTCTCAAAAAGAATTTTAAAGGAGGAAAGGAAATTCTATTTGCAAATCTGTAACTTACTCCTCTATAATTAAATCAAAATTGCTAAGTACCAAATGGATAGAAAGATATTCTATGGAAGAGGAAGTAGAAAAGACAGTATACATAGCCCAGACATCTATCTAAAGAGACCAGTTTCCTTTTCTTGGGCTTATTGACTAGGGACTTTCAAAATGAACTATCAATATAATTTAACTAATTATAAAAAGCTTACTATAACAAAGTTAGTAAGTTTAATCATTACCAGAAGTCATCATGCAGAAAAAGGTCATACATAAGGTAATGGTTTCCCACTGGGGTAGATCAACAAATTGTCTTTTGGGTGTGTTACTATTTGTCCTATGTCTCTTACTTGTGCACAGCAGAGCTAAGCAATGAAAAACTATAAGCTGAAATATGCAAGTAAAAATTATTAGATCTAGAATATAATATAGTGCATGTTATAACCTATCCCAGGGTTCAGCGAGGAGTACACATCCGTAATGTTGTCAGTTTGCTTTAGGAGATTGCATACCATTAGCCACATATCCTAGCTGTGGAATAAGCTGCTCATCTTTACAGTTTTCCCGTCCTGGTACCAGCCGTTGAAATTTTGTAGGATGAGGATTTCCATCGACATCCACCAAGAATGGGGGAGGCATGAGGTGAGGAGCTTGTTGAGTTTGCTCATCCAATACATAGTTATTGGCATCTCTGATAAGTGGTCGATAATCAGTGTGGAAGAACATCTGATCTGGAATCTTTGTGACAGATCTTTTGTTAGTGCTTAATATACCAAAAAATGTCTAGCCTGGCCCCTTATTTTCATTTTATAGCACATATATATTTTGAATCAGACAATTTTTATATTCTCTCACAGTTTTGTGCTGCTATATCTTCCCTCTAGGCAGAAATAAATGGCCTAGCTAGTAGTTTCCTTTTCTATAAAATCCAATGGTTTGCATTATTTTGGAGATTTCATATTGTATTTTCCTAATTAGGATAAATAAGGCAGCAATCTATCAGAAGTTGCACATTTTTATTTGAGTTACAACAAATACACAAACCTATATAATGAGTTCTTATTTTTATTCAAGTAATAGTAAGTGAAGCATAATACATATCATGAGAAATATAAATATCAACAAAATCAACAATATTAAAAACTACTACAAGTATTGAGCTGACCTCAGTGATGGTGAGGTCTGTTCCCACTGTAAGATCTTACAATCAGACTTATAGCTAATAAAATGCAAAGAGCCAGTTGAGTGTCGTACGGCATGCCTATAATCCTAGCACTTGGGAGACAGATAGAGGGCTACAATAACTTTGATGCCCCAGCTATTTAGCACAAAACTAAAAAATGTGGATGGAGGCCTACAAACACAACCTAACAAAATTACACAAAAAGATAAGCATTTTAAGCAGATTTATAACAAGCAACAAGACTGAAACAATTAGGGAAAAAAAACCACTCCCAACTTAAAAAAGGAAACTTTCTGAATTCTATTAGATCATTAAAGGATTAACAGCAATGCTTCTCTCAGACAATTTACACAAAACAGAAAAATGAGAGAATACTACCAAAGTCTATGTACAAAGCCATTTTTACCCTGGTACCAAATCAACAACAACAAATGGATAAAGACAAAACAAAAATAAAATTATACACTAATATATCCAATAAATATAGAGGCAAAAATAAGTTATTTGGAAATCAAATTCAAGAACACATCTAAAACATCACTCAACAATATCAAATTGTCTTCAAATCAGAAGATATGACATAACATCATACATACATACATATATACATACATACATACACACACACACACAGACAGACAGACTCAAGGGCAAAAACCATATGATCTGCTCAGCTACGGACTTTTAGTTTTTGGTGTGTGTGTGTGTGTGTGTGTGTGTGTGTGTGTGTGTGTGTGTGTGTGTGAGAGAGAGAGAGAGAGAGAGAAAGAGAGAGAGAGAGAGAGAGAGAGAGAGAGAGAGAGAGAGAGAGAGAGAGAATATCATACGATCATCTCATTCAGAAAGGCTTTTGACAAGTCTTAGCATAATAAAAGCCACGAAAAACTAAAAACAGAAACATATGATGGGAGCTAGAAAAATGGTACAGCAGTTAAACAGTGCACAGTGCCATTCCAGAGGACCCAAGTCCCTTTCCCAGAACACAGAACAGACAGTTGAAAGATAAGTTCAGCTCCAGGGTCTCGAGACCCAGGACCCTCTTCTACCCAATAGGCACTACATACATGTGAACATACACCTCCTCCCACCACATACAAAATACACACATAAAAATAAAATCTTTTTTAAAAAGAAATATGGGGTAGAGAGATGGTTCGGCAGTTTAAGAGCACTGATTGCTCTTCCAGAGGACTTGGGTTCAATTCCTAGGACCCACATGCTGCCTTATAACCATTTGTATCTCCAGTTCCAGGGAATCTGACACTTTTTTCTGGTCTCCATTGGCACTAGACATGTGTGTGACATACAGACATACATGCAGACAAAATACTCATACACATAAAATATATTTTAAAAATCCAAAAAGCATATCATATCTCAACATAGTAAAGGATAAATAAAAAAAGAATCTACAGCCAGCACCAAACCAGATAGGTCTCCAAGTACTGTCACTAAGACCCAGAACAAGCAGGCTTATTTTCTGAGACAGATATAAAAGTGATACAAACAGGAAATAAAGAAATTGGAGAGCTTTTATTTTCAGATAATAGGGCTGTATACATAAGAGACTCAAAGACTTCACCACATCGGGTTGACAGAGATGGCTCAGCAGTTAAGAGGACCTGTTGCTCTTGAAGATTGGGTTCAATTCCCAGCTCCTGCAAATTGGCTCACAACCATTTGTAACTCAAGTTCCAAGGGACTCTCTTCCGACTTCCAAGGGCATCAGACATGCATATGGTACACATACATACATGTACAGAAAACATCCATACCCACAAAATAAATAAATCTAATTAAAAATATTTCTGTAGAAAAACTCTACACTGATAAATATTTTAAGCAAAGTGGAAGGATATAAGATTAATGTAAAGCAATCATCCTTTTTTTATACCAATGACTAACACACTGAAGAGGAAATCAAGAAAACATCCCCACTCATAACAGCCTCAGAAAATAACTAAAATACCTTTTCATAAACCTAAGTAAGTGAAAAGTTCCTGTAGTGGAAACTTTAAAGCAATGAATGAAAAGGAAAATATTTTATCTCTCATATGTGATATATATATACACACATATATATACACAAAAGGTAATATATATCCATATATTAGGTATATATATATATATATATATATATATATGCACATATATTCATATAAAACTCATATACAAAGATTATATATATATAAAATGAATGAAGAAGTGAAATTAACTGGAGGACTAACTGGTGGAGAAACAAGGGAAGATATATATTCAATATACAATATATATTTGTATGAAAATCTCCTTAAATAATATAATACCATGTTTCATGAATATATTCAATAAAAAATTAATTCTGAAAGGCACAATCGCAAATCATTATCTGGAACAAAAATTACATATACTAACCTTTTCATAGTATTTACTGCATCCAAAACCAAATAGCAACAAATGCCCATGAGAATCTGTACAGGCAAAATGGTTTCCATCTGGTGAAAATTTACAATCAAACACTGCCCCATGACCTTGGCCTTCAATCTGAAATTCAGAGGAGACTTTTAAGTCATTATATGAGTTCTTCTCAAATATTAAGCAATATTATCTATCTATGTTACTATCTCCTGCCTAGTCCCTTGAATTCTGTAATGAATCAACATTTCAATGTACTCTCTGGCTCTTATAGCCAGAGCTTTAGAGTAAACAGTAAATCTTTGAAATGTAATTAAGGAGAATAAAATTGTGGTGGATGCAATGAACAACTGCTCCTAACATAAAAACTCATGAAATAATAAATGGATGAATTAGAGTTAAAAGGATCATATGCAAACAAATTGACAAACGTGCTATTCAGCAAAGATGTTAGTTTTAAATCTTAAGCTATAAAATAATTAAGCCTTTAAATGACTATCTTAAAATTAAACAATATAAATATTCAACTAACAAAGGACATAGTATTTTTAATGATCTGAATCTATATAAAGTGTGTAGAAATGAGCTCAAAGGCCCATCCAGAGTTTAGCATTGTTTAGCCAGAACAATTCTCAAGGAAAAGACCCTAAACCGACAGGATATGAGTATGTTCATTATGAACAAATGGTGTTTTACTGGCAGAAATGGCAACCAGTCTGTTTAAGCTACTCTCAAACATGGAGAGTTTGAGGAACACTTGGGCTATATAAAACACATCTCCTCCTCCAACAACAACAACAAAAGAACATGTATATATACTAATGTTTTACAAATCTGATTTGTATGAGATTTAGATCATGAGCAGCTATATCAATACACAAGATCCTGCCTGAAAAACAAATAAGCCACAGCCAGGTATGGCAGTGCACGTGTGTAATCCAAGCACTCAGGAGGCAATGCAGAAGGATCAGGAGAGTTTGAGGCACACTTGGGCTATATGAGACACTGTCTCCTCCAACAACAACAACAACAACAACAAGAGAATATATATATATATACACACACACTAACCTATACTTTCCAATAAGTTTGACTATGAAACTCATATAGTTGAAGGGTATACCAGAGACAGATACTTGTATTATAGTCATTTTTGTAATTGTAAATTGAAAATATAACTTCAATTATAGTTAATTAGTAATAGTTAGAACATTGACCTTTTGGTATTTCAGCTTACATTTTTGATGCAATTGTAAGGAATTTGAACAAGTTTTGGTGCAGATTTCAGAATTTGAAAAATGCTAACACTATGCTGAATAGCCATGCTGAAAGGTCTAACTCTAAGCCCTTCAGCCATTCTCTGAATTATTTCACTGATTTAAACATAAGATGACAAGCTCTTTCTTTGTCTTAGGCTACTTGATTATCCAAAAAGCAGAGTAAGATTTAATATGAACTTTATATACACAGTATTCTTACCATATTAAAGTAATTTCGAATTTTGGTCCCTCGGTCAAGGTCCCAAATAAAAATATTCCCATCATGACCTGCTGAAAGTATGATCCTTTGATCAAATGGATGTGCTTCTAGAACAAATACTTCATCATCATGGCCCTGTGATGAAAACCAATATTAGAAATGAAAAAGCAGCACCAGATGTCTGGTTTATTTGTTCAAAATATCTTGAGCACTAGAAGTCTGGTTGAGATGAATTAATGCATACTGACTGAATAGAATTCATTTACGGTAACTTCATTAAAAATTATTCTACTGAGAGGTCCCTACATGCACAACTGCTGATTTTATAAACCTGATGTCACAGACAAAAGATACAGAAAGATGATTAGGGCTCAGTAACCACTGAAATGTAATTTGGCGATCTAAGACTTCACTGATTCTAAAAGGCACAGAAAATACAACAAGCAGGGTGTGATGGCATATGTACTTCTGGCAGTCAAGACATGGATATAGGACACTCAAAGGCCACCCTTCACTATCCAGTGAGTCTGAAGCCAGTAGGGAGTACACAAGATAGGGTCTCAAAGTAGACTAGAAGCTGGGGGACAGAGAAAAGAAATAAGAAAGTTCAACAGAATCTTTCACTAACATCCACTCTTGGAAAGAGCTTGATTGGTTTCTGTGCATCATTCTCTATCAAGAGGTTGAAACAGGAATATGACTGGTCCAAACTACATAGTAAAATGTTACCTCAAAAAAAAACTGAACAAAACAAAACAAAACCAAAAACCAAAAAAACAAATGCAGATTGGCTCAAACTATCCAATGCTAAGATGAAGAGGTGAAGTTCCATTGCAGAAAGTAGCATCAATAACTTGAAGACAACCAAATTCTTCCTTGTGACTACCTAAAAGTGTTCTTTCTACTCTGTAACTAAGACCTTTGGTCAAGAACCATCTTAAAAGTCACTATTTGTCAATGTCTTAAAAGAATATGCAATAAAGCATAATTCAAATGGTACTGGCATATCTATTTCAGAGTTCTTTAGGAAGAAGTCTCTCCCACATCAGATCTAATCACTATTAGAAGGATTTACTGGTTCATCTTGGACTTTTCATAACCGGCCCTTATTTGATTAAAGGGTTTTCTTTTAATATGCTTCAAGGAGAAAATACTGCTGAATTTTCATTGATTTATAATACCTAATACAGAAGCTTTTACACAGTAGATGCTTAGGAGACATTGTATGAACAGAAGAGCATTATGCCCCATTAAGACCCTAACATAAACGGTTACAATGGAAATGAAATGTAAGAGTACTATATGAAATGAGGGTTTGGAATTTAAACAACTGGTAAAGTGCTTGCCTAGCATCACATGCTCTGCCAAGAACCATGTGATGGCACATGTTTATAATCCAGTGCTTGGGAGATGGAGCCAGGGAGAATAGGAAATTCAAGGCCATCATTGGCTAACTAGAATATATAAGGCTAGCCTGGGCTACATGAAACTCATCTCAATTTTTTCTTTCTTAATTTCCTCTTCTTTTTTGTTCCTCCTCCTCCTCCTCCTCCTCCTTTTTTTTTTTTTGAGATATAGTTTCTCTATGTATCCCTAGCTGTCCTGGAACTCTCTCTGTAGACCAGGCTGGCCTCAAACAGAGATTCACCTGCCTCTGCCTCCTAAGTGCTGGGATTAAAGGTATATGACACCACAGCCTGGCTTCATCTCAACTTAAAAATGAATGAATTAATGAATTAATGAATGAAATAAAGTTGACTGCTACAAAGGCTAATTTTGTCAGTGAAATTCAGTGAAAACAGATGACCTGCATCAGCCCATGAAGTGCCACTAAACAAGATTTTAAAGTAATTATGAAGATGGAATTTGAAATAGAGCTATTAAATTAACAGCTACAACTTTTAAAGCTGTAAATGTAGATATGGATGTGCCATGTCTAATGGAGTAGATACTAGCCATCTGTGGCTATTAAGCGTTTGAAATATGTGTAGTACAAATTGAGATGTTTTATATGAAGAATCTTCATGAAAAATGAATGTAAAAAATGTCAAAAAAAGAAAAAAGAAAAATGAATGTAAAATGTTTCATTAGTAAATCCTGTATTAGTTCCATGTTGAAATCATAGTATTTTGGATATATTAAGTATAAAATTAGTTTCTTTTTAATATTGGCTACTAGAAAAATTGGCATTAGATTATGTATATGACTTGTATTTGTTGTTTGGAGTATTGATCCAAACCAAAACTTCCAATTAAAGAGTCAAAGAAAGAATTCAAGTTATTTTTGGTTTCTTTTTATTGACTAGTCTTGAGACATGATTTTCATATGTAGTCCAGGTTAGCCTAGTATTTATTCAAGATGTAGCTCCAGCTAGACTCCAACCTGTGGCACTCCTCCACCTCAGCATCCTACATGCTGTGATTACAGACAGAGGTCAATTACCACAATTAGTTGGATAGGGATGAAAGGAAGGTAAAGTAGAAAGAAAGTGAGCTGCTTTTTTTAGTCTGATCCATGCCACTTAATACTACACTAAAACTATATGACAATCACTTGGATTTGCTTATGAATTGATTACTAAAACCAAGAGAGGAAACAGAGGTTCAGCCTATAACATTATGAACTGACAAACAACCCTGCCCACATGAATTCTATTGATCCTACAGATATAGCAGCCTTGACCATGAGAAATATACTTAAAAAAAAATAACTATCTTTTCACCCACTTCTTCCTGTTTCCTCTATTTCTTACACAAACTGATCACTGAAGATAGAAAATGTAAGTCTAATAAGTCATAGAAAAAAACAAAACTTCCATGTCTTTCTCCTAGAATAAGGTACTTTGACCTTTTCATTCTTTTTTAGACAAGGTCTCCCTATATTGCTTAGACTGCTCTCAAACTCCTAGGTTCAAAGAATCTTCATACCTCAGCCTCATAAGTGTTGGACCTACAGCACACAGCTCTACTAGGCTTAAATAGTTTTTTTCCTATTAGAGTATAATACTTACAGATAAAGTATGAAGAAGCTGCCCTGTGACAGAATTCCAAACCTTCAGAAGGAAATTGTTCACTGCAGTAATAACAGTGGTGTCATAACGATCCCAAGCCACCATAGTCACCTTCAGTTTAGTGACTTTGTCTTCTGCAGATGTCAAATTATTCCTGAAGTAATAATTTGAAATATTAATATCTTGTATTTGCTTAACAAAGGTAAACACAAAACATCAAATATGTCCAAATTTTCTAGGAAAATGAAAATGATTAGATAAAGAAATCTAAGTATTCATTAAAAAACTCTACCCTATCGTAGAATACTACCCATCGTAAATTGATGCGAATGAAGGCTAAAACCTATAGAAGACAAAGAGTTGTGTTGGTAAGCTTTTGCCAATTGGACAGGTACAAGCTGGGGGAAGAGGGAACCTCAGTTGGAAAAATGCCTTCATTCGATTACTCTTTAGATAAGACTGTAGCACATTTTTTTTTCTTGGTCTAACCATTGATGTGGGAAGGTCCAGCCCATTTCTGGGCAGTGGTCCTGGATAAGAAAGTAGGCTGAGCAAGCTATGGGGAGCAAGCCTAAAAGAGGAGTGTACTCCATGGCTTCTACTTATGTTCCTGCCTCCAGGTTCTTGCCTTGAGATTTTTAGTGTTAGAGTATGACCTGGGAGTTGTAAGATACAATAAGCCCTTTCCTCTCCAATTTGCTTTTGGCTATTAAGGTTAAACACAGCAATAGGAACCAAGCTAATTCAATAGTTACTTGGAAGCACAAGAAATAACTATCTTAGAAAATAAAATTTACAGGACGATTATGTTGGCTGCCCAACAATACAAAAAATATATAGTGGTCATGTTATCCCCTTAAGTATTACTTTTAAAAATCTAATAGACTTTGTAAATAATTATCAGGAAATTTATTGACTTAAATGACTATGACATTAACAATATCTGTCTATGACTATAAAGTCAGTTTAGTTTAATAAGATAGTCAATTTAAAGGTCAAACATGAAAAAACTGAATTATCTCAAAGAGACTGATATATCGTCTCATCAGTATTAAGCTGCTAAAAGCAGATACTGATTAAATGCATGTAAAATGCTGAGTACAAATGCCAACGTTATGAAATATAAGGAAGCCCTTAGGAATTAGAGTAAAAAGTAAATGTAGTACAGTATTTAATAAGCATAACCCTTAAAATACAAGTATAGATAGATGTAGAAAATGACCTATGAAAACTAAGCCAGACAATAACTCCATGTGAGTCAATAAAACACAGACATAAGAGCATCATGATAGATCACAATATCATAGAAATCAGCAATGTTCTATAATCAACAACAAAGGGACAGTTGCTAAGAGGCTGAACAAAGGCACAAATTTCATATCTAGTAATTAATTTCAAACTATTTACCAACACAAAAATTATATTCACTAATAAATATAGTTCACTGCAAAGGATGATATGGCATGGGAGATCCCCTGAAATCTTTACTATCCATTCTTACCCACTCATTTTAGTAGCCATATCCAGCACTATATTCTTCCACTCTTGTTGTTGATACTGCCATATTCTTGCTGTTCCATCTCTACTTCCACTAACAAATCTTAAGCTGGAAAAAAAGTTAAAATAGCCTTGTTACTTTTTTCCAGAATTCATCACATTTTCTTGATTATAAAATGAATTATCTTCATATACTACTGGGATACGTAAAATCGTATACTAAGTTTAGAAACCACTCTAGCTGGAATAAGAGTGATGATACATTTGAGGATTCATAACTAAAGGGAATGAGTATTCTATAAGGTTAAAGGACATGTTTGTTCTATATGGTGAAGTTTGCACAACCCTATAAATATACTGAAATTTTTATTATGAGCTACCTTTATAAAACATTTGTTCACTCCTAAGTTTGATACTGCATTTTTTCTAATCTTTCAGATATGTATTTAAACCAGGTATGTTTGCAAGCTTATGATTCTAGCAACCAAGATGAGGCAGGAGGATCACAGGCTCAAACCCAGCATAAGCTATATACTAAGAGACAGTATGAAAAAAAATCAAAACCTATTAAAACATATATAATGACTAATTTTCTCCTTAGGAAACAGAATTCTACCATATACAATGTTGTTCATAACTGTATTTTGTAGATCTACATCTATATTTATAAGTATAAAAATATATCAATTTCAACAAGTATTCAACTATATGGATATAGCAAAATTTACTTAATGAAGCTCATAATGATCAATCATTACATTTTTTTCCATTCAGATTTAAATATAATGCTATGAGGAGCACCTCTATCTGTCTTTGTACAATCTTATATATTGTACTGAGTAAGATTAGATATATTTTAATAGTTTTTTATATATATTACCAAATTGCCTATATTTTGAAACAAATAGAACCATATGAAAAGCTGTAAGAAAGGGTCCACTTATATACAATAATCAATGTGCTGAGTGTTAAAATTTTTAATTATCTTAATTTTTTAAAAGAACATTTTGTTACAGATATTTTAATTTATATTATCTTATTAGTAAAATTGGATGTTTGCTTAGGAATGGTTTATTTTTACACTAATAAAAGAAATAACTACAAAGAATTTCAATAAGTTTGAGCCTTTTTTAGAGTAGCAAATTGTCAGTATTTTGATTTTTCACATATATGTATCAATTTATATTTTACATGACTTTTACATTTTAGATTCATACAAGACTTTTTATATAGTGACTGTATTTTTGAAAACTTACTAACAATGTTTTTGAAATACACATTTACAAATAGACAAGAAATTAAGATTTCAGGTCCTTTCAGTAGGAAGGGATGGTAATATGGGTGCTGGCTTAGTGGTAAAGAATACATGTTACTCTTAAAGAAGACTAGAGTTCAGCTCCCAGCATGTCAGGAAGTCCATAAAGGCCTATAACACACACTAACACACACACACACACACACACACTAGAGAGAGGGGGGGGAGACAGGGGACAGAGACACAAAGAGAAATAGAGACAGAGAGACAGAGGCAGAGGAGAGAGAGAGAGAGACATATAATTTAAAGTAAAAATAAGTGCTAGAGAGATGGCTCCATGGTTAAATTAAGAGAATGTACTGCTCTTACAGATGTACCCAAGTTTAACTCCCAGCACTGACAGCAGGAGGCTGACAACCTCTTGTTAACTCCAGTTCCAGAGAGTTGGACCTTTCTGGGCAGCATCCATAGGAACCCACACTTCTATTGACACATATCTATGTGCATACACATTTAAATGCACACAATTAAAAATAAAGCTTAAAATATAAATAACTTGTAGAGGTGGATCAGCAGTAAAGAGTACTTGCTGCTTTTCCAGAGGACCTGGGACTGGCTCTCAGCACCCATGTCAGGTGGCCTACATATACTAATAAGTCCAGTTCTGGGGGAATCCAAGTCCCTGTTCTCGTTTGTGCAGGCATCTACATCCAAGTGGCTAAAATACACACACACACACACACACACACACACACACACACACACACACACACACACACACAGAAAAATTTAACAGTCCTTTAAGAATGGTAATATGATTAAGTTATTCTTAAATTTTAATGTTTTTATCATTCTTAAGAGAAATAAACTATAGATCACCAATATTTGCTTTTATACTTCACAAAGATGTTCAAAGTTCATTGCTCACTGTTCAAAAGTATTTAGAAATAAAACAGTCACCCACAGAGTTGTCATATGGGCATATAGATACAAAGGTATACTAACTTGATCTATTTTTTGTCAATTTTAGACTAGCACAGGCCATTACATTTTGGGGTCAGATATTTTAGAGGGTTCACAGCTATCTGTATATAATGTCTAACTTTAAATAAATAAGGAATGCATCTTATGGGTACTAGAGACTGGTGACACAAATAGTCTGAGGATGTCAAAATAAACATGAACTCTGGAGCCCTCAGGAAAAGCTTCAGGTAGGGCATGAACCTTAAAAGCCGCAGGAGACATAGGTAAGACAGAATCAGGAGGCAGGGAAAGGGAGGCATAGAGACAGAGAAGGAAAAGAGAGGAGAGGAGAGGGAGATAGGATATGCAGGAAGGAAGAGAGAAGGAGTAGAAGGCAGGGAATGATGATGTTCAATGGGAATAACAAGAGGGAAACTATAAGCAAAGTCCTGAATGAGACAATATGAAATAGGAACAATGCATAAAGCAACTAGGGGAAAATGTATAGATTCATATAAGAAAATAATATAGCTGTCTAAGTCAGGTTGTACAGAGTTTGGAAATGCCAGGTTGACATTTAAAAGTTATTCCAAAGTAATAGAAGAGAAATGCTTACTTGTCAGAGAAATACTAATCAAGCAATACAATTGTCAATTAAGTTTGGTGGTAAAAGATAATGGAAAAGGCAAAGTAAACAACAAAGAACTCAGGAAGATAGAGGAGATAGACTATGGTCACTCCTGAGTTAAAATTTTCAAAGAGAGATAAAGATATCAAGGAAGATACACACAGACTTTGGACCTAAGTGTCTGAACAAAATAGCTCTTTCCCACCTCATGCATGTGACTTTAAGGTAAGACAACTCTGAGCTACTTAGTCTCAAGTTTTCTCCCAGTGAGAGCAAAGAGCAAACAGCATCGGTATAGCTTCCTGCTGCCAAAGACTATACAAAACAATCTCCCTTTCCACAAATGTATCTTTTAGGCTTTGTCTTTAAAACTAGCCAAACAATGCAAGGAACCAAGATAATCTTTAAAATCAAAAACCTTTGGCAGTTAGTGAAATTAGGGCACAATGAGGAATATCCAGAACTACAGGAGGTGGGTCAGGGTACAAACGCATTTCCAGATCTGACTCCAGTGACTGTAAATTGAGCTTAAGGATTTTAACTTTGAAGAAGGTAATGTGAAAACAGATGCGTATCCTAGAAAAAGATTTCTAAATGGGTTTCTTGAGATGTCAATATGTGGATAGCAACTGGATTGCTTTTAAAGGAATACTAAAAAGTCAAATATTTCTTTATACAAGTATTTTAGTCCATAATTACCTGTCTCCATTGTTACAGAACTGAACAGCAACAACTTTGTCCTAAAACATAAAACAACAGACTTTTGATTAAAATGATTAAAAGAATTTATGTGAAAAATAAAGTGTCCTTTCCCTAAATTGACATGCAAAGCTTTACAGAGTAGATTCTATTTTAACATGATTCTCATTTTAAAAACTTATTTTGTTTAAAAAGATAAATCACTGAAGGCTCAAACAACATACAAAATAAGTCTGCAACATTGTAAAACAAACTAGACAGAAGCAAATCTGCTTATAAATCATATCAAGTGATGAAGACTTCTGAATAGGTACTACTAAATTACATCCTTCCTAAGACAACAAACAGAAGAAGCCACCTTAAAACAATGGAGTTGAGTGAAATTTCCCCATTGTTTTATTTGTATAACTTCAGGAAACTACTTATTTCCTTCTGTCATCCACATGTTCTTTTAAATGTTATAATGGATTCATCTAACATTCGGTATGTTCTATGCTTTTTATACCACATGAAGAAATACAACTTTAACAATTAACATAAGTGGTAGACCACTCGTTCCAACAGGGGATTTTTACTTGATACTACTTTTCTGCTTACCTGGGACCCTGCAAATAAAACTGCAAATATAATTTTCTTCACTATTCCCCCCCTAATTCTTTCCTACTTATGTGCTTTCTCTTCTCTCAGTGCTCTGTGAACTAAACTATGTTTGTATACACAGTGTAGAGGGGTTTCCTTGGCACGCTAAGATCAAACGGATTTCTTACATTTAGTGCTCTCAGAATGAGATCTTTGAATGTTTCTCACTTTTTCTCTTGCACAAATTAAATAAACTTCCAATATTTAGTATCTAGAATATGAAGCAACAAGGCGAGAGCAAGCTAGATTTGGTTATGTATAAAAGCAGACAGTTCTCAAAGGAAGAAATGCAATTGGTTAATAAATATTTGAAAAGGTACTCAACATTCTGAGCCACCAGGGAAATGCAAATTAAAATTACATTAAGATTCTATCTCACCTCTGAATAGTCAGAATGGCTATGAGAGAGAAAACAAACAAAAATTGGTGGCCAGAATATAAAGAAAGAGCAAGCCCTACACTGCTGACGAAATGTAAAGTGTTAGAGGCACTATGAAAACTAGTATAGAGGTTTCTTGAAAGTTCAAAAGTAGTATTACCGGGCTGGAGAGATGGCTCAGCAGTTAAGAGCACTGACTACTCTTCCAGAGGTCATGAGTTCAATTCCCAGCAACCACATGGTGGCTCACAACCATCTATAATGTGATCTGGTGCATACTGTATACATAATAAATAAATCTTTTTTAAAAAGTAGTATTACCATATGACCCATGGATATGACTCTATTGCATTATTCACACAAATGACTCTAAATCAACCTACCACAGAGATTACTTGCACATTTGTGCTTATTGTTGCATTACTTACAATAACTAGCAAGTGCAACTATCCTACATGTCCAAAACAGATGGATGACTAAAAAAAATTTGTGGTACGTACATATAATAGAATCTTCTCTATGCTTAAAGCAAAACGAAAAATGATATTTGCAGGAAATTGGATATAATGGAGATCATTGTGTTTAGCTAAGTAAACCAGGCAGAGAATGCCAAATATATTTTCTCTCAGATATGTAATCTAGATTGTCATATATTTATGCTTGTGTATATATACATATATTTATGCACATGTATTTGTATGATATGAAAGTAAAAAGAAGCCTATGAGAGAGGAGAAAGAGATTTAAGAGTATGAGAGGAATAAGAGCAGGTAATGGAATCTATGTAAAATGAAATCAAAAGAGGGTTAAGGCGAAAGAAGGAAGAGAGGTGTTCAATAAGAACAAAGTATAAAATCTATGTGTGAAAATGACATATTGAATCTGATTACTTAGTACAATAAAACATCAATAAAAATAAATGAAGATTGCTATTGCCAAGGAAGATTAGATTCTATCGAACCTTTGATGATACTGTGAAAAATATACAAAGGTCAAAAAGCTCAATTCATAAAAGCATTTTCTTATGACTACACTTCAAATGCCTTGTAAGTACACAAAGCCATTTACGTATAGTCAAATAGGGCTTGTCTTATGTACTAAAGCTTTAGTAATTCCAGTATTTCATTTACTTTTGTTACTAAAGAGATATCTTGACTTAAATGTTTTAATATAATCTATATTAAAGAATGGTAAAGACCAGAAAGGACAAGAGAAGGAGATTAAAGTAATAAGACAATAAATACCAGTGCCTTCTTTTGCTCTTACCGTATGTGATTCTAATTCAGCAATTTTCTCTGGGACTTCAGAACCCAAATAGTATATTCTAATAACATGGTCAGTGCTACCTGTTGTAATGAACATACCACCTGGAAGAGTAAAACAAAACAAAACACATAGTACCAAGGCACCCTTTTAGATGTATTTAATCCTTTACTTTGTATTAGTAACAGGCCTTCAAGAAACACAATGTTGTCTTACAAATACCAATGTCATAATAATACTTTAAGGAAAAAGAAATAAAATTCAAGAAACTCAAGAGAATTTTGCCAATTAATACAACTATAATACTAGCTGCTGGGGAGTCTAAGGCAGAAAGATCATAAATTTAAAGCTGACCAGGGCTTCAGAGTGACTTCAAGGACAGCCTGTACAATTTTGTGAGATCTTGCATCAAAATAAGAAAATAAGGGCCAACGAGACAGCTCAGTACATAAAGGTGCTTGCTAGCAAGCCCTATGATCTGAGTTCAATCCTCAAAACTCACATGATGGAGGGAGAAAACTGACTCCCGAACATTGTACTTTGACTCACCCAGATGTGCCATAGCATAAACATAAGCACATATACAACAAATAAATAAATGTCAAAAATTAAAGATATACCATTTTAAGAGGTAAAAATTATAATTAAGTAAAAAGTTAAAAAGAAGATTGTGGATATAGTTCTCAGTGGCTGACTGTTTGCCTAGCATGTGCAAGGCACTAGGTCCAATTCTCAAGTGCTATAAGAGACAGGGAGAAGTACTTAAGACAAACATATCCTTTACCTAACAAAATATATCAACTATACATTAAGCATTGGGTTTTTTATAAAAAACTATACATGTTAAAGCTTTTAAGAATTGACTATATTTTATATAAAATCACTATGTCAAAAACACTGATTATTTATACTTACAGTCATTTTACAACATTTTATATATAAAGCCACAACTATGTATATTTTCTATAAAGTTAAGCTAGAAATTTTGTATTAAATGGGGGAGAGTGGGGTACTATATATTTTGGTTAATGAGTTTTTAGGTTAGGGACTGTTTATTCTTTGCCAAATAAAACAAGCATTATATAAAAATTTATTACATTAAATTAAGAAAAAATATTACTAGGTGCTAATTAGTCAAACAGGTTCCTGTAGCATAACACATGGTTTACATTCTTGGTAGGCTTAACTTCAAGCACATAGACTTTTTCTTCATAAAAAACTTAAATCAGTCTTTTATACATGGATAATTTCAAATACCAAAAGCATTCAATTTTAATACATACCAGAACTGAAAGATGAACAAGATATTTGAACTCCAGGTCTGGATCTCTCTGTAAATTTTACTGGGCGATCTCTAAAGAATAAAGTAAGTGCTTTTTAATTTTAACAGGGTCATCTAATGGGCAAAAATCTTAGCACACTGATGAAATTGATATACTTAGAAGTAATATTATTTTTAAAAAGTTAAAGAACAGAGGCCAATAAAGGCCATTAATATTTATTTTCAGTAAAAGTTTTTAAACCTTATAAATATAATTTTGACATGTTTTACAAATTTATTGGCATATTATTATAAAATGTTCAAATACATCTTATTGCACTTATCTATATGAATTTCATAATCTCAACACTGCTTCTATAAAAATATTTACTCTAAATTCTGTAAATACCAAAACAAGTATGTATGTAAATATATGCAGATGGAATATTTACACATACATACTTCAATACTTGAACTATTATACCAAGATAATGAAGATATACAAGCTTGAGTTTTCACAAAATTCCTAAAATTTACTTAAACTTACCTAAACTTCATTGTTTTTACATGCCATTGCCAGAAACAAATTGTTCCATCAGCACCAGTAGAAGTGAGGTATCTAGTTGTGCCTTTAGTTGATGGACAAAACTTAAAAAGAAGAATTCAAATAAAATATCAAGTTTTCCCATTCAAATTATTTTATGTACAAATACAGCACATAAATCATTTAAGAATTTCAGTATTAGCTGGGTGTGGTGGTGCACGCCTTTAATGCCAGCACTCGGGAGGCAGAGGCAGCCGGATCGCTGTGAGTTCAAGGCCAGCCTAGTCTACATAGTGAGTCCAGGACAGCCAAGGCTACACAGAGAAACCCTGTCTCAAAAAACAAAAACAAACAAACAAAAAAAACCAACCAAACAACAACAAAAAAAGAATTTCAGTCCAGTGAGACAAAATGTCTGAGGTCCAAAGTTTAATTCACAGAATCTGGACAGCAGATGGAGAGAACCATCTAAGTTACCCTGACCTTCACACATGTGTTGTAGTATGTAGCACATACATGCCTGTAGCCCACATGCACACAAATAAACACACACACACACACACACACACACACACACACACACACACACACAAGAATTTCAGTGTCAAGAGTTTTATTGCTTAAATTCCATAGATAAGTGAATAATTAACAAAAATATGTAAATACCAAACTCTACAGAATCTAGTAACTGAGAGGCTGGAGAGATGATAGCTTAGCAGTTAAGAATGCTTGCTGTTCTTCCAGAAGACCTAGTTTTGCCTCCCACTACTCCCTCCCACATTGGGCAGTTCAAAACCTCTTGATACTCCAGCTCCAAGGGATCCAATGTCTTTTTTTTTTTTTTTGCCTCCTCAGGCACTGTTATGCATACATACACAGCATCCCCCTCCCTGCACATATATATACATAATAAAACCAAACATAAAATCTTAGAAATGAAAATAACTGAAGCTAAATAAAATATTTCAGTACTAACTACTATTCTAAATAATTTAACACTTGGGAATATTTTAATGGAGGATGAATTTACAAATGTATTACCATGTTAAATCACAACAAATGTAGAAAATATATATTCATAAGAAAGAATTGTGGATTTCTTTAGATAAAGTTTTGCTATCTAACCCTAGCTGGTTTACGATTCACTATGTGGACAGGCTGGCCCTGCACTTGCCCCAAGCCTACCTCTGTCTCCAGAATGCTGGAATTAAAGGTTTATGTCACCATACCTAGTCAGTTTTGTCTTTTTAAAAGTTAAACCATTTTCAATTGTTTTTGAATAAAGTTAAATATACTAAATCTTTATTAGTATTATTAGTATGAACAGGTTAAGAAAAAATACACTTAAGTTGTCAATTGAAAGAATTACAGCTATCCTAAAGGGACCACAGTCTTTATATTAGTATCCTTCTCAGGTTTTGACTTTTGGTATTTTATATCTCCTCTAGGAAAGAATCATAGAGAAAAGAAGATTTTATTGTCTAAAGAAATTCTAAAACCTTTATCATGCCTATTATATTTAAATTGTTTTCACAATCACATATTGGCATGTTGTTATTAATTACATTATTTAATATGATAAGCAATGTTATAGATTGTTGAAACAATGCATATAATTTATTTTCCTAGTTTCTCTATTTAGTCCTGGCTGTTCTAGAATTTGTTATGTAGACAACGCTGGCCTCAAACTCAGAGATACTCTTGCCTCTCCCTCTTAGGATTAAAGGCAAGAAAGAAGGGACATATATTTCTAACAGAGAAACTGATATACATAGAAAATTGATGAAAACTAAACAGGATAAACAGAACCTTAAATTCTATTATTTAGTGGCAACCACTGTTAATCATTTTACCTCAATTCTATTTATAAAAGAAAGAAAATAAATTGAAAAGATAATATACTGTGAATGAAAGATAGTTAGTAAGTTACAGTAAATAACATAGACTGCCAATGGGTAATTATTACTGAGGATAATTGACACACCGATATGGTTAGGTAACATCTCACAAAACTCAGCTACCCCTAGAAGAAGAGCTACCTGCAAGCAATGTCTATTGAGAAGGAGGAAATCAATTGCCTCTGGGGAAAAACATCATGTTAGGTTATCCAATCCTAAGTGGTCAGCCCTAACTAAATACATATATGAACAACACTAAGTGTACTCAGCAGGTTGTTCTTGCAAATACAGTACACACACACACACACACACACACACACACACACACACACACATAGTAAGAAGATACAGACTGTTAGTACGGTGAATAAAATGGTAAAGTATGAGAGGTAGTCTTCTTGAGAGATTAGATTTGCAAAGAGTACTTATAATGTAAAGGGGAAATTCATGTGAAAATCTTGAGAATTCTCCAGAAAAAGAAAATAGTAGGAGGAAAAAAATCAGAAATTTCAGTATATATGGGGAAGGGGGAGCTAAGAAAGGAAGAAGAGGAAAAGTGGGAGAAGGAATGAAAGAAGGCTAAGAATAAAAAGAAAGACAGTAATTTGTTAGCAGCTAAGAGTGAAAATGAAAAGTAAATAATAGTATATGAGGTCAAGGAAAGCCCAGAGACTGAGAATGTATAGAGTCTTGTGGATCACTGTGAAGGCTTGGAGAATAAACTGTAGAATGGAAGCTCATCAGGGTTCTGAGGGCTAGTGGCATGGCTTCACTTCCAGTTCACAATCATCTGGTTACATTGTAGAACATAGACTAGGACAAAGGAGAGTTAAGAGCAGGAAGATCAATGAGAAGTCTGTTTCAATAATGTAGCCACAGATGTTAGTGGTTTAAACAGCATAGTGTAGATGTAATTCATGAGAATGTTCCAAAGTATATCCTGAATATATTTTTTAGAGTAGAACAAATAATATGATTGACTGACAGATAAGATAAATGGAGTAAGAAAAAGATAAACATTAATTACAATCATGAAACCATCAGAGGTTTAGATGACACTATAGTTAGGATGCTGTGTGCCTCTACAAAAGTCCACATATTAAAGGTTTGGTTTACAAGATAAAAGATGATGGAATCTTTCTGAGGAGGGACATCAGGGGAAGTCTAGGGATTCCTGAGGGTATGCCTTCAAGAGAGTCTACCTTCCTCCAGTGTGCTTATGTGACTTCCTGTGAAATGCTTTAGGCTTTTATGCATACGTCTCAGCCATGATTCATGTTTTTTATTCCAGCATACTTCTGCCTTTATTATTTACAGCATGAAGTCATATAGACAAGGAGTTGTAGAGCTTGCATTATGCCATTCCAACTTTATCTCTGACGCTGTGAGCTAAATTAACCCCTTTTACTTCATAAGTAATATCATAATACTTATAATACTTCATAAGTAATAAATATTCAGACATTTTATTTGTGACAAAAAATTGACTTAAAAATATGGGGAAAGGTTTAGTAGGACTAAATTTGATGTGGGAAGTCGAAATATAATTGGAGCATGTTGAGTTTGAGATACCTAGTAGATATTCATGTAATGATGCTATGTACACAGTTGAATAAGCAAATATATAGCTATAAGATGGGCCCAAGATGAGGATGTTTGAGTTATCAGATTAATTAGCCTACAGATGAAATTCAAACACACAAGGTCAAAATATATCTTTAAGGGCAAGAGCAAGATTTTTCAAAATCCAAGGCTATATAGTATATCATGCCTCAAAACAAACCACACAATAATGTCAACTAATCAAATTTTTGATTAAAATTTCATTCAATACAGAATCAGCACACTGTCTGCTAGATCCTTATAAATAGATGATAGGTATTAAAATAGAACATAATAAATGTAAGTAATGACTTTTTTCAAAAGTATTCTCTTTTATCTACATGTAAATGTGTAATAATAATTTTTGGGTTTTTCCTAAAAAAAAAAAAAACAGAATGGTAAAAATAAAACTAGCTTAGTTTGGTTAAGTGCAAAGGCTTTTGCGATAAAGGACTTTCACCACCAAGATCTGGTCAAAATGTTATATTGACAATATATTTTATACCAAAATGAAACAAACAAACAAACAAAAAACACTGAAACTAAAAATATAAAATCTTCTTCCTTATATTAAAACTCCATGCACACACACATATCCAAAATTTGGTATATATCTTGAATTAAATAATAACAGAGTATGCAAATATTCATGTTAGAACCTGTTTATATCTGATTAACAGGCATTAACTAGTATACAAGCAGGCATTTACAATTTTAATTACTTCTTCAGAAATACACATAAGATAAATATGGTGTTTCATGCTGGATTTGAAGAACTTTCTTTATCATGTTTTTTTATATATTTCTAACAGCATATGTTCATATAAAAAGAAGAAAATTTGAGATGTAATATGAATAAATTAATAAAATATATTTTTTAAAAAAGAAAAAATTAAAAATATTTGTCTGCAAAAGAGAAGCAAAACTCTCTAAGTGCATTCTTCTGTTGCCATTCATTGTGCTATTACCCATATACTAAATATTCATTTAAAATATAATATATCCATAATACAAATGAGAAAATTCTCAGCTTTACTAATACATCAGAGATCTTATCATTGTTCTCACCTGTATGGAAGTAATAGAAGCTGAATGTCCCTGAAGGACAGCAACTGGTGCACAAGTTCGAAGACACCATACCCTCACAACTTTATCACAGCTGCCTGCAGCAATGAGAGTATTTTCATAGTTAACAGCCATGTCGGAAATTTCAGCGGAGTGCCCTCGCAGTGTAGCAAGGAGGCGTCCATCATCTGTAGCCCAGATTTTCACCAAACAGTCATCTGAACCCTACAAGGACAAAAAAAGACAGAAGATTTATAATGAAACAGAAATTTGCCATTTAAATCCAGACGGGGGAAAAAACATTACAAAGGAAAGATTTTATTAAGGAAAAATATAATGTGGACTCATTAGCAAATATAAGCATTGCTTCAATGACAGAACTGAGAATTATCCAAACTAACAATGACATTTGTGGCAAAGTATTCAAAACTAATGATCCTAAAAACATTTTAAATATTTTATGCTTATACTTAAGTGATTAGCCATTAAGCATTTCTGCCATTGCTTCCTTCTATATTCCTAACAGCCTTGGCTTAATTGTCTAAATAGTTTTCCTACAAATATTTCAAAATTTAGTCTATACTCTACATTGATTTCTCTGGAAACTTGAGGCCATTAACAATCCCTAGTGAAAATCTTTATGCTACACTTCCCTTTAAGAATTCCAAATGAGCTTTAAATATAGTAAAATGAATTCTATTCTAATATGGTAAAAATAATTACCTATTTATTAAATGACGACATACAGCATTGTTATGTCATCAAAGTTAGTGTGATATAAGTGATCAGTGGAAGAGCTAGTACAATCCAAGGAGGTATCACTTCTGAAGATATAAGGCACTTTCTTTATCATACGATATAAATAGAACATTGAAATACTATTTCTCTCACCTCTATGTTAACAGGAATGAAACAATCACATCAGTATTTTCTAGACATATTAGTATGCTGTAGATTTACTCAAAAGCAAATAATGATTAAGTAAAACTTAAAATTAGGAAATTAAGAAAATAACCAGCATTAAAATCAAAGATATATTATATAATTAATGTACATGTAATCTTCATTCATGTATTCATCAACTATTCAATCCTGAAGGTGGTGTAATTACTAAAACCAAACCTGAAGCAATATACAGGGAAAATGTCTTTTAAGAAAAGCATGTGGAATAGGATAAAACTGAGTATATTTGTTTCACACACACTAAACATCTTGAGTTGAGATGGGCTACTGAATTAAATTTCTCAAAAGATAGTGGCTATCATAGCTCACCCTTCATTTATATAAAATGAGAAATTATTTTTAATTTCAAAAAACCTTTCATACATTAGTAAGTCCAAATAGAGTAAGTTACTTATAAAACATAATACAATGGCTGGCATGGAGTCTTGCTTCAGTTGTAAATGTATAATGTTACATATCATTAATTTTTAACTCACTGTAAAAATTCGCCTCCCACTTCGATCAAATGCTACACAGTAGACAGAAGATAAGTGCCCCAGAATTCTCTTATGCATCTTAATGTGCTGGTAAGCAGATGAGGGGAAAACATGGCTGAAGCGACTACATCCGGTTAATTGCCTGGCTGAGGTGATATTCACTGCAAATAAAACGAAATAAGAAAATGCATCCTAAAATCAAAAAGTGAAATTTATTTTATGCTATTATGACTATTAAAATAAGACAAAATAGGCTATACCTGACATACTAATCCTACACAATGAGAGGCCTACATTCCCTTATGCATTTCCATATTTTGTAAATTCAAGAGTACTAACAATACTGTTCTCTTAGGTCTCAGGAGTCTGATACTCTATTTGGCTCCCTACAGTTTCTCAAGCACATTCTCTTCTTCCCTTTCTATGATGCTACATAGGTGTTAAGGAGAAAAGGAAACCCCCTTTGAGATTTGTCTATCAGTTCTCATCTTTTGGATTCTAACTATAGAGTTTCTTCAACTAGGTTTTTATCATTGAACTTTTGAGGCTTTATATCCTATGAAATCATTTTAGACCCTGGTGGTTCCCACTCTCCCAACTCTCCCTCTCTCTCTCTCTCTCTCTCTCTCTCTCTCTCTCTCTCTCTCTCTCTCACACACACACACACACACACACACACACACACAGAGACACACACACACAAATAAATAAATAAATAAATAAATAAATAAATACTTCAGCATGTCACAAACAAAACAAAAGTACAAACACTGCACAAAACATGAAAATATGAGAGGGAGTTGTTGGAAAGTGAAAACAGTCAAACATACATTATTTCATACAACATACAAGGATGATATCATCAAATAGAAACCTTACAGGCACAGACCACCACTATTAACTTGATCTTTTATACTGTTCTTCTAATCACTTTTTCTTTATTTCTGTTCTTTATTATTTCCTCTCCTCTTTATTCTTATGTTCTTTCAGTTGCCTGAGGTGTACCAGGCTGTGTTTTGGATAGAACATATTGCTATCATCTTCTCTCCAGATGACATTTGCAGTACATGGTAAGTTTGATATGATTTCTCCACTTACAAATAGAATATTTCTTACAGAAAACTGCTTAGAGTAGTAAATGCTTACAATTTCAGATTGGGGGTAATTTTGGATCATTTGTATATAAATTATAAGATATCCTGGGGATGAAACTCAAGTCTAATAAAAAATTAATTTGTTTTGAATACACCCAACACATATATACTTAATATTATATACAATATTTTAATGTGGATGCAATTTTTCTCTTCAAAGAATTTTTAAGTTAAAGTCTATTTTGTCTAACATGGTTACCCCTATTCTGTTTCAGTTTTTATTTGCATGGAATCAATTTTATGATACTATATGTCATTGGAGGTATTGTGAATGATCTGAAAACAGTATATAGTTAATCTTTTTATATGGTCATCTACTTGATAACAAAAATAATCATAAAATTCAAAATAATTCATAGAATCCAGTCAATCACTGTGAAAATTTCAATGACATCTTTCCATAGAAGTCAAAATAATCCTAAATCCAAATGGAAATATAAAATGTCCAAATATTCAAAGGATTTTAGAGCAGAAAGAACAAAGCATAAAGCATCATATTCCCTGACTGCAAAATACATAATAAAGCTACTGTAAACAGAACAGTATGGTTCTACCATAGAAACAATATAATGATCAACAAAAAGAATAGGCTGTCCAATAATAAGGATTTAAAATAAATTGACACTCAATAAATGTTTAAAGAACACACAACAGGGAAAGGATAAATATATCACTAAATGCCATTGGGAAAAGAGGATACCCACATGCAAAAAAAATTTGGTATGAGACATACCAAATACAAACATCAACTTAACATGGGTAAAAGAGTTATATATAAGCCCCAAAACTCTAAAGCTACTAAAACTATTTTGTATAATACTTCAAAAACACATTCAACAAAAAAATTAAGAACAAATGAGATTTTATGAAACTAAAAAACTCTAAAGCATGGGCAGCAATAGAATGAATCCACAGATTAAGAGAAAGTATGTGCAAATCACATATCTGATGAGGCTAGTATCCAAATTACATAAGGATTATAAGGAATTCAAAGAACTCAACAACAGAACTCTGGTAATGAACCTGAAAAGACATCTCTCAAATGAAGACATAAAAAATAGCAGCAAGAAAAAATGTTCTGGGCTGTATGATAAAAGTGCTTGCTGCCAAGCTTAAGGAGCTGAGTTCAATCCCCAGAATTTACACACTAAAAATAAAGCACTGATGCCTGAAAATTGTCCTCTGACTGATATACATAATGAACACATACATACACACACACACACACACAAAGTGTTAAGAATATATGTTAAGAGTAAAAATGTAAATTATATTATCACTTTCCCAAATAGTATAGAGGTGCCTTAAAAAAAAAAGTACCATATAATCCAACTATCTTACCTCTAGAAATTCATTTGAAAGAAATGATAGTTATGATGAAAAAATATATGGACATTATATATGGAAGATGCCTAGGCATCAACAGATGAATAGACAAAAAGTGTACATATATACAATGAAATACCATATATGGGTGGAACTGAAGGACAGTGTGGTAAATGAAGTAAGATGCACACACAAAAAAGATAAAGTATGATCATATTCATGTAAAAATCTAAAGAATTAGATATAATAGAGATTTGAGGGTGGGACATGGAAAATATTTAAGTATATTATATACATATATGAAAATGTTTTTATGAATCCCTGAACTATATGCAATGAATAGATACCAATATAAATAAGAGTAAATAATACTATAGAACCTAGTAACAAAAAAGGAAATAAAACTAGTTTTGGTTCTTTCTTAGTAAGTATATGAAAGTTTCTAATGATTCCCTTTTTTGTTTCTAAGAATACAAACCAATCATTTGTTGCATAGACCTGTCTAAAACATTGTCTAGAGTAACAGTTAAATTTGCCACTTTATAGTTTCTAAAACTTTTCCCTCCCTTTTGCTCACTTGCCCATTGACTCATTTCTAATCTTGTCTAATTTGTCTTCACAAACAGTATCTGCCCCTAGGTGCAGTGGTGCATGCCTTTAATCCCAGTACTCGAGATACAGAGGTAAGCCAACCTGTATTGAGTTAGAGGCCTTCCTGGTCTACAGAGCAAGTTCCAGGACAGCCAGGGCTACAGAGAACCTCTGTGATTATAAAGAAAAAGATTACAAAAATACTCAGGATATTGAAAGAGATTTTAAAATGTAAATATGCCTTAAGCATATTGTTAAATGTCCATAATACACAAAACAATCTGCTTAAATAAAATTCCTAATAACATAATAATAATCTTCATAGGACTAGAAGAAAGTGGCAAAATTGTATGAATCCACAAACTCCAAATAATCAAACACATCATCAACAAAAGGACAAAGTGTGATTTCAAAATATATTCCAAAGCTACAATAATCAAAACATAGCATTGTCATAAAGGCACACAGAATACAACAGAATTGCAATGAACAGATTTTTAACCCAAAAACCACAGTAAATAAAAGTAACAGTAAGACAAATTATTATATTAAACTTAAGTTTCTGCACAACAAAAAACTAACTGACAAAAACAACCTACAGATTGGGAGAAAATATTTTAAAGCTATTCATATGACACAGGAGTGATATAGACAGCCTATACGAACATCTAAAAACTCAACAGAAAACAAACACAATGAAAAAAGCAACAGAACTAAATAGACCGTTCTGAAAAGATTGCAAACAAATGGTTAAAATAGATATACAACAAAACTGACAATATCACAAATTATGACTGAAGTGCAAACCAAGTAATCACCTTAGCCCAGTTAGAATGGCTATTATTGAGCCTAGGAGATGACTCAGCAGGTATGGTGCTTACTGTGCAATCCTAATGACCTGAGTTCAACGCCCAAACCCATATTTTTAAAAAGCCAGATGTGATGTGGTGGTACATATCTGTAATCCCACCATTCATTCAGTGAGTCCTCAGAACCCAAGAAAGATGATACACAATGAATTGACCACAGCTATAATCCCAGCACTCTTACGGCAAGACAGAAAGTGCAAAGAGAAGAATCCAGGAAAGCAAGCGGGCCAGCTAGCCTAAGATACTCTTACTTAACAACTTGAATCCATTGTAGAAAGAGCTCCCTGTGTACATCATAGCATCTGAATATGCACACACACCAAACAGATGTTTAAAAAAATGGGGTGGAAGTGTACTTATCTAGCATGTGAGAGGCTCTGAGTTTAATAACAGCAATAAAAATAAAACTGTATCTGTATCAATACACATAGATGGTTTTCCTGTCATTATTCCCTAACCAATTAAAATAACTATATATCATTTAATTGTAAGAATTATTAGTAATATAAAGGCAATTTTAAGTATATGAAACAAGGTATGTAAGCAATATTCGAATATTATTTATTTTACTTTGGCTTCTATAATTCTGGTGATTAAATCCAGGGCCTTTCACATACTAGTAAAAATCTCTATCACTAATTTATAACCATAATACCTCTATGTCATACAGGGACTTTGAGCATCCATTAGTTTAGGTATCACTGGAGAAGGGTCCCAAAACCAATGCTCTGTGATCCTAAGTGACCAACTGCTGTAGAAGATTAATCATTGACAAGGCTTAGAGTTAGGGTTAGGCAGAAGAAGTGGGCCTGTGCCCAGTGGGGTGGTGCATGCCTTTAATCCCAGCAGTTGGGAAACAGAAGGAGGGGGATCTCAGTGTGTTCTCGGCCAGCTTGGTCAACAAAGCCAGGGCTGCACAAAGAAAATAAGAAAACAAAGATCCCTTGTGGAGATGAAAATTCTTCAACAACAGTAGGGGTAGATATATAAGTGATAAACGGTACAGAACTTTAATTTGCTTACACATATACATAAACATGTACAAGTACAAAGGAAGCCATTTGACATTATCACAGGCAATCTCTCTAGTTTTCCACTAAACTCCCAGTTTACTATCCTGATTTCCTTTCCCTCTGGCTACTCCTTCAGCTTCTGCAATTTCAACTCATCATTATCCTACTTAACACTGAAGGCAGTCTAAAATAACTTCCCTTTTCAGAAAGTCTATCTTCAAAGAGATAAAGGCGATACACAAGAAGGAGAGGAACTGGCAGTGGCAGTGCTCACCTTTAATGCCAGCACTTGGCAGGTAGAGCTGACTTGAGGCCAGCCTGGTCTACAGAACTAGTTCCAGGACAGCCAGGGCTACACAGAGAAATCCTGACTCAAACAAACATGAAAGAAAGGTTTCCTGATTTTACTTTCCACTTTTTAAAAGCTGCCTATTTGATAACATTACAGAATATATAAGTACGGGGAGCCTAATTTGCCATAATTTTAACAATAAAAAGACTATATTATATATCTCAATCTCACCTCCATCTGTCAGAAAATTAACACAATTAGCAGAGACCCTGGCTTCTGCTAAATTGACTTCTACTGGGAAGCGCACCCAAAGAGTACCAAAGACTATTACTCCACAAAGACCACAGCAGAGCTGCTAGACCACTAACTAGTATATTCATTTTTTATTATAGTAAAAGTAGTTTATATTAAAATTTTTCCCACAGGTATGAGACACTGAGTTGTCAATTACAAAATGTTTCTAGCCCAGCTCCCAAAAGATTTTCAACTCAACAGATTAAAAACACCTAAAAATGTCCTCAAAGTAACAAAGTAACAGTAATGAGCAATCTTACAAATCTTTTAAAAAGATTTATAAGACTCCATTTTAAAATAGTCAAAAGCTGGGCTGGAGACTTGGCTCAGCAGTTAAGAGCACTGCCTGGTTTTCCAGAGGATAGGGGTTCATTTCCCAGCACCCATATAGCAGCTCACAACTCTGTGCAGCTGCAGCTCCAGGAAGTCTGACACCCTCCCACAAACATAAATACCCACAAAACACCAATGCATGTGAAATAAAAAATAAATTTTAACAAGGAAAGAACTCAGGGAACTCACCAATGGTGATTTTACAAAAAAGAAAAAAAGAATGGTCAAAAAGTTATTCAGGACTGAAAGAGTCAAACAGTCAGAACTGAAAAGTTAAACAAAATCCCTACAATTAATCAGACTTGGGAGGACAGACACAGATAAAGCCTGCTGCACCGTTTAAAGAAAACATAGCTTTACCTAAGGCTATATACAGCGTTTGTAAAATATCAATAATGAACTCCCCACTCCTTGACTATTACTGTCCTTGCCAGTGGTGGGCCCAGACCTAGTTGCCATTTTCATTTACTCCAAGAGAGAAATATCCAACTCCTAAACTGCTTTTGCTTAATAATAACACCCAATCACTTGATAATTCTCCCATTTCCTAATCTACCTCAGAAACAGACACCAATCTGGAACTGATCTGGCTTCCTTTACATGCTCCTGAAAATTCTTTAATGTAACCCAAATATTATAGACCTGCCCCATCACTTAAAGGCCTTTTGTGGTTCCAGGAGCCTATTCCCTTCCCTCTCTGAAGCAAGCCATCTATCTAATCTAACACTTGGTGCTCTTTACTTAGTACCCTTTAAATAGGAAACTGAGCGGGAGTTACCCTATATAGTCAGCAGTTTTGAATGACAAAGCTCCTCCCCAAAACAAACCTCTAAGAAAGAAGGACACCTCACTGAATCCTGGTACTTATTATTTTAGGAAAAGTTTGCATCTGCTGGGAGAGAATTTATTATCAAACTAGCACCAAAATCACATAAAACAGAAGAGTACGAAGTGGTGATGAGATCCGATTTTTTTCACGTGAGTTAGATAACTCTTAAGCAACTTCATGCGCCCTCGAAATATATGGTAATAGCTCATAACTCCTTGTATAGTTTCCTAATTTTTAAATTTTAGATGCTTTTAAATGATATAAAAATACAACGCTTCCGGGCTGGAGAGATGGCTCAGCGGTTAAGAGCACTGATTGCTCTTCCAGAGATGATGAGTTCAATTCCCAGCAACCACATGGTGGCTCACAACTGTCTATAATGTGATCTGATGCCCTTTTCAGCACTGTACGCATAACAATAAATAAATATTTATTTAAAAAAATACAATGCTTCCAATTTTCCTAAATGACACTGAAAGACAAACCATTTTTTTCTCTTTTATAAAAATGTCACTTGGCTAGTGTTCATTTTATTTTTACTTTAACCAGAAAAGAGAACATATTTGCATCCTTTTAACTGTTAAGCACAACAGTTTCTATTAATACAAAGGACAGTAATAGACTAAGAAACTGCCCTATCAAACCCCCTGGAAAGGCTGGTGAGATGTCAAAGCAAGTAAAGGCTCTTGCCATCAAGCCTGATTCACTCACTGAGTCCAATGCCAAAGATCCATATGGTGGAAGTTAGTCTCCGCTCTCCTCCACAGGTGTCCCAGGGTGTGTATGTGGTGGTGGGGGCGGTATGGGTGGGCGCACACACACTCACGCACACACTGGAATCATCACAATCTCCAACCTACCCTAGGCTACAAAGTGTGTCTCTCTCTCAAAAGGTTAAAAGCAAAACAAAACACACACCAAAAAAACCCTAGAAACGATAAGCTGCTGCTGTAGTTCAGTGACAGAGCAATGTGTAACATGCATAAGGCCCCAAGTCTCATTTAGAGTGTTGGGAAAAAACAAATTAAAAAACCAAAACAAACAACAAGAACAAAGAAAACACAAAAGATTCAGCATCAGCTCTACGTGGCAAAAAGTATGAAGCCTGAATAAATGTTTCTGAGAAAAGCTTTAACAAGGCAAATTAAAATCCATTCAATATGAAAGGTACTAGGAAAAGGAATAAAAATAAATTGGAATGAAATCTGGAAAGTATAGTAAATATATAAAACTACAGAATAATTTCTTTCATGAATTTAATGTTACGGTGGATCAAATTATGTCTGTAAAATCTTAATCAGTCATCCTAAAAGTTTATAGTTTTCAAAGCAGATGCCAATTCCATCCCACAGTTCTCCTCTGTAGCAGAAATTAGATAATACTAGTTAGTATAATAGGCTTACTAGTTAATGGCCATAGAATCTATTATTGCTTAGATAATGCCAAGTTACTGCTATAAATAAATAAACTAATCACCATTTCCACTTTTCCTCAGCCTTTTAGTCAGACTCTCTGCAATTTCTTTAATGTACTTTAACTGTGACTATAAATATCTCATATTGTTTTGTTTCCGTTTTATAAGACAGGGTCTCTATGTAGGCCTGACTGTCTTAGAACTTCATTGTTTTCTGTTTTTTGTGCTTTAGAACTTCATTATCTTTGTGTGTGTGTGTGTGTGTGTGTGTGTGTGTGTGTGTGTGTGTGTGTGTGTGTGTGTGTTTCATTTCGGTTTTCCATGACAGGGTTTCTCTGTGTAACAGACCTAGGTGTCCTCACTCTGTAGACCAGGCTGGCCTCAAACTCAGAGATCCACCTGCCTCTCTGCCTCTTGAGTATTGGGATTAAGGCAAACACCACTACTGTCTGTCTGTCTTGGGAACCTCTAAATCAGTGTTTCCCAACCTTTGGGTCGTGATCCCTTTGGAGGTTGCATAGCAAATAACCTGCATATCTGATATTTACACTATGATTCATAACCGTAGCAAAGAAAATAATTGTATGTTTGAGGGTCACCACAACATGTGGAACTACACTGATGGGTGGCAGCATTAGGAAAGCTGAGAACCACTGCTCTAAATAGACCAAGCAGGTCCTGAACTCAGAGCTCCTCCTGTCTATGCCTCCCCATTGAAGACCTATCCCAGCACAACCAGCATGCATTTGCATTTTCCTTCTTAGCTTCTTAATCCTCCTCTAAACCTTTCAACCTGATTTTGTTATTAAACCCAGAAGTTTTAGAATACTTTTATCCAATTTAGCAAATGTGACACTTGTTTTACAGCTTCCTTTGTTAAACTCTAAAGTTCTATTTCTGTAAGGCACTTAATTAAATGTGTAGTACAAAAATAAAAGGACTAAAATATTTTGTACAAGTGTATAAGAAAAAAATGTTCAAAACAGAATTAAACAAAAACGATTTTATATGATGAAAATGAGCATAAAAACTATTTTTTTTCAAAGATACTAAAATTTGTATGTTGTCTTTAGGGATGTATATATACATGTCACAACAATTAATGGAAAAATAGGCCATGAATTTGAAAGAGAGGAAGGAGGCATATGGAAGGGTTGAGGGAGGAAAGGGGGAAATGGTGTAATAATATAATCTCAAAAAAAAGTTTAAAAAGGTACTAAAATTACTAATCTTAATATGACTGTAATACTGATTCCAGAATGTATGTAAAGGGCTAGAATCTCAGCTGTATAAACAATGAATTTAAAATGGGTGTTTCAGTTTCCACATGGCAGTAATTATAGCACTTCCATCCATGTAATATTTAGTAAGCACTCAATGTAGCACATAAAAAAGACTGAGGGTATACTTCAGTTGTAATTACTTGCAGGTGTGACAAATATCTCTTCCTCTTCTCCAGATACATAAAAGCATCTGGCTATATGCACAACTGTCTAAGTACAAATAGGAGGACAAGTAAATGGAGGGAGCACCCAACAAAAACAAAGTCTGGCAAAAAATGTTCCAAAGACAAGAGATAGGAACTATAGAAAATTAGGGAAGAATGATAAATAGTTTATTTCTGACAGAAACTTAGTCATCAACTCAAGATAAAAACAGTCTAGCTGAAAGTACTTTCTTCAAATCTATATTTATATACTAAAAAGAAGCAGATTTCCCACCTCCAAGTGAGTTGTCATTAACTATGACACATGCAATGGCCAGTAAGTCAAGAAACAATCAATGCTAAATGGAAGCCTGCGTCAACTTGTAAATAATAATTTGACTTTAGAATTAATGCAAGCCTCCTAAGGTGTACACAATGTAAATTAAAGGCATGCTTTGTAAATTACAGCATCTAGCTATAAGTTAATAGGACTGGAGATAAAAGTGAAAAACATTTAAAAATAGAATCTTAATGCATCACGCCTTTGACTCAGCATAGAAATACAAAAGCATGCATATTTTTTCTTTTAGAACAGTGTCAGTATGTAACTAAATGAGTTAAGTCACACTCTTGCCCTACTAAGGAGAACTGTATGACAATTGTTTTGATATGAAAATGGGAGAATTTCTAAACTTTTTGCCATGATGGATAATAATTACTAGCACTTGCAAGTCACATTGAACTTTATTTTATTTATTTTATTTATTGCATATGAGTGCTTTATCTGCAGAAGAGGGTATCAGATTACAGTACAGATGGTTGTGAGCCACCATGTGGTTGCTGGAAATTGAACTCAGGACCTCTGGAAGAACAAGTGGCGCTCTTAACCTCTGAGCCATCTCTCCAGCCCCAGTCATATTGAACTTTTAATATTATTTCTCTAAATACAAACTAGCCCAGCAGATCTGTGTTTGCATGAAAATTTAGTTAAGTCTTAACTATCAGTTTCCATAACAAACATTAATCTTTATAAGGATGAAGAATTAACAACATTTAGTGGTAATAGGTTAAGAACCCAAGCAACACCACAAATATTCCATATGTCCCTGTATTGGGGGTTCTTTTAAATTTCTTCCTGATTTAACCCTGTCACAATGAAAACCCAGTTGGATTACACAAGCATCCAGCTAATGAAATAGCACAACTGGAGTGTAAAAAAAAATATAAACCTTATTGCCATCTCTTTTTCAAGATTTCTTTTTATTTTCATGGATGTTTTTCTATATGTATGTTTGTGCTACATAAGTATGCCTGGTACCTATGAAGGCCAGAGAAGTGTGTTGCATCCCTTGCAACTAGAGTTATAATGGCGGTGAACTGCCATGTCGGTGCAGGGAACCAAACCCAGATCTTCTTCAAGAGCACCAAATACTCTTAAACGTTGAGCCATCTCTCCAGCCCCTATAGTCATATTTTGCTCTTTCACTAGAGAAATTTAGAAATGCACGCTTGATTAATGTAAACACACACACAGTGTTATAATAGTATGAAAAATGTTATCTTGGCATTAACTCTCAAATTCCTTCAACATGCTCCCTCACTTCCTATTTCATTAAATTACTAAGCTTCGTTACTCATTAACTGCATTAGAATAAACAGTGTGGCATGCTTTAGAGTACAGGTGAGATTAGAATTTTTATTTTTTTAAATGTACTTATGTGTATGGGCATTTGTTCTGATGTGCATGATATTAAGGCCTGGTGTCCACAAGCCTGAAGATGTTGTCAGAGCCTCTGGAACTGAAGCTGTCATGTGGTGCTATGAATTGAACCTGGGTCGTTTTAAAAGAACAAGTACTTTTAACCACTGAGACACCTATAGTCCTCCAGCAGCCTGGTATACCTACAATCTCAGCACTTAGGAGATGGGAATAAGAGGATCAAGGATTCAAGGTTTCTCAGCACATTTTTAAGTTCTTTATTTTTGTGTGCAGAAAACACTTCATAGTTTGATCTCTAAAGATCATATACCAATTCTTTGTTTTATTCTTAGAATTTCTTGGAGTATACTTTTATCATCTTCTTTTTTAAAAATTAAGTTTTACAGCATTGTTTTGGCAAATCAAGGCAATTCTGGCCTTGAAGGTAGAGAGATGTCTCAATGGTATGAACTGTACTGCATTTGGCAAAAACACTGCTGTAAAACTTTCATTTCAAAAAAAGAATATGGAGCCGAGTGTGGTGGCGCACGCCTTTAAAATCTGCAGCATCACATAAAGCAAGTAATAGTGGGATATAGATGTAATCCCAGCTCATAGGATGGAATGAGAAGAATCATCCCATCAGGAACAGAAGTCATCATCTGGTACACAGTGAGGTCATGCCTACTCTGGATTACATGAGACCCTGCATCAAAAAGTACACCCTAATGGTTGGGACTATAGTCCAATGATAAAATATGTGCACATAAATTACTGATAAAATTCCAAACATAATTAAAATTGGGACATATCCATTTATGATCTTTTAAAAATCTCTTTAAAGTAGGAAGAGAAGGTAACATCTTCAAATTAATTAAATAAAAACACTTATGAAAGAGAACAGAACTCATTTAAAAGAAACCTGATGAACCCCAGTCATTGGGAGCTAGACGGGGGATCACTGCAATTGAAGGCCAGCCTGGTCCCGATAGAAATTTCTAGGTGCAACTGAACTACATAGCAAGACCCTGCCTGAAAAAAAAATATCTATAGGCTCAGTGTGGTGCTACACACTTTAGTTCCAACACTTGAAAGACAAAGGTGTACAGGAATGTTAATTCAGAACTCCTGTTCTGGCAAGAGATCACATCCAAATATGTAGGTCTGTGTGATCCAGCTGATATACAAACACTTCTGTAATCGAGGAGACAGAGGCACACAGAGTTCTAGGCCAGCCTGGTATAGAGCAAATATCAGGGAAGAAAAAAAGGCTTAGTTCCAGGAATGGTGGTACATGCCTTTAATTTTAAAAGAAGGTAAAATTAGTGTGTAGAAGGAAGCACCCATGTTTAAAAGTGATGCCTAATTGAGTGGCAGAAAAGGTAAAGATTCAGAGAAGATTTGACAAACTTAGGAGGAGACATTTTTTTTGCCAGGACAGTGATAGAGAGATGGGTTGCAGAGAGAGAGAGCTCAGGCAAAGATGGAACGAGCCAGAAAATGAGAAGAAACCAGAAGATTAAAGTAGAATGCTGGGTTACTTTAAAGCCAAGCAGAGCAATTCTGGGCCAAGAGAGAAGCCAGATTAAATAAGTCAGCTGGGAGAAGAGTTTGAGCCTTAATAGCTGAGTTGAACCATCCGGCCCAGAGCTCAGAAAGAAAAAGTAGGGTGAGCTTATTAAGCAGTAAGTCTCAGAGGTTGAAAACATTTAAGCCTAGGTTAGATTGCATGGAGGCTAGAAGCTTCCAGGATTAGGGCTAGGATACCAAACAGAGACAGTAATCCTCCAAGGCAACAACTGAAATAGGCAAATAAAAGATACTTTTTCAAAAAGCCAGATTGATTTTTGTTTAGTTCAAGGTCAAGAATATGATAGGGTAATAAAGACAAGACAAACTTGGTCTAGATAATGACCAGCCAGCCTATATAATGACTAGGCCAGCCAGATCTACACTGTGAGACTTTGGATGGGGGATCGATCCACAGAAAAAGGTGAATTCTGTGTGCTTCTATTCAAACAGCATTCTAAATAAAGCAAAGATATAATCACAGAAGAAAGGATTAGTCATTTTCTGGGGTTGTGAGACAAGTATTGACAAATGCTAGAAACAGTGTAGCCTTCATTATTCTAGAAGTTACACTAATGTACACATTAGTCAAAACTCAGTATACTGGACAGTTTAAAAGGGAGAATTTTATTCTGCATCACTATGCCTTAGCAAGTTGTACTTTAAAAATAGCTAGGCCTTGTACCAAAGTCCTCTGATCCCAGCTACATAGGAGGCTGAAGCAGGAAGAGACAGCAAACTAAAGCCCAGCAAAACTGTCTCAAAATCAAAATATTAAAAAGATAGCTTCAGACATAGTCATTGATAGAGAGCTAACCCAATATATAAGAGGCCCTATCTTCATCCTCATATCAGAAAATAAACAGAATATAGATGATTTATTGATAGATAAACAGATTCTGAAACTTACTATAGCTATACCTTAATCCCAGCACTAAGGAGGCAGAAGGCAGGCAGATCTCTGTGAATCCCAGGTCAGCTAGGGGTAAAGACAGTTTCACTACAGTCAGGGCTAGGTAGGGTACTGACACACACCTTTAATCCCGGCACTTGGGAGGCAGAGGCAGACAGGTCTCTTGAGTTCTAGGCCAGCCTGGTCTATAAAGTGAGTCCAGGCCAGCCAGGGCTGTTAGACAAATCCTGCTGGGGTTGGGGGTAGGAAGCAATACCGCTAATTATCTACTTTTTCAGCTCAGAAAGTGTATTTGAAGTATGATCATATCTGACCATGAATATGATACAGTTATAGAAACAAGACATGAAGAAAAGCAAACTATCTTTGGACAATTATTTAACTTCTCTGGATTCTGTTAGGGTTTCTATGCTGCACACAGGGGAATTATAACCTAGCTTCCCAGATTGTTCCCTAGCAAGGTTTAAAATCGTTCCTTCCTTCCTTCCTTCCTTCCTTCCTTCCTTCCTTCCTTCTTTCTTTTTGGTCAGTCTCACTATATAGCCCTGGCTAATCTGGAACTCAGGAGATCCTTCTGGCCTTGACTTTAAGACACTGGCCTTGACTCTGCCCTGGGAGCACTAAGATTAAGGGCTAGTACCGCCACACCACCGGGCCTGTTTCTTTTCTTTAATCTATCCTCCAAGGTCTAATTACAAAATAAATAACCACCATTAGGTAAAGCAAAATATACGTTACATATACTGACTAGATTTACAGTTTTCAATTTTTCCTTGTGTTGTTTAGACAAAACTGGTTCCCAGAGTCACTAGATTAATGGTCACATTTTTCTCTGGTTCTCAGATTGGGTTTTATGTAAGAATGGTTATCTGTAAGGCATTAATTTCAAACTATGCTGAGATGGGTGTGGTGAGACAAGCCTGGAATCTCAACACTTCAGAAGTAAAGGGAGAAAGATGGAAGGGACATAGTGATCTCAAGGCCAGCCTTGGTTACACAGCCAATTTGAGGCCAGCCTGTCCCAAGAAACCAAAAATTAGCCAGGCATGGTGGCATACGCCTTCAATCCCAGCACTCAAGAGGCAGAGGCAGGTGGGTTGCTGTGAGTTCAAGGCCAGCCTGGTCTACACAGCAAGTCCAGGACAGGCAAAATAACATTGAGAAACCCCTGTCTCGAAAAACCAAAGGAAAAAAGAAAAGAAACCAAAAATTGAACTGAATTAATGAAAGAGCTACAGAGCAATCTTCTGCACAATGAGAAAATTTTCTGAATTTAAAAATGTTTTGAGATATGATCTGTCTCTGTAGACTTGGAACTTGATATATAAACCAGGGTGGCCTTGAACTCCAGGAGATCCTCCTGTCTCTGCCTCCTGAGAGCTGAAAATCTTTGTGTTATTTCATTTTCTCAAAGGGCCTAGACAGGCCTCACACTTGCTAAGAAACCAAAGATGACCTAGAACTCCTGCTCCTGCTCCTCCTCCTCCTGGAACTTTCTGAATCTGGGGGGGGGGTGCAGATGCTTGGATTAGAGGGATTAATTATCATACCTGTTTTTGCAATCATAAATTTAAAAGATCTGACAGTCTTCTTTACTTCCTTAGTCGAATCCGACTTTTTATCATGCTCTGAATTCTAAGTCTCTTAATCTTAGCTCACTTAGATAAATCTCTTAAATTTAATTCTCTTAACCTTGACTAGTATGTTCTATGTGGAAAATGACTGAATTGTGTCTAAGCTCCTCTCCAAACACACGGCAGATCTTGACATTTTAAAAGGAATACTAGCAATTCTATAATTACTAAGCAATTATAAAAACAGCAAAGTACCTAGCAGAAGTTCATGGGACTATACTCAGGAATAACAGGAGATGCATAGCATGGTGTACCACATTTATAATCTCAACACTCAAGCTGGGGAAGGACCACAGTGAGTTTAAGGCTAACCTGGGCCACAAAGGGAGAGTATTTCTCAAAAATTGAAGCAACATAGCAAAGCAAAATCAGTGTCGGATCTGTGGCTTGGAGGAAGAACACTTACCTATTGTATATGAAGCACTACAATCCATCAATATCACAAAAAGAAGGAAAAAATGTGAGCCTATTGTGACACACACCAGTAATTCCAGCACTAGGAAAGCTAAAGAAAGAAGATGGTAAACTGAGGGCTGGCCTGGGCTAGACAGTAAGATCTTGTCTCAAAAAAAAAAGGAAATACAAACCTAGACTTGATGGTACCTGATGATAATCAAGCACCTGAGAAGCAGAGGCAGGTGGATTTTGTGAGTTGAAACCAACCAGGTCTACATAGGGGGTTTCAGACCACCTATCAAAGCTATATAGTAAGAATCTATCATTTAAAAAAAAGACTTTTTAACAAGAGGATACCAGCAAGAGTAAGGGAGGACAAATGGAGTTAGAACAGTAGAGGAGGGGAAAGAATTTGAAAGTATAATAATACCATGCACGTAGGAAAATGACAAAATTTAACTCATTACGTGGCTAAACTTCTTTTTGGATCTTCAAGACAGAATTCTATGTAGCCCTGGCTGTCTGGGAACATGTTATGTAGACCAGGCTGGCCTCAAATTTACAGAGCTTCGTCTGCCTCTGCCTCCTGAGTGCTGAGATTAAAGGTGTGTGACACCACCACTGGCTAAACTTCTAACTTAAAAAGTCAAAGCCTGGCATGGTGTCACACACCTTCGATCCCAGCACTCTGAAGGTAGAGGCAGGCATTTCTCTGTGTGCTACATATATGCCTTTGAATATAAATAAATTCATGAGGAAAAAACTTTCCTCAATTTGATTCAATAAAATATGAATAAAAAATTCTGGTACATATGAACTATCTCTGACAAACTGGAAACTATAATATTAGCAACACAAATCCAATAAGACCTTACGAAGCATCATCTAGGTGATGAAAATGTACTATTAGCAATGCACTCCTAAGTATCCAATTCATCTATGTTTAATCAATGATACTGTCTAACTATTTTCTTATTTTTATTTTTTGATTTTTTTAAACAGGGTTCCTCTGTGTAACCTTGGCTAGCCTGGACTCACTTTGTAGATGAGGCTGGACTAGAATTCACAGTGAATCACTTTGCCTCTGCTTCCCTGAGTGCTGGGAATAAAGGAGTGAGCCACCCTGCCTGGTCTATCTAATTATCTTTTAAAATAATCTCTACCCTCAATTTGTTTAACCTCTGGGGGTTAGTAAGTTCTTTTATTCCTTTTTGAAAAAGTATTCATCAACCAGGCATAGTAGCATATGTCTGTAATTCCAGCATTTGGGAGGTAGAAACAAACGATTATCATGAAGTCATCCTGGACATAAGACCTTGGCTTATATCATAGGAGAGGGGAGTAAAAGGAAAATGGAGGGAGGGAGGAATGGGAGGATACAAGGGATGGGAAAACCATTGAGATGTAATATGAATAAATTAATAAAATAAAATTAAATTTTAAAAAAGACCTTGGCTAAAAAAGCCAACAAGCCAACAAGCTGGGCGAGGTAGTGCATGCCTTTATTCGCAGCACGTGGAAGGAAGAGGCAGGCCGATCTCTAGGAGGCCAGCCAGGGATACACAAAGAGACCTCGCCGCAAACTACTTATTTTTAAAAAGCCAACATGAAAAAGTGTTCTTATCTTCTGATTCAAAGTTCCAATTTTAGGGCACCATGTGTAGTAAGCACTAGGAATGACAGAAAGCAGAATGACATTCTATAACTCTGGTGTTCTAAGTACTTTGTAAAAGCTAGATCTAATCAAAATGGTTTTACACTTAGATTTACTATCTTGGTAGCTACTGGTAACTAGTAATTCTGCAAAAATGGTTTGGCCAGAAATGTCCCAAGAATAACTGGGGACATGTAAAATTTCAGTAAAGTAGATCTAGGTATCGTGACATTTTGTCTTAAAAAATAGATTCAGGTATAGTGGTTCATGGCTGTAGTACCAGGCTCAAGAGACAAGAGAGGAGACTGCCTGGCTACACAGTGACTTCCGATAAACTACAGGAAACAGCAAGGCAGTGTCACAAAACAACAAAAAATAAATAGAAAGATGACTGATATAAAATACATAGCATCATTATAAACTTGGCAAAGAAATATAAACAGAACATCCATTTGTTTCCTTCTGAAAGCTGTCTTTAAACAGTTCCCTATAAAATTTTGTGGAAATGCAATGCAGGGACATGGAAATAGAAAACCATATGGCTTCAACTCCTTGTGCTATATGCTCAAAAATGTTCTGAGGCAGCATTTGTGACGGGGAAACAGAAGTGATCAGTTCAAGATCATCCCCTGCTACAGTGAATTGGAGGCCAGCCTAAACTCTATGAGATCCTGTAAACTTTCTACTAAGAAAGAAATGAAGTAGACAAAATAGGTCATGAGGATTAAATTTGCTTTAAGTACAAAATGACTTTAAAAATATAGCCCCGAGGCCCATGAGGTGGCTTGGTATGCAAATACCTGCTGACCTGAGTTTGATCACTGATAAACAGACGGTAGAGGAAAATCCAAAGTCTGCAAGTTGTATTCTGACCTCCACACTTGAGCAGTTGCATACACACACACACACACACACACACACACACACACACACACACACACACGGTTGCAAGTGCATGAGCGCGCGCGCCCTCTCCCTACAGACTAAATAAATAAAATGTAATTTTAAAAATATATGGTACCATTAAGAAAGTTTGTGAGGCTAAAGAAATAACTCAGTGGTTAAGGGTGCTTGCTTTTCCAGAGGACCCAAGTTCATTTCCCAGCACCTACATTGGGTGGCTCCCAACTGCTTGTAGCTCCTCCTGAGCAGGATCCAATACTCTCTTAGGGCCTGCTAAGGCCCCTGCGGGGATACAGTATACCCATATGCACACACGTGTGTGCACATGCACACATACATGCACACACACATACATACATAAAAGTCAATCTTCACAAAATTAATTCTAAGAATGTAAACAGCGAGTTTATATTTCAAATTCAATCACAGTGCCTACATTTGGCCATCAAACAAGTCCAGGAATGAATCAAGAATATGCTTATAACTTGCATGGTATTACTTACCCACATTTGGAGGTTTCACATAATTTACAGGTAGTTCTGGAGGTCTGCCTCTGTGTAGAGCTGCAAAAGCAGACCCATTCCATAGTGTACTCTTACAGTCTATATAAAAAGACCAAAGGTTAGTCAAAGAAAAACACAACAGTTTTCAAGTACTTGACACAAAAGGACTTGATTTTACATCTTTAGAAATTCACTTGTAGCCTGGTAGTGGTGATGCCCACCTTTAATCCCAGCACTCACGAGGCAGAATCAGGTGGAGCTTTGTGAGTTCGAGGCTAGCCTGATCTACAAAGTGAGTCCAGGACAGTCAAGGCTACACAGAGAAACCCTGTCTCAAAAAACAAACCAAAAAAAAAAAGAAAAAAGAAAAAAGAAAAGAAAAGAAAGAAAGAAAAAGAAATTCACTTGTAAATCAGGCACACACCTTTAGTCCCAGCACTTAGGGAGGCAGAGGCAGGTTGATCTCTGCGTTTGAAGCCAGTATGGTCTACAAAATGAATCTAGGACTCTCAGGGCTGTAACACTCTTTCTTGAAAAAACAAAAAAAATTTAAAAAAAAGAAAAGAAGAAAAAAAACCACTTCTACCCAAAGAAAACTATTAAAATCAGCAAGTTAAAAAACCAAAAGAAATTAGTATTTTTCAAAGTATGTAAATATTCATTGGAAACTACAGTGCTCTCTGAGTCTTCCTCTGTAACATGGTTAAATATCTGAAAAATCTTACCTTTGGCATCTCGTAACAGAGACTGCCGACCAACACCTAGTAATGTCTGTACCCCAGGAACGCTCTGAGGGATCTCCTTGTCTAATAAAGGACCAATCCTCTCACAGATTTTAAGGAGGTAGTCTGGAGGAATGTGTGCATTGGCTGCCACCTAAAAGGCATAAATAGAACACAGTGAAAAAGAGACTTAAGTTTAAAGGCACTGACTTATTCCATCAAAGAGCAACATATTTTAAAATATGAAATCATAAAAATTAAAATTGCCAGGTGATGGTGGCACATGCCTTTAATCTTAGCACTAGAGAGGCAGAGACAGGTGGATCTCTGTGAGTTCAAGGCCAGTCTGGACTACAAAACGAGTTCCATGACAGACAGGGCTACACAGAGAGATTTAAAAAATCAAAACATGGGGGTAGGGAATTAAAATTTACATATTTAATTAATACTTGAACTAATTATCAGAAACAGACTAACAGGGCTGAAAAGATGCTCAGCACATACTATACTTTTAGATGGCCCAAGTTTATGTCTCACATCAGGTAGCTTACAAAGGCCTGTAAAACCAGAAAACCTAATACCTCTGTCCTTCAGGCATGTACTTAGACAGACATACAGACAGACAGACACACACACACACACACACAGAGAGAGAGAGAGAGAGAGAGAGAGAGAGAGAGAGAGAGAGAGAGAGAGAGAGAGGAGAGAAGACAAGAGTTAAAAATAATATATCTCAAAAAAAGAAACAGACATAAACATGGCATATTTAAATGCCGTCATAATATTCAGAAGCCTCTATTCCACAGGACTTTATTAAATAATTATAATTTAATTTTATATGAGATGTGGTATAAAACAGAAAACATGATCATGGTAATAAATAAATAAATAAACAAACAAACAAACAAACAAATAAACCCTAAGTGATAAGTAAGCCTCTGGCTCCATTTACTCAGTCCTGACTATTAATGGTTGGGAAAGAGTATAGCAGAGCCACACAGATCTCTGTTTGAGTCCAGGACAGCTAAAGAGACATAGTGAGATCCTGTCTCAAAGAAAAGTGAAGAATCTGAAGCACTAGAGCTCAGGCAGGTAGCACATGCCTAAAATCTCAGGACTTGGGAGGCTGAAGCAAGTGAATTACCAGAAAAGATGCTCAGCACATACTATATTTTTAGATGGCCCAAGTTTACGTCTCACATCAGGTAGCTTACAAAGGCCTGTAAAACCAGAAATCCTAATACCTCTGTCCTTCAGGCATGTACATAGACAAGTTTAAAACCAGCAGAAGCACATATTACTGAGTTGCAGGCTAGCCTGAGCTACAGGCCAGCCTGAACTACACAGCAAGACTTTTTCTCAAGATGTAGACTCTATACCGAACAAGAGTTACTTATACCAACTAGCTACTCAGCAGTCCCCTTAGTACTAATAGTACACGTGTGTACACTAAAGCAGAATTGTTTTCCCCATACAAAGTCAGTTTCTTGAAAAAGGATAATCCCACCCATGTTCTTATACAAATCCTGAAGCCCCACTTTCTGGGAAAGTAGTCTGTTTTTTTATTTAATGTTATTTCTTTCTCTTTTATTCTTTTCTCTTTCGTTCTGTTTTGGTTTTTCAAGACAAGGGTTCTCTGTAGAGCTTGGCCATTTGGGAAATCACTATGTCAACCAGGCTGTCCTGGAACTCAGAGATCTGTCTTCTCTGCTTCCTGTATGGTGGGATTAAAGGTGGGCACCACTACTGCCCCGATAAAAATTTAATTTCTATATACAAGGAAACAGAGAGAAGAATCGGCCAATAAAAACAGAAACTGTGTCCCGCTTATTAAACTGAGCTAATGCTCAAATCCTTGATGTATTTAATAAATTCCTAATTATTAAAACAGTGAAAGAGGAAGCCGGTGTATTAAATTCCTTGGCTAAAGAGTATCCATATTCTCATTTTGACAAAGGTCCTAAAATCCAATGGTGGCTCAAATACCAATTTCTCTATGTGCTACAACAAAGTATGTATCAGTAGGTAGGTAGGTAAACTAGATATTATACACCCTCATAAAGGGCACATATCAATATTCCAGAACAAGCCAGGGGCTGGAGAAATGGCTATGTTGGAGAGATGCTCAGCAGTTCAAAGTACTGCCAGAGGACCTGGGTTCAATTCCCCACACCCACCCGGCAGCTCACAATCATCTGTAACTCCAGTTCCAAAGGACTTAACACCCTCTTCTGGCCTTCTCATGTACCATGTACTGTACTGACAAGCATGCAGAGAAAACACACATACACATAAAATAAAAAACTCAAAAAGAACAAGCATGCATGGTAGCTTATATGTGTAGGCCCAGCACACAGGAACCAGAAGCATGAGGGTTACCATAAATTCAAGGCCATCTTGAGCTACATGTAGAGCCAGACCCTGTCTCAATATAACAACAGAAGTCAAGACTAGCAATATAATACAAAGGGATATTTTTGTAAATCATGCTTAATATTCATTATGAGAGGATAGAGGTATGATTTGTTTCTTGTCCTATTCCTAGCACTTAGAAAAGTGCCCAGCATGAATTATGGTGAGATAAATACTGAATAAATCAGCCAATGAATAAATGGGCAAAGATATTTGTAAAGTTTAATGAAAATCAATATTATAAGTACTCCTAGAAGATTTCATATTCTCACAGTGATTTTTGTTTGATTAGTATACCAAAATTAAAGAATTAAAATATATCTTTTTAAAATTCTAGGAAGATAAGCAAATCTATTAATATTTAGAAGTTTTTGTCTGCCAATTAATTGTTTCCTTATTTGGTTGAGACAAGGTCTCACTATATAGTTCAGATTGCCTTCAAACTCATGGCAATGCCCTTGCCTCAGCCTCCAGAATGCTGAGACAACAGGTATGTACTATCACACCCAGTATTTCTGGCCAATTGTTTTTGTAAGCTATTGCCAAAATTCATTGTACTCTAGGTAGAGTCAAGGCAATGGTCATTTGCTTAGAAATAACAGTAATCATGTTTCAGGTTTGTATTTAGAAAGTTTAAGCCGGGCGTGGTGGCACACACCTTTAATCCCAGCACTTGGGAGGCAGAGGCAGGTGGATCGCTGTGAGTTCGAGGCCAGCCTGGTCTACAAAGTGAGTCTACTGCAGCCAAGGCTAACATAGAGAGACCCTGTCTCGAAAAAGAAAAGAAAAGAAAAGAAAGTTTAGCTTTAAGATTGGGTCAAAGGTCAAGGAAATACTTTGTATTTTTATTCATATCTTCAGTTTTTTTAAAAGCAAATATAATATAAAGAGCTATAGTTCATTAAAATATGCAAGCAATGTTAGGTGATTCAATCTAAAAAATATTTTTATCTATAAGAACTGATATCTTAAAGTTCGAGTACATAATAATTACCATTCGATCCACTTATTTAATAAGTATGCATCATGCAAATATATACAGTATCAAAGGAAAAAAGCTCATGGCACTGTCTATTTACATACATACAAACTATGCGAATCCCCACTCCCAACAACAAACTGAGCTCCTTATAGAAAGTAAATGTTATATGGGAGAATCTGCATAGAGTAGTTAGTTGATGTCTGTCTTGGCAAATATTTTTTTGGCCCTTGACCAACTCAGCAGTTTTTGTACTTGCAATAAAACCTCAAATAACTAACTACCCTAGAGGTGCAATATACCCTATATCACACAATCTCCTTCCCCAACCCACCCCCCTCAAAAAGATTCCACTGCCAATGGCAGTTGCCGTGGAGACAACAAACTAGTAAATAGAAATAAATCAAAACTCTAAGTTTCAGGGGTTATATGGAGACCTAAAGAAGCAAAACTAGCTGGGTGGCGGGCGGCTCATAACTTTAATCCCAATACTTGGGAGGAAGAGGCAGGTGGATCTCTGAGTTTGAAGCCACCAAATCCCAGGACAGTCAAGGCTACACAGAGAAATCCTCTCACAAAAGACAATCAAAAAGAAGCAAAAATAAAGTTATCTATTTTCCCCCAGAGTAAAGAGCTATGGCTAATGAAAAAGTATTCTGTAACCTTTTAGATTTACTTAAAAGCCAAGATTAAATCATAAAGTCACATCTTAAATGTTTTGGCAACTTTGTAGAAACAAAAATGATGTTCACATAATTATTCAAAAACTGTGAGTGGATACAAAGGGGGGGGGCAGTTGTGCAGAAACAGGAAGAGTAGTAGGTCTTTCTCTAGTCAGAAAGAACACTTTTTTCTTTCTTTTCCTTTTATCTTCATTTTTTTTTCCCAGATAGGGTTTCTGTTTAACAGCCCTGGCTGTCCTGGAGCCTGCTTCTTAGATTAGATCTGCTGGCCTCCTTGGTGCTGGGATTAAAGGTGCGCCACCATGTCTGGAGAGTCAGCAGTCTTCAGCAGGGTGGTCAACTAGGAGTACAGACTCCCTAAAACTCTCCTTTGTGATTAGTAGCCTTTCTTTCTTTTTCTGCTGGTTTAAAGATTGCCTCAGGAAACAGATCCTCTTAGGTTCAAGAATCTCACAGTTTACACCACTTCAAGAAGTGCTAATGAAGGTGGCTGGGTGTGGTGGAGCCATCTGTAATTCCAGCTGGAAGCAGAGGCAGGCAGATCCTGGTGATTTCCGGCCAGGCCAGTGTGGTCTCCAGAGCCAGTTCCAGCACAGTCAGGGCTACAATGAAACACTGCCTAAAAACAACAAAGAAAAAGGAGGGGGAGGGCAAGGAAGATAGCTTAAAAGCCTAGGTAAATATCTAGAAAGTAGAGGATACTAGAAGCTGCTCAGTGGAGAAGGACAATAGGACAATGAAGGGAGTAAACTAAGCATTAGCTAACAGATTAAATAAACTCACTCATTCCCTCTCTCCCTCTCTCCCTTCTCTCTCTCTCTCTCTCTCTCTCTCTCTCTCTCTCTCTCTCTCTCTCTCTCTCTCTCTCTCTCTCTCTCTGTGTGTGTGTGTGTACAAATGTACATGAAACTTTTAATTGCTATTTGTTACCAAAAAGATTCCTAAGCAATCAGCAAACAATTGTAAAACAGAAGCACACAAATTATACTGGTCATAGGAAACACATGACAAAGACAATTTGACCCAGGTTGGGAAGATGGCTCAGAGGGTAATGTGCTTGCAATGCAATCATGAGGACCTCAGCTGGGGTCATCAGCACCCATGTAAATACCTGTGCAAGGCAACATAGACTTGTAATCCTAGCCTTGAGGAGATAGACACAGGAGGAATCTGGGCTTTGCTGACCAGCTAGTGTTGCTGAATTAAAACAGTAGATTCAGTGAGAGATATTGTCTCCAAAAATAAGGGGTACGCAGTGGATATTATCAATATATTTTGCTTACATGCATGAAACGATCAAAAGAAATACAAGATATTCTATTAAAAATCATAAGGAATGCTAAGAGTGGGAGAAATAGTCTTTCCCAGGGAAGAGTACACCAACTGATTATCCAAAAACAAATGGTCAGTCCTAAATTATACATACAATTAACATACAGACTGAGCATGTTATATTTAAGGATATATGTATATCCGGATACATATATTCATGTAACAACAATTAATGAAAAATGACATCATGAAATTGAAAAAAGAACAAGAATGAGCATATGGCAGGGTTTAGAGGGGGAAAAGGGAAGGGGGAATGATGTAGTTATATTATTAATTAAAATTTTTTAATTACTCTGGTGCTTATTAAAAGGCTTATTTTAAGTACAAAGCAACTGAGGAAGATAACCCCTGTCAACCTCTGGCCTCCACATGTACACAAAACACACCTAATTCATATACTCACATGCACAGTCACACGCTTCTCCAGAAAAATTTTAATCACTGAATGCATGTTGCCTACAGCCAAACTTAGGTAAATGCTAAACTTTGCTTCAGTGAGCAACAATGGATAAGTTCCTCTAGTAAGTCAGCAATGGCAACCATAGCTTCCAGAGACTGCCTGCTCTGCCTTACTATCAGTTAATGTTAGAACAGTGCACTGCATTGCCTTTGAGGCACATGGTTTGGGTTTCACATGCTTCATTCTATTCTTCCTAACTATGATTGTGTGTCACAGAGCAGTTTTTAAATCACGAGTGTTTAAATTACTTCCATACTTATACAGTCAACAACTATGCTACCAGGACTCAAAAAATTAGTCTGCTATGTCAGTAGCCCATTTAAGCTATTGTTAGCAATTAGGCAAAAGCTGGGCAAGGTGAAAAAAAAAGAATATAGGTATGTGTGGAATGCTAATATATTGTTTTAAAGCAGTTGTTATGAATCAAATGACAATATGAAAACACTCTTAATAGGGCTAGGCTGTGGCTCAGTCATAATGCTTGCTTTCTATGCATGATGTGCATGGTTCAATCCTCAATACTTCCAAAAAAGGTTTTTTCTTTCTTTTTATTTTTTTTTTCTTTTTCAGTTTTTAAAGACAGGGTTTCTCTGGGTAGCCTTGGCTGTAGACTAGGCCTCGGATTACAGGTGTGTGCCACTGCGGCCACCTGCCTAAAAAAGTTTTAGAAGTCTGAATATATTGTACAAAGATGAAAACTCTTAGAATGATAACAATTCTCTTCATTTTAAAAACAATAATGATCATATAATCTCTTGTGATCATATTAACTTTGACAACTTTATTTTAATATTGCCTAGTATATTTTGTATATTAAACAAGGGTAATATAACCTATACTATTCCAATTAGTACATTCAATACCGTGGATTAAAAATACCAACAAAGAACACAGAAAAAGAACAAGAAAAGGACGTAATATAAAAACGTAATGTGAAAAAGCAAGGGTACATGGATATATATTCAAGCAATAAAAAATGTCCTACATATAAAAGGCTTTGGAATGTAATTTATGAATAAACTACTCAGTTCTCCCCTTTCCTCTCCCTCTCCCCCATCCCTGTGCGTGCGTGCGTGCGTGTGTGTGTGTGTGTGTGTGTGTGTGTGTGTGTGTGTATGTGTGTGCCCGCGCATGTGTGCATATGAAAATGTAGACTGGCACATGCCTGCCTGGAAACCTGGTGAAGAAGTAATGTGAGTTTGAATCTACCAGAGTATCACAAGTTCTACACAGAAAATCACAAATTCAATGCCAGCCCTAGCTAAATTATAAAACTTTGTATAACAATACCAACCCAATAAATAAATAAGTGCCAGTGAGATGGATCAAACCTATAACCAAAGCCAGCATTTCTAAGGTTGAAGCACGAGGTTGCTTTGAACTTGAAGCAAACTTGGACTACATAATGAGCTCTAGGTTAGCCTACCCAATAGTATGTAGCCCTGTCTCAAACATGCTAACAAAACAAATATGTGAAAGAATAAAATCAAGTCCATATAAGTAGATAGGAATATCAACAATGATTTTAAAAGTAACTGTTAAGGGTTAAGTAAGCCTTACTACTAATAAAAAGTCTATTTAAATCAACTCAAGACTATATTATATATTAAAACCATTTTAAATGATTTTAAAACTATAAAAGCTCACACTGTCACTAGATGTTGTTAGCATTATATATAGAAGTGCAGACTTCTAGAGAGTGACCTTCACTATATGGCAAAGCTACGAAACTGAGCTACTTTGACCTTATTCCTAAATCCACTCCAGAGAATAAAGTCCAGGGGACTCTTGAAGAAGGCAATACCAAAAGACCATCTAATTATGCAAAAACATTAGCAAAAAGGTGGAAGAACTAAAGGTAATTCATAGTATCTAAAATACAACTAAGTGTTTTTCTTGCCATTACAATGAAACCCATTCAAATAACACAAGGCACACAAATGTACTGTCGGGAAACTATAAAGCAGAAAATGGACACTGATTATAATTGCATAAAAAGTTGCCTTTAGAGATTAAGAAAAGGACTAGTAAACTGGCTTTTAAATTGTGTGGTGAGATATCAGGTTAGTTTTAAAAATAGAGCTTTCCTTTTGCTATTTCCTCAAAAATGATCTACGTGCACTCACACATACATAAACTGGAAATGGTTTTTAAAATTGCTCATATTCACAGAAGTAAAACTTTTTTCCAACATGTATCAGTACTTACGTACTAAAAACATATATTAATGAATACTTTGGTTTTTGTCTTCTGAAGTACAAGTAGAACTTATATATAATAACAACAACAAAAAATTCTGACTGAAAATTAAAAGTAGTAACAGATATTCAAAAATAATTTGTAATTATAACCATTAACAGTACTAGTGGTAGCATTCATCCCTATTATAATTATACTATTTTTGGATCTGCAAAACATTAGGGAAAAAGTCATAGTTTCTTTAATAATTAACATGGCTCCATTCTTGTAATATAATACACAAAATTATCAAAATGAATACCACAACATTTAAATGTTTTCTTTCAAGCAATTTTAAAATAATTTTCTTTTTGTTTATTTTACTGCCCTTAACTTGTTTCTCCACTTTATGGGACTTTCCTCATTTGGATCTTATTTGGAAGAAAGATAGCTAAATTTCATTTTATTATCACTCCTTTTATTATGATAGAATTCTATATCTGTGACTAGCAGAAGAATCCTTTTAAAACTATAATGGATTACCTTTTTGCCTCAGTGTAGAACAGAAGGTGCACTTACATTAGGAATTATATTTGCAGGAGAAAGGAGAGTCAATCCAAGACCTTTGGTCCTTAACTAAAGTATACTCTTTTTTAAATGCCCATTGTTGTCTTCTAATCCTGAAATCCTGTTCACCTATTCCTAAAAGGTCATACTCCACAGTTTTTATTAAGTAAAAATGTATTTGTACAAATGTACTTTGCTGATGAATTAATGTGCTATTTTCTAAGATTGTAAATAATATACAACAATATTTTTATTCAGTAGTCGATTATCTAAAGACAGCAAATCTTGGGATTCACTCAGTAGTCCTTAGTATTTTTATTTGTATCATTTTCCTCAGTTACAAGTCAGCTTCCCTTCTGAGTTCTTTCTCCTCTCCCCTTTAAAAAAAAAAAGAAAGAAAGAAAAAGGGGGAGAGAGAGAGAGAGAAGGGGAGGGGAGGAGAGGGAGAGAGGAGGAGGAGAGAGAGAAGAGAGAGAGAGAGAGAGAGAGAGAGAGAGAGAGAGAGAGAGAGAGAGAGAGAGAGAGAGAGAGAAAGAAAAAAAAAAAAAACACCCAAGCCTGGCCTCAGTTCCCGTATTTCAAGCCAGGACCAACCAGAAACCAGTTTTCTTCCACTAATCCGGAACTCCGGGCTGTTACCAACGCTGTCATTGGCCAGCGTCAGTCCTTGGTACGTGCCCCAAGATAACCCCCTGGTTTCTGTCCCTTCTCCCCCTACAATGGGCCTTCTCCGATGTTTGTAACACAGTCATAATCCACAACACAGCACCTCTGATAACCAACTCACATTCTTCAAAGTTTTGGGGTGAAAATAAGCAAGGCTGGAAGAGGGCAAGGTACCCTTTCCCACACGCTGGGAGGGGGAAGGGGCAGTCGTTCGAACGCCAAACAGCAGGCTCCCAGAGACGGGAGGGCTGAAGGGTCAGGGGCGGGTTGGGGGCACAAGGTGGGGAGGGAGTGGAGAAAGAGTTGGGCTAAGTTTAAATGAAAAGTTTACTAACCAGATCCTCGAAGCTTCTTCGGTGTTCTTTCCCCTCCCAGTCTAAGCGGCGCGGAATCAGCTGGGGGCCGGAGGAAAAGAAAAGGGGGGGGGGGTGTGAAGGAAAAGCCTCTGCTCCCCATCAGTAGCACCCAGCCTGGAGCTCAGTCCTAGACCCTTTAGCGTTTTCATTTCTCCAATCCCAACAGCTATAGCCACCTTGCCGGGGGCTGGGGGTGGGGGGCAGGCCAAAGGGAAGGAAATCCTGAAACAACACCTCCCGCAGAAATAAAAGGCAACGAGTTAAGACCCCTGCGTTGTCCGCCCCTTCTTAGGAAAGAACCCGGCTCACCCCCAAGTGACAACAGCCTGGAGTGTCCAGCTTGAAGGCTCCCTCCGGGCCCCTGCCCTCGGCCCCTGCCCTACCTTACCCTTTCTCTAGTGTCTCCCCAGCCCTCCCCACCGCTTCCCAGAGGGGGTCCATACCTGATGCTCCTCGAGCTCTTGCACTAGCACCTGAGGAAGAGGGAAACACGGATGTGAGGAGCAGACTGGGGCGCCAACCCGTTCCTCCCTCCCCACTTCCAACACAGCCACTGACTGTAGGACTAATCGAGGCCGGCCTTTCCCTCACCTTCCACTGCACTGCTCACCCGGTGCCTCAATTTCCCCATTGAGACCATTCCCCAACACTCCCAGATATCGTTTTCCCTCTCACCTGAGCGGATTTGTTACAGGGTCCGGACTGCAAGAACCTAGCGATCAGGTAATACAGCTCTAAAGAAGGGGTGGGGGTGGGGGGAGACGTAGAAAAAGAGGCAAGGAAGAGAGATATGAGCTTTTTAAAAAAAATTCTGACAGCCGTCGCGCAAAGCCCCCATCCCTCTAGCCCCCAGCTCAGCTACCCACCGGCTTCAATCTGGGTAGGTGCCGCCGCCATCCTTTTCCCAAGGGGGTTTGGGGGCTTCGCTCCGGAGGGCTGGCGGGGGCGGGTGGGGGCGCTGCCTCTATTGTGGTGAAGCCCCCATGCTTGGGAGTCCCGCCGCTTCCGCCGCACTCCTCGTCCCAGTTTCGGTCTCTCTCGGATTCATCGCATCACGTTTCGACCCATAGATATTCTAGCCCAAGAGCCCAGGAGGCGGAGGAGGAAGGAGAGAGCAAGAGAAGGAGAGGGAGGAGCCGAAGTCGCGGAGGGGTGGGCGGGGGGAAAGGGGGTGGAGCCATGGAAGGGGGAAAGGGGAGGGAGCTGCTTGCAGAGCTCCAGGCTCGCCGCCAGAGGCACTAAGTCGGCAGCCTAGCTTCAGCCGCCTAAGCCTGACGGAGGTTGCCTAGCTACTGGCCTGGCAAGAAGGAAGAGGTGCTAAATGCTGGCAGACGCTCTGGCAACCTTTGTAAAACTCTGTGGTGGAGTTGGCGACCAGGAGCTCCAGAGTTGCTAACCCTTCCTGTAAGGGCGCTCGGACCCTTTCTAGCACGAGGGATCCTTTCTCCTGGCATGATCACGAGAAACTTGCTGGGACTGACTTAACTTAGCTTACCTTACGTCGCCAAAAGGGTTTGGTTTGTTTGTTCTTTCCCTACCGCAAGAAAAAGTCGCTAGCCACTAAAAGGTTTTGTTTCCAAAGGACGAACAGTGTACCAAATGAAAATGCTGTATTTACCTGATGACCCCTTGATTCTGGTAGATATTGCCTGAGAATTTTACACTTTAGCCGCGAAGCCGGTCCCCCCTTCTGAAATGGTCAACAGACCATATCTTCCCTGTTCCTGTGGGATAAGTTTGAACTGTTCTGAAATACTGCCAAAACATTTTAAAGTTCTTAACTATTCATTGAAATTTGGATAGAAATGATAGTTTGTTTTGTCTTTTAGGTGATATTTTCTGACATGTTTTTAGTATATATATCCAAGACTTACCTGGGATTCAGTGGCAATTCTTTTCCTTGGCTTCCCTGGTGCTCACATGGCAGGCAAGAGTCACCACTCCAGTTTACAAAGTCCTTTCCTACAGGTTTGAGACTACAGTTGTTTTAATATATAACCTCAACTCTTAGCACAGCACTGGCTTTCCGGTTAGTAGGTAAATCTTCAGGCATGAAAGTATATAATACTTGACACGGTTTGAGTAAACTGATTCACTTGACTCCCCCAGTTTCTTTTAATAGCTGTACTCTATACTTTGAAATCAGAATTTGTCGAAGCTAAACACGATTGGAAAACAAATACTATTTGAATTGTATACATTATTTGAAGGTTCATCTTCTAAATTTATGGCTATAGTGGGAGTTTGGTTTTCTGTTTCAAGGAACTCAGCCATTATCACAGAAGGCCTAGAATTCAGTTAAGTTTATATAAAGTTAGTATAGCCTCAGTAACTCTTTTTGTTCATTTCTTTTATTCAGAAAGTAATAACACAGATAATTGCAAAACGAAATGCTTATCTTTGGTATGATGAGTATTTGAAAAAATAGAAGAAATGTAAAACAGAAAATCATTGTAAGGTATTTTCTGAAATATTAATTTTTATTTATTTTTGATTTTTTGAGACAGAGTTTCTCTATCTGTAGCCTTGGCTGTCCTGGACTCACTTTGTAGACCAGGCTGGCCTTGAACTCACAGCGATCTGCCTCTGCCTCCCAAGTGCTGGGATTAAAGGTGTGCACCACCACTGTCCACCTGAAATAGTAATTTTTACAGTTCAATACAATATAATTAACAATTAACTTTTACCAAAGCCATTACCACATTTTTACCTACTATAGCTCACTTAATCCTTACAATAACATGGGGGATAGGCTATTTTTTTCTTCATCATACCAAGTGCTTTAAAGCACCTAGAGTGCATTAATTATATTTCTTTTGTGTAAAGTATAAGAATAAATAATATTTGCCATGGTTACTAAGAAAGTTTTGTAGAAGTCGTGTGAGAATATATTTGTATTCTATTTCAAAAGGTATGTGACATCATTATCCCAGTGATCACTAAAGTATACATTTGGATGCAATTAAGAGAGAAAACCCCATACAGTTACAGAAGCTTAAGGTAAGAAATTACTTTATATAAAATTGTTTTAAAATTTTTACTTATTTATTGTGTATATGAGGGGAGAAGGTCATCTGGCCTTAAGGTAAAATAACTAAATTAACAGGAATTTGAAGTGATAAGAGACTAGGAGTAAAAGCAATACAGATTAACCTTGTGTAGACAGATAGACCTATAATCCCAACACTAAATTGGCCGAGGCAGAAGGAACTTTAGTTCAAAACTAGACTTGGCTACACTGCTAATTCCAAGCTGCCCTGAGAGACAGTGAGACCTGTCATAGAGAGATGAGGGGAACTGGAGAGAGTACTTCATTAGTTTCAGGCATAGACTATCTGATGGACACATCAGAAACTTTCAGGAAGTAAATTTCCTGCATTGATTCTAGTGTTCTCTTATTATTTTTTTAAGTTAGAAATTCCTTAATTTTTTATTCCTGGTACCACTACCACGATTTAAAGGGCAATATAACTCATGTGATGAAATTAAAAAGAAAGAATAAGCTACAACTGATAAAAGACCAAAGAAACTGACAAAAGGAAAAATATTTAAATCCTGAATCCCTTTCCACAGAGCCACCAGGAAGGGTGAATTTTGGAAATGATAATCAAGAAACTGATGAACTAGCACACATTTTTCTGAGATGCATACATAAAAAGTTTTTGAAGTGTGTGTCTTCCCACAAAAAGCATTCATTGTTTAGAACTAATGCTCATTAATCAGACACTTATCAGACACTTTGAAGTAATATAACGCAGTCACCAGTCTTAAAGTGTGGCCATTTTCTGTTTCTCTCTGTCTCTCTCTCTCTTCCCCCTCTCTCCTCCCTCTTTCTCTGTATGTGTGTACTTGTGGAGGGCAGAAGACAGGATGTGGGAGCTGGTTTTTCCCTGCATTGTGTGGGTCCCAGGATTGAATCCACATTGTCAGGCTTGGCAGCTAGTGCCTTCACCCACTGAGCCATGTTGCTGTCTTTCTTTAATTTTTTCCCAAAGTTTTGATTAGGAAGGGAAGGAAATTTTCATCTGTTACAGTAAAAATGGATTTATGTAGAAAAGTATGCAATGTTGCCAGACATCGATGAGTTGTTATAATCCTAGCACTTGGGAATTTGATGCAGGGGCATTATGAGTTCAGCACTATCTTTGGCCACACAGTGATTTTAAAACCTTCCCACCTACATAAAAATAACTCAAAAAAAGAAACGAAGGAAGGGAGGGAGGAAAGAAAGAAAGAAAGAAAGAAAGAAAGACAGACAGTTGGCAAGTTGGCTTGGTGGGTAAAGGTACTTGCTACCAAGCCTGACAACCTGAGTTTAATCCCAGAACCTACATGGTGAGAGAGAAAATGGACTCACTCAAGTTGTTCTCTGACCTCCAAACTCTTGGCCTGGCATGCGCTCCCCATCCACACACAAAGACACTACATAAATGTAAAAAAAAATTTTTAATAAAAAAATGTTTGCTTGGTAGATGCATTAGTTTCCAGGGGCTACCATAACAACATCTAATCCAGAGGGTTTAAGGAAGCAGAGAATTGTTCTCTTGCAAATGAAAGCTTGAAATGTAAAATAGGCCTCTGGCAAGGTTTGTGCTCCCTCTGAATGCCCTGGAAAAAGAGTCCTTTTTACCTTTTCTAGCTTCTGACGGATCCTTAGCATTCTTTGGTTTGTTGACAGCATAATTTGAATATCTTCCTCCGTCTTCAGATAACCTTTGTACATTTGTGGCCCCATGTGAAATGTTACCGTATATTGCAAATATGACTCTAGAGACCCACCCAGGGCCTCCCATATTTTGGGCAAGCACTCTACCATTTACTGTGTTTTGTTATGAGCACACAGTCATTGACTTTCAGACCCACTCTACATCTAGAATGACCTCAACTTAAAGCCATAATTATATCTACAAAGTCCCTATTTCTGAGTAAAGTGGTATTCACTGGTACTGTGGTTAGAACATAAACATTTTTGAGGGGATAAATTCACTGAACAGTCCATTACTTTATTAGCATCTTTATTTTTAAATAAATTTTATTTACTATTAGTGTGTGTGTGTGTGTGTGTGTGTGTGTGTATGTGTGTGCGTGCGTGCGTGCCCGTGCACGTGCATGCATGATGTATGTGCATGGGCCTGTGTGCATGTGGCTGTCAGAGGACAGCTTTATGGAGTTGGTTCTCTCCTGCCAGTTTTATGTGGGTTCCAGGGGTTGAACATACTGTCCTTTTAAAAATCACATTTTAGGACCATTAAGAGCATATGTAGTCAAAGCTGACAGCCTGAGTTGGATCTTCAGATCCACAGAGTAGAAGAGAACTGACTCCTGAAACTTGGCCTCTGACTCCAACACATGTGTCATGATATGTACTTGTAGGAGTACACAAGCATAGGCAATAAATAAAATGTAAGCATAATTAAAATCACATTTCATGAGCCAAGGATATGGCTCAGTTAGTAGGCTTCTTGGCTAGAATTCAAAATGATGACTAAAATGTAAAACTAACAAAAAGGGCCAATCACAATTTGAACAAGAAAAGCAAAATAGTAAGTGTTGATCTAAAACAGTGGTTCTCAACCTGTGGGTCGCAACCCCCTTTTGGGGTCAGATGCCAGATATTTACCTTATAGTACATAACAGTAGCAAAATTACAGTTATGAAATAACAACAAAATAATTTATTTTTTTGGGATTCACCACACAAGGAATGTATTAAAGGGTCAAGGTGTTAGAAAGGTTGAGAACCACTGATTCAAAGGCTAACAGAGATCAGAATTCTAAAAAACAGAAACAAAAATAATAATGAAAATTAAGGAGAAAAAAATGGAAGGGGAATCTCAAAAAAAAGATAGGAAGCATCATATTCACTGACAAATATGTAATGAAAATATTAGAAAGAAGAGTGAGAGGAAATTGTTTTCTTTTTAGTTTTTCGAGATAGGGTTTCTCTGTGTAGCATTGGCTGTCCTGGACTTGCTTTTGTAGACCAGGCTGTCCTGGAACTCTCTCAGATCTGCTTGCCTTTGCCTCTGCCTCTGGAATGCTGGGATTAAAGGCGTGGATTGCCACACCATGCTGAGAGGAAATATGGAAGTATTTTGAAGACACAATGTAACATTGTCAGAAGCCTTTGTTTAAAAATAAACATACACACACAGGAAGCTCAGTGAGCTACAAATATAAACATTGAGTAGCGTCCACTAACATATTAAAATATTGAAAATAAAAACAAAGTCTTAAAAACCACTGAGTCATCACTAATAAAAGAAAATTAAGATATGATTTCTGATTTAAAAAGAAATGGTGGGCAGAGGCAATAGGATAGCAGCCATTGTTACCCAAGAATAAACACATCACAAAAGAATCCTATATTCAGTAAAACTAATTTTAAAAACAAAAGTGAAATGCAGATGTTTCCCAATGAATAAAAAAGAAACAATTTGTTATTAGCATATCCACATGACAAAAAAGACTAAAGAAACTCATTTTCCAGCTGAAAACTGACAGAATTTAGACAGAATAGTTCTGTCCCTTATGCATGAGGAGTAAATTCCAGCACCTCTAGTGGATGCCTAAAACCAATTCCTATATAGGCTATGATCTTCCTATCCATAGATACCCAGCTTATTTGCTTTTATATTTTGAGACAAAGTCTTCTTGTGTAGCCAGGCTCAAACTTTCAGTCATTCTCCTTCCACCTTCTGAGTACTAGAATTACAGGCATGTTCCACTGTGAGATGTAAACCTGGCATGGTGGCCCATCACTTGGGAGGCAGAAGTAGGCAGATCTTCATGAGTTTTAAGGCCAGCCTAGTCTACAAAGAGAGTCCAGGACAGCCAAGGCTACATAGAAAAAAAAACCCTGCCTTGCAAAAAGCACACACAAAACAAACAAGCAAACAACAAACAAAAAAAACCAAAAACCAACCAAACAACAGAGAAGGGGGAGAGAGAGAGGGAGAAAAAGAAAGAAATTTAATGTACTGTCATAACACTTAACACACTTAACACACACTATAACGGTGACTTTTTCAGTGCAAAGTATGATAGCAAAAGTAATACAGATTTCTTGAAGAACACAAGACATTTTGTTTCCTTCTCTTTCCCCTACCTCCTTCTGTTTCGGCTCTGGGAATTAAAGTCCAAGCTCCTACAAATACTAGGCAAGTGTTCTTCTATTTTTCTACATCTTTGTTTTTTCATTTGCTTTTCGTTTTGTTGTTTGATACAAGCTCTCACTAAGATGCCCAAGCAGGCCTTGAACTCTCAGGGATTTTTGTTTAGTTCAGAGTCTCTTGAATCCTAGGCTGGCCTTGAACCCACTCTGTACTAGAAGTGACCTTGAGCTTCTAATGTTTCTGCCTCCACTTGCCAAATGCTGAGCATACAGGCAGGCATGTGCCACCACACCTGGGGAGTGTTTGGAATCTCAGCCTTCTGCCTCAGCGTCTGTAGAAGCTGAGTTTAGAATCATGCACCAACAGGCCCAGCTCCACGATTCATTCTTTTTGCATTGCATTTATTTAGTTGTATTTTTTAAAATGTAGAGGTCAGAGGACAACTTTACAGAGTAGATGCTCTCCTTCCACCTTGGGGATTCCAACAATCCACAGGCCAAGCAGTGGTGGTGCAAATGTAATCCCAGCACTTAGGCAGAGGCAAGTGGATCTCTGTAAATTTGAGACCTTCCTGGTCTACATAGAGAGTTCCAGAATAGTGCGGGCTACACAGAGAAACCCTGTCTCAAAAAAAAAATTCAAACTCAGGTCAGGCAGGTAGTGGCTTTACTCACTGAGCCATAGTTAGCTGATTTAAGGGGTTCTGCTTCTTTTCACAATGGAGTATTGCCCCCAAAGAAGAAACAAATGTAACTAGAGAAAGAAAGCATCATGCTAAGCAAAAACAAAAAGAAAGGAAGAGAGAAAGGAAGGAAGGAAAAAAAAAACAGGAACTTCGCAAAGTGACAGGACTTAGAAGGAACATGATTATTATGTGTTGTCTTAACTGTGGGGGTGTTAAATACTGAGAGAGGGAACTTGTAGGCTAGGGGATGTGGGTAATTTTGAAACAATGTGGTGTTTAGGGTAAATGGTAGACATTGGCAGACAAATATCACATTTTCTTTCTTGTGAAGAATCTAAATTACACACATAAACATGTATGTGTGTGTGTGTGTGTGTGTGTGTGTGTGTGTGTGTGTGTACATACAGCATGAAAGTAGGGGATGGGACTCTTTGTGGACAAAAAGATGATTAAGGTAAATATGAGGAGTAAGGTGCATGATTTTCATGCATGAAACTATTATAATGAATGCCACCATGCTGTGCAGTAAGTACTCACAAATGCAAAAACAAATAAATGAAGGTGGGGCCTAGTAGAAGAAGGTCAATGAAGGCAGGATCTTGAAGAAGGTATCAGAACTCAAGACCCTCCCTTCCACTATCTTTGCTTCCTAGTCACATCTAGGTGAACAAGTTTCCCCTGTCACACACTATAACCGTGGTTTCAGAGCTATCAGAGGCTCATATCAGTGGAACTAAGCAACAATGAACTAAAACCTCTTAAAGACAAGGCCAAACCAGGAGGTGGTGCACACACCTTTAATCCCAGTACTCAAGAGGCAGAGGCAGGCAGATCGCTGTGAGTTCAAGGCCAGCCTGGTCTACAAAGCAAATCCAGGATAGTCAAGGCTATACAGAGAAACCCTGTCTCAAAAAAACAAACAAAAACAAAACAAGAAAAAACGGGGCCAAAATAAACCTTTTCTTTTCTTTTTTTTTTTTTTTTTTACTTTTTCTTTCTTTCTTAGCTTTCTTTCTTAGGGTTTTTCTGTGTATCCTTGGCTGTCCTAGACTCACTTTGTAGACCAGGCTGGCCTCGAACTCACAAAAATCTGCCTGCCTCTGGCTCCCAGAGATAAATCTTTTCTTTCACTTGTTTTATCTCATTCATTTCTCATAGAGACAGAAAACACAATAACAGGGGCTGAAGAGATGGCTCAGAGGTTAAGAGCACTGACTGTACTTCCAAATGTTCGAAGTTCAATTCCAACAAACACATGGTGGCTCACCACCATCTATGATGAGATCTGGTGCCCTCTTCTGGCATGCAGGTGTATATGCAGTACAGAAAATTGTATACAGAATAAAGAAATCTTTTTTTTAAAAATGAAAGAAGAAAACACATTAACACAAGGCATTTTGCCAAATTCACCCCCATTTCTACTAAATACTTCCAGCAAACTAGTTTATGGAGGGAACTTCATAAAGCTAATAAATAACAGGTATCTATGAAAACCCTGTAGCTGATTTCATAGTTAATTGTGAAAAACTGGGCACTACCCTCTTATAATCAGGAGGTCCAATTAAAGGGAGAATGTCTTTCCTTTCTTTCCAATAGGATCTCATTTGGTACAGACTGGCCACAAACTCCCTATGTAGCCAAGAGCGATAAAGGACTTCTCATCCTCCTGCCTCCACTTCCCAAGAGCTGGCATTAGTAGCCCTTTTCTCATGATTTCTGTTCCTCATTATCCCAGAGGTCTTACATGACTAATTCGTTAAGAAAAAGAGCAAAACAAATATGGCGTGTAAAGGAAAACATATCTCTTTTTCAAACTTTATGGTTTTATGTAGAAGCTCATGAAAAACAGAGAGCAAATAAATGATCAGAACAAGGCATGAAACATGACCAAGATAGAACTTAGATTTCTGTACCCTAGCAGTAAAGAATCTGAAATGAAAACTATTTTAATTTCCAGTATCATCAAAAAATAAAATAAAATGCTTAGGAATATATTTAACAACATAAATGTAATGCTAGTGCTCCTGAAAACTGTAAACCAGTATTGAATGAAATTAAAAACCAGCTAAAGAAATAAAAACATAAATGTCTATGTTTATTACCTTATATTAGACAAGTGTTGCTTTGTTATGACACCTACAACACAAGGTAACAAAATCAGTTAAACTAATCTTTTTGTCAGAATGAAACATGTACATCAAACAACATTATTAATAAAAATGTGGCCATTGATCAGGCAGCTTTACAGTGCCAACCAGAAAGAACACTCTGAAATTGTGAAGCAAACTAAATCCTTCCACCTTAAAAAAGAAAAGGAAATAAAAGGGCAGGTGTAGTGTCACAAGCTTTTAATCCCAGAACTCTAGAGGCCAAGGCAGGTAGATCTCTGTGAGTTTGAGGCCAGCCAGGACTACATAGTGAGATCCTGTCTTAAAATGAAAGAAAGAGGGGGAGAAAGAGAGAGAACCAGGAGGAGGGAGGGAGAGAGGGAGGGAGGGAGAGAGGGAGGACAGACAGAGGGGGAGGGAGGGAGAGAGAGAGAGAGAGAGAGAGAGAGAGAGAGAGAGAGAGAGAGAGAGAGAGAGAGAGAGATTATGAAGGAACCCAGGAACCTAGCCAGGCAGTGGTGGTGCAGGCCTTTAGTCCCAGCACTCAGGACACAGAGGCAGATGAATCCTGATTTTGAGACAAGCCTGGTCTACACAGTAAGTTCCGGGACAGCCAGTGAGGGCTACACAGAGAAACCCTGTTTGAAAAACAAAAAAAGAAGAGCCGGGCGTGGTGGCGCAGGCCTTTAATCCCAGCACTCACTCGGGAGGCAGAGGCAGGCGGATCGATGTGAGTTCGAGGCCAGCCTGGTCTACAAAGCAAGTCCAGGACAGCCAAGGCTACACAGAGAAACCCTGTCTCGAAAAACCAAAAAAAAAAAAAACAAAACAAAACAAAAACAACAACAACAACAATAACAAAAACCAAACAAAAAAGAAAAAGATAACCCAAATAAAAGGAAGAAAATACACAATAGGGATCTCCTTATCTATATCTATATATATATATACATATATATATATATACAGACAACACAAACAAATCAGTACTCATTATGAAAATGCAAATTGAAGCCGTAATATCCCTTCCTTCTATCCAATAAGATAGTGGTATATGAGTATGTAATACTTCTTCACAGAGCTTGTGGAAATAGGTCAAAAACTTAGACTGTGGCCATATACCCAAAAGAATGGAAAAATCAGTACAATAAAAGTTGTACACAAAGCCAGGCATTGTGGCATATGCCCATAATCTTTACACTTAGGCGGCAGAAGCAGGAGGATCCTTGTGAGTTCAAGGACAGCCTGGTCTACAAAGGGAGGCCAGGACAGCCAAGGCTACACAGAGAAACCCTGTCTCAAAAAAGCCTCACCCCCCAAAAAAAGTTGTACACAAAAGTTCATTGCGTCCAAAACAAACAACAGTAGAAGCTGTTGCAGTGGCATATGCTTGTAATCTCAGCGTTGAGGACCTGGAAGCAAGAGAATAATTTCAAGGCTAGCTAGCTAGCTTCAGCTACATGGAAAATTCAGGGCCAGCATGGGTTTCGTAAGATCATGTCTAAAAAAAAACAACAACAACAAAAAAACTTAAGTTCACAGCAGTGTTATTTCTAATATCTCCACAGTAGAAACAATAAAAGTGTCCATCACCTTATGAATGCATAAACAAGATCTTCTGTACTTAACAAATTGAGTATTCTAGCATAAAAAGGAACAAAGTAATGACATATATATACACACATACACATACACACACACACCACATATATATATATATATATATCCTGGATAGATCTTGAAAATATTATTTTGAGTGAAAGAAGCTATTAGTAAAGAGACTACATATAGTATGTTATATGTAATATGAAGAACAAGTAAACTATCAAGGTGAAAGGAGGATTGTTGGTTCCCTTGGTCTAGGGAAATGGAACAAGGAAATGTGCTTCTATGTATTATACTTATTTGGAAGGAAGTCTCCCTAAAGTGCTCTGTAGCTAGATTCTGCTAATGCTTGTATAATTTTGTAAATGTATAGAAAACCATCTAAGGGAGCAATTTTTTACTTTTGTTTTTTTGTGACAAGGTTTCTTCGTTGTGTAGCCCTGGCTGTCCTAGAACTGGACTTGTAGACCAGGCTGGCCTCGAATTCACAAAGCTCCACCTGCCTCTGCCTCCTGAGTGCTGGGATTACAGGCATGCATCACTACTGCCCAGCTGGGAACAAGTTTTTATTAGTGTGTGGGAATGCCTGTGTATGGGTGTGGATGCCCTGATGCGTGTGTGGAGGTCAGGGGACAACTTGATAGAGTCAGTTCGTTCCAGAGATCAAAGCCAGGTCACCCACAGCTTTGCAGGACAAGCCTTTTTTTTATTTTTTAAAAACCTGTTTACTGAACCACCTTGATGGCTCTAAATTCACGTTTTCAAACAGTGAACTTGAGCTGTAGCTGTATCTTAGTGGTTAAAATACTTCTCTACTTTGCAAAAGGCCTTAGATTCATTACCCAAACCTTGAACTTTATGGTATGCAAATTATGTCTCAAGTGGGGTCTTAAAAATATGTAGTGCTTTGAATAAAGATAAACTAATAAAATCAGATTTTCTTTAAAATTAATTAAAAAGGTGTTTGGTTGATAAATTTAATTATGATTGTAGTATGTTCTTAACATTTTTTCCTCCTTGAGCTGTAATTGAGTATTTCAGAACCAAATAGTATTCTGATTATTTGTTTCTTTTAATATCAGCTTGCACTTTTCCCCTTTATTCCCTCATGCATTTCAGATTGCTACTTGGAAAGGAAACAGTAAGAGCTTGGGATATGTATCAGTGGTAAAGGGCTTGGTTATCATATGCTGGCCCTTGCTTTGATCATCACACATATAAAACTTATTAAACATCTTAATAATTGTAGAAAATGTCACTGCTTGCACACATTATAATTGTTTTAACTTAATCTACAGTTTGCTTTTCTCCTCCTCTTTGTTTTCATTAATAAAGGACATTTTAGCATGACTGTATTAATTTTTGTTTTTCTTTCTTTTAAAAAGAATTTTGAGACAGGTCACACTGCGCAGCCTGCAACTCTGAGTGTCAACCAGAACGGTTCCAAACTCATAGAAATCTGCCTGCCTCTGCCTCCCGAGTGCTGAGATTGAAGGCATGTGTCACTATGCCTTGTCACTTGCCTATATTTCTAATTATTAAATAGATCCTTACAATAGATTCTTAACACTGGAAATCCTGTATGAATTAAATATATGAATCTTATATGAAACCTAAATGAGTCCTATGTAAATTGTGTGTGTATGTGTGTGTGTGTGTGTTTGTGTGTTTGTGTCCATGTCATTGAGTATGTGTATCTCATGTGCCTTTGAGGAGGTCAGAAGACAACTTGTAGTTTATTTCTTTCAGCTTGGGATCAAATTCAGATAATCAGGATTGGCTACAAGAATCTTTATCCACTGACAAGTCTCATGGGCCCAAGTTAAATAAATATTTTTAAAAAACGCTGAGGGGGGAGTGGTGCATGTCTTTAATCCTAGCACTCAGGAGGCAGAGGCAGGTGGATCTCTGTGATTTCTAGGCCAGCCTGGTCTACACAGACAGTTTAGGTCAGCCAGGGCTACAGAAAAGCCCTGTCTCAAAAAAAAAAAAAGAAAGAAAGAAATTGGGGTGAAAGTGATGACTAGGTGGAGTTAACTGCTAAGTGTGATCCCTAGAAGCCAGGTAAAAGGTGGAAGGAAGAGAACTCCACAGACTTCCTCTGAATTCCACATGTGTGCCATGGCATTCATGCACGTACAGACACAAATCATACACACACAACAATATTAAACTAATTAATTAAACATGTTAAAAGAAAATGTCATAATGAAAACCATTCTTGTGTGTAATTAAGATATGCTTTATAAACAAAAAACAAAACACCTTAATATTTTTGTGCACGACCTCTTATTTTCCAGTTGAATTTGTGAATTTGTGAAAGATAGCTAACCTTTTTTTCTGGCAATATTTATTAAATGTTTTCTTTTTTCAAGTTGATAGATTATGCAGTCCTTTGTCATTTGTTAATGTGTTAGACCAAGATCTATTTTGTGTGTGTGTGTGTGTTCTTTTCTATTTATCTATGTCCTAGTTTCTCTCTCGTTGCTATGACAAAATACCTTGTCAAATCAAACATAGGGGAGAAAGGGTTTATTTTAGCACACCAGTCCATTCAAGGCGGTTTAAGGCATCAGGAACTTGAAGCAGCCAGTCACATCCACAGTCATGTATGATTGTGCTCATCTCACTTTCTTCTTTTTCCCCCCACCCCCCCTTTTTTTTTACAACCCAACCACAGGGAATAGAGCTGCCCATTTTAAGCTTAGTCTTCCTACACCAATTAAGATAATCAAGACAGCCTGGTGGTGGTGGTGCACGCCTTTAATCCCAGCACTTGGGAGTCAGAGGCAGGCAGATCTTTGAGGCCAGCCTGGTCTACAGAGTGAGTTCCAGGAGAGCCTGAGCTACACAGAGAAACCCTGTCTCCAAAAAAACCAAAAAACCAAAACACCAAAAAACCAAAAAAAAAACCCCAAAACAAAACCAAAAATGTAAAGATAATCAAGACAAATCCATACAGATATACCCAAAGGCCAACATAATCTACACAATTCCTCATTCTATTCTTAAGTGATTCTAGATTGTGTCAAGTTGACAATTAAAACCAAACAACACTATTTGGGCCCAATGCCATGTTGATTTCATTGCTTTAGATTATGTTACATTTTAGCATTTGACCAAACTTGATTGCAGGCACACCAATGTTTCTGTTTTTCACTTACAGTTATCTCCTTATTATGGCTTGTTAAAGTCTCATATACTAAAGGGTTGCTTCTCTAGCATTTAGAGTTATTAAGAAACAATTAGTTGAAGATGGCACTAATCTCATCAATGAATTAATTAATTCATTGGTAAATCCATAGGCAATGGTCCAGTAGGAGGTGGAGCCTCATTGGTGGAAGTAGTTCCCTGGGTAACACCTTTCAAAGTTATATCTTCTTACTGGACCCCTTTCACTCCTGTTTCAAGATTGGGTGAGGCATGCAGTTTAATTCCACTATACCTATTTACTGTAATGTTTCTACCTTGCCAAAGAACTAAAAGCAGTGGAGTCACCAGACTGTGGACTGTGGACACTTTGAGCCAAAATATATTTGCATGGCTTTCAGTTGTTTAACTCACACGCTGTGTCACACCAAAGTCAATCTAGCATACTTCTTTTTATTAAAGGAACTTCAGAAACATTTTATCTTGTTTGCCCTCTCCCTTCTCTCTTTTGATTTTTTTTTGAGATAGAATCTCACTTTGTAGCCTGGCTAGCCTAGAACTCAGTGTATAGACCAGGTTTGCCTTGAACTCAAAGAGATTCACCTGCTTCAGCCTCTGAATGCTGCCCCACTATGCCCAATTTATGAAGTACAGGGGATCAAACCTAGGTCCTTGTGTATGTTTGACAAGCACTCTACACACTGATCTACACCCCCAGCCCCATGGTCATATTCTTCATTGTATTCTTTATAAAAATTCTATACATCTTTTGTTGATTATTATTCATTCCGTATTTTGAGCTTCTTTAGAGTACAGATGAGTAGTACCTATTAGATGCTAAGGTCTAAGCTACATATTCATGTGTATTATTGGTGGTAGTCAAAGAAGCCCTATGTAGTGCACGCTTAGTATCCCCACTGTAGAAATAAGGAAATAAAAACTATCTAATAAACTAAATATTTTGATCAACTCCAAATACTAAGCCTTCTTCCAATGCAGTCCATTGTTTCTCTTTCTCTCCCTCTCAGTCTCCATCTCCTCAACCCTCTGAGATACAACATCATCTGTCCCAGGCTTGAACTTGTTTGTACTCACTGTACAGTTGGTGCTAAGGTTAAGCACCTGATCCTCTGCCCGCCACCTCCCAAATGCTGGAATTATAGGTATGTACCACCATGGTTCTCTTTCTTATTGAAACAAGATTTTTTCCCACACTTTTCACCTGTTTTTTTGTTTTTTTTTGTTGTTGTTGTTTTGGTTTTTTGTTTTGTTTTGTTTTTTCGAGACAGGGTTTCTCTGTTAGCCTTGGCTGCCATGGACTCACTTTGTACACTAGGCTGGCCTTGAACTCACAGTGATCCACCTGCCTCTGCCTCCTGAGTGCTGGGATTAAAGGCATGTGCCACCACCTACCAGCTCACTTTTCACCTGTTTAATTGGATGCTATTTATTATTTTATTGGTTTAATTGGACTTTCAAGACACTATTAGCACTCAACTAGCTACTTACCTTCTTTGCCTCTACACTTACTAGGTTAAAAAAAAGTTTTTTTCCTATTTGTTTTAAAGGCTGGGAGAGAGTTCTAGAATGGTTAAAATGATTGTTGTTATGGAAGAATAAGAGATAAAGAATAGGCACCACATATGTAGGGTTAGGAAAATTCTATTTGTTAATAAAAGGTTTTCAATCAGATGGTCATGGGTCACCATGTAGATGCTGGGAATCAACCTGGATCCTTTGGAAGAGCAGCCAGTGCTCTTAACCACTGAGCCATCTCGCCAGCTCTCCTGAGCCACTTTATGAACTCTGGGGCTATAGACCATAAAAATTAAAGATGTTTAATATAAGGTCTATTTTGAATAAAAATTTTTATTTTGTTTGAATCAAAACTTTCTAGGCTATGACATCTTATCTAGAAACAAGTTATTTAATTTCTAATCCTAAATTCCTTCATTTGTGTATAGGGGAAAATGATATCTGTGGAGGTCTTAGGCATTTAGATATTTGGCCTGTACATGGTACCCAGTTTGTGGAGGCTTATGAGGTCTCACCTTGCTAGATGAAGTATATCAATAAGGCCAAGCTTTGAGGAGTTAAAAATCATGCACAGTTTCCAGCAGATGCTCTCTGCTTCCTGTTTGTGGTTCAATATGTGACCTCTCAGTTTCTGATCCAGCTGCCTGCTATCTCTACTCCACCATTTAATTAAGGTTAAATGAAATATTGATAACTATATCTGGTGTGTGGAGAGCATTCTAAAAGTGCTATTCATTACTACTATCCTAGTAATTTTACAGGTGATTAGATACGGTAACTAGACAGCTAAGTCAATTGTTTATAGTGACTTAATCTCCATTCCACTATAATATCTAATTCATACATTACTTCACTGATTAGAAATTTCAAACTACATTTAATAAGAATGTATATGACAATTATATTGTTCATAACTTTTAAACATGGTGGTGTATGACTATAATTCCAGTATCCCGTAGGTGGAGGGAGGGTGGTTAAGAGTGTAAGGACATCTGTGGCTGTATGATGAGTTTGAAGCCTACCTGCTACATGAGACCCTGCCTCAAAAACAAAAACACGCATAACGACACATATATGTGAAAATGCCATTCCAAGCACATTTAACTACTAATTTAAAATTGATTTTTAAATCATAAACACATTTCTGTTTTGTTTGCTTGTTTGTTTTAAGGCCAGGTTTCTCTGTGTAGCCCTGGCTGTCCTGGAACTCATTTTGTAGACCAGACTGACCTCGAACTCAGAGAGTCTCCAACTTCTGCCTCCTGAATCCTGGAATTAAAGGTATTTGACACCACACCTGCCTCCATAAACACATTCTTTTTTCTTTGCTTTCTTTCTTTCTTTCTTTTTTTTTTTTTTTTTTTTTTTTTTTTTTTTTTTTTTTTTGGTCTTTTGAGACAGGGTTTCTCTGCATAGCCTTGGCTGTCCTGGACTCGCTCTGTAGACCAGGCTGGCCTTGAATTCACAGCGATCCGCCTGCCTCTGCCTCCCGAGTGCTGGGATTAAAGGCGTGCGCCACCACGCCCGGCCTCATAAACACATTCTTAAAACGTCAAAATGTCATTGTTTTGGTAGGAATATGTCTAGTATTATATTTAATACTGATTGTTCTTTGAATATTGATCTTTATTATGAGGACCAGAGAGATGGCTCACTTGTTAAGAGCACTTGTTTGGTCTTCTAGAGGACCCAGGTTTAGTTACTGGTACCCACATAGCAGCTCAAATCTGTCTGTAACTCCAGTTCCAGGGAATCCAATATCCACTTCTGACCTTCTGACCTGTGTGGGTCCTGCACACACGTGATGTACATATATACATGCAGGCCCAGTACACATATACAAAAAATAAAAGTGAATAGATTTTTAAAAGAGATTCATCTTCATTGTGATAAAACACTTATTTTTAATACTATAAGAAAACTATTAAACCATAAAAGGCCTTTTGTACTGGACAAGATTGCTCAATGGGTAAGAGCACTTACTACCAACCCCAGGGACCTGAGTTTGATCCCAGGGGTGTTCATGGTAGATGGAGAAGATTGACACCCAGAAATCGTCCTCTGACCTACATGTGCTGGCCACAGTATGCACATGCACACGTGTGATACATATATGAATGTAGAAATACAGCCTACATAGTCCGTATAATGTAACATGTATATGGTTTCAGAGCTACGCTTCTTTTGAAACAAGGTCTCTCACAGAATTTTCAGTTTACAAATTTGGCTAGACAGACAGGACAGTGAGTTCCTGGGATCCGCCTGCTACTACCCACATCTAACCCCGATGTGCACCACCACACCCGGCTTTTTATATGGGTAGTGAGGATCAAACAATTGTCTTCATGCTTGAGCAGCAAGTGTTTTACCTACGGAGCCATCTGGCATCTGCCCACCTCCTAGTTAACTACAAATAGAAATAGAAACAGTCCTGATAAAATCATATTTAAATCTAAATAGTTGGAAACTTTGATTTTAATTACTTAATTTTATACTATTATGCTTTTAACAGAAAAACAAAAAAGTAAAGGGAGATTTTTTTAATTAAGTTTTAGGGAAGTTGGTAGGGTCTCTCTCTCTCTCTCTCTCTCTCTCTCTCTCTCTCTCTCTCTCTCTGTCTTTCTCTCTCCATATATATATATATATGTCTGTATATGCTTTATATCTGTAAAATGAAATTCCACAAAACACAGGTTAATCCTAATAATGCAGAATTTTTAATATTCAAAATATTATGGAATCCAGTTCTCTGTGAAATTAAGTATTCTGTATACACTAGTTTATGAGAAAAATATCATAGTTAATTCTGAGAAATTCTAGTTAATCATTCAATACATGCCCAATCCATCCTTTCCCAAGCTTTCTGATTAATAAATATTGCGCCTTAGTTAACTTTAATATTCATCAAAGTCCACATTAGTCATTCAGTTTAATTTTGTTTGACACATGGTCTCATCCTTTATCTCATCTCAGACTGACCTACAATGTACCATAGACCAGGTAGGCCTTAAACTTGGGCCTGTCCTCCTGCCGCAGCTTCCCAAGTGTTAGTATTAGAGGTGTAAAATCACCACACCTAAACTGTCTTGTTTTTTTAAATGCTGTAGTTAAAGTGAACTCACCTGTTCCCTAAATATCTACTTTTTTATATAAAAAAGTGTATTACAAACTAAAATTGCCCTAAGAATGTCTGATGTGCATTTCTTACCTGACTAAGCCTGCTTTCCACTTGAGCTAACATCAAAGTGCATTTTTATGGCTGTCCTTTGAAATTCTGATGAGCTCACTACTAGTTCTACTTCTCTCGAAACAGCTCTTTCTCAGCATGATACAATAATAATGTGAGAGTCAGAAAAACTATGGTTCTAATCTTGGTTCTTTCATTGACTGTGACTCTAGGGGAAAATCACACAATTGTTTGGGGCTTTTATAAAGATTCTATACAATGGATAGACTTACCCTACATGTAAAACTCTACACTATAATCTCTTCTCTTCTATGTCGTTATTTCTTCAATTTCAGTTTTCAGTACCTATTCAATAAAGATGCAAGTATTATGTCTCTGATTTTCTTCAAGATGCAGCTATTCATCTAACATATTCCTATTCCTTTTGGATCCCAGTTCTTATAGATACTGCCTCTTCTCCTTTGTTTTGTGGAGACTCTGGTTCTTTCGTGACAAAATATGCTTTATCTTAAAATCTGTTTTTCACTAAGCAGGTGCCCTCACATGCAGGCACCCATTTCTCAGCAGTCTTTTTTACTGAACATATTCCTTGTAAGTACTGCAAAACCTCTTGGATTCCTCACAGTTCAGCTTCCACAGTATGGTCAGCTCTGCAGTGGTCCTGGAAAAGTCACATGTGGCCTCCCAAATATCTAGGCAGTGCTAACCTTTTCTTGCATCTTCCTTTGATCGTATACCCATCTTCCTGGCAGATATTCAAGTGAAATATGTCCCACTCCATCTGACCAACCCTTAGGCACCTGGCACCCACCCTCGGGGATGATTCTAGGATAAGATGTTACCTCCTCTGCACTTCAGCACGTTCTTGATTTCAATCCTGAACTGTGATGAAATGGGGATTGTCTTCCTTGGGTACCTTTCTGCCATTTCTTCATTCCTGAAAAGTTTTCTTACTTACTTCTTGCCAAACTTTTATTATTCCCATTTTCACATACATAACATTTTCTTCTCTATGCACAGTCTTGCACACTAGGCAACCATTGTACCATTACCTCTTGCATTACCCCCAGCCCAAAACATTTTTCTCCTTGTATTTACCCGAACATTATTGTGTAGTTTCTATTTCTTCACTTGAACTATATTGATGCAGATATATCTACTTTTCAGAACAATTCACTCCTTAACTCTGTATAGCCAAGCATCAGTATTGCTCCTGAAAATGAAAAGCTATATAATTCAATGATTTCTCTCCTGTTTTTCCTGCCTGGGGAAAAAAAACTTTTTAAACCTTACAAGTTTCTATGTTGTTATACTCTTTCGTTCATCTTTTAGAATCTTTAAATGTTCTTTGTACGCCTTTTTCTTCTCTACTCTTTGTTTACATGGTTTAGCCTGCATTACTAAAGTCTGAATGTTTTCAACTTCAGAGTCTCTGTCTGTTTCTCTTCTTCAGGTTACTCATATTCTCTTGGCTTTAGCTACCTTCTCTGATCTAATGAAATCCAATTTACATTTGTAGTCTTAATACTGCTTCTGAACTTGGTTCTATATTATTCTTTTATTTAGATTTACTATTATTATTTTTAATTGTGTGTGTTTGTGTGTCTATATGTATGTATGTGCACATGTGTGCAGTGTTCACGGTGGCCAGAAAAGCTGGATGCCTCCAGAGCTGGGGTTAGAGGTAGCTGTGACCTTCCAGATGTGGCTGCTGGGAACCAAGCTCAGGCCCTGTGCAAGAGGACTAGGTGCTCTTGACTCCTGACTTATCTATCCAGCCCCCGTCCTTCTTTTATTTTTATTTCAACAGAGACTGAATACTTACTATATGCCAGGTATGGTGATAATGAAAATTAAAAAGTGAACAAAGCACATGGTTTGTACATACCAAACTATTGATAAGTAAAAACAAATTACTGTCCAATGTGGTAAGTGCTGTGATTGAAGTAGATTGTGTATTATGAGAGCATAAAAACTCTTGATCTAATTTTGGAGGAGGGCAGGGAGTACTTCCCAAAGAATGTAAAATTTAAGTATAGACTTGAAGGCTTGATGGATGAGTAGGAGTTAACCCTGTGAAGATAAATGGAATGGGAGGACAAGCTTGAAAAGACAGTTCCAGACAAGGGGGTCAACTTGTACAAAGGCCTACAAAGCAGAGAACATGGTGTTTGGGGAAAACTACACTTAGTTCAGATCATAAAGTTCCAGATTGGTTAGCCAGAGTGAAGGAAAAAGCAATTAAATTGAAGTTGAATCAGTATCTCCAAAGTTTTTAGTTTTTAGTCATTTTTGTTGAAAAATTTATTCATATATTTTGTTCACATTTACCTTACTCAGATCTTCCAAGATCTTCCCTTCCTCCCTGCCCACCCAACCTCACACTCTTTCTTTCTTTCTTAAGAAAATAAACAAGAAACACACAAACAGAAAGCAAAACAAATGTCAAAAAGTCCCCCCCCCTCTCACACACACACAATCAGAAACCAAATATATAAGCAAAAGATGAAACAAAAAATTGCCCAAACAAAGCTGTATGAGACAGAATGTCAATGAAAATACCATTGAGTTTATTTCATGTTGACAAACACCTCCTGGGCATGGAGCCTACGCTGAAGTGTGGTGAATATACCCAGTGAAACTCCACTGGAGAAAACTAATCTTTCCTTTCCAAATGTATATCAGTTTCAGATAGCTTCTTGGTTAGAGCTGGAAGCTCATATCCACTCTTTCCTCAGTGCTGGGATCCTGTGTGGCTTGAACCTGTACAGGCCATTTGCGTGCTGCTGTAGTCTATGAGTTCATATGTGCATTGGTCTGTTGTGTCTGGATAACACTGTTTCCTTGGAGTCCTCCATTCCGTCTGGCTCTTACAATCTTACCACCTCTTCTTCCACAGAATTCTTTGTGTCCCTAGTGGAGAGGTTTGAGGAAAACATCCCATTTAGTACTAAGTGCTCCAACGTCTTTCACTATGCACAAAGTGTCCACTTGTGAATCTCTCTGTTAATTCCTACCTACTGTAAGAAGCTTCTCTAGTAATGGCTGAATGAGGCACGCATCTGTGAAAATAGCAGAATGTCATTTGGAATAATTATATTGCTATGTTTCCTTAGCAGAAAATTTTAAAAAATATTCTTCCAACCTCAAATTTACTATGTATAAATTAGTAAAAAGTGAATAAAACACATTTCAAGCTGAGTTCAAGGCCAGCATGGGCTACATGGTGCTAACATATATCAAACAAAATAAAACATAACCCCACCATCATATACTTTAATATTGTTCTCTTCTTTACAGCTTCTCAACTTCTAATCTTTTGCTTTTTTTGTACCACTATATGAGTCATATGGTTTTCTAATTTGATTATTTTTAAATTTTATTTTATTTTTAATTATGTATGTGTCATGTGTGGATATATGCATATGAGTGTGGGTTCCCAGGGAGGCCAGAATATCTCTTGGAGCTAGAAATGCAAGCAGTTTCTATTTTATTTTATTTTATTTTGGTTTTTCGAGACAGGGTTTCTCTGTGTAGCCTTGGCTGTCCTGGACCCGCTTTGTAGACCAGGCTGGCCTCGAACTCACAGCGATCCACCTGCCTCTGCCTCCCGAGTGCTGGGATTAAAGGCGTGCACCACCACGCCCGGCTAATGCAAGCAGTTGTGAGCTACCCACCATCGGTTCTGGGAATTTAACTCCAGTCCTTCTGTAAGAGTAGTGTGGTGGTTTCTATGAAATTGGTCCCCATAGGCCCATAAGGAGTGGCATTATTAGGAGGTGTGTCCTTGTTAGAATAGCTGTGGCCTAAGGTTTCAGATGCTCAAGCCAGCCAGATCAAGTGTGTATGTGTGTGTCTCTCTCTCATCCTGCAGCCTATAGATCTGGATGTTGAATTCTCAGCACCTTCTCCAGCACCATGTCTGCCTGCATGCCACCATATTCCCACCATGATGATAATGGACTAAACCTTTGAAACTGTAAGTAAGCCCCAATTAAATATTTTCCTTTGTAAGAGTGGCCATGGTCATGGTTTCTCTTCACATCAGTAGAACCCTAAGACAAGTTGTATATGGTCTTAACCACCGAGCTATCTTCCAGTCATGAGTGACATATTTTTATGTTCATTTTTTCTAATATTGTTACCGTTATTAATTCTTTATCATTGTCTGTGTTGTTTCTACGCTGAAATAAGCCTTATCTTCTCTAGCAACTCAGTTTTGTATCTGATTTCATGTTTGTCCTTTAAGGAAACTTTTCTGACCTCTTTTCAGTACTATAATCACACTGGGTCTTCCTTTTTGTCATATATACTTATTGCTTTTAAAGTGTGTGTGTGTGTGTGTGTGTGTGTGTGTGTGCACGTGTGCACATGCGCACATGTGTGCATGCATATGCGTTTAGGTAACTCTGGAAGCCAGAAATGGTGACAAATCCCCATGAGCTCAAGTTACAGATGGTTATAAGCTGTGTGGGTTCTGGGAACAAAACTCATGTGCTCTACAACAATGGTTCTCAATCTGTGTGGGTTGCAACCCCTTTGTGAGTTGAATGACACTTTCACAGGGGTCACCTAAGGCCATCAGAAAACACAGATATTTCCATTACGATCCATAAGAGCAGCAAAATTACAATTATGAAGTAGCAATGAAAATAACTTTATGCTTGGGGAACTATATTACAGCATGAGGAACTATATTACAGGGTAGCACCATTAAGAAGGTTGAGAACCAGTGATCTACAAGAACAGTCTGGACAGAGTCATCTCTATAGACCAGCCATTAATTTTATTTAGCCATATACTGTTATAACTTGTACATGAATGAAAATTCACATGTGAAACTCTTTATTCAGTACTTTCTATTGCCATAAGTTGTACTAGGCAAAAGGCATTAAGGTGCAAACAAAATCGATAGGATTTTTCTCTCATAGGATTTTTTCTGTTTTCACGGTTCCTGAATGCATTATCTTTTCAGATTGGACCTAGGGCCTTGTGCATGCTAGATGAGCTATTTCAGTGAGAATGTAAGCTCTTAGAGTTAATCTCTAAAGCTTTTTCTTTCTTTCCTTCTTCTTCCAACACAAGGTTTCTCTGTGTAGTCTTGGCTGTCCTGGACTTGCTGTATAGACTGGGCTGGCTTCAAAAGCACAGTGATCTGCCTGTCTCTGCCTCCAGGAGTGCTGGGATTAAAGGTGTATGCCACTGCACCCAGCTGACCTCTAAAGCTTTATAATGCACTTGCTTCTATTTAAAATAACAAGAAATGGAAAAAAGTCAAGATGAGCTACTAGAAAGGCTGAGATACCAGAAAGGGTCTTACAAAGCTTCCTATGTACTGTGGACACATTTTGAAGCAAATGAGACATTTATCTAGAACATAGTATATTTTGGTTTATAATACTTAACCAAAGAAGACTCTTTTTTGTTTGTTTTGTTTCGTTTTGTTTGTTTGTTTGTTTTAGAAAAGGTTTCTCTGTGTAGCCCCAGCTGTCTTGGAAACCACTCTGTAGACCAGGCTGGCCTCACAGTGATTCTCCTGTGTCTGACTCCTGAGTACTAGGATTAAAACCATGCACCACCACTGCCTGGCAAGAACACTTTTTATGTCAATGGCTTATTACCACAAATATTTGACATGTTTAAATAAACATATATTTAACATATTTCTGACAAACTAACTTCTGCACATGAATCTAGAGCTTCTCATCCCTATTGACAGTATGGGCCACGTAATTCTCTGTGGTTTGTGTATATGTTCGTTGGGAGTTGTCATATGCATAGGTGGATATTTTATAGCATCTGTGTCCTCTATCCACTAGATGTGAAACAAAACTGAACCCAGCTGGGATCAATAATGTTTTTAGGCATTATTGGTAACTTCTCCACTAAGGAGGATGAGAACTTTTGTGAGGGCCACAGCATCTCTATTTGAGATTAATGTTACACATAATAGCACATAACTTTTATCTCAGCACCGGCCTCTACCTCCCTGTGACTCCCGGGACTGCCTGGGTTATGTAGTGACTTCCAGGCCAAGGTGGAATTGGGATACATAGTGGGAGACATTGATATTAGTGTACTTAAGCAATTTGCCTAAACTTACGCAATTGGTGGTTATATATGGATTTCAAATCCAGATCTTTGACATCAAAATCACTTTCTATTAATCATACTAACCTACTTTCCTTTCATATCAGTACTCAAGAGGAATCAGTTATAAAGTAGATTTTATTGCCAGCAGGATATAATATATCAAAACCTTCCCATTCTTACTTTGTTTAAATGGTTAGACACTTTATTTTATAAACCATAATTTCACATTTTTCACATTTTTATGGCAGGATATAGGGGGAAGAGGACAGGGTGTGCATGCCATGCCACGTGTGTGGACGTTAAGAGGACAATTTTGCAAGTCAGCTCTGTCCTTCCACCTCAGAAATTGAACTCAGCCTCGGTGATAAGCATCTTTACATAGTGAACCATCTCATCAGCCTAACCATCAGCCCAGTCTTTCTTCTTTTTCTTTTTCCAAGACAGGGTTTCTCTGTGTAGCCTTGCTTGTCATGGACTCATTCTGTAGACCAGGCTGGCCTCGAACTCACAGCAATCCTCCTGCCTGTGCCCCCCCTGCCCCGCCAGTGCTGGGATTACAGGCGTATGCCACCACACCTGACTCAGCTCAATTTTTCATGTTAATGATATAACCTTCCCAGAACTCATCAGGTACTGGAAACAGATGCATTGCTAAACTAGAAACAAGTTGATGAAGGTATTACACACTGTGTGAGCCCATCATTATAGAGGTAAGGAAGAGTGATTGCCACAAACTCTAGGAGAGCTTGGGTTACACAATGAGTACCATCTGGAGTCATGTAGCAAGATTTGGTCTCAGTAAACAAAACAAGCAAACTAGAAACAGAAGAAATTGTTTTCTCTTACCTGCAATTATGCCAATGGTGTTAAGATGATAAACATGTAGTGACCATATAGTTAACATCTCAAGTTTCAGTGAACTTGCTGATCTTTTGTGTAGTCAGAATAAGGGTTGTTATCATGATAAAACCTAAAGGATCTTGTGCCAGAATAACTCCAATTCTGAGAATCACAAAAGTCCAGAAATGTAACTCCTGATCCTATCATTAATATAATAACACCGAACAAGTTATTTCTATACTTTGCCTCATGTTCCCTACTTAATATTGAAGGTAGTGGAATACAGGATTTCTAATGCCCTTTACAGCTCTGATATTCTGCAGAGATCTGTACTGTACAAACTGACTTGGGAAGAATAGAAACAAAAGCTGAGCAGAGTAGCTTATATCTGCAAGCACAACATTGGAAGCTGAAAGTAACAGGAATAGGAATTCAAGTCATCCTCGACTTCATGGAGTTAAAGGCTAGCTGAGGCTACATGAGAGCTTGTCTTTAAAAAAAGGACATAAAAAATGAAACATCACCTATGTATTATTAGAACTCCATTTTGTATATGTGTGGGGGTCTCTAAGGATCATTCTCAGGGCCTTGTACATAATAGGCAGGTGCATTGCCCCCCCTAATACTTTTTTATCTTTTTAAATTTTATGTGCATTGGTGTTTTGCATGCATGCATGTCTATGCAGGGGTGTGAATCTCTGGAACTGGAGTTGCAAATGGTTGTGAATTTTCACATGTGTTCTGGGAATTGAACATGGGTCTTTTTTAAGAGCAGCCAGTGTTTGTAACCACTGAGCCATCTCCTAGCACTCAATTTGTCTCTTTCTGTAAAATCTAATTGGTAGTTGAGTAAGAAAAAAACTTCAGTGCTATATATAAAATCTTAAAATTGGTGGTTCTTTGAGGTTGGCTGTTTAATTTTGTTGTTTGTTTGTTTGTTGAAGCATGATTTCATGATCTAACACAGGTTAACCTGGAACCACTATGTAGCCCAATCTGGCCTGGAACTTGTTATCCTTCTGCTTTGACTTCCCAAGAGCTTGGATTACAGTCCTGATACATCACACCTGGCTGATTGTTTTTAATTTAAATCTTATTTATTTTTTTCTTGGGTTTTTTTTCTTACATTTCCTCTAGATGGTGCTCCATAATAAAAAATCATTTTGTAATCTAGAAGCTATCGAAAAACACATTCTGCCAAATGATACACCAACTGAATTCCAAAATCTGTATTATATTTCATCTGTATCACAATTTATATGATACTAGGAAAGTGAAACAATTATATTTCCTAAATTTTACAAGGTTATTTAATATAGCATGAACCACCATCTGTATAGACTACTACCATCTGTTACAGTGTGTACCAACTGCATTTCTCATGTCTGTATTATGACTTCCAGCCCTTAATTGGTGTTAGAAATACAGCACCCTATTGATCTGCTAAGTGCAAGTGCTGTGCTTCGCTCACATAGAATAAAGCTTTTAAGAGCATGGAACATTCTATGTGGAGGGAAAGGCAGTTATCTTTAGGGATGTAGTCACTAGTTAGTCAGCTATGCTTCAGTGAATAGCCTCACATCTATGACTGTATGAACAGCACAAATTGAACTAGGTGGGTTAGGGAGGAGTTAAGGGGAGGCATTGCAATGAATCTAATCAAAATACATTGCATGTATGAAATGTTTAAAGAATAAAAATAACATATTTTAGAATAAATAATTTTACGTAAAACGATGGGACACCTAGAATAACATTTAGTTTTAATTCCACAGAAGCATCATGAATTATAAAAATTTTTTACCTATATTATGTTACTTAATTATGCTTTAGTTGATACTTTATTAAATCAAAATATTAAAACTTCAGTTTAAGTAGTGGATATAGCCTATATTGATTTGATTTTTATTAAAAGTAGAAAACAAAGCTCAATTAACTGTAATAATTTTAATGTGGCATTTAAACTCTTTGTCGTGATTGGCATCTTAAATGTCCCCCCAAAGTCTCTTGTGTTGAAAGTTTAGCTCCAGCTAGGAAGTGATGTAACCTTTTGAATATGAGGCCGAGTGAACAAAAGCTAAGCTATTGGAGTATGGTCTTGTAAGAGGTGCTGAGCTTAGAAGTGAGCAGATTTGCTCACCATGCTCTCATTACAGGCTGAAATTTATCAGACCAAGTAACCATGGACCTAAAGCCCTAAAACTGGATAAAAATAAACCTTTCCTACGATTTCTCTAAGGTATTTAATACAGCACGGGAAAGCAGACTATCATATTTTTCTACATTATCTCATTTTATGGTCTTCTGAAAGAACTGACTAAATCTACAAATCTAATCTCCCATCGTAGCTCTACTTCTTACTCTATTTCTGAAGGGCGATGATAACAATTCCTTGATATCTCAGCATTTCACATTTTCAAATTAAATATCAACTTGAAAGACGAGATGTGCTATCTCTGGGTACCATGTGTGTCTCTGCATGCATGGGCTTGCATGTGTGTGTGTGTGTGTGTGTGTGTGTGTGTGTGTGTGTGTGTGTGTGTGTGTGCATTGGAGAAGGATATTTGGTACAAGAGATCAAACTCAAGGTGCCTCATACTAAACATATGTCCTACAACTAAGTACATCCATAGTTCTACATTTTCTGAGTATGAATTCTATCCTACCAGATCTTGAAGTTAGTTGCCATTTTAAAATAGTTACTCACCCAGTAAATATTTAAGTGCAGCCAACATTGGTTATTTTGTTTTCTCTTTGCACCAGCTGTTACTCCTGAGAATTTTTAAAGTAATTAATTTTTCTAAAATGCGGGAGCTCATATATATCATGATTAGCATGGAACTTCGATATGTAGCCAGCAACAACCATGAATTCCTAATCTTCCAGCTTCATCTCCCACGTGCTGTGATTAACAGGATGCACCACCATGCCTGACTCAATTTAATATAAATTTTTTGGACAGGGTTTGTGTATCTTAGGCTACCTGTCAGCTCACTGTGTGGTTAAAATGACCTTGAACTTCTGACCATGTTCCTTCACTTCCCCACCATGCCCAGTTTATTCAGCTCTAGGCTTTGAAGCTAGGGCTTCATATATGGATCCACCTATACCAATTAAATCATTTCACCAGCCTCTGGAAATTCTTTTGGAACTTATATATCCAACACAGAGATGGAG